>NC_139619.1:19650648-21038197 GCF_964270895.1 Podarcis filfolensis
TATTATTTATGGTATTATTTTACTCCCTTGTCTCCACTTGATGGATTATAATTGTACTGGTCAGATTAGCCAAACAAGTGGCAAGAAAAATTAACCCTTCATATTTTTGGGATGTTATAAATTTTGATTGAGGATTAGCCAAGCAAGTGGCAAGAAAATTAATTTTTTTAAAAAAAAAACATTGGATGCTATAACTGAGATTGAGAATTATTAAGAAAATGTCCCACTCACAGAAAAAGGGAGGTGAAGGGGCAACACCTGGAGAAAGAAGAGGATCAAAACAAGAGACAGAATCGAAAGGAGATATAGTAAAGATGTTTGCAGAGATAAAGAGAGATATTAAGCAAAGTGAGAAAAACTTAGAGACTAGGTTGGAACAGATGGACAAAAAAATTGATATGACAGTTAATGAATTGAAAGGACAAATGAAGGAGATGACAAAGAGAACACAGAGTCTAGAAGAGGGAATGAAAAGAACAAAATTAGAGGGACTTCCGGGTTTAGTGCCATCGGTAATGGCGGACTCCCTCTGATTCTGAGGGACCCGCTCCGCAGAAATCGGGTCAAACCGCTACGGCGAAGCGGAGACCCTTCTAAAATCACAGGCGGGGTGAAGCCTGTGAACGTGGGACTCGGCGGGCACCCTTTGCGCCCCCCAAGGGGAGAACATAAGGGAGAAATTGACATTAGAAATTGCACAGTGGTTAGGTATGGAAGTGGAAGAGGTGAGGAAAACAATTCAAAGTGCATTTCGGATTAAGACAAGATCGGTTAAAGCAAAGAAATTTCCAGGCGATTGTCTAATCATTTTCAAAGATAGAGAAATGAAGAATGTGATATTACAGAAAAATAGAGGGAAAAGATTGATAATCGATGGAAATTTCATAATCATCTTTAGAGACATTCCACTTCACTTGTTAAAAAACCGAGATCCTTACAAGCCATTGACACAAACTTTGAGGAAAAATCAAATTGAATTTAAATGGGAATTCCCAGAAGGTATTTCCTTTTTTCATAAAGGAAAAAAGTTTAAACTTACAAACCCAGATGAAACACAGAAGTTTATGAGAAGATACAAGGAACTGGGAAGAGAAGAAGAAGCAGCAGGAGCTGGAGCAGGAGCAGGATTTGGGGGCCCAGCGGGAGTGGAGGGAGGGAAGAGGGATCGGAAGGAGGAATTGGGAGACAGAGAAGAAGAAGAACAGGAAGAGGAAGAAGAAGAGGAACAGGAAAAAGAAGAAGAAGAAGAACAGGTTTAAGACTTTAATTTATTTGACTTACAAAGAAAGAACACAAGATGGCACTGAAATTATGGACTTGGAATATTAATGGGATTAACGATAAAAAAAACGCAATAAAATTCAATATTATCTGAAGAGGAAGAATTTGGACATTATTTGTTTACAAGAGACTCATGTGGTGAGAAGACATAGAAAGGCATTAATTAATAAGAAATTAGGAAACGAACTTATTCCATCAGACAGAAGCAAGAAGAGAGGGGTGGTGTTGTATATAAAAAATAAATTGGAGGCTCAGCAGATTCTCAAAGATGAAGAAGGCAGTTCAAGTCAAATGGAAAGGCGAAAACTGATAATAGTCGGGATTTATGAACCTAAAGGAAATAAAACTGATTTCTACAAAGAACTTGAAGAAAAGTTACTTGAATTTATGGATCAGAAAATTATAATAATGGGGGATATGAATGGAGTGGTGTCAATGGAAATGGATAGATTATGAGCAAGTGGGAAAGTTAAAGAAGGGAAACTACCTAAGACTTTTTTTCCGATGATTGAGAATTGTAATTTGATAGAAATTTGGAGATTAAGACACCCATTAGAAAAATAATTCACTTACCACTCAGAAGCAAATCAGTCAATGTCAAGAATCGATCAGGTTTGGATTTCTAGTGAATTAACACCAAGAATTTCTAAAATTGAAATACAGCCAAAAGTAATGTCAGATCATAATGCAATAAAGTGTGTTATAAAAGGAATAGAAGAAAAATCCTTTTGATGGAGAATAAATGAGTCTTTTGGACGATCAGAAAATAATAGAAAAGGCACGTAAGAACTTAATGGACTATTTTGTGAACAACTGTAATAAGGGTACAAAAATTAATATGGTATGGGATGCCAGCAAAGCGGTGATGCGGGGATTTTTTATTCAGCAAAATACGATTAAAAACAAATTTAGAGAAAAAGGGAGGAAAGAAATTTTAAAGCAAATAATGGAAAATGAGTAGAAATTAATCGAAAAACCAAACAATTCGAAAATAATGCAAAATATTAAAATATTACAAACTCAATTTGCAGTGATAATAAATAAAGAAGTAGAATGGAATATTAAAAGAATGAGACAGAAAAATTTTGAGTTTGCAAACAAGTCTGGAAGATGGCTGGCATGGCAAATTAAGAAATGAAAGGAACAGAATACAATCAACAAAATTATAGTGGATGGGAAAGAAACAGATAATCCGAAAGAAATTAGAAAAGGGTTTGTAGATTTCTATAGACACTTATATAAAAGAACTGAGAAAAGTGATATTAGAAAAATAGAAGAATTCCTGAGGAAAAAGGAGGTGCAAAAAATCCTGACTGATAAGAAAGACAGACTGAACGACCCAATTGAAATAGAAGAGATTAAGGAAGCTGTAAAAGAATTGAAAAGTGGGAAGACACCGGGACCGGATGGATTCACTGTAAGATACTATAAAGAAATGAAGCACATTCTTTCTGTGCCAATGAAAGAAGTTATGAATAATATATTAAATAATGGAGAATTACCTGAAACATGGAAGGAAGCATATATTACATTTATTCCAAAGCAAGACTCTGATTTAATGCAAGTAAAGAATTATCGGCCAATTTCATTGTTGAATAATGATTATAAATTGTTTGCAAGTATATTAGAGAGCAGGATGAAAAAAATACTGAAATAAATTATACATAAAGATCAGGCAGGTTTTCTTCCTGGCAGACAGATGAAAGATAACATAAGGAACATAGTTAATATTATTGAATATCTGACAGCCAGGAATGAAAAACAAGCAATGTTAATTTTTGTGGATGCGGAAAAGGCCTTTGATAATATATCTTGGGAATTTATGCTTAAAAATTTGGAATTGATGGATATGGGTCAATCCTTCCTTAATGGTTTAAGAGCTATATATACTGAGAAAAAGTTGATTGTAAATAATATAACAACAGACAATATTGTAATTACTAAAGGCACAAGACAAGGATGCCCCCTTTCTTCACTATTACTCTTAGAAGTACTTCTAAGGTTGATAAGGAAGAATGAGTTGATAAAGGGGGTTACAGTCGGTCGGAATGAATATAAGGTAAAAGCCTTTGCTGATGACTTGGTATTAACAATTGAGGAACCATCAATAAGTATTAATGAAGTAACAGAGGAGATAGAACAGTTCAAAATGTGGGAAACGTCTGGCATGGCAATTGAAGAAGAGTCAAAAATTGAATATGGTTACAAGCCTAGAAGTTGAAGGAAAGAACATTTATAAACCAAATGAGATTAGAAACTGTTTTCAGAGTTATTTCAGGAGACTTTATGCACAAGGGCCGGTGAATGAAAAAGAGATAGAAGAATTTCTTAAAAAATATGGATTGCAAAAAATTTCTGAACAAAGTAAAGTGATTTTGAACCAGAAGATAACTGAGCAAGAAATTGAGGGAGCCATTCAAAATATGCAATTGGGAAAATCTCCAGGACCAGATGGATTGACCTCCAGATACTACAAAGCTTTGAAAGAATGGCTTGTACAACCGCTGAAGGAGGTCTGTAATGAAATTTTAGAGGGGAAGAAGGCACCCGAATCGTGGAAAGAAGCGTATATTACACTTATACCAAAATCGGAGACTGAGAAGAATCAGATTAAGAACTACCGCCCTATATCATTACTTAATGTGGATTACAAAATTTTTGCAGACATTTTGGCAAAAAGATTGAAGAGAGTTTTGGTGGGAGAGATTCATAAAGACCAGGCGGGCTTTCTTCCAGGAAGACATTTATCTGACAATGTGAGAAACATAATAGATATTATGGAATTATTAGAAGCCAATATTAATACTAAGGCAGTATTAATATTTGTGGACGCGGAGAAAGCCTTTGACAATATCTCTTGGAGCTTTATGAAAAAGAATCTTGAAGGGATGGGGGTAGGACAAGGTTTTGAGAATGGTATAGGTGCAATTTATTCTGAACAAAAAGCAAAACTAATTGTAAATAATGTGGTTACTGAAGAATTTGCTATTGAAAAAGGGACATGACAGGGGTGCCCAATATCCCCATTACTTTTTATATCTGTCTTGGAGGTTTTATTAAACATGATCAGAGGGGACCAGCTGGTTAAAGGGATTCAGGTCGGAGCTAAACAATACAAATTGAGAGCGTTTGCAGATGATCTAGTATTAACTTTACAAGAGCCAGACACTAGTACGAAAAGAGTTTTAGAGCTAATACAAGTATTTGGTCAAGTAGCAGGTTTTAAGCTGAATAAACAGAAAACGAAAGTACTGGATAAAAATCTAACAGTTGCTGAAAGAGAGAGGTTTCATAGTGAAACCGGTTTAATGGTAGCAAAGAAAGTGAAATACCTGGGGATTAATTTGACATCTAAGAATGTGAACTTATTTAAAGACAATTATGAGAAATGTTGGACAGAAGTTAAGAAAGATTTAGAAATATGGTCAAATTTGAGACTTTCCTTGTTAGGCCGAATTGCTGTTATTAAGATGAATGTTTTGCCGAGAATGTTGTTTTTGTTTCAAACATTGCAGATTGTGGATAAAATGGATTGTTTCAAGAGGTGGCAGAAAGACATATCTAGATTTGTCTGGCAGGGCAAAAAGCCCAGAATAAAATTTAAGATATTAACTGATGCAAAAGAAAGAGGGGGGTTTGCTCTGCCGGACTTAAAACTGTATTATGAATCAGCGGCTTTTTGCTGGCTGAAAAACTGGCTGCTTCTTGAAAACACAGACATTTTGGATCTGGAAGGGTTCAATAATAGGTTTGGCTGGCATGCATATATATGGTATGACAAGGTTAAAATTCACCAAGGTTTCAAAAACCATATTGTTAGGAAAGCACTATATAATGTTTGGATTCGGTATAAAGATTTGTTGGAAAACAAAACCCCTAGGTGGCTGTCACCAA
This sequence comes from Podarcis filfolensis, assembly GCF_964270895.1. Classification (NCBI taxonomy): domain Eukaryota; kingdom Metazoa; phylum Chordata; class Lepidosauria; order Squamata; family Lacertidae; genus Podarcis; species Podarcis filfolensis. The sequence goes on from NC_139619.1 coordinate 19,655,824, forward strand.
TGGAAGCTAAGGAAGTGAAAAAACTTAATATGGAATCTAAATGGCCAAAATACTGGGAAATTATAGAACAAGAGGAGGGAAAAGTGAAATTGCAGAGCTATGAGAAATTGAAGTCTAAAGTAAGAGACTGGCTTCATTATTACAAGATAAATGAAGTTTTCAAACAGGACAGGAAAATTGGCTTCCAGGTGGAGAGATCAAAATTAGAAACAGAATTGTTGGAAACCAATACTAAGAATTTGTCAAGAATGTATAACTTGCTGTTGAAATGGAATACACAGGATGAGATGGTTAAATCAGCTATGATTAAATGGGCACAAGACATTGGTCATGACATTATGTTTGCTGACTGGGAACAGTTATGGACTACCGGTATAAAGTTTACGGCATGTAATGCCTTAAGAGAGAACATTATGAAAATGATTTATAGGTGGTACATGACCCCAGTCAAGCTTGCAAAAATCTATCATACGCCCAATAATAAATGCTGGAAATGTAATGAAACTGAAGGTACTTTCTACCACCTTTGGTGGACGTGCCCAAGGATCAAGGCCTTCTGGGAAATGATCTATAATGAAATTAAGAAGGTCCTTAAGTGTACCTTTCATAAGAAACCAGAGGCCTTTCTCCTGGGCATGGTAGGCCAACTGGTGTCAAGGAAAGATAGGACGTTCTTTATGTATGCTACAACAGCAGCAAGAGTTCTTTTAGCAAAGTATTGGAAGACACAAGAACTACCCACGCTGGAAGAGTGGCAGACGAAGGTGATAGACTATATGGGACTGGCCGAGATGACTGGCAGAATCCGCGACCAAGGAAAAGAGACGGTGGAAGAAGATTGGAAGAAATTAAAAGTTTATCTTAAGAACTGTTGTAAAATTAATGAGTGCTAAAATGTCATGGGTAATGTAAAACAGAATTGCAGTGACAAATAATTGGGTAAGAGAAAAAGGATTAAAGAAAGTGAATTATAAGTAATTGAAACTAGGGGTTGCTGGAAAAGTTTAAAACAGGGATGCAGAAAAGGGAGGTATGGGGAAGTCGTTGAAATAAGGTTTAAGAAAAAGGGGTTATGAAATTATACGTGTTTATATGTTTGTTTGTTTATGTATTGTCAGTTGTATTGTGTCTTAATATATGTTGGAAAATTAATAAAAATTTATATAAAAAAGAAAAAGAAAAAGAACAGTTCGGTCAAGTGGCAGGTTTTAAATTGAACAAAAGGAAAACTAAGATATTGGTTAAAAATATGGAACAGGGCCTATGGCCGTAATAAATGTTATCTTCTTCTTCTTCTATCTATGGAACAGGAACTGGTTAAAACATTGCAACAACAGATAGGTATAGAAGTGGTTAAAAAAATTAAATATTTAGGAATTTGGCTAACTCCCAGAAATATTGATCTCTTTCAAAACAATTATACACCAATGTGGAATAGTGTGAAAAGAGACTTAGAGGTATGGGGAAGGTTGAAATTGTCATTTTGAGGAAGGATATCAGCAATAAAGATGAACGTGCTACCAAAGATATTTCTGTTTCAGACAATTCCAATAATCAAAGGGGCAGCAATATTTAAAGAGTGGCAGAAGATAATTTCAAGATATATCTGGCAGGGTAAGAAGCCGAGAATACAATATAAGCTATTAACAGACGCTAAAGAAAGAGGAGGCTTTGCCCTGCCGGACTTGAAATTATATTATGAAGCATCATGTCTCTGTTGGTTGAAGGAGTGGATGAAATTGGAAAATACAGAACTGTTGGATTTAGAAGGTCATGATAATAGATTTGGTTGGCACGCATATTTATGGTATGACAAGAAAAAGGTCCATAAAGGATTTGGAAACCACATATTTCAAAGATCTCTTATTGAAATCTGGGATAGGTATAAAAACCTATTGGAACCAAAAGCACCGCATTGGTTGTCTCCATTAGAAATGATGTGTGTAAAAAAGGTCAATGTGAGTGGGAAGTGGATAACATATGGGGAATTAGCAATTAAAGAAGGAGGAAAATGGAAATTGAAACCATACGAAGAAGTGAAAGAGTATGTTAATGATTGGTTACATTATTATCAGGTGAATGAAATGTTTAAACAAGATATCAAAGAAAATGGTTTCTGTGAAAAAGAATCGAGGTTTCAACAAGAAATATTGAATAATGATTTTAAAATTCTGTCAAAAATGTATAAATTACTGCTTGAATGGCACTTGAAAGATGAGGAGGTAAAATCAGTTATGATTCATTGGGCAAAAGACTTAGGATATAATATTCAGTTAAGCAATTGGGTAAAACTATGGAAAGAAGGTTTGAGATTTACTGCATGTAATGCATTGAAAGAAAACGTGATGAAGATGATGTATAGATGGTACATCACACCAGTTAAATTAGCAAAAATGTATAAAGTTAGTAATAAATGTTGGAAATGTAAAGAAAAAGAAGGATTATTTTATCATATGTGGTGGGAATGTAAAAGGTGAAATGCTTCTGGGAGATGATATATAATGAGTTGAAAAAAATGTTGAAATATACTTTTATTAAAAAACCGGAAGCATTTCTTTTAGGTATTGTTGGAAATGATATAAACAGGAAAGACTGTAAGTTGTTTTTATATGCAGTAACAGCAGCAAGAATATTATTGGCCCAAAAATGGAAGCAAGAAGAACTACCAACATTAGAAGAATGGAGGATGAAATTGATGGACTGCGCAGAATTAGACAAGCTAACAGGAAGGATCCGAGACCAGCGGGACCAGAGGTTTACCGAAGACTGGACTAAATTTACTGAGTATTTGAAAAGTATTTGTGAAGATCAGATTACGTTTGTAGGACTACAAGAAGTTCTGTGAGGAGTAATTTAAGAAATATTGTAAAAATGGAAAGGGAGAAATGATTTGTTAGAAAAGGTAAAGGCAATATTAAGTTAAGAATTGCAGGAGAAATAATCAAACCGGAAGACTATCAGAGATGCTGAAGGAAGTCCAAACAAGGACATATGTATAATAATTTGTGTGGTATGTCTTAAAAAAATTTTTATGCAAAAAATTAATAAAAAATATTATTAAAAAAAGAAAGGGATCTGGGAGTCTTAGTCGACCACAAGCTGAACATGAGTCAACAGTGTGATGTGGCAGCTAAGAACGCCAATGCAATTCTGGGCTGTATCAATAGGAGTAGAGTGTCTAGATCAAGCGAAGGAATGCTACCACGCTATTCTGGTTGGTCACACCACACCTGAAATACTGTGTCCAGTTCTGGGCACCACAGTTGAAGAAGGATATTGTCAAGCTGGAGCATGTCCAGAGGAGGGTCACCAAAATGTAAAAGGTCTGGAATCCAAGCCCTATGAGGAGAGACTTTGGGAGCGGGATTTGTTTAATCTAGAGAAGATAAGATTAAGGAGTGACATGATAGCCATGTTTAAATATTTGAAGGGATGTCATGTTGAAGAGGGAGCAAGCTTGTTTTCTGCTGAATAATGGATTCAAACTATGGGAAAAGAGATTCCGTCTAAACATTAAGAAGAACTTTCTGACAGTAAGGGTTGTTAGACAGTGGAATATGCCACCTTCGAGAGTGGTGGAGTCTCCTTCTTTGGAGGATTTTAAGTGGAGGCTGGCCGGCCGTCTGTCAGGAGTGCTTTGCTTGTGTGTTCCAGCATGACAGGGGGTTGGACTAGATGGCCCTTGTGGTCTCTTCCAGCTCTATTATTTTATGATTCTATGACACTAGCTACTACACTGCACTGTTCCATTTGATAGATATTGTTGCTATTTTTTAAGCTAAAGGTTATGTGTAGCTGCCATCTATTAGTCTTTGAGCCAGTATGGTGTAGTGGTTAAGAGCGGTGGACTCGTAATCTGGTGAGCTGGGTTCGCTTCCCTGCTCCTCCACATGCAGCTCCTCACAGGGTGTCTGTTGTGGGGGAGGAAGGGAAAGGAGATTGTTAGCTGCTTTGAGACTCCTTAAGGGAAGTCAAAGTCAGAATATCAAGTCCAAACTCTTCTTCCAAACTCTTTGTAATAGTGACATGTCCCATAAATATGCTGAGACACAACTAAATAATGTTATAGATTTCAATGGGATTCATGGAAGGGCCAAGTTTATTCTGCAGTTTAAATGAATGGGGCATGGAAGTGCTTAGCTGGTTCTTGAGCAGGGCCAAAACCTGGGGGAAGGAATCTTCAGTCCCTGTAGCAAACAGCAGGCACAACAAGATTTTGTATGGAATGCAGAGCCAGTTCCTTTCATAAGCAACCAAGGGGAGCCCCTGAGGTGCTGGATGCACCACTAGAACTGGCGGCATGGTGTGAGTACCAAGTAGAGGTCAGGAGAAGGATGTGTTTCTTTTGGAGTCCCCACTGGTGAGAAACGGGACTATAAATGAAGTGAAGGCCCCACAGACCTACATAGCAGCCAGTTTGGGCTGAGGCAAGCCCACTGAGGTGCTGGCACAATTCTACTGGAGTTTTGCTCCCTCCCTGCATGTATAGCTAAGAAAAAAACTTTGTCTCACCTTCCCACACATTTTTTGATTGCCAGCATGCCAACATCTTCATAGGTACATGCATGGGATGGGGGGCAGATTCGATTAGCCCTCCCCCAAAGGATCATCTTTTCTTTAGTTAACTCCGCTCTGATGCTACAGTGGCTGTCTCATGTCAATGACTGTGTCCATTTTAGCCACCCAACTGCGGGTGGTTTTTGGGGAACACCTGCATCATCTTGTGATCTAAGCATGATGCAGTTGTCTTTTTCCAGTCCTTGATATGATGTTTTGGGGAAGAGTGCAGTCCAAGTGAAGTATCTGTTGGTCCCACTGTGTAAATTAGTGCAATAATAGCAGCCTGAAGAGTTTGGACTTGATACACCGCCTGTCACTCCCTATAAGGAGTCTCAAAGCATCTCACAATCTCTTTTCCCTTCGTCCCCCACAACAGACACCTTGTTGTGACCTCCTGGTGGGAAAAGCACCACGGGGGCCAAATTTGGATTGGTACCACAGTGAAAGGGGAGAATGGGCTTCAGCCTTCACCCTGGCCCTTTTTAAACAACAACAACAACAACAACAACAACAACAACAACAACAACAACAACAACAACAACAACAACAATAATAATAATTTTATTATTTATTAGATTTTTAAGCTGCTCTCCTCACCAAAGTGGGCTCAGAGCAGTGTGCAACATCAGAAATTCAATGAAATAGATAGATTAAAAGACAATTCGACTCCAATAACTGAGGCACCCTGATTACAAACTACTAGCCCAGCAAGGGTAAGGATAAAAGGGGAAGAGGGAAAGGCCCAACAGGAAGAGGGAAAGAGTGAGAAGAAAATAAAAAGGGGAGGGGAAGGGAAAGGTAAAAATAAAACCATTGCTGCCCTCAACCTTAGGACTGGTGAAACAACTTGGTCTTACAAGCTCTACAGAACTGAGACCTTCTTCTTCTTCTTCTTCTTCTTCTTCTTCTTCTTCTTCGGCGATCCCTCATAGCCAATGTCAGGGAATTGGAGGCTGCTAAAGAGCTGAGGGGGGAGAGAGACAAGTACAGAGAGCCCAAGCAGGCAATCAGCAGTTTCTCTTCCACATCAGAGGAGGAGGCTGGGCGGGGGGAGCCAAGGCCAGGACCCAGCCACTCACAGAGCAGAGGAAAAAGGAGGCGTGAACTCAGAAAATGGGTCTGCTGGGGACGTCGTAAAAAGTCGCCAGACGACTCATCTGACTCGTAGAAGATGGATATATGTTTTTGAACTCTTGTAACTGTTTTGAAGCTGAGCAATAAATCTTGTACAGAGATGGCTGCGTGCCCGGAGGTTTATCTTTGCTAGCTTATCAGCACACAGTCCCTTACAGCCAAGTAAGATTGTCTTCCATAAACACGGTTTTAACACTGAGTCCGCAAGTGACTGTGGAGGCCAATTCTGGACCTACATGTCCTTCCACAGTGGGGACATTGGTTCCCGGGCGGGAGTTGATCACGGTGAGGATTTGACAAGTGTGCCTTCCTCATAGCACGTTTCTCCCTTGTGTCCTGAGTTCGAGTGTCTTCAAAGTCCATGACACCTTTGGGAAAGGCTGTTCTCCAATTGGAGTGCTCGCAGGCCAGTGTTTCCCAGTTGTCAGTGTTTATACTACATTTTAAAAGATTTGCCTTGAGACAGTCTTTAAACCTCTTTTGTTGACCACCAGCATTACGCTTTCCACTTTTAAGTTCGGAATAGAGTAGTTGCTATGGAAGACGATCATCAGGCATCTGCACAACATGACCAGTCCAACAAAGTTGATTCTGAAGAATCATTGCTTCAACACTGGTGATCTTTGCTTCATCCAGTACACTGATATTAATTCACCTGTCTTCGCAAGTGAGGTGTAAGATTTTTCGGATACACCGTTGATGGAATCTTTCGAGGAGTTGGAGATGGCATTTGTAAGTGGTCCATGTTTCACAAGCATACAGTAAGGTTAGTAGTACAATAGCTTTGTAAACAAGCATTTTGGTTTCCCTGTGAATGTCCCGGTCCTCAAACACTCTGCACTTCAATCGGGAGAAAGCCGCACTCGCAGAGCTCATGCGATGCTGGATTTCAGCATCAATGTTGACCCTTGTGGAAAGATAACTGCCTAGGTAGGAGAAGTGATTGACATTTTCCAATGTTACACCATTGAGTTGGATTTGTGGCACTGCAGAGGGGTTATTTTGTACTTGTTGGTGCAGCACTTTGGTTTTTTGGATGTTGAGGGGCAGGCCAAGCTTTTCGTAAGCTTCTGTGAAGATATTTAGGATGGTTTGGAGGTCATCCTCTGAGCGTGCACACACTACGTTGTCATCAGCATACTGAAGCTCTATGACGGAAGTTACGGTAACCTTATTCTTTGCTTTCAGCCTGCTCAGATTGAAGAGCTTTCTTTCCATCTGTTCGATATATGATTTCTACCCCAGTGGTGAGTTTACCTTCAACAAAGTGTAGGATCATGGTAATGAAAATAATGAATAGAGTTGGGGCAATAACACAATCCTGTTTACCACCTGATCCCACTGTGAATGGTTCACTTTGAGAGCCATTGTTATCTGCGATTGTTGCTGTCATATTATCATGGAGGAGCCGAAAGATGTTTACAGATTCATCTGGGCAGCCAATTTTCAGAAGGACAGTCCACAGGGCATTGCGATTTACAGTGTCGAAAGCCTTAGTCAGGTCGATAAACGACATATACAGGGGTTGGTTTTGCTCTCTGCATTTTTCCTGAAGTTGCTGAGCGGTGAAAATCTTGTCCACTGTCCCCCTAGAAAGCCGAAAACCATTTTGGGATTCAGGAAGGGTCACCTTGGATATTGTTAAGAGACGGTTTGCTAAGATCCTTGCAAGAATTTTGCCGGCCACAGCTAATAGAGAAATGCCTCAATAGTTTCCGCAATCAGTTCTGTCACCTTTTTTAAAGAGATTGATAATTTTGGCATCCCTGAAGTCTGCTGGGATTGCTTCTCTCTCCCAGATTTTTTCGATGAGCTTGTGAAGTTGTTGTGTAAGTTCAGTTCCACCCACTTTGAAGATTTCAGCAGGTATCCCATCAGGTCCATGGGCTTTGTTGTTTTTCACTTGGTTAATAGCTGTACACAGCTCCCCAGATTTGGAGATACTGCAAGCTCATCTCTAATTTGTTTTTGCGGGATTTGTGAGAGGACCTCAGCAGCTATGGGGGAGTTGCGGTTAAGGAGATGTTGGTAGTGTCCTTTCCAGCACAGTGCAATAGCTTCTTTATCTTTTAGAAGTGTGGTACCATCTGCTGAGCGTAGGGGGCATATGCCATGATTTATTGGTCCATAGACGGTCTTTGTGGCTTTAAAGAAACTCTATGCATCATGAGTGTCGGCTAAGTGCTGGATCTCGTGAGGGTTTTTTTTATCCACCAGGTGTTTTTTAGTTCTCTGGTTCTTAGCATTGGCATAGGTTTTTTTTTCCTTAGTGGCACAGTTTCTACCTCTTAGCCAGATCTGAAATGCCTTCCTTTTCTTGTCAATCATGCGTCCAATCTCACTGCCATTCTCATCAAACCAGTCCTGGTGTTTCTTGGTTTGGTATCCAATAGTTTGTTCACTATTGAACAATGAGTGCTCACTGGAAGGACAGATCCTGAAGCTGAGACTCCAATACTTTGGCCACCTCATGAGAAAAGATGACTCCCTGGAAAAGACCCTGATGTTGGGAAAGATGGAGGGCACAAGGAGAAGGGGACGACAGAGGACGAGATGGCTGGATAGTGTTCTCGAAGCTACCAGCATGAGTTTGACCAAACTGGGGGAGGCAGTGGAAGACAGGAGTGTCTGGTGTGCTCTGGTCCATGGGGTCACGAAGAGTCGGACACGACTAAACGACTAAACAACAACAAAAGTTTGTTCACAGGCTGCAATAATGGATGTTTATAGCTTGGTCCAGTGTTCCTCGATGTTATCAGGGAATTCTGAAAGCAGATGGTCCTTAAGAGTCGTTTGGAAGCAATCCCGCTTAATGGGATCTTGAAGGGCTTGAGTGTTCATTTTGCACCTTGGTTTCCTTCCCTGAAGCCTGCGTTGAGGTATAATCTTGATAGCCATCGTGGAACGTATTAGTCGGTGATCTGTCCAGCAGTCGTCGGCGCTCATCATAGCTCTGGTAAGGAGCACATCACGTTGATCTTTAGCACAGACAATAACATAGTCTAAGAGATGCCATTGGTTTGACCGAGGATGCCTCCATTAAGTTTTAAATTTATTTTTCTGTCAAAAGAGTGTTTTGGTAATAACAAGGTTGTGTGCTGCACATATCATCAAAAGTAAGATTTCGTTCTGGTTGCTGTTGCCAACTCCTTCTTTCCAAATAGTCCCAGGCTACAGATCGAAATCTTGCCCAACTCTTGCATTAAAATCACCCAGGAGGATAATTTTATCTTCCTTAGGCGTCTGTGATAGGATGGTATCCAGCTGAGAGTAAGAATTTTCTTTAACGTCTTCATCGGCATCCAGTGTTGGTGCATAAGTGCTTATAATAGTAGCCTGTTGGTTTTTTGTGAGCTTTATTCGAAGGGTTGAGAGTCGCTCATTAATGCCAGTAGGGACTTCTGACAGGAGCTACACAAGGTCATTTTTCATAGCGAAGCCTACCCCATGTATTCAATGTTCTTGTTCAGATAGACTTTTCCAGAAGAATGTGTAGCCTCCTTTTTCTTCCTTCAGTTGTTCCTCGCCCGCTTTTCGAGAGTCTTGAAGCGCTGCAATATCGATGTTAAAACGTCGCAGCTCTCTTGCAATGATGGCAGTTCTGCGTTTAGGACGTTCGCTGTATGTGTTATCTGACAAAGTCCATATATTCCATGTTCCAAAGTTCAATTGTCTTTTACAACCCCTGGGTGGTGACCCCACTGGGTGCGGTAATCCAGTCAGGGAAAAAGGGAGGAGGACTATGTTTAGGGCACCGTTTCCAGCCCCTCCCCCTTTTCAGGGTGAGCAGAGTGGATCCTAAAAAGGCCTGCTCAGTCATGGATACAGCTGCCGAGCTGCTCAACTGCCTCGTTCCTTGAGTCAGAATGACTGAATCTGTATCCACCGCCCATGTGCTGGTTCATGACTAGGGGCTTCCAGATTTCACATTCCTGCCCCCGTAACCATTTGCTGATCGCCATGGCACTTTGGGGGTTTGGGTTGGGTTTTGGGAAGACGCCTGTGCATGCATTTGTTTTATGTGTGTAGATCAGTGCACGCCGACCAACGCACAGTCTTCGCAGTAAGGCTCTGTTCTGATGGCATGAGTAGTCACGATGAACTGGTGGATCCTATCTGCTGCAGCCTTCATCCACCTTCACAGCCGTTGTAACACACCACTTGTTATCTGTGAGGAGAACCTGAGCTTACAGGGTTAAACAGCTCAGAGTGTACGTCCTGCCTACTGTGGGGTGGGGAGACTCTGCGTCACTTCCAAGAGTCTCAGTCCTTTGTTCTATTCTGCTTTCGTTTTCATGTGAAGCAGACAGTGTTTTTCACGATGCTGCATGCTGTGTTAGACAATGGTTAGCTTTGCTGTAATAAACTGCTTTTAGTTTCTTAGTATCTCTGTGTGCGACTCTATTTGGGCACACCGAAGCACAGAAGCTGATTTCTCTGAACGCTGCTAACTCTGCTATTTTGCTCAGAGCATTGGAATACGGACTTTGGAATGCAGAGGCCTGGCGCAGCGTTTGAAGCGGGCCGGACGCCAGGCTTATCTGGGCAATAAATCTTAAGATTATCATCCACCTGTTCTGCCGTGGAGGACTTCTTGGATCATTCTTTGTCTAGCTCCTTCCCTGTTATGCACTAAGCTTGGATCCTAGAACAATAGACAAGTAGGATCCTAGAATGCAACAACTGATTGGCTTGCAGGAAAAGACCAATCAGCCTCCAGGAGGAAGTTAATCAGCCTATTAGGCTGGTAGGATCGTAGAATGCAACAACTGATTGGCTTGCAGGAAAAGACCAATCAGGCTCCAGGAGGGAAGCTGAATCAGCCAATCAGACGGGACTCATTGTGTAAATAATGTATATAAAAGCCTGAGGTTTGGGGGAAATTCAATCACTGTTTTACAAGCTGCAATAAAGAGCATGAAATCACCACTGGACTCCAAGTATATTTCATTTTCTTTGACCTTACCGCCTTGGGTGACCCTGCTGGGAGTAAGAGATTCCCGACGGCTTCACTCACAAGGGTCATAGGAATGTGCAAGCTCACTCACAATGACAAGGTGATGATCCAGCGAGTGAGAGAACTGAGATATATTGCACTGAGCCCTGGTCTCTTCAGACAAAGCATTGCCCCAAAAAGGCTCTGGCTCTTGGCTCTGGTTGAGGACAGCTGGATATGTTTTGGACCAGGGACCACCAGTAGGTTGCTGTTAGATGAGCGTCACACGCTTTGGGGGGTGTATTGGAAGATAATTCCCACAGATAAAAAAGGTCACAGCTATTTAGGGCTTTAAAGGTTAGCACCAAAACCTTGAACCTGATTCGATACTCCACCTGGAGCCAATCCAGCTGATGAACAACCAACTGAATGTGGGCTCTCCACAAAGTCCAAGTAAGAACTCATGCACCTGCATTTTAGACCATTTGGAGTTTCTGGAGCAGTCTCAAGGGTAGCCCTGCGTATCTATCTATCTATCTATCTATCTATCTATCTATCTATCTATCGCATTTATACCCTGCCCTCCCCGGCTCAGGCGTAGAGCAAGTTAAAGTAGTCTAGTCTGTAGGTGACTGCTGCATGGATCACCATGGCTAGGTTGGAAAGGGACAGGTACGGTACCAATCGCCTAACCTGACATAGATTTAAAAATGCCAGTTTGGCTACATTTGTGACCAGTGCCTCCATAGAGACAGAAGTGTCCAGAATCACACCAGGACTCCTGATGGCAGCTACAGGTGACTATTGTGCCCCATGAAGAGCTGGGAGCTGGCAAACCGAACCAAAATCATTCCGGCCCAGCCATTGGACCCCCATTTTTAATGGATTGAGAATCAGCTGACTCCGTTTCCTCCATCCCAGCACACCCACCTAAAAATGGGCCAATATATCCAGGGTAGCATCTGGCCAGGGCCACGAAGCAGTAGATCCATGATGTTTGTGGTCAGATCTGTGGTTATGTACAAGATATTTGAATAAAGGGTGAATTCGGGGTTCCCCAATACAAAAAGCGTGAGGATCCATGAGGATCCGTGCTTCAGAGCCATGTTTTTGGGCCACGGTATGGCCAGGAAGCCGTGGATCCTAGTTTTTTGTGGTGTAGGCTGTGCCCCTGGCTATGACGTGTGATTTGACTGTGAGTTTGGGGTGGCCCAATGCAAAAAGCGTGAGGATCCATGCTTCAAAACCACATTTTTGGGCCATGGAGTTACCAGAAAGCCATGGATCTGAGTTTTTTGTGGTGCAGGCTGTGCCTCTGGCTATGATGTGTGATTTGACAGTGAGTTTGGGGTGGCCCAATGCATAAAGCGCGAGGATCCATGCCTTGGATCCGTGTTTTTTAACTATGTTTTTGTGCCTTTGCGGCCCCACGAAACAATGGATGTGTGGGTTTTTTGGTTCTGCCTACAGACTAAGATGTGGTCTAGAGTATCATGGTGTTTTTATTTTGTTACAGTATAAAAATCATATGAATTCATGAGGATCCATGCCTCGCATCCATGTTTTTGAGGTGCTGCAGTGTTGGATCCACGTTTTTTTATAGTCCAGTCTGTAGGCATGCCTTCCATGTGTGATTTGACACTGGATTTGTTGGAGTTATTTTTTTAAAAGTGGAGGATCCATGAGGATCTGTGTAGATCCACCTTTAACCCAGACCCGCATCTGCCTGTCTTGAGAGACAATTGTTAGATATAAAAACACTGATCCCAACTGGAGCCTTGAAATAAATTCTAAGCAAAATGGATTTTATTTGAGTGATCACAAAAACATACTTGTAACATGGGTGACCAAAGCAGGCACACCCGAAAATCATCGCAGAAGAAGCTTTTATGCTATCTCTGAGCACAAAATTCCCTCCCCTGTCCAGGGGTCACAACCTATCACGTCCGCCTAGTACAATATTAAACTCCCCGCCCCTGTTCCTCTTCTCCCATTCCTCTGAATCTGGCGACCATCTCTCATATTTATGATTTTCCTTATTATTTGACATTATGTTTTCACCCCTCTACATGCTGTTTTTAGCAATAAAGCCATCATCTCTATTTGACTGAAGCATATATTTGTTGTCTTTGCTGTTCTTAACTGCAATTTCTGCAAAAGCATATAACACCTATTATTTTGCTAGCATATTTAACTACAATTTGTTCCACAAGCTATATTAGAACATCCCCAGATAAAAATCTCCTAACCATTATAACCTTATGGCCTTATGACTTTTATATATATAAAAAAAGAACAATATTTGTTCTAAAAAGGCAATAAAAAAGCAATATAAATTATTTCTCTCACAATGGAGTGAAACTGAACCTCTGGTTACCCACACCAATGTGACAAGCCTGGGCCGTGTGTCTGGAGGTCCTGGGCTGCCCAGACGACAAGACCCCCCTCTCAGCCTTACTGATGTGATCCAAAGGAAAGCGGAGCAAGACGTTGGGCACCAGCTGGGCTGCAGGATTTGCCAGAAGGATGCAGACAAGGCACCACCTTAGGGTCTCCACTCTGGATTTGTGTAGGGTTCACTCCTGAGCCTTTTCTTCTCCTGAACAAATACAGTGGTACCTCGGGTTACATACGCTTCAGGTTACAGACTCCGCTAACCCAGAAATAGTGCTTCAGGTTAAGAACTTTGCTTCAGGATGAGAACAGAAATCGTGCAGCAGCGGCACAGCGGCAGCAGGAGGCCCCATTAACTAAAGTGGTGCTTCAGGTTAAGAACAGTTTCAGGTTAAGTACGGACCTCCGGAACGAATGAAGTACTTAACCTGAGGTACCACTGTACTTACTGCAAGGCAGCGGAGGTTTAGGACCAGAGTTTTCTTTCGCCTAGGTTGGCTCCCTGGCCATGTGGATGATTTTCAGAGAGACTTCTTGACAGAGCATGCAGCTCTCTCCTGGAGATGTTCTTGCTGTGGAGTTCAACTCCAGTCCTCAGCTCTTTCTATCCAAACCTCAAGCCGTAGGATGTGGAGAGAAATGGTCCTGGAAATAGTTTATTATGTGTGTCTATCATTGTTTCTGTTTTCTCGTCCAGTTGCTTTGTACTGCTTCATAAGAAGAGATTTGTAAATGAAGCAAGAAGTGGTGTTCTGCCTGCTCTGATCTTGGGAAATCTTTTACTGTAGTTCTGTAGCAAGAAAGAATGAGTGCCAGTTTTCTTTCCCCTGCCTTCCTCCATTGCAACCCCTTTTCCTTTTGTGGACCGTCTTATCACTGGTACTTATAGAATCATAGAGTTGGAAGGGACCCACGGGTCATCTAGCCCAACTCCCTGCAATGAGGAATCTCAACTAGTTCATTCATAACAGATGGCCATCCAACCTCTGCTTAAAAACCTCCAAGGAAGGAGAGGCCACCACCTTCCTAGGTAGTCCATTTTCCACTCTCGAACAGCTCTTTCTGTCAGAAAGTTCTTCCTGATGTTTGGTTGGAATCTCCTTTCTGGTAACTTGAAGTCATGGGTTCGAGTCGTACTCTCCAGAGCAAGAGAAAACAAGCTTGTTCCCTCTTCCATGTGACAGCCCTCGAGATATTGGAAGATGGCTCTCCTGTCTGCTCTCAGTTTCTCCAGGCTAAACAAACCCAGCTCCCTCAACCGTTCCTCATAAGACTTTGTTTCCAGACTCCAGAATAGAGCTTGATCTTGTAAGCCACTGGTATTAGTAGCAATAAAGGTAACACTAACCACAATAAGAAAGATATTAGGCATTGTTAACAATTGTTTTTAAGAACATTGTTTACACATTTTTATACTGCTTAACTATGTGTGCAATGCAATCATGTATTCATTGCTGTGAGTAGTGATTTTAAGTGCATTGTTAATATAAGAATAAATGTGCAATACTGTTAAAATACATTGCTTCTCAATATTCTCTGGTTGGCCTCTGTTCTTTTCTCCGACCGATAGAGAACCTACAAAGGACTCTAGAAGGGCTCTTGTGTTCCCCATAAGGGAATAAGGGCAGATTTTTGTTTATTACACTGGCCTGACCATTTGCTACACGACTACTACTACTACTTCTATTATCGCCAATAAGTCAGCAGCCTGTGCACCAAAGCATTAAAGGAAGGGCTGCAAGAAGAAGCACAACTGTTAAATATAGGAAGCGCAGCAATTTTGTCCTAAAGCTACAGAGCCCTGACTTATTTATGGTGCTCTCTCTCACCATTTTGCTGGTGTTGGTTCCATCCCTTGAGTAACGGATCAAGTATTTGAGGGGGAAATATTCTGGGAATTTCCAGGAGCTGGGGGGCTTCCACACCAAAAGTATCTTCTTCCTCTGGCCCAGGATCTGGGAAACGGTCAAGTTTTCTGGAGGGTCAGGCTTGACTAAGAACAAGCCAGTGCAGAGAAAATAATACAAAACAAGCAAGCAAGTGGAGAGATGGAAGAAGCATGCATGGCCTATGGTGCCACCTTCACACTAGGCACTAAATAGTTATGGCTCCCAAAGAATCCTGGGAGCTGTAGTTTGTTAAGGGTGCTGAGGATTGTTAGGAGACCCCACTAGTCCCCTCATGGAACTACAGTTTCCAGAGAGGTTTAACAATCCTTCCCGAGGAACTCTGGGAATTGTAGCTCTGTGAGGGGGATAGAGCCCTCCTAACAACTCTCAGCACCCTTTACAAACTACATTAACCAGGATTCTGTGGGGGAAGCCATGCTTGTATAAATGTGTGGTGTTAATGTGGACAACATTCAGAGTCAATCCTGCCAGCCCTGTAAAAGCCACTCTGAATAACACAATGTGCCCTCAGAATTCTGAACCTACAAACCTGTTTCTGTCACCCTTGTGGTTGAAAACCTTTTAAATCCCCCAGTGATGGACAAAACGGAAAGTTCCCTATCTCTGCACTGTACAGACCTTTGCCCCAACGAAGCAGTGGAAGACTCTTGCTCATCTGCCTCCACCAGAGGGCAGGAGATCCTTCTTTGTGCTAGCTAGTGTGACCAGGTATTGGCTAGTGACTCATCAGCCCCAGCCATCGTGACCAATGGTCAGCGATGATGGAAGTTGTAGTCCAGCAATGTCTAAAGAGCAACAGCATGTTACTGCTGTCGGTTTGCAAGCCCCCTCCTTAGAGGCTGGCCCCTCTCACTGTCCTCGGAGCTTGCATACCGGTAACCTCCTCTGGCTGATATCTCGGACAGACCAGGGAGATTTTGATAGGCGACATTTTCCCAAGCGTGGGTAAAATGCACAACCCCTCCCTGCTGCTTCCGCAGGGGAAGGAAAACAAGTCAGAAATCTATTTACATGATGTTTATTTCTGACATTACAGCACTAGAGAAAAACACGTCCTTTCAGTTCAGTTCTTCTAGCAAGTCTGACAAACTTCCTGAACATGCACAATCGGAAGGTTTCAAGTTACACTCTTCACAAAGACTTATCCAGCCTGTGAACGTCCTGGGAAATTCTTCTTTCCCACAGATAGGCGCATCATGTGATGTCAACAATCTGGCTGTCTGCAGCGGTGATGTTTCAATATACTGACATCCTCCCCCATATGAATCATCGTTAGCTGCGGACAAAGCTTGATCCAGAGAAGAAAACAAACAGTTGTAACAGTTGTTATACATGTAACAATCCCCTGTTGTTTCAGTTCCACCCTTGGAACTACCCGCCACTGGTTTCACCAATGTAACTCTCTGGTTGTCTGACTTCCAAGGAATGAGTGCTTCTGCATTACCTTGGTTTGGGAACGTTGTGTTATGCTTAGCAACTCCCTGTTGTGTCTTTGTCTCTGACTTAGACATACCCTTAACTTGGCTTGAGTTGTCAACAATAGTAATACATGCAACAGCTGAACTAGCAAACTCTTGAGAACACCTCTTTGGTGGTACGCCCTTTGTAATTCTCTCAGACCTGCGTATGAGGTGTTGATCCTCTTTGCTGACTGGTTCAGTCTCAGGACTTTTCGGAGAACCAGTTCCAATAGTAAACAGTGGTTCATCCTTAACCTGTGAATGTCTAGCCATTGTGTGTGAACCTTTCTCAATTACTGCGTCAACAAAACTCTCTGAGCTTTCTGTGTCACTCTCAGTACCACTATAAACAGAATAATCACATTCATCATCTGAATCATCAGCAGTGGGAAATGTGTGAACAATTACTGTCTCCTGTCCAGGAGCACTCTCTAGAAATTTTGTGAGAATCACCTGACCAGATTCAGACAAAATTACTCTGTAGAGACCCTTTTCATAACCCACAAAAATGCCTCTGGCATTCTTCACCCCATCTGGAGTTTCAGTCCGGATTTGAGATCCAAAAACCCTAAAATGCGAGACAGAAGGTTTTCTGTGGAACAGCTTCTCAAAAGGAGAACATTCCATACCTTTTGAAACCTTTCTCACCCAAGTGTAACAAAAACATGATAAAGATTCAGCCCAATACTCATGTGGCAAGTGTGAACTCAGCAATTGTGCCTTCATGCCATTCTGCAACTCTCTGTTCACTTTTACACACACAGTTTTGTTCCATGCAGCTTCTGAAACAGCAACCTTGTGCTCTATCCCTTGCTTCTCAAGGAAATCCTGAAAATCCTGTGAAAGAAAAATTGGCTTTTCATCTGTGAAAAGAAAATCAATATTAGCATCATGAACATTCTTAACCTTATCACAAAACTCCTTAAACCTTTCTAAGGTTTCTCTGGGACTCTGCAACATGTAAATCCATACATATTGAGAAAAATGATCAACAAATACAAGATAGTATTTTGCATTGCCTCTAGATGGTGCTAAAGGACCAATTACATCAGCATATACTCGCTGAAAAACACTGTTAATCTTGGTTGCCTTTCCTCTCGTTTCTTCTTTCGAGATACCTGCAAGAGAAAGCATTTTAGACTCACATGCTGTGCACATTTTATAATCACTTTCATCAAAAGTTAACAGATACAGTCCGTCTTTCTCTCTTGCAGAAAGATACAGCTCTCCATCTTTGTAGATTTTGCAACTTTCCTCATCATATGACAACACCAGTTTCTTTTTGGTTATTTGAGAAACACTCAGCAAATTGTACTTTAAATGAAGAACAAAATAAACATTGTTTATAGTCAAGTTCAGGCTTTCTAGGTAAACAGTTCCGATCCCGGTTGCTTCCATTTCCTGACCGTTGGCCAGTTTCACAGTGAAGCGTTGCTTCTCAAACATAGAAAACAATTCCCGGCGTGATGCCATGTGTTGCGTGCAACCTGTGTCTACAATAAATGCGTTCTCCACGGATGATGTGGCTTTTAGCGACATCAAAGCCATAGCTGGTTTTGCCTGGGACTGGGTACAACCTTTGTTTGAAGCCTCAGGCTTTACAGAGCTCCCTCTAGCTCCTTTCTCCTGACGTGGTGTTTCCTGACAAACAGCGTTCTGAGCTACAGCTTTTTCCTCTGTAGCAATAGTAGTGGGGGTGCTTGATTTCGGAGCTTCACTCCCTCCATCAGCAACAGCCATTGCAGCAGTAACAGGACCATCAACAGCAACAGCAGCAACAGTCCCTTCACTTCCTTTTTGTTGCTCAAAGCTCCTCCCAGCTTTCGATGAGCTTTCAAGAATCTGGCCAGCTTCATCTTGGCTCTCCCCCTTTGGTGCAGCCAACTCTCGGTCCTTGCTTCCCACCCCAGCTTCACAAGCTTTCCAGAGGGATTCCCAAGTGACCCTTGGTTCCTCGGCACCCTGTAGGACTGGCACAAGATAAGCTTCCACATTTTCAGCCAAAATTCTGAGCACACACTGCTTCAATTCACTTTGAACTGCAGCCTTCTCTGCCTTTGCTTGTACAGCAACAGGCTGTGGGGGTTGGACTAAATCCCATAACTGCTCTCCCACCAGCAGGAATTCCATTGCAAAACACCATTCTAGCCAATTTTGGCTATTCAGTTTCTGAGAAAACAGAGCCATCTTGATTCCAAGCTTCAGCTTTCAGCAACAAGCTGGAAAATCCAAAAGTCTATTGGGCTGTTTACGGCTGTATCCTACAAGCTGCAAGTTCCTTATCAGCAAGCTGCGCTCTGCTTGGAAAGTCCCTTCCAACAGTTTGTTTACAACAAGCGTCGCTGAAAAACCCAGCCTTGCTTTCGCTTCGACTTGCTTTTTTTTCTTTTTTCTTTTTAAAGCTAACCAGCTCATAAATTAGCTCAAAAGTACTCACGTCTTGTCGCTTAGCAACGGAACTTGGCAGGCGACGGCAGAACTTTATCAGCTCTTCTGGAATGCGAAGTATGTGGCTTCTTCTCCGCTCTGTTTTATCCAAAACAGGAGCTTTTCTCAGTGAACCGAAGAAGATTTCTATTCGCGTTCACCATCCACCCATAAATCAGCAATCACAGAGGTCCATGGATCGTTGCTTATCAGCAAAAAAAGTCTCCCACCTGGTGCTTCAGCCGTCATTAGCAGTGCTTCACAGTCTCAGCCATCCGCCGTGCTATCACTTGTTGTAGCAACCATCCTGCTCTGCTACCACTTGTTGGTTTACAAGCCCCCTTTAGAGAGGCTGGCCCCTCTCACTGTCCTCGGAGCTTGTTAACCGGTAACCTCCTCTGGCTGACATCCCGGACAGACCAGGGAGATTTTGATAGGCGACATTTTCCCAGCGTGGGTAAATGCACACACCCCTCCTGCTTCCCTAGCAGGGAAAGGAGACAGTCAGAAACGCCTATTTACATTCTTTTATTTCTGACTTTACAGCACTACAGAAAAACATGTCCGATCAATTCAATTCTTCTAGCAAGTCTGACAAACTTCCTGTACATACGCAAACGGAAGGTTTCAAATTACACTCTTCACAGAGCTCTGAGAAGCCTGTGAACTTCCGGGAATCTTTCCCACAGCTAGCCGCATCATGTGATGTTAACAAGCTGGCTGTCTGCAGCTGCGATGTTCTCATATACTGACACCTACCACCGGCTGCGTTCCTGGCCACTCAGGAGGCTGAGCCACTGCAAGCTCGGGTGTGGGAACAGCAGCGGGTCGACGCTTGGGCTCAAGAACGACTCCGGGAACTGGCCGAAGGGTCATGCCCTCAGTATCCGGGGCTGGTATTGCACCAGGGCCTACTGCTGCACCACGGTCGCGTGTACATTCCGCCAGGGCCACTGCGGGCTGAGGTCCTCTGGATGACCCACGATGCCCCAGCGGCAGGACACTTCGGGCAGTATCGGACGACCCATCTGGTAAGCCGCGAGTTTTGGTGGCCCTGCCTGAAGGCTGACGTGGCTCGCTACATCGCTGGTTGTGATGTCTGCTGGCGGGCCAAGGGCCCTGCCGGGTGACTCCCCGGCCTACTTCAGCCGTTGCCAGTCCCACCACGTCCTTGGCACACGGTTTCGCTGGACTTTGTGGTGGACTTACCCCCGTCTCGTGGCTGTACCTGCCTCCTGGTTTTCTCCGACCATTTCACTAAGATGGTGCCCTGTGCCCCCTGCCCATCCGTACCCACAGGTAAGGAAACCGCTCAGCTATACCTTCAGCATGTCTTCCGCCTGCATGGCCTACCTGAGCGTGTGGTGTCCGACCAGGGCGTTCAGTTCACATCCCGTTTCTGGCGAGCGTTGCACCAGACCCTCGGGACAGAGGTCTGTCTATCGTCAGCCTACCACCCACAGACCGATGGCCAGACGGAATGGGCAAACGTGGTGCTGGAGCAGTACCTCCGGTGTTACTGCAGCTACCAGTAGGATGACTGGGTCGACCACCTACCGTTGGTGGAGTTCACTTACAACAACGTGGTGAATGCGTCCACCCAGCAGACCCCGTTCCAGGCCAGTTACGGTTACCATCCGCGGTTGTTCCCGGATGTGCTGCCGGCATCCGCAGTCCCTGCGGTGACAGAGTGGCTTCAGGAGCTCCAGTCTCAGCAACAACTATTGATGGAGCGACTGCGTCAGGCCAAGGAGGCATACAAGGCCCAGGCCGACCGCCCCCGGCCTGTGGGGCCGGAACTCCACGTCAGTGACCTGGTATGGCTCTCCACTTGTCACCTCCAACCCTCTCGGCCTTCGCAGAAGCTGGACGCCCGCTTCACCGGCCCGTTTCCCATCGTGGACCAGGTCTCGCCTGTGGCATTCCGTCTCCGGGTGCCCGCAACCCTGAAGGTTCACCCGGTATTCCACAGGTCCCTTCTGAGTCCGGTGGTCCCGCCCAACGAGTTCCACCTGAACCGTCCCCGACCGCAGCCAGTTTTGGTTCAGGGGGAGCCCGATTACGAGGTGGAACGCATTCTGGACTCCCGATACTGCAGGGGAAAGCTGCAGTATCTCATAGACTGGAAGGGGTATGGACCTGAGGACCGTTCCTGGGAACCAGCAGCCAACGTCCACGCGCCTGCCTGCCTCGGTGATTTCCATGCGGCGTACCCCAGCAAGCCGGGTCCAGACCCTTGGTTGAGGGGGGGCCTGGGAGGGGGGATGGTGTGATGGCCTGGGAGTCTGATTCAGAGGCTGAACCAGAGGAATCCCAGCCTGCACAGGAATCCCCGCCTCCAGGGCCGGCTGAGCCGGGGCAGGGCCTTGAATCTGAAGCGCCTGCACCTGTGCCGGATCCTCAGGAGCAGACACCAGATGAATCCACTCTGGCTCCGGAGGTGATTGAGGACCCATTGCCTACAGGTGCGCCTCTCCCAGCCCTGCCAGGGGAAGGTGAGCCTCAGGGCACAGAGGCGGAGGGAACTGGGTTCTCTCAGGAGGAGTGCTCGCCTTAAGGCCAGGAGAGGCGGGTCACCTGTGGGCTAGGACCGCCCCTGGCCTCAGAGAAGATAAAGGCCAGTCAGCCCGGTCCCAGGTTGCGGGAGCAACGCCGTTGGAAACCTGTTTCTGCCAGCACCCAGACCTGTTCTTCCGGAGTTCCTGACCACGCCCGGCTTCCTGCTTTGGACCCCGCTTCGCCCTTGGTGGACAGTCTCCAGACCCTCGACCCAGGACCGGACTCTGACCACGTCTCTCGGTAACCTCCCCCCGGGTCCAGCACAGTCTAGCCCACATTTTACTAGCTTTTTTGCAATAATATCATGGGGGACCTTTTCAAAGGCCTTACTGAAGTCAAGGTAAGCTGGTACAAGGGAAAGCAGGATTGTAATTACCGTAAAAATTACTGATCACTTTGGATCAGCAGTCTCAACCTAACCTGCTACATGGGGAGAGCCACGTGTTTCTTTGGAAGGCAGGTGGAATACAGTGTGCTATACTGACAGCTGTTTTAAAAGATATTGTTAGGATATTTCCGTTCCACCTTAAAAGGGAGCAGGATGTTTGTGTCACAGCCTGCGCATTTCCTGTTCACAGGATGTTTATGTTTTCTGTTGCTTTCGTTTCTCACTTGGTGTCGAAGACACTGAAGCAGGCAGTCATGTTTTTTTGTTCTGATCAACGCTGAATAAAACTTGTAAATTAATGCTCTCCTGAGTGCGACTTTTGCTGTGCATTATCTGCTGATAGAGTGTGCATGAGCTCAGGAATGTGGCAATCTATTTCTGGAGCTCGTGTCGCTAATTGCTGATACTGCGTGTCTACGGGAGATCGATGGACGTCCGGAGACGACGTGGAGTCATGATGGACTTTATCTCCCTGGCAGTATCCCAACAACAGGTTTCGGGCCCAGATTCACAGCACTTACAGGAGAGTAAGACTGCGACAGACTGCTGAGGTATGTGTGGGAAAGCGAAAGCAAATGAGGCTTTTCTGTTTGCCGCGGCAAGAGTCTCTGATGTCCGGCTGGCCTAATTGGCCTGGGAGCCAAGCCAAGCAGGCTTTGTGATTAATGGGAGCCAAGATAAGGAGTCTCTGAAGTGAAAAGGACTCACGGCTCAAGTAAAGAGCTGGAATGGAGTTTTTCCAAGCCTCTGAAGCTGCTGAGTGCCCAAAGTTAAACAGGCACAATTATGTGACCTGGGCTGTGTGGTGTGAGAGCTTGCTGCGACATTTTGGAGTGTGGCATACTGTGAGTGAAGCCCCTCCAGTTCCTCTGACAGAGAGATGGAAGGCTCAGAATTCGAAAGCCGTAGACGTAATAGTCTTGTCCATCTCTCTGGAGGAAATTGCTACGCTAGCTGGCAACACGACTGCACGTCAGATGTGGAATGCTTTGAAAGTAGCTCATCTGCCAGTCATCCCAGCCCAGAGTTTGACTGCATCGGAGGTCCTGGCTGTTTCCCAGAATGCGAGTGAATGCAGGGATGCCGAGGGCACCGGTTGCAAGCTGCAGGGGGAGTTGACTGTGATGTCATCCCAGGCAGCATTCCAGCCTCCAGGGGGAGCCAAGGAGTCGGCAGCTGAGAGCTCTGTTTCCCATGGGAGCCAAGGTCAACTTTGCAGAGGCCGGAAGGCCAGAAGTAAACAGAGACAGATGCCTGCAGATGGCCTGAAGCAGAAGGGGGGTGAAAGGCCCACGCCAGTGGAAAACAAGGCTTTGTTTGCTGGCACAGCTTCACCAAAGGCTAAAGGCAAGTTTGATGGCCAGGAGCAGGGGGGCAAGCAGCAAAAGCCCACGCCGGTGGAAAACAAGGTTTTGCTTGCTGGAAAAGCTGCTCCAAAGGCCAAGGCCAGATTTATTGTGGACTCTGGTGCGAGCCGCCATTTGTCAAAAGATAAGCACCTGTTTATCTCCTTCACACCTCAAGACGGAGAGATCCACCTGGCTGATGGAAGGACATTGCAAATTGCAGGAGTAGGGACTGTGAAACTTGCAAGTCTGCACACTACCATCAGAGATGTACTTTTTGTTCCAGGTGCTGCGGACAATTTGCTTAGTGTCCCACAGCTGACTGGGCGTGGTTTTGAGATTTCCTTCAAGAGGAGCGTCTGTGTCATCAGGAAAGGCAAAGAGGACATTTTGCATGCAAAGTTTATGGATGGCTTATTCTGTATAACTTATGATGACAATGCTATTATGTCTAATGTTGATTCTTGTTGTGTTGCACAAACTAACAAGGTTCTTCATGCAGGATGTATTCATAATCAGCATCGAAGATTTTGTCACATGTCTTGGCAGGCGCTGGCCAAGATGCCTGAGTTGGTTGAAGGTTTGAACATCAAACCCTGTAAGCTTCACATGAAATGTGTATCTTGTGCAGAGAACAAGGTGAAGGTTGCTCCAAAAGGCAAGGAGTCTAGCAGGCAGGCTTCCAAACCCTACCAGCTGGTTCACGCAGACCTGGTTGGTCCACTTGCGCCCTCTTTGGGTGGAGCAAGGTACTTCATGGTTCTAATTGATTCTTTTTCTAGGTACATTCATGTGTTTATGCTTGAGCAGAAATCGCAAGCGTTTCCTAGGTTCAAGGCATTCTGTGCTTGGTTGGAGAATGTTCACAGTAAACGTATCGGCTGTTTGTTTACTGATCGGGGCGGGGAGTTCACTTCTCAGCAGTTTGAAGCTTTCCTGACTGAGAAGGGAATCCAGCATGACTTGTCAACGCCTAGATCGCCATGGATGAATGGACTTGCGGAGCGAGCAAATCAGACTTTGCTTCAAGGCCAAGGCCTGAAAACCTTGTTGCATGATGCCAACCTCCCTGAGAAGTTTTGGGGGGAAGCTCTGTCGACGTTTGTTTATTCCTATAATCGCAGACTGTCATCACCTATTGGTTGTACTCCCTACGAGAAGATGTTTGGTAAGAAACCGAACGTCAAGCACATGAGAATCTTTGGTTCTGACATGTGGGTACACACCCCACAGAGCAATAAGCTTGGGAAGCGTGGGGCACATGGTTTGTTCATGGGGTACGAAAAAGGTGCATACAGAGTATGGATGACTAACTCTAAGTCCATTAAGTTCACAAAGAGTGTTGAGTACAATCCTAAGTGGGGGGAAAATGTGGGAATTTTCCAGAGTTACCCAGAGGAGGATGAAGGTGATGTGAAAAAGGCAGATAATGTTGAGAAAGCTGAGAAAGCTGAGGATGATGATGATGATGATGATGATGATGATGATGATGATCAGAGTTCGGATTCCAGTTCAGTGGGCGGCGCTGCTGCTGGTGTCAGTGACAGTGATGACACAGCAGACTACAAGAGCGCAAAGGCCTCAGTCAGACCATCTGATGCGTCTGACAATGAACTGGAAGAACCACTGTTCACCATTGGTCACTTTTCTCCTAAGAAGGAGGAGATAAGTCCAGAAGACTTGCGTGTGGTTCGCAGGTCTGAAAGGGCGACCAAAGGCAGACCTCCAAAGAGATTTGCTGATGAGTTTGCTAAGACGGCAACTGCTGTTCTTAGTAGCTCAGAGAAGGTGTGGGAACCTTCAAGCTTCAAAGAGGTTCAGGAGTTAACCTCTAAAGATGCTGAGCCTTGGCTTAATGCCATGAAGGCTGAAGTTGATTCCTTGAACAGGAACCAAACTTGGGAACTGGTACCGGTAGTCCCAGGAATGAGACTGGTTGGCAGCAAATGGGTCTTCAAGGCCAAGACAGACCAGAATGGCAAGGTTGTCAGACACAAAGCCAGATTGGTTGCCAGAGATTTTTCACAGGTACCAGGACAGGATTACCACGAGACCTACTCGCCCACCATCAAATATGAGAGCATTCGGCTGATGCTCAAAATCGCTGCAGAGGTGAAACTGCATGTTTCCCATCATGACATTAATACAGCTTTTTTGTACGGGATTTTGGGGGAGGAGCTGTACATGCTTCCACCTGATGGAATGCAGATACAGAAGGGAATGGTCTGTAAACTGCAGAAATCCTTATATGGTCTCAAGCAGAGTGCCAGGTGTTGGAACACAAAACTCACCGAGACATTGCTTTCTCTAGGTTTTCACCAGGGCAAAGCTGATCCATGTGTGTTTGTCAAGGAGGAGGGGCAAAACAAACTGTATTGTTTATGTTTTGTTGATGATCTTCTGATGTTTTGGAAGAATCAGGCTTTGTACCAAAGCACCCTAGCTCAACTGAAGGAGCACTTTGACATGAAGGATCTTGGTGAGGTATCCAACTATCTTTCTCTGCAGGTGGAGAGGGACCAAGCAGGTAATTTTCTGGTACACCAAACACAGAAAATTGCTGATGTATTAACCAGGTTGAATTTGGTTGATGCAAACCCAGCAGACACACCGATGGTGACAGGTTACCAGGTAGATAGTACTGCTGAAGCGTTTTCTGACACTACGCTGTACAGATGCATTCTAGGCAAGTTGAATTTCATTGCTAGATGTTCAAGACCTGACATAGCTGTAAGCACTAACCTGCTTAGCAGACATGCTAATAATCCTACTGTTCAGGATTGGAAAGCTCTGAAGTGCATAGCCAGCTATTTAAAAGGGACTATGCACTACAGGCTGAGGTTCACCAGTCAGAAGACTGGAGGTCTTGAAATCTATGCAGATGCTAGTTTTGGAAGTAACACCACGGATGGTACAAGCACTTCTGGAGTATGCTACATGTACAACCACTGTCTGTTTGACTGGCTGTGCAAGAAGCAGACAACAGTGAGCCTAAGTTCCTGTGAAGCAGAACTCAATGCTCTGTCATTTTCACTCATGGATTGTGTGTGGTTGATGCAACTGTTTAAGGACATCGGAGTTTCTGTGAAATGTCCTATACAAGTGTATCAAGACAATAGATCCTGTTTGGCTTTGCTGAGCTCAGAGAGTTGCAAGCAAAGAACCAAGTACTTGCAGATTAAGCTACATCGTGCAAGAGAGTGTATTCAGAAAGGACTCATTCAGGTGTCCTACATGCCAGGAAATGAAATTCCTGCTGATCTGTTGTCTAAGGTTGTTAACAGAGAACAAGTTAAGGTTTACGTACAAAGGTTGCAATTGGGTTGAACCACAGGTACTACAGGTTACACGGAAAGGGGGAGGATGTTAGGATATTTCCGTTCCACCTTAAAAGGGAGCAGGATGTTTGTGTCACAGCCTGCGCATTTCCTGTTCACAGGATGTTTATGTTTTTTGTTGCTTTCGTTTCTCACTTGGTGTCAAAGACACTGAAGCAGGCAGTCATGTGGGTGGCATGCATATTTGTGGTACGACAAGGTTAAAGCTCACAAAGCATTTAAAAACCATATTGTCAGGAAAGCATTGTTTAATGTTTGGCTAAGATATAAAGACTTACTGGAGAATAAAACCCCAAGGTGGTTGTCACCAATGGAAGCAAAGGCACTGAAAAAGTCCAATATGGAGGCCAAATGGCCGAAATATTGGGAAATATTGGAACAAGAAGGAGATAAATTGAAATTGCAGAGTTTTGAGAAATTAAAAGACAAGGTGCGAGATTGGCTGCATTATTTTCAAATAAGAGAGGTCTATAATTCGGACAAAAAAATAGGTTTCCAGGTGGAAAAATCAAAATTGGAAACTGAATTGTTAGAACCCAAAACTAAAACACTTTCAAGAATGTATAACTTGCTGCTAAAATGGAACACGCAGGATGAAACAGTTAAATCTGCTATGATTAAATGGGCACAAGATTTCGGTCATAACATAATGTTTGCTGACTGGGAACAGTTGTGGACCACAGGTATGAAATTTACGGCATGTAATGCCCTAAGAGAGAATATTATGAAAATGATATACAGGTGGTACATGACACCAGTCAAGCTTGCAAAAATCTATCATTTGCCCGATAATAAATGTTGGAAGTGTAAAGAAAATGAAGGAACATTCTTTCACCTTTGGTGGACGTGCCCAAAGATTAAGGCTTTCTGGGAGATGATATATAACGAAATGAAAAAAGTATTTAAATATACATTCCTTAAGAAGCCAGAGGCCTTTCTCTTGGGCATAGTCGGCCAATTGGTACCAAAAAAGGATAGGACTTTTTTTATTTATGCAACAACAGCAGCAAGAATACTTATCGCAAAGTATTGGAAGACACAAGAGCTACCCACCCTGGAAGAGTGGCAGATGAAGTTGATGGACTATATGGAATTGGCGGAAATGACTGGCAGAATCCGAGACCTGGGAGAAGAGTTGGTGGAAGAAGACTGGAAGAAATTTAAAGACTATCTTTGGAAATATTGTAAAATTAATGAATGTTAAAATTATGCCTGGATTAGCAATAAGTGGTAATTAGCAACAAAAGTTAATAAGAATATGTAAAAAAAAATGTATTGATAAATGGTTGAAAATATTGAGTTATATTATGTTATGACATAAAGTTAAGATAATTGAAAAAGGGTAAGAATTTGCTGAACCAAGTATCTAAACGGGAACACAAAGGGGGGAGGTGTGAGGAGGTCAAGGATACAAGCATATGAATTTGAGGATATTAAGAAAAATGGATTTGTTTTTACCTTTTTAACTTCTTTTTTTAATTAGCTGTTTTTTGTGTATTTTTTGTGTTTTCTTCTTTTATTGTTTATTGTTTATTTCTATTTGTGGTTTTTTCTTTATTCTGTAAATTTTTTATTTTTATTTTTTGTAAAACTCTAATAAAAATTTATTTTTTTAAAAAAATGAAGCAGGCAGTCATGTTTTTTTGTTCTGATCAACGCTGAATAAAACTTGTAAATTAATGCTCTCCTGAGTGCGACTTTTGCTGTGCATTATCTGCTGATAGAGTGTGCATGAGCTCAGGAATGTGGCAATCTATTTCTGGAGCTCGTGTCGCTAATTGCTGATACTGCGTGTCTACGGGAGATCGATGGACATCCGGAGACGACGTGGAGTCATGATGGACTTTATCTCCCTGGCAGTATCCCAACAGATATAACTGTAACTTAAAATCCAGTATGAGAATAAAAGAAAAAAGATGGTGGATAGTCAAGTCTGCATGATGGGGCCACCTCCAGTGACCATGTGGCCTGAAATAAGAGGGTTCTAAAATCAGTCCTGAAAGTAGACTGATTGAGAATGACACATGCATAGCTTTTGCTCTTCCATTAACAGGGTGAGCTGAAGCAAATTCTTGCCTCCCTTTGGGCTTAGCAATATTTCCTACAGCATTCTTGTTGAAGGGCATTGGAGAGTTAGGTGAGGGTCACTTTTCTGTTTTTCCACCAAGCCCCCAGATAAGAATGCTACAGCATCAGCCCCAAACGCTCAGTCTCATAACAAAAAATACTCAACGGAGTTAGGGCTGAGGGTAGGGGAAGTACAATCCTCATCTTTCCAGTCCTCTAGAAGCTGACCCTTTTGGTCATTTTGGTCATGGAGCCAAATATCTGTTCCCAATTTTAAAGAGTCTAAACAAGCTTGCCCTTTACATACAAAAGCTCTGAAATTCAGCCCATTGGGCAACTGATAATGGGGCTGGGAGGAGGGAGGTAAGGATTAGCACCTTCTCTGCCCTCCACCTCCAACAGCTACACCTGAAAGTTTCATGATGGGGTTCGATTTGAGAAGCTGAATGTTTATAAAGGCACTTAGCCAATTTCTGCCATGGAAACTCTGAACAGAAACACTCTGCAGGTTCAGCCCCCCAAAGAAACTGCTCTATGGTCTCTGTGTTGGGAAATGGGAACAGATCTTGCTCATCACCAACCTTCCCTCCGCAAATCAGTATCACTATGAGGCTGAACTGAACAGCTTGCTCCAGAGTTGTAAGAGATACATTTCTGTGGTGTAGTGGTTAAGAGCGGTGGACTCTAATCTGGTGAGTCGGGTTCGCTTCCCCGCTCCTCCACATGCAGGCTGCTGGGTGACCTTGGGCCAGTCACACTTCTCTAAGAACTCTCTCAGCCCCACCTACCTCACAAGGTGTCTGTTGTGGGGGTGGAAGGGAAAGGAGATTTTTAGCCACTTTGAGACTCCTTAAAGTAGAGAAAAGCAGGATATAAAAGCCAACTCCATGAATAAGAATTCTATGGAAAAGGACCATCCCTGCCATGATGATGAAAACTATGTCTGGATTTTGCTGTATTATACCAACCTGTGGAATATGACAGTTTGCAGTTTCAAAATCTATTTGGCCACAGTGGGTTGACAATCTGGACACACGGAAACCTCTGGAAGATCTTTTGAATCAATGCCTATGCGAAAGCAGTGGTACCAGTCCTTGCAGTTTCCTTCACAGTAAACCACATTTAGGTCACCACTGGGCCTCCTGCCCCCTTCCTTCAAAAAACATAGTGACCAGCAGCCTTCAAATAAGGAAGGTAAAATATCTGAGCAATAGGTTAGTGTATCCTTCCATCCCTCTGGGCATGATCTAGACACAGTAATGTGACTCTTTCAAGATTTGTCTCTTCTTGGGAGGAACAGCATCAATTTCCACTTGAAAATATTTGTCTTGTCCTTCAAGATAGTTTTTCCCACTGTACTGTATTATTTCTTTTGCAATCCAGGGTCTTATGGCAGCCATATTCTTTTGTATGAACTGTGATTGGGCAGCAGAAGCAATCAGATGGGCAATGGTACATGTGAAAGGACCGTAGTCACTGGAATTACCTTGCCTGGGTATATCAGTTGGTGCAAAACATGACCAGTCTGCAAAACTATAGGGATATTTTGAATCCATCTCATATAGACATGTTAAGAAGGATGTTATTGCATCAATCACAGAGTGGTTCAATCCATGTTTGGAATCTAGGTAGAGCATGGTCTTCCTTTTAAAAATGATTACTATCAGTATCCAGTGGACTTCTTTGTCATTTACTGGAATAATCAAAACATCTTTCTTTAGCACTCCAAATCTCAAACAGTTCTTAAGGGCTTGCACTGGCAATCTTTGACACATCTGCATGAAGTGGCAACTAAGTGGGAAAATTGTTCCATCGTGACCTAGCTCTTTGGCCATGATCACCCTGGAGGCAAGAAATGTATCTATTATGCGGTCATTTATCCAGTTTGATCCTTTCAGTGTGTTTATGTCACAGTCATACACACAGATGTTGGCAACTGAACCCACAAGTCCCATGGTTTGTAGACTGAGTGTGGGGAAGGTACAGTTGTGCCATGGGGGAACTGATGTACAAATCAGTGATTTGCCCAAACACTTCTCACTTTGTGTTGAGAATATGGGGCTGCTATCAAAAGAATCAATATTGGTCACTGTCAAATCCTCTTTCCCACTTTTTGGAGTGGAGGTCATCTGAGGTTGAGTGCTTTCCAGGTGTCTCACAGTCAGTTGGTGATCTTAAGGAGTCCAACCCCTCAGCAGCTTGCACTGAATCAGATACTGGAGCTACTGTTATCTTTTCCTGCAGTCTGGGGAACTTTCTTCCCAATCTACTCTTCTGTCTTTTATTTCGCTTCAGCTGTGTGAGCTGCAACTGGCGAGGCTTCCCTGGTCCTGGTGGCATGCCGATAGATTTTGTGGTAGCTATAATATGGTATTTATTTATTTATTTATTGACAATAATATTTATTAATTTTCAATAGACATAACAAAAAAGAAAATATGGAACAACACAATAGAGAAGTGAAAAAGACGAAAAAAGAATAACAAACTTAAAATACCTAAACAGAAAAAAGAAACTCAATTAATTAATTAAATCCATTTTCATAAACATTTTAGTTGACTTCCTCTAATCTCCTCCATCTGAATTTCCTCTTAATTTGAATGTAGCAGTTTCCAATATCATTATTTCATAAAACAATGTTACAGTCGTATTCCAATTTCTTTAACTTTCTTATAGTACATTTTCTTATTTATATATTTAAATCTAATTTAATCCTAGGCCTGATTGGTTCTTTCAAGTGGTGACATTTCTTGGTAGTCCTCTTCTTTCTGGTCGCGGATTCTCCCAGTGAGATCAGTCATCTCCATAAATTCCATCATCTTCATCTGCCATTATTCTACCGTTGGTAATTCTTGTGTTTTCCATTTTCTGGCTAGTAAAATCCTAGCAGCTGTTGTGGCATACAAAAATACTTTCACGTCTTTTTTGGGCTGGATTTCTCCAGCCACTCTGGGCGGCTTCCAAAAAAAATGAAATAAAAATACATTAAAAAGTCACACATTAAAAACGTCCCTAAACAGGGCTGCCTTCAGATGTCTTCTAAATGTCAGGTAGTTGTTTATCTCTTTGACATCTGATGGGAGGACGTTCCACAGGGCGGGCGCCACTACCAAGAGGCCCTCTGCCTGGTTCCCTGTCGCTTTGTTTCTCGCAGTGAGGGAACCACCAGAAGGCCCTTGGTGCTGGACCTCAGTGTCTGGGCAGAACGATGGAGGTGGAGACGCTCCTTCAGGTATACTGGGCCGAGGCCGTTTAGGGCTTTAAAGGTCAGCACCAACACTTTGAATTGTGCTCGGAAATGTACTGGGAGCCAATGTAAGTCTTTCAGGACATGTGTTATGTGGTCTTGGTGGCCACTCCCAGTCACCAGACTAGCTGCCGCATTCTGCATTAGTTGTAGTTTCCGGGTCACCTTCAAAGGTAGCCCCACGTAGAGCACATTGCAGTAGTCCAATCGGGAGATAACTAGAGCATGCACCACTGGTGAGACAGTCTGCGGGCAGGTAGGGTCTCAGTCTGCGTACCAGATGGAGCTGGTAAACAGCTGTCCTGGATACAGAATTGACCTGTGCCTCCATGGACAGCTGTTTCCTTGCCCTCAGCTCCAAAGAAACCCACAGGGCTGTCCGGGCTCCATGCAATCGGAGTGGGCGCTTCGGAGCCAGACAGTCGATAGCCTTGGTTAACTCCGCATTCCAGCGGGCCACCAGGACATCAGCTGAAAGGCCATCAACATGGGATAAAGCAACTCCTACCACTCTCTGGAAACCATTTTGTTCCATTAAGTGGCGGGGGCGTACCATCCGAATTGGTCCCACCTCCCTACAGAGGGGAAGGGTCACAGAGAAGTCCAGTTGCACCAGGAAGTGATCTGACCAGGGCACTTCTTTTGTTTCACTTTTACTTAGTGTCAGATCACCCACGTCACTAGAGGTGAACACCAGGTCTAAGGCATGTCTGTGACTATGAGTTGGGCCAAACTTATTCAGGGACAGCCCCATGGAGGCCATGCTTTCCACAACGTCCTAAGCAGCCCCTTGTCGTGTTGGCATGGATGTTAAAATCCCCTAGGACAACCAAATTAGGTGTCTCCAGGAGAACATCCGCCACAACCTGAAGCAGCTCGGGCAGGGAATCCTTGGTGCAGCGGGGAGGTCGGTACACCAAAAGGAATCCTGTACTGCCCCTATTGCCCAACTTCTAGAACATGCACTCAGAGAACTGGGTCTTCCCAGTAGGACGCCTGATGCAAGCTGTTGTTGTTTAGTCGTTTAGTCGTGTCCGACTCTTCGTGACCCCATGGACCAAAGCACGCCAGGCACTTCTGTCTTCCACTGCCTCCCCCAGTTTGGTCAAACTCATGCTGGTAGCTTTGAGAACACTATCCAACCATCTCATCCTCTGTCGTCCCCTTCTCCTTGTGCCCTCCATCTTTCCCAACATCAGGGTCTTTTTTTTTTCCTTTTCTTTTTTTTCCGTAATTTTTTATTATTCAAGATTATAACAAGACATATTATCCAAAAACATATCATCCTTGTCCCCCCCCCATTTTTTCTCCCTCCCCCCTCCCACACAACCCCACCCCACCCCAACTTCCCTCAGTTCCAGTCTTTGGTTTCTCTAAGAATGCTGTTTTCTGCATGTTACAAAGTTGTATAGATCCTCAAACTATTTAGCTGATTATTATTTTATTGATAATAACATCAGGGTCTTTTCCAGGGAGTCTTCTCTTCTCATGAGGTGGCCAATGTATTGGAGCCTCAGCTTCACGATCTGTCCTTCCAGTGAGCACTCAGGGCTGATTTCCTTCAGAATGGATACGTTTGATCTTCTTGCAGTCCATGGGACTCTCAAGAGTCTCCTCCAGCACCATAATTCAAAAGCATCAATTCTTCGGCAATCAGCCTTCTTTATGGTCCAGCTCTCACTTCCATACATCACTACTGGGAAAACCATAGCGTTAACTATACTGACCTTTGTCGGCAAGGTGATGTCTCTGCTTTTTAAGATGCTGTCATCGCTTTTCTCCCAAGAAGCAGGCGTCTTTTAATTTCTTGGCTGCTGTCACCATCTGCAGTGATCATGGAGCTCAAGAAAGTAAAATCTCTCACTGCCTCCATTTCTTCCCCTTCTGTTTGCCAGGAGGTGATGGGACCAGTGGCCGTGATCTTCGTTTTTTTGATGTTGAGCTTCAGACCATATTTTGCGCTCTCCTCTTTCACCCTCAATAAAAGGTTATTTAATTCCTCCTCACTTTCTGCCATCAAGGTTGTGTCATCTGCATATCTGAGGTTGTTGATATTTCTTCCGGCAATCTTAATTCCGGCTAGGGATTCATCCAGCCCAGCCTTTCACATGATGAATTCTGCATATAAGTTAAATAAGCAGGGAGACAATATACAGCCTTGACATACTCCTTTCCCAATTTTGAACCAATCAGTTGTTCCATATCCAGTTCTAACTGTAGCTTCTTGTCCCACATAGAGATTTCTCAGGAGACAGATGAGGTGATCAGGCACTCCCATTTCTTTAAGAACTTGCCATAGTTTGCTGTGGTCGACACAGTCAAAGGCTTTTACATAGTCAATGAAGCAGAAGTAGATGTCTTTCTGGAACTCTCTAGCTTTCTCCATAATCCAGCGCATGTTTGCAAGTTGGTCTCTGGTTCCAAGTAGCTTGCATCAGGTGTCCTACTGGGAAGACCCAGTTTTCTGAGTGCATGTTCTGGAAGTTGGGCAATAGGGGCAAGTACAGGATTCCTTTTGGTGTACCGACCTCCCCGCTGCACCAAGGATTCTCTGTCCGAGCTGCTTCAGGTCGTGGCGGATGTTCTCTTGGAGATACCTAGCTTGGTTGTCCTGGGGGATTTTAACATCCATGCCGACACGACCTTACAAGGGGCCGCTCGGGACTTCGTGGAAAGCATGGCCTCCATGGGGCTGTCCCTGAATAAGTTGGGCCCAACTCATAGTCATGGACATGCCTTAGACCTGGTATTCACCTCTAGTGATGTGGGTGATCTGACACTAAGTAAAAGTGAAACAAAAGAAGTGCCCTGGTCAGATCACTTCCTGGTGCAACTGGACTTCTCTGCGACCCTTCCCCTCTGCAGGGAGGTGGGACCAATTCGGATGGTCCGCCCCCGCCACTTAATGGATCCAAATGGTTTCCAGAGAGTGGTAGAGGATGCTTTATCCCATATTGATGGCCTTTCAGCTGATTCCCTGGTGGCCCACTGGAATGCGGAGTTAACCAGGGCTATCGACTGTCTGGCTCCGAAGCGCCCTCTCTGATTGCATGGAGCACGGACAGCCCCATGGTTTTCTTCGGAGCTGAGGGCGATGAAACAATCGCTGAGACGGCTAGAGCGTCGGTGGCAGAAAACTCACTCCGAATCTGACCGGACAGAGGTTAGAGCTCAATGTCGAGCCTACCAAGTGGCGATAGCGACGGCGAAGAAGACTTTCTTCACCGCCTCTATTGCATCTGCAGAAAATAGTAGCAGGAGACTCTTTCAGGTGGTCCGCAATTTAACGGAACCACCTTTACCACCGGGGCCTTGTAAAGACCCCAAGATCTCCTGCAACGATTTTGCAAAGTTTTTTGCAGATAAAATCACTCATATTCGGAAGGAGCTAGACACCACCGTGGGAGCAGGGCTGGGGCAGGAGAGTGCTAGAGCCCTGTCTGGTCAAGTTGCATGGAATCAATTTCAATCCGTTACCCCCGAGGATGTAGACAGGCTGCTTGGACGCGTGAAACCAACCACCTGTTTCCTGGATCCTTGCCCATCCTGGCTAATAAAAGCAAGCCGGGACGGGCTGGGCGATGGGCTCTGCGGGGTGGTGAATGCTTCCCTCTGTGAGGGAACATTCCCAGATCCGCTGAAAGAGGCGGTCATTAAACCGCTTCTTAAAAAACCATCTTTAGACCCGGCCAGTATGGCCAACTATCGCCCAGTCTCAAATCTTCCATTCTTGGGCAAGGTGATTGAGCGCGTGGTTGCTGAACAACTCCAGGCACGCCTGGAGGATGCGGACCATTTGGATCCCTTCCAATCGGGGTTCAGGCCTCATCATGGGACTGAAACTGCCTTGGTCGCACTGGTTGATGATCTCCGGTGAGCTAGGGACAAAGGTGAGAGTTGTTTCATAGTTCTGCTGGATCTCTCAGCGGCCTTTGATACAATCGACCATAACATCCTTCTGGACCGTCTAGAGGGGCTGGGAGCTGGGGACACTGTTATACAGTGGTTTCGCTCCTTCCTCCTGGGCTGTGTTCAGAAAGTGGTGGGGGGGGATGAGTGTTCAGACCCTTGGGCCCTCACTTGTGGGGTGCCTCAGGGTTCCGTCCTCTCCCCCATGCTTTTTAACATCTATATGAAGCCTCTGGGAGAGATCATCAGGGGGTTTGGACTGGGTGTCCATCAATATGCAGATGATACCCAGCTCTACCTCTCTTTCAAATCAGAACCAGTGAAGGCGGTGAAGGTCCTGTGTGAGTGCCTGGAGGCGGTTGGAGGACGGATGGCGGCTAATGGATTGCAGTTGAATCCTGACAAGACAGAAGTACTGTTCTTGGGGGACAGGGGGCGGGCTGGTGTGGAGGACTCCCTGGTCCTGAATAGGGTAACTGTGCTCCTGAAGGACGAGGTGCGCAGCCTGGGAGTCATTTTGGACTCACAGCTGTCCATGGAGGCACAGGTCAATTCTGTATCCAGGGCAGCTGTCTACCAACTCCACCTGGTACGCAGGCTGAGACCCTACCTGCCCGCAGACTGTCTCGCCAGAGTGGTGCATGCTCTAGTTATCTCCCGCTTGGACTACTGCAACGCGCTCTACGTGGGGTTACCTTTGAAGGTGACTCGGAAACTGCAACTAATCCAGAATGCGGCAGCTAGACTGGTGACTGGGGGCGGCTGCCGAGACCACATAACACCGGTCTTGAAAGACCTACATTGGCTCCCAGTACGTTTCCGAGCACAATTCAAAGTGCTGGTGTTGACCTTTAAAGCCCTAAACGGCCTCGGCCCAGTATACCTGAAGGAGCGTCTCCACCCCCATCATTCTGCCCGGACGCTGAGGTCCAGTGCTGAGGGCCTTCTGGCGGTTCCCTCACTGCGAGAAGCAAAGCTACAGGGAACCAGGCAGAGGGCCTTCTCAGTGGTGGCACCCGCCTTGTGGAACGCCCTCCCATCAGATGTCAAAACCATAAACAACTACCTGACATTCAGAAGACATCTTAAGGCAGCCCTGTTCAGGGAAGTTTTTAATGTATGATATTTTAGTGTTTTTTGGTTTCTATGGAAGCCGCCCAGAGTGGCTGGGGAAACCCAGCCAGATGGGCGGGGTACAAATAATAAATTATTATTATTATTATTCAGTAAGTGCTGGAAGTTCAAAAACCTCAACTGGAAGTTCCCGTAAGATTAGGCCCCAAATACAGAACCCATTGCTGGAAACAGCAACGGAGGAGAGTGCTATTGAGCTCGGATCCTACTTGTGGGTTTCTTTTCATGTGCTTATGGGTGCCTGGGCTCCTGGTGGATCCAAGCCAAGCATCTGTGTCAAGGGAGACCACTAACACAGTCTTCCCAAAAGACTTCAGTGATCAAGCAGGGATGCAAGAGATGAGGTGCACCTGGAGGCACTGGGAAACCCCAGAACGTTTCCGAGCACAATTCCAAGTGTTGGTGCTGACATTGAAAGCCGTAAACGGCCTTGGTCCAGTATATCTGAAGGTGTGTCTCCACCCCCATTGTCCAGCCCGGACACTGAGGTCCAGCGCCGAGGGCCTTCTGGTGGTTCCCTCGCTGCGAGAAGTGAGGTTACAGGAAACCAGGCAGAGGGCCTTCTCGGTAGTGGCGCTATTATTATTATTATTAGACCCAAATTGCAAAAGGCTGTGTAAATTAATACAAGAACCTTCCACCTGGCCTGGTAGCGAAGGGGCAGCCAGTGCAAGCTTTTGAGCACCTGAGTCTGTCCCCATCAACACTCCAGCTGCAGTGTTTTCCACCAGATGGAGCCTCCAGACCACGCATAAAGTTGTAGCTATTGTTCAGCAATCCACACTATTCTGGTTGCATCTGCCTCAACAGTCACGATCTAGCCGTTTTCCTCCTGCTGCTGTAAACACACCCTAAAATCAAGGTGATGCCTGAGATTGAGAAGGGATTCCCCAACGTTTCAATGGAATTCCCTTTTGCATGTTGTGGGAAGGCAGAGGGTGCCAAGTTTAAACTCATCACTAGCAATGCAATTGAGACATGGCCTGGGGAGGACTTCTGGTTTGGATCGCAAGCAGCAGGGAGCGCGGAGAAGCCGCTGAAGGGCTTTTCCGAGCCTCACGGGGGCTTGGGGGCAACGCAAAGGCACTGCAACCCCCAAAATCTCAAGGGGGACATCCTTGAGGGACAAGCTGTCCAGCAGCATTGGAGTAGTTCCAACCTTTTTTCGGGTTTTTGTTTTTTTAAAAAAAGACTCAAGAGTGACGGGACTGAGAAATGCGAATGGTAAGCTCTGCGGACCCCGTGTTGCGATGCCTCTAACTCCCACTGGAAAAGCGACAAACCTCCGTAACTTTAAGAACAGAACCCTTAGTGTTTTTGGAATAATTCTTGGCTAAAAATTTGGATTATACACTAAGTGAACTCTGGATGTAAAAGGATTTAATTGAGGAGCCCGACTTGTTTTTCGGAGTGAAAATGGCGCAGGATATATAGCCGTAAGAGTGAAGAAAGGAAGTGATTAGTCACCCACTGTAGAAACAGAAAAGTGAAAGTCCTCAGCAACTTTTAAGCGAGGCAAAGGAAACTAAATAATATAAAAGTAACGAAGAAGACCTTTAGAGACTTTGTATTCTTTCTGGGGAGAACAGAGTGGTTACAAAGAGTGAAATACTTCGAAGCCTTAATCCTTAATACGGAAACATAAGGGGGAAGGAGGGGAGAAGAGAGAAGACGAAATAAAACACAAAGGCTTTAAAATAGACATTAAATAATAATCTCCACTTATTTATTTTTTTTTAAATCCTTAACCCCCTATATTACAGCTTGGTAATTGATAAAGCAAGAGTGTAAATTTTTGCTTCTTCTTTTTTTCAAACCTCAACTCTGGACTTTAACCTCCCCCCCCCCCAAAGAACTTAGATTTTTGACTTCTTCTTCACTTACTTTTTCTTAGTTACCTGGAACCCTACATGAATTGAATTTATAGGGCTATATACATATCTTTATTTGGATACTTATCTTTTCTCTTTGACTGATTGGATTAAACTCTGAATACCCCGGACTCTCAAAGGTTGGAGCTTTTTGGAATGGAATTATATACGAACTAAGTCATAGAGGGGTATATTTAAGATTACTGGGGTATATACTCCCCTCCATTTGATAGACTGATTTTGGATCTCTGCGTCTCTTCTCAACATAACTCAATATTGGATTAAGCCAGCAAGTGGCTGAAGAGCATAGAACTTAGAACTTAAAATAAACAACCCTCTCGTCTCTACCTTTTCCTTTTTTTTTTGGAGGCCTAACTGTTTGGAACCTACCAGACTGCACATTAGAGACTGCGCTTATTTTTTATTTTTTATTTTTATTTTTATTTTTCATCCATCCATATTTTTTTTTCTCTACGGACTGTGTTGGCGCTTTTTGTCCCTTTCTGGATACAGAAGAAATTTATTTAGACTGATTTCCAAATACTGATTCCCTCTCTTGATAAAATATTTGAATTGGATTAAGCTAACCAAGTGGCTGAAGATCAAGTAAAAGAAAGAACAGGGAGCCATTATCTAAAACAAAAGTCAGATATATGTTAAATTTATGATTTTTCTAATGTTACTTTACATAAAGTCTTTTTTGCAAGATTAATATTTTATTAACGGTCTTCATATAAGGCCCTTATCATTGCATAAATAATAATTTCTTGATAAGATTACTACTGAATCGATTCAAATTAACCTGTATTAATTGTGAATTTACCTTGGACTTTACCTAAATTCGGAGTTTACAGATTGTAAATTTATAAACTGGGATTTTGATTTGGGAAACTAATTGATATTTGGGACTTTAGATTTGGAGTCGGAAATTCTACAAGCTAATTTTGAATGAATAACATCTTTGTGTATTTGTAAGAACCTAAAGGGACTGAGAACAACCTGATTTGTCATATTCACAGAACTATCTTACACGTTTCTTTTTTGATCTCTATTGGTAAAAAATTTTTTTTTTGAATTAGATTGTTTAAGAAAATGCTGTTGAATATATTGTCTGATAATTAATTAAAACTGGTTAAGATTGTGCGCCCTTTAGGGGAGAGAACAAATATTACAAGAAACTCAATTTAAAAAGTCGAGAAGGAGAAAATGTCTGGGAAAAACGGGAAAAAGATAGGAGGAACACCATTAGATAGGAAAGCATCCCAACAAGAAGAAATCAAGGACTTAGATATCCTATGGCTAAAAATAAAGGAAGAATTCAAACAGAGTGAAATACATATGGAGAAAAAGCTAGGAGAGATGCATGAGTTGATAGATAAGAAAATAGAGGGAGTAGTAGGAGAACTGTCAAATAAAATTAAAGACTTGACAGTTTGGTCAAAGACTATGGAAGAAACAAACAAAAAAATACAAAAAGATATGAAAGAACAAAGGAAGGAGACAGATAGGATAAAAGATGAAATAGGAGAACTGAACAGAAATCAAGACCAAGTTTTGGATAATTTAGCGATGATTGAAATGAAACAGAAGCAGCTAAATTTAAAATTTAGAGGAGTAGGAGAAGAAACAAATGAGAATATTAAAGAAAAAATGACTAAAGAGCTAGCGAAATGGTTAGAACTGAAAGAAGAGGAGGTTGCCTATACGATGGAAAACGCTTTTAGAATAAAAATAAGGTCTAAACAAGTAAAATCAAAAAAAGTTCCAGGAGATTGCCTAGTTATATTTAATTCGATGGAGATGAAAAATATGATATTAAGAACAAGTTATTTAAAGAAATTAGTCATCAAAGGCAGACCAATCATCATCTTTAAAGAGATACCAACTAGACTCCTACGCAAAAGAGAAGGTTACAAACAGCTAGTAAGTGTGTAAAAAAACAATGGTATACAACATAGATGGGAGTTCCCTGAGGGGATCTCCTTTTTCTATAAAGAAAAAAGATTCAGAATTACTGAAATCCAAGAAGTGAGGAAATTTCTGCGTAGATATGAGAAAGATCTTGGAAAAGTAGAGGAGAGATATGGAGGAAGAAACGGAGACCCAGAGGAGAGAAGAAGAAAAAAGGAGAAAGGAAAAGAACAGGAAGATAAAGGAAGGGAAGAAGAAGTAGAGGAAGAGGAAGAGGAAGAGGGAGCAGTGGAAGAAGAAGAAGAAGAAGAAGAAGAAGAAGAAGAAGAAGAAGAAGAAGAGGAGGAGGAGGAGGAGGAGGAGGAGGAGGAGGAGGAGGAGGAAGAGGATACAGAAAACAAAACCAGTCGAATCTAAATTATTCGTTATTTGTAGATTGGAAAGTAAACACAATAATGAATCTGAAAATTTTGTCATGGAATGTGAACGGTTTGAATGAAAAAACCAAAAGGAATAAAATCGTGAATGTTTTGAAAAGAAAGAATCTTGATTTAATCTGTATACAGGAGACACACGTGACTAAAAAGCATAAACATATTCTGATAAACAAAAAATTAGGGGTTGAGTTTATAAATTCTATTGTGGAAAAAAAAAGAGGGGTAGCGATATATGTCAAAGAAAAATGGGAACCCAAATTGATCTGCAAAGACGATGAAGGAAGGATTTTGGGGGTACAAATTAACTTCCAGGGTGAAAAACTTAATGTGATAAGCATATATGCCCCGAACCTGAATAAATTGGAGTTCTTTAAGAAAATGGAACTAATATTACTGGAGCTAGAGTGTAACAAGACGATATTATTGGGAGATTTCAATGGAGTGCCGGCACCAGAAATAGATAGACAATCAGAAAAGAAAAAATGTAATCAAGGGAAACTGCCAAGATCCTTTAACAATCTGGAGGAAAATTTAGATTTAGTAGACATCTGGAGATACAAACACCCAATAGAGAAGCAATTCACCTTCTTTTCAGAGCCACATAAGAGCTGGGGCAGAATTGATCAAATCTGGGTCTCAAGAGAACTTACATTAAGAACTTCAAAGTGCGAAATCCAACCTAGAACCCTCTCTGATCATAATTCAATAGTTTTCGAAATAAAAGGTGTATCACAGGGCGGGTTCAGATGGAGAATGAATGAATATTTATTAGAGAGTGAAGGTGTTATTGAAAAGGCCAAAGCCACCTTAAAAGACTATTTCAGCCTGAATCTCAATAAAGAAACAAGTATAGATGTAGTCTGGGATGCCAGCAAGGCGGTCCTAAGAGGGTTTTTTATTCAGCAAAATAGCTATAAGAGGAAAGTAAGAGAACGAAAGAAAGAGGAAATCCTTAGTCAGCTAAGAGAATGTGAGAAAAAATTAATAACAAACCCGAAAGATGAACAAAACATACAAATAATAAAAATGTTACAAACACAGTATTCAATGCTAACAAGTCAAGAAATTGAATGGAAAATTAAGTTAATGAAACAAAAATATTTTGAATCAGCTAACAAAACAGGTAAACTATTAGCTTGGCAACTGTGAAAAAGGCAAAAACAAAATGTAATAAATAAGATAAAAATAGAGGAACAATTGATAGAAGATCCAAAAGAAATAAAGGAAAATTTCCTTAAATTTTATGAGAAATTGTACAAAAAGGAAGACGAAGAGATAACCCGGATAGAAGAATATTTAGAAGACTACAGTGGGAAGACCATAACAGAGGAAGAAAGAACTCAATTAAATAAACCTATAAAAGCAGAAGAGATCCAGGATGCGATAAGGAAGATGAAACCAGGGAAAGCCCCGGGACCGGATGGACTGTCAGCTAAATATTATAAAGTATTAGAAAACCAACTAACGCCAGTGCTATGTGACATCATGAACAATATATTAAGAGGAGGTAGGATACCAGAGACATGGAAAGAGGCCCACATTACGATGATCCCTAAACCGGACACGGATAAATTAAATATCAAAAACTATAGACCTATATCACTATTAAACAACGATTATAAAATCTTTGCAGAAGTGATGGCAAACAGACTCAAAAAATGCCTAGTAAATTTAATACATAAAGATCAAGCAGGATTCCTCCCAAATAGGTTCCTCAAAGACAATGTAAGGCATATCATAAAGATCATTGAATATCTGGAGTGTAAGAATGATGTACCTGCGGCGTTGATTTTCATCGATGCAGAGAAGGCATTCGACAATGTCTCATGGCTGTTCTTATTAAAAAGTATGGAGAAAGCAGGGCTAGAGGACGAATTTATTGAAGGAATAAGATCGATTTATTCGAACCAATCTGCTAAACTGATTATAAACAATAATCTAACAAATTCATTCAAAATTGAAAAAGGAACAAGACAGGGATGCCCTCTATCCCCGCTTTTATTCATTATGGTATTAGAGGTAATTACGAACAAAATAAGAGCAACACCAGAGATTCGAGGGATCAAAGCTGGAACGAAGGAATACAAACTAAAAGCGTACGCAGATGATCTGATGCTATCCCTAGAAGAACCGCAGAAAAGTGTTAGTAAGGCCTTGGAGATATTAGAAGAATATGGCAAACTATCCGGTTTTAAATTAAACAAATTAAAGGCAAAAATGTTGACTAAAAATTTGGGAAAAGATGAAAGAGGGAAAACTGGAGATACAGAATGGAATCAAGGTGGCTAAAAAAATAAAATATTTGGGAATTTGGCTAACCACAAAAAACATAAATTTAATTCAGGATAATTATTCCACCACATGGAAGGAGATTAAAAAAGATCTAGATACGTGGAACAGAGTAAAACTTTCGTGGGCGGGAAGGATGGCGGCAATAAAAATGAACATACTCCCAAGAATGATATTTTTGTTCCAAAACATCCAGTGATTAGAGGTTCCTCAATGTTTAAAGATTGGCAAAAAACTCTTTCGAAATTTACATGGCAAGGGAAAAGACCGAGAATTAGATTCAAATTACTTACAGATCGGAAAGAAAGAGAGGGATTCTCGGTACCCAATCTGAAATTATACTTTG
The DNA here is from genome assembly GCF_964270895.1 of Podarcis filfolensis. Classification (NCBI taxonomy): domain Eukaryota; kingdom Metazoa; phylum Chordata; class Lepidosauria; order Squamata; family Lacertidae; genus Podarcis; species Podarcis filfolensis. The sequence goes on from NC_139619.1 coordinate 19,699,487, forward strand.
AGGCCTCCTGCCTCTGCTGGATCAGAGATTGGATTAATTTGGAAGACACTGATCTGTTAGACTTAGAAGGCTTCAACAACAGATTCTGTTGGCATGCCTATTTGTGGCTAAATAAAGGAAAGGTACATAAAGGTTTTTCAAACCACATTATTAGAGGGCCACTATATGAAGTTTGGGAGAAAAATAAAAAAACTTCTGGAATAGAAAACACCCTGGTGGTTATCACCAATTGATATTTTAACAACCAAAAAAGCAAATATGGAAGGAGAAAGACTGACATATGAAGACCTACTGATAAGATCAGAGAGTGGATGGAAATTGAGAACATATGAGGAGTTGAAACACAAATTAACAGGCTGGCTGCAATTTCATCAAATAAACGCAGTATGGAAGGAAGACAAAAAAGTAGGGATAAACGAGAAAAAATCTAAATTTCAGATAGAAATAATTGAAGGTAAATCCAAGTTATTATCTAAAATGTATAACATATTATTAGATTGGGATACTAAAGATGAAGAAATAAAGGAGGTCATGACAAAATGGGCAATGGACTTGGAATACAATATAGAATATGATAAGTGGTTGAAATTATGGACTAGTGGAATGAAATTCACGGCATGTGTCTTACTCAGAGAAAATTTGGAAAAAAATGATGTATAGGTGGTACATCAAACCGGCAAAACTAGGGAAAATGTACAAAACAGGAAATAAGGCTTGCTGGAAGTGTAAAATCAAAGAAGGCAATTTCTACCATATGTGGTGGACCTGCGAAAAAATGAAGAAGTTCTGGGAACTTATTTATAATGAGTTAAAAAAAATGTTTAAATATACCTTCCCTAAAAGACCAGAGGCCTTCTTACTAGGAATAATTGGGGATGAAATCAAAAAAGAAGATAAGACATTATTCCAATATGCCACAGCCGCCGCTAGAATATTAATTGCACAAAATTGGAAAAGTCCAAATACCCCAACGATCAGAGACTGGCAAACAAAATTATATGAATATGTTGATTTAGCAAAAATGACACAAAAAATCAGAAACAAAAAAAATACAAAGTTTATTAGTGATTGGGATAAATTTATGGTATACATTGAAGGAAACTATAGAGACCTAAAAACTATAGCAGGTTTGATATAAGTCTTACGACGCGTAAACCATTAACAATTAATAGCTGCAGAAAAAAGAAAGAAATTTTATTAAGAAGCCCGAAATCGGGAGGGAAGGAGGTCAATGGGTGTGTAGAGGAAAGGTTTAAATATCTAAATATATAAAGATTCAAGGAAGAAGACAAAGAACTGTAATGGATGTTATTTTTGTGCTATGTATGGACATTTCTTTTGAATTTGTTGATTAGTTTTTTTTTCTTTTGGTTTTTTTTAAAGAGAAACTCAATAAAAAGAAATTTAAAAAAAAGAGACATGGCCTGGGGCTCAGGGGGCATCTCGGGGATGCACCTGTCTGTGGTGGGACAGTCCTCTCCGCACAATACCTCTTGCAAGATGTCTGTAGGCTTCACTTTTGCAAACAGCTTAGCAGGACGTGAAGCAGAGTCCGCATCCTCTGAATCAGAGTCTTGTAGCAGCCTCCTCCTCTGAGCTTGTTCCAGCATAGTTCTGGCAGGGTGATATATAAGCAGGCAGAACACAGGAATGTAGCAGGTTAGCTCATTGTGCACATGTCAAATTTCAGGTTGCTGCTAGCTGCTCTAAGGGTAAGATTTTGTCAAAGGAAACCAGGGTTCAGGGAGTAGGGGGTGGAAAGCAATTCTAAATTTTACTATGTAATAAACATGTAAAAATGTAGTCATGCTGCTAGCTAGTTGGCCACAGGAAGGTGGCACGATGAGCTACAGCAGGGTTTCCCAAACTTGGGTCTCAATTCCCATCATCCCTAGTCAGCAGGACCAGTGTTCAGGGATTATGGGAATTGCAGTCCAAAAGCAGCTGGAGACCCAAGTTTGGGAAACCCTGAACAACAGTGTGACAAGAAGCAGTGGATAGGAAGCCCAGGCAAACTGCAGATGGGCGGCAGCTGTCCACAAATTCCATCGGCTCCTCAGTCTCCCAGTGCCAGGGCCCCTGCCTCCAGGATCCACTTTGTCTGGCCGACCAGCAACACAACTGGCTGGTGCTACTATCAGCCACCTCCCTCCTCCCGGGCCGGCTCAGGGACCTGCTCCTTCTGCTGCTGCCACCCAGCAAATTATGAAGAGCTATTCCATCAGGAGGAGGAGCACAGGAAGGAACAAGATTGCCAGAAGAGGTGGCAAGATGGCTGGTGACAGCATGAGAAGGTTTAAGCTTTTTGCAGTTCTCCCTGCCCTTCTCATCTGCACCTCCAACATGGGGGCAGGCCTGGCAGGGGAAATGATAAGTGAGGGTGGGGGGCAGTTTTACTAAGTTTTTATATATGCTGTAAGCCGTCCAGAGTGACTGGGGAAACCCAGCCAATGGGCAGGGTATAAATCATCATCATCATCATGCTTCTGGCAAGCTCTAAGGGGAAGGAGAGGGTTAGGCAAGCAAAGCAGGCAGGAGTAGCAGCCCCTAGTTAGCAATAAAACATTCACACACCGCTGTCAGCACTAGCAACCCACCCCCACCCCCCGTTTTGGTGTATGTGAGGCAGCCCTGGCTCACTTTGTCTCCTGCTCATCCTCCTCCAGCTCCCGTTCTTTCTGCTGCTCCTCATAGTCTTTGTACTGCTGCAGCATGGACTCAAAGTCCACGTGGGCCTGGCGCTGGTTCAGCTCCTTCAGCTCCTGGAGGTTCTCCAGAACTTCCATCTCCAGCTTGGAGTCCTTGGTCCTGTTCTCCAAAACCTTAGGGGTAAAGCAGGAACATATGTTTTTATTACTTCGTTATTCTTACACTCGCCTTTGTTGTTGTCAATTAAACTAACTAGTTTAACCAAATTAACTCAAAGCAACCTACAGCAATTAATGAACAGGAACTTAAATGAAAGGGAAGTTTTCCCTTGTGGGACTGGTGGAAAATACCTTCATTGGGTTGTTCAGCTCTTCATCCTCTCGCTCTTTCTGCAGGCGCTTCTCCTCTTCCTCCAGTAGCTTCTCGGCCTGGAAGTTCCGCGTGGCCCCATGCTCCATGGCATAGTCTGTGTTCTCGGGGTCTGTCTGACAGGGACACAGGAAGCAAGAGGGAGCTATTTCAGTGGGAGACACATAGGACAAGTTGCTCCTGGCCTGTGCACAACTGCTAGTCAGGGAGCGCACCATGAGCGCACGGTTGGCCACTGTGAGGACAGCATGCTGGGCTAAACCTGATCCAGCAGCTGCTGCTTCATTCCTCGCAGCAGGAGAGGTTCTGGCCTTCAAGCCCTCATCTGTTTGTCCACTGGGGAAAGAAAAATGCTGGACTAGTTGAGGGACCTTTGGGGTCTGACCCAGCAGGACAGGTTACATTCTTACTAAACAAAAAACTTTATTTGCCCAAGCTGTCTTGAGCCATGGTTAGCTAAAGGAACACAAATAATCAAACACTGCCAATTTATTTAGGACGCATAGCAGGGAGGCAGAATCACAAAGTCTTCAAATGGCAATTCTCTTGTACAGGTGTCCCTCCACTTGCGCGCGATCGACTCACACGCAACCGCATATATAAGCGGTACAGGGAAATAAATAATTTGATTCAAAGCTGGAAATGACAGGAGAGCGCTGCAGAGTCCATGTGGCTTACAAGGAGACCCTCCCCAGAGCCGGAAGAGAATGTCAGTGAGGGTGGTGGAAGCCACAAAAAGTCTGGAGACACAGTTGGGCTTTGTTTAAACTGCTCAGCCTCCCTGCCTCCAGTAGGTCCCAGAGCTTCAATTCTAATTATACACAATTTCTGGATACAGTATTTTTGGTCCAGATTGGAGAGAAAGCAGCAGAGAGGGTGTTTAGAGGGTGTCTGCTTATCTGCAGGAGCCCAGAATGTAACCCCTGCATATGTAGGGAGATACCTGTAATTATCCTGTGCTAAGGAATGCATGATCAACACACCTCAAGGACAAGGACTTTCTTCATCATGCGCTGGTTACCTCAAGTCTGGATCACTGCAATGCCACTCAATTTGGGGGTTCCCTTGTGCTTGACCCAGAACCTGCAGTTAGTGCAGAATACTTTCCCACTGACCGGTGTTTCCAATTTGCTATTGCATTGATGCAGCAAATGGTGTATTTCCATTATTGTTTTTCAGCTGCACAGGGGGAAAAGAAGGATGAAGACAGCTCATACCTTGAAGGTGATTTCTGCAAGGCAGCAGGTTCATTTGATATAAAACCGGAAGATGGGAAGCCCCAGGTAAGACTCATTCTGGACCGTCTCCTTCCGGGCGTTGAACTTCTTTCATTTGTAGATGTACTCGCCACAGGTCTTGCACCTAGACAGTTTAAACAGTTGCTTCTTCTTATACCAATAATTCCCCACTGGGGCCTCTGGATGGCCAGTATGAGAACAAGATGCTAGGATGACTATTACTTAATATTGGGGCTTTGGAGGAATACAGGTGAAACTCCGAAAATTAGAATATTGTGGAAAAGTTCATTTATTTCATTATTTCAACTTAAAAGGTAAAACTAATATATGAGATAGACTCATGACATACAAAGCGAGATATGTCAAGCCTTTATTTGTTATAACTGTGATGATTATGGCATACAGCTGATAAAAACCCCAAATTAACAATCTCAGAAAATTAGAATATTGTGAAAAGGTGCAGTAGCTATTCAATCCATAACACCTGCAATGGGTTCAGTAGGAAGCACAATCATGGGGAAGGCTGCTGACTTGACAGTTGTGCAGAAAGCCATCGTTGAGACCCTCCATAAGGAAGGAAAGCCTCAAACGGTAATTGCAGAAGAGGTTGGATGTTCCCAAAGTGCTGTATCGAAGCACATTAATGGAAAGTTATGCAGAATGGAAAAGTGTGGAAGAAAAAGGTGCACAAGCAGCAGGGATGACCACAGCCTGGAGAGGATTGTCAGGAAAAGACCATTCAAACGTGTTGGGGACTTTCACAAGGAGTGGACTGAGGCTGGAGTTAGTGCATCAAGAGCCACCACACACAGACGGATCCTGGAGATGGCCTTCAAATGTCATATTCCTCTTGTCAAGCCGCTCCTGAACAAGAAACAACGTCAGAAGCATCTTGCCTGGGCTAAAGAAAAAAAAAGAACTGGTCTGTTGCTCAGTGGTTCCAAGTCCTCTTTTCTGATGAGAGCAACTTTTGCATCTCATTTGGAAACCAAGGACCCAGAGTCTGGAGGAAGAATGGGGAGGCACACAATGCTTGAAGTCCAGTGTGAAGTGTTGATTTGGGGAGCCATGCCATCAGCTGGTGTTGGTCCACTGTGCTTCATTAAGTCCAGGGTCAACGCAGCTGTCAGAGCTGCCCGAGATCCCAGCTCACAAAGGACCAACGCCGCTTCGTTGTTAAGTACGAATGTCTTTATTGAAGTTCAGTTTCACTTCCACAGCCGCAGCGTGCAGCTCTACGTCTCAAACCCTAGACCGCTGAAGCTCCGTCTGAATCTCCTCCCCCCAGACACCAGTTTAAGACTCTAGCCTTGCTCCACCTCTTCCTCTGCTCTTTCCTCCTCTGGTTCCGCCTGTCCGTCGGGGTCTCGCCCTTTCTAGACTCTTCTGACGCTGATTCCCCTGAGTCTTCCCCCTCCCTCCGGCGGGCTTTAGGAGCTGGTTCCCAATCCGGGTCTCCTGCTGTCCCTCGTGCCTGTACATTTGAACTTGGCGCGCGCGCCCAGCCAGCAACTTTCCTCCTGACCGTTTCACTGCTGCTGTCACTGCTTCCCCCTTCGGGGAGGCTAGCTGCAACTGACCTCCCCTCCATTCCCCCACTCTTCGATGGAGGCGTGGTCAGCCCTGACTCATCTTCTCTCCCCGCTAGAGGAGACGCTGGTCCTGACACATGTGACTCTTCCCCCCCACTACGCTCTGGTGGGGAAACTGGTCCTGATCCCCCGCTGCTGCTTTGGGGGTCCCCGCTGGCTCCTTGTTTCTGGTGCGTCCCCCCTGGGACCCCCCTTGCCCTGACCATCGGCGCCCCCTTCTGGGAATCTTCTGATTCGCTGGAGAAGCTCATGGAATCTCTCGGGTCACTGTCATACTCCCCTACGCTGCCCTCGGATTCTTCCCCTTCGCTCTCCATTTCCTCTCTCCCCTGTGCTCCTGCTCCCGAGCCCCTGACATCCATCCCCCCCTCGAAGCCCCCCTTCCCCCCTCCCCCTCTTCGGGTGTGGGTTCCGGGTGCTCCAGTGCTGTGGGTGTGAGTGCGGGATACCGTTCTTCCCCCCTGGTGTGCAGCCGGCCAGCGGGATCCGGCCAGACCGCTATGGGCTCGTCGACGTCGATTTCTTCTACTTCCATCTCTCTGCTGTTGTGCTCGAATCCAGGATCCTCCCCCAACACGTCCATGTCCTTCCCTCCCCCTGGTACCTCGGGTGAGGCTGCGTGTAAGGGTCCCCGCAGCAGTTCCCTGCTCCACCCCACCTCCGGTTGATTGTCCCACCAATAGGAGCGGTCTGTGACAAACCCCGAGAGTGACCCCTCCGGGGAGCTTGTTTCCGGCGTTGTCTCCTCAGTTGATGAAAAACCCTGGAACGTACTGGCTGAAAGTGTGGGTGTGAAAAGCCAGTCGTCGAAATACTCTGCCGGCATAGGTCTGTGTGGGAAGAGTGCATGGAACTCGTCTTTGAGATAGTGCTCCTCCACGGCATAGCACGGTATCCACCTGTTGGCGCTGGCTGGGGTACCTTCCCTGGCGAGGAGATATTCCACTCCCTCTTCCCCCCACCTCGAGTCCAAAATCTCTGTGACCTCGTTGAGTGGCGTCGCCCTCTGTGACCCCTCCCCTGTTGGCGATTTGTTAAGTGGGTCTGGCGCGTTCCCTGGTGCCTGAAACCTGTGGGGTGCCCTGTAGGGTGTGAGCACTGACCTATGAAAGACTGGATGCATTCTGGAGCCCTCCGGGAGTGTCAACCGGAAGGCCACTGGATTGATTTGTGCCGCGACCTGGTAAGGCCCCAGCTGCTTGTGTTTGAGCTTCCTCTTAGCTAACGTCCTGGCTGGCACTGCCTGGGCTGCTAACCAGACCCAGTCCCCCACCTGGATGTCTTCCCCGACTCTCCTGTGCCTGTCTGCCTGCATTTTGTAGGCATGTTTCGCCAGTTCCAAGTGCCTTCGGAGTTGCTCGTGGACCTCCTGTAACTCTGCTGCTAAGTGCTCTGCTCCCCGTGGCTCCCCCTCCCCCTTCGTCTCTAACCCCGGGAAGGTTCTGGGATGCCGCCCATTGTTGGCGAAGAACGGTGTCACCCCTGTAGACCCGTGCTTCGTGTTGTTGTAGGCAAACTCGGCCAGCGGTAGGTAGTCCACCCAGGTCGAGGGTTGTTGATTCGCATAGCATTGCAGGTACTGCTGCATGATGGCGTTGACCCTCTCCGCTTGTCCGTTGGTCTGCGGGTGTCGTGCCGACGCTAAGTTGATCTTGACGTTCAGGATGCCCAGCAGCCTCTGCCAGAAGCTCGAGATGAATTGGCGACCCCGGTCGGACAGGAGGGACCGCGGCAAGCCGTGAGCTTTGAACACGTGGTCTATGAACAGCTTGGCGGTCTGTTCCGCTGTGGCCACCTTTGCGCAAGGAATGAAGTGCGCCATCTTGGTGAACATGTCTACGGGACTTCCGGTCGGCGCCAGCGCTCAATGGCGGTCTCCGGCTGAGCTCCGCTCAGGGAGACTGCTCCACGAGTTCGGGTCTGACCGCTACGGCGAAGCGGGGACCCCTAAAATCTCAGGCGCGGAAGCCTGAGAGCACGGAGACTCGGTGGGCACCTTAAGCGCCCCCCTTACTGCAAAGGAGCCTTTTTAAAGGCTCCGGAGCGGCATCGGGGAGCGCGGTGCTGAGAGTCGCTACCCAGCCCGTGGAGTGAAGCCACGTCGCCATTGACGGAGAGCGCCGATTCCTTCCTGACATTTGGAACTTAATTGGATTATCCGTGAGTAAGACTGAACAACAACTTTAAAAGAAAATACCTGTAAATTGGCTGAAAACGGAGAAGGCAAAAAGTAAGGAAGTCTGCCTTCCCCGGACTGCATGTTAACTAAAGCAACGAAATAGGAAGCTGCAATTTGACAGGAAGCAGCTTTAAAATTGACGGACTCAGACATTGGACTTAAATCCCCCCCTTAGCAGGCAGGGGCAGGGGGGGGGAAGACTTTTGATTGGTATTACCTGCATGAAAGAAGCATAGAAGGGGAATTTTCTGCCGTTTTGAACCCTTGGGGAGGACTGCCTGGAAAGTGAGCTACCGGGGCTAAGAACTGTCATTAGAGACTTGATACAAAGTTGGTGCTCTGCCTTTTACAACAAGTAAAGACCTTATTTGCTACAAGTCTGGCACTCTGGAAAGTTACAAATTGATAACATTTGGAAAAAATTGGACAATTGGTTGCTATTTTTGTTACCTTTGAAGGGAACCCTTGTTTCTTTGTATTTGGAACTTTGGACTGCTCCCTCTAGAGGGTTGCAGGGAAACAGTTATTATTTTCACTGTAAGGAACAGGCTTGTGGAGTTTTCCATCTGAAAGTAATTCCCGTGGGAACGACCTTGGGACATGAGTGGCCCAGCAGAAGAGATAACAACAAGAGCTAAGAGTAAAGCTGCTCAGAAAAAAGGGGCTCTATTTCAAGTTCAGCTGCAGCAGGCGTGACTACAACTTTATCTATGGATTCAGTGACACAGGCACTAGTTAAAATAAATGAAGCTTTGGAAACGCTTACAAAGCAGAGTACGGAAAACTCTAAACAACTGAAAGAACTGTCAACAAAAATGGATTTAAATACAGAGTCAATAAACAAATTGGTTCAAGAAAGTGAGACAACTAGAAAGATCGCTGAAGAGGCAAAAACTTCTGCAGAAGAGGCAAAAACTTCTGCAGAAACTACACAGGAAAAGTTAGTACCAGTCTGCAAAAAGCTGGAAGAACATGATGCGGCCCTGTCTTTGTTGGAACTACAGAAGAAAAATAGGAATTTGAGATTGAGATTGATCCCAGAAAGTGAAAAGGATAACTTGATAGACTTTCTTACAAAAGAGTTTCTGGAATTTTGGCAGGACAATTTGAAAGAAGAGGAATTCAAGATAGTAACCGCTTTCAGACTGGGCAGGAGACAAAACAGAAAGAGCCCAAGAGACTGCTTGATAACTTTGAGATCTCAGGAGGAGAGAGATAAGATATTAAATTTACATTTTCAAAGAGCTCTTGAGATTGAAGATTCCCGTGTGCAGATATTCAAAGACATTCCTAAATATATTTTGGAAGTGAGGACTTATTACAAGGACTTGGTCACTCTATTGAGAAAGAATAACATACTATTCAGATGGGAGTTCCCACAAGGCCTGTCTTTTAACTACAAAGGAAAGAAAATTAAGATAAAAACAGTGCAAGATAAAGAACAGTTTCTGACAAGGAACGAGGAGGACCTTTCGAAGGAAACGGCGGAACCTACAGATCTAGCAGAAGTACCAGACATCTCAAACTTATCTTTTGGGCTTAAAACACCAACAGGAGAAGACTTGCTTGGAGCAGTTGGGGGAACAATCAAGTAAACAACAAGATGTCTCTGCAATTTCTAAGCTGGAATTGTAATGGACTGAATCTTCCTAGGAAAAGACGTGAGGTCTTTCATATTCTAAAAAAAGAACAATTGGACTTGATTTGTTTACAAGAAACACACGTGACCAGAGTACACCGAAAATTACTTATTAATAAAAGATTAGGACAGGAATTTATCTCATCGGACAAAGTGAAGAAAAGAGGAGTGGTGATCTATGCAAAGGAAAAGTTGGCCCCTAAATTAATTTTTAAAGATGAACAAGGAAGGTATTTGGCAATTGAAATTCAAGTTCAAGGAGAAAAATTACTGATAATAGGAATTTATGCACCAAATGAAGGGAAGTCAGAATTTTTCAAGAAATTGCATGAGACATTAATGGACTATTTGGACTACAATGTAATTTTGATGGGAGATATGAATGGAGTGGTCTCTACAAACATGGACAAAGCACAAAGACAGGTGGTCTCCAAGGATGGGAGACTACCAAAGACTTTCTTTGAAATGACAGACAATATGAACCTGATTGACATTTGGAGAACAAGGAACCCTCTTGAGAGGGAGGGAACTTTCTTTTCTGAAGCAAAAATGACTTGGACCAGAATTGACCAAATATGGATAACTAGTGGGATGGCATCAAAGATAAAGAAAGTGGAAATCTGCCCAAAGACTTGCTCCGACCATAATGCTGTAAAGATGAAGATGAATTCAACAACAGCTGGTTCCTTTAGATGGAGGATGAATGACTCCCTGTTTAGAGATGAAGAGGTGTATAAAAAGGCCCAGAAAGAGGTAAAGGACTACTTTGAGATAAATCTGAGAACAGAAGTGGAAAAAAGAGTAATCTGGGACGCAAGCAAAGCCGTCATGCGAGGATTTTTAATACAACAGAATGCTAGAAAAAGGAAGAGACAGAATGAGAAGAAGGATAAGATTTTGGAAAAGATAAAAGAAGGGGAAAAAATTGAGATCTAAACCAAAGTCACATGAAATTTTGAGAGAAATTAAGTTTTATCAGAGACAATATATGGAATTGATGAATCAAGAGATAGAATGGAAAATAAAACAAATGAGACAAAAGACATTTGAATCGGCAGATAAATGTGGGAAACTTCTGGCATGGCAACTGAAGAAGAGGCAAAAACAGAATACGGTTACAAATCTAGAAGTTGAGGGAAAGAACATTTGTAAACCAATTATTTCAGGAGACTTTATGCACAAGGGCCGGTGAATGAAAAAGAAATAGAAGAATTTCTTAAAAAATATGGATTACAAAAAATTTCTGAACAAAGTAAAGTGATTTTGAATCAGAAGATAACTGATCAAGAAATTGAGGGAGCCATTCAAAATATGCAATTGGGAAAATCTCCAGGACCTGATGGACTGACCTCCAGATATTACAAAGCTCTGAAAGAATGGCTTATACAACCTTTGAAGGAGGTCTGTAACGAAATTTTAGAGGGGAAGAAGGCACCTGAATCGTGGAAAGAAGCGTACATTACACTTATACCAAAATCAGAGACTGAGAAGAACCAGATTAAGAACTACCGCCCTATATCATTACTCAATGTGGATTACAAAATTTTTGCAGACATTTTGGCAAAAAGATTGAAAAGAGTTTTGGTGGGGGAGATTCATAAAGACCAAGCGGGCTTTCTTCCAGGAAGACATCTATCAGATAATGTGAGAAATATAATAGATATTATGGAGTTATTAGAAGTTAATATTAATACCAAGGCAGTATTAATATTTGTGGATGCGGAGAAAGCCTTTGACAATATTTCTTGGAGCTTCATGAAAAAGAATCTTCAAGGGATGGGGGTAGGCCAAGGCTCTGAGAATGGTATAGGTGCAATTTATTCTGAACAAAAAGCAAAATTGATTGTAAATAATGTGGTTACTGAAGAATTCGCTATTGAAAAAGGGACACGACAGGGGTGCCCAATATCCCCATTACTTTTTATATCTGTCTTGGAGGTTTTATTAAACATGATCAGAGGGGACCAGCTGGTTAAAGGGATTCAGGTCAGAGCTAAACAATATAAATTGAGAGCGTTTGCAGATGATCTAGTATTAACTTTACAAGAGCCAAACACTAGTACGAGAAGAGTTTTAGAGCTAATACAAGTATTTGGTCAAGTAGCAGGTTTTAAGTTGAACAAACAGAAAACGAAAGTACTGGATAAAAATCTAACAGTTGCTGAAAGAGAGAAGTTCCAGAGCGAAACTGGTTTAATGGTAGCAAAGAAGGTGAAATACCTGGGGATTAATTTGACATCTAAGAATGTGAACTTATTTAAAGATAATTATGAGAAATGTTGGACAGAAGTTAAGAAAGATTTAGAAATATGGTCAAATTTGAGACTTTCCTTGTTAGGCCGAATTGCTGTTATTAAGATGAATGTTTTGCCGAGAATGTTATTTTTGTTTCAAACATTGCAGATTGTGGATAAAATGGATTGTTTCAAGAGGTGGCAAAAAGACATATCTAGATTTGTCTGGCAGGGCAAAAAGCCCAGAATAAAATTTAAGATACTAACTGATGTAAAAAAGGAGCAATGCTGCTGAGTGCTCCAGATGGCTGGAAAGCCAAACAGGATGTTGATGTTATGGGACTGTACCGTGGGAACAAGGGACAGTCTATTCTGTGCACTGAGCACCGGATGTTAGCTCAGAGTGTCACATGACCCTGTACCAGAAGTACATGGGTGGAGTTATTCTCTCTCTGCTGTTGCAGTAAAGACAGTGCAGACATGTTTTCTCTGCACTGCTGGAAAGACAGAAATAAAGGCATGTAAATACATTTCTGTCTGTCTCTCTCCCCTCCCTGGGGATGGGGGAGGAAAGGTGTGTTCTTCTCACGTTTGAAGAAGGATCGCCGGGATCTCGCCTTGTCTTGCCGGGAGTCGCTGACGGGGGAGATCAACAAGGAACTCAAGCCGGGCACCTGGAGAGTGGCCAAATTCCTCTGATATGGCTTGAGATCCCAACAGGTTTGCCCTGCCGGACTTAAAATTGTATTATGAATCAGCGGCTTTTTGCTGGCTGAAAAACTGGCTGCTTCTTGAAAACACAGACATTTTGGATTTGGAAGGGTTCAATAACAGGTTTGGCTGGCATGCATATATATGGTATGACAAGGTTAAAACACATCAAGGTTTCAAAAACCATATTGTCAGGAAAGCACTATATAATGTTTGGATTCGGTACAAAGATTTGTTGGAAAACAAAACCCCTAGGTGGTTGTCACCAATGGAAGCTAAGGAAGTGAAAAAACTTAATATGGAATCCAAATGGCCAAAATATTGGGAAATTACAGAGCATGAGGAGGGAAAAGTGAAATTGCAGAGTTATGAGAAATTGAAGTCTAAAGTAAGAGACTGGCTTCATTACTACCAGATAAATGAAGTCTTCAAACAGGACAGGAAAATTGGCTTCCAGGTGGAGAGGTCAAAATTAGAAACAGAGCTTTTGGAACCCAATACTAAGAATCTGTCAAGAATGTATAACTTGCTGTTGAAATGGAATACACAGGATGAGACGGTTAAATCAGCTATGATTAAATGGGCACAAGACATTGGTCATGACATCATGTTTGCTGACTGGGAACAGTTATGGACTACCGGTATAAAGTTTACGGCATGCAATGCCTTAAGAGAGAACATTATGAAAATGATTTACAGGTGGTACATGACCCCAGTCAAGCTTGCAAAAATCTATCATACGCCCAATAATAAATGCTGGAAATGTAAGGAAACTGAAGGTACTTTCTACCACCTTTGGTGGACGTGCCCAAAGATCAAGGCCTTTTGGGAAATGATCTATAATGAAATTAAGAAGGTACTTAAGTGTACTTTTCACAAGAAACCAGAGGCCTTCCTCTTGGGCATGGTAGGCCAATTGGTGTCAAGGAAAGATAGGACGTTTTTTATGTATGCTACAACAGCAGCAAGAGTTCTTTTAGCAAAGTATTGGAAGACACAAGAACTACCCATGCTGGAAGAGTGGCAGACGAAGGTGATTGACTATATGGGACTGGCTGAGATGACTGGCAGAATCCGCGACCAAGGAAGAAATTTAAAGTTTTAAAATTTAAAGTTACAACAGTCTTAAGAACTGTTGTAAAATTAATGAGTGCTAAAATGTCATGGGTAATGTAAAACAGAATTGCAGTGACAAATAATTGGGTAAGAGAAAAAGGATTAAAGAAAGTGAATTATAAGTAATTGAAATTAGGGGTTGCTGAAAAAGTTTAAAACAGGGATGCAGAAAAGGGAGGTATGGGGAAGTCGTTGAAATAAGGTTTAAGAAAAAAAGGTGATGAAATTATACGTGTTTATATGTTTGTTTGTTAACGTGTTATGTTGTGAATTGTCAGTTCTTGTCTGTTAATATATGTTGTAAAACCAATAAAAATTTATTATAAAAAAAAGAACATGTCTACGACCACGAGTACCGCTGTTTTGCCTCGCGAGCTGGGCAGATCTGTGACAAAGTCCAGGGCCACTTTCTCCCACGGTTCGAGCGGCGTCTGTAGAGGTTCTAGCAGACCCGCCGGCTTCCTGTGTACTGGCTTGGCCCTTTGGCAGGTGTCACACCTGGAGACGTAATCCGCGACTTCTCCCCTCATCTTGGGCCACCAAAAGTCTCTGGTTACTAATTCCGCCGTCTTGTCCTTGCCGAAGTGCCCAGCGCTGGGCGCGTCGTGTAACTGCTGCAGGACTTTCGCGCGGAGGTCGTCTCCGGGTACGTAGAGAGCCCCTTTGCGGATGAGCAGTCCGTCTCGTATCTGGAACTCGTCGTCCTTCGCTGTGCCTCTTCGCACCTCCTCCATCTTGGATTGTGCGAACGAATCCGTCTGCAGCGCTCGACGCACCGCGTCCAGGTCCACGGCGGCTGAAGCGCACGCCCACGCTTTCGGTGCGAAAATGTGTTTGGCCGCCACCGGTGCCGCTTCCTCGAGATACTGAGGCTTCCTGGATAGTGCATCCGCCATGACGTTGTTGTCTCCCGGGACGTATTCTATCCGGAAATCGAAATCCGCACAGAACTCCGCCCAGCGGATGTGTCTCTGGTTCAGGAACCGTGCCGTGCGCCAGTACTCCAGGTTCTTATGGTCCCTGCGGACCTGCACTGTGTGTCTGGCTCCGACGAGGAAGTGCCGCCACGCCTTGAAGGCTGCATGAATGGCCAGCAACTCCCTGTCCCAGATGGTGTAGTTCTGTTCCGACTTGCTGAGTTTCCTGGAGTAGAATGCGCATGGCCTCCAGTCCCCTTGCGGATCTTGCTGCAACAGGACCGCCCCCACCGCTCTGTCCGAGGCGTCCGTCTCAACCCTCATTGGTTTGCTGGGGTTTACGTGTAGCAGCTGTTCTTCGGACGCGAAGAGACACTTGAATCTCCGAAAGGACTGCTCCGCCTGGTCCGTCCAGGAAATTGGAAATTTCATTTATTATGGCCATAGGCCCATACAGGTAAAAACAACACATAAATAACAGCTTGTGCCGTAGGGGAAAAAAAAAGCAATCGCTAAAACACCACTATAACAATAAAATACTATAAAATGGAAAGGCATACTACGCCTTAATTTGCTTGTAGTGCTCCTTGGCGTCGCTTTTGGGAAAGGACAGCAACTAGGAACCTAGCCACCTTCAGGGTCGTGTGGGTATCCTTGTCCTGCAGGATTTGGGCAAGGTGGAATTTTGGTGGGGTACCCTCTAGTTTCTGTATGATTGATCCCAACAAATTTGCCCGTGGCACATTGAACAAGGGGCAAGTGAACATAATGTGCTGGAGCGACTCCGGCGTCACCTTATCACATTCGCACACGGCGGGGGCTTGGCCCTTTGAGAACCTATGTCTCAGGACATTGGAGGGAAAAACGTTAAACCTCGCTTTGGTGAAGGCCAGTCTATGGGCAACAGTCGAAAGGGAGGAAAGGTATGATGGAACGCAGTAAGTTAAAGTGATACCAATGTTCTGGGGCGAACAAGCACCTCCCCCCAGCGTATAATTTCGCTGTAAATCGATGTCATCCAGTCTTTGGCGGATCAGTCTTTGAGCAGTGATTTGGTCTAGTTTTAGGGAATCTGAGGGAGAGATTCCATAACTCAGGAGTTTGGCATGAATTCTACTAGTCCAAAGGCTAGAGAATTCATCTCGCCATAAGCATTGGACAAGGTAATGGTTTGGTAATCTATGCCACAATGATAACCAGTAATTGAAGACTTGCTTCCACAGGCAAGTTTCTAAGGATGCGACCTTCAATTCTAGTCGCATGGCTGCATTGCTTATGCACAGGGGGAGCATTAGGAGCCGACGTAGGAATTGGCTTTGCAGAGTCTCAAGGGGAGCAAGCTCTGTCATCACGGCCCAGAGCGGGGCAGCATAAGCAAGCACGGCAACCACTTTTGCCTTGAACACCTTTAGGGCCGAGGGAACATGCAAAGCTCCGTCCAAAAAGAAGAATCGGAGGAGCGCATATGACAAGGTTTTGGCCTTATTAAGTAGGTGTTGAATTTGAGCTTTCCACCCCAAATTGTATTGAAAAATAACTCCTAGGTATTGAAATTTTAGGACTTGCTCTATTTTTGCTCCACCAAGCTTCCATTTGTATAATCTCCGGCTTCTGGAGAAAATCAGAATCTTGGACCTGGCATGGTTGATGGTTAATTGATTGAGTTGACAATACGTGGCAAAGATCTTCAGAGCTCTGGTTAGTCCAACACGTGTATAAGATAGAATTACCGCGTCGTCCGCATATAAAAGGAGTGGGCAGCGGTAATCCGCTAGTCTAGGCGCGTGTGTACTTGGAGATGAGTTGACTAGAGGTGCTCGCATGTCGCTGATGAATAGGTTGAATAGGCAGGGAGCCAATATACATCCTTGGCGCACTCCCTTGTTTATTGGTATCGAATTTGTAAGGTCGCCCGCTGGAGTGAATCTCACTCTGGCAAGGGTACCTTCGTGGAGCTGGCTTATGAGCCATAAGAGTCTTCTATCAATGCCCTGTTTCGCAAGTTTCTCCCAAAGAATATTTCTAGGAACGCTGTCAAAGGCTGCCTTTAGATCTAAGAAGGCAGCACAGAGGTAGCCCCGGGGGGGGGGGGGAGGAGTACTTCCGTGCCAGATGATAAAGAACCGTGCCAGATGATAAAGTTCTGAACCCTGCTTGTTCATGGCCAATCTGGTTAGTCTCATCTACCCATCGCAATAATTTGGTCATCAAAAAGCTGGCATAAATTTTCCCTATGATCGAAAGGAGGCTGATGTTACGGTAGTTTTCCGGCTCCGTTGGAGAACCTTTTTTTATGAATTGGTACTATAATGGCCTCCTTCCATATTTTGGGGATGAGACCGGAAGCGTTGATTGCATCGAAGGTTTTGGCTAAGACGCCGGCCCACCATTGTGGGTGTAGTTTGATGGCTTCAGCAGGGATCAGGTCGGGCCCAGGGGCTTTGCCCGGTTTCAGCTGAGCTATTAACTTGGCTATTTCGTCAGGATCGGTGGGAGGCCAAATAGGTAGGTGGGTAAACAGGTGCATCAGATGGTCGGAGGGAGCATCTGCCTGTGAATCTGCCTGGGAATCTCCATTTCCTCTCTCCCCTGTGCTCCTGCTCCCGAGCCCCTGACAGCAGCCGTCTACCAGGAGATTTTGGAGCACTTCATGCTTCCTTCTGCAGGCGAGCTTTATGGGGATGCTGACTTCATTTTCCAGCAGGACTTGGCACCTGCCTACACTGCCCAAAGTACCAAAACCTGGTTCAATGCCCATGGGATTACTGTGCTTGATTGGCCAGCAAACTCGCCTCACCTAACCCCCATATCTATGGGGGATTGCCAAGAGAAAGATGAGAGACATGAGACCTAGCAATGCAGAAGAGCTGAAGGCTGCTATTGAAGCATCCTGGTCTTCTATAACACCTCAGCAGTGCCACAGGCTGATGGCATCCATGCCATGCTGCATTGAGACAGTAATTGATGCAAAGGGGGCCCAAACCAAGTACTGAGCACATATGCATGCTTGTACTTCTCAGAGGTCCAATATTGCTCTATTTGTAATCCTTGTTTTGCTGATTTCATTTAATATTCTAATTTTCTGAGACTGTTAATTTGGGGTTTTCATCAGCTGTGTGCCATAATATCACAATTATAACAAATAAAGGCTTGACATATCTCGCTTTGCATGTCATGAGTCTATCTCATATATTAGTTTCACCTTTAAGTTGAATTACTGAAATAAATGAACTTTTCCACGATATTCTAATTTTCCGAGTTTCACCTGTAGATAACTACCGTATTTTTCACCCTATAGGACGCACCGGCCCATAGGACGCACCTAGTTTTTTTGGGGGGAAATAAAGTAAAAAAAAAATATATTCCCCCCCCAGGCACGGGGCTGCGGTGGGGGAAGCCCGAGCTTCCCCCGACCCCAGCCCCCAGAACAGGCAGCTCTCCGCAAGCCGTGGGAGCCCCGTGGGAGCTCAGCACGCCCAGGCTTCAAGCTTTGCACAGCTCTCTGCAAGCCGTGGAAGCCCGGCGCCAGGCTCCCACGGCTTGCGGAGAGCTGAGCGAAGCCTGGAGAGCGAGAGGGGTCGGTGCGCACCGACCCCTCTTGCTCTCCAGGCTTCAGCGAAAGCCTGCATTCGCCCCATAGGATGCACACACATTTCCCCTTCATTTTTGGAGGGGGAAAAGTGCGTCCTATAGGGCGAAAAATACGGTAAGTCTAGCATATTGTAAATATGGTTAAACATACAAGTATGGTAAAAGTAAGGGAAAGATGAGAGCCTGGCAATGTTTTCACTGAAAAATGCAGTACTGTATATGTATTGATGTAATAAGGTACAAGAAAACGTAAATCCACACAGATTGCTGTGAGTATTACAACCCTATATTACTTCCCTGTTTAGGGAAGTTTTTAATGTCTGATGTTTTATTGTGTTTGTAATATCCTGTTGGAAGCCGCCCAGAGTGGCTGGGGATGTAACCTTACTGGGGTTCACTGATTGGGTCTGCGTTGCTCCCGGACAGGAGGAAGGAAGTCAAATGACACTGAGGGCTGGTTCAGAGAAAGAGTTCTTTATTTCTGCTCTCCGGAACAGCAGAAAGGCACCTGCGTGGTGTGTCGACAGCAAGTCCAAAGAAATGAGAAATTTCATGCAGTATATACCGTATTTTTCGCTCTATAAGACGCACCAGACCACAAGACACACCTAGTTTTTGGAGGAGGAAAACAAGGGAAAAAATATTCTGAATCTCAGAAGCCAGAACAGCAAGAGGGATTGCTGCGCAGTGAAAGCAGCAATCCCTCCTGCTGTTCTGGCTTCTGGGATAGCTGCGCAGCCTGCATTCGCTCCATAAGACACACACACATTTCCCCTTACTTTTTAGGAGGGAAAAAGTGAGTCTTATAGAGCAAAAAATACGGTATATCCTCCAGGCACCCTCTCCCCCTTCCCCAGGAATCCAGCTACGTCAGCTTGTACACACAGGTTGACATCACAGATGTTCCTGCTCCGGCACTCTTAACCATAAAAGGGTATTCCTTCCTATACTTCTGACCATAAAAGGGTATTCCTTCCTATACTTCTGACCATAAAAGGATATTCCTGTTCCTACTCTTATCTTGGAGCAAGAGGTCACCATCTCCAAGAACACCCTCTGGCGCTGTTCCCAGACTGGGTCTGTGCGTCTTTTGTGGTCAGGATATAAGATAAGGCACAGACGCATCATTGCTGCTCTACTGGAACTTGGCAAGGTCACTCATTGCTGTCATAGACTGATTAGGGAGAGAGCTTTGAGCACAGCCGGGTTTTTGTTTATACATTGACTCAGAGCTCAAGTTAATGGATTTTAGCTAAGGAAAAATAGGGATTTTGGTGCAGTTTCAGTTTTGGATTTGGGAAACCCATTCCTTCAGGGAGGCCCGGCCAGATGGGTGGGGTATAAGTAATAAATTATTATTATTATTATTATTATTATTATTATTAGACCAGAAACTGTAATCTCAATTATCACGTTCACATCTGGTTCTTTCTTCTTATTATATCTCGAATGGAATCTTTTTAGGTTTTGAACTTTTTGGGTTTATTATTGTAAATAATAAAGCATTTTAATTTTTTTGTTTAAGGATGCATAGCTTAGTTCCACCTTGCTGCGACAGCACTTTAAGAGACATGGCTTCATCCCAAATCATCTTGGGGGCTGTAGTCTGTGAAGGGTGCTCAGGAGACTCCTATTGAAGGAATGGGTTTCCAAAACCTAAAACCTGACTGGGCAGTCAGTCTGAAACAGGCCCCAAAATCCGCATTTTTCCTTCTCCAAGGGAGCATTTCTAAAATGCTTTAACTTGAGCTCTTGAGCCAAAACCCAGCTGTATAAACAAGTGCTCAAAGCTCTCTCCTTTATCAGTCTGTGATGCCTAATGAATGGCCTTGTCCATTCCAAAGTGGAGCAGGGATGACGCATCTGGGTCTTATCTTACACTGAGGCACAAACCTTGTCAGCCACCCGGGAACGGCGCCAGGAGTTGGTGACCTCTTGCTCCAAGATAAGAGTATAGGAACAGGAACAGGAACACCCTTTTATGGTCAAGAGTACAGGAAGAGGAACACCCTTTTATGGTTAAGAGTACTGGAGCAGGAACATCTGTGATGTCAGCCTGCGTGTATAAGCTGACGTGGCTGGATTCCTGGGGAAGGAGGGAGAGGGTGCCTGGAGGATATATATACTGCATGAAATTTATCATTTCTTTGGACTTGCTGTGGACTGACCACGCAAGTTCCTTCTGCTATCCGGAGAGCAGAATAAACTCTTTCTCTGAATCAATTTCGGTGTCATTTGACTTCCTTTCTCCCTCCCGGGAGCAACGCAGACCCCACAAGTCGGTAAAGTCTAATAAGGCTACACTATTTCCCTCTTTTACAATGACTGAGAAAAGAGTATAATAAGAACTAGTAACTTACTTTTCCATACATGTTTTCTCCCCCTTGTTCTGAGGCCTCAAGATGGGGACTAGCTGCTTAAAACGGCTGTTAAATTTTTAATCAAATAGTTGGATACAAGGAAAGGTGAAATACAAGGCAAGCCAACCAAGAACCTTTACAAAGGGTCAAGAGCTGAGAATGGGTTTAAATCCCTAGAAAACATCACCAACAAATTCCTGAGGATCCAAGTGCCTTTCACCTTTCTCAACCCTGCAGATAAAACAAGATTAAAATCCTAACAAACACCTTCCACACAACTAAATCATTTCACACAGAAAGCTCTGGCGATGTAACTGAGCCAATAAGGCCCAAAAATTCTCAGGGGAGAAAAAGGGTCTCGCACAACATTCTTCCTTACCGCATGTTGAAAGGTGCCATCAGTCGGACCACATACTGCCTGTCCTTTCGAAGTTTAAGCTTGGGGATCTTAGATGGATCAAAGTCTGGAGGGTAGTATTTCTAGGACACAAGGAAAAAAGATGGGTCAGATGAAAGAGCAGATCATTCTCATGCAGGCTTTTGCAGCGCCCACTACAAACTTTGGCAGTGCCCAGGAGCTGCTGGTCACAAAATCACACCTGTTTTCCAGTAGCTCAAAAAAACCTACTAAGCAACTTAGCACTACCTCCATCCCAATTGGGACAGGGCCAGCCACTTCTCTATTCCGCAAGCTTCTCCGGTCAATTTGCTTTTCAAGCTCCTTATTTATTTCTCACCATGTCTATCCCAATTTCCCAGCCCTGGAGAGACTGGCTGAAATTTGCTCCTCTGACATGAAGCTGGCACAGTGAACTTGGGCTCTTTGTTCTCTCTTGCAGCAAGAAGTGGTGAACCTTTTAGGTTCTGCTTGAGAAATCTGCTCACCAGTTGACCACACGGTGTCTTCAAAAGCACCATGCATAACACTGGTGTTGGCTGAGCAAGGGAGTTGAGGAAGCCAGATTTCCCTTGCCAACTGGGAGTGCACTTCAAGGCTCCTGGTTGTATATTGAAAACCATCTCTCTACCTGCCTTGCACCTGATGTCACATGTGTTGACATCTGTCTGTCTTGAGAGATCATAGATTGTGCCTTCAGGGGTGAAGTCAAACTGCTGGAGAATCACAGCGGCTGCTATGGCTGAAGAGTCTGCTAACTTGTAACTGCTACCTCCTGCATTGTTTTTGCTGCGTTAGCAGCATGCAAGTGATCTCCCCAGGGCACAAGCCTGGGCTGTGTGTCTGGAGGTCCTGGGCGGCCCAGATGACAAGACCCCCTCTCAGCCTCGCTGATGTGGCCCAAAGGAAAGCAGAGCAAGACATTTGGCACCAGCTGGGCTGCAGGAATTGCTGGAAGGGAGCCCATCTGGGAGAAGGAAAACCCTGGTTCTAAACCTCTACTGCCTTGTGGGACATCTTCAGGAGAAGAAAAGGCTCAGGAGTAATCCCTACACAAATTCACAAGTCCCTAAGGCACTTGGATTGTGCCTTGTACTCCTCCTTCCAGCAACTCCTGCAGCCAAGCGTCTTGCTCTGCTTTCCTTTGGACCCAGCCCAGGACCTCCAGACTCACATCCTACGCTTTTTGCTTGGAGAGGTCATTTCTGTGCTGGTAACACAGTGCTGATGCCAACAGCCTAATCTTCTTCAGGGGAGGGAGGGGGCAAATCAGTATGCCATCTTGAGCTCCTTGGAGGAAAGGAGTGATGTAAAAGCAGTAATAAATGATATAAAATGGGGGTGGGAAGAACAAGGTCTCTTAGGGAAATGAGATGTAAATGCTATAAGGACATACAGAAAGTGGAGGTTATCTGAATCTGTTTGAGTATTTTAATTTTACACATTTTAAAGTAGGGTTGTGGTTTTTTCTGTCAGTTTTACTGCTTTGTTGTTTGTAAACCGCTTTGAGGTTTGGATGTTCTTACAGTCAAGTGGTATATATTTTATTTTAAAAATAAAAGTATTATCTATTGCTACATCTTTTGGGGAAATCTGTGCCCCCTCCTCATCCTGCTCCTGTGTTGCCAATGGCTGAGAAGAAGCTTCTTCTCTTACTTGCAGGGGCAGTAGGCAATCTGGGTTGGCATGGATCGCAGTCCATCTGTCCTGGTCAGCAAAGTCTGCACTTCGTGACAGAACCACGCGTCCTGGGCGTAAATTGAAATGCCACCCTTTGCCATAGGACTGATATCCCACAAACCGCAGTCTCTGCGCTCTAGCGCCCCCTTTCTGGCGCTGAGCTTTGGGGATATTTACATGTGCCCAAGAACCCCAGTTATGGAGCATTGTCCACTCTGGTTCTTTCCCAAACAACACACGATAAGGAATATCTTTTATAGAGCTAGATCAGGTTCTATTAATCAAAAAGTTCGCTGTCAGAAAAGCCTCGCCCCACAGCCTATGGTTGTGACCCAATCCTGCATCCACTAGCAGGCAGTCCTTTACTGACTGTATTACAGCCCCACGTCTTTCACACAGACCATTTTCAGCAGGGCTATAAGGGTTAGTCAACCGGTGAGTGATCCCCTTACGTCGCAACCATGCCCCAAATTGTTTGTTCAGAAATTCTCCACCCCTATCTGTTTGCAACTGCACAACAGGCCGAGCGAAGAGCTTTTCAGCTTGGGCAACCCATTCTCTGAATGTGGGGAAACACTCAGATTTCTGCTTTAACAAAAACAACCAACTAAAATGTGATTTATCATCAATTAGCAGAAAAGCATATCTGGCGCCCCCTTCAGTCTTTTGTGGAAAAGGGCCTATCACGTCACAATGGACAAGTTCTAAAACCTCTTTAGATACTCTGTCACTTTTAGAAGCCACAGGCTTCCTCTTAGATTTGGCCATTTTACATACATTGCAATCTAGGAAACAGTTACAGCTATTTACTTTTAGGTTCTTGCACACCTTTTGCATCTCTGAAAGCACACGGAAATTGGCGTGACCCAGTTTTCTGTGCAGTTCATGTACACACCCCTTATGAACTGGCAAATTATCCTGAACCACCTGGGCTGCTTTAACAGGCTTGTCCTGCATTACATATAATCCATTTTCCAACTTTGCATGGCCACATACCTGAGTTCCATTCTTTATCAGACAGCCATCCTGCGTGAACTTAACACTATACCCTGCATTAATCAAACAGCTTACAGACAGTAAACAATAGTCCAAACTGCTGACAAACAGAGTCTCTGGTAGAGTAGTGTTCAAGCACTGCAGGAAACATGTTCCCTGGCCATCAATCTTGCTTCTACGACCATCAGCAAGATAGATTGAGTCTTTTCCATCAGCTGGCTTCCCCAGGGTCTTAAAGTCCTCCCGACTGTTGCAGATAATCCTGCTGCTGCCAGAGTCCAGCAACCATGTTCCTCGAGGTATCTTCCTCTCCTCTTGAGAAAATGCAGACACAAACTGAGCAGAACGCGTGTTCTTCTTCCCTGAAGAGAACCCCTTCTGCTTACATTTCTGCGTCGATTGCTGTCTCTGCTCCACGTTGTCTCCTGGAAGTCTTGCCCTGCATTGACGTTGGAGATGCCCGGGTTGGTTGCATCTATAGCATCTCCGCACTGCCATGGCCAAGTCCAAACCTTGGCGTTGCTCCATTGGCAGATTCTGCTGCTGGCCCCCTTGACTGTAACTCCTCCGCTCTTGGAGTTCAGCCTGTCTATCTGACATTCTTTCTGCTTCTTCGGTCAATCTTCCAACCACATACTCAAGGGTCAGATCTCGGGGACGCATACTCTCCATGCTGTTAATCACAGGCAACCAGCTTTCAGGCAAACTTGAAAGGATAATGTAGGTTTGGTCAGTCTCATCATAATGCTTACCTCTCTGTTGTAGTTGAAGAAACAGAGATTTCAGCGTTTGAAGATGAGTTGCCAAACTCTCACCTTCTTTCATAACAGTCCTGAACAGCCTTCTGGTCAGAGAAATTATAGTTCCAGCAGTTTCTCTGACATGCATTGCCCTTAATAAATTCCAGCACTCAAACGCTGTGCTGGCATTTGCTACATGCAATAACTGAGAGTTGCTCAAACACAGCATAATTTGGGCACGGGCCCTTTCATCTAGCTGTTTTTTCTCAGCAGAGTCCCGTCTCAAAACCTCAGTTTCAACACAGTCCCATAGTCCATCTCTCCTTAACAACTGCTGCATTTTAATTGACCAACTCAGCCAGTTGCTCTCTGAGAACAGTTCAAAAGGGATGCCTCCCCCAATATTTACAACTTGGGGAGACTGGAAATCTGCCATCTCTGCTGGTGCTTGCTGAGCCCCTTCTGTGGGGCCTCCAGCAATCTCTCCTGACTCTCTCTTTAGAGTCCAACTGGATGGTCCTGGCTGGCACTCACCGGCTTCTAGCTGCTGCCTCTGTTGACCCTCAGGTCCTGCCTGGCTCTGCAACTGGTGTAGCCGCTCTGTGAGTCGCCTACTGTAGTCCTCTAGCAGTTCAAACTGTTCCAGTAGCTGACGCTGAGTGCTTTCCACATCCTCAGATCCTAGCCGCTCCAGCGTCACTGCAGACAGTTACAGCTTACCACCAACTGCTCCAACGCACAGCCACTGGCTCCATACACCAGCAGGACTCACCAGCTCCCTGCTGAGATGCTGTCAGTCGTTCTGCACTCTGCACATGCTCATAAACACTGGGCCCATAACCTGTCAGTGTTTGTAAAAAGCAAAAAAAAAGAAGGAAAGGGTTCTGACCTCCCTTTGTCTCTTCAGCCTGGTCCTCGGACCCTTGTCTGCATAAAAGTGTCCACGAGAATATCCTTGCAGAGTTTTATTCTTAAAAGTCTTTGTGCAAAACATGACTGAATAACTATACACACCAGCACTAACCAACCAACCAACCCAAACACCAGCCTCAGTACAAACTAACATTTCTCACTTTATATATACAACCTGCTGCAGGCCGCTGAGTCATGCTGACCCAGCTTTATTCGCATTTTAGCCGTGACATTTTCCCTTTCTTTTTAGAAGGAAAAAAGTGCGTCTTATGGAGCAAAAAATACGGTAGTAAATAATTGACCCATCTTTATAATTTGTATACAACTTAACAGAACTGTAACAAAATAAACATCTGTATGAAATTGTATAATAGACCTTAGGTTACAAAAATATTTCCTGTTAAAAATAGCAGCTTTGTGTGTATATGATAAGGAAGGAAATATATAGAAGAAATCTTGTCTGTCTGATCTAGAAATGAAATCATATTTTAAAATAATTATTGCTTTAGATTTTTATAATCATATATGGTATTTATCCAATAGCAAACTACCTAGAATTGGAAATAATATTTAGTACACTAACCTTTGTTTAACTCTTGATAAATGTCAGCTTGCTGAGTTATTTTGTACCATTGTGATTCAATGTTATATTTGCGCTCAACAAGGGAAATCCACATGACCTGAAGGTGTTGCTGTGCAATGCTAGGTCAATGATTCATAAGTCCACTGCCATCCATGACTTGATTGTGGATGGAGGACTTGACCTGGTATGTGTAACAGAGACTTGGTTGGATGAAGCAGATGGGCCTGTCATTGCCACTGCTTGTCCACCAGGTTTCTCTTATGCACAGCAACCCAGGTCATGTGGGCGGGGAGGGGGGGATGCAGTGATTTTTAGGAAGTCACTAGCTTGCATCAGCCCCTTCATGGATCACTGCCATGCCGTGGCGAAGGGGCTTGAATAACTCAGAGAAGCTATGAACTATGCCGAGCAGGGCACCCAAGATGAACAGGTCATAGTGGAGAGCTTTGACCAAACGTGATCCACCTGGAGAAGGAACCGGCAAGCCACTCCAGTATCCCTGCCAAGAAAACTCCATGGACAAAGACAACAGGCATATAAAAGTTATGACGCTGGAAGATGAGCCCCTCAGATAGGAAGGTGTCCAACATGCTACTGAGGAAGAGTGGAGGACAAGTCCAACTAGATTCAGAGCTGATGAAGCGGCTGGGCCAAAGCCGAAAGGACGCTCAGTTGCGGATATGGCTGGAAGCGAAAGGAAAGTCCAATGCTGTAAAGAAAAATATTGCATAGGAGCCTGGAATGTAAGAAACATGAACCTGGGTAAGTTGGATGTGGTCAAAAATGAGATGGCAAGAATAAATATTGACATCCTGGGCATCAGTGAACTAAAATGGACAGGAATGGGCGAATTCAGTTCGGATGACCATCATATCTACTACTGTGGGCAAGAAACCTGTAAAAGAAATGGAGTGGCCCTCATAGTCAACAAAAGAGTGGCGAAAGCTGTACTGTGATGCAATCTCAAAAATGATAGAATGATCTCGATACGAATCCAAGGCAGACCTTTTAACATCACAGTAATCCAAGTTTATGCACCAACTACTGGTGCTGAAGAAACTGAAATTGACCAATTCTATGAAGACTTACAACACCTTCTAGAAGTGACACCAAAGAAGGATGTTCTTCTCATTATAGGGGATTGGAATGCTAAAGTAGGGAATCAAGAGATAAAAGGAACAACTGGCAAGTTTGGCCTTGGAGATCAAAACGAAGCAGGGCAAAGGCTAATAGAGTTCTGTCAAGAGAACAAGCTGGTCATCACAAACACGCTTTTCCATCAACACAAGAGACGACTCTACACATGGACCTCACCAGATGGGCAGCATCAAAATCAGATTGATTATATACTCTGCAGCCAAAGATGGAGAAGTTCTATACAGTCAGCAAAAACAAGACCTGGAGCTGACTGTAGCTCAGATCATCAGCTTCTTATAGCAAAATTCAAGCTTAAACTGAAGAAAGTAGGAAAAACCACTGGGCCAGTAAGATACAATCTAAATCAAATCCCTTATGAATACACAGTGGAAGTGAGGAACAGGTTTAAGGATTTAGATTTGGTGGACAGAGTGCCTGAAGAACTATGGATGGAGGCTCGCAACATTATACGGGAGGCAGCAACAAAAACCATCCCAATGAAAAGGAAATGCAAGAAAGCAAAGTGGCTGTCCAACGAGGCCTTACAAATAGTGGGGGAGAGAGAGAACTGCGCATGCGTCGGCGTGGGTAGACGCACACCCGTCTCGCTCTTGGAACTTCACTAATTAAAAGCCTGAAAAGCAAATAACTCTCTGCAAACTGATAGCTGAGATAACTCAACAAAAACTGGGCTCAGGTCCAAGTCCTGGATTGGGGAGTTAGTGTTTAAAACGGTGGTTTATCTATTTATTTGGGAAAGACTTGAGAAGGACTTAACAAGATGGCCAAGTCTTTGAAGGAGCTGGGTGAAATGATTCAGCGTTCGGAAGCAAATGTCCGCGCTGATATGCAAGACGTGAAAGGAGAGTTGAGAATGACTGCTACAGTAGAAAAAGTTACGAAAATAGCAGAACATGCAAAAGAGGTAGCTGATGCAAACATAAACAAAATAGAATCTCTGACAAAAAGAATTTCACAAATGAACGACAGAGCGCAGAAGGAATTTAATATTCTCTGGTATTTCTGAAGATATTGGGAATAAGGACCTGGAAAGGGAGATGTTAGAATGGCTCAAAGAACAAGGAATTGAAATTGAGCAGAATGACATTGAGAGAGTGCACCGGGTATTCACACCACGAGGAGGCTCTGGACTTCCCAGGGATGTAATCATGGCATTCACAAGAGAAAAGTTAAGAGATCAAATTTATAAATCACTCCGGCAGAAAGCAGACCTGCAGTTTAAACAGCGAAAGGTCATAGTTGTCGGAATCAAGCCTTAGTCAGAGGAATTGGCCACTCTCCAGGTGCCCGGCTTGGATTCCTTGTTGATCTCCCCCGTCAGCGACTCCCGGCAAGACAAGGCGAGATCCCGGCGATCCTCCTCAAATGTGAGAAGAACACACCATTCCTCCCCCATCCCCAGGGAGGGGAGAGAGACAGACAGAAATGTCTTTGCATGCCTTTATTTCTGTCTTTCCAGCAGTGCAGAAAAGAACATGTCTGCACTCCTCAGCAGCCACAGCAGAGAGAGAGTAACTCCACCCATGTACTCCTGGTACAGGGTCATGTGACACTCTGAGCTAACATCCGGTGCTCAGAGCACATAATAGACTGTCCCTGGTTCCCACGGTACAGTCCCATAACATCAATATCCTGTTTGGCTTTCCAGCCATCTGGAGCACTCAGCAGCATTGCTCCTTTTTCGTAACAACCTCCCCCAAAAGAATCAATGCGTGTTGCGGCAAGCAAAGCGTGATCCAGAGAAGAAAACAAACAGTTGTTATACACATAACACTCCCCTGTTGTTTCAGTTCCACCCTTGGAACTACCCGCCACTGGTTTCCCCAGTGTACCTCTCTGGTTGTCTGGCTTCCAAGGAATGAGTGCATCTGCATTCCCTTGGCTAGCAACTCTCTGTTGTGTCTTTGTCTCTGACTCAGACACAGCTCCAACCTGTCCTCGGTTGTGTACAACAGCAACACATGCAACAGCTAAGTTAGCAAACTCTTCTGAGTACCTTTTGGGTGGTTCACCCTTTGTGACTCTCTCAGACCTGCGTAAGAGGTGCTGATCCTCTCTGCTCACTGGTTCTGTCTCAGGACTCTTAGGAGAACCAGTTCCAACAGTAAACAGTGGTTCATCCTTCACCTGTGAAGGTCTATCCATTGTGTGAGATTTCCTCTCAATGACTGTGACAACTGAGCTCTCTGAGCTATCACTGTCGCTCTCAGTACCACTGTAATCTGTAAAATCATCATCATCATCTGAATCGTCCTCTGTGGGAAATGTGTGTACTTTCACTCTCTCCTGTTCAGGAGCACTCTCTAGAAATTTTGTGAGAATCACCTGACCAGATTCAGACAAAATTACTCTGTAGAGACCCTTTTCATATCCCACAAAAATGCCTCTGGCATTCTTTACTCCACCTGGAGCTTCTGTCCTCACATGAGACCCAAAAACCTTGAAATGGGCAACAGAAGGTTTTCTCTGGAACAGTTTCTCAAAAGGAGAACTTCCCAACTCTTTTGAAACCTTTCTCACCCACGCATAATTAAACGACATGAGTGACTCCGCCCAGAACTCATGTGGCAGATGTGAACTAAGCAATTGCGCATTCATCCCCTTTTGCAATTCTTTGTTCACCCGTACACAGACACCCCTGTTCCACGCTTCCGCTGAAACAGCAACCTTGTGTCTTATCTCTTTCTTCTGCAGGAACCTCTGGAAATCCTGTAAAAGAAAAATCTGCTTCTCATCTGTGAAAAGACAATCAATGTTAGCATCATGCATCTTTTCAACTTTGTCACAAAACTCCTGAAACCTTTCCAAGGCTTCCAGTGGCCTCTTTAACACATAAATCCAGACAAAGTTAGAGAAATGATCCACACACACAAGATAAAATCTTGCATTGCCTCTAGATGGTTCTAGAGGACCAATCACATCAGCATACACCCGCTGAAACGCTCTGTCGACCCTGGCCACCTTCTTGGCGCTCGTTTTGGTCACACCTGCAAGAGAAATCAAGTTAGACTCAGAATTACATTCCATGTAATCACTTTGCTTAAAGTCCAACAAATACAGTCCACCTTTCTCTCTGGCAGAAAGATACAACTCTCCATCTTTGAAGATCTTGCAGCTCTCAGCATCATAGGACAGTTTCAGTCCTTTCTTTGCAATCTGCGAAACACTCAGCAGATTGAACTTCAACTCAGGAACCAAGTAAACATTGTGTATAGTCAGGTTCAGACTCTTCAGGTACACAGTTCCAATCCCGGTCGCCTCCAGCTCTTGACCGTTGGCTTGTTCCACAGCGAAGCTTTGCTTCTTAAACGTCGAAAAGAGTCCTCTGTGCGGGGACATATGAAAATTACAGCCCGTATCGATTATAAAAGAGTGTCCAACATCTGGCGTGGTTCCTTTCGCCATCAGGGCCTTTGCAGGTTTCACCGAAGACTTGGTATGACCTTTGCCTGCTGCCTCAGGCTTTGCTGAGCAGCCCTTCGCTCCTTTCGGCTGGCGTGGCTTCTTGCAGCTCCGCTGAAGATGCCCAGCCTGTCCACAATTGTAAACTCGGACAACGTTCAAAGCTACAGCATCCTCTCCAGTAGCAACATCAGTGGGGGAATTAGAACTCCGTTCTTCCCTCCCCCTGTCCTTGGCATCCATTTTGAATCCAAGTCTCAGCTCTTCACTCTCGAGCTAGTAAAATCCAAAAGCTCTTTTGAGCTGTTTTTCTGCCTCTCTCAGGCAGGCAATCTCCAAGCTGTCTCACAGTCCTTGCAAAGAAGCGAAGTCAAAACAACTTTCGCCTTCCCATTGCTCTGATTGAGCCAGCCCCAGGTGTCAGTAACTTTCCAAGCCGACTGACCGTCGTTGCTTAGCAACTGTGCATACTTCTCTTTCTTATCTCACCGCAAGTATGCCTGGTATGCAAGCCTAGGCTCTCAGAGCTGTTTTTCCAAACGCAGCTCTCCTGTGAACCAGAGAATCAATCTGCATTCACACTTTTAGCCCGATATTCAGCATACCTTTTTGGGGCTCCGATGCTTGGAAAACACCCTCTCTTGGTGTCCAGCCGTCTGTTCAGCTTCTGGCTGCAATGCAGACGTTATCTTCATTCCTTGGTGCAGAGGATGGCACACGATCCATCAACCTCTCACCTCTCATGCTGATTCCCATGGATCAGATAACCAGCAGCTCCTGCTACCATATGTTGAGAATCCTCAAAGCCTTTTCAGTCAGAGGAATTGGCCACTCTCCAGGTGCCCGGCTTGATTCCCTGTTGATCCCCCCCGTCAGCGACTCCCGGCAAGACAAGGCGAGATCTCTATCGGCCGATCCTTCTTCAAACGTGAGAAGAACACAACCACTCCTCCCCTCTTCCCTGCCATCCCCAGGGAGGGGAAAGAGACAGACAGAAATGTCTTTACATGCCTTTATTTCTGTCTTTCCAGCAGTGCAGAAAAGAACATGTCTGCACTCCTCAGCAGCCACAGCAGAGAGAGAGTAACTCCACCCATGTACTCCTGGTACAGGGTCATGTGACACTCTGAGCTAACATCCGGTGCTCAGAGCACATAATAGACTGTCCCTGGTTCCCACGGTACAGTCCCATAACATCAACATCCTGTTTGGCTTTCCAGCCATCTGGAGCACTCAGCAGGTCCATAGGGTATTTCAGAACGTATTTCAGGATTCCTCCAAGTCCATAGGCCCCCACAGCTTCAAGCTCCTCCAGGCCCAAACCCATGTCCCAGATGTCAGTTAATCCCTGGATGAAGGGGTCTTTCCAACTTTCGCTCTTCAGTCCAAGCCAGGGTCCCATCCTCAAGCTCTGGTTTTTGCTAAAATCAATCATGCAGGGCCTCCATTTGTAATCCTCGATTTGCCTCTGTAGAACTGAGGATCCTTCTTGAGTTACTTTAAGTTTCACAACGGCATCTTTCTCCTTTTCCTCCACCATTTGTCTTGCCAAGATATTTTCCTCTACCAAGTCCATGTTGTTGCTTGCTTTTTGATTCAAGTTAGTCACTTTCTGTTCCCGGCTGTCAAGTTTGAAGATCATGTCATCTACATTTTTGTGCAGCTGTTCAAGTGAATGATTTATTTTGAATAATGCAGTCACAATACCTTCTCCTATCAGCATTTTGAATAGTCCAAGGTCAATCTCAAATTCTCAGAAACTTTATCTTGCAGCTGGAGTTTACCCTGTTACACTCCTGTAACAGTTTCACATGCTCCCTCTAGAGGGAAGCAGTTTCAAATTGTATCAGTTCTTTCAGTCACAGAAACAGTTTCGATTTTCAGTTATTTTTCACCCTTTAATAAACTCAGAAGAGATCAATGGAAACAGTATCTTTCTAATTTTAAGTATCTGTCAAATCCGTTCTGTTAGTGAACCTTCCCCAAACGTCATCAGGCAGACCGTCCCCAGGTTCAGAGCAGTGGTAGTTTACTTTTCCCTCTCTCCTGCAGGTTCTCCCTAGGTCCACGGCTTCCCCCCCTTCTCCTGCTTCCAAGGGGGGTTTGATATTTTTAACCAGTGGAATTTTAATCCTTTATCCAAAAACTTTCAGAGACTTTAGTTTGTAACGCCTTTGCTTCAATCTATTTACAAAAACGGGAGGCAGACTTCCTGTTTAGAGCTTTCCCGCTACTTTGCCAAATTAGAATATTTGAAGATCCAAATTTTCCAGTCTACTCACGGGTAGTTGTTTAAAGTCCAATTGTCCACAGGAAAAAGTCAGCGCTCTCCGGCAACAGCAATGCGGCTTCACTCCATGAAAGAAGCAGTCAATTCAAAGCACCGCACCACTCACCCCACGTCGCTCTGGATCCCCAAAACAGGGTTTCCCGTGAGTAGGGGAGGCGCAAGAGGTGCCAGCCGAATCCCAAGTTCACAGGCTTCTCCCGCCTGTGATTTCTGTGGGTCTCCGCCTTCGCCGTGGCGGTCAGACCCTGCTTTTCACGGAGCAAGTTCCTCCCGATCGGAGGAGCTCCGCCATTGCTGGAGGCGTCAACCCGGAAGTCCTGGACTTCCGGGCTGAAGGACCCCGACTCTTCCTGGCTAAGGGAAGCAGCTCTTCCAGTGGTATCTCTGGGAACAGAGGGCATCGAAGTGAGCTGGCAATGAGAAGGCTCAGCCAGGTGGGAGCTGGAGGTCTCTGTGGTCGCACCCAGGGATTCGTTGGGCGAACTTTTCTTCTCCATTCTGTGGGCACGAAGGCAAGTCTTCTGACCACTGTACCAGCTGGTTTCAAAGGCTATTTTTTATGAAAGCTTGAAAAACAAAGAAAACACAATATACAGAAATCAGTGTCAGATATCAAGCATTTTGAAAACATAAAAATGAAAAGAAACAGAAGACGAAAAGACTTCTGATTCCTTGTCTATCAGCTTAAAAAACTTATGCAAAACTCTTACTTCCCACCTGGGATGAGCCGCCTGGCGCACTAAACTGAGCCGCCGGAGAAAGACTGGGGTGGGCGGCAAGTGGGAGGGGGAAGTCGTGCGCTTCTGTCCCTTGAAAAAAAAATGCGGATCCTCCCAGGAGGCAGTCTGCTTGCAGACAAGGGGGCTGGGCTGCCTCAAAGCCCATCAAGGCCACAGGCTGCTAGCATGACTCATCCCGGCTTTCTCATCTGAGGGGAAAGGATGCGCGGTCTTAAATGCTTAAATGCCTTGGCAACCTGGCTGAGCTACCTTGAGCCAGTCCTTGGGCAAGTCCTTGGGCCAGCTTAGCCTCCCTCACAGAGGGTTGTTCTGAAGATACACTCAGGCGGAGGAGGACGTCGGGTTGGGTGGGGGTTGCCAGGAGCAGCACGATGTCTCTCCAACACCCGGCTTCCACTCTCCAGGCGGGCACCCAACGTGGCCAGCTGGCAAGGGATCTTTCTTACTCCAGCCTTGGTGTGCAGATCCCGGGTTCACCCCCAGATCTCTGGAGCAGAAAGGCTCTTGGGCGTGAATATGAAAGGCAGCATCTGTCAGAATAGGTCATACTGAGCCAGTACAGATGAACGTGACTATTGGTTCGCTTCCTCGGCATCCAAGAACTGTGAAGGTTGCCTCAACTGTTGAGCAACACAGCTAAGGAAGAAGGAGTGGAGTGTCTCCGGGAGGAGCATAGCTCCCATTCCCTTCCAAACACACAGACAGAACAGTGTGGTGGCACCCAGGGAATAGTTGCAGCAGCCGGATGGCTGGGTGAAACACACACCATTGCACTCTTTTTGAATGGGATTCACTCTGAATCAGCCAGTTAGTGAACTTGGTGCTCCTGTGCAACAAACCCACTACAAAATTGCTCTTCCCCGCACACTTCCAGGTCCCTCCAGCTGGGCTTTTTGAGTGTGATGGGTTTTTCTCACTCCAGAGCAGTTTGTGTTTAAGCTGAAGGTCACCAGGAAAGCAAGGGAGACTAAAAAAATTGCATTTGTTAATATAGTAAGGTTTTAATAACTCTAATAATGACAAACTGTGTGGAAATGACTGGAAAAAGAAAAAATGGAAAATCCGAAGCGGGGACCCCTAAAATCTCAGGCGCGGAAGCCTGAGAGCAAGGAGGCTCGGTGGGCACCTTAAGCGCCCCCCCCCACTGCAAAGGAGCCTTTTTAAAGGCTCCGGAGCGGCATCGGGGAGCGCGGTGCTGAGAGCCGCTACCCAGCCCGTGGAGTGAAGCCGCGTCGCCATTGACGGAGAGCGCCGATTCCTTCCTGACATTTGGAATTTAATTGGACTACCGTGAGTAAGACTGAACAACAACTTTAAAAGAAAACAATTAATAATTGGCTGAAAACGGAGAAGGCAAAAAATAAGGAAGTCTGCCTTCCTCGGACTGCATGTAATCAAAGCAACGAAACAGGAAGCTGCAATTTGACAGAAAGCAGCTCTAAAATTGACGGACTCAGACATTGGATTCAAATCCCCCCCTTAGCAGGCAGGGGCAGGGGGGGAAGATTTGTGATTTGTTTTACCTGCATGAAAGAAACATAGAAGGGGAAATTTCTGCCGTTTTAAACCCTTGGGGAGGACTGCTTGGAAAGTGAGTCACCGGGACTGAGAACTGTCATCAGAGATTTGCTACAAAGTTGGTGCTTTGCCTTTTGACAATAAGTAAAGACCCTACCTGCCACAAGTTTGGCACTTTGGAAAGATACAATTTGATACTACTTGGAAAATATTGGACAATTGGTAGCTACTTTTGTTACCTCTGAAGGGAACTTTTGTTTCTTTGTACTTGGAACTTTGAGCTGCTCCCTCTAGAGGCTGCAGGAAAATAGTCATTACTTTTACTGTAAGGAACAGGCTTGTGGAATTCCCCATCTGAAAGTAATTCCCGTGGGAACGACCTTGGGATATGAGTGGCCCAACAGAGGAGAGAATAACAAGGGCTAAGAGCAAAGTTGAACAGAAAAGAAGAGGCTCAATTACAAATCCAACTGCAGCTGCTTCAACCCTCTCCATGGATACAGTGGCAATAACAAAGGCATTAGTCAAAATAAATGAAACTCTGGAAGTGCTCACAAAGCAGAGCACTGAAAATTCCAAACAGTTGAATGAATTATCAACAAAATTGGACTTGAATACTGAGACAATAAATAAATTAGTTCAAGAAAATGAGATAACTAGAAAGATCGCAGAGGAGGCAAAAACTTCGGCAGAGGAGGCAAAAATTTCTGCAGGAAATACACAGGAAAAGTTAGTACCAGTCTGTAAAAAGCTGGAAGAACATGATGCGGCCCTGTCTTTATTGGAACTACAGAGGAAAAGTAGAAATTTGAGATTAAGACTGATTCCAGAAAATGAAAAGGATAATTTGATAGACTATCTTACAAAAGAATTTCTGGATTTTTGGCAGGACAGCTTGAAAGAGGAGGAATTTAAGATAACAACTGCTTTCAGACTGGGTAGGAGACAGAACAGAAAGAGCCCAAGAGACTGCCTGATAACTCTGAGATCTCAGGAGGAGAGAGATAAGATATTGAATTTACATTTTCAAAGAGCCCTTGAGATTGAAGATTCTCGTGTGCAGATTTTTAAAGATATTCCCAAATATATCTTGGAAGTGAGGACCTATTACAAGGATTTGGTCACCCTATTGAGAAAGAACAACATACTATTCAGATGGGAGTTCCCACAAGGCCTGTCTTTCAATTACAAAGGAAAGAAAATTAAGATAAAAACAGTGCAAGATAAAGAACAGTTTCTGACAAGGAACGAGGAGGACCTTTCGAAGGAAACGGTGGAACCTACGGACCTAGAAGATTTACCAGACATTTCAAACCTATCCTTTGGGGCTAAAAAACCATCAGAAGAAGATCTGCTTGGAGCTGCTGGAGGGGTAACTAAATAAATAACAAGATGTCTCTGCAAATTCTAAGCTGGAATTGTAATGGTCTCAATCTTCCCAGGAAGAGACGGGAGGTTTTTCATATCTTAAAAAAAGAACAATTGGACTTGATTTGTTTACAAGAAACCCACGTGACTAGAGTACACCGAAAATTACTTATAAACAAAAGACTAGGACAAGAATTTATCTCATCGGACAAAGTGAAGAAAAGAGGAGTGGTGATTTATGCAAAGGAAAAGTTGGCCCCTAAATTAATATTTAAAGATGAACAAGGAAGATATTTGGCAATTGAAATTCAAGTTCAAGGAGAAAAATTATTGATAATAGGAGTTTATGCACCAAATGAAGGGAAGTCAGAATTTTTTAAGAAATTGCATGAGACATTAATGGACTTTTTGGATTACAATGTAATTTTAATGGGAGACATGAATGGAGTGGTTTCTACAAATATGGACAAAGCACAAAGACAGGTGATCTCCAAGGATGGGAGACTACCAAAGACCTTTTTTGAAATGACTGACAATATGAACCTGATTGACATTTGGAGAACAAGGAACCCTCTTGAGAGAGAGGGAACTTTCTTTTCTGAGGCAAAAATGACTTGGACTAGAATTGACCAAATATGGGTAACTAGTGGGATGGCATCAAAGATTAAGAAAGTGGAAATCTGCCCAAAGACTTGCTCCGACCATAATGCTGTAAAGATGGAGATGAACCCAACAACAGCTGGTTCCTTTAGATGGAGGATGAATGACTCCCTATTCAGAGACGAAGAGGTGTATAAAAAGGCCCAGAAAGTGGTAAAGGACTACTTTGAGATAAATCTGAGAACAGAAGTGGAAAAAAGAGTAATTTGGGATGCAAGTAAAGCCGTCATGCGAGGTTTTTTAATACAACAGAATGCCATAAAAAGGAAGAGACAGAATGAGAAGAAGGACAAGATCTTGGAAAAGATAAAAGAAGGAGAAAAAAGATTGAGATCCAAACCAAAGTCACATGAAATTCTGAGAGAAATCAAGTTTTACCAGAGACAATATATGGAACTGATGAATCAAGAGATAGAATGGAAAATAAAACAAATGAGACAAAAGACATTTGAATCGGCAGATAAATGTGGGAAACTCCTGGCATGGCAACTGAAGAAGAGACAAAAACAGAATACGGTTACAAATTTAGAAGTGGAGGGAAAGAACATTTATAAACCAAATGAGATTAGAAACTGTTTTCAGAGTTATTTCAGGAG
This sequence comes from Podarcis filfolensis, assembly GCF_964270895.1. Classification (NCBI taxonomy): domain Eukaryota; kingdom Metazoa; phylum Chordata; class Lepidosauria; order Squamata; family Lacertidae; genus Podarcis; species Podarcis filfolensis. The sequence goes on from NC_139619.1 coordinate 19,737,122, forward strand.
ACTTTATGCACAAGAAATTGAGGGAGCCATTCAAAATATGCAATTGGGAAAATCTCCAGGACCTGATGGACTGACCTCCAGATACTACAAAGCTTTGAAAGAATGGCTTATACAACCGTTGAAGGAGGTCTGTAACGAAATTTTAGAGGGGAAGAAGGCACCTGAATCGTGGAAAGAAGCGTATATTACACTTATACCAAAGTCAGAGACTGAGAAGAACCAGGTTAAGAACTACCGCCCTATATCATTACTTAATGTGGATTACAAAATTTTTGCAGACATTTTGGCAAAAAGATTGAAGAGAGTTTTGGTGGGGGAGATTCATAAAGACCAAGCGGGCTTTCTTCCAGGAAGACACTTGTCAGACAACGTGAGAAACATAATAGATATTATGGAGTTGCTGGAAGTTAACATTAATACTAAGGCAGTATTAATATTTGTGGATGCGGAGAAAGCCTTTGACAATATTTCTTGGAGTTTTATGAAAAAGAATCTCCAAGGGATGGGGGTAGGCCAAGGTTTTGAGAATGGTATAGGTGCAATTTATTCTGAACAAAAAGCAAAACTGATTGTAAATAATGTGGTAACAGAAGAATTTGCTATTGAAAAAGGGACACGACAGGGGTGCCCAATATCCCCATTACTTTTTATATCTGTCTTGGAGGTTTTATTAAACATGATCAGAGGGGACCAGCTGGTTAAAGGGATTCAGGTCGGAGCTAAACAATATAAACTGAGAGCGTTTGCAGATGATCTAGTATTAACTTTACAAGAGCCAGACACTAGTACGAGAAGAGTTTTAGAGCTAATACAAGTATTTGGTCAAGTAGCAGGATTTAAGTTGAACAAACAGAAAACGAAAGTATTGGATAAAAACCTAACAGTTGCTGAAAGAGAGAAGTTTCAGAGTGAAACTGGTTTAATGGTAGCAAAGAAGGTGAAATACCTGGGGATTAATTTGACATCTAAGAATGTGAATTTATTTAAAGATAACTATGAGAAATGTTGGTCAGAAGTTAAGAAAGATTTAGAAGTATGGTCAAATTTGAGACTTTCCTTGCTAGGCCGAATTGCTGTTATTAAGATGAATGTCTTGCCGAGAATGTTGTTTTTGTTTCAAACATTGCAGATTTTGGATAAAATGGATTGTTTCAAGAGGTGGCAAAAAGACATATCTAGATTTGTCTGGCAGGGCCAAAAGCCCAGAATAAAATTTAAGATATTAACTGACGCAAAAGAAAGAGGGGGGTTTGCCCTGCCGGACTTAAAGCTGTATTATGAATCAGCGGCTTTTTGCTGGCTGAAGAGCTGGCTGCTTCTTGAAAACACAGACATTTTGGATTTGGAAGGGTTCAATAACAGATTTGGCTGGCATGCATATATATGGTATGACAAGGTTAAAACACATCAAGGTTTCAAAAACCATATTGTTAGGAAAGCATTATATAATGTTTGGATTCGGTACAAAGATTTGTTGGAAAACAAAACCCCTAGGTGGTTGTCACCAATGGAAGCTAAGGAAGTGAAAAAACTTAATATGGAATCCAAATGGCCAAAATATTGGGAAATTATAGAACATGAGGAGGGAAAAGTGAAATTGCAGAGCTATGAGAAATTGAAGTCAAAAGTAAGAGACTGGCTTCATTATTACCAGATAAATGAAGTTTTCAAACTGGACAGGAAAATTGGCTTCCAGGTGGAGAGGTCAAAATTAGAAACAGAGCTATTGGAACCCAATACTAAGAATTTGTCAAGAATGTATAACTTGCTGTTGAAATGGAATACACAGGATGAGACGGTTAAATCAGCTATGATTAAATGGGCACAAGACATTGGGCATGACATTATGTTTGCTGACTGGGAACAGTTATGGACTACCGGTATAAAGTTTACGGCATGTAATGCCTTAAGAGAGAACATTATGAAAATGATTTATAGGTGGTACATGACCCCAGTCAAGCTTGCAAAAATCTATCATACGCCCAATAATAAATGCTGGAAATGTAAGGAAACTGAAGGTACTTTCTACCACCTTTGGTGGACGTGCCCAAGGATCAAGGTCTTCTGGGAAATGATTTATAATGAAATGAAAAAGGTGCTTAAATGCACTTTCGTGAAGAAACCAGAAGCCTTCCTCCGGGGCATGGTAGGCCAATTGGTGTCAAGGAAAGATAGGACGTTTTTTATGTATGCTACAACAGCAGCAAGAGTACTCTTAGCAAAGTATTGGAAGACACAAGAACTACCCACACTGGAAGAATGGCAGACCAAGGTGATAGACTACATGGGACTGGCTGAGATGACTGGCAGAATCCGTGACCAAGGGAAAGAGACGGTGGAAGAAGATTGGAAGAAATTTAAAGTTTATCTTAAGAACTGTTGTAAAATTAATGAATGTTAAAATGTCTTGGGTAACGCAAAATAGAATTGCAGTGATAAACAATTGGATACGAGAAAAAAGATTTAAAGAAAGTGCTATAAGAAATTGAAATTAGGGGTTGCTAGAAAGATTTAAAACAGGGATGCAGAAAGGGGAGGTATGGGGAAGTCGCTGAAAGAAGGTCTAAGGAAAAAAAGGTAAAGAAATTATACGTGTTTATATGTTTGTTTGTTTGTGTATTGTGTTGTATTGTCTTTTAATATGTGTTGAAAAACCAATAAAAATTTATTAAAAAAAAAAAGAAAAAAAGGAAAATCAAGGCTTTCGACTCTTGGTTTCCTGGAAGAAGATCAAAAGACTCCCCTGGACTAGAAGAGACATCTCATTAACAACTGGAGAAATGCCAAAGAACTTTGGATATCTGCTTGGGGGGTTTCTGATGCAGTATTAATAGAAGAAGAAGTGTTTGGATTTGATATCCCGCTTTATCACTACCCTAAGGAGTCTCAAAGCGGCTAACATTCTCCTTCCCCCCCCCCCCAACAAACACTCTGTGAGGTGAGTGGGGCTGAGAGACTTCAGAGAAGTGTGACTGGCCCAAGGTCACCCAGCAGCTGCATGTGGAGGAGCGGAGACGCGAACCCGGTTCCCCAGATTACGAGACTACCGCTCTTATCCACTACACCACACTGGCTCTCATATATATGTAGGTTAAAATCAAAATCTATAAGCTAGAACACAGTAAAGAATACAGATGTGAACTAATTAAAATGTGTAGTTTAAGTCCTTAACCGCTAATTTAAAATATGCATGTCAATGCTTTATTATAATTAAGGCAGGTAAAATAATTATTACTCTTAATAGTATTCATTGCTATGAGGCTTCTTGAAGCAATTCAGATAACAATCAACATTAGCAGAACACTTTCCTTTACAAGGACAATTTAAAAAGCAAAAATTTAAAAGCAATAAAAAAGTAATATTGCATAGGAAAGAATTCTAAAACAACAGCAATGATCACAATTAGCAACAAGACACAATGAAACAGCAAGCAAAAATTGCCACTCCATCATCGCTGAGCCTTGAAACTTGTGTCTTATCCCCATAATCGAAATTGACATCAAGTCTTATGTCATCTGGAAGAGAATGAAGGAGAAGAGAGATGAATTTCTGCCACATTTACTGATTCACCAAATTGACCTGGCCCCCATTCCACCCTATTTACAAGGAGGCTTTATGGATCCTGTCTTTGGTGGCAACGACTCCTTCCAAGCCTGCAGTTTGGCCATCTTTGTGCTGTGGCAGGATTTCACAGCCACATGACCCAGGAGGTCTGCATCAAGCAAGGATGCTGCAGCTACTGAGTGGGCTCTCCTTAGTCTGGAAAGTGCGTCCCATGTCCCCAGGCTGTGGGTGTTACCTTCTTTGGGGCAGAAGTGAGCCAGCTCCAGAGGGATGAGAGCATGCTGTAGAGAAAAGAAAAAACTGTACTGGATCAGATGACTGATCTGATCCTCAACCCTCCCCCCCCCCCAAATAATGGGTGCAAGAGAACATGGAAGCAGACCCAAGCCAGGGAAGACTTGCTTCCATCATGGGATGAGTGAGTTCTATTGCCTGGCCCCAATCCCTTGCCCCAGGCGACCTCAATGGGTCCTGCAGCCTACTAGGCAGAGGTGGAAGTGTAAGATCAAGGAAGAGGGCAGGAAATGTCTCCAGCCTTGTCCGGCATCCCAGGGACACACATTGTGTTGTGTGCCTGATACCAGACTGTGATTCCTCCTGTGGGAATCCTTTCACAAGCCACTCTGGGAGCCTCTTGGGGCTGTGAAGGTGCCAAAGGTGAGAGACTTACCTTCAGGCAACTGAGTCTTCTTGCATAGGACATCAGCCAGCTAATGCCACTGGCTGCCAGTTGCCTCTCCACTGCAATTGCACTTGTTGTGTAACCTCTCAGTTCCTGTGGGAGGAAAGGGGACCTCAGGATCAGGAGGCTGGTCTGGGGGAAAGAGGCAGACCACTGTGAAGCCCTTTACACTCTCAGAGAGAGATCCGTTTCTGTTCTAAAATGGCAATGTCCTCCAGCCCCAAATTGTAGCTCTGCATCCAAGGCCCTCCTTTGGCTGTCTGGGCAAGTGGGCCTTTGCTGGCTCGTCCATGTGGCCAGCTTGCCTTACAAGAGGGGAAGGGCCCAAGAGGTGCACTGCTAGGTGGCGGCTTCTCCATGAAAGCTTTCTAGGTCAAACAGCCACTGAGGCCATCAAGATACTTACATTCATCAGCAAGTTCAGGGTCTTAGTGCTTGGGGCCTCCCAGAGAAGGCCTCCCAGCATCAGAGTATAACGTTCCTCTAACTCCTGCAGGCAATGGCAATGAGGGAGAGGATGCACCAAGCAGGGGAAAGAGAGATCAGATCTTGAGCAATGGGAGCAATGCTTAAAGCGTGTGAAGAAGGAACAACTAGAGAAGTCAAATTTCAAGGCTAACAACTTACCTGCTTGTCGGGCTCAGTTTTGACCTCAATGACCGCCGCAAAGGCTGCATGCACAATCAGGCTGTGGAGCTTCAGTGGTAATTTGGGCTTCATGAGGCTGGAGAGAAGGAGGGAAAAGTTTTTAGACTCTGTCTCATATTGGGGGAAGCATCAAATACATGTCATTCTCTTGAACTTCTAGTGAATGCATGTGTTAGCTTAAACCACTTTTGACAATCAAGCAGCGTATAGATTTTACAGGGTAAAAATGAATAAAGGTAAAATTAAAATAAACACACGAGGGCACTGTTTATGTGGCAGTCTACCTGGCACTTGGTTGCAAGCCTCTAGGTCTTTGTTAATCCCACCCCTAAAAGCTGAGCCATTTCGCAGTCATCTCTAGACAATGTAGCTTCTATTTTCTCTCACACATCTCCACTCATCCTGTAAATAGTTGCTGCATAAAGAAAGCTTTTTGAACGCAAGAAACCCAAGAAATTGTAAGCAATTCTTCCAATCGAATTCACTGCAGTGGCAAAGTCTGGTAACACCTTTCTACATTCTGCTCCCCCCCCCCCCCGCCAGCTCCTCGTCAAGCTCAAAAAACCCGGTATACCTCAGTTGGTAAAGGGCTTCCAGTGCCATAGCAAGGACCAATTCAGGCTGCATAAAGCACGCAATCCGTCCCATGAAATCCTGATGGAGAACAGAGGGCGGAGGGGGAAAACGTCAGTTCCCTACGGACATCAGGTGGATTCCTCCAACCCCAAACTCAGTGCAGGAATTGGCAATGTAATGCCAAATGCCTGCACAACCCTTCTCTTGGCCAGACCCCGCCAGGCCTTCCTTCTGCCCAGCATCCCCCCCAATCCCATCCCCAGCTCTCCTGCCCCCCTCACCCCTGGATACCTCATGCAACCTCTCACTCACCGCAATTGCCTTGACAGCCATCTTTTTGGAGTACCTCAACCTGTCCCTTTCTCTCTGGCGGGCCTCCGAGCAAGTGGCCAGCACGCAGCAGAGGAACATCTCATCCTTCTCCAGTTGCTGAAATGGCAAGAGTCAGGCTGTCAGTTCATGGCAGGAGGGCTTCTCTGCATCTGAGACCGCCAAAATGGGGGTATAAACAGCACTGGTGGATGGGGGGGTGGGGGGTGAGGGATTTCGTATGTACTGTGCTGTTTTCTCAAATACTAACCACAGGCGATGCCCAGACCCTGCCAGTCTCTGAACCATCTGCAACAAGAGAAGAAGGAAAGGACATGGGGGCAGGTTAGTTCATTTCTACTTATTTTCCACAGTTGAGTATTAGAGCATTAAGGCCACCCCTCCTTACGCTCCAAAATGAAAAGGAAGCATTTGCTCACGTGGGCCCACAGCAACCCTGGACTTCTTGGGGACTTTGCGGGTCCCCTTCTTCTTGCGGGCTGCCATGTCCCTCAGTCGCCTGAACCTAGAAGAGAAGGAGAGGGGCAGACCTTGTTGTTGTTGTTGTTGTTGTTTGTTGTTTGTTGTTGTTGTTGTTGTTGTTATACAGCCCTATACCCACAGGTCTCAGTTACAACCAGTGTTTTTTTCTGGGGGGATGCAGGGGTACGCACACCCCAAAACATTTTGTGAATCTTTGCACTTTTGTCCATTTACTGTACTGCATTTATTTTCCCCGATTTGAACTATAAAATGGTGATTTTCTTGAGTCAAAATGAGAGTACGCCAAACATTTTTTTTTAATAGAAAAAAAGCACTGGTTCCAACATAAAAATCGCAATATAAAAACACAAAATGCATAATAAAGGTGAAAAACAACCCAGTAAAGCCCCCTCCCCAACACATTTCAAAACCTGAGACAGAAGCCTACAACCAAAATGGGGTGTGTGTGTGTAAGAGAAGACAGGGAGTCTTTGCAGCATAGCCATAACACAAATACGGGTAGCCTAACAGTTGCAGGCAGAGCCGTGTCATTTCACACACTACTTTGGCTGCGGGACATCGTATCAACAAGGAAAGGAGCATTTGGTGTTGTTGCATCTCCTCGGGTATTTGTTGATTTGTCGCCACGAGGGGTTGTAGTTGTGGAGGTATAGTTTGATGAGGTTTCTGGTTATTTGTACCCTAGGTGCCCACTCACACACAAAAACAAATCTCCCTGCAGCCAACCAAAGACCACCAACCACACCCTAGGTCACCCCCCAACCTCTCTCACCACCAAGGAAATGCAACAAGGGAATAGTAAGTGAACCCACACAAGTGATGCTGACACAAAACCCCACACATACAGGGGAAACTCGGAAAATTAGAATATTGTGGAAAAGTTCATTTATTTCAGTAATTCAACTTAAAAGGTCAAACGTCTACTTCTCAGAGGTCAATCTCTATTCTCTATTTGCAATCCTTGTTTTGCTGATTTCATATCATATTTTAATTTTCTGAGATTGTTAATTTGGGGTTTTCATCAGCTGTACGCCATAATATCACAATCATAACAAATAAAGGCTTGACATATCTCGCTTTGCATATCATGAGTCTATCGCATATATCGCATGCAACACTAATGCCTCACAACAAATGAAACTGATCTGTAGAAAACACAACTGGAAAAAAGAGACAAGGCACTTTTTTTTGTAAACTAAGAAATCTTCAATCATTTGTTTATTTATTTATTATTTAAAACACCAACAAGGAAAGGAGCAGGAAGGAGTTATCCAAGATGATCGTGGCCTTGGAGAGAAAGCAGATGGAGGGAGAGCTTTGAATCAGCTCATTTGAGAATGCTGGTTGGAACTTCTTCACATCATGTTTACTCCGTTGCTGAAATTTGCAGGCAGCCGATGCTACAAGGACAAGTAGCCTGCAGGGCTGGGAAGCAGAGTACACCAATTGTTGGAGGAGAACAACAGCATCTCTTACTATTACTCAACATAGCAATATAGAGCTTCCAGGAACAGAGGCACTCTACCTCTGAAGCCCACAGCTAGAGGAGAAGCAGCAGGAGTGGGCTACTGCTTGTGAGTTTGGACTAGATGGGCTTTTCCTCTGATCCAGCAAAGCCACTTCCGCCTACAAAGGAGGTGGAGTTGCGGGCAACTGAGGGAATCCCCGGCCGCGTCAGCCCCTGGACAGCCAATTGCTGGCTCAGGGAGCGTGACCAGCCCTATTTATCGCCGCCTACCTCGTAGCAAATCGTCACAACTTTCTGGGTATTGGCGGTTAGGCATTGGTATTGGTATTGTTCTGTAGATGGAAGAGGGGAGGAAGCGCCATCACCTGCCCCACATATTGAAGGGTAGTCCGATAAAGGATTCCGGGGGGCGTGGCCCTGTCCGAAGCCTATGGAGGTGAGGGCCTAAGGCACGCCCCTGAGCGGTGACCCCCGGGGGGGGGGGTCCGAGTTGATGTGCATCAGCAGGACTCCCCCTACTGGTGGTTAACCCTTCCCGGACCTCAAGCGGACGGGCTGAAGCCGGATAGTCGGTTAGGACCAATGCCTAAGCCAATACCACTCATCACCTGTAACCAATAAAGTTGTGGCCATATTTAGCCCATTAACCTGAAATAATTGTGTCATGTGTCTTTATTCCCACTTGGGGGGGGCGGGAACTCACCACGCAATAGGGCTCTTTTTGTTTTTTTATGCACCCACAGACCCCAAACGGCTCTCCACAGGAACACAGTGGTGCATCTCATGTATATGGGGGGGGGATTCCAACACTCCCCCCACCCCCACCCCCAGCAAAGGAAAGATAAGGGAAGCATTTCCAGCATTTAAAAGAGCCCTCAGCATAATGCTGTTAGGACAGCAGCCCTGCCTGGAGAGCGAAGGGGGCTACTAGGAAGGTCGTCAAAGCATCAAGGCATAGATGAGCCAAAGAATGCAATGAAAACTCTCTTAGAGTCAGAGTGACTGACAGGAAGACTCACAGAACCCCTGTCTGTTGCAGTTGATGGCCGAAGAGTTGAGAAATGGAGAAGGGGTAGGGGGGGTGTATAGTGGCTAGAATTATGGACTAGGAGGACCTGGGAGATCCGAGTGCAAATCCCCACTCAGTCATGAAGTGCACTGTTTGATGTTGGGTCCAGTCACTCTCATCCTAGCCTGCCTAACAGGTTTGTTGTGAGGGGGGAAATGGGGGGAAAGGCAAGCCATCAATGCCACCTTGAACTGCTTGGATGAAAAGTGGGCTACGAATGTAATAAAAAGCATCCCCAAATAATGATCATGGAAGGTACCCTGGGGATCATCTAGTCCAACCCCCTGCAATGCAGGAATATGCAGCTGTACCTTATGGGAATCGAACCTGCAACCTTGGTGCTATCTGCAGCTCCCTCTAACCAGCTGAGCTGCAATGAGATTTGAGGGAGAATGAGAAGGCGGGGAAAGGGAGGGGGGTGGGAAGAGAAGTTAAGCTGTTCAGGAAGGGGTTAAATTCCATGGGGATGCTGGCCGTGTGGGGGACCCCAAGCCCTCGCCCCAGAAGATTAAAAAAAAGAAGCAGAAGAAATCCTACTTACAGATTCACGATGCTGGCCATCTCTTCAGGTGAAATCCCCTCCTGTTTAAACTCAACTGCTTTAAAATGCTCACACAACACTAACTCTGAACCTTGCCTCTAACCCTATTGCTACTCCTCTCTGTCTAAAATATACAGGAAAATATGTGCACAAAATATACAAATGAAAATGAAATGATAAAGTGAAAGCAAAGCAAAGCAAAGTCTACACCTATCTCTCCTGTTGGTCCCTTGCTCGGTTGCTTTGCTTCTCTGTCCCAGTTCTGTCTCAGCCAATGAGGCATCTGATCATAGCCTGCATTTTTATCAAGGCTTATATTTTGATCAGATTCCTGTATTCCAAAAATGAGCTTAAATTCACATGTTTCTTTCGAGATGGGGAACCAGCAGGCAAGGTCTTTGTCGCAGGCAAGGTCTTTGTCAGAGGCCCCTTTGGTTTATTGCGGTCATAAAACAGGCTGGGAGCAAAAGGTCACACTGACCATACAAATTATAGAATACAATCAATCAAGGTTGCAAAAACACTGTGCCTCCCATTAAACTTGAGCCACATCTTCCTAAGGTTAAAAAGGCAAGAGCTAATACAAACAGCAGCTGGCTAGGGAAGAGGCCTCTCTCTCTCTCTCTCTGAAGCTGCTTTGAAGCTTCAGGGAATTTAGAAAACTTAGAGAACCTAGCTTTTATAAAGTTCCTTTTTACTTAAGAAAAGGTCTTTGCTTCTAAAAATCTATATATGTTATGTATGAAATATTGGCTTAAATGTAATTATGCAAAGGATTTAGAAAGTAAGAAATTATAGAATCATAGAAGAGTTGGAATAGACCACGAGGGCCATTGAGTCCGGACCCCTGCCAGACAGAGAGACGCCATCGGAGCACTCCTGACATATGGTTGTCAAGTCTCTGCTTAATGACCTCCAAAGAAGGAGATCTTTCATTGATAATGTGTGGAAAGATGAAATGTTAGTTAAGGCGCCTAGTCTAGGGCAAAAGATGAAATGTTAGTTAAGGCGCCTAGTCTAGGGCAAAAGGTTATCTGGTAATTAAGGTGCCTTGTAGAGGTTAATGGCTGTTTGCCAATTATAAATAGAAGGAAATATAGCTCTTTGTCTCCCATAAAAGGTAATAGGAAATGGGTGTATCTTTTATGATTGGTTCTAGCGAACAGCCAATAGGAATTTTAACCAGGCTGATTGGACAGAGGCAGCCAAAGGAGGAGCAAGGGGGCTGAGCTGAGGGAATATAAGTGCTGGCCATAATGACAGGAGGCCAGGCCAGAGCTTGGTAACCATATACCACTGTGCCTCACATTTATTTGTCTGACAAATAAATTATTATTTTAATTTCTCTATTGCTGCGTTGAATATTTCATTCCAGCTAAGCGTTAACCACAAGCAGGGTGCTACACCAACTCCTCCCAACTATCCCACGACGGGGATGTGTAGCTTCTGTCTTTTCTACAAGCAGCACGAGATGTCACAGAGATAGGCAGGACTCTGTTTCCTTGACAACCCATCCAGCTTGACCCTGAACTAATCTCCCCCCTCTTTTGTTGCCATGTTTTCTCCCTAACCTTGGGACACCTGCTGTTTGCAGCTTTACGAATCACTTTTTATCACAAACAGGTTCATACATTTTCTGGCAACGTTTCTCAAGAGAGGCCACCCAAGCAATTCACCACCCACAATTTGCGGACACCGCTATGCCATCATATTGGCATCAGGTGTTTTCCAGGCCAGTGAATGTCAGCAACCCCTTCTTCTAAAGCTGCTTCCCCAGTTTCATCCAAAATAGAAAGAAATGCCATTTGGTAGCCCATTGAGAAGCTTTGGGAAGTAATGAAATACATTTCTGAAAGTTATTTATGGATGCACAAGGTCACCACATCTTTGCTTAAGGTGAATGGAAAGGAACATTTCCCCAGGTGGCACACCACTGTCCCCGAATCTCGTCCGCTGCTTGGTCATTTCAACAGATTGTGTGTCTTAGTAAGATTTTGTACATTTCAGAAAGCTTTCCCTTGCCTACAAATGAAGTGCATGATTTTTCAAAAACTTATTAATGCCCCGTGCTTTTACTTCTGGTGTGGGAAAAAATTGCAGAATCTGGCTATCATTTAAAGCAGTGTAAGATGCTGGTTTACGTTTCCCCTCACATTTGGTGACTAGGTAGGCATATGCAGTTTTGCGTTTTGTTTTTTGAAGAGTTCCTAAGGAGTCCTGCTGCTTCCGAGTTTTATTTTGGGGGTTGTTGTTGTTTTTGTTTACAAAAAGGTAATCCAGTTGTAACCTTTTTCTAGGTACAATTCTGTACATTCTGGTACTACCTGTTCACTCATGGTCCCTCCAAATCCCTTTGTTTCTTTTAGCAATGTGTCCTTGTGTATCTGCATAAGCTTTTCAAAGCCTGCTACCTTTGCTTACAGAATTTCTCCTTGGTCTGACTCTGTGGAAGGCACCATGCTATTCCCCTGTAAATTAGCCATTTCGACAGAAAACATGAGAACTGGAATTTTGCTCTTGAATGGATTTCTGGATCGCCTGCATGCCAAGCACATACTTCTCCCACTGGGCCAGCACCCTTCCTCAGTGACTGAGCTCTCATTGCACACAGCCATCCAGCAAGCAAAAAAATGTTCTTGTTAGAAGGGCAGAGTGGGGAGCAAGAGATTCAGGGGCCGGTTTTAGACCCACAGTGCTCGGGTTTATTCTGTTGCCTGCTTGACATTGTGCCTCCTTTCCCCCTACCTTTTATTCCTATGAAAGTTTCACAATGTCGCTGCTTGGGATTCTGGATAATCTATGGTGTTTTTCTTTTCAGTTTTTTAAATTAATTTTCCAAAATTAATTTTCTTTCTAATCTAGCTTGAAACATCTTAATTCCTATCCTTACATATTTAAATCCTAAGCCTATCTCGTATTTGCAAGCTTTTCCAATTAGGTTATCTTGACATATTTAGCTAAATAATCTTTGAATTTTGTCCATTCTTCCTGGTACTCCTCCTCCTTCTGGTCGCGGACTCTTCCCGTCAGGTCGGCTAGCCCCGGGATGTGACTAGATGCTTGTAATGTATGCCAGGCAATCTGGCACAAGTGGGTAGGGTTGCCATCCGCCCGGAATTGCCGGGATTTGGCCGTTGGAAACAAGTGCCCATGCGGGAAACGCTTGAATGTCCAGGAAAATCCAAACGTATAGCAATTCTACACGTGGGGAGTAGGGACACAAGCGCAAATCAGAATAAAGCAAAGGCTGGGAAAGTTCAAACAGAAACCCACATCCACACACCCCCACACACCCACACACACACTATTCCTCAAGATTTGTGTTTAAGACACAGGATCATAGAATTGTGGAGTTGGAAGGGACACCGAGGACCATCTAGTTCCCTTATTCCCAATCAGGGGTCCGTGGCCCTTGCCTCCCTCCAACTAATTTTCTCTCATTTTGGCATGGCAATAGCATACATTTTATGGGCGGTCTTGTTGTTTTTAGTATACCTAAAATCCTTTGCTTATTACCCCACATTTTGTTCAAAAAATTGCTTTGCAGAGGTAACTACCATAGAGTTATCAAATTTTTCAAAAGTAGGGGGTCTGCGGCTTGGCTTTTGAAAAATAAGGGGTCCTCAGTAACCAGCCAATTAGGAACCACTGATCTAGTTCCATCCCCTACAATGCAGGAATAATGCAGTTGGCCTATACAGGGATCAAACTTATGACCTTGGCATTATCAGCAGCCCGCTCTGAACATCTGCGTCACCTTCAGAGTTGTTGTTGTGGGAGCTGTAGTTCACCAAAGTAAATATTGAAAGGATCCTCTTTTCACATCAAGGACAGACCATGTCAAACATCTACCTTATGCACAAAATTGACTCCCAAGCTCTTCTTGTGTTTTAAGACGCTGGGATGTGGGGAGCCGGAAATTCCACTGGGCGGGCAGAAGCCCCTTTTGTGACTCAAAAGAGCTCTGTCTTCAACCCCAATTTTAGTTTGGAAAACTCCTCCCTTTTCCTTTAACACACTCCCCTCCCCCCACTTTCCTTCATTCCACTCTTTTCCATATCGAAAGCAATTTCTAATGTCCACTGCCAGGACCAGCTGAGGATGTTCTTGCTTGAGGCAGAAACACCCTGAGCCTTGCCTCTGCTTCTCCTTTAGGAAAGGAGGCTGGAGAGGAGCAGCTTGTGTTGGCAAAACCCTCACAAGGGCCCGACCGTGGTCACAATAGTGGCATGGCTGCAAGCATGGTACTCTATGGACCTTGATCTGCCCCCCCTTGAGCCAATGGCCTCGCAACGCCTCATGCGCAGGTTGGCCCTGCCAATTCCTAGGGTGCCCAGTTGGATTATTTCAGTGGGGAAGGGGGAAGTTCCCAATCCCGTTCCACTGCTCTCCGCCTGCTCCCCCCCCTCAAAGTGATCCATCTAGCCTCCACTCCATCCCACTTCAAATGAAAATAAATAATAAAAGAGCTCCCATCCAGACTCTGCAGTCTCCATAGCTGCTCTCAGAGCTCCAGTCTCCTTTGGTCATTTTGGGGACTCCCTTGAGAAGAACAAGTGGACATCTAGGAGTTGCTGTTGGTGGTGGTGGCGGGAGCAGGGCTCAGCTCCTCCTGCTCTTAAGTGTGCTCTGCTCAGTTCTGCAGCCTTATCCCTTGGCACCAGGTGCACATATGCTCTCATAACCCCCTCAAGCCAAGCCCAGTTCTTTTTCTTCCTCTGTTCTCCCTCCTACCACTGAGCCCTGGAGACAAAGCTTAATGGGGAGAGGGGAGGGCAGACCTCCCCTCAAGAGTCTATGCAATAATTCGCAGCCAGCTGCTGCTGGGCTGAAACTTGCAAGCTGCAAGCAGTATGAGGAAGGAGAGCAATTGAGAAACACCTTGGGGAAGCAATGTAGCCCTCTTTCTGCACCTGCAAGCCTTGTTGTGAAGAGCGAAGTCAGATTCCATGGTATCTGCACGACCTGATGCCCCATGCAGCACCCCCTCTCCACAGCCTCTCCCTCATATGGATATATGGAGAAACGTGACTCAAAGAAGTAGGAGGCCCAGGGTTCGCTCGGATTGTTTAGAAATACGCAATCGCTTTGAGGTCCTCTCCCCTAGCATGGAAGACGAAGAGCAGACTCCATTTGAGGATCTCTCCCTCATTACAGTCGATCAGGTATATGAAGACGAGCAGCAAAGTCAGTCCTCAGGGAATGTGCAGGCGACCGTGGAGCGGACAGCTCACGGAAGAACCCCGACCAGACCTAAGAGGAGGCGTGTAGTGGTGATAGGGGATTCCCTACTGAGGGGAACAGAAGCAGTTATCTGTGGGCCTGACAAGATGTCTCGGGAAGTGTGCTGTCTCCCCGGGGCTAAGATCCAAGATGTAACTGAACGACTGCAAGGAATCATAAAACCCACTGACAAATACCCCTTCCTCTTGGTTCATGTGGGAACCAATGACACTGCAAGCAATAGCCTCCAGAAGATCAAAAGAGATTACGAGGCTCTGGGCAGGAAATTGAAGCAATTAAATGCACAAATTGTCATCTCATCTGTCCTCCCAGTTGAACGACGTGGCCCAGGGAGAGAGGGAAAAATAGTGGAAGTGAACAACTGGCTTCGCAAATGGTGTAAACAGGAACGGTTTGGATTCTTAGATCACGGAATGCAGTTTCTTGAAGATGGACTTCTGGCAAGCGATGGGCTGCACCTCACAACGGTTGGGAGGAATGTTTTTGCAAAAAATCTCAGAAACCTCATCAGGAGGGCTTTAAACTGACTAATGTGGGGGAGGGAGACAGTGGTCCTGAAGGTAGGAGTCTATCAATTGATGAAGATGATCATCCAAATGTCATAGACCGAATGGAGCAAACAGCACGCAGACCTAGTGGTGGGAGGAAAAAATCCTTAAATAAGAGACACGGGGGAATGATTAATGGACTTCAATGTCTGTACACTAATGCGCAAAGCATGGGAAATAAACAAGATGAGCTTGAGCTCTTGGTGCAGCAAACTAAATATGACATAATAGGAATCACTGAAACCTGGTGGGATAAGTCCCACGATTGGAATGTAATAATGGAGGGATACAATCTATTTCAGAGAAACAGACCAGACAAGAAAGGAGGAGGAGTGGCGTTATATGTCAGGGACGTGTATACCTGTGAAGAGATCCAAGATTTAGAACCTCAAAGCCAAAGTGAGAGCATTTGGGTCAAAATTAAGGGAGAGAAGAATAACAGTGACCTCATTGTGGGAGTTTACTATAGATCCCCAAGCCAAACGGAGGACATAGATGATGCCTTCCTGGAACAGATGGCCAAGCATGCAAAAGGAAGGGAGATAGTAGTAATGGGGGACTTCAATTACCCGGATATTTGTTGGATGTCAAACTCAGCCAAGAGCATAAGGTCAAACAGATTCCTCACTGGCCTTGCAGACAACTTCATTGTCCAGAAAGTGGGAGAAGCAACAAGAGGAACAGCCATTTTAGATCTGGTCCTAACCAATGTTGATGACCTGGTTAGTGGGGTAGAAGTGGAAGGATCATTAGGCGCGAGTGATCATGCTCTTCTGAAGTTTACTATACAGCGGAAAGGAGCAGCCAAGCATACTAGGACTCAATTTCTTGACTTTAAGAAAGCCGACTTCATAAAACTTAGGGAAGTGCTGGGTGAGATCCCATGGACAGTAATACTAAAAGGAAAGGGAGTTCATGATGGCTGGGAGTTTGTTAAGAGGGAGATAGTAAAAGCACAACTTCAGGCAATACCAATGAGACGGAAACATGGAAGGTGCCTAAAGAAGCCAGGGTGGCTATCTAAAGAACTTTTAACTGAGTTAAGATTAAAAAAGGATGTGTACAAAAAATGGAAAAGGGGGGAAACCACCAAAGAGGAATTCAAACAAATAGCCAGCACGTGTAGACACAAAGTCAGAAAAGCTAAAGCACAGAATGAACTCAGGCTTGCTAGAGAGGTTAAAAGCAACAAAAAAGGCTTTTATGGGTATGTTCGTAGCAAAAGGAAGAACAAAGAAACAGTGGGGTCACTCAGAGGAGAAGATGGTGAAATGCAAACAGGGGACACAGAAAGGGCTGAACTCCTCAATGCCTTCTTTGCCTCAGTCTTCTCCGATAAAGAAAACAATGCCCGACCTGAAGAATTTGGAGCAAATGATTCAGCAGAGGAAACACAGCCCAGAATAACTAAGGAGATAGTACAAGAATACTTGGCTAGTCTAGATGTATTCAAGTCTCCAGGGCCAGATGAACTGCATCCAAGAGTATTAAAAGAACTGGCAGATGTGATTTCAGAACCACTGGCAGTCATCTTTGAGAATTCCTGGAGAACAGGCGAAGTCCCGGCAGACTGGAGGAGGGCAAATGTTGTCCCTATTTTCAAAAAGGGGAAAAGAGAGGACCCAAATAATTACCGCCCAGTCAGTCTGACATCAATACCAGGGAAGATTCTGGAGCAGATCATTAAGCAAACAGTCTGTGAGCACCTAGAAAGGAATGCTGTGATCACCAATAGTCAGCATGGATTTCTGAAAAATAAGTCATGTCAGACGAACCTGATCTCGTTTTTTGACAGAATTACAAGCCTGGTAGATGAAGGGAACGCAGTGGATGTAGCCTACCTTGATTTCAGCAAGGCATTTGACAAGGTGCCCCATGATATTCTTGTAAAGAAGCTGGTAAAATGCGGTCTTGACTATGCTACCACTCAGTGGATTTGTAACTGGCTGACTGACCGAACCCAAAGGGTGCTCATCAATGGTTCCTCTTCATCCTGGAGAAGAGTGACTAGTGGGGTGCCACAGGGTTCTGTCTTGGGCCCGGTCTTATTCAACATCTTTATCAACGACTTGGATGATGGACTCAAGGGCATCCTGATCAAATTTGCAGATGACACCAAACTGGGAGGGGTGGCTAACACCCCAGAGGACAGGATCACACTTCAAAACGACCTTGACAGATTAGAGAACTGGGCCAAAACAAACAAGATGAATTTTAACAGGGAGAAATGTAAAGTATTGCACTTGGGCAAAAAAAATGAGAGGCACAAATACAAGATGGGTGACACCTGGCTTGAGAGCAGTACATGTGAAAAGGATCTAGGAGTCTTGGTTGACCACAAACTTGACATGAGCCAACAGTGTGACGCGGCAGCTAAAAAAGCCAATGCAATTCTGGGCTGCATCAATAGGAGTATAGCATCTAGATCAAGGGAAGTAATAGTGCCACTGTATTCTGCTCTGGTCAGACCTCACCTGGAGTACTGTGTCCAGTTCTGGGCACCACAGTTCAAGAAGGACACTGACAAACTGGAACGTGTCCAGAGGAGGGCAACCAAAATGGTCAAAGGCCTGGAAACGATGCCTTATGAGGAACGGCTAAGGGAGCTGGGCATGTTTAGCCTGGAGAAGAGGAGGTTAAGGGGTGATATGATAGCCATGTTCAAATATATAAAAGGATGTCACATAGAGGAGGGAGAAAGGTTGTTTTCTGCTGCTCCAGAGAAGCGGACACGGAGCAATGGATCCAAACTACAAGAAAGAAGATTCCACCTAAACATTAGGAAGAACTTCCTGACAGTAAGAGCTGTTCGGCAGTGGAATTTGCTGCCAAGGAGTGTGGTGGAGTCTCCTTCTTTGGAGGTCTTTAAGCAGAGGCTTGACAACCATATGTCAGGAGTGCTCTGATGGTGTTTCCTGCTTGGCAGGGGGTTGGACTCGATGGCCCTTGTGGTCTCTTCCAACTCTATGATTCTATGATTCTATGATTCTATGATTCATGTGTGCTGCGAGGGCCCAAGGCAGCTACATTTGGAAAGTCTGCCTGAGCTTCAGAGCAGTGGAGAAACCAGCAAAGGCAAGTGTAGCTCCCCTCCAAACACCAGAACAATCTCTGCACAACGGATCTTTCATTTTGAAACAACCGTTTTCCAATAAATTAAGAGTGTCTGTGCACCAAGTACAGGAACCCAGGATAGAAAAGCAGAAAGACAAAGTTGCAGAACTTGGGGTCGGGTGGGGAGCCTAACCCAACCCAGCTGTACCCACTGCCTCAGCTCCCCTCCTGCTGCCCAGCCTGCGCCCCCTCCTCCTCCCTGGTCCCTTTAGGCAGTGCTTAGTGTCTTATGAAGAATGAACACCCTAGAACTCTACTTGGCAGAATGAGGACAGATAGCTGAACTATAGAGAGCAGGCTAAGGCGTACGTGGGCCACAGTGGCTGCCCTGCCCCTTCTTGATGAGCATCAAGGCTGGGGGGACAGAGAAAGAGGTCCTGCAATCCCAGGACAGGACAGGAATCCTTATGCCTGGTACCCACCAAGAGTAGCACATGCTCAGCTGCAGCAGAAGGGGAGAGCGTGGACTACTGCGCAGGGACTGAGAGCAGCAGTGGTGGTAGTAGGATGGGCGGGGGAATGACTGTCCTCCAACAGGGTCCCTCCCCAAGCACCCTGAACCTGCTGCCAATGCCCTGGAACCATGTGGAAAGCCAAGTGTGCAACCGTGTCAGGAGTCAAGAGGAAAAGGTGGAAAGGGCGAAGCACAGGGAAGGGAGCTGGCACATGGCAAGATGGCACAAGGGGAAGGGCAGGCACCAGAGAACAGAGGCTGGGCCTTGCCTCTTCCCTCCCCACTTCGTCTCCAGTCACGCTTGGCACCTTTCGTAGTCATCCGCCCCCAGGAGGAAGCCGATGGCACTCGGCAGAACGTTGGGCAGAGGCCGTAGCAGGAGGCTGGCGAAGAGGGTGGCTGCAGGGAAGCGAAAACATTTGCATGAGAGGAGGCGGGAGCAGGAGGAAGGCCAGCTCCCAGCCAGGACAGGCAGGCCTTACCTAGCATGTTGCCACTGACGTTGTTGCTCTCAGAGTATTTCAGCAGCTCCCGCAGGAAAGCCACCACGAAGCGGAACACGTTCTGGTGCGACCGCGGCAACTGGCAGATCACCTGCAAGACAGGGAGGGGCGGTTTGGAGTTTCAGTGCAGAGCTTTGCTAGAGGAGGGGCATGGATCACTAGCACGGTGTACTTGTTATGTTTGCAGGTTTAGACCTGGCATAAAAAAAAGAATGTTTAAAATGGTAACCGGACTAGAACTCTGCTGGGAACTTTGGGGAATAATACAACTGTAGAGTCAGAAGGGACCACGAGGGTTAACTAATCGAGTCCCCTGCAATGCCTAAGGTGGGGCTCGAACTCAGGACACTGAGATGAAGAGTCTTATGCTCTACCAACTGAGATATCTTGGGGGAAGGGCCATAGCTCTGCAGTAAACCACCTGCTTTTCATGCAGAAAGTCTCAGGCTCCACCCCCAGCATCTCCCAGGAGGGTAGGGAACATCCCTTGTCTGAAATCCTGGAGAGCCACTGCTTGTCAATTTCGACAATACTGAGCTAGATGACCCAGTATATGGCCGCTTCCTGGGTTGGAAATTCAAGCGAGTTTCACTGAAACAGGTGGGCTATTGTTACAAGTCCTGGTCAGAAAGCAAAAAGGCAACATGTGCGCACCCCACCCCCCTTCACAACCGAGAGGGATGGTTATCAAAGGAGACATCAGCAACCTCTGCAGTTAACAAGGCTTCCCAGACCAGACTAGCCCTCCTGCCAGTGTGCAGGTTTACTGGCTTTCAGGGATGTTTTAGTGGATTTCCTGTTACTCGCGGCAACATTTGGACTAGATGACTTTGGAAATCCCTTCTGATTCTATGCTTCTGTACACACCACAGACCAGCCAGGAAGAGATGGGGCTCTGGGGCCGACCTGGCGACAGAGGTGGCTGTCATGTGAGCACTCAAGCCAGTGCTGATACAGTTCATAGCAAAGGACTGGTTCTGGCACTGCCTCCAGGAAGATGAGCAGAGCTTCGGCCACCGAGTGGTCACT
Source organism: Podarcis filfolensis (assembly GCF_964270895.1). Taxonomy (NCBI): domain Eukaryota; kingdom Metazoa; phylum Chordata; class Lepidosauria; order Squamata; family Lacertidae; genus Podarcis; species Podarcis filfolensis. Next base: position 19,757,375 of record NC_139619.1, read on the forward strand.
GCCAGCTATTGACAGCCTGGCAACGGAAGTGTTCTGTCCTGTTACCTGCAGCCTGCCTCCTTCCCAGGCTGGTCCAAAGCAAGAAGCTTGGTCCTTATACATCTGGGCCCACCTTGCAAGTTTCCCCTTTTGGCGCAAGGTGGACCTTGAACCCGCAGCCCTGAAATTAAGAGTGTCACGCTCTACCAACTGAGCCACCCCACTGTAATTATCCCACACCTCCCCTCTTGACGAAGCTGCCTGCAAAGCTGATCTGCCGAGGAAATGTCCTTCTGCAGGCATGGTTTCAATCCAAACAACAAATACTAGTGGTCAACTCCAAAAGTGCGGTCAACAAACCCTGCTTGCCAAAGAACAATTGAACGCACCCTTGAAGCTCCTTTGCAGCCATGTCTTTACCTTGACACCACATATGATGCTAGATGTGGGGCCTGCGGGCCTGTCAAGATTCCCCACCTCTGCTCTATCTAGCCAGGATGATGTTTTCAAATGGGGGTTAAAGCTGTGAAGCTGTTTGGATGCATGACTGGACTTGACTGTGGGCATTTCATTGTGCTGTGTCCCAGAGCCTTAAGGATGGGCTGGCCTAGGAACCTAAGCCACCAGGTATATAAAAGTGAGGTCCACTCCAGCCAAGAGCGAAAGAAAACCACCAAGCAGCCCTGCTCCCCAACAATGCCCCCCAAAGAGGATACGGATCGTCTGGGGAATGCTGGTGTCCAGGCACTCAGTTATCTCCTGCAGCTCGTCCTGCATGCCCGGGGTCTGGAAGAGGTCCTCCTGAAGCAGAGTATCACCCATGCGTTAGGAAGGGATGAGGTACATCCTGGATAGCATGAAGAACAATCCAGCCCTGGGGTGCATAATGTGAGGTCGAGGAATGCCATAATGGAGAGAAGCCCATCACCAAGAGAGCTGGCACAAGGGCTGAGAATTGTATCCCGCCTGCTTTCCACAGTAGCATTCCTACTACCCTTCTCATGATTTGGGGCAATGGGAGAGTGAAATCATTCCCCGCGTCTTCTAGTGACGAGTCTCAGAGAGCCGCTTTGCTAGGGATAGACAGACAATGGTTGGGAACACTTGGGTTCTTCTGAACCGCTCTAAGGAATAGTATATGCTGGATGTCCCACCCGCTGCCGCTCCACCAAGGTGCCACTATACTCACAGCAGGAGCTTGTAAGAGCGAGTCGGTAGCTAAGATATAAATCAATTGGGACGTTTGGAACCTGCACACCCCAAAACTGGTACTGGATTCCAGCCCACACCCATCCTTTCAATGGTACCGTCCCCCTCAGCTCATCTGGTGGCAGGCATTCTTGAAGAGGTGGTCCACCAAAAGCCATATCTCCTTGGCCGCTCAGTGGAGTCATCACCATCCTGGGGTACGATATCCAGAAACTGCTTCTCCTGGAGGTCCAATGACAAGCGGGACTGGCGTGAGAGCCTGACAGAATGTGTGCCTGTATGCATTCTTTCCTTGCTCCGGCTGGGTGGACAAGTCTTGCCCTCTGAGGCCACAACTAGGGCTGGGCGATAGCTGGCTTTCAACACGGTGATATATCACTAGCTAAACATTGCAATACACCAATATATCACAATGTCTGAAATAAGATGGAGCTATGTAGAGGCATTGGCTGGCTTCACGGTTTTCCCCGCATTGTGATTTCTGCTGCCCCCTGCAGGAGGGCAGGGGAAAGCTGAACCGGCAGAGTCCACAGGGGCTGCAGGAATCTAGAGAAGCATTGTCTGGCTTCACAGTTTCCCCCCACATGGTGTTTTTTGCATAGTACACACACACATCATGATTCGCAATATATTGCCAGGTCAGAAATTATGAAACCAGTCTCACTATCTAGACTTCAAGCTGATTTGAAAATATATCTATATTGACATATCGCCCGGCCCTAGCCACAGCAAGCATCTCAAGTGGGGAAACAAAAAACAAATTGCTTGCACCCCAAATCCAAGCTCCCCCTCCCCCTATTAATATGCAGCTAGTAATCCTCCCACTCCGGATGTGCAGTTCACCCAAAAGCTTACTAAATATGCAGCTGTGGACATGGGGTTTGGCTAGAGAGCCAGTGTGGTGTAGTGGTTAAGAGCGATAGACTCGTAATCTGGGGAACCGGGTTCGCGTCTCCGCTCCTCCACATGCAGCTGCTGGCTGACCTTGGGCCAGTCACACTTCTCTAAAGTCTCTCAGCCCCACTCGCCTCACAGAGTGTTTATTGGGGAGGAAGGTAAAGGAGAATGTTAGCCGCTTTGAGACTCCTTCGGGTAGTGATAAAGCGGGATATCAAATCCAAACTTCTCTTCTTCTAACATTTTATTTAAATTGTTGGAACCTGCCCTGGGACCTTAGGGTGAAGGGCAGGAAATAAGTAACAAAAACAGCAACAGAACATGGATGGGTCTTCATAGGTTGATGGGCTGCAGCCCCAGCCAGCATGATGAGATGATGGGGTCACATGTTCACCACCCCTTGTCTAGAGCACGTTGCAGAGGCAGTGGTAGAAACTGAACAACAGCTGGAGCCCCAGCCCACGACTTTGTATGATTCAGCAGAGGAAACACAGCCCAGAATAACTAAGGAGATAGTACAAGAATACTTGGCTAGTCTAGATGTATTCAAGTCTCCAGGGCCAGATGAACTGCATCCAAGAGTATTAAAAGAACTGGCAGATGTGATTTCAGAACCACTGGCAGTCATCTTTGAGAATTCCTGGAGAACAGGCGAAGTCCCGGCAGACTGGAGGAGGGCAAATGTTGTCCCTATTTTCAAAAAGGGGAAAAGAGAGGACCCAAATAATTACCGCCCAGTCAGTCTGACATCAATACCAGGGAAGATTCTGGAGCAGATCATTAAGCAAACAGTCTGTGAGCACCTAGAAAGGAATGCTGTGATCACCAATAGTCAGCATGGATTTCTGAAAAATAAGTCATGTCAGACGAACCTGATCTCGTTTTTTGACAGAATTACAAGCCTGGTAGATGAAGGGAACGCAGTGGATGTAGCCTACCTTGATTTCAGCAAGGCATTTGACAAGGTGCCCCATGATATTCTTGTAAAGAAGCTGGTAAAATGTGGTCTTGACTATGCTACCACTCAGTGGATTTGTAACTGGCTGACTGACCGAACCCAAAGGGTGCTCATCAATGGTTCCTCTTCATCCTGGAGAAGAGTGACTAGTGGGGTGCCACAGGGTTCTGTCTTGGGCCCGGTCTTATTCAACATCTTTATCAACGACTTGGATGATGGACTCAAGGGCATCCTGATCAAATTTGCAGATGACACCAAACTGGGAGGGGTGGCTAACACCCCAGAGGACAGGATCACACTTCAAAACGACCTTGACAGATTAGAGAACTGGGCCAAAACAAACAAGATGAATTTTAACAGGGAGAAATGTAAAGTATTGCACTTGGGCAAAAAAAATGAGAGGCACAAATACAAGATGGGTGACACCTGGCTTGAGAGCAGTACATGTGAAAAGGATCTAGGAGTCTTGGTTGACCACAAACTTGACATGAGCCAACAGTGTGACGCGGCAGCTAAAAAAGCCAATGCAATTCTGGGCTGCATCAATAGGAGTATAGCATCTAGATCAAGGGAAGTAATAGTGCCACTGTATTCTGCTCTGGTCAGACCTCACCTGGAGTACTGTGTCCAGTTCTGGGCACCACAGTTCAAGAAGGACACTGACAAACTGGAACGTGTCCAGAGGAGGGCAACCAAAATGGTCAAAGGCCTGGAAACGATGCCTTATGAGGAACGGCTAAGGGAGCTGGGCATGTTTAGCCTGGAGAAGAGGAGATTAAGGGGTGATATGATAGCCATGTTCAAATATATAAAAGGATGTCACATAGAGGAGGGAGAAAGGTTGTTTTCTGCTGCTCCAGAGAAGCGGACACGGAGCAATGGATCCAAACTACAAGAAAGAAGATTCCACCTAAACATTAGGAAGAACTTCCTGACAGTAAGAGCTGTTCGACAGTGGAATTTGCTGCCAAGGAGTGTGGTGGAGTCTCCTTCTTTGGAGGTCTTTAAGCAGAGGCTTGACAACCATATGTCAGGAGTGCTCTGATGGTGTTTCCTGCTTGGCAGGGGGTTGGACTCGATGGCCCTTGTGGTCTCTTCCAACTCTATGATTCTATGATTCTATGATTCTATTCTATGATTCAATGCAGCACAAAGCAGCTGGTGAACCATGCCTCCGGCCTCCTTCCCATCTTCCTCTCCAGAAATGTTCAGGGTGGTTAGTTCTATCTCAAGCTATCACATTCAAGAGAAAGAGAAAGAGAGGAGGGGGGAGCAAGAGAGCTTTAGGAGCACAGCAATGGCAAGCAGCCCATCACTAAAAGGAGTTGGCAAGGATGGAGAATTTGATCCCCTCATCCCCAGGGCAGCTGTTGATTAGGACCCAGTTCATCCCCCCTCCCCCGCCGCCAATACTCCCCGCCCCTGTCTTGAGAGAGAGAGAGAGAGGGTGTGTGTGTGTACTGGTGTGGGGAATGACACATGCTGTATCAGAGTCTTAGTGCAAGAGTAGCTGGTGCATGCTAAAGAACACAGGAGCGTTGCTGGGTTAGATCAGCATTTTGTCATAGCTGTCAACTTACAGATTTGAAAATAAGGGACCAGCAGTCTTGAAAATAAGGGACCAGCAGCCAAAATAAGGGACCTGCAGCCTCACCTGTTCCAGGCACTCCAGTCTTCCTGTCCTCCTGCAGTCTGGTCAAACTCACGCTGGTAGCTTCGAGAACACCGTCCAACCAACTTTGTAACCAGAGGTTCAACTGAATAGAATCTGAATCACATGCACCACAAGGCCTATGCAGCCTCAGCTTAAGATGGCTCCCCGGCCTGGCTTTGCACTGCAAAGTTTGTAGCAGCACGTGCAACAAAATGGCGTCCAGCATTCAAAAACCCCCTCAGCTTGCATTAACTAGCCACACAGAATGCATGCAAGCTCCACCCCCCAGTCATTCTTAGACTTCTTATTGGGTGAGCAACACAGTCAAGCAACACAATTGGAGCCTCCCTCCTCCCTGGCCGGCAGGGAGGGAGGGAGAGGAGCTGCTTCCTTTGAAATTTAAGGGACATCCATCAATAAGGGACAGCAGCGGGACATGGCGCTGGAATAAGGGACTGTCCCTTCAAATAAGGGACACTTGACAGCTATGCATTTTGTTCCCACAATGGCCAACCACATGCCCTTGGGAGTCCATAGGGACACGGGGACACTAGCACTCTGTCCATAATGTTCCCCAGAAACTGGTAATCAAAAGCATGTGGTTTGTGATAACAGTGGCAAGAAATAGCCCTGACCGGTAGCCACTGATAAACATATCCTCCATGATTCTAAATGTCTACAGCTGTCCAAATTGACAGTCACCACTGTCTCCTTGTGGCTATGATAATACACCCAAGTAGATATGATTTCGAGAGGAGTGACATTTCCCTGAGCCACCCCAAAGCAGCCACTACCGCTTCCCAAATGCCAGTGCTCAGGTGGTAAGAGTAAGCCAGAGTGGCATAGTCTGTGCAGCAGTTGCTGAGCACAGAGACAAGGAGAAAACTGGCTCTTGGGGCCAGAGGGGGCTGGCGCCTGCATCATGAGACTGGGCTTTCTGCCTCCTGTGCTGCCAATCGCAAGCAGACCCAGAGTCAAGCAGTGCAAAATCAGTTACAAGCAGTGATGTCAAATTCTGGTTTCATCTCCGTTCTCCTCTGCCGAGTTCTACAAGGGCCACGTTGAGACTAGGGAAGAGACCAAAGCAGAGAGCTAGAGCCACCACCTGGACTGGATTTGAGTCAGAAGGCAGGCAGGTGCGGGTTGCCTGAGAGGAAAGTCAGGTTGGTGGGGTAGTGCCTGGTTTGCCCTAAGGGACCAGCTGCCACTGCATGGAGCAGCTGCTGATCGTTGAGAAGGGCAACTCCATTTACGTGCCTTCGAGGCACATGCACACTGCCGCAAAGTTGGAAGGGGCACTTGAAGGGGCGAAAATGTCCCCCCCCCCAAGAGCACAAAAGCGGCAAAGCGGCATGGAAACAGCATCTCGACTCCCTCCCAGGAGCTTTGGCACCGACCTTTCAGGCCTGTGGAGAGTTGGAGCAAGGAGTTTTGCAGGGAGGCTGTTGGTTTTCAAAAGGCCTTTCAAAAGGGCTCCCGGAAGTTTAGAGGGTGTTTGCAGGCTTTTCCAATGCTGTCCCCAATATACGCAATTTCATTTAAACGCACGGTACCTCGGAACGCAACCCCCGTGTAAACGGGGCGTTGCCTGTACCTGATTTGAGCCCGCTACAAGAACATCTAGAAGATAGCAAACCAACTGTTACCTTTTCTAGGAAGCTGTCTTCTCCCTGAGATCAGAGGAGGAAGGCAAGAGCAAAAGACAACCAAGGGTGTTAATGGCACAGGCCCTGAGAAGAGAAAGAAACAGCCCGTTGGCTGAACAGTATCTGGGCAGATGGCAGGGAAATGCACACGGTTCAGTGGCCCTGCGAAAGGGCAGGTGGGAGGACCAGAACCTGGGATGACTCAGTCAAGGCAAACAAAGGGCATGAACAGCACACAGGAAGCGGATGCACAGCTACAGAAGCTGAATGCAGCGGAGGACCCCTAGCCCCCACATTTCTGAGTGGAAGAGCAGCTGTTTTTCAAGCAGGCAAGCAGAGTGGGAAGGGTAGACATCCAGCACATGAACCTGCCAGGTAAATCAACCCCTTTCCCTACCAGGTCAATAAGTCTGGTGACGGGAACTTCGCCAATCGGCTGCCTCATCCAGCACAAGGCTTCCAAGGCGGTCCCGAAGCAGCTTGGTAGGTAGCTCCCACTGATGGTGAGGAAATAGTCCTTGCCACGGTCAAGGTGAAGGACAAAGATAGCCTCAATCTTCTCTTCCTTGCTGACGTACACATCCAGGGAAATGTCCACCGTCTCACCTAAAACGGGAGGAGGTCAGGTAGATACACTCTTTGGCACAGCCAAGTTGGCTTGTCTGTAAATTAAAAGTTAAGACGGTGAATAATTGAGCAGAAGGACACAATAGGAGGCTGCTGGATCAGGCCAATGGCCCATCTAGTACAGCATCCTGTTCTCACAGGTGTATGGGGGAAACCTTAACTTCAAGAATTAGGAAAAGAAGCGACTCAGTTCCCACCCCCACCCCACTTTCCTCTCTAGTCCTCCGAAGCAGCAGCTGCACAGAAGATGGTGACAGGATACTGGGGGGTGAGAGAAAGTGATCCTAACAAAAGAATATAAAAAGGGAAAGGATTTTTGCGCCCCCAATGTAACTTTCTTTTTTAGTTTACATTTCATTGAGTTTTTAAAAGTTTGCCTAGTTCTATATGTTCCCCAAGATATTTTTGTGCCTCCACAACATAAAAATATGCATTGTTTTAAATAAGTAATTTTTGGACGGACTGCTCTCACTGGTTCCCTGCGATGCCAAAAGGTGTCAAGGAGATAAGTACCGTAACTATACAACCTTTAGGGAAGTTTTTAAAGTTTTATGATGGTTTTGCATATGTTGGAAGTCTGAGGCTGCCCCCCTTGCCTTCCTTGCAGCATCCTTCTCAAAGGGCTTCTTCCAATAGATTTATTGCTTTATTGTTTGGCACCCAGCCACGCTCCCCTGCGAGTCTCTGCAGCTTCTGTTTACGCAGTGTGGCTTTGGAGCGGTCGTAAAGCAATTAGCAGAATTACACAGCGTCTGTGTGTGAAAGGGCAGTAAATAAGTCCAGACGTTTCTTCTATCCTAATACCTCTTTATTGGGAAACAAAACAGTGTATTTACAGTCCATAACAGCCATCAGAGTGTATCTGCATTTTCTCTGCGTCCTTCTCTCTCAGCTTGCAGTGAAGCAACAACCTGCTTTCGCTTTCCACTCAGCTCACAGCATTCCAAGCTGCTTACTCACATCCTGGCGTACTTCCCTTGTATGCGCCTCCTCTCAGGCTCAAGGCACAGAAGGTTAACCCTTCACTACACCCAACAGGGCTAAGGCATGACTACGCTCACAGAGTTTAAATCCACCGTAAGGTGCAGCAATCAGGCCTCTGTTTCAACACAAAATACCAATGATCCTTATGCCAAGTGGGAGAAAGGTCATCAACATGATGAACACACAAACCTTGGAGAGAAAAATGTAAAACAAAAAGCATCAGCAATTTAATTGGACTTAATGGAAGTCTCTGCTGATAAGAACATGTGAGCAACGCAGATTTTCCAGACAGATGCAAAACCTAGAGCAGGAAACCTTAGACCTTTAGATATTGCTGGACAGCAGCTATGCTGGGGCTGATGGGAGTCCAACAACATCTGGAGCGTGTGCTGAGCTAGGAAAGCCCTCTAACTGGGAAATTGCAGAGCAGTCCTACTTATTCCAAGGCAACCCTCCAACTTAATTGGGACTTGCTTCTAATTCAGGTTGCACAAACCTGCAACCTTAAAAAGCATTTGCAGAAGTCGCAGTCATCCTATGTTCTTTGCTCCTAACTGCCTGAAAGTGGTTTCTCTAGCCTAGGCTGGGGTATCCCAGACAAAGGAAATAATCAGGGCAATATCCTAAACCACCACATATAACACAAAGATGTCTCTCACCTGGTCGTAGGTCAGAAGTCTCTGAAGCTCATTTTTAGTGATCAGATGACAATGCTGGAAAAAAGCAAAGCAACCACAGCTACAGGCTAGCTCACGGGGTCGGGGGTCGGGGGGCAGCCTGCTGCCACTTCCTGCAATATGTAGTAAGACTGATAACTAGGATTGGGCAGTATGATCATATTAGGCTAGTGCTCTGTGAACTAGACTGGCTCTTGAACTGCTTCCAGGCCCAATTTAGAGCATCCCATTTGGCCTTTAAAGTGTTTCAAGGTTTGGGAAAAGGGTACCAGAAGAAGGCCCACTTATTTTTGCACTGCCTCTCCACTGACTAGAATCTTTAGCAGGGGCAGCCCTTTCCCAGGGAACTCCTGCTCTTTCAAGTATGGCAGGGCCTTTTCAGTCATGGCACCCGACCTTTCAGAATAATCTCCCAAAGAGGTTCACCTGGCCCCTGTTTTGATGTCCTTTCAGCAAAGACTTTTAGAATTTCCCCTGGTTCTTTAATTCATGGGCAGGGCTCTTGTGGCCCTCCAAACCCTGCTGTAGTACACAGGAACATAGGAAGCTACCTTATATTGAGGCAGACCAATGACCCATCAAGCTCAGGACGGACTACATGGACTGGCAGCAGCTTTCAGGCAGAGATCATGCCAAGCCCTAGCTGCCCACACTGGTGACTGAGCCGGGAACCTTCTCCATGCAAAATGGCCGCTCTGCTTTCGCGTTACTGCCCTTAACAAACTGCAACTCCCACCCCGATCACTAGAGAAGTTGCCCACATTTGCTATAATCTAATCTAGTACATCTCTGCCACTCGGTTTATGTTGCTCTCTACTGGCTGCTCTAGTAGAAACCTTAGTGGTGCAGCTGCAGCAGCAGGGATCGCCGACACTGCACCCTCCTGGTGTTGCTGAAGTGGAACTCTCATGAGCCCCAGTCAGCAAGGCCAATTCTTAGCGATTATGGGAATTTTGGTCTATCAACATTTGGAGAGCACTATGCTGCCTGCCATAAAGAAGGCTGATCACTGAAGAATTGATGTTTTTGAATTCTGGTGCCGGAGGAGACTCTTGAGAGTCCCATAGACTGCAAGAAGATCAAACCTATCCATTCTTAAGGAAATCAGCCCTGAGTGCTCACTGGAAGGACAGATCCTGAAGCTGAGGCTCCAATACTTTGGCCACCTCATGAGAAGAGAAGACTCCCTGGAAAAGACTCTGATGTTGGGAAAGATGGAGGGCACAAGGAGAAGGGGACGACAGAGGACGAGATGGTGGGACAGTGTTCTCGAAGCTACCAGCATGAGTTTGACCAAACTGCGGGAGGCAGTGGAAGACAAGAGGGCCTGGCGTGCTCTGGTCCAGGGGGTCACAAAGAGGCGGACTCGACTAAACGACTAAACAACAACAAATGCTGCCTACCCTGAGCTACACACAGGCAGGAAAGTTACAGAAACATGACTCAATTTGCTTCTCCAGATAGCGGAGACCAACAAGTTACATCAGCCAAGGCTCTCTCCCTCCAAGCCCTCGAAACGCACTCGTTTTCATGATTATCAGCTGCGGCAGACCCTGGTCAGGGGGCAGGAAGCTCATCTGGGCACAGATATCCTTGTAATCCTGGTTTCGGTGCTCAAAGTCTTCCACGTGGGCAGCAAGGTGGGAATTGACAACGCAGAAGCTGGTATTGTTGCAGACAAACCTCGCGGCCACACACCCCTTATTACCCTGCAGGAGCAGAGCAAAGATGGCTGTTAGTGAGCAAGCAGGAAAGAGGGGGAAACTGGTTGGCAGAGATTAGAAAAACAGATAGACAGACAGAAAGATCGACGTAGGGAATACCGCTGTCAGGGTCTACTCCCCATCTCCCCCATGATGCTTGTGCCCACTGTCTCCCTCATCACTTCCTTGATGCGGCTGAGCTGGTCCTTCCTGACAAAGATGAGCACCAGCTGCACCTAGAAGATGCAAGGTACTGGGATGTCTACCAGCTCTGTTCATTGCTTGCTGTCCTGGGCCGGCTGGATGCAGATAGGAGTGGCAGGTGGCACCAACTGGGGATCCCCCAAGGGAAGAAGGTTCAGAGCCAGGGAACTGGTGGGGGGACGACGCCGCTGAGTCGTCCGAGGGAGAAGAGGGAGCAGACTGTGAGCAAGAGGAGGTGTTGGAAACTGAAGAGGCAGGAGGGCAGGAAGACTCTGTGGCAAACAGCAGCCCAGAATCCGAGGCAGAAGTGGAGGCTGGAGGGGGGGGGTCAAGAGGCAGAGATCAGGCAGGCTGCTGAAGAAGCCAGGGGGTCTCCCCATCCTGCTGCGATCAGCTCCCCTCCCTGCTGGTCTCCCAGAACACAGAGAAATTAAGAGGAGGGAGCAAAGACAGGCAAGGTGTCAGAGTCTCAGGTTGCTTGGGAAGGACCAGGGAGAGGAGGAGACTTCAGAGAGTGGTGGGAGGGTAGCAACCTTCAGCCTTCACAACTACCTCACTGGGGCAAGACCTGTTGGGAAAGGTTTCTGTGATCACGAGGCCTGCACGGTTTGGGTTTCTTTTAATAAAGAATGTTGGCTTCTTTTGAATAAAACACCACTGACACCAGGTGTTTTTTCTTGCTGACCTCCTCCTCCTCCTCCTCACTCCAGCTCCTGACAGCTGTCTGGCTGCTGAAGAAATGGGTGGGGTTGGACTTACTTTCTTGTACTTGGATTTGGAACGCAAAGCCTTTTCCACAGCTGTCAGCCACTCTTTTTTTTTTTTAATAAATTTTTATTAATTTTCCAACACAATCATACAATTTTATCCAAATTTTAACAAAATTTAATAAAGTACTCTTTTTGGTCGAGTCCAAGTAGAAGAAAGCCTCTGTGCTCAGTTCCAGCTCCTGGAACCTAATGCCCAAGTGCCAAAGAGAAGGATGTGGAACTGCAGGAATAGGACTCCAATCGGAACAGACGTGCTGGTTAAATATGCAAAGACAACAGGAGTGCGCAAGGGCAGGCAAGATCAGGACCAAGAACAAACAAGTAATACCAGCCACTTCTTCCTCAGCTTAGCTATTCTGGGCCCCAAAGGAGCTTTGCTAATGAAAGAAAAAAAGCTTTTTCCTTGTATTTTTTAAGATGTGTCAGCCAGCCTGATATTTAAGCACTATCCCAGTAGCCACAGGCAACCAGAAATTCTTTGAAGGCAAGTGAGTTGGTTGATCTCTCCATTCTTCCTTCACCTGGCAACCTGGTTTCAAAGCTGGCTTTCCGGGAGCAGAAAACCACCTCTCAGATCTGCTGTGCCAAGCTTGTTTGCTAGAAGATTACCCCGTAACACCCTTGTCCTCTTTGCAAACCTCCTAAATGGCTAGCCTTCTGTGTTTCCATGCTGGCCATGAAGGAATGGGCATTCCCCACTCTGAAAACAGCACAGAAATACAGCCTGTCTAGTAAAGGGGTAAAAAGAGCAAGCTAAACAGCCCCTGTAAAACAGATTGTTTCTATTCATGACAGTAGGAGGGCAGTTATATGCAAGACTGTATTCAGTACTGTTCGTGCCTGCAAAGCTTTCGGGACAGACATACTCCGACCCTTCCAACCAGTGCCCCCTGACTTCCAGCTGAAACCAGGTACCTTTTTCATACGACAAATGTTCTTCAGTGGTGAACCATGGCATCTCAAATTCCAGGGGAGCCCTGTACGATGCCAAAATTCAGTGCCCCCATGCCTCTCAACGTCTATTCAACATCATAGTTGCAGTGTCCCCTGTGGGGCCCACAAGGCTTCACGCCAGTGTGACCAAACCAGTTGCACTCCCCTAAATCCATCTAAATGTTATGGGGGGGATTTGTCCCACTTAAGTTGCACTTTATAGCTCAAGAGGGCCCTTCTGGCTGACAATAATATAGTAGCACAGGGGACGCATCACAGAACAACTTGCAAAGCAAAATGACATGTAGTTGGTCCACCACAATTGCAAGATTATTGCATCCTTCAGGAATGGTGTGTCCAGCTCCACACTGTGGAGCTGCCTGGATGAGAGATGGGCATCTTCGGCCAGTCAGGGGTGAAGAGCTGGCAAGATCCCCTGTACTGAGCAGAAAAGCAAACTCTTTGGCCTCCGAGATCTCTCCCAACTCTCAGCAGCCCTCACTGTGAGCCATACTAGAGGAATTTTGTCCTGCTTTTGCTGAGCTACAACACAGGAGCGCACCCCCAGGGGGCCATGATGTGGTAACCCTGGCGAAGCATTGCAGAGCAACTGAGAAAGCAGAATAATGTTTGCGTGGACAGTCCATTAGAAAGCTGCACTATTATTGCATTGATAGCACATTGCAGAATACGGCCCCCCTCCAGGCAAAAACATCCGCCGTTTACAGAAAGATAAAACCATAAAATCAGGAAAAACCTACAATACATTAAGCACTGAAGAAGTGAATACCAGAATAGATCAGAACTCACTCCCAAGGTAAGGGGAAGAGACATGGCTAAGATGGCAGGACAGCTTACTCTGTGAAAGGAAAACTAAGGTTCTTAGGATTCTTTGGAGGGGGTGGAATGTTGAATACACAGTGGCCACATGGACGGACGGACACACCCACACACCCCAGCATAGCTTCAACTTTTAGCACAAAAAGTCTTCAGCCAGATGTCATGCAACCCTTTGGCTGGGGCAACTTATCATTTTATTGATTTTCCATAACAACAATTAAAAAGGCGGACAATCTTGCAAAGGAGTGTTGGCATTTAAACTGCTGGTGTGACGTAGGAACCCGAACAAAGAGAAGGAACCAACTACCCAGAGTCTGCTTCCGATTGCCCTTGTTCTCCACCTCCCTCTATGCTAATCAGCCGCAAACAAGAGTTCAGATTTGAAAGCCTTGTTATCACCTCATTCCCTTCAATTAGCCAGCTGCTCTGGCAGATGACATCAGTTCCTTCCCGCTCCCAATATTCCTGCTCCTAACCTGGTTAGCCACAGCCCGGAAGCTGAATCTCAGGGGAACGCCTTTGGGCTGGGAAGGGCTCATCTTTTCTGGGCCTCTTCTCCCCCTCAGGAAGGGGTGCTTGGCTCCTGGCCTGTGAAATGCGCTCAGGATGTAAAGATGCCTTCTTTCCAGGGAGCCAAGGAAGAAGGGTGGAAATTGAAATACCTCCAAACCTTCCCATGTCAGAGATGCAGGAGTTGCGTCACCTCCAACTTCCTCAGGGATGAAGCAGCTACGAAAAACGAAACATCCCACCTGGGCACGGTTTCTGAGAGAGCAACAGCAGAAGATCCAGACTCTGGCAAGATGAGCATTTGCCCAGTGGATTCTGGCCGGTCCATGAGGGCAGACAAGGGATGGCTGCGGTGGCCGCCAGCCCCTTCCCACTCCATCTCAGATACAGAACGTATTTGCTCTGCCACTCCTTGGCTCTGGCGCCACCTACTGTTGGCCTCCTTGCGTTCCACCCTCCCAGTCCCAATGAGCACCATCCACCCCTAGTCCAGAGGCGCAGAGCAGTAGTTAGGTGATCTTGCGCCCCGGCAGAACCGTCCAGATTGCGCCCCCTAGCCACGGACAAGTTAGCTCTTCTTTCTGCCTCTCCTCCAACCCCCCCCTCCACCCATTCAATTCACCCTGGAAATACAAGTATCGAAAAGTAAAATGTTAGAGATTTCCCCCCACCCCATAGCAATATAATTGGATTCAGCTAGCTGGTCAGTCTACTTTCGGTTTCACTCCTGGCTCCTTGTTAAATTAATACTGCATCAGAAACTTCCCAAGCAGATATCCAAAGTTTTTGGGCATTTCTCCAGTTGTTAATGAGATGTCTCTTCTAGTCCAGAGGAGTCTTTTGATCTTCTTCCAGGAAACCAAGAGTCGAAAGCCTTGATTTTCCTTTTTTTCTTTTTCCAGTCATTTCCACACAGTTTGTCATTATTAGAGTTATTAAAACTTTACTATATTAACAAATGCATTTTTTAAAGTCTCCGTTGCTTTCCTGGTGACCTTCAGCTTAAACACAAACTGCTCTGGAGTGAGAAAAACCCATCACACTCAAAAAGCCCAGCTGGAGGGACCTGGAAGTGTGCGGGGAAGAGCAATTTTGTAGTGGGTTTGTTGCACAGGAGCACCAAGTTCACCAACTGGCTGATTCAGAGTGAATCCCATTCAAAAAGAGTGTAATGGTGTGTGTTTCAGCCAGCCATCGTTCTGCTGCAACTATTCCCTGGGTGCCACCACACTGTCCTGTCTGTGTGTTTGGAAGGGAATGGGAGCTATGCTCTCCCCGAAGACACTCCACTCCTTCTTCCTTAGCTGTGTTGCTCAACAGTTGAGGCAACCTTCACAGTTCTGGGATGCTGAGGAAGTGAACCAATAGTCACGTTCATCTGTACTGGCTCAGTATGACCTATTCTGACAGGTGCTGCCTTTCATATTCACGCCCAAGAGCCTTTCCGCTCCAGAGATCTGAGGCTGAACCCGGGATCTGCACGCCAAGGCTGGAGTAAGAAAGAGCCCCAGTTTAAAATAAATGAAACTCTGGAAGTCTTAACAAAG
Organism: Podarcis filfolensis; assembly: GCF_964270895.1. NCBI lineage: Eukaryota > Metazoa > Chordata > Lepidosauria > Squamata > Lacertidae > Podarcis > Podarcis filfolensis. The sequence goes on from NC_139619.1 coordinate 19,772,513, forward strand.
CAGAGCACTGAAAACTCCAAACAGTTGAATGAATTATCAACAAAATTGGACCTGAATACAGAGACTATAAATAAATTAGTTCAAGAAAATGAGATAACTAGAAAGATCGCAGAGGAGGCAAAAACTTCGGCAGAGGAGGCAAAAATTTCTGCAGGAAACACACAGGAAAAGATAGTACCAGTCTGTAAAAAGCTGGAAGAACATGATGCTGCCCTGTCTTTAATGGAACTACAGAGGAAAAGTAAAAATTTGAGATTGAGATTTATTCCAGAAAATGAAAAGGACAATTTGATAGACTATCTTACAAAAGAATTTCTGGACTTTTGGCAGGACAGCTTAAAAGAGGAGGAATTTAAGATAACAACTGCTTTCAGACTGGGAAGGAGACAGAACAGAAAGAGCCCAAGAGATTGCCTGATAACTTTGAGATCTCAGGAGGAGAGAGACAAGATATTGAATTTACACTTTCAAACAGCCCTTGAGATTGAAGATTCTCGTGTGCAGATCTTTAAAGACATCCCTAAATATATTTTGGAAGCGAGGACCTATTACAAGGATTTGGTCACTCTATTGAGAAAGAACAACATACTATTCAGATGGGAGTTCCCACAAGGCCTGTCTTTTAACTACAAAGGAAAGAAAATTAAGATTAAAACAGTGCAAGACAAAGAACAGTTTCTGACAAGGAATGAGGAGGATCTTCTGAAGGGAACGGCGGAACCTACGGACCTAGAGGATTTACCAGATATTTCCAATTTATCTTTTGGAGCTAAAAAATCAACAGAAGACGATCTTCTTGGAGCTGTTGGAGGGGTAACCAAATAAAGAACAAGATGTCTGTGCAATTTCTAAGTTGGAATTGTAATGGCCTCAATCTTCCTAGAAAGAGACGAGAGGTTTTTCATATCTTAAAAAAAGAACAATTGGACTTGATTTGTTTACAAGAAACCCATGTGACTAGAGTACATCGAAAATTACTTATTAACAAAAGATTAGGACAAGAATTCATTTCATCGGACAAAGTGAAGAAAAGAGGAGTGGTGATTTATGCAAAGGAAAAGTTGGCCCCTAAATTAATATTTAAAGATGAACAAGGAAGGTATTTGGCAATTGAAATTCAAGTTCAAGGAGAAAAATTATTGATAATAGGAGTTTATGCACCAAATGAAGGGAAGTCAGAATTTTTTAAGAAATTGCATGAGACATTAATAGACTTTTTGGATTATAATGTAATTTTAATGGGAGACATGAATGGAGTGGTTTCTACAAATATGGACAAAGCACAAAAACAGGTGATCTCCAAGGATGGGAGATTACCTAAGACCTTTTTTGAAATGACTGACAATATGAATCTGATTGACATCTGGAGAACAAGGAACCCTCTTGAAAGAGAGGGAACTTTCTTCTCTGAAGCAAAAATGACATGGACTAGAATCGACCAAATATGGATAACTAGTGGGATGGCATCAAAGATTAAGAAAGTGGAAATCTGCCCAAAGACTTGCTCCGACCATAATGCTGTAAAGATGGAGATGAACCCAACAACAGCTGGCTCCTTTAGATGGAGGATGAATGACTCCCTATTTAGAGACGAAGAGGTCTATAAAAAGGCCCAGAAAGTGGTAAAGGACTACTTTGAGATAAATCTGAGAACAGAAGTGGAAAAAAGAGTAATTTGGGACGCAAGTAAAGCTGTCATGCGAGGATTTTTAATACAACAGAATGCCATAAAAAGAAAGAGACAGAATGAGAAGAAGGATAAGATCCTGGAAAAGATAAAAGAAGGAGAAAAAAGATTGAGATCTAAACCAAAGTCACATGAAATCTTGAGAGAAATCAAGTTCTACCAGAGACAATATATGGAACTGATGAATCAAGAGATAGAATGGAAAATAAAACAAATGAGACAAAAGACATTTGAATCGGCAGACAAATGTGGGAAATTTTTGGCATGGCAACTGAAGAAGAGACAAAAACAGAATACGGTTACAAATTTAGAAGTGGAAGGAAAAAACATTTATAAACCAAATGAGATCAGAAACTGCTTTCAGAGTTATTTCAGGAGACTTTATGCACAAGGGCCGGTGAATGAAAAAGAAATAGAAGAATTTCTTAAAAAATATGGATTACAAAAAATTTCTGAACAAAGTAAAGTGACTTTGAATCAGAAGATAACTGATCAAGAAATTGAGGGAGCCATTCAAAATATGCAATTGGGAAAATCTCCAGGACCTGATGGACTGACCTCCAGATATTATAAAGCTTTGAAAGAATGGCTTATACAACCGTTGAAGGAGGTCTGTAACGAAATCTTAGGGGGGAAGAAGGCACCTGAATCGTGGAAAGAAGCATATATTACACTTATACCAAAGTCAGAGACTGAGAAGAACCAGGTTAAGAACTACCGCCCTATATCATTACTTAATGTGGATTACAAAATTTTTGCAGACATTTTGGCAAAAAGACTGAAAAGAGTTTTGGTGGGGGAGATTCATAAAGACCAAGCGGGCTTTCTCCCAGGAAGACACTTGTCAGACAATGTGAGAAACATAATAGACATTATGGAGTTACTGGAAGTTAATATTAATACCAAGGCAGTTTTAATATTTGTGGATGCGGAGAAAGCCTTTGACAATATTTCTTGGAATTTTATGAAAAAGAATCTCCAAGGGATGGGGGTAGGCCAAGGTTTTGAAAATGGTATAAGTGCAATTTATTCTGAACAAAAAGCAAAATTGATTGTAAATAATGTGGTTACAGAAGAATTTCCTATTGAGAAAGGGACACGACAGGGATGCCCAATATCCCCACTACTTTTTATATCGGTCCTGGAGGTCTTATTAAACATGATTAGAGAGGACCAGCTGGTTAAAGGGATTCAGGTCGGAGCTAAACAGTATAAACTGAGAGCATTTGCAGATGATCTAGTTTTAACATTACAAGAGCCAGACACTAGTACGAAAAGAGTTTTAGAACTAATACAAGTATTTGGTCAAGTAGCAGGATTTAAGCTGAACAAACAGAAAACGAAAGTATTGGATAAAAATCTAACAGTGGTTGAAAGAGAGAGGTTTCAGAGTGAAACTGGTTTAACGGTAGCAAAGAAGGTGAAATACCTGGGGATTAATTTGACATCTAAGAATGCGAATTTATTTAAAGATAACTATGAGAAATGTTGGTCAGAAGTTAAGAAAGATTTAGAAGTATGGTCAAATTTGAGACTTTCCTTGTTAGGCCGAATTGCTGTTATTAAGATGAATGTCTTGCCGAGAATGTTGTTTTTGTTTCAAACATTGCAGATTTTGGACAAAATGGATTGTTTCAAGAGGTGGCAAAAAGATATATCTAGATTTGTCTGGCAGGGCAAAAAGCCCAGAATAAAATTTAAGATACTAACTGATGCAAAAGAAAGAGGGGGGTTTGCCCTGCCGGACTTAAAGTTGTATTATGAATCAGCGGCTTTCTGCTGGCTGAAAAGTTGGCTGCTTCTTGAAAACACAGACATTTTGGATTTGGAAGGGTTCAACAACAGATTTGGCTGGCATGCATATATATGGTATGACAAGGTTAAAACACATCAAGGTTTCAAAAACCATATTGTTAGGAAAGCATTATATAATGTTTGGATTCGGTACAAAGATTTGTTGGAAAACAAAACCCCCAGGTGGTTGTCACCAATGGAAGCTAAGGAAGTGAAAAAACTTAATATGGAACCCAAATGGCCAAAATATTGGGAAATTATAGAACATGAGGAGGGAAAAGTGAAATTGCAGAGCTATGAGAAATTGAAGTCAAAAGTAAGAGATTGGCTTCATTACTATCAGATAAATGAAGTTTTCAAACTGGACAGGAAAATTGGCTTCCAGGTGGAGAGGTCAAAATTAGAAACAGAGCTATTGGAACCCAATACTAAGAATCTGTCAAGAATGTATAACTTGCTGTTGAAATGGAATACACAGGATGAGACGGTTAAATCAGCTATGATTAAATGGGCACAAGACATTGGTCATAACATTATGTTTGCTGACTGGGAACAGTTATGGACCACCGGTATAAAGTTCACGGCATGTAATGCCTTAAGAGAGAACATTATGAAAATGATATATAGGTGGTACATGACCCCAGTCAAGCTGGCAAAAATTTACCACACGCCCAATAACAAATGTTGGAAATGTAAGGAAACTGAAGGTACCTTTTACCACCTTTGGTGGACGTGCCCTAGGATTAAGGTCTTCTGGGAAATGATTTATAATGAAATGAAAAAGGTGCTTAAATGCACTTTCGTGAAGAAACCAGAAGCTTTCCTCCTGGGCATGGTAGGCCAATTGGTGTCAAGGAAAGATAGGATGTTTTTTATGTATGCTACAACAGCAGCAAGAGTACTTTTAGCAAAGTATTGGAAGACACAAGAACTACCTGTTAACGGAACGCCGAGGGCTCTCTTGGACAAAATGAAGATGCCAACCAGAGCAATTCAGAGCAAAACAGCAGCCAGTAGGCTCGGTCTTTATTTATAAAAGACTGTCGCGACAGGACTCCCACCGCCCACGAGGTGAAGCAAGATGGAAGCCCCGAACAAAGGGAGACCCTCACTTTTATTAGTTGCTAATCCCCTTGGTTACACCCTCAAATTACATCATATTTACATCATGATTACATTAAGAACAGGAGGAGTTAGGGGAGGAGTCGGGCAGGTAACTCGAGCACCTGGCGAGTGTCCCCCTCCTCCCTCACTAGTGAATCACCTGAAAAAAACAAAGGGATGGGCACGACTCTATGCGACCAGTAAGGAAGGTGCGAAAGAAGCATTGGGAGACGGGGGAAGGGTCCCAGGAGTCAGGCAAACTCATAACGCGTCTCCATGCAGACAGCAGGCTGGGATGGGTGGCGGGGTTGCCCTGTTGCCATAGGGTAATTCTGCCAGTTAAAGCGATGTCAATGGTGTACTTACAGGTGCTCTCGCCAATGACTTTGTCCTCGCCGCTGAACTTCCGGCAGAGGTCGCCTTTAGTGGGTCCGGTCAGGTAGATGTACTGGTGGGTCAAATTCACAGCGGTCAGGTTCCAAGACCGTACGTTCGCGGAGAGATGTTGTTGTAGAGTGAGGGGTACTCCGAGGAATGGTATGCCACTGTGGAGGTGTGCGGGGGCATTGGCACAGATCCAGCAATCGTCCGTGGTTGTTTGTTTGGCAATTTGGGAGATCAGTTTCACGTAGGTATTAGAATGCCAGGTGGACAAAAGGTCATTATTGGTGGTGGGGTTTTCAGATATTGACAGTTCCCCCCTTTGTCGAGGTGCGGTTCCAGCGGGGTGAAGTGGATCTTGTCGGAGCAAGTAGGTGAGGTTCGTGGTCAAACCTCCGCATCTTTGTGGTCCGGTAGTGTCCCATTCAGCTGGCGGTGCAGTGGAGTGGTGCCAGCCTTCAAGGTATGCCTTGCCGTCCCAGGTGGTAGCGACGCCAATGTCCCAAATGCAACAATATCGTCGGAGACAGACTCCTTGTAGGGTGGTGTGGCGGGGGGCAGTGTCGACTCTTTGGCAATAGAACCCGTGGATTAGGTGGTCTGTGGGGTGATTTTGGTCAGTGTAGACTGACTCACCACCGCCATTGTCTAGAAGTGTCCAGTTTATCGTTTGTTGAGGTGTGCCGTCGGAAAAGGTTGTATATGAGCCATTGATGCAGTGGGCGCGGTACCAAGGGCCATCTCGGGTAAGGATGAGTTTGCCAAGTGGCGTGTAAGAGGTAGAGTGAATAAAAAGTTCCCAGGATTGGTGTGTAGTAAGGGTCGGTAGTACAGAGTGTCGGAGAAGGATGCGGGTCTCGGGTAGACAGAAGTCGAAGTCCCCCAAACGATCCAATGTTCCGGTTTTCACCATGTCAACAATTCCAAAATCTAGATATTTGTATTGAATTTGTAATCCAGGGCATGAGGCATGTGAGGTTGTGGTGGGGTGAGAAAGGGTGGTTGCGATGAGGATGGAAAAGACGAGGAGTTTGGGTACGTTGGTGTCCATGGCGAGTAGTTGCGTTGTTTGTATCCGTAATGTGAACGGAGCTGTCAGCTGGTGAAGCTGTCAGATGAAGCTGTCAAATGAAGCTGTCAAACGGAGCTGTCAGATGAAGCTGTCAAACGGTGCTGTCAGATGGAGCTGTCAAACGGAGCTGTCAGATGAAGCTGTGGTGGTTTTACGGAGTCGGAGGCGGATTGGTGGTTGCTCTGCGTTGTCTGTTGTCGTGATGAGTTCGGAGGACCAATGGGCGGGTGAAGTTGGTGGTTCGGGTCCGGTCTGTTGGGCCCGGTTTGTGCCCCGATCAGGTCCGGTCTGTTGGGCTCGATTCGCGCCCCGGTCAGGTCCGGTCTGTTGGGCTCGATTCGCGCCCCGGTCAGGTCCGGTCTGTTGGGCTCGATTCGTGCCCCGGTCAGGTCCAGTCTGTTGTTCCTCTGTGTCGGTGTCGTCGTCTCTCGGTGTAGCTGGGGTGCAGTAGGGTGAATCGTCCGTAGGAGGCTCGGGTGGCGATGCGGGCTTGCAGCGGGTGTGATGTAACCAAGCTGTCTTTTCCGCTACCTTAACAGAAGTTGGGGTGGTTAAAAGTACTTGGTAGGGGCCCTCCCAGGTGGGCTGTAGGGGTACCTTTTGATAGGTTTTGGCTAGTATCCAGTCACCTGGCTGGTATGGGTGAACGTTCTCATCTAGTGGGATGTTCTGGCTTGCTGCAGCATATTTGTGAAGAAGGGTTAGTTGCCTCTGGAGTTGCGTTATATATTTAGTCAATTCGGATTCTCCGACCTCCAATTCTGAGGTAGGAAATTGAGTGTTGTATACGGGGGAGGGTCTGCCAAACAGTAATTCATATGGTGATAGTTTAAGGCTACCGCGGGGGCATGCCCTTAAATTATGTAGGACTAAGGGAAGGGCATTTAACCATTTGATCCCTGTGTCTCTACAGAGTTTTCCTAATTGGGACTTTAGTTGCTGGTTCATCCTCTCGACCTGCCCGGAGGAAGGAGGGTGATATGGGGTATGTAGCTTCCACTTGACCCCTAGAGCGTTGGCTACTTGTTGGATTATATCAGATGTGAAATGTGAACCCCTGTCGCTGTCTATATGTCTGGGAACCCCGAACCTTGGTATTATCTCTTGTAATAGGATCTTTGCGACTATTTGGGCCGTTGTTCTGCGAGTAGGGAAGCACTCCACCCACCCTGTCAATTGATCAATGATGACCAGCGCATGTTTGTATCCTTGGCAGGGGGGTAGGTCTATGAAATCTACTTGGAGACTTTCGAAAGGGACGAAAGCCCATGGCCTGGCCCCTGGAGGGCACCTTGCGGTGTGTTTTGGGTTAAAAGCCTGGCAAGTATGGCAATTCTTGACAGCAGCCTTAGCGGCGAGGGTGAGACCAGGGGCATACCAGCAGCGCTGCATTGTATCAATAAGTTTGTCTCTTCCCCAATGTGTGCGTTGGTGTAATATTCTCAAATGCTTGGGTACCCATAATCTGGGCATTATGAGCCTCTTGTCTGGGAAATACCAAACGCCGTTTTGTAAGTGGGCTCCTTGTTCTTCCCAACCTTTAATCTCCTCTGGGGTCGCTGTTTCGTACATTTCGGTAAAGTCTATATCTGATGGGACCTGGGGTCCCTGGAATTCGTTGTCTGTAGTGAGGGGTAGGAGGGCTGCTTCCTGCGCCGCACGGTCGGCACATCGGTTTCCTATGGAGACTTGGTCCCTCCCCTTAGTATGCGCTTTACAGTGGACTACTGCAATGGCTTCAGGTAGGTGTATAGAGTTCATAAGGCGCTGCACTAAGGCAGCGTGCGCAATTTGGGTACCAGCTGCCGTCAAGAAACCTCTCTGCAGCCAGATTTGCCCGGTGGCGTGTACTAATCCAAAACAGTACTTTGAGTCTGTGTAAATAGTGATTCGTTGCCCTGCACCCAACTCACAAGCTCTGATTAGAGCGATAAGTTCGGCGGCCTGTGCGCTGTATTTTGGGTGGACAGGTCGTGCCTCTAGGGTCTCACTCTCGGTCACTACAGCATATCCAGTTTTCCGTTCGCCCTCTACAATCTTAGAGCTTCCGTCAGTGTATAAAATGAGGTCGGGGTTCGTTAAAGGGAGGTAATCGAGGTCCTCTCGTGGTTTCTCCACATGGCGGACTATTTGTGAGCAGTCGTGATGTGGAGTGCCATCGTCGGGAAGGGGCAAGAGGGTTGCACGGTTAAGGGTGTTCACTCTCCTTATAGTTACGTTAGATGGGCTGAGGAGGATGGCCTCGTACCTGTTTAAACGTTGTATGGTGAAACGTTGGCACCCTTGTAAGCTGAGGAGGGTAGCGACAGCATGGGGAACGTTGACGGTTAAGTTGTGCCCCAGGACAGTCTCCTGTGCTTTCTCTAGGAGCAGTGCCGCAGCTGCCACCGCTCTAAGGCAGCCCACATTCCCTAGTACAGTGGTGTCTAGCTGGAGGCTGTAGTAAGCGACGGGTCTGTTTCTCCCTTGAAAGGGTTGGGTAAGGACCCCGGAGGCTACCCCTTTATTTTCGTGTACGTACAAGGAAAAGGGTAGTCTATAGTCTGGGAGTCCGAGGGCAGGCGAGGTCCTCAATTCTCTTTTAATGGACTCAAAAGCTTCGAGTGCCTCTGCCGACCATTGTAGTTGGTCGGGGGAATCTTCGTGTGTCATTGCTGTAAGTGGCCGGGTGAATTCCCCATAGCGGGGAATCCATGCGCGGCAAAATCCACTCATCCCAATGAAGCCCCGAAGCTGTCTTTTAGTCTTTGGCAGGGGTAATTTTGTTATTGCCTCGATTCTATCTGTGGACAGAGCGCGAGTGCCCTCTCCCAGGATGTGGCCAAGATATTTGACTTCCTTCTTGCAGAACTGTATCTTTTTCGGGGATACTTTGTGTCCCTTTTGTGCCAGTATGTTTAGGAGAGTTATAGTGTCGGTTTTGCAGGATTCCAAGTCCTGTGCACAGAGTAGGATGTCATCTACGTAAAGCCTGAGAGCGGAGCCTCCTGGCAGGGTCACGTCAGCTAAATCTTGATGAAGTATAGATGAGAAAATTGCTGGGGACTCTACATATCCTTGGGGTAATCGGGTCCACGTTAGTTGTCCTGTCTGCCATGTAAAGGCAAAAAGGAATTGGCTGTCTGGGTCTACGGGGATGCTGAAGAAGGCTGAACATAGATCTATGACGGAGTATACCACAGTTCCCTCCGGAATCGTGCTTAAGAGATGGTGTGGGTTAGCCACCACAGAGTGTCTGGGGATGACGAAGGCATTCACGAGCCTGAGGTCTTGTACTAAACGCCATTTGGTGGGATTGGTATTAGGCTTCTTGACGGGGAGAAGGGGAGTGTTGCAGGGGGAAGCTCATGGGACTAAAACCCCCATCTTGAGGAATTCGTCGATCATCGGGGTCAGTCCATCTATGGCCTCTGGAGGAAGGGGGTATTGCTTGGTGCACGGGAAGGGTAGATCTTTCCTGTAGTTTACTTTTACCGGGGTTGCGGATTTTAAGAGTCCTACGGACGTTGACTCGGTTCCCCATAGGGAGGGGGAGACGCTATTTAAGAGTTCGGGCGGAAGGTCGATGGTAGTATTGTGGGTTTCTTGTAACATTCCTTGGAAGCTGAAGATGGATTCATTAGGCATGTGCAAATAGATTCCTTCTTGTCCGCATTGTATGGTAGCGTTTAATTTACAGAGCAGATCCCTCCCCAAGAGGTTGACGGGGCTAGATGTGAGCAAGAAAGTATGTTTGACAGATAGGGGACCGACGGAGACTTTTGCAGGTTTGGAAAGAGGGCAGTTCCTGGGAATTCCATCCAGTCCCATTACGGTTCTGGTTTGTTCCCCAGGGGTCAAATGGCTATTTGTGAGGGTGGAATAGGTAGCTCCAGTGTCCAAGAGGCAATCGTAGGGTTGCCCGTCTATTTGCATGGTGCAAATAGGATCGGAGGAGGATAGTTGCAAAACGGGACAAAGAAAGGGGAAAGAGGCGGGATCTGCTTTTAATTGTCAATGCTCCTGATATTCTTCCATTGCCATTTCGCGGGCTGGGCTGATGGGGTTGGTGGCAGGTTTGAAGGGGTTGAGAGGATCTTGAGCGTGATTCCTGGGCCTTGGTTGTGGGGGAGCGAGGTTAGTTCGATGTTGCGTTTGGGCTGTTGGTTGTATATGTCCGTATGGGGGGTATGATTCCCTAGATTTGGGGTGTGAAGGTTCGCGGTAGTCTGGTCTGTATGGCCTCGGATCTCTATACTCGGGTCTAGTAATTTCTGGCAGGAGGGGGCAGAATCTCCTGATGTGCCCTACTTCCGCGCAGTTATAGCAAATACGTTGGTCTCGGTACTCCGGTCCCTTTGATTTGGTTTTATCCTTGTAAGGTGGGACCCCTCCTGCATAGGCTAGTACCCTCGGAGAGTCGGGTTTTGGATCCTTTCTCCTCCGCTCGTCCCTCGAATTAAAAACTGATTTCGCGATGGAAAGGATTTCGTTAATGGTCTTTCCGTCGTAGCCAAGGTGTGCGTTTAGGGCTTTTCTTATGTCCGCCGTTGCTTGGTCTTTGAAAAAGCCTTTAACTATAACTTCGTGTTGGGGGCTTTCTGGGTCTATACCACCCCAGGTTTTAATTGCAGAGACCAAACGAGAATAATAGTCGGACGGATGTTCTTCTGGTCCTTGAAGGACGGCTTGGACTTTAGTCCAATTTACGGTTCGCTGGCCAGCAGCTTTAATTCCATCTAAGATGGCCTTTTTGAAAATTTTTAGGGCCCATATGCCATCGGTGGTGTTGTAGTCCCAGTCTGGGTCGTTAAGTAACGTCTGGGCGGTCAAGGGGGCCATGGAGGCAGGTCTATTTAATTGAAAGTTTTCGCGATTTAGAGCCTCTCCCGCCTTCGCTAATATTTCTCTCTTCTCGGCCTCGTTGAAGAGGGCTCCAAGTAACATATGGACGTCTGCCCATGTGGGGTTGTGTGTCGAGAAGATGGTGGCCACCTGGCGGTGGCACTTATCGGGGTCATCTCTCAGGGAGGGCATTTTGTCGGACCAATTTATCAGATCCGACGTAAGGAAAGGTTGATGTGTGAAGACCATGCGAGGCGGGTCTCCCGCCTTCACCGGGGGTATGGGCAGTGCCCTTAAGGGAAATGCGCCCTCTACATCCCCGTTGAGTAATGCTTCCCTAGTCCGCGTTCGGCTGGAAACCGGTCCATCTGGCCCCCCATTAGTGTGTTGTTCGTTGGGAAGGGCCAATACATCCAAAGTAGGATGGTCCTCTCCTGTCCTAGAGGTGCCAGAGGAAAAGTCAGGCCGTGATACGGTCGCTTCCACTCGGGGAGGGATGGTGGCTGGGGAAGTGGTCGTATCTTCTCCCGGTCCGGTGCTCCCTTCACCGGGTCTTGCCCTGGCCTCCGGTAACTGGGGAGCTCTAGGTTCAGGGTAGTAGAAGGGGACAAGAGTCCTATCCAGTTGTTCTTCCTGGGCCCTGATTTCATCATATGGGGGAGGTCGGGCTGTTTTTAAAACGGCCATTTGGCGGACGATATGCGCTTGCTGGTTCCGAAACAACTCGCGAGCCTCGACAAAGAGATGGAGGTAATAGATTTGGCGAGGCTTCTCGTCGGCCAGATAGGATTTAAGTGCTTGCATCTTCCCAAGGTTGAAGGAACCATGTGGTGGCCATTGGGAAGGCGGTTCTAGATGGTGGGTAAAAGCGACCCACGAAATGTTGCAGAGATCCCTCAGTTTGGATTTTGAGAGTCCCTTTCTCCCTCTCAATTCCTTCCAGTTAAGAAGAACGAAATTTAGAGGGGTATCGGGATCTTCTTCAGAGCGGAAAGGCTTCATAGAAGCCTTGTCGCCAGGAGAAGCCCAGTCAGAGTGTTGGGAAGCGTGAGCGCCCATCTCTCTGGTACACAAGAATGGGGTATTTCGCTAGCGGTGAGCACTACAAAAAACAAAGGACAGACAAGGGAGGACGAGGAGGGGAGGAAGGGTAGGAAGGGGTAGAAAAGAATAGTATTCTGTCAGGGAAATAGTTATCTTGCAGCATAAGGGATTTCTTTCGTCAAAACGGCTCTATTTATTCCTACTTAAACTTGATCCTGTCTACCATTTAACTGTAATCAACGTATTACTCTTGAACCTCAAACATCTGCCTTAAAGTCACGGGTCTCTCTCTCTACTCGATACACAGTCACGATTCCTAAATTCTGCCTCAGTACCATTCGCGCAACTAGTCCTAGTGTGGGGCCCCAATTCGTGGACCACCCCCTCTACCTCCACGACAGCCTCCTGCCTAGCCTTTTGGACTAAGTTCGGAATCCCCTACTGAACGCTTGCGCAATGCAATGCCAGATCGGGGTCCGAGAAACAGATCAAGTTCTGAAGAGAAGCAAACGACCTTGCGTTCTCACATACCCGGGTCATCCTCAACAAGAGTCGCCAGGCAGGAGGGGCGGCTTCATTTGCATATTTAGGACAGAGAGAGTGAGAGAATACTTTGAAGGACGCCTCCGGACGACTCCGAGGGAGGGACGTCAGGGAAGACAGTAAAGAGCCACGCTTTCCCGGACTCAATTCCAAGACGGAAAACGGGGGAGAACAGGAGAGAGTGAGAGAATTAGCGTTCCCGGACGACTCCGAGGGGTAACGCCGGAAAACAGTAAAGGGGGTCACAATTTCCCCGGCCACACTCCGAAAGGGAAATTGGGAGAAAAGGGAAAGTTTTAGACGCACCCGGACGACTCCGAGGGGTAATCGCCTGACAGTAAAGTTCCGCGATCTCCCTGGCCACACTCCGAAGGGGAGAATCGGGGGAGGAAAGGAGAGTATCTAAGGCGTTCCCGGCCGACTCCGAGGGCTAACGCTAGAAATGAAAGAAGGAAAGTCTGGATGTCGTGGAGACGTTACTTTACCTCCCCCCTCCCAGTGTTTTTTCCTTCAAACCATACTCACGTTCGAAGACGTCCCCCGCAGATCCCGGGATCCTTTTCTTTAGCCGGCTTTACCTCGCCTTTGCTCTCTCTGGTTGGGCTCCTGGTGACGGTTGATTACCGCCCGCAAAGAGGAGGCAGGGAGAGGAAGAAAAGGGATCCCTGGGCTAAGGATGCCTAGTGGCGCCCGATCCCCTCTATCTCCCCTCTCACCTTTGCAGGAGAACCAAGCGTCCCTTCGTGGTCGCCAATTCTGTTAACGGAACGCCGAGGGCTCTCTTGGACAAAATGAAGACGCCAACCAGAGCAATTCAGAGCAAAACAGCAGCCAGTAGGCTCGGTCTTTATTTATAAAAGACTGTCGCGACAGGACTCCCACCGCCCACGAGGTGAAGCAAGATGGAAGCCCCGAACAAAGGGAGACCCTCACTTTTATTAGTTGCTAATCCCCTTGGTTACACCCTCAAATTACATCATATTTACATCATGATTACATTAAGAACAGGAGAAGTTAGGGGAGGAGTCGGGCAGGTAACTCAAGCACCTGGCGAGTGTCCCCCTCCTCCCTCACTAGTGAATCACCTGAAAAAAACAAAGGGATGGGGCGCCGCTTCCTGCCCCCTGGAGGGAATCCGGCCATAGTCCTTTTGTTTTGGCCGAAGCTGAATACACGATCGTATGCAGGCTATTGTGTCTTCAGCCGGTTTGTCGTCTAAGCCCATCAAGCCGGCTATCAGGGTAGACAGGTCATCCGGGTGGAGCACTGAGTACGTGCCTGCTCGGTTGAGGGATTATGGCTGGCTGGTACCCAGTCACCCCCCTTTGATAGTCCTTGTGATTTGGAGCCGAATAAAAGTGGTCCGATGAAAATCCGAGGTACGGTTGATTTTTGGTGAGTTTCCAAAGAAGAAGGTTGTTGAAGTTCAAAGCACCCCCAAGTTTAGATACAATGTTGCAACATTTGATTAGATCAGTCACGGTCAATTGAGTCCGGAAACATTGTATTAGTGAGCTGTCAAAGTGGGGAAGCGGTGGATGCCGGCTGCAGTACCAGCGTAGCCGCCACTAGGGGCGCTGTTCGGTAATGCTGATTGGTCGAGACGGCAGCCGGCTGACCTAGAGTTCGGCCGCCCGGTCTACTGAGGGGAATTACATGAAGGGAATAGGGATTCCGTAGACTTTGTCAAAATAGCGCTTCCTTATTTACGGAAGGCTTCTTTTAAGGAAACAACCCTCTAAAGGGACGTCTCCCGGATCGGGGATAGGTGTGTGTGTGTGTGTGTGGTGCTTGTGCATTACGAGTGAGTGTGTAGAAAGGACAGGGGGGGGGTCTCCGGCCACATACCCACACTGGAAGAATGGCAGACCAAGGTGATCGACTACATGGGACTGGCGGAGATGACTGGCAGAATCCGTGACCAAGGGAAAGAGATGGTGGAGGAAGATTGGAAGAAATTTAAAGTTTATCTTAAGAATTGCTGTAAAATTAATGAATGTTAAAATGTCTTGGGTAATGCAAAATAGAATTGCAGTGACAAACAATTGGACATGGGGGAAAAAAAAGAGTTAAAGAAAGTGCTATAAGAAATTGAAATTAGGGGTTGCTGGAATGATTTAAAACAGGGATGCAGAAAGGGGAGGTATGGGGAAGTCGCTGAAAGAAGGTTTTAGGAAAGAAAGGTCAAGAAATTATACATGTTTATATGTTTGTTTGTCTATGTATTGTGTTGTATTGTCTTTTAATATGGGTTGAAAAACCAATAAAAAATTTATAAAAAAAAAAAAGAAAGAGCCCCAGTTGACGCGCCGGGCATCCCTGGTTCCCCCTCGGCAGTGGCAGCGGTAGCGGCAGTCTCAGCAGCCTGGAGCCAGCCTGGTAGTGCACTTGGCTCTGGCTGGCTTCAGGAGCTGCTCATTGCCGTGGCACCCGCCATTTTGCCTCGCCGGAAGTCCCCATATGATGTGTCTTGTGCCGTTGAACCAATCACGCAACATTCCTTCCCTACTAATAAATCTACAACACTTAAAATGTAAATCTGGGGGCCTTATATGAAATCCGGGGACATTCCGGGGACGGATTTTGTTGGGGACAGATTTGTAAATCCGGAGACTGTTCCTGGGAGACGGGGACATCTGGTAATCATTCCGTAATAGGGCTTCTCCTGCCTTTGCCAGTATGTCAGCCTTCTCAGCCTCCTTAAAGAGGGCGTTCAGAAGCACTTGTACGTCTGACCATATGGGATTGTGAGTGGAGAAGGTGGCGCAGTCTGGATGAGTCCCTCTGTCTTGCTCTTTGGTCACTGTGACCGAGCACCATTTGGGGACGATCAGGATCTATGGGGAAGGGGATCCACCCAGAAGTTGTGGAGGGAACGGGAAGAGAAGCTTGGTCAAGAGACTGGCGCATGTCAGAAGGAGGCCTGATTGCATCCTTGGCGAAGCCCAGGGCAGGGCAGGAAGGCAGCATTGCCCAGCGGGAAGGCATTCGGAGGCAAATCTTCAGCAAGGAGCAGAAAATCCCCTCCCCTTCCCTCAAGAAGACTGAAGAATCTCTAGTCGGCCTTCAGGTGAGTTCAGCATCCCAGGTCTCTGGGGTGTTCCTGTCCATTACAAAGCTGACTCGAGGCTCCGTCAACTGAGCCCCTACACTCCTTGCGTACATGAAAGGGGCACAGAAAGGATGGGAGGCAGCCTTTTCCTGGAGCCGTCTTACCTGCAGCAGTTCACTCGCTGGCTGCTGACCCTTTTCCTCCATCACCTGGATGATCCTCTCAAGAGAGGAGAGTTTCCTGCAGAGTCTGGCCAGCTGCTCATCTCTTCTCCCTGCAATCTCCTTCTCCACCTCTTCCACATGATTCAGCAGACGCTTTTCTTCTTCTTCTTCTTCCAGGAACTGGCGCAGTTGTCTCAACTTCTCCACAGTCTTCAGCCTCTCCGTTTCTGAGGAGGTCTGAGTGAGGAAGAGGCTCAGCCTTCAAAACATCAGCAAGAGAATTATGATTTGAATTGAACTGCTTCCACCCTCTCAGCTCACAAGTCCTCAGGCTTCTCCTTGACTGCTTTTCACATAATAAACAACAATGGGAAATAAACTCCATTTAGCTGCATTCAAAGGTGAACTTACCTAATTCGCAATTCTTGGAAAAATATGGAGACCAAAACAGCAATCTTTTGAAATTCACACCTCTGAATTTCTCAAGGTTGACCCAGCCAGGTAATGTTCACAAAAAATGAATTTATGGGGGTAAAGCACGTATCAACATCTTTATACGAGAAGGTAGCCACCCTAGCATTTGATTCATTTTCAGAATAATAAATAAATAGCAAACTGATATGGAAAACGGAGAAATGGGGAGAAGTTGAAATAGGCAGATTTCCCCCTCCCTCCTCAGTCCGGACTTGCTTCTTGAAGTGCTTGTTCCCTCACTAGTAACAATAGGGACACTTCCAAGGAGGTCTTTGCTTTCCTTGTCTTTTTTTTTTTTAAAAATAATATTTATTACTTTTCCAACAATTTAAACACTACAGAAAATTAAAAAAAAATGAACAATACAATACAATATAAAAACACTACATAACACTAACACATTAAACTAACAAAACAAAACAAAAACAATTTAAAACACATCAAACCATTTCAATATCTTATCTTTCATTCACTTATTTCAACGACCTCCTCACACCTCCCTTTTTGTATTCCACTTCTGTTAATTGTTTCAGCAATTCCTTTCCATCTTCCTCTGTTTTCTATCCTGTAATTATCTTAACATATTCTAACCTTATTTTTCCTTTAATACTCTAATAATCTATTTATACTTAATTCCTTATAAGATTTCTACTAAAGCCATATAACTTCATTCCCACATTTTTCTAACATTCATTAATTTTACAGTATTTCTGTAAATAATCTTTAAATTTTTTCCAGTCTTCTTCCACCGACTCTTCTCCCTGGTCTCGGATTCTGCCAGTCATTTCCGCCAGTTCCATATAGTCCATCAACTTCATCTGCCATTCTTCCCGGGTGGGTAAATCTTGTGTCTTCCAATACTTCGCAATAAGTATTCTTGCTGCTGTTGTTGCATACATAAAAAAAGTTCTATCCTTCTTTGGCACCAATTAGCCGACCATGCCCAGGAGAAAGGCCTCTGGTTTCTTCAGGAAGGTATATTTGAATACCTTTTTCATTTCGTTATAAATCATCTCCCAGAATGTCTTAATCCTTGGGCATGTCCACCAAAGGTGAAAGAATGTACCTTCAGTCTCATTACATTTCCAACATTTATTGTCGGGCAAATGGTAAATTTTTGCAAGCTTGACTGGTGTCATGTACCACCTATAAATCATTTTCATTAAATTTTCTCTTAGGGCATTACATGCCGTGAATTTCATACCTGTGGTCCATAACTGTTCCCAGTCAGCCATCATTATATTATGTCCAACGTCTTGTGCCCATTTAATCATAGCTGATTTCACCATTTCATCCTGAGTGTTCCATTTCAACAGCAAGTTATACATTCTTGACAAATTCTTGATTTTTGAATCTAACAATTCTGTTTCCAGTTTCGATTTTTCCACCTGGAAACCAACTTTTTTGTCCAAATTGTATGCCTCCATTATTTGGTAATAATGGAGCCAATCTCGCACTTTGTTTTTCAATTTTTCAAAGCTCTGCAGTTTTATTCTGTCTCCATCTTATTGCAGAATTTCCCAATATTTTGGCCATTTGGCCTCCATATTGAGTTTTTTCTGTGCCTTCGCTTCCATTGGTGACAACCATCTTGGGGTTTTCTTTTCTAACAAATCCTTATATCTTATCCAAACATTAAAGAATGCTTTTCTAACAATATGATTTTTAAACGCTTTATGTGCTTTTACCTTATTGTACCACAAATATGCATGCCAGCCAAATGCATTATTGAAACCTTCTAAATCCAACACGTCAGTGTTTTCAAGAAGCAGCCATTCTCTCAGCCAGCAAAAAGCAGCTGATTCATAATAAAGTTTAAGGTCTGGCAGGGCAAATCCACCTCTTTCTTTGGCATCAGTTAATATCTTAAATTTTATTCGAGGCTTCTTGCCCTGCCAAACAAATCTGGAAATATCTTTCTGCCACTTCTTGAAACAATCCATCTTATCCAAAATTTGCAATGTTTGAAACAAAAACAACATCCTTGGCAACACATTCATTTTTATCACAGGAATTCGGCCTAACAATGATAACTTCAAATTTGTCCATATTTCTAAATCCTTTTTCACTTCAATCCAACATTTTTCATAATTATCCTTAAATAAATTCACATTTTTGGCAGTCATGTTAACCCCTAAATATTTCACTTTCTTAACCAATGTTAGTCCTGTCTCCTCCTGAAACTTCTCTCTCTCATTCACAGTTAAGTTTTTCTGTAAAACCTTAGTTTTCATCTTGTTCAACTTAAAACCTGCTACCTGTCCGAATTCTTGAATCAGTTCCAATACCCTTTTAGAACTAGATTCTGGCTCCTGTAGAGTCAATACTAAGTCATCAGCAAATGCTTTCAGTTTGTACTGTTTAGCTCCCACTTGTATACCTTTAACCTCTTGGTCCTTTCTAATCATATTTAACAAAACCTCAAGGGCCGATATAAAGAGCAATGGAGAAATTGGGCAACCTTGTCGTGTCCCGTTCTCAATCTTAAACTCTTCTGTCACTACATTGTTCACAATTAATTTTGCCTTTTGTTCTGAATAAATTGCACCTATACCATTTTCAAAACCTTGACCTACCCCCATCCCCTGTAGATTCTTCTTCATAAAGGGGTAAAAAGAGCAAGCTAAACAGCCTCTGTAAAACAGTAGCATCTTCCGGGTTGGCGCCATTGTTTAATGGCGGATTCCCTCCGAGCTCCGGAGGGAATCGGCTCCGTAGCGTCTGGGTCTGGCCGCTGCGGCGAAGCGGAGACCCTTAAAATCACAGGCGCGGATGCCTGTGAACACAGAGACTCGGCGGGCACCATTTGCGCCCCCCCAATCCGCAACGGAGCCTTTTTAAAGGCTTCGGAACGGAGGCAGGGTGGTGGTGCTGAGAGTACTCCCTCGCCTACGGAGTGAAGCCGCAAGCCATTGACAGAGAGCGCCAACTTCTTCCAAGACCGATTGGACTCTAAAACATAAACCCGTGAGTAATACGGAGATTGGAACCTTAAAAAAAATTTTTAATTTTGGATTTGGAACGAGCGGGAAGGGGCTAAAAAGGAAGCCCACCCCCCCCTCTTGTAAACAATTTAAAGCAAAGGACTGGGCAGCTAAGGTCGAGAGAATTTGTCTTCTGTTTTTTAATGAAAGATCTTGACTTCATGGTTTTGACACGATAAGAAGATTTACTGGAGGATAAAAAGAATTTTGGGAGTTGAAATTTCACCCCCCCCCCGAGACCCGGGAACGTCCTATGAGAAAGCCTGTTGCATTGAAGATTTTGACAGCTGTCAAGTGAGCTGCTAGTCAGCTAGCTGTCAGCTGGAAAAAAAGAACATTGTTTCTGCTGCTTTTGCTGGTTTATTTGGTATAATTTGTTGAAAACAAGGAGGATTGTTACAAAATAACTGGACTTTTGGTTTTGAGCTGAAAGGAATACTAAGGAACTAAAATCCCCCTAGAGGGGTAAAAGGGACACTACATCATAAAAATGGCTGGAGTACGTAAATTTCAAGCAGAATTGGACAGAGCACTCGTTCTCTTGGGAAACTTGCAAGATGAATACAATGCTTTGTCTACAGAGGCATCACTACTACACTGGACAGTAAACAACATTTTTGAGCCTGATAAGGACTTGAAACAGGAAGCCTATTCTACTGAACAAATAAATGAAACTGAAAGTGTAGACACGATGGAGCAATATGTGGTTTTGGAAGAAAATGAAGGAGGAGCAGGAGATTTACAGGAGTTAAAGGAGAACTACAATATGAGGCCTGACATGATGACAAAAAAGGACAATAAAAACTGGATGTGGAAAGCCTGGTCTGAATGGGAGTCT
The DNA here is from genome assembly GCF_964270895.1 of Podarcis filfolensis. Classification (NCBI taxonomy): domain Eukaryota; kingdom Metazoa; phylum Chordata; class Lepidosauria; order Squamata; family Lacertidae; genus Podarcis; species Podarcis filfolensis. Next base: position 19,792,474 of record NC_139619.1, read on the forward strand.
GGAAAATGGAGAGACCCTCTTTGGAGGAGATCTGAAGACCTGAGGATTACAAATTTGTTGAAGGTGAAAGCTGGAGCTTTGGGGACATTTGGATCTGAAAGAAATTTGAAACAAGAGTTGGAGCACCCCATAGGCTTTGCTTTTAAGGATGGAGGACCGGCTGGAAGTAACATGGATTCTGTTGGGCCGGAGCCCCTCCGAGACTTGGGGCTTAATATCAAAGACTATCAAAGAGACCGGCAGAAAGGAACTGAGAGAGATATAAGGGCCTCGGACGTGAGATCTCCAGGCTAAATAAATAACACAAAGACTGACGGATATTGGTTGGGGACTGGAACTGGGAAAAGGGTGGGTGGAGGTTGGGAATCCAAAGGGTACATAAGGATATTTTGCTTTTTATATTTTGTTAGTGGTAAGGAAATTGGGTAAATCGTGGAAGGGAAATTTTGGTCGACTTTAGGAAAAAGGTCTAAGAATAAATAATGAGGTATAAGTATTGATGTATAATTTTAATAAGGTAAAATTGGTTTTTTCTTTTTAAATTAATTGAAAATAAGGTTCTTAAAAATAAATTGAGGAAAAGGAAAAAAGAAGTAAAATAAAATAATAGTATGTTAGAATAAATGTTTAAGCTAAGGTAAAGAAATAAGTTAAGGACTTGCTGAATTGACAATTTAAATTGGAATACAAGAAGGGGAGGTGTGAGGAGGTCTGAGAAATAAGGTTAAGAATAATAAGTAATAGAAACTTTATGTGTTTTTTCTAATTTTTTTGTGTTTAGTTTTGAATATTATGTATTTTTGTGTTTTTTGTTTTGTTTATTTTTTGGTTTTTGTTTGTTGTGTGTTTCTTGAAAATGCTAATAAATATTTTATAAAAAAAAAAAAAGATATTTCCAGATTTGTTTGGCAGGGCAAGAAGCCTCGAATAAAATTTAAGATATTAACTGATGCCAAAGAAAGAGGTGGATTTGCCCTGCCAGACCTTAAACTTTATTATGAATCAGCTGCTTTTTGCTGGCTGAGAGAATGGCTGCTTCTTGAAAACACTGACGTGTTGGATTTAGAAGGTTTCAATAATGCATTTGGCTGGCATGCATATTTGTGGTACAATAAGGTAAAAGCACATAAAGCGTTTAAAAATCATATTGTTAGAAAAGCATTCTTTAATGTTTGGATAAGATATAAGGATTTGTTAGAAAAGAAAACCCCAAGATGGTTGTCACCAATGGAAGCGAAGGCACAGAAAAAACTCAATATGGAGGCCAAATGGCCAAAATATTGGGAAATTCTGCAATAAGATGGAGACAGAATAAAACTGCAGAGCTTTGAAAAATTGAAAAACAAAGTGCGAGATTGGCTCCATTATTACCAAATAATGGAGGCATACAATTTGGACAAAAAAGTTGGTTTCCAGGTGGAAAAATCGAAACTGGAAACAGAATTGTTAGATTCAAAAATCAAGAATTTGTCAAGAATGTATAACTTGCTGTTGAAATGGAACACTCAGGATGAAATGGTGAAATCAGCTATGATTAAATGGGCACAAGACGTTGGACATAATATAATGATGGCTGACTGGGAACAGTTATGGACCACAGGTATGAAATTCACGGCATGTAATGCCCTAAGAGAAAATTTAATGAAAATGATTTATAGGTGGTACATGACACCAGTCAAGCTTGCAAAAATTTACCATTTGCCCGACAATAAATGTTGGAAATGTAATGAGACTGAAGGTACATTCTTTCACCTTTGGTGGACATGCCCAAGGATTAAGACATTCTGGGAGATGATTTATAACGAAATGAAAAAGGTATTCAAATATACCTTCCTGAAGAAACCAGAGGCCTTTCTCCTGGGCATGGTCGGCTAATTGGTGCCAAAGAAGGATAGAACTTTTTTTATGTATGCAACAACAGCAGCAAGAATACTTATTGCGAAGTATTGGAAGACACAAGATTTACCCACCCGGGAAGAATGGCAGATAAAGTTGATGGACTATATGGAACTGGCGGAAATGACTGGCAGAATCCGAGACCAGGGAGAAGAGTCGGTGGAAGAAGACTGGAAAAAATTTAAAGATTATTTACAGAAATACTGTAAAATTAATGAATGTTAGAAAAATGTGGGAATGAAGTTATATGGCTTTAGTAGAAATCTTATAAGGAATTAAGTATAAATAGATTATTAGAGTATTAAAGGAAAAATAAGGTTAGAATATGTTAAGATAATTACAGGATAGAAAACAGAGGAAGATGGAAAGGAATTGCTGAAACAATTAACAGAAGTGGAATACAAAAAGGGAGGTGTGAGGAGGTCGTTGAAATAAGTGAATGAAAGATAAGATATTGAAATGGTTTGATGTGTTTTAAATTGTTTTTGTTTTGTTTTGTTAGTTTAATGTGTTAGTGTTATGTAGTGTTTTTATATTGTATTGTATTGTTCATTTTTTTTTAATTTTCTGTAGTGTTTAAATTGTTGGAAAAGTAATAAATATTATTTTTTTAAAAAAAAAAGACAAGGAAAGCAAAGACCTCCTTGGAAGTGTCCCTATTGTTACTAGTGAGGGAACAAGCACTTCAAGAAGCAAGTCCGGACTGAGGAGGGAGGGGGAAATCTGCCTATTTCAACTTCTCCCCATTTCTCCGTTTTCCATATCAGTTTGCTATTTATTTATTATTCTGAAAATGAATCAAATGCTAGGGTGGCTACCTTCTCGTATAAAGATGTTGATACATGCTTTACCCTCATAAATTCATTTTTTGTGAACATTACCTGGCTGGGTCAACCTTGAGAAATTCAGAGGTGTGAATTTCAAAAGATTGCTGTTTTGGTCTCCGTATTTTTCCAAGAATTGCGAATTAGGTAAGTTCACCTTTGAATGCAGCTAAATGGAGTTTATTTCCCATTGTTGTTTATTATGTGAAAAGCAGTCAAGGAGAAGCCTGAGGACTTGTGAGCTGAGAGGGTGGAAGCAGTTCAATTCAAATCATAATTCTCTTGCTGATGTTTTGAAGGCTGAGCCTCTTCCTCACTCAGACCTCCTCAGAAACGGAGAGGCTGAAGACTGTGGAGAAGTTGAGACAACTGCGCCAGTTCCTGGAAGAAGAAGAAGAAGAAAAGCGTCTGCTGAATCATGTGGAAGAGGTGGAGAAGGAGATTGCAGGGAGAAGAGATGAGCAGCTGGCCAGACTCTGCAGGAAACTCTCCTCTCTTGAGAGGATCATCCAGGTGATGGAGGAAAAGGGTCAGCAGCCAGCGAGTGAACTGCTGCAGGTAAGACGGCTCCAGGAAAAGGCTGCCTCCCATCCTTTCTGTGCCCCTTTCATGTACGCAAGGAGTGTAGGGGCTCAGTTGACGGAGCCTCGAGTCAGCTTTGTAATGGACAGGAACACCCCAGAGACCTGGGATGCTGAACTCACCTGAAGGCCGACTAGAGATTCTTCAGTCTTCTTGAGGGAAGGGGAGGGGATTTTCTGCTCCTTGCTGATGATTTGCCTCCGAGTGCCTTCCCGCTGGGCAATGCTGCCTTCCTGCTCTGCCCTGGGCTTCGCCAAGGATGCAATCAGGCCTCCTTCTGACATGCGCCAGTCTCTTGACCAAGCTTCTCTTCCCGTTCCCTCCACAACTTCTGGGTGGATCCCCTTCCCCATAGATCCTGATCGTCCCCAAATGGTGCTCGGTCACAGTGACCAAAGAGCAAGACAGAGGGACTCATCCAGACTGCACCACCTTCTCCACTCACAATCCCATATGGTCAGACGTACAAGTGCTTCTGAACGCCCTCTTTAAGGAGGCTGAGAAGGCTGACATACTGGCAAAGGCAGGAGAAGCCCTATTACGGAATGATTACCAGATGTCCCCGTCTCCCAGGAACAGTCTCCGGATTTACAAATCTGTCCCCAACAAAATCCGTCCCCGGAATGTCCCCGGATTTCATATAAGGCCCCCAGATTTACATTTTAAGTGTTGTAGATTTATTAGTAGGGAAGGAATGTTGCGTGATTGGTTCAACGGCACAAGACACATCATATGGGGACTTCCGGCGAGGCAAAATGGCGGGTGCCACGGCAATGAGCAGCTCCTGAAGCCAGCCAGAGCCAAGTGCACTACCAGGCTGGCTCCAGGCTGCTGAGACTGCCGCTACCGCTGCCACTGCCGAGGGGGAACCAGGGATGCCCGGCGCGTCAACTGGGGCTCTTTCTTTTTTTTTTTATAAATTTTTTATTGGTTTTTCAACCCATATTAAAAGACAATACAACACAATACATAGACAAACAAACATATAAACATGTATAATTTCTTGACCTTTCTTTCCTAAAACCTTCTTTCAGCGACTTCCCCATACCTCCCCTTTCTGCATCCCTGTTTTAAATCATTCCAGCAACCCCTAATTTCAATTTCTTATAGCACTTTCTTTAACTCTTTTTTTCCCCCCATGTCCAATTGTTTGTCACTGCAATTCTATTTTGCATTACCCAAGACATTTTAACATTCATTAATTTTACAGCAATTCTTAAGATAAACTTTAAATTTCTTCCAATCTTCCTCCACCGTCTCTTTCCCTTGGTCACGGATTCTGCCAGTCATCTCCGCCAGTCCCATGTAGTCGATCACCTTGGTCTGCCATTCTTCCAGTGTGGGTAGTTCTTGTGTCTTCCAATACTTTGCTAAAAGTACTCTTGCTGCTGTTGTAGCATACATAAAAAACATCCTATCTTTCCTTGACACCAATTGGCCTACTTTGCCCAGGAGGAAAGCTTCTGGTTTCTTCACGAAAGTGCATTTAAGCACCTTTTTCATTTCATTATAAATCATTTCCCAGAAGACCTTAATCCTAGGGCACGTCCACCAAAGGTGGTAAAAGGTACCTTCAGTTTCCTTACATTTCCAACATTTGTTATTGGGCGTGTGGTAAATTTTTGCCAGCTTGACTGGGGTCATGTACCACCTATATATCATTTTCATAATGTTCTCTCTTAAGGCATTACATGCCGTGAACTTTATACCGGTGGTCCATAACTGTTCCCAGTCAGCAAACATGATGTTATGACCAATGTCTTGTGCCCATTTAATCATAGCTGATTTAACCGTCTCATCCTGTGTATTCCATTTCAACAGCAAGTTATACATTCTTGACAGATTCTTAGTATTGGGTTCCAATAGCTCTGTTTCTAATTTTGACCTCTCCACCTGGAAGCCAATTTTCCTGTCCAGTTTGAAAACTTCATTTATCTGATAGTAATGAAGCCAATCTCTTACTTTTGACTTCAATTTCTCATAGCTCTGCAATTTCACTTTTCCCTCCTCATGTTCTATAATTTCCCAATATTTTGGCCATTTGGGTTCCATATTAAGTTTTTTCACTTCCTTAGCTTCCATTGGTGACAACCACCTGGGGGTTTTGTTTTCCAACAAATCTTTGTACCGAATCCAAACATTATATAATGCTTTCCTAACAATATGGTTTTTGAAACCTTGATGTGTTTTAACCTTGTCATACCATATATATGCATGCCAGCCAAATCTGTTGTTGAACCCTTCCAAATCCAAAATGTCTGTGTTTTCAAGAAGCAGCCAACTTTTCAGCCAGCAGAAAGCCGCTGATTCATAATACAACTTTAAGTCCGGCAGGGCAAACCCCCCTCTTTCTTTTGCATCAGTTAGTATCTTAAATTTTATTCTGGGCTTTTTGCCCTGCCAGACAAATCTAGATATATCTTTTTGCCACCTCTTGAAACAATCCATTTTGTCCAAAATCTGCAATGTTTGAAACAAAAACAACATTCTCGGCAAGACATTCATCTTAATAACAGCAATTCGGCCTAACAAGGAAAGTCTCAAATTTGACCATACTTCTAAATCTTTCTTAACTTCTGACCAACATTTCTCATAGTTATCTTTAAATAAATTCACATTCTTAGATGTCAAATTAATCCCCAGGTATTTCACCTTCTTTGCTACCGTTAAACCAGTTTCACTCTGAAACCTCTCTCTTTCAACCACTGTTAGATTTTTATCCAATACTTTCGTTTTCTGTTTGTTCAGCTTAAATCCTGCTACTTGACCAAATACTTGTATTAGTTCTAAAACTCTTTTCGTACTAGTGTCTGGCTCTTGTAATGTTAAAACTAGATCATCTGCAAATGCTCTCAGTTTATACTGTTTAGCTCCGACCTGAATCCCTTTAACCAGCTGGTCCTCTCTAATCATGTTTAATAAGACCTCCAGGACCGATATAAAAAGTAGTGGGGATATTGGGCATCCCTGTCGTGTCCCTTTCTCAATAGGAAATTCTTCTGTAACCACATTATTTACAATCAATTTTGCTTTTTGTTCAGAATAAATTGCACTTATACCATTTTCAAAACCTTGGCCTACCCCCATCCCTTGGAGATTCTTTTTCATAAAATTCCAAGAAATATTGTCAAAGGCTTTCTCCGCATCCACAAATATTAAAACTGCCTTGGTATTAATATTAACTTCCAGTAACTCCATAATGTCTATTATGTTTCTCACATTGTCTGACAAGTGTCTTCCTGGGAGAAAGCCCGCTTGGTCTTTATGAATCTCCCCCACCAAAACTCTTTTCAGTCTTTTTGCCAAAATGTCTGCAAAAATTTTGTAATCCACATTAAGTAATGATATAGGGCGGTAGTTCTTAACCTGGTTCTTCTCAGTCTCTGACTTTGGTATAAGTGTAATATATGCTTCTTTCCACGATTCAGGTGCCTTCTTCCCCTCTAAGATTTCGTTACAGACCTCCTTCAACGGTTGTATAAGCCATTCTTTCAAAGCTTTATAATATCTGGAGGTCAGTCCATCAGGTCCTGGAGATTTTCCCAATTGCATATTTTGAATGGCTCCCTCAATTTCTTGATCAGTTATCTTCTGATTCAAAGTCACTTTACTTTGTTCAGAAATTTTTTGTAATCCATATTTTTTAAGAAATTCTTCTATTTCTTTTTCATTCACCGGCCCTTGTGCATAAAGTCTCCTGAAATAACTCTGAAAGCAGTTTCTGATCTCATTTGGTTTATAAATGTTTTTTCCTTCCACTTCTAAATTTGTAACCGTATTCTGTTTTTGTCTCTTCTTCAGTTGCCATGCCAAAAATTTCCCACATTTGTCTGCCGATTCAAATGTCTTTTGTCTCATTTGTTTTATTTTCCATTCTATCTCTTGATTCATCAGTTCCATATATTGTCTCTGGTAGAACTTGATTTCTCTCAAGATTTCATGTGACTTTGGTTTAGATCTCAATCTTTTTTCTCCTTCTTTTATCTTTTCCAGGATCTTATCCTTCTTCTCATTCTGTCTCTTTCTTTTTATGGCATTCTGTTGTATTAAAAATCCTCGCATGACAGCTTTACTTGCGTCCCAAATTACTCTTTTTTCCACTTCTGTTCTCAGATTTATCTCAAAGTAGTCCTTTACCACTTTCTGGGCCTTTTTATAAACCTCTTCGTCTCTAAATAGGGAGTCATTCATCCTCCATCTAAAGGAGCCAGCTGTTGTTGGGTTCATCTCCATCTTTACAGCATTATGGTCGGAGCAAGTCTTTGGGCAGATTTCCACTTTCTTAATCTTTGATGCCATCCCACTAGTTATCCATATTTGGTCGATTCTAGTCCATGTCATTTTTGCTTCAGAGAAGAAAGTTCCCTCTCTTTCAAGAGGGTTCCTTGTTCTCCAGATGTCAATCAGATTCATATTGTCAGTCATTTCAAAAAAGGTCTTAGGTAATCTCCCATCCTTGGAGATCACCTGTTTTTGTGCTTTGTCCATATTTGTAGAAACCACTCCATTCATGTCTCCCATTAAAATTACATTATAATCCAAAAAGTCTATTAATGTCTCATGCAATTTCTTAAAAAATTCTGACTTCCCTTCATTTGGTGCATAAACTCCTATTATCAATAATTTTTCTCCTTGAACTTGAATTTCAATTGCCAAATACCTTCCTTGTTCATCTTTAAATATTAATTTAGGGGCCAACTTTTCCTTTGCATAAATCACCACTCCTCTTTTCTTCACTTTGTCCGATGAAATGAATTCTTGTCCTAATCTTTTGTTAATAAGTAATTTTCGATGTACTCTAGTCACATGGGTTTCTTGTAAACAAATCAAGTCCAATTGTTCTTTTTTTAAGATATGAAAAACCTCTCGTCTCTTTCTAGGAAGATTGAGGCCATTACAATTCCAACTTAGAAATTGCAGAGACATCTTGTTCTTTATTTGGTTACCCCTCCAACAGCTCCAAGAAGATCGTCTTCTGTTGATTTTTTAGCTCCAAAAGATAAATTGGAAATATCTGGTAAATCCTCTAGGTCCGTAGGTTCCGCCGTTCCCTTCAGAAGATCCTCCTCATTCCTTGTCAGAAACTGTTCTTTGTCTTGCACTGTTTTAATCTTAATTTTCTTTCCTTTGTAGTTAAAAGACAGGCCTTGTGGGAACTCCCATCTGAATAGTATGTTGTTCTTTCTCAATAGAGTGACCAAATCCTTGTAATAGGTCCTCGCTTCCAAAATATATTTAGGGATGTCTTTAAAGATCTGCACACGAGAATCTTCAATCTCAAGGGCTGTTTGAAAGTGTAAATTCAATATCTTGTCTCTCTCCTCCTGAGATCTCAAAGTTATCAGGCAATCTCTTGGGCTCTTTCTGTTCTGTCTCCTTCCCAGTCTGAAAGCAGTTGTTATCTTAAATTCCTCCTCTTTTAAGCTGTCCTGCCAAAAGTCCAGAAATTCTTTTGTAAGATAGTCTATCAAATTGTTCTTTTCATTTTCTGGAATAAATCTCAATCTCAAATTTTTACTTTTCCTCTGTAGTTCCATTAAAGACAGGGCAGCATCATGTTCTTCCAGCTTTTTACAGACTGGTACTATCTTTTCCTGTGTGTTTCCTGCAGAAATTTTTGCCTCCTCTGCCGAAGTTTTTGCCTCCTCTGCGATCTTTCTAGTTATCTCATTTTCTTGAACTAATTTATTTATAGTCTCTGTATTCAGGTCCAATTTTGTTGATAATTCATTCAACTGTTTGGAGTTTTCAGTGCTCTGCTTTGTTAAGACTTCCAGAGTTTCATTTATTTTAAACTGGGGCTCTTTCTTACTCCAGCCTTGGCGTGCAGATCCCGGGTTCAGCCTCAGATCTCTGGAGCGGAAAGGCTCTTGGGCGTGAATATGAAAGGCAGCACCTGTCAGAATAGGTCATACTGAGCCAGTACAGATGAACGTGACTATTGGTTCGCTTCCTCAGCATCCCAGAACTGTGAAGGTTGCCTCAACTGTTGAGCAACACAGCTAAGGAAGAAGGAGTGGAGTGTCTTCGGGGAGAGCATAGCTCCCATTCCCTTCCAAACACACAGACAGGACAGTGTGGTGGCACCCAGGGAATAGTTGCAGCAGAACGATGGCTGGCTGAAACACACACCATTACACTCTTTTTGAATGGGATTCACTCTGAATCAGCCAGTTGGTGAACTTGGTGCTCCTGTGCAACAAACCCACTACAAAATTGCTCTTCCCCGCACACTTCCAGGTCCCTCCAGCTGGGCTTTTTGAGTGTGATGGGTTTTTCTCACTCCAGAGCAGTTTGTGTTTAAGCTGAAGGTCACCAGGAAAGCAACGGAGACTTTAAAAATTGCATTTGTTAATATAGTAAAGTTTTAATAACTCTAATAATGACAAACTGTGTGGAAATGTCTGGAAAAAGAAAAAAAGGAAAATCAAGGCTTTCGACTCTTGGTTTCCTGGAAGAAGATCAAAAGACTCCCCTGGACTAGAAGAGACATCTCATTAACAACTGGAGAAATGCCCAAAAACTTTGGATATCTGCTTGGGAAGTTTCTGATGCAGTATTAATTTAACAAGGAGCCAGGAGTGAAACCGAAAGTAGACTGACCAGCTAGCTGAATCCAATTATATTGCTATGGGGTGGGGGGAAATCTCTAACATTTTACTTTTCGATACTTGTATTTCCAGGGTGAATTGAATGGGTGGAGGGGGGGGGTTGGAGGAGAGGCAGAAAGAAGAGCTAACTTGTCCGTGGCTAGGGGGCGCAATCTGGACGGTTCTGCCGGGGCGCAAGATCACCTAACTACTGCTCTGCGCCTCTGGACTAGGGGTGGATGGTGCTCATTGGGACTGGGAGGGTGGAACGCAAGGAGGCCAACAGTAGGTGGCGCCAGAGCCAAGGAGTGGCAGAGCAAATACGTTCTGTATCTGAGATGGAGTGGGAAGGGGCTGGCGGCCACCGCAGCCATCCCTTGTCTGCCCTCATGGACCGGCCAGAATCCACTGGGCAAATGCTCATCTTGCCAGAGTCTGGGTCTTCTGCTGTTGCTCTCTCAGAAACCGTGCCCAGGTGGGATGTTTCGTTTTTCGTAGCTGCTTCATCCCTGAGGAAGTTGGAGGTGACGCAACTCCTGCATCTCTGACATGGGAAGGTTTGGAGGTATTTCAATTTCCACCCTTCTTCCTTGGCTCCCTGGAAAGAAGGCATCTTTACATCCTGAGCGCATTTCACAGGCCAGGAGCCAAGCACCCCTTCCTGAGGGGGAGAAGAGGCCCAGAAAAGATGAGCCCTTCCCAGCCCAAAGGCGTTCCCCTGAGATTCAGCTTCCGGGCTGTGGCTAACCAGGTTAGGAGCCGGAATATTGGGAGCGGGAAGGAACTGATGTCATCTGCCAGAGCAGCTGGCTAATTGAAGGGAATGAGGTGATAACAAGGCTTTCAAATCTGAACTCTTGTTTGCGGCTGATTAGCATAGAGGGAGGTGGAGAACAAGGGCAATCGGAAGCAGACTCTGGGTAGTTGGTTCCTTCTCTTTGTTCGGGTTCCTACGTCACACCAGCAGTTTAAATGCCAACACTCCTTTGCAAGATTGTCCGCCTTTTTAATTGTTGTTATGGAAAATCAATAAAATGATAAGTTGCCCCAGCCAAAGGGTTGCATGACATCTGGCTGAAGACTTTTTGTGCTAAAAGTTGAAGCTATGCTGGGGTGTGTGGGTGTGTCCGTCCGTCCATGTGGCCACTGTGTATTCAACATTCCACCCCCTCCAAAGAATCCTAAGAACCTTAGTTTTCCTTTCACAGAGTAAGCTGTCCTGCCATCTTAGCCATGTCTCTTCCCCTTACCTTGGGAGTGAGTTCTGATCTATTCTGGTATTCACTTCTTCAGTGCTTAATGTATTGTAGGTTTTTCCTGATTTTATGGTTTTATCTTTCTGTAAACGGCGGATGTTTTTGCCTGGAGGGGGGCCGTATTCTGCAATGTGCTATCAATGCAATAATAGTGCAGCTTTCTAATGGACTGTCCACGCAAACATTATTCTGCTTTCTCAGTTGCTCTGCAATGCTTCGCCAGGGTTACCACATCATGGCCCCCTGGGGGTGCGCTCCTGTGTTGTAGCTCAGCAAAAGCAGGACAAAATTCCTCTAGTATGGCTCACAGTGAGGGCTGCTGAGAGTTGGGAGAGATCTCGGAGGCCAAAGAGTTTGCTTTTCTGCTCAGTACAGGGGATCTTGCCAGCTCTTCACCCCTGACTGGCCGAAGATGCCCATCTCTCATCCAGGCAGCTCCACAGTGTGGAGCTGGACACACCATTCCTGAAGGATGCAATAATCTTGCAATTGTGGTGGACCAACTACATGTCATTTTGCTTTGCAAGTTGTTCTGTGATGCGTCCCCTGTGCTACTATATTATTGTCAGCCAGAAGGGCCCTCTTGAGCTATAAAGTGCAACTTAAGTGGGACAAATCCCCCCCATAACATTTAGATGGATTTAGGGGAGTGCAACTGGTTTGGTCACACTGGCGTGAAGCCTTGTGGGCCCCACAGGGGACACTGCAACTATGATGTTGAATAGACGTTGAGAGGCATGGGGGCACTGAATTTTGGCATCGTACAGGGCTCCCCTGGAATTTGAGATGCCATGGTTCACCACTGAAGAACATTTGTCGTATGAAAAAGGTACCTGGTTTCAGCTGGAAGTCAGGGGGCACTGGTTGGAAGGGTCGGAGTATGTCTGTCCCGAAAGCTTTGCAGGCACGAACAGTACTGAATACAGTCTTGCATATAACTGCCCTCCTACTGTCATGAATAGAAACAATCTGTTTTACAGGGGCTGTTTAGCTTGCTCTTTTTACCCCTTTACTAGACAGGCTGTATTTCTGTGCTGTTTTCAGAGTGGGGAATGCCCATTCCTTCATGGCCAGCATGGAAACACAGAAGGCTAGCCATTTAGGAGGTTTGCAAAGAGGACAAGGGTGTTACGGGGTAATCTTCTAGCAAACAAGCTTGGCACAGCAGATCTGAGAGGTGGTTTTCTGCTCCCGGAAAGCCAGCTTTGAAACCAGGTTGCCAGGTGAAGGAAGAATGGAGAGATCAACCAACTCACTTGCCTTCAAAGAATTTCTGGTTGCCTGTGGCCACTGGGATAGTGCTTAAATATCAGGCTGGCTGACACATCTTAAAAAATACAAGGAAAAAGCTTTTTTTCTTTCATTAGCAAAGCTCCTTTGGGGCCCAGAATAGCTAAGCTGAGGAAGAAGTGGCTGGTATTACTTGTTTGTTCTTGGTCCTGATCTTGCCTGCCCTTGCACACTCCTGTTGTCTTTGCATATTTAACCAGCACGTCTGTTCCGATTGGAGTCCTATTCCTGCAGTTCCACATCCTTCTCTTTGGCACTTGGGCATTCGGTTCCAGGAGCTGGACCTGAGCACAGAGGCTTTCTTCTACTTGGACTCGACAAAGGAGCAAGAGTGGCTGACAGTGGTTATGCAGAAAAAGACTCAAAGTTCCAAACAGAGATAATAAATAATGAATATAAAATTCTGTCAGAAATGTATAAGATATTGTTAGAATGGTTTACGAAAGATGAAGAGGTTAAATCGGTAATGATACAATGGGCCAAAGATTTTGGATATAATATTCAATTTGAAGATTGGGAAAAATTATGGAAGGAAAATTTAAAATTTACTGCATGCATGGGGTTGAAGGAAAATGTTATGAAAATGTTTTATAGATGGTACATTACACAGATAAAACTGGCAAAAATGTATAAAACATGTAATAAGTGTTGGAAATGTAAAGAAAAAGAGGGAACGTTCTACCATATGTGGTGCGAATGTAAGAAAGTAAAGAGTTTCTGGGAAGTGATATATAATGAATTGAAAAAGATGTTAAAATACACTTTTGTTAAGAAACCAGAAGCTTTCCTTTTAGGGATTACAGGAAAAGAAATAAGAAGAAAAGACTGTAAATTATTCCAGTATGCAGTTACGGCAGCAAGAACTTTATTGGCCCAGAAATGGAAACAAGAGGAAATACCGACGATTCAAGAGTGGAGAATGAAATTGACGGACTATGCGGAACTGGATAAATTGACTGGGAAAATCAGATATGCTCGAAACCAAAAGTTCATCGAGGATTGGGGAAAATTTGTAGATTATCTGAAAAATATATGTGAGGTGCAAACAACGCTGGTGGGGTTTCAAGAAGCACTGTAAAAGTTTAAGAGGTATTGTTAAAAGAAAATAGAAAAGGGAGGGAAGACAAATGGCAATGCAATCAAAGGAATGCATATTGAAGGGTAAATACGGATGATTACCAGAGAAGCTGAAGGAAGACCAAAAAGAGTACTTTGTTAAATTTTGTTAAAATTTGGATAAAATTGTATGATTGTGTTGGAAAATTAATAAAAATTTATTTTAAAAAAAAGAGTGGCTGACAGCTGTGGAAAAGGCTTTGCGTTCCAAATCCAAGTACAAGAAAGTAAGTCCAACCCCACCCATTTCTTCAGCAGCCAGACAGCTGTCAGGAGCTGGAGTGAGGAGGAGGAGGAGGAGGAGGAGGAGGAGGAGGTCAGCAAGAAAAAACACCTGGTGTCAGTGGTGTTTTATTCAAAAGAAGCCAACATTCTTTATTCAAAGAAACCCAAACCGTGCAGGCCTCGTGATCACAGAAACCTTTCCCAACAGGTCTTGCCCCAGTGAGGTAGTTGTGAAGGCTGAAGGTTGCTACCCTCCCACCACTCTCTGAAGTCTCCTCCTCCCCCTGGTCCTTCCCAAGCAACCTGAGACTCTGACACCTTGCCTGTCATTGCTCCCTCCTCTTAATTTCTCTGTGTTCTGGGAGACCAGCAGGGAGGGGAGCTGATCGCAGCAGGATGGGGAGACCCCCTGGCTTCTTCAGCAGCCTGCCTGATCTCTGCCTCTTGACCCCCGCCTCCAGCCTCCACTTCTGCCTCGGATTCTGGGCTGCTGTTTGCCACAGAATCTTCCTGCCCTCCTGCCTCTTCAGTTTCCAACACCTCCTCTTGCTCACAGTCTGCTCCCTCTTCTCCCTCGGATGACCCCCCACCAGTTCCCTGGCTCTGAGCCTTCTTCCCTTGGGGGATCCCCAGTTGGTGCCACCTGCCACTCCTATCTGCATCCAGCAGGCCCAGGACAGCAAGCAATGAACAGAGCTGGTAGACATCCCAGTGCCTTACATCTTCTAGGTGCAGCTGGTGCTCATCTTTGTCAGGAAGGACCAGCTCAGCCGCATCAAGGAAGTGATGAGGGAGACAGTGGGCACAGGCATCATGGGGAAGATGGGGAGTAGACCCTGACAGCGGAATTCCCTACGTCGATCTTTCTGTCTGTCTATCTGTTTTTCTAATCTCTGCCAACCAGTTTCCCCCTCTTTCCCGCTTGCTCACTAACAGCCATCTTTGCTCCGCCCCTGCAGGGTAACAAGGGGTGTGTGGCCATGAGGCTTGTCTGCAACAATACCAGCTTCTGCATGGTCAATTCCCACCTTGCTGCCCAAGTGGAAGACTTTGAGCACCGAAACCAGGATTACAAGGATATCTGTGCCCAGATAATAATAATAATAATTAATAATAATTTTTATTTATACCCCGCCCTCCCCAGCCAAGGCCAGGCTTAGGGCAGCTAACAAGCAATAATTAAAACAAGTTGAATGAATACAACTTAAAAAACAAGATTAAAATACAGCATTAAAATATTGAAACATTAAAATGCAGCCTCATCACAGGAGGAGAAAGGAAAAAGAAAGAGGGGGAGGGAATCAAACTGATTCTAAGCCAAATGCCAGGCGGAACAACTCTGTCTTACAGGCCCTGCGGAAAGAAATGAGATCCCGCAGGGCCCTGGTCTCATGAGACAGAGCGTTCCACCAAGCCGGAGCCAGTGTTGAAAAGGCCCTGGCTCTGGTTGAAGCTAATCTAACTTCCTTAGGGCCTGGGACCACTAGGGTGTTGCTATTTATGGACCTTAAGGTCCTCCGTGGGGCATACCGGGAGAGGCGGTCCTGTAGGTCTTAAGCCGTGAAGGGCTTTAAAGGTCAAAACCAGCACCTTAAATCTGACCCTGTACTCCACCGGGAGCAAGTGCAGCTAGAAAAGCACTGGGTGAATATGCTTCCATGGCAAAGATCCCGTGAGGAGCCTCGCTGCAGCATTCTGCACCCGCTGGAGTTTCAAGGGCAGCCCCGCATAGAGCGAATTACAGTAGTCAAGCCTGGAGGTGACCGTCGCATGGATCACTGTGGCCAGGTCAGGGCGGGAAAGGTTTTTTTTTTTATATAAGATATTTATTAAAGTTTTAAAAGTTTATATAAAATAGAAAAAAACAAAAAACAGAAACAGCAAAAATACATACAAAACACATACAACATACAACAACAAGTATAATTTCAATCCCTTATATTCATAAAACTTACTTTCCCGACCTCCTCATACCTCCCCTTTCTGTATTCCAATCTCTAATTAATTCAAATCAGCAAATCCTTCCCCTAATTTCTATATAATTTTTGACCTTTCTTTTCTTGATTATAATCATTACAGCTTATAACCACTTAATTTCTGAATCAACATCGTTCTAACATTCAATAATTTTACAATGTTTCTTAAGGTAGTCCTTAAATTTCTTCCAATCTTCTTCCGCCGTATCTTTTCCCTGGTCTCGGATTCTGCCGGTCATTTCTGCCAGTCCCATATAATCTATAACCTTCATCTGCCATTCTTCCACGGTGGGTAGATCTTCTGTCTTCCAATACTTTGCGATGAGTATTCTTGCTGCTGTTGTAGCATACATAAAAAATGTTCTGTCCTTCTTTGACACCAATTGGCCGACCATGCCCAGGAGAAAGGCCTCTGGTTTCTTCAGGAAGGTATATTTAAATACCTTTTTCATTTCATTATAAATCACTTCCCAGAAAGCCTTAATCCTTGGGCATGTCCACCAAAGGTGAAAGAATGTACCTTCAGTCTCTTTACATTTCCAACACTTATTATTAGGCAAGTGGTAAATTTTTGCGAGCTTGACTGGAGTCATGTACCACCTATAAATCATTTTCATAATATTTTCTTTTAAGGCATTACATGCCGTAAATTTTATACCGGTGGTCCACAACCGTTCCCAGTCCTCAAACATAATGTTATGACCAATATCTTGTGCCCACTTGATCATAGCTGATTTAACTGTTTCATCCTGTGTATTCCATTCCAACAGCAAGTTATACATTTTTGACAAGTTCTTAGTTTTGGATTCTAACAATTCTGTCTCCAATTTTGATTTTTCCACCTGGAAACCAATTTTCCTGTCTAACTTAAAAACCTCCATTATTTGATAATAATGGAGCCAGTCTCACACTTTATCTTTCAATTTCTCATAACTCTGCAATTTCAGTATATCCCCTTCTTGTTCCAAAATTTCCCAATATTTCGGCCATTTAGACTCCATATTAAGTTTTTTCACAGCCTTTGCCTCCATGGGGGACAACCACCTGGGAGTTTTGTTCTCCAGCAAGTCTTTATACTTAATCCAGACATTATACAATGCTTTCTTGACAATATGGTTTTTAAAAGCTTTATGAGCTTTAACCTTGTCGTACCACAAATATGCATGCCACCCAAAAGTATTATTGAACCCTTCTAGGTCCAAAATATCTGTATTCTCCAGAAGTAGCCAGTCTTTCAACCAGCAGAAAGCTGCTGATTCATAATAAAGTTTAAAATCTGGCAGGGCAAATCCCCCCCTTTCTTTTACATCAGTTAATATCTTAAATTTTATCCTGGGCTTCTTGCCCTGCCAGACAAATTTAGAAATATCTTTCTGCCACTTCTTGAAACAGTCCATCTTATCAACAATTTGTAATGTTTGGAACAAAAATAACATTCTAGGCAATACATTCATCTTTATAGCTGCAATTCGGCCCAACAAGGAAAGCTTCAATTTTGACCAAATTTCTAAATCTTTTTTTACTTCTGTCCAGCATTTTTCATAATTATCTTTAAACAAATTCACATTTTTAGCTGTCATATTAATCCCCAAGTATTTCACTTTCTTAACCACAGTTAAACCTGTCTCATTCTGAAACCTCTCCCTTTCCATAGGTGTTAAATTTTTCTCCAATACCTTAGTTTTAGATTTGTTCAATTTAAATCCTGCTACTTGGCCAAAATCTTGAATTAGTTCTAAAACCCTTTTAGTACTAGATTCTGGCTCTTGTAACATAAGTACCAAATCATCTGCAAATGCTCTCAATTTGTATTGTTTGGCTCCGACCTGTACCCCTTTAACCAGCTGATCCCTTCTGATCATATTCAGCAAAACCTCCAGGACTGATATAAAAAGTAATGGGGAGATTGGGCACCCCTGACGTGTCCCTTTTTCTATCTTAAACTCTTCCGTAACCATATTATTTACAATTAACTTTGCTTTCTGCTCTGAATATATTGCACCTATACCGTTTTCTTTTTTTTAAAAAAAAGATATTTATTGAGATTTTCGATTTTATACAAACCAAAAAGAAAAAGTAAAAAGAGAAAAAAAAGATTAAAAAGAAAAAATATTAAAAACACATAAATTTCAAATCATATTTTCCAATAACGTATTTCCTTGACCTCCTCATACCTCCCCTTCTTGTATTCCAGTTCAAATTGTTCATCCAGCAAATCCTTATCTCATAGCATTACAGCTATAAACCTTATTTTCAATCCATCTTCTTAAATTATTGTAACTTATACTTTTACTTATGTACAAAAAAGAACTATTTTTTCATATTCTTTTGTATCATTACAGCTAATAACCCCTTAATTTCAATCCAACAATAAGGCAAGAGACTGTTTGATTATTTTAAGAACAAAAGAGGAAAGAGACAGAATTTTGAATTTGCACTATCAAAAAACTCTGGAAATTGGAGATTCATCTGTGGAGATCTTTAAGGACATACCTAAACACATTCTGGACGTAAGGGCCTACTACAGAGATCTCGTTGTTTTACTGAGAAGGAACAAGATACTTTTCAGGTGGGAATTTCCCCAAGGTGTATCTTTTAAGTATAAAGGAAGAAAAATAAGAATAAGAACAGTAAATGATAAAGACAACTTTCTGAAAGACCACGAGGAGGACTTACAGAAGGAAGTGGATTCTGGAGAGGAGCCAACTGTACCAGGACTAGGAATTTCAGAGATTGCAAATCTATCATATGGACTCCCTGGCCTAGGGAAAGACACACCACCGACAGAAGAAGAACAACAACTCGGTGCAGTCGGAGGGAAAATCAAATAATTCATCATGGCTTTGCAACTTCTAAGTTGGAATTGTAATGGACTTAACTCCCCTCGAAAGAGAAAAGGTGTTTTTCATATATTAAGAAAAGAACAATTGGACTTGATTTGTCTTCAGGAAACACATGTAATGAGGCTACACAGGAAAATACTTATCAATAAGAGATTGGGACAAGAATTTATTTCGTCTGACAAGAGAGGAGTGGTGATATATGTAAAAGAGAAATTTTCACCGAAATTAATCTTTAAAGATGAACAAGGAAGATATTTGGCTGTTGAAATTCAATTTCAAGGAGAGAAACTTTTGATTGTAGGGGTGTATGCACCAAATGAGGGGAAAGCTGATTTTTTTAAGAAGTTGCATGAGGTACTTTTGGACTATATGGACTATAATATAATTTTGATGGGGGACATGAATGGAGTTGTATCTACAAATATGGACAAGGCACAAAAACAGGTAGTCACTAAAGATGGTAGACTACCAAAAACTTTCTTTGAAATGACTGACAACATGGACTTGATTGACATTTGGAGAACTAAGAACCCTCTGGAGAGAGAGGGAACCTTCTTCTCTGAAGCTAAGATGACATGGACTAGAATTGACCAAATTTGGATTACTAGAGGAATGGCACCAAAGATAAAAAAGTGGAAATCTGCCCTAAAACTTGCTCTGACCATAATGCTGTAAAGATGGAGATGAAGCAAATAACAACCGGTACCTTTAGATGGAGGATGAATGACGCCCTATTTAGAGATGAAGAAGTACACAGGAAGGCCCAAAAAACTTTGAAAGACTATTTTGAGATAAATATGTCAACAAAGGTTGAAAAAAGAGTAATCTGGGACGCAAGTAAAGCCGTGATGAGAGGGTTTTTGATACAACAGAACGCAATAAAGAAGAGAAGTCGAAATGAGAAAAAAGATAAAATTTTGGAGAAAATAAAAGAAGGAGAGAAAAAATTGAGGGCAAAGCCAAAGTCGCAGGAGATTTTGAGAGAAATAAAATTTTATCAAGTACAATATATGGAACTGATGAACCAGGAAATAAAATGGAAAATTAAACAATTGAGACAGAAGACATTTGAATCAGCGAACAAATGTGGGAAATTACTGGCTTGGCAACTGAAAAAAAGACAAAAATTAAATACCATCACAAATTTGGAAGTAGAAGGAAAGGATATACATAACCCAAATGAGATTAGAAACTGCTTCCAGAGGTACTTTAAACAACTATATGCACAAGGGCCACAGAATGAAATGGACATTGACTGTTTTTTGAAAACAAATGGATTACAAAAAATCTCACAAGAAAGTAAAATAATGCTGAACTGTAAAATATCAGACCAGGAGATAGAAGGTGCCATTCAAAATATGCAATTAGGCAAGTCTCCAGGACCGGATGGGCTGACTTCCAGATACTATAGATCTCTGAAAGAGTGGCTATTACAACCTTTGAAGGAAGTCTGCAATGAGATCTTGGAAGGGAAAAGGGCACCAGAATCGTGGAAAGAGGCCTATATTATAGCACCTATACTGTTTTCAAATCCTTGGCCTACCCCCATCCCCTGGAGATTCTTCTTCATAAAACTCCAAGAAATATTGTCAAAGGCTTTCTCCGTGTCCACAAATATCAAAACTGCTTTAGTATTTATGTTCACTTCTAACTTTTCCAAAATGTCAATTATATTCCTTACATTGTCTGACATATGTCTTCTCGGGAGAAAGCCCGCTTGGTCCCTATGAATCTCCTCCATCAAAACTTTTTTCAATCTCTTAGCCAAAATGTCAGCAAAGATTTTATAATCCACATTTAGTAACGAAATAGTGCGGTAGTTCTTAAGTTGATTCTTTTCAGTCTCAGTCTTCGGTATAAGTGTAATATAAGCTTCTTTCCACGTTTCTGGTGCCCTTTTCCCCTCCAAAATTTCATTGCAGACTTCCTTCATAGGTTGTAATAGCCACTCCTTCAACATTTTATAGTATCTGGAAGTGAGCCCGTCCGGTCCCGGGGACTTGCCCAGTTGCATGTTTTGAATGGCACCTTCTATTTCCTGCTCAGTTATTTTCTGGTTCAAAACTATTTTACTTTCATGAGAATTTTTTTGTAATCCATAAGTCTTAAGAAATTTGTCTATGTCCATTTCTTTCTGCGACCCTTGTGTGTATAATTGTTTAAATTATCTCTGGAAGCAATTTCTAATCTCATTTGGCTTACATATATTCTTTCCTTCCACTTCTAGATTTGTAACTGTATTTAATTTTTGTCTTTTCCTCATTTGCCAAGCCAATAGTTTACCACATTTGTCTGCAGATTCAAATGTCTTTTGTCTCATTTGTTTAATTTTCCATTCTATTTCTTGATTCATCAGTTCCATATATTGTATTTGGTGTAATTTGATTTCTCTCAAAATCTCTTTGGACTTTGGTTTTGATCTTAGTTTCCTTTCCCCTTCTTTTATCTTCTCCAAAATCTTATCTTTTTTCTCATTTTGGCTTCTCTTTTTTATTGCGTTTTGTTGTATCAAGAATCCTCGCATAACGGCTTTACTTGCATCCCAGATTACTCTTTTTTCAACATTGGTATTCATGTTTATTTCAAAATAGTCTCTCAATGTTTTTTGGGCCTTTTTATACACTTCTTCATCTCTAAATAAAGTGTCATTCATCCTCCATCTGAAGGAGCCAGTTGTTATTTGCTTCATCTCCATTCTTACTGCGTTGTGGTCGGAGCAAGTTTTTGGGCAGATTTCCACTTTCTTTATCTTTGATGCCATTCCTCTAGTAACCCAAATTTGGTCGATTCTGGTCCATGTCATTTTGGCTTCAGAAAAGAAAGTTCCCTCTCTTTCAAGAGGATTCTTTGTTCTCCAAATGTCAATCAGGTCCATATTGTCAGTCATTTCAAAAAAAGTTTTTGGTAGTCTTCCATCCTTAGTAAGTACCTGTCTTTGTGCTTTGTCCATATTTGTAGACACTACTCCATTCATGTCTCCCATCAAAATTAGATTATAGTCCAGATAGTCCAACAAAGTCTCATGCAACTTCTTGAAGAATTCAGATTTCCCCTCATTCGGTGCATAAATTCCTACAATCAAAAATTTCTCTCCTTGGACTTGAATTTCAATTGCCAGGAATCTTCAAAAATTAATTTCGGTAGCAATTTTTCCTTTGCATATATCACGACTCCTCTTTTTTTAACTTTGTCAGATGAAATAAATTCTTGTCCCAATCTTTTATTCACCAATATTTTCCTGTGTAACCTCATCACATGTGTTTCTTGTAAACAAATCAAGTCCAATTGTTCTTTCTTCAATATATGAAAAACAGCTTTCCTCTTTCGAGGCATATTCAAACCATTACAATTCCAGCTTAGAAGTTGCAGAGCCATGATGAGACTATTTACTTACTCCTGCTGCTCCAAGTAGTTGTTCTTCCTCTGTCAGTGGTTTCAACCCAAATGACAAGTTTGATATGTCTGATATGTCCAGTGTTCCTTTTCCCAATGGCATCAGTTCCTCCCCAGATTCCACCTCCTTCTGAAGATCCTCTTCGTGGTCTCTCAAGAATTTGTCTTTATCACTCAGTGTCCTTATTCTTATCTTCCTTCCTTTGTATTTAAAAGATAGGCTTTGTGGAAATTCCCACCTGAAGAATATCTTGTTTTTTTTCAGTAAAACAACCAGATCTCTGTAGTAGGTTCTTACATCCAAAATATGCTTCGGGATATCTTTGAAGATCTCCACATAAGAATTTTCAATCTCCAAGGTTTTTTGGTAGTGCAAATTCAAAATTTTATCCCTTTCTTCTTTTGATCTTAATGTTATCAAGCAGTCTCTTGCCTTATTCTTCCTTTGTCTTGTACCGAGCCTAAATGCACTCACTATCTTGAATTCATCCTTCTCAAGGCCCTGTTGCCAAAAGTCCAGGAATTCTTTTGTCAGGAAGTCCGCCAGGTTATCTCTCTCACTTTCCGGAACTGATCTGATCCTTAAGTTTCTCTCTTTTCTTTGCAATTCGATCATAGACAAAGTCAGATCATGATCCTCCAATTTCTTAATGACCGGTGGTATCCTCTCCTGGGTGGCAGCGGCAATTTCCTTTGCTTCCTCAGCAATCTTTCGAGTTGTAGCCGAGTCCTCCAAAAGTCTTACAATAGTCTCTGTATTAGAATTTACCTTCTTTCCCAATTCATCAATACTTTTCGTGTTCAGGTCAATTTTTGCTGAGACCTCAGCCACTTGTTTATTAGTTTCCGCAACTTGTTTACTTGTCTCTGTTCCCTGCTTCGTTAAGTATTCCAAAGATACATTAATTTTGCCAAGTGCCTGTGCCAGAGCATCTTCTGTTGACATAGCTCTTACTTTTGTTTGAGCGGCAGCAGCTGCACCCGTGCCTCCGGATGTTGAAGCTCTCCGCTGGTGGGAAATATCAGTCTTGTATTGTCTACCAGATCTTAAGCTTCTTTCTTCAGATTTCCCCTTTTCTTTATCCATAACACTCTCATTCAGAGCCAAGGTCACGTCCTACACTTGTACTTTTGTTTTAGAAAGGAAATTTCCACTGGCTCTCACTTCTAGTGGCTTAGTTGTTATTGTTGCAACAAAGTCTCCACTAGGGGGAAAGGTTCCAACTTCACTTTGTAATTTTATAACCAATGTCTCTTTAAAAACCCCCTTTTCTCCAATTAGCCACAGTTTCCAATTTATCTTCAATGCTATTTTATGTAAAAGTCCATCCAAAGACACTGTATCTTTACACAGAGTTACTGCTACAAACAATCCCAATGTGCTGACAGTCCACCATTCAGTTTCCCTGTCAAGGCAGTCCGACTCCAGAGATCAAGGCAGCGGATGTTCTTTTTAAATTCGTTCCTTTCTTACAGGCATAAAAAGTTCAATTTCCACCCCCCTCCGCTCCTGCCAAACGGTGGGGAGAAATGCTCTTCCAAACGATAGATTACTAATTTCACAAAAGTATTCACTCTTAAGTTACAGCTTACAGTCACTTTGCTTTAGATTGTCTACACAACGGGAAGGCAGACTTCCTTTTTGTACCTTTCCCGTGCTAGTGCCAAAATTCTTGTTAATTTGCTTTCAATTTAAATCCGTTAATCCTACTCACGAGTAGTTGCTTTTAAGTCCAAATTCTTGGGAAGAAATCAGCGCTCTCCGATCATGGCGATGCGGCTTCACTCAACAGGCTGGGTAGACGACCCTCAGCACCGCGCCGCTCACCTGCTGCCGCTCCGAAGCCTTTAAAAAGGCTCCTTTGCGGTTTTGGGGGGGCGCAAAAGGTGCCCGCCAGGTCTCCTCGTTCACAGGCTTCCGCACCTGTGATTTTTAGGGGTCCCCGCTTCGCCGTAGCGGCAGGACCCGAACCCGCTGAGCAGACTTCCCCCAGAGCTCGGGGGGAAATCCGCCATTAATCGCTGGCGCTGACCGGAAGTCCCGGGGCAGGAAAGTTAAGGGACCAACTGCTTGATGCTGCGAAGGTGGAAAAATGTCGCCTTGGCTGTTGCTGTAACCTGCACCTCCATGGAAAGGGAGGCGTCAAGGATTACACCCAAACTCTTAACAGAAGGCAATGGCACTAATTGGACCCCGCAAGAGAAGGGAGTTGGTCCCTCATCCCCATGCCATCCCAACCCAGCCATAGGACCTCTGTCTTCGAAGGATTTAGTTTCAATCAGCTCCCACAAAACCATCCAGCCACAGCTTCCAAGCATCTGCTCAGTGTGTCCGGGCCGAGTCGGTGCGGCCATCCATCAGCAGGTAGAGCTAAGTGTCATCAGCATATTGGTGACAGCCCAGCCCAAAGCTTCGGACAATCTGGGCAAGGGGGCGCATAAAGATGTTAAAAAGCATTGGGGAGAGGTTTGCGCCCTGCGGCACTCCACACACCAAGGAGTGGCACGACAACATCTCCCTCCCTAGCGCCACCCTCTGTCCCCGACCAGAGATAAAAAAGCACAGCCATTTACGGGCTATGCCCTGTATCCCCACGTCGGCAAGGCGGTGGTCCAGAAGATCATGATTGACCATGTCAAAGACTGCTGACAAATCTAAAAGAATCAGCAGTCCTGACCCGCCTTGATCCAGTTGTCTACGTAGATCATCTGTTAGGGCAACCAGAGCCGTCTCAGTCCCGAAACCAGGACGGAACCCGGACTGAAATGGACCTAAAGCCGATATTTCCTCCAGAAACCTACCAAGCTGATCAGCAACCGCTCTCTCAATTACCTTACCCAGATATGGAAGATTTGAAACTGGCTGGTAATTGGATAGGTCTAAAGGATCTAGTGAAGTTTTTCTTTTTTTATATATAAATTTTTTATTGGTTTTTCAACACATATTAAAAGACAATACAGCACAATACATAGACAAACAAACATATAAACATGTATAATTTCTTGACCTTTCTTTCCTAAAACCTTCTTTCAGCGACTTCCCCATACCTCCCCTTTCTGCATCCCTGTTTTAAATCATTCCAGCAACCCCTAATTTCAATTTCTTGTATCACTTTCTTTAACTCTTTTTTTTTCCATGTCCAATTGTTTGTCACTGCAATTCTATTTTGCATTACCCAAGACATTTTAACATTCATTAATTTTACAGCAATTCTTAAGATAAACTTTAAATTTCTTCCAGTCTTCCTCCACCGTCTCTTTCCCTTGGTCACGGATTCTGCCAGTCATCTCCGCCAGTCCCATGTAGTCGATCACCTTGGTCTGCCATTCTTCCAGTGTGGGTAGTTCTTGTGTCTTCCAATACTTTGCTAAAAGTACTCTTGCTGCTGTTGTAGCATACATAAAAAACATCCTATCTTTCCTTGACACCAATTGGCCTACCATGCCCAGGAGGAAAGCTTCTGGTTTCTTCACGAAAGTGCATTTAAGCACCTTTTTCATTTCATTATAAATCATTTCCCAGAAGACCTTAATCCTAGGGCACGTCCACCAAAGGTGGTAAAAGGTACCTTCAGTTTCCTTACATTTCCAACATTTGTTATTGGGCGTGTGGTAAATTTTTGCCAGCTTGACTGGGGTCATGTACCACCTATATATCATTTTCATAATGTTCTCTCTTAAGGCATTACATGCCGTGAACTTTATACCGGTGGTCCATAACTGTTCCCAGTCAGCAAACATGATGTTATGACCAATGTCTTGTGCCCATTTAATCATAGCTGATTTAACCGTCTCATCCTGTGTATTCCATTTCAACAGCAAGTTATACATTCTTGACAGATTCTTAGTATTGGGTTCCAATAGCTCTGTTTCTAATTTTGACCTCTCCACCTGGAAGCCAATTTTCCTGTCCAGTTTGAAAACTTCATTTATCTGATAGTAATGAAGCCAATCTCTTACTTTTGACTTCAATTTCTCATAGCTCTGCAATTTCACTTTTCCCTCCTCATGTTCTATAATTTCCCAATATTTTGGCCATTTGGGTTCCATATTAAGTTTTTTCACTTCCTTAGCTTCCATTGGTGACAACCACCTGGGGGTTTTGTTTTCCAACAAATCTTTGTACCGAATCCAAACATTATATAATGCTTTCCTAACAATATGGTTTTTGAAACCTTGATGAGTTTTAACCTTGTCATACCATATATATGCATGCCAGCCAAATCTGTTATTGAACCCTTCCAGATCCAAAATGTCTGTGTTTTCAAGAAGCAGCCAACTTTTCAGCCAGCAGAAAGCCGCTGATTCATAATACAACTTTAAGTCCGGCAGGGCAAACCCCCTCTTTCTTTTGCATCAGTTAGTATCTTAAATTTTATTCTGGGCTTTTTGCCCTGCCAGACAAATCTAGATATATCTTTTTGCCACCTCTTGAAACAATCCATTTTGTCCAAAATCTGCAATGTTTGAAACAAAAACAACATTCTCGGCAAGACATTCATCTTAATAACAGCAATTCAGCCTAACAAGGAAAGTCTCAAATTTGACCATACTTCTAAATCTTTCTTAACTTCTGACCAACATTTCTCATAGTTATCTTTAAATAAATTCACATTCTTAGATGTCAAATTAATCCCCAGGTATTTCACCTTCTTTGCTACCATTAAACCAGTTTCACTCTGAAACCTCTCTCTTTCAACCACTGTTAGATTTTTATCCAATACTTTCGTTTTCTGTTTGTTCAGCTTAAATCCTGCTACTTGACCAAATACTTGTATTAGTTCTAAAACTCTTTTCGTACTAGTGTCTGGCTCTTGTAATGTTAAAACTAGATCATCTGCAAATGCTCTCAGTTTATACTGTTTAGCTCCGACCTGAATCCCTTTAACCAGCTGGTCCTCTCTAATCATGTTTAATAAGACCTCCAGGACCGATATAAAAAGTAGTGGGGATATTGGGCATCCTTGTCGTGTCCCTTTCTCAATAGGAAATTCTTCTGTAACCACATTATTTACAATCAATTTTGCTTTTTGTTCAGAATAAATTGCACTTATACCATTTTCAAAACCTTGGCCTACCCCCATCCCTTGGAGATTCTTTTTCATAAAATTCCAAGAAATATTGTCAAAGGCTTTCTCCGCATCCACAAATATTAATACTGCCTTGGTATTAATATTAACTTCCAGTAACTCCATAATGTCTATTATGTTTCTCACATTGTCTGACAAGTGTCTTCCTGGGAGAAAGCCCGCTTGGTCTTTATGAATCTCCCCCACCAAAACTCTTTTCAGTCTTTTTGCTAAAATGTCTGCAAAAATTTTGTAATCCACATTAAGTAATGATATAGGGCGGTGGTTCTTAACCTGGTTCTTCTCAGTCTCTGACTTTGGTATAAGTGTAATATATGCTTCTTTCCACGATTCAGGTGCCTTCTTCCCCTCTAAGATTTCGTTACAGACCTCCTTCAACAGTTGTATAAGCCATTCTTTCAAAGCTTTATAATATCTGGAGGTCAGTCCATCAGGTCCTGGAGATTTTCCCAATTGCATATTTTGAATGGCTCCCTCAATTTCTTGATCAGTTATCTTCTGATTCAAAGTCACTTTACTTTGTTCAGAAATTTTTTGTAATCCATATTTTTTAAGAAATTCTTCTATTTCTTTTTCATTCACCGGCCCTTGTGCATAAAGTCTCCTGAAATAACTCTGAAAGCAGTTTCTGATCTCATTTGGTTTATAAATGTTTTTTCCTTCCACTTCTAAATTTGTAACCGTATTCTGTTTTTGTCTCTTCTTCAGTTGCCATGCCAAAAATTTCCCACATTTGTCTGCCGATTCAAATGTCTTTTGTCTCATTTGTTTTATTTTCCATTCTATCTCTTGATTCATCAGTTCCATATATTGTCTCTGGTAGAACTTGATTTCTCTCAAGATTTCATGTGACTTTGGTTTAGATCTCAATCTTTTTTCTCCTTCTTTTATCTTTTCCAGGATCTTATCCTTCTTCTCATTCTGTCTCTTTCTTTTTATGGCATTCTGTTGTATTAAAAATCCTCGCATGACAGCTTTACTTGCGTCCCAAATTACTCTTTTTTCCACTTCTGTTCTCAGATTTATCTCAAAGTAGTCCTTTACCACTTTCTGGGCCTTTTTATAGACCTCTTCGTCTCTAAATAGGGAGTCATTCATCCTCCATCTAAAGGAGCCAGCTGTTGTTGGGTTCATCTCCATCTTTACAGCATTATGGTCGGAGCAAGTCTTTGGGCAGATTTCCACTTTCTTAATCTTTGATGCCATCCCACTAGTTATCCATATTTGGTCGATTCTAGTCCATGTCATTTTTGCTTCAGAGAAGAAAGTTCCCTCTCTTTCAAGAGGGTTCCTTGTTCTCCAGATGTCAATCAGATTCATATTGTCAGTCATTTCAAAAAAGGTCTTAGGTAATCTCCCATCCTTGGAGATCACCTGTTTTTGTGCTTTGTCCATATTTGTAGAAACCACTCCATTCATGTCTCCCATTAAAATTACATTATAATCCAAAAAGTCTATTAATGTCTCATGCAATTTCTTAAAAAATTCTGACTTCCCTTCATTTGGTGCATAAACTCCTATTATCAATAATTTTTCTCCTTGAACTTGAATTTCAATTGCCAAATACCTTCCTTGTTCATCTTTAAATATTAATTTAGGGGCCAACTTTTCCTTTGCATAAATCACCACTCCTCTTTTCTTCACTTTGTCCGATGAAATGAATTCTTGTCCTAATCTTTTGTTAATAAGTAATTTTCGATGTACTCTAGTCACATGGGTTTCTTGTAAACAAATCAAGTCCAATTGTTCTTTTTTTAAGATATGAAAAACCTCTCGTCTCTTTCTAGGAAGATTGAGGCCATTACAATTCCAACTTAGAAATTGCAGAGACATCTTGTTCTTTATTTGGTTACCCCTCCAACAGCTCCAAGAAGATCGTCTTCTGTTGATTTTTTAGCTCCAAAAGATAAATTGGAAATATCTGGTAAATCCTCTAGGTCCGTAGGTTCCGCCGTTCCCTTCAGAAGATCCTCCTCATTCCTTGTCAGAAACTGTTCTTTGTCTTGCACTGTTTTAATCTTAATTTTCTTTCCTTTGTAGTTAAAAGACAGGCCTTGTGGGAACTCCCATCTGAATAGTATGTTGTTCTTTCTCAATAGAGTGACCAAATCCTTGTAATAGGTCCTCACTTCCGGTCGGCGCCAGCGCTAATGGCCGCCTCCTGCTGAGCTCTGCTCAGGGAGGCTTCTTCACGAGTTTGGGTCTGACCGCTACGGCGAAGCGGGGACCCCTAAAATCTCAGGCGCGGAAGCCTGAGAGCAAGGAGGCTCGGTGGGCACCTTAAGCGCCCCCCCTTACTGCAAAGGAGTCTTTTTAAAGGCTCCGGAGCGGCATCGGGGAGCGCGGTGCTGAGAGCCGCTACCCAGCCCGTGGAGTGAAGCCGCGTCGCCATTGACAGAGAGCGCCGATTCCTTCCTGACATTTGGAACTTAAATTGGACAACCGTGAGTAAGATTGAACAACAAATCTAAAAGGAAACAATTTGAAATTGGCTGAAAACGGAGAAGGCAAAAAGTAAGGAAGTCTGCCTTCCTCGGACTGCATGTAAATAAAGCAACGGACAGGAAGCTGCAATTTGACAGAAAGCAGCCTTAAAATTGACGGACTCTGACATTGGACTTAAATCCCCCCCTTAGCAGGCAGGGGCAGGGGGGGAAGATTGGTGATTTGTTTTACCTGCATGAAAGAAGCTTAGAAGGGGAAAGTTCTGCCGTTTTAAACCCTTGGGGAGGACTGCTTGGAAAGCGAGCCACCGGGACTGAGAACTGTCATTCGATTTGCTACAAAGTAGGCGCTTTGCCTTGGATAAACTAAAGACACTATTTGTTACAAGTTTGGCACTTTGGAAAGATACAATTTGATATTTTGGAAATTACCGGACAATTGGTTGCTACTTTTGTTTACCTCTGAAGGGAACTTTCGTTCCTTTGTATTTGGAACTTTGAGTTGCTCCATCTAGAGGCTGTAGGAATATAGCCACTATTTTTTTACTGTAAGGAACAGACTTGTGGAATTTCCCAGCTGAAAGTGATTCTCGTGGGAAAGACCTTGGGATATGAGTGGCCCAACAGAGGAGAGATTAACAAGGGCTAAGAGCAAAGTTGAACAAAAGAGAAGAGGCTCAATCATAAACCCAACTGCACCTGCTTCAACTCCCTCCATGGATACAGTAACAATAACAAAGGCATTGGTTAAAATAAATGAAACTCTGGAAGTCTTAACAAAGCAGAGCACTGAAAATTCCAAACAGTTGAATGAATTATCAACAAAATTGGACCTGAATACAGAGACTATAAATAAATTAGTTCAAGAAAATGAGATAACTAGAAAGATCGCAGAGGAGGCAAAAACTTCGGCAGAGGAGGCAAAAATTTCTGCAGGAAACACACAGGAAAAGATAGTACCAGTCTGTAAAAAGCTGGAAGAACATGATGCTGCCCTGTCTTTAATGGAACTACAGAGGAAAAGTAAAAATTTGAGATTGAGATTTATTCCAGAAAATGAAAAGGACAATTTGATAGACTATCTTACAAAAGAATTTCTGGACTTTTGGCAGGACAGCTTAAAAGAGGAGGAATTTAAGATAACAACTGCTTTCAGACTGGGAAGGAGACAGAACAGAAAGAGCCCAAGAGATTGCCTGATAACTTTGAGATCTCAGGAGGAGAGAGACAAGATATTGAATTTACACTTTCAAACAGCCCTTGAGATTGAAGATTCTCGTGTGCAGATCTTTAAAGATATCCCTAAATAGTGAAGTTTTTCTTTAAGAGCAGACACACCACTGCTTCCTTCGTGTCCCCTGGGAATGTCCTCATGCCAAGGGACAAATTGATAATTTCAACCAGGGGGGTCCGTGCAACATCTGGGCATGCCCTAATCAGCCAAGACGGGCACGGATCGAGGAGGCAGGTGGTGGGCCTACCAGCTTGGAGGAATCTATCCACATCAGCAGGGAGTAGCCAATTGAAATGGTCCAACACTGGACCCGAAGACAGTCAAGGGGCCTCCAGTTCAGTCACTGTATCTAAATTGGCAGGGAGGTCATGGCGGAGCAACAGGACTTTCTCCGCAAAAAAGCTCGTGAATACCTCACAGCTGTGGGTCAAATTTGTGCTTAAATTTGGTTGTCCTCCTAAGGACATTATCGACCTAATTATTCTAAAAAGTTGTGCCGGGCGAGAGCTAGCGGATGCAATGGAAGCTGGAAAGTAAGATTTCTTAGCAGCTTGCATAGCCATCTCATAGGCTTTCATAAGTGTCCTATAAGATGTTCTTGAAGCTCTGTCACGAGTCCGTCGCCATTCAGTGGTGCCTCACAAGACGAAAAGAATCCGTTCCGCGAGTCTCTTCGTCTTGCGGTTTTTTCGTCTTGCGAAGCAAGCCCATTAGCGGCTTAGCGGATTAGCACTATTAGCGGGCTTAGCGGATCAGCTGATAAGCGGCTTAGCTGCTTAGCGGATGAGCTGATAAGTGGCTTAGCGGCTTAGCGGATCAGCTGTTCAGCGGCTTAGCGGATCAGCTGATAAGCGGCTTAGCGATCAGCTGATAAGCGGCTTAGCAGCTTAGCGGATCAGCTGTTAAGCGGCTTAGCGGCTTAGCGGATCAGCTGATAAGCGGCTTAGCAGCTTGGGAAAAAGGGGGGGGAAAGGAAAAAAACCCCGCAGGAACTCGCAAGACATTTTCGTCTTGCGAAGCAAGCCCATAGGAAATTCGTTTTGCGAAGCACCTCCAAAACGGAAAACCCTTTCGTCTAGCGGGTTTTCCGTCTTGCGAGGCATTCGTCTTGCGGGGCACCACTGTACTCACTCTAGCTGTCTGAGATCCTGCTTCATTTTCCGGAGCACCTCAGTAAACCAAGGGGCCTGGTTTCGACGGGGTCGCAGAGGGCACTTAGGCGCGATCTCATCGATGGCTGCCAAGAGCTGGTTATTCCAGTCCTCAACAAGGTCATCTAATGAGTCGCCAGGAGGAGCAGGGTCCCGCAAGGCCTGACGGAATCTTTCAGGATCCATCAGCCTTTGCGGGCGAGCCCAAATAGGCTCACCACCCGAGCAGGGGAGGAGCGGGAAGTCAATCTTGGCTTTCAGAGCGTAGTGAACAGACCATGGCACTTCCACAGGGGGGAGCATGATCACATCTATGCCAGCACCAAAGATCAGATCCAGCGTGTGGCCTGCTTGATGAGTGGGGCCCAAAGCAAACTGGGAGAGCCCTAGTGTTGCCATGGAAGTCACTAGGTCCAGAGCCTGTGAGGAGGGGGCGGGATCGGCATGGACAGTGAAGTCTCCCAAAACCAATAAGCTTGGGAACTCCAAGGCCCAGCCCGCCGCCACCTCCAGCAGGTCTGACAGGGTGGCTGCCGGTGCGCTGGGTGGTCGGTACACCAGCCAGACAGCCAAGCTCTCCTTGGTGCCCCACACGATTGCCGGTGCTGGCAGAGCTCTGAAAGAGCAATCCTCCGGGATTAACAACGCTACTCCTCCCCCCCCTCCCGACCCACAGTCCGCGATTGATGGAGGACAGAGAAGCCTGGGGGTGTTATCTCATGTAGGGAGACTACTTCGCCTTCCCGTACCCAGGTCTCCGTCACGCAAGCCAGGTCAATCCCCTGCGAGACAAAAGAGTCACCCATGGTGGCGGTTTTGTTGCCTATGGACCTGGCATTGCACAACACCAATGACGGAGGTGGGTAATCCCTGCTCGCCCTACCCTCGTCCCTTGGGATGGGGCGCAGACTGGAAGGGGTTCGAGCATCACTGCATCTCAAAACCCTTCGCCGATAGTGATATCTAGCCCCACCGCCATTCCTCCCTAGCCCTTCAATAGTGGGAATCCCAGACCCCATACTAGCCTCCCCAATAGAGGGGTAACATCCCCTCACTGACAAGTCATCCCTGGGCCAGGACTCCTGGGTCAAAATGGTAAGGGGAAGAGGTGAAGTTTTGATAGGGTAAGTATCACTAGAAGATAAAACCCAACCAACCGCAACCCAAGCGGGGAGAGCGGTCCCATGGTGTTTCGTTAACTGTCAATCCCCCTCTCCCTCCTGGATTGATTGGAGGACTGTTGGTTCTATCTGTGGCTGTGGGAGTATTAATGAGGCATGTGCTATAAAATGTGGATCACTGGCCAACAAAGAGCCAGCTTCGAGTTTGGAAGATCTGTCCATCCTGTCTCTCCAGGAGTACAGTAGAGAAGGTTGATCATTCTGAAAAATTTATCATTCTGATACATTTTTGGAACATTAGGCAAAGGTCCAGATGTAGATTGGGTGCTGGATTTCTCCAGATTGTCAGCAACGTAGAGTTCTTTAGGTGTTGTTGCCATAGAAATGTCGGAGGCGCCAAATTCCTCATCTACTTCGGTGTCACTTGAAAAGGGAATAGGGAGTTGCACTGATGTCTTTCTGTGGGATAAGGAGCTGTTGGACCTCTTTAAATATTGTGCTCTAGGGTCTACATCACCAAAGGAAAACCTTATATTTTGGGTAGAAATCTCAGTCTTTATACTCATTAGCCTCTTCTTCAGGTCTTGTAAATCTAGGCTTACAGAATTCTTTTCTTCCTTCGGACAGTTAGTATTTCTAGCGTTAAGCTTGCTTTCCCTTGTCCTCATTAGCTTTGACTCTATGCAAGGAACCAATTGCCTCCTTGTTTCGTCCTTAAATACCCTCACTGGGCAGAGAGAGTGGAACCACCATAGAGTATCCTTTATCTCCATGAGTCAAGATGGGAGGGCTGATGACCTAAAGGTCATAAATAGGCGCGTGATGGTTCCCAAGGTAGGCAGGAAGTGGAAATTTTCTAGATCTCCATTTCGGTAATGGTAATTCAGGAGCTGAGACAAGGAGCTGAGACAAGGACATGCCATTTGGATAGGATTTAAAAAGATATTTCTACAAGCAAGGAGTTTGCCATTAGGGAGCATTAAAACATGCATTCCCTGCGAAATGGTGATTTGTTATTATGCAGATTAGTCTAAGTGAAGACTGTGATTGATTGCATACAAAGCAGCTTCCTAGACGCTGTAAACATACAGCGGCCATCAGGAGTCATTTTATAATGCATTATGTAGCACATGCTGCCCAATTGCTCCTCATGCTGTTCTCTCTTGGAGCAAGCAGGAGAAGCAAAGCACAAGGCCTTGGCACCACATCACGTCTGAACCCGGGACTGTGGCCTTATCATAATAAGCAACAATTGCCAGCCAATCTGAAGTCCCTGCTTATGGCTGGCCTGCTGACTGTGGCTTGTTAGGGAGCAACAAACCATGACCAGATGTAATGGGGAAAACAAAGCTCCCAGGTTTGTTTATCCTACTTGTGCCAGGAGCAAAGGGGGAGAAATGAAGCAATGGTCACAAGCATCTTGCAACCGTAAGTCAGAAAGTCGATGGTGATGTGTGAATACATAGATTACAACACCCTTGCACTCACCATGATTCAGAGTAGAGTAACTCAACAGGTAACGTTGAATACCAAGAGCTGTTGTGTTTTTCTGAAATCTGTTCAGGCAAAAAGTGTTCAGTACCAGATACACCTGCCCTGTGGTGCTGAAGATTTCTGTGTGAATTACAGAACATGAACTGGTTACTTGACTAGGAGCCAGGAGCACGTAAAAAGGGAGGGGGCACCTCACAAACATGAATTATATCTACATCACCAAAGGAAAACCACAAATAAACGCTGACAGTCCTTTAAGAACTCATTTCTTATTAAATGCAGCTCAATTGTGTTCAGATGTCTGTGACCCTGTCCTTGAGAAATGGCAGAGGTCACAAAACCTAGCAGAGAATTCTGCCAATTATTCCATCTGTTATTTGCATAGCCTATGGCTTTATTTATGTACCACAAAAGTAGTAGTGTAGTGTCCTGTGGGGGAGGTGTCCAGTCTCAAGTCAAACAAGAGCATGTAATAACCCATCTGAATATGGCAACTGTAAGCTCTGACTCACTTGCTAAATATTCTCCTATCCTTGTCATGGTATCACATGGCAATTGCTGCCTACCGTCAAGAACAGTCCATTATGCAGATGTAGTTTTGGTTACTGCATTTTGCTAACTTGGGTGCCCTTTTTCATCTGCCACCAGACAACTCACCCCCACCCCCCCAAAAAACCGATCACTGCAAGGATTCAGGAAACTGTGTAAGGGTCGAGGCACCCGAACACATAGTATTGCTAGAACTTTTATGCAACGACTAGACTGGTGAAGTGTTAGGTTCCATACAGCATCATTCAACAGTAGTGCTTGCTGTACCCCTCCAGTCTGGTGCGCATTAAGGATTCTGCACAGGAATTCAGTTTTTCCCATCACGACTCAAAGAAGTGACCTCCAAAATACATTGTGCAACTTTCTTGAATGGGTAAAATGCCTTCATGGTGACTGAAACACGAGGCAAAGCAGAGGTGGATTTAGGGCAGTGAAGCTCTTCCCCTGCACAGGATGTGGGGGCCAGAAGGGAGCCTTCCTGCCTCCTTCCCCAAGCCTAGTTAGTGCTCTCCCAGCTTTGGGAATGAGATGAGAGGGCTCTAGGACCCCACCAGAGCCTTGTGCATCCTTCCCCAAGCCTGACCCCTCCCCTGCCTGGCTTTTGGAAGGCACCAGGAGGGCACCATGTTACCAAGGTCCCTCCCTGGGCAAAGTGTCATTTGTTCTTTAGTAAGAGTGTCTGTGCAAACAGAACAGAAACGGTGATGGTAGGTGAAATATACTCAGAGTCGCAAAGTGATTTCATGCTCTTTATTCAGCTCGTAGTGGTGAGGAGGAATGAATGAAAGTCCCCTCAAAGCATCTGCTTTATATACATTATTTACACAATGGGCTGCACATGATTGGCTAATTCCGGAATTCTACTATAAGCCAATCAGGTTGTGGATTCACTTCTATCTGGAGCATGATTGGGTGGTTCCTGCCAACCAATCATACTGCTGCATTGTTCTAGGGACAATCAGACTGCTGCATTCTGAATCCTATTGTTCTAGGACCAATCAGACTGCTGCAGTTTGGATCCTATTCAACTCAGTACATAACAGTAGGGATGAATGGAAATGACCTTCCATTGAGCACTCTGTCTTAAGCTCCCCTCGAAAGCTGGGGGATGCATATAGGTTCTGGTAACACCAGACGCATTTGCACAGAGGATTTGATCCCCACAGCCCATGTTCACGGAGACAATGCCATCTGTGGAAGTCCTAACCATGCCACATGATTGCCAGGCTATGTGCAAGTCTAATATGGGGTGTGTGCAGCTAGGCCCCTGCAGTAGGCTGTGGGGAGACTAAGGAAGCCTCCCTTTTTAAAAAGGCGTTCAATCCAGTGCTGAACTGGAAGCGTAACACTGGCCCTCCAAGTTGTCACGGGTGAGGTTTCACTATGTTACGAGACTCCTTAAAATCGAATAAACAAGAAACATGGGGGGAAATATTATGAGACTCACCGCAGCCGATTAAGGCCTGGTGAGATGCTGCTGATTAGCTGGATAGCCCATGTTTTCTACCAACGGAAGATTGGCTGGCATACATTTAAGATACAGGTAGGTAGCCGTGTTGGTCTGCCGTAGTCGAAACAAAATAAAAAAATGCCTTCCAGTAGCACCTTAGAGACCAACTAAGTTTGTGATTGGTATGAGCTTTTGTGTGCTCATGTATCTGAAGAAGTGTGCATGCACACGAGAGCTCATACCAAGAACAAACTTAGTTGGTCTCTAAGGTGCTACTGGATAGGGACACGGGTGGTGCTGTGGGTAAAACCTCAGCACCTAGGACTTGCCGATCGCATGGTCAGCGGTTCGAATCCCCGCGGCGGGGTGAGCTCCCGTCGTTCGGTCCCAGCTCCTGCCCACCTAGCAGTTCGAAAGCACCCTTAAGTGCAAGTAGATAAATAGGTACCGTTTTATAGCGGGAAGGTAAATGGCGTTTCCGTGTGCTGCCCTGGTGCCGGTTCGCCGGAGCAGCTTCGTCACGCTGGCCACGTGACCCGGAAGTGTCTGCGGACAGCGCTGGCTCCCGGCCTCTAGAGTGAGATGAGCACACAACCCTAGAGTCTGTCAAGACTGGTCCGTACGGGCAGGGGTACCTTTACCTTTACCTTAAGGTGCTACTGGAAGGCATTTTTTATACATTTAAGAGAAAGTCTTTCATTTAAGAGTTATCAACATAAAACGTTTTAAAGCAATTAGACCTATTAGTACAGCAGCATCCCAAAGTTCAACAGGTCAAGCCATTCATAGTTCCACTATGACTACGTGACAGGGCTGAGAAAGGGAGTCACCGCAACTCAAGTTGACTTCATCATGCGAGGTTCAAGTCTTACATGCTTGCTGCTTGAAACATGGCCCTATGGGTGCAGCTTCCCCACAGCAAAGCGTTTATGAGAAGCAGAGAATTACTTTATCCTCTTCCAACCATTTGAGGAGTGTTTCACATAAAAGGCTTAGCTCATCTCGATTGGATTCTGCCCCACGTGGCAACCTCGGTACGGACTCCACTATGAATTGCTCCTTAAGCATATGCCTGGACAGGGAAAGCTGCTCAGATCTAACATGATGGCTGTATTCTCTTCAAGAGAAGACTCGGACCACCAGGAGTTCTTTGTAATAAACCATTTATGTATGCAGCGTTAGAAATGAGCCACAGTGTTGTATAAACCTTGGTCTTTATTAGGGCTACATCAACAGAAAGAGGGGTTTGCCACTAGAAAACAAGTAGATGTGGAACAGACTTCCACCGGTGAGTGGTTGGCTTTGGTTTTTTACAAGGCAAATTGCAAAAAGAAGCTGCAGGTTGTATTATCATAGATGACTATGAATAGCCTAGTCTTGAATAGATGAGTTCACTCAACATCAGTCTTTTCTCAAAGCAGCAACAGAACTAGAACAGAAATGAGATATCGGCACAAAGCAATGTGGCAGCAGCAGACATATCCTCCAAGCTGTTCTTCAAACGTCTACAGACCTCAAAAAATGTGAGCTGCAAAAACCTTAAAGCAAAATGAAGCTGAAACAGTACAACTGGACTATAAGGAGGCCAACTGGGAAAAAGTGAAATTGCTAACTGTCATATTGAAGTCATATATACTGTACTTGGTGTGTTCTTTGGAGTTCACTCATGTTTATGAAGGCCACATTAGACTGTGTTCAGGAACACCCATGTCTTCACATATAAATTGGATGATACTCCTTTGGAGTGAGATGCCTCCTACAAATTGGGCAAAAGTTAGCATACCTAAGAAAATTGCTGAAGCACTGACTACAGAAGATGTGGCCACATGTTGTTGACACTATAAGCCGTCCGCTTTGCACAATCTCTGCAAAGCTGTCTATGCAAATTACGGACAATTCCAAGGCTATTCAAAAGCAAATTTCTCATTTTCAAAATCTCACACATCACATCAAACAGGACGTTGGACTTTCTGGCCTCTGGGATTCGTTTACCCAGTGGCTCACCGGCTGGTTACCAAATATGAATTGGCTTCGCAATCTTTTTCAATATGCTATTATCATAATATGTATATTAATTTTGCTATGTTGTTTCATCCAGTGCATCCCTGGTCTCATACGCCTTTGGTCTCAGTGTTTTTCTCCTCCTCAGCCACCCAATAAAATTATTGCTGCCTACTTTGCAAAATGGCAGCACCAACAGTAAACATTAGGGGAGATGTGGGCAGAATTATCTCGGGCATGCGCTGGCAAACCACGTATCCCGAGGTATTTTTTGTCCCATTCACCCTGAATTCAGTAACAACATCGGTGGGCAGAATTATTTTGGGCATGCGCTGGCAAACCACGTATCCCGAAGTACTTTTGTCCCACTCACCATTAAATAAATAAAGAAAGGGGGAGATGCTGGGATGCTGGATGCAACAATCCTATACACGACTGTGACATGTTTGGGAAAGTCTTGCTCTTAAGTTTCGCTCCTGCACACAATACTGCACAAACAGTACTAAGACATTCACTCACCAGTTCAGCTCACATTGAGTTCAGGAAAACATTGTACCTGACTTGTTCTTAAAGCATAGTTGACCACATCTACGGATGAATGCTATATCAATCACTAGTAAAAGTTTAATTAGGAGGTCTTCATGCCTGTGTGATTCTGTGTTCCCTTTCCCACCCTGTAATCCATTGGTGATTAATGTAATCTTTGCTTTGTACTTGTGTTGACCAATCAGCAATAAGCACATATGTGGCAATGCTGTAATATTCAATAAAAGGGACTCTCCGAGACTTGCTCGAGAGATGCCTCCCAGATGACACTCGCTACCTGTCTGTCGTTATTTCAACCCAACATCTGGTGACCCCGACGTGCCAGATCCCTCACGCAGCCAAACCCCTGTACTTCACTCGACTGGAAAAGTCTCAGCGCGCTAATTCGTGAGTATGGGGGGGGAATTGACTAGGTTCCAGCAGGAGCATGCCAAGGAGCTGCTCCATCTCGTTAGACAGCGTATGGCGGGTGTTCATATTTCTTTAAAAGAAATTGAACAATTGCTATGTGAGATTGCTTGCCAATGCCCTTCTTATCCAGAGGCTGGTTCTTTGGAAGTAGAAACTTGGCAAAAGATCGGAAAAACCCTTTTTGCAGAACCGAGGGCTCCGATTCATTGTCTGCTTACTTGGCAGAAGTGTGCAGACGCCGTCGCTAAATTAGGACCTCAGGCATCTCCGACGGCACCTGCTCTTTTGTCAGTTGCAGGCAATCCCCCACCTTACCCCAAGATTTTACCCCCATTGCAACCTTGCCAGCCCCTCCCTTCGTCTCAGCCCACATCCTCCCTCCCTCCTTCCATCCCTCCTTCGCCTGCCCCAGCCCCTGCGTGCTCTTCTACAGGAGCTGTGCGTGCCGCGCTTTCTTTAGCTAGGCAGAAAGGGCTCCTGTCCTTAGAGGAAGAGTCTGAATGGGCTGGGGAAATGCCATCTGCTTTCCCTATCTCCTATACCAACCAAGGAACTGCTCAACAACAGGTGTTGTACGAGACACTTCCTTATTCTGTTATGAGGGAACTAAGGAGAGCCATTACTGATTCTGGTTTAAAATCCTCCTATGTGATAGGGATGCTGGAGGGGATAGCAAGCGGTTACACAATGCTACCCCAAGATTGGAAAGATTTGATGCGCATGCTTTTATCTCCAGCGCAATATGTAGTTTTTGAAAGTGAATTTAAGCATAATGCAGCAGCCCTGGCTGATCCGCAGCATACAGCCAATCAACTCTTTGGTGCTGGTCCGTATGATAATATACCAGCCCAGGCGACACTAACACCTTTGCATTTCAGTCGCACCGCGACCTGTGTGCAACGCGCCTTTCGAAAAGTCCCTGTCTCAGGACAACCACTGAGCTCCTTTGTTAATATTAAGCAACAACATTCGGAACCCTACCATCAATTTATAGATAGGTTGAAAGAATCAGTCACTAGGCAGGTTGATAACACTACAGCCCAAAATGAATTGATGAAAAAATTGGCTTTTGAAAATGCAAACACCGACTGCAAGAAGGCATTGCAGTCAGTTATACATCGCCCTAAATATGACCTGGCCGATATGATTCAAACTTGTGCTGAAATTGGAAGCCAGAGTCATGCGATGTCCTTGCTTGCCGGTGCCATCCAAGCTGGCAATAAGCCAACAGGCAATTGCTTCAACTGCAAGCGCCCAGGTCATTTTGCCAAACAATGCAGAGCCCCTGGTGGAGGAGCAAATAGGAATGGTGATGGCAGTAAGGCTAAACCTTCCAAAAAATGCCCAAAATGTGGTAAAGGCTATCATTGGGCAAATCAGTGCCGGAGTTCGGGAAACTCCATGGTGGCCCCACTCTCGGGCCAGGACAAATAGAGAGGAAAACAGAAATAGACAGCCCTTTGCTGTCAGTTTCTGCTATTGAAAATTTTCCTAAGGAAACACCTTCTGATTTCACCATTGATTTAATTAATCAGGAAACCAAAGACGCTGTTTTACCTGGTGAAATCATGCTCATGCCCACCCAATTGGCAGGCCCATTACCTCCTAAGGTCACAGGCTTGATTTTACCCAAATTCTCTGCAGCCAAAGAAGGAATCATGGTTATTCCGGGAGTCCTAGATCCTGACTATGTGGGCACAATCATGGTTCAACTTTGGAGCCATCTGCCCATGCAGTTAAAAAAGGGTGAGTCTTGGGCACATTTGGTAGTGCTCCCTTCTCATTCTACTGCTTCTAT
Source organism: Podarcis filfolensis (assembly GCF_964270895.1). Taxonomy (NCBI): domain Eukaryota; kingdom Metazoa; phylum Chordata; class Lepidosauria; order Squamata; family Lacertidae; genus Podarcis; species Podarcis filfolensis. The sequence goes on from NC_139619.1 coordinate 19,833,754, forward strand.
TATGGATAATAATTTGCACCAGCTCTCTCCTCTCTCTCCACAGCTATTAGCTGTAATCCAGAGAATCGGTGAACAGAAACTTCTTCGTAAGTACAAAATCAATGGCAAAGTTCTGGAAGGCTTGATTGACACAGGCGCAGACATTTCTGTCATTTCCAGTAATTGCTGGGACCCCACGTGGCCCCTTGAGTCTGCCTCTGCAGTTTGGGGTGTGGGTGGACCTCAAACCTCTTCTAAAAGCGTACAGTGGCTGCCTGTTTCTCTGCCTGATAGCTCTGAAACAATTGCATATATCCAGCCCTGTGTGCTGAAAATCCACCTCAATCTGTGGGGCAGAGATTTGCTACAACAATTGCAAGCTACCATTCAATTTAATGAGTAAGCTTGCACTCCCCCATACTATGTGAATCAAGCCCTCCAGCCTTTCCGTCTTCAGTGGCCAAATAAAATCACTCACCTCAAGCTGAACAGTTTAGAAAGGAACAACAGCTGGAAGCAAGCCCTGATAATTTGCTTCTGTGCCTCATTTCATGCCTTAATATAAATTCCATGATAGTGCTCATTTTCAGTGTTTTGTTTTTGCCCCTTTCTGCTTCCGCTCCTAGTGGCGGTGATTCCACACCAATTAATGTGTGGGAATCTTTTGCAAAAACCCTCAATGTTTCATCCTTTTGCCTAACTCAGCAGGTATCAATAGGTGAAATCCTTGGGTCTTGCCATGACCCTCTCGATTTGCAAAATGATACCTGGTTTTATTCATCCTTACCCCAAAATGATTCTCTTCGCACCCTTGGTTATTCTGGTTACCATAACTGGGGTAACCAAGTTCGCCGACGCCCATCTCTAGCCATTGATTTGTTGACCCCATACGTGGCCTCTTTCAATATCACTTGCGCCCGTATGGTCAATTGCACAAAGCCCAACTGTGTGACAATGGGCAAGGATAATTTCAACTGCTCTGATTATGTAAATATTTCCTACGTATATAAATATACAGAGCTGCCTGAAGGCTGGTTCTGGTCGTGTCCTGGCTATACGTTTAATTATATTCCTGCAAACATTAGCCATGGCACACCTTGCTGTTTAAGCCGTTTGTCTATCATATTACCCAAAAAGCATCATTTATCTCACTCTCGATATCGACGTTCTGTGGAATTGACTAATGATTGTGATGATTCTGTTTCTCTCCCTAGCAGATCTGAATATATTTCTCTAGCTGTCTCTCTTTTAGGAGTCCCTGGATTGGCTGCACGGAATAGCAGGAATATTAACTCTTTAGCTTGCTCCGCAGCAAAAGCCTTGAATTCTACTTCACAAGCTCTTCACCTTCTGAGTAAAGAACAGAGTGAATTGCGTCATGGACTCTTACAGAATCGCGCTGCAATAGATTATTTGCTAATGCTTCATCATTATGGTTGTGAACAAGTGAATGATATGTGTTGCTTTAATATTACGGACAATTCCAAGGCTATTCAAAAGCAAATTTCTCATTTTCAAAATCTCACACATCACATCAAACAGGACGTTGGACTTTCTGGCCTCTGGGATTCGTTTACCCAGTGGCTCACCGGCTGGTTACCAAATATGAATTGGCTTCGCAATCTTTTTCAATATGCTATTATCATAATATGTATATTAATTTTGCTATGTTGTTTCATCCAGTGCATCCCTGGTCTCATACGCCTTTGGTCTCAGTGTTTTTCTCCTCCTCAGCCACCCAATAAAATTATTGCTGCCTACTTTGCAAAATGGCAGCACCAACAGTAAACATTAGGGGAGATGTGGGCAGAATTATCTCGGGCATGCGCTGGCAAACCACGTATCCCGAGGTATTTTTTGTCCCATTCACCCTGAATTCAGTAACAACATCGGTGGGCAGAATTATTTTGGGCATGCGCTGGCAAACCACGTATCCCGAAGTACTTTTGTCCCACTCACCATTAAATAAATAAAGAAAGGGGGAGATGCTGGGATGCTGGATGCAACAATCCTATACACGACTGTGACATGTTTGGGAAAGTCTTGCTCTTAAGTTTCGCTCCTGCACACAATACTGCACAAACAGTACTAAGACATTCACTCACCAGTTCAGCTCACATTGAGTTCAGGAAAACATTGTACCTGACTTGTTCTTAAAGCATAGTTGACCACATCTACGGATGAATGCTATATCAATCACTAGTAAAAGTTTAATTAGGAGGTCTTCATGCCTGTGTGATTCTGTGTTCCCTTTCCCACCCTGTAATCCATTGGTGATTAATGTAATCTTTGCTTTGTACTTGTGTTGACCAATCAGCAATAAGCACATATGTGGCAATGCTGTAATATTCAATAAAAGGGACTCTCCGAGACTTGCTCGAGAGATGCCTCCCAGATGACACTCGCTACCTGTCTGTCGTTATTTCAACCCAACATTCCACAACTCAAAGTGCCTGAGGATCTTGCAAATTCCCTCCTTCCTACTTCTCTGGGGAGCTTTCTAGTGGCAAGAGCACCACTCTGTGTGTGTCTGCTATCATCACCACCACCACTAAATATGAGGCTGTCAGACAATGGTTGAGGTCTGAACTCTCTATTGGGCTGCTGCCCACTCTCTCCAACAAGCACAAGAGAATCGTCTTGCGTAAGATCAACAACTATAGGTTCTGAAGTTTCGCAAGTGAGGTCAACTACTTCCACATCCATACTTCTATCATTAAGGCTGTGTGGCAGGGAGGCGGAGGCGGAGGCGGAGGAGGAGGGGATACAGGGTTCAGAAGCAGTTCCCACCAGTGTTGCGACTGCCCCTCTTGCTGTTGCTGTGCTGGGTTGCATTACATTCTGTACTTGTTGAACTCATGATGCACAGGGATGGGAGAGGCACAGGCTGCAGAGTACTTGCTTCCCCCCTTATCTCCGTGTGCTGCTCCCTGCTTAGTCGCCAAGCAATTCTGTAATGTGATAAGGATGATCATGAATGCTCTCTCTAAAGCAACTTGATGCAACTGGTGACGCTTTGGAGCACCGTGACTTTCTTAGAGTTGTCTCTTTTATAGCAGGTACTCCGAAGCTGGAGCAAGTTCAACATCTTGAGGAGTTAGGGCAGGCTTCCTCAACCTCGGCCCTCCAGATGTTTTTGGCCTACAACTCCCATGATCCCTAGCCAGCAGGATCAGTGGTCAGGGAGGATGGGAATTGTCGTCTCAAAACATCGGACGGGCCGAGGTTGAGGAAGCCTGAGTTAGGGTGTCTTTCGTGTTACTCTATAGAACTGCATTCACGTGGGAAGAAACAGGATTAGGCTAAGAAGCAGGCACACAAAGATTCATTTTCTATCTTTCAGCCAAGAGATTAGCTAAAACAATTAGGATTATTCCGAGGTGGAGCATCTTTCCCTACCTTGACAGTCCTCTTTATACAAGAGTCTGATAAGGAGAAGGGAAGAACTCATGATGAATGTCTCTTCTTCAAGAAGAACCAGGGCACATAGCCAAGCTGAGGACGATGGGAAATCTTAAATGAAATTCATTGGAGTTGCCTCTACTAGAGCGCACCTCCTATGGCTGCTCTTGCAAGAGGTATTTTCCAGGTATGACACATTCAATGTGTACACCCAACAGGGTGGATAAAAATCAATGATTTAAAAAAGAATAATTAAAAAATCTGTTTTTTATTTAAATTGGATTTTTAAAATAAAATGCTTTTGGAGGAAAGATCTTTCTAAAGATAGTTTTCTATTTAAGTTACATTATAGTCCAAAGGCTATTCATCAGGAAAGAAGTATTTGTTTTAAGTCTTTCATGTGTGCTAAAACTCAGTCTAAGTTTTTTTTGGGTTTTTTAACAAAAAAAAACCCACGTTTAACCACATCAGTTAACAATCATGGATACATATGCTATAATTTTATTGTTTTAGTTAAATACGCTATTTAAATTGTTATTAAGGAAATGATTATTTTTCTCCTTCAGCTGTCCACGGAGGCGCAGGTCAATTCTGTGTCCAGGGCAGCTGTTTACCAGCTCCATCTGGTACACAGGATGAGACCCTCCCTGCCTGCAGACTGTCTCGCCAGAGTGGTGCATGCTCTAGTTATCTCCCGCTTGGACTACTGCCATGTGCTCTACATGGGGCTACCTTTGAAGGTGACTCGGAAACTGCAATTAATCCAGAATGCGGCAGCTAGACTGGTGACTGGGAGCGGCTGCCGAGACCACATAACACCGGTCTTGAAAGACCTACATTGGCTCCCAGTACGTTTCCGAGCACAATTCAAAGTGTTGATGCTGACCTTTAAAGCCCTAAACGGTCTCGGTCCAGTATACCTGAAGGAGCGTCTCCACTCCCATTGTTCTGCCCGGACACCTGGGTCCATCTCCAAGGGCCTTCTGGAGGTTCCCTCGCTGCGAGAAGCCAAGTTACAGGGAACCAGGCAGAGGGCCTTCTCGGTGGTGGCACCTGCCCTGTGGAACACCCTCCCACCAGATGTCCAAGAGAACAACAACTACCAGACTTTTAGAAGACATCTGAAGGCAGCCCTGTTTAGGGAAGCTTTTAATATTTGATGGATTGCTGTATTTTCATATTTTGTTGGGAGCCGCCCAGAGTGGCTGGGGTAGCCCAGCCAGATGGGCGGGGTATAAATAATAAATTGTTGTTGTTGTTGTTATCAGGGAGAGCATTGGTGCCAAAATGAGTTTGGCAAAGAATGGATTTTTAAGGGAGTCTTTCTAGTGAGCACAGTGCACTGGTGAGGCTGCACAGAAGCAGCGTCAAATGGTGAGGCACAACATGGGGAAACTTCTCGAATTTGCAAAGGGGATTTTTTTAAAAAATAAAAGTCTTCAAGTGCAAACTTTGAAAAGAACAAAAAGTTGCATGATCCCTCCATAGCTTCTTGTTTGCCCAAGGCGGCAGTGCACTGTTGTGCATCTCGATCGGGCTCACAGTCAAAGCGACTGCACAGAAGCAGCGTCAATATTGTCCACCTCTTTTCCAAAGACTTTAAGTAAAACAAACTTACCCAGTAGCTTCTTTGGAAGCCACCCTCGGACCTACAGCAGGAGGAGAGACACAAAAAGGAGTTAGATCTCCAGTATGGCCCATGCTCAAACATCCAAGGAAGCATCCTGGCTCTTTTACTGCAGCTGCATAAGCATTGCTGGGGTCTAGCATGGGCAAAAGTGCACAGATTGAGAGACTGTTGTATCCTTGCAAAATCTTTTCCTGTGGCTTTTTGCCAGTTCCTCTGACAGGCAGTGGCAAGAGTGTTGAACTAAGACTGGGCAGACCAGGGTCCAAATCCACACTAGGCGTGAAGCTCACTGAATGCCCAGTCCCTGCCTCTCAGCGTGGCTGTGGGACTAAGTGGGAGGGAGGAGAACTCTGTACCGCCCCTTGAGGACTTGGCAGAGCAATGGTTCCACAGTAGCTTCACTTCTCTCGATCACATCAAAGTCGATGCATCGCCACAAATTGGCCAAAGACCTGCCTGACTCTGAACTGGTGAGGAGCAGCAAGGATGGGACACTTTAGCTGCATGCTCCTGTCCCAAGAACCCAGAAGATGGCTAAGCGCTTAAGGACAGGGCTGAGGTTTTGTCAGGAGACAAAGGTTCTTGAGAGCAGAAGCAGGCCAGGCCTAGGCAGCGCGGCCTACGAGGGCTACACAAATCTGTCAAGCCTAAGTGTTAGCAGTCAAATGCTGGGTCACTGTGACTCGGGACTCATCTTGGGTTCCCTATAAATGTAACCAGCCATCTCTGTGGGCCTCAGTCTGTGTGTAGAGTGTGTGTGTCTCAGCCAGGATGTTGTGTTGTTGCAGACGGAGCGGCTCCAGGACTCCAGTTAATCGGTAACTAAGAGCTGTGCCTCTGGGAAGACGAAGAAGGCTGCTAGGAGCACTCGGTGTATGCTCTTTGACTATGCTGTTTCTGAACAAGTTTATTTTCTTCAGTAAAAGGTAGTGCTAAGAGTGTTGAACTAAGACTGGGCAGACCAGGGTCCAAATCCACAGCAGGCCATGAAGCTCACTGAGTGACCATGGGCCAGGCACTACCTCTCAGGGTCATAAGCATTTTATCAAGTCAATATTGCGAGGAACAACTGCATAGCTGAATTGAAAACCCCTAGACCAATTAAGGGATCAGTATTAAGACCACAACGTATCACTTATAGATCAAGCAAACCTGTGGCTGATTAATTTATTCATTTTGAAGTGTTCTACTCTCCTTTCCGGTTGAGAGAGTAGCTCTGTGTATGTTACAACAGACTACCATAAGCGAACAAGCGGCACACAGACAATCCAGCACTCTTTGGGCTGGTGGACAGCGTGCTAACCACTTGGGTTAAAGTGGTTATTCTTTTAGGTTAAAGAATATGTAAGTGATTGGCTGCACTATTGGCAAGTCAATGAAATGTTTAAACAGGATTTGAGGGGGAAAGGATTTGATGACAACAAATCAAAATTTGAAATTGATGTATTGAATAATAAATAAAAAAATTTGTCTAAAATGTATAAATTGCTGCTTGAATGGCATTTGAAAGATGAAGAGGTAAAGTCGGTTATGATACACTGGGCCAAAGATTTTGGGTATAATATACAGTTAAAAGATTGGGGGAAACTGTGGAAGGAAGGATTAAAATTTACTGCATGCAATGCTTTGAAAGAAAATGTGATGAAAATGATGTATAGGTGTTATATCACCCCAGTAAAATTAGCTAAAATGTATAAAATAAGTAATAAATGTTGGAAATGTAAAGAAAAGGAAGGACCTTTTTATCACATGTGGTGGGAATGTAAAAAAGTGAAAAGCTTCTGGGAAATGATATATAATGAGATGAAAAAGATGTTGAAATATACATTGATTAAGAAACCAGAAGCATTTTTACTTGGCATTGTAGGAGATGATATTAATAGACAGGATTGTAAGTTGTTTTTACATGCAATGACTGCAGCAAGAATATTATTGGCACAAAAATGGAAGCAAGAAGAACTACCAACGAAAGAAGAATGGAGGGTGAAGTTGATGGACTATGCTGAATTAGATAAATTAACAGGAAGGATTCGAAACCTGCGGGATCAGAGATTCATAGAAGACTGGAGTAAATATATGAACTATTTGAAAAGTAATTGTGATGAACAGATTACGCTAGTAGGACTGCAAGAAGTTTGGTAAGGTGGATAGTTTGAAATACTGCAAGAAAGACTATGAAAAGCATTATTAGTTAAGGATAATTACGGTAAATGTAATCTAGAAATTAAGAAATGCAGAATAAGTGATAAAGAATGGGAAATCATCAGAGGTGTTGACGGAAGTCTAAAATATTGTATAAGATGAGAAGATCTGTTGTATGACTGTTGGAACTGATATGTTTTTATAGATATAAGATATATATATATTTTAATGATGGATGGCATTGAGAAAGCGGGTAGGGAAAAGTCCTTCTCCTGCTCTCAAAGAATCATAGAACTGCAGGCTCTCACCAAACTCTCTCTGTGTCCCGTAATGTCCGTGGCTCTGCTCTGAGTAAGATCAGGTCGGCCCCCACGTTCAGCTCTCTAACCGCCACACCACACTGCCTTCCCTTTGCACGCTCGGGAGCTGTCTTTGGCTCCTTGCTGCCTATACCCTCAGAAGACGAATCCCCGCCCCTCGCTTTCGGAGGGAGCCGCTGCTGCCATCTGTGCCTGGCGTGCACGGGTGGCTCACGCCTCTTGCGCGCTCGCTCTTGTATCATGTCCTGCTGCAGCCTCGGAGGGCAAGCGCCTCTTCCCTGCCTTGCCCGCTTCCCATGAGAAAGCCTGTGGGAACCACACTTTCTCCCTGGCTGCAGGTCTCGTCTCTCTCTCTTTTTTTTTTTATAATATTTTTATTTTTTTCCAAATAGACATAACATACATAAACATACAAGGACAAAAACAAAACAAAAAACATGTACCATTTCATATCCTAATTTCTTATATCTTTCTTCCCCGACTTCCTCATGCCTCCCATTTCTGTATTCCGATTTCTTATCAATTACTCAGCAAATCTTCCCTTATTTTAATTTAAATTTAAACTAATCTTCCTTATTCTCCTTGTCTTAACCATTGCTAATAGTAACCATTTGCTTTCCAGTCCAACATCATTCTAACTTTCATTAATTTTGTAGTATTTCTTTAAATAGTCCTTGAATTTTTTCCATTCTTCTTGCACTGCTTCTCTTCCCTGGTTTCGGATTCTGCTCGTCATTTCTGCCAAGCCCATGTAGTCTATCACCTTCATCTGCCATTCTTCCAGTGTGGGTAGCTCTTGCGTCTTCCAGTACTTCGCAATGAGTATTCTAGCTGCTGTTGTAGCATACATAAAAAAAGTTATATCCGTCTTTAACACCCCTTGGCCGACAATACCCAAGAGAAAGGCCTCTGGTTTCTTGGGGAAAGTATATTTAAATACCTTTTTAAGTTCATTATAGATCATTTCCCAGAATGCCTTAATCTTCGGGCAAGTCCACCAGAGATGAAAAAATGTACCTTCAGTTTCTTTACATTTCCAACATTTATTGTCAGGCAAATGGTAAATCTTTGCAAGCTTGACTGGGGTTATGTACCACCTATATATCATTTTCATAATATTTTCTCTTAAGGCATTACATGCCGTAAATTTCATCCCGGTGGTCCACAACTTTTCCCAATCAGCAAACAAAATATTATAACCAATGTCCTGAGCCCACTTAATCATAGCTGATTTAACCGTTTCATCTTGTGTATTCCATTTCAGCAGCAAATTGTACATTTTTGACAAATTCTTAGTACTGGGTTCTAACAGTTCTGTCTCCAATTTTGATTTTTCCACCTGGAAGCCAATTTTACTGTCCAGTTTAAACGCTTCATTTATTTGATGATAGTGCAACCAATCTCTCACCTTCCCTTTTAATTTCTCAAAGCTCTGCAATCTCAGTTTGTCCCCTTCCTTTTCCAAAATTTCCCAGTATCTTGGCCACTTGGACTCCATATTTAACTTTTTAACTGCCTTAGCTTCCATTGGCGACAGCCACCTTGGAGTTTTATTTTCCAGCAAATCTTTATATCTAACCCAGACATTTAATAGTGCTTTTCTGACAATATGATTTTTAAAACTTTTATGTGCTTTAACCTTGTCATACCACAAATATGCATGCCACCCAAAAATATTGTTAAAACCTTCCAAATCCAAAATGTCTGTGTTTTCAAGAAGCAGCCATTCTTTCAGCCAGCAGAAAGCTGCCGCTTCATAGTACAATTTAAAGTCTGGCAGGGCAAACCCCCCTCTTTCCTTTGAATCCGTTAATATCTTAAATTTAATTCTGGGCTTTTTGCCCTGCCAGACAAATTTAGATATGTCTTTTTGCCACTTCTTGAAACAATCCATTTTATCCATTATTTGCAATGCTTGGAACAAAAACAACATTCTTGGCAATACATTCATTTTTATAACTGCAATTCGGCCTAACAAGGAAAGCTTTAAATTGGACCAAATCTCCAAATCTTTTTTCACTTCTCTCCAAGTTTTTTCATAATTATCTTTAAACAGATTCACATTTTTAGCTGTCATATTTATACCCAAATATTTCACTTTTTTAACCACGGTCAACCCTGTCTCGTTCTGAAACCTTTCTTTTTCTACCTGTGTCAAATTTTTCTCCAAAACCTTTGTCTTTGACTTATTCAATTTAAATCCTGCCATTTGACCAAACTCTTGAATTATTTCCAAAACTCTTTTCGTGCTAGCTTCTGGCTCTTGCAATGTAAGTACTAAATCATCTGCAAATGCTCTCAATTTATATTGTTTAGCTCCGACCTGAATCCCTTTAACCAGCTGGTCCCTCCTAATCATATTAAGCAAAACCTCCAGGACCGATATAAAAAGTAGTGGGGAGATAGGGCACCCCTGACGTGTCCCTTTTTGAATCTTGAACTCTTCTGTAACCACATTATTTACAATAAGTTTCGCTTTCTGTTCAGAGTATATTGCACCTATACCATTCTCAAACCCTTGGCCTACCCCCATCCCCCGGAGGTTCTTCAACATAAAACTCCAAGAAATGTTGTCAAAGGCTTTCTCGGCATCCACAAATATCAAAACCGCCTTAGTGTTTATATTCACTTCCAGCTTTTCCAAAATGTCAATTATATTCCTTACATTGTTCGACAAATGCCTTTTTGGGAGAAAGCCCGCTTGGTCCCCATGAATCTCCTCCATCAAAACTCTTTTCAGTCTCTTTGCTAAAATATCAGCAAAGATTTTGTAATCCACATTCAATAACGAGATGGGTCGGTAGTTTTTAAGTTGAGTCTTTTCAGTCTCTGTCTTTGGTATAAGTGTGATATAGGCCTCACTCCACGTATCAGGTGCCCTTTTCCCCTCCATAATCTCATTACAGACTTCCTTCAAAGGCTGTATCAGTCCTTCCTTCAAAACTTTATAATATTTAGAAGTCAGTCCATCCGGCCCGGGGGATTTGCCCAGCGTCATGCCTTGAATGGCATCTTCTATTTCTTGTGCTGATATCTCCTGATTCAAAATTGTTTTACTTTCCTGCGAAACCTTTTTCAGCCCATTTTTCTCGAGGAATTGTTGTATATCCATTTCATTCTGCGGCCCTTGTGTGTAGAGTTGTCTAAAGTAGTTCTGAAAACAGTTCCTAATTTCCACTGGGTTGCTTATATTCTTTCCTTCCACCTCTATATTTGTCACCGTGTTGAGTTTTTGTCTCTTCTTTATTTGCCAAGCCAATAACTTACCACATTTGTCAGCAGATTCAAAGGTCTTTTGTCTCATTTGTTTAATTTTCCACTCTAATTCCTGATTCATCAGTTCCATATATTGTGTTTGATAAAATTTAATTTCTCTTAAAATCTCTTGAGACTTTGGCTTCGATCTTAATTGTTTTTCCCCTTCTTTTATCTTTTCCAAAATTTTCTCCTTCTTCTCATTTTGCTTTCTTTTCTTTAAAGTATTTTGCTGAATCAAGAACCCTCTCATCACGGCTTTGCTTGCGTCCCATACTATTCTTTTTTCTACTTTAGAACTTAAGTTGATTTCAAAATAATCCTTCAAAGTTTTTTGGGCCTTCTTGCAGATCTCCTCATCTCTGAATAAGGTGTCATTCATTCTCCATCTGAAGGAACCAGTTGTTGTTTGCCTCATCACCATCTTTACAGCATTGTGGTCGGAGAAAGTTTTTGGGCAGATTTCTACTTTTTTATGTTCGGCGCCATACTGCTAGTCACCCAAATTTGGTCAATCCTTGTCCATGTCATTTTGGCTTCAGAAAAGAAGGTTCCCTCTCTTTCTAGTGGGTGTTTTGTTCTCCAAATATCAATCAAGTCCATATTGTCAGTCATTTCAAAAAAAGTCTTTGGTAGTCTTCCATCTTTTGTTATTACCTGTCTTTGTGCTTTGTCCATATTTGTTGAAACTACTCCATTCATATCTCCCATCAAAATTAAGTTGTAATCCATATGGTCCATCAAGATTTCATGCAACTTCTTAAAGAATTCGGCTTTCCCTTCATTTGGTGCATAGATTCCCACTATCAAATACTTCTCTCCTTGAGATTGGATTTCAATTGCCAAATATCTTCCTTGATCATCTTTAAAAATTTGTTTCGGTTGCAACTTTTCTTTTGCATAGATCACCACTCCTCTCTTTTTTACTCTGTCTGAGGATATAAATTCCTGTCCCAATCTTTTATTTATTAGTAATTTTCTATGTGCTCTTGTCACATGAGTCTCTTGTAGACAAATCAAGTCCAATTGGTCTTTCTTTAGAGCATGAAATATATTTTTTCTCTTTCTGGGAATGTTCAAACCGTTACAATTCCAGGTTAGAAGTTGCAGAGCCATGATGGGATTATTTACTCCTTCCTCCTACAGCTCCCTGTTTTTGTTCCTCATCTGTCGGTGGTACCGTGTTCGTATCCAATGACGGATGCCCTTGTCCTGGAAATGTCTCTTTCTGTAGGTCTTCTTCGTGTTCTCCCAGGAACTTGTCTTTATCACTCACAGTCTTTATTCTTCTCTTCTTTCCCTTGTATTTAAAAGACAAGCCTTGGGGAAATTCCCACCTGAATGGTATGTAGTTCCTTTTCAGCAGTATCACCAAGTCCTTATAGTGTCCTCTTGCGTCCAAGATACTCTTAGGGATGTCTTTAAAGATCTCAATGTAAGAATCTTCAATTCGAAGGGTTGTTTGGTAATGCAGGTTCAGTATTTTATCTCGCTCCTCCTTTGATCTTAGAGTAATAAGACAATCTCTGGGTCGATTCTTCTTCTGTCTTATTCCCAATCTAAATGCACCTTCTATCTTAAAATCTTCTTTCTCCAACTCCTGCTTCCAGAAATCAGAAAATTCTTTTGTCAAATAGTCCACCAAGTTGTCTCCTTCCTTTTCCGGCACAAGTCTGATCCTTAAATTCCTCTCCTTGCGTTGCATATCCTGCATAGAGAGTGCCAACTCATACTCATCCAGTTTCTTATACACTGGTGGAAATTTTTCCTCCGCAGCAGTTGCAATTTCCTTAGCTTCCTCGGCTATCTTTCGTGTTGTAGATGAATCTTCCAATAATTTCCCAATTGATTCTGCATTTGAGTTCACTTTGTTCCCGAGGTCAGTTATACTTTTTGTATTTAAGTCAATTTTCCCAGAGATTTCTTCAATTTTTTTATTTGTTTCAGCAACTTGTACTTTAGTTTCAGCAACTTGTAATTTAGTCTCTGCGCCTTGCTTTTTTAATTCCTCCAAAGAGTCACTTATCTTCTCCAGTACCTTAGCAAATGATTCTTCTGTAGACATTGCTTTCACTTTTGACTTTGCAACAATTGTAGTTCCAGAGGCTCCTGTTACAGAAGCCCTTCTTTGCATGGAAGGGTCAGTTTTGTATTGTCTGCCAGATCTCAAGGTTGTTTCTTGTAAATCCCCTTTCTCTTTACCATCTGCCATAACAAAGTCTTTTAGTCAAGGTCATTCCCACACTTTGGAGCTGTCAAACAAAGTTCCCAGATTTTAAACTCCACTTGTTGCTGAAACAATTTGTAAGTCCTCTAGAGGGCGTAGAGTCAGTTCTTTACTTCTTAAAATAGTCCCACACTCTTCAAAAAAAAAAAATAACAAAAGTTTTCCTAGTCCCTTCCAATTTTTCTTTTCTCTTTCAGGGGGATCCCAATCAATAGTGTCCTATAAGTAACTTTACAATGCAACAATATCAATGTTTCAGGTTGGAAGTAGCCAAAGTCAAATTAAAGATACTTTTTAGCCTTCTTATATCAACAGTCCTTAGCCGGTTCCTTTTCTCCGGCAGTCCGATCCCAGGTAAAAAGAGCAGTGATACTTATTTTAATTCTTTTAAATTGGCAGGGAAACACTTTAAAAGCTTCTTCCCCCCCCCCCTCCTGCCTTCGGGGAGGGAGTTCTTTGCTTTGGTGGTGGATTTCTTAATTCCCACAAGTTTCCTCTCAAGCAGTTACAGCTAGAGTGCCTTTCGCTTTGATCTTGCTACAGAACGGAAAGCAGACTTCCTTTTTAGTGCTTGTCCGTCTCGGTGCCCAATTTCTTTATTTTTAGAGTCCAATTATATTTTAGCTGTCAATCCTACTCACGGATAGTTGTTCTTTTAATCCAATTTCACTGGAAGAAATCAGCGCTCTCCGCTAATGGCGACGCGGCTTCGCTTCGCAGGCTGGGTGAAGACGACTCTCAGCACCGCTCCAAAACCCCTCCGCTGATCCGCAGCCTTTAAAAAGGCTATTTCGCAACGTCGGGGGCGCGCAAAGGTGCCCGCCGAGTCTCCGGTTCACAGGCAACGCGCCTGTGATTTTTGAGGGTCCCCGCTTCGCCGTAGCTGACAGGACCCGAACCCACGAAGCAGATCTCTCCCGGAGCTCCGGGTGAGATCCGCCATTAAGCGCCGGCGCTAACCGGAAGTCTTGCAGGTCTCGTCTCTCGCCCACGGCACGCAACTTCACATTCACACACGCGCAGCCATACACGGGTCTGCCGCCCTTTGGGCGCGCACCTTGCCTCCTTGCCGTGCTGGCAGTTCTCTCAAGCAACAGGTGTAATAAGAACAACACTTTCCTGGCGATTTTCCTGCAAGAAAGCTCCCTCTCCTTGTTGGCGTACACACTTACTTTGGAGTAAGCGACAGCAGGCGCTGCAGCCTCCGTGCCCTTCTCGGGAGTCCGCCGTGAGCCCCACGGCGGGAAGCTCTGCTGCTCACGACGAGGCCAGGTCCCTGCCAGGCGCATGCGTGAGCGACCAGCTCCTGCTCTCCCATCTGTGCAATAGTTTCAAGGAGTTTCCCCAAAGAAATCTGGAAGCAGATTTTATTCCCATCCTTGGGAATCATTTGTGTGCCATATCTTTTTCAGGGGCTCCATTGATAACCTACATGAAGCAATAGAGAGTATAATTGAGAATCTAATCCTTCCCCCCTCTCTATCCATTGCAATTTTCAAATTTGGTTCAGGGTGACGGTTTTTCTCACCCTCTCCAGTTGCACATCCAGACTCAGGCATGCTCATGGGTGAGCTGTGTGATAAGCCGGTGGAGACAGGGTTTTCCTGTATGGGGGGGGGTACTTTGTACATGCTCAGAAGCACCCTCACACATATCCCAAGGCATGTAGATGAAAGCAGGCAGTGCCAAGAAGGCGTGTCTGTGTGTTTGTGTGGGCACTAGGGGTGTAACTTGTTGACTTTTCTTTTCTTCCCCCAAAAGAGTTTCCTGTATCATAAAGGGATGGACTTTTGCTTAGAAACACTGGAAAAGGGACTAAGTATTCTCAGTTATGGAAAAAGGTCGCCCCAAAATGAAAAGTTGGAAACATCGTATATGTAACGTTACTACTCATAACTATGAGCACTTTTTAAAACTTCATGGAACTGTTTATAACTTTTACAGCTGCCTGGAACTTCCTCAAACTGTGGAGAATGTTCAAGAAGAATCCAAATATTGGTCTATAGGGAAAGATTTGTGGGCAAACAACTAAACTTCTTAATTTTTAATATTTCTTTCCGTGGCAATATACAATTGTGGTTGGAGAATCCCAGCTGGGTGGGCGGGGTCTAAATATAATCAGAATCAGAATCATTACAATGTCACACAAGATCCTCAATTTATTCTCAGCAATAAGAAGTGATGAGCCATGTGTATTAGAAAATTTGCAAGCTCTATTTTTCCTGGATACATGCTATGCATATTACATACTACATTGTTTGTTTATTTTTTGTTTAAATCGGGTGCTCAGCTTCTTCTACCATTGCAAGGAAATAGCCTCCTATCCTGAGCAGTACTGAGTGTCCAGCCAAGCAGTGGACTGGGATGCGGGCCTCACTGGAGTCCCTTGGGCACACCCATTGTGCAGAACCTGGCTGGCCGGAGCCCCCTCTGACAGCAGGCACCATGGGGGGGGGGAGATCTGCTCGGTGGTGAAGTGCCCCCACTTTGCATGCCAAAGGCTCCAGGTTCAATCCCTGGCACCCCCACCCCCCCTTAAAAGGACCCTTGGCCGGAGAGCTGGTGCCAGCACAGCAGACAATACCGGTGGGTTAGATGGACACCAGTGTCCGCCAGATTCTTCTGTTCTGTGCCTTGGCGGAGCAGGTGTGATGAAACCTTGGGCCTCACCCCGGAGGTTTCTGAGCTACAATTCCCCTCAGCCGCAGCTGATGGTGGTTGATGGGAGTTGTAGTCCAAAATATTTCTTTGTTTGCATTTGTATCCCACCTCGTTCTCCAAGGAGCTTAACGTGGCAGAGGTACAGGGTTCTCCCTTCCCAATTGAATCCCATCGCAGCACTCTCTAGCAATACCATTGCAGTGCCTTTGAGTGCATGCAGAGTGCCCATACCCTGTGATGCCTTGCAACTGGCCTTCGCGTGGCTTTATCCACCAGGGGTCGCCGCGAGGGGCGGAGAAGGGCTATAGTTCAGAAGGTCCCAGGCTTAGTCCCCAGGGACATCTCCAGCAAGCAGGGCTGGGAGAAGACTATGAGGAGATGCTGCCAGTCAGTGGAGACAATTCCGAGCTCTATAGACCAGGAGTCTCTGACTTGGCAAAAGGCAACTGCCCCACATTCTTCTGTTCTTCTATTATTCTGCGTGGAGCAAATGGTCGCACGAAAAAGGGAGTGAAAGAGAAGGAGGGGCACACATTTCAACACGACACCCTGGTCGGGTGCTATTTATTCATTCATTCAGTGCATTTATATCCCCTCTTTTCCTCGGAGGAGCTCAATGTGACATCCACGTGGCGTCCAGAGTGGCGCAATCTAATCCCAACGACAACCCTGTGAGGTAGGCTAGAGTGACAAGCAGTGACTGGCCTGGGGGGGGGGGCAACTTGTATGAAATATTGTGGGAGGGCAGGTAAGCCCCTTCCCGCATAATCGACTGTCCCACCCAAATATTTTATTAGGGGGTGGGGAAAGGGACCTCGACCCCTAGGAGTTGGCTTCTATGGACTGGCCTCTAATGCCACACGCAGGGAGCTTCGAGGCCGAGCGGGAGGATTTGAACCCAGGTCTCTCCCAGGTCCTAGTCTGACAAACTAACCACTATGCCACCCCGGATCTCTTAAAAAGAGCTCCTTCAACAACGGAGGCCAAAAGGCAACATGAAAGTGTAGTGATTTGGGAGGACTAGAGGAAAGGGAGGGGGCGCTGACCCCAGCCGCTCTTAAAGGGCTCAAAAGACGAGGAAGGATGTGCGCGAGAGCAGGAGTGAGGCGAGGAATCAGGGCATCATTGGCATGGCGCATAATTGCGCAGGGGTGCGCGCAGACCTCGATGCACGCAGCCTCAAGCGCTTCTGGTTCACTCTTCGGCGGCCGATCCCGAGCGATCATTGGCTGCTGGAGACGCGGGGAGGTGGAGATAACAGAGGCCGGAAACATCTTTGCTAGCGGCACCGAGGAAACTCAGCGGTAGGCAGAGGACTTCCCAAGGTGGCAGAGAGGGGGAGCCCACGGCCATGTTGGCTGCCAGTCCGGCGAGCGACGGGCCACGGGGGGTCGACCACACCTGAACTCCCCATTCTCATTTCCCGTCGACCGGTTTGCAGGAATTGGTGGGACTTTGCTGGGAGGTCCCTTCCCCAGCTTTCTGAATGATTTAATTTGTAACGCACTGCCTTTCTGGCCAAGGAACCCAAGGCTGCTCACCATTTTTGAATGCAGAAACCAATAAATTACGCAGCATAAACCAAGAAGTTCTCGCTGAAGTAGGAACCAGACCGAGGTGAGGAGTTGAGTTTTGGCGCGCCTCTTCCGCTCCAGATGTGGTCCCCAGGCTCCAGCAGCCTCTGGAGAGCCGCAGGCCCCTCATCCCCAGCGCTCCGAGCTTGGGGAGGGCTGTTGCGCCAGCAGCCTGCTTCCAAGATGCATCTGGAGGATGGTCTTACAAGAATTTGAAGGTCTTAGATAGGTCATAAATGTTCATAAATGGACCAAGCAAACACGTGCATAAATATAGAAACCACATGTCTGGAGCAGCACAGGAATACAGTCCTGAAACCATTTTGACTCCCAAACTGACCAAATGTTTCTCTCCAAGGAGGGAGAGGGAACCTTCCCATTGTCCCAGGAATTAAGTGATTACCATCTCAGAGGACTGGCCAGGTTCCCCAGGTGATCCAATCAAGTGACCATTAACAGGTAACCTGCCAGACAGGAGATAAACAATGCACTCAGATTTCTGTTGTAGACCGCCTTTTCTATGATGTAGGTGTGATGTATCTGGGGGGTGGTCTTGGGCTACACCCCTTCTGTGATGTATGTATGATGTTTCTGGGGGTGGTCTTGGACTCCAGGGCGGGCAATTTAAAATGTCTATATACGGGTGGGCACACCTTTGTTGTGGGCCCTCCTCCCTCCTCCTGCGTGTGAGGGGAGCACCCTGTTGCAACAGCTTTAATAAAGATCAGGCTTACTAGCTGCTTTGCTTCTCAATATTCTCTGGTTGACCTCTGTTATCTTCTCCTACCAATAGGGAACCCACTTAAGGACTCTATACGGGCTCTTGCATACCCCATAAGGGACGAAGGGCAGATTTGGTTTACAACAGAGGGCAGCGTGAGAAAAGCATATCGGACCAGCAAGGTCTTTGGTTGGACCTCCCAATGTCAGCTGCTGGCTGGGCCGCTGGCTTCTAGCTCATGCACAGACTGCTGGGGTGCACAGATGGGGCGGGTTGTTCCCACTCCAAATCAAGTTTTTTTAAAAAAAAAATTCATTAAAGAATTCTCTATATATCTACTTTTCCATCCCCACTTTCCCCCACTTTTTCTATTTACTTATTACAATGGTGTTTTTCCCCCTTCTCTTTTCTGAACAAACAGACAAACCATTTTCAATAGGATTTTTTGTGTTTTCTTTTTCTTTCTTTCTTCTTTTTCTCTCTATCTCTTTTCTCTCTTCCTTATCTTTTCTTTTCCATCTTGTCTTTTGTCTCACACTCTAACTTGAAGCACCACAGCGACTTTTGATTTTTAAATAGAATTCCATCAGCCTTTACATTTTTAACTTTGGACTCTTATCTGCAAACTCCCTACCCCACCTCCCCACCTTAACACTGGGAGGGCCATGTCCCCGGAATTTGTGAAGACAGGATTCTCAAAAATACCTCTTCCTTGCGGCTCCTGGAGTATTGCTGGCAATGGCTGGAGTTTTTCTTCAAGCTCCTGGACCTTCATAGGCAATGCTTGATCATCCTTAAGTACTGTTTCCGCCCCCGTCTTAGGGCTATTCGGTGCCTTCTTCAGTATTTCGACATCCTGGAGAGGACAGACACTTCCTGCTAGACATTTACTCCAGACTTTTACAGAAGGCACAGAGGCACTGGTTGAAGAAGTTGGGAATGAGCAGACAGTGCTATTGCTGAGAAGGAGCTTCACCCCAGGGTGCTAAAGAGCTCTTTCCGGCAGAATCCGAGACCAGGAGAAAAGTCAGCAGAAGAAGATTGGAAGAAATTTAAGGACTATTTACAGAAATACTATAAAATTGATGAACTTTGAAAAGATGTTGGTTTGAGCTTTGGTGGTCTCTAGCTGTTATGATAAAGATAATGGGGACTAAAATTCTTTAAGTGATTATTTTTTTAAAAAAAAAGTTGAATGAAAATAAGGCTTATTTTAAAAGGAATGTTAAGAGATTAGGATTTGCTGAATTAACAGGTGGAACTAGAGAACAAGAAGGGGAGGTATGAGGAAGTCAAAGAAATATGTTATTGAAAGATTGTTATCGAAATCGATTTGTTTTTAATATCTTTCTTTTTCTTTTTGTGTTTATATAAAATTGGAAAATTTAATAAATATTTATATATATATAAAAAAGAGCTCTTTCCCTAGCCTGCAGGTGCCAGAAGGCCAAGCGCTGGTGTTGCAGTGGTGGTACTTCAGAGGAGTATGAGAAAAGGCTGCTCTGGATTCTGGGTATATAAATGGCCTTACCTGAAGCTGTGGATTGTGCTCTGCATTAGCAGAGAGGCTCTACTTAGTTGCAAATGAAGCACATTTCAGTTATTATAGAAACCGGTGTTTCCATGCAGGCTTGTTCAGGAACTCTGTGAACTAGACAGCCGCTGTTTTAAACTCGCCCTTTTTCTGGCAGGTTAAACGATTAAAGTTGACTTGATTAACTTCATCCGCCAACTACCCTTCTAAGCAACCAGAGCAATTCCAAATAAAAGGCTCTCCAACCGTGCGCTATCCCTATCTGCAAGCAAGCTCTCCCACAAAGTGTTCTATGAGACACATGAGCCAAATAGCCGAGGAGACAGTTTTTTAGCTGCCTGTCATTCATACACTTTATACTGAAAGGATTTCAGGGGCAGATGCTCTTTTTCTGCATGGAGGGTGGGGGTTTCCAAAGGAGCACTATTCAGACCTGCATTCATGGCTTATGAGTCGTAGCCGTGTGACAACTGCACCTCATGCTGATGTGTTGAAGGGCTGATGTTGCACTTCCAGGTAGAAGAGCTCGTTGGCATTATTTTAGGCTCTGTGTCAATTGACTTTGTGACATGATGGGGGGGGGGGAGTTCTTATTTTTAGAGTATTTACCTGCAACCTATTATGTGGGAATCTCAAGGTACTTTACAACTAGGTCAGAAAATAGGCAAACATTGAAATGCAGCAGAATAAACAGGCCTACAGTAAAAAAATATCCTTCAAAGCCCATATTGGCTGGCAGCAGCATCCCCCCAAGTCCATGATGGATAAACACTTTCCCCACATGGAGCAGAATTGCACCCATGTTGGCAAAGGCCTCCTTTCTAGAAGGGGGAGCAGAGGCTGCCCCCACCCACTGCTCTCTTCTCCCAGGCATCTGAAGAGACAAACGGCTCCCCTTCTCTACCTGTGTGCCACAAGCCTGAATTGCAAGACAGTTCCCACTTTGGGGCAACAGGGAACAAACATGCAGAGGACGAGTTCTGAGGCTCCCCCAACAAAGCCATTTCCCTGGGCCCACCTGCCAGCCTGCTGCTGGCTGGCTGCCCACCCACAGGAAAACGGCACGATTCTCCCCACCAACAGGACATAACAAGAAGATGGGGACTATAACATAGGACTTCCTAACTTGTGAGTTCTGATGAGCCGCTGCTGCTTCCCCAGTTTAAAGGATGGCGGCTCAGGTGAGCCATTAAGCTAGAAGGAGGAAAAGGACCGGCCCCAGGATGGGCTGTCTGCCTTCCTTTTGCCTTCCACCTCACGACATCCTTCCCCAGCCTGGTGCACTCCAGGTGTTCTGGGGCTCCATCTCTCACCAGGCCCAGGCAGTATGGCCAGGGGTCAGGGATGGGGGCAGTTGTCCAAACCAGCTGGAGAGACTCAAGGAGGGCATTACAGCCTCAAAGCCCTTTCCCTACCTCTCAATCTGGACTTACCTGGCCTTGCCCCTGGCCGCCTTTAGCCAGATCAGCTGTGCTCAGAGCTGGGACAGACCCCTCTGGAGACTTAGAGGCAGAGGAAACAGCCTGGGTCCCCTGGAATGCACTCTCAAAGGAGATGCCCTCAAAGCTGATCATACTTTTCCTACTCCCAGACTGCAGGCTAGAGAACGTCGCTGCACACTGGTGACCCGTTCCCTGAGAAGAAGAAACCTCATCCAGAGATGGGAGGGAAGCACTTTGGCCAGTGCCATGGGGCCTTTCTTTGGCAAGCTGCTCGGGGAGCTGCAATGGAGCACTGCCCAAGGAGGAGGAAATGTGGGAGGCCTGCTGGGAAGGCTGCTGGGACCCCAACTCTTCCTGGCTAAGGGAAGCAGCTCTTCCAATGGTACCTCTGGGAACAGAGGGCATCGAAGTGAGCTGGCAATGAGAAGGCTCAGCCAGGTGGGAGCCGGAGGTCTCTGGGGTCGCACCCAGGGATTCGTTGGGCGAACTTTTCTTCTCCATTCTGTGGACACGAAGGCAAGTCTTCTGACCACTGTACCAGCTGGTTTCAAAGACTATTTTTTATGAAAGCTTGAAAAACAAAGAAAACACAATATACAGAAATCAGTGTCAGATATCAAGCATTTTGAAAACATAAAAATGAAAAGAAACAGAAGACGAAAAGCTTTCTTCTTTGTTGCAAAGTAATTCCCAAGAATAAGCCCAGAGTAGGTAGGCCTTTTTACTCCTGGGGAAATCACCGGCAATTTCATGCCAAATGCAGCAGAGGGAAGGGGCACAGGAGCTGCTATGAAACAGACGATCCTCAAATCACAGCTGTTTGATGCAGGGATGGAATCGATCCTTTTGCTTCAGTAAAAACCTCAAGGGTCATAGGTTGTGGTTAAATGAACTGGATGGTGTTACGAAGGATCTCAAAATGAAACACCATTTTTCGATTTGAAAACTGTTGAATGATCTTTATCTATCCTGGGAACAGTACACCACAGTGGTGGGCAGTTCCACAGACCCTCCTCCTCTGCTCAAAATGCATACAGACCCATCTTTGCGCGGGGAAGATCCAGACAAAAGGAGTCTGTTTTCAAAGTACCCGCGGAGGGGTTTAGACGGCTCCATCCTCTTGCCTCCCCCGCCCCCCCCCCCGATCACTGTTTCACTCCGGAAGGTGTCTCAGACCTGGGTGGAGCAGCCACAAATGACAGGCAAAGAGACAAGGTCCTGCCCAGATTCAGGCTTCCTCATGATCGTGTGGAATCTGTACACGTTTCTGTTGGCGCTTCCACTAGTGATTGATCTGTACAGGATCGGACTTCATTTCAGCCAACCACATCCTTCCTCTTCCCCCTCCCTCTTCCCCCAACAGCATACTAGAGTTCATATGGCTTTCAAAGCATGCTTTGAGAACTTGTATGCTTAGCTTTAAACTCCACAAAATTAGCCTATGGCTAGGATGCTATTTATCAAAGTCTGTGTCCATTAAGATATGGTCAGATACAAGTATGCTTTCCCCCTTGTTATACAATTATTATTTTTAAAATTGCATTCAACCATTTACTATTTAAACAGCTTATACACCACTTGACTATAATCATCTCTGAAGTGACACACAAGAAATACATTGCAGAAAAAGTTAACATGGATGACATCAGACTTCCGTTAAAAAGACCTGCTGGAATAAAAAAAGGATTCGGTAGGTGCTGGGTGCTCTGCCTGATGCTCTCAACTGACAAGATGTAGGTGTGGTTGAATCAAATGGGAACAGTGACCACAGCGCTATCAAATTCAACATACACAGTATGGAAGTGGACAATTGCTAAGGAAATCCAGAACAGTCACATTTGACTTCAAAAGAGGAGACTTCCTCAGAATGAGGGATTGGGTAAAAAGGCAGTTGAAGAGGGAAAGTCAAGGATGGTGAGCCCTTCTGTGCTCCAGAGGGCCTGGGTGGCCTCATTCCCCTCTTGTTCTGAGCACAGCAGAGGGAGGCAAACATGTCCTTCCTGGGGGCTGGTCCCTCCCCGCCCTGTTCCTGGAGGGCAGCAGGAGGAGGGGGCTGCTGCAGCTGCCTCCTTTGGGGGCATGGCTCACCTTGCCTGCTCCTGCCCTCCTCCAACACACACAACCTTACCTGCCTCAGCCATCCATGGGGGTTTGAGAGTGTGTGAGCAGACTTTGTCATGGGAGGAGGCAGGCCTTGCAGAGGAGGAATGCTGGGGGCAGGCATTCAAACTCAGCCCTGAAGCTCACTGGGTGACCCTGGGCCAGGCACTCACGCTCAGCCTAACCTACCTCAAAGGGTTGTTGTGAGGATAAAATGGGGGGGGGGGGAGAGAGAACTCTGCACACCAACTTGACCTCCTTGCAGGAAATGGGGGCTATAAATGTAATTGTGTTATTTGTACCCCACCCACCTCACTGGGTTTCCCCAGCCTCTCTGGGCGGCTTCCAACACATATTAAAACAACAAACATTCAAAGCCTCCCTATAAAGGGCTGCCTTCCAGAGGTTTGATAGTTGCTCATCTCCTTGTCACCTGTAGGGAGGGCGTTCCACAGAGAGGCTGCCACCACCGAGAAGGCCCTCCCTCTGCCTGGTTCCCTGCAACCTCGCTTCTCGCGGGGAGGGAACCACCAGAAGACCCTCGGAGGAGGACCTTCGGGCTGAAGGATGGGGGTGGAGATGCTCCTTCAGGTATACTGCGCTGAGCTTCCTGACCTAACATTTGCCTCGCTTAACATAATTAATTAGTAAGTGAAGTTTTCCTCTTCCATTCAAGCAGTACAGGAAGTAAGAACGTGCAAAAAGGAGTACTACTTCTAGAATTCCCAACTCTTGACATAAAACAGCACAAAGGTTGCCTTTTCTTGACCATCGATCACCTGCGCAAAGTCCCTATGCCACCCCGTATTGTGCTTCAATACAGCCCCATCGGTCAGGCCGGACACTGAGGTCCAGCGCTGAGGGCCTTCTGGTGGTTCCCTCATTGCGAGAAGCGAAGTTACATGGAACCAGGCAGAGGGCTTCTCGGTAGTGGCGCCCGCCCTGTGGAACGCCCTCCCACCAGATGCCAAAGAAATAAACAACTATATGACATTTAGAAGACATCTGAAGGCAGCCCTGTTTAGGGAAGCTTTTAATGACTGATGTTTTAATGTATTTTTAATCTTTTGCTGGAAGCCGCCCAGAGTGGCTAGGGAAACCCAGCCAGATGTGCGGGGTAGAATTAATAATAAAATATTATTATTAAATTATTGTAGTAGTAGTAGTAGTAATAATAAAATAATAATAATAATAATAATAATAATAATAATAATAATAATAATAATAATAATAATACTTTATTTATACCCCGCCCATCTGGCTGGGCTTCTCCAGCCACTCTGGGCGGCTTCCAAAAAAATATTAAAATACTGTGATACATCAAACATTAAAAGCTTCCATAAACAGGGCTGCCTTCAGATGTCTTCTAAAAGTCTGGTAGTTGTTGTTCTCTTTGACATCTGGTGGGAGGGCATTCCACAGGGCTGGCGTAACTACCAAAAAGGCCCTCTGCCTGGTTGCCTGTAACTTGGCTTCTCGCAGTGAGGGAACCGCCAGAAGGCCCTTGGAGATGGACCCAGGTGTCCGGGCAGAACAATGGGAGTGGAGACGCTCCTTCAGGTATACTGGACCAAGACCATTTAGGGCTTTAAAGGTCAGCACCAACACTCTGAATTGTGCTCGGAAACGTACTGGGAGCCAATGTAGGTCTTTCAAGACTGATGTTATATGGTCTCGGCGGGCGCTCCCAGTCACCAGTCTGGCTACCGCGTTCTGGATTAGTTGTAGTTTCTGGGTCACCTTCAAAGGTAGCCCCATGTAGAGCGCATTGCAGTAGTCCAAGTGGGAGATAACCAGAACATGTTCCACTCTGGCGAGACAGTCTGTGGGCAGGTAGGGTCTCAGCCTACGTACCAGATGGAGCTGATAAACAGCTGCCCTGGACACAGAATTGACCTGTGCCTCCATGGGCAGCTGTGAGTCCAAAATGACTCCCAGGCTGCGCACCTGGTCCTTCAGGGGCACAGTTACCCCATTCAGGAAAAGGGAATCCTCCACACCTGCCCGCCTCCTGTCCCCCAAAAACATTACTTCTGTCTTGTCAGGATTCAGTTTCAATCTGTTAGTCGCCATCCATCCTCCAACCGCCTCCAGACACTCACACAGGACCGTCACTGCCTTCACTGGTTCTGATTTGAAGGAGAGGTAGAGCTGGGTATCATCCGCATACTGATGAACACCCAGCCTAAACAGAAACAGAATTTGAAGGGGCAGTCTTTTCTGGCAGTGCCAAATGAAGCTACTGACCCATTTCTAAGTCCTAAAATCCACAGTCAAAACAACAACAAAATTTTTTTCTTCCAGTAGCACCTTAAAGACCAACTAAGTTAGTTCTTGGTATGAGCTTTCGTGTGCATGCACACTTCTTCAGATACACACGAAAGCTCATACCAAGAACTAACTTAGTTGGTCTTTAAGGTGCTACTGGAAGAAAAAAAAAATTTTTGTTTTGACTATGGCAGACCAACACCTATCTGTAACTAAAATCCACAATTTCTCTGAATACTTGAAAAACCCAGTGGTGCAGGACCTCCTAGCATGGCATCTGCTGGGGAACATTTCCTAGCACTTGGCTGGGAGCTGCTGCAGCGCTATGGTCAGGAAAGGCTTTCTGTATATTGGTAAGTCCCAACAGTTGAATAGGAACCTTCAAAAACAATGTATGTATTTGTATCTCAGATGTTTTAAGCTATTTCACATGTCCACCAAGCACGAGAAAATGTCCCTTCATCTTCTTGACACTTCCAACAAACATTTGGTATGTTTTCATGTATTCTAAATAACTTCTCGGGAGTTAGATACCAACAATACTTAAATATATATATATATATTTAAAAGTCTATTTTAAGTCATAACTCAATGTATATTTTAACTCTTTAGTCCACATATGTTACCACTATTCCAGCTGTACAATATAACCAAAAAAAGAGAGAATCTTGCACCTTTAATCATGCACTTTTTAGTCTGTTCCTCTTCCATTTAGGATTTCAACAAAAGTTTGTACATTTTTGATATCACATGATGTGCACAATTGTATCTCAAAACCCGTCTTCCACTCTTCCATACCCCAAGTCTTCATTTCCAACTAGAATCTCTCAATCAATCAATCAATCATTTATTTGTATGTTGCCTTTCCAAATTTCAAACCATGTGCAAGGCAGCTTACAAAAAAAATAAAATATTACATAACTGCAAACATAACAAAACTAGTCGTAAACAATGAACAAAATATCAAAAAGTACACAACGAAATTGGAAAAAAATCCACATAAATAATAAGATTCCACGTAAATCATATAATCCAAAGTAAGGAGATAAAAAATTATCATCAGCAACAGCAAAGCCCACCCCCCCAGAAAAAGAACCCATAAACAATACCCCAACCTGCTTTTATTAAGTGTAAAAGAGAAACCCCTTGTTTAAATTTTACAATCTCCCCGTTTCCACTTTAAGAACTCTCAATAGATTAACCATTTCTCTTTATCCGTCACCCTTTTGTCTATAAAAAGTGTCTTCTGGTGAAACCCAAAATAGAGTCTTTGTGTATAAACTAACTTTATATCTATTTTCAGATTCTTAATACGCCACGCACGTCTAATACAGTGGTTCTCATGGTGCGCATTTACTCTGACTTGATCTACCACAAATATCCAAGCCATCTAACCCTGAAATCCTAACCTTCTAATTCCAAGTCTCTTCTTTCTCAATATCCCCCATTCCGTTAACCGCACCAAGCAACAAGCTGTAAAATGCAAGTTTAAAACACAAGATTTCCTTTGCATCTTGCAGAACTTTAAATGTAATTCGTGGGTTTTTTCACCTGTCCTCCAAACTTAGGCCTTTTTGCCATCCTTTAAATGGGAAATCAGTAGTCGAGCCATACTTTTTGGTAAAACGTTCGTCTGGATCCCGGAAATCCTACCTGAGATGGGAGGTTCCGCTAGTACCAGCCACTTCTCCTTCTGCAAGCAGCGCCACCCGAATTCCCACCTGGGATGAGCCGCTTGGCGCACTAAATTGAGCCGCCGGAGAAAGACTGGGGCGGGCGGCAAGTGGGAGGGGGAAGTCGTGCGCTTCTGTCCCGTGAGAAAAGTGCTGCTCCTCCCAGGAGGTTCCCGTCTCCGCTCCGCCACATGCAGCTGCTGGGTGACCTTGGGCCAGTCACACTTCTGTGAAGTCTCTCAGCCCCACTCACCTCACAGAGTGTTTGTTGTGGGGGAGGAAGGGAAAGGAGAATGTTAGCCCCTTTGAGACTCCTGAAGGGGAGTGAAAGGCGGGATATCAAATCCAAACTACTCCTCCTCCTCCTCCTCCTCCTCCTCCTCCTCCTCCTCCTCCTCCTCGATGTCCCTCAAACCCCCGGCTTCCACTCTCCAGGCAGGCGCGCAACGTGGCCAGCTGGCACTCCAGCCTTGGCGTGCAGATCCCGGGTTCAGCCCCAGTTCCAGGTTATGAGGGAGAAAACATCGCTCTGCACCTTTCCCACATCATGCATACTTCTATGATGTCCCCACTTTCCCCCCTCTCCCAAAGCCCCAAAGTCTCCTACAGCGTAAGCCTTCCTTACAGGGGAATCATCAGAACCACCTGTGCTGCAAAGCTTCTGGCTGAAAGGCGACTCGTGGAGATTTGCAATGACTGCTGCAATGCACCCCTAATGATTCAGATTGTATCATTATAGCCTTATTGTGTTTAGTTGTTGTTGATATATTAAATTTGTATAATCTTAGAAGCGGTGTGGCTGTGAGTACCATGAAGGGAGCCTGCACTTTGTGATTTGCAGGTTAGGAAGGAGGAAGAGGCAAAGATCCTTTCCCCACTAAAACATGTTTGCACCCAGGGTGTTTCCAGACTGTCAGTATTTTGTGGGAGGGATTCAGGTCCAGCCCAGAACTTCAGCTTTTCCAATGAGAATGGATTAAAGCACTCTGGCCATTCCCTTAGTAGAGTCTAACCACTGTTGTAAGTTTTGGGTAAGCAAGACATGAACGCAAAACAAACAAGTGGTCGTCTCCTCCGGAGGAACCCCTGCACTGTAAATATATTGACAGCACACTTCCAGGTCTTTGGCACTGGCATCCAAGAACTGTGAAGGTTGCCTCAACTGTTGAGCAACACAGCTAAGGAAGAAGGAGTGGAGTGTCTCCCGGGGGAGCATAGCTCCCATTCCCTTCCAAACACACAGACAGGACAGTGTGGTGGCACCCAGGGAATAGTTGCAGCAGCCGGATGGCTGGCTGAAACACACACCATTGCACTCTTTTTGAATGGGATTCACTCTGAATCAGCCAGTTAGTGAACTTGGTGCTCCTGTGCAACAAACCCACTACAAAATTGCTCTTCCCCGCACACTTCCAGGTCCCTCCAGCTGGGCTTTTTGAGTGTGATGGGTTTTTCTCACTCCAGAGCTGTTTGTGTTTAAGCTGAAGGTCACCAGGAAAGCAAGGGAGACTAAAAAAAATTGCACTCTTGGTTTCCTGGAAGAAGATCAAGAGACTCCCCTGGACTAGAAGAGACATCTCATTAACAACTGGAGAAATGCCAAAGAACTTTGGATATCTGCTTGGGAGTTTTCTGATTCAGTATTAGTTTAACAAGGAGCCAGGAGTGAAACCGAAAGTAGACTGACCAGCTAGCTGAATCCAATTATATTGCTATGGAGGGGGGGGGGACCTCTAACATTTTGCTTTTCGATACTTGTACTGCCAGGGTGAATTGAATGGGTGGGTGAGGGGGTGGAGGAGAGGCAGAAAGAAGAGCTAACTTGTCCGTGGCTAGGGGGTGCAATCTGGACAGTTCTGTCGGGGCGCAAGATCACCTAACTACTGCTCTGCGCCTCTGGACCAGGGGTGGATGGTGCTCATTGGGACTGGGAGGGTGGAAGGCAAGGAGGCCAACAGTAGGTGGCGCCAGAGCCAAGGAGTGGCAGAGCCAATGTGTTCTGTATCTGAGATGGAGTGGGAAGGGGCTGGCGGCCACCGCAGTCATCCCGTCTGCCCTCATGGAGCGGCCAGAATCCACTGGGCAAATGCTCATCTTGCCAGAGTCTGGGTCTTCTGCTGTTGCTCTCTCAGAAACCGTGCCCAGGTGGGATGTTTCGTTTTTCGTAGCTGCTTCATCCCTGAGGAAGTTGGAGGTGACGCAACTCCTGCATCTCTGACGTGGGAAGGTTTGGGGGTATAACAAATTCCACCCTTCTTCCTTGGCTCCCTGGAAAGAAGGCATCTTTACATTTTGAGCGCATTTCACAGGCCAGGAGCCAAGCACCCCTTCCTGAGGGGGAGAAGAGGCCCAGCAGAAATGAGCCCTTCCCAGCCCAAAGGCGTTCCCCTGAGATTCAGCTTCTGGGCTATGGCTAACCAGGTTAGGAGCAGGAATATTGGGAGCGGGAAGGAACTGATGTCATCTGCCAGAGCAGCTGGCTAATTGAAGGGAATGAGGTGATAACAAGGCTTTCAAATCTGAACTCTTGTTTGCGGCTGGTTAGGATAGAGGGAGGTGGAGAACAAGGGCAATCGGAAGCAGACTCTGGGTAGTTGGTTCCTTCTCTTTGTTCGGGTTCCTACGTCACACCAGCAGTTTAAATGGCAACACTCCTTTGCAAGATTGGCCGCCTTTTTAATTGTTGTTATGGAAAATCAATAAAATGATAAGTTGCCCCTGCCAAAGGGTTGCATGACATCTGGCTGAAGACTTTTTTAAGAGAGTCTGTGTACTGGTCCAGTAAACGCTTCCGCTGCGCCACCAGCAACAGTTCTCTTTGCAGAGCATTAATTAAGTCCAGTGCAGAGATTCTTGTTGCAGTACAAGCTTCAAAGTCTCAGCAGCAAAGAAATAACGACACAGGGAAGCTTGTCTTTCCAAAGACAGGTTTATTGCAGAAAGATAACAGAAACACCTCCGGAGCTTTCAGACATTTTTGCTTCACGCCCCACAGGCAGAGAAAACAAACACTCTTTATATACTGAGCAACTTAACGAGCTTGACTACTTAAAGTCACATGACATTGCTAACTTGCCAGCGTCTTAGGTTTCACACCTTAACACCCCCTCTCGCTGGCAATACAAAAACAAAATTACTTCAGACCCATTTCTTCACAAAAGTTTTCATGCCGCTGAAACCCAAGCGGTTTCGGAAAACCATCAGCTTGATTTTCATGACTGGGACAGTAATTTAATTTAACAATTCCTGCTTTTACCGTTTGACAAACATTTTGAAAGCGGATATCCAAATGTTTTGTACGACCTTTAAACTGCCCATTTTGTGCTAACTTAAGACACGGTTGATTATCACCCCATACAGTGACTGGAGTGATGGCCTTTTCATACATCTCTTGTGCCAAGCATTTGTAAAATTCTAGATCTCTACATAACTCAGATAAGGCACAGAACTCAGCTTCTGTTGACGACAAAGCAATCAGGTTCTGTTTTTTGGATCTCCACCCAATCAGAGAGTTACCAAATTTTATTACACAGCCAGACACTGATTTTCTATCTTTTAAATTTGCCCAATCACTATCTGCCCAACAAGTAATCTGTGCTTGTCCTTCAGAAGATCATTCAAGGCAAAAATCTTTGGTGTATTGTAAATATCTTAACACTCTTTGAATTCCTTTCCATGCATTTACACTAGGTTTTGAAGCTTCTCTGCTGAGTAAGTTAACAGCGTAAGCAATATCAGGTCTACTCCATTGCGAAAGATGAAGTAAGCTTCCCAGTGCTGACTGAAAGATTTCAGCGCGCTTGAATTCAGCACTATCCTTGAACTCATTGTCTTTTACAAAACCCATTTCCATTGGTGTTCTCTGACCTGCACACTCCGTCATGCCAAACTTTTTCAACATTTGCAATATCTTGCCTTTTTGATTCAGTAGAAAACTGCCATTTTTGGTCCTATCTATCTGAACACCAAGATAGACCTTCACGTCACCAAGATTCTTAACTTTGAAGTGTTTATTTAACTCTTTGGCTAGTTTTTTTACTTGTTCTTGTGTCTTTGAAGTATAAATCAGGTCATCTACATAAACAAGCAAAGATTCTTGAGCATCTCCTGAACCTCTGAAATATAAGCAATTGTCAGCCTTGCTCCTGCTAAAACCAATGCCTACCAAAACGTCATTCAAACACTCATTCCAATTATGAGCAGATTGCTTGAGTCCATAAATAGATTTATGTAGTTTCCATACCTGATTTGATTTACCAACTTTCAATCCTGGCGGTAGCTCCATATAGAGCTCTTCAGCCAAGTCTGAATGAAGATAAGCTGTAGAGACATCAAATTGATTCACTCTGAACCCTTTCTGAGCAGCAACTGCTAATAGTGCCCGTAGGGTTTCACTCCTTGAAGTGGGTGCATAGACTTCGGAATAATGTAACCCCTTTCTTTGCGTAAAACCTCGAGCTACAAGCCTTGCTTTGTACTCTGGTTTCCCCATCGCTGTTGTCTTTATCCTGTACACCCACCTACAACTTACTGCCTTGGTACCTTCTGGCAGTTTGGTGATGGAAAACACACCCAGTTCTTTCATAGAATTCAACTCTTTTTGCATGGCCTCACGCCACCTACTGGCCTCCTCCTGGGGTAATTGCTCAACCTCCTCAAAACTTTCAGGTTCGCAATTTGCCAAACCAGCCCAAACACTAATAGCTTGGTACCTTTCAGGAGGTTTACCTTTGTTGGTACGCTTGGAGCGCCTTAACAGTTCCTGCGATGTTCCTTCAGTTTCTCCCTCTGACCCAGAATCACTAGTCGTCACCTGTTTGTCACTAGTAGTTGAAGAACTTTCTGATTCTGACTTTACACGTCTCTCTTGCTGTACAGGTGAACTTTTAGAGCTAGAAGATTCTGACTTTACAGACTTGGGTGAACTAGACGATTTCTCACCCTCGTCCTTAGACTCAAATTCCTCAGCCTGTTCTGGAACTAATACCTTTTTTTATATATAAAATATTTATTGAAGTTTTCAAAAAATTTAAAGGAAAACAAAACACACACACAAAAAAAGAAAAAAAACCAAAAACAAACATATACCTTTCAATAACATTTTTCCTTGACTTCCCCACATCTCCCCTTCTTGTATTCCAATTCAATTTTTTAATTCAACAAGTTCCTATCCCCAAATTTTACCTTATTATATTTAAATCCTTTTTGTTTAACCAATTTTAACATAAATCTCAATCTTGATACATCAAATCTTATTCTTAATACCTTTTTCTAAAGTCAACCCCAATTCCATTTCACGATTTCCCCATTTTAATCTAGAATAACAAAACAAATTATTTACAAGAAAGAAAAAAAGAATATATTTGTACCGCCTTTGGATACCCAAAACCCCATTCCCCGCTTTTCCCTGTTTCAATCTCCAACCAATGTCCATCAATCCATCTGGTATCAGCCTGGTGATCTCACATCCGAGGCCCTTAAGTCTCTCTCCTTTCCTCTCTGCCGGTTTTTTTGATAGTCCTTTATGTTAAACGCCAAATCTCGGAGAAGCTCTGTCCCCATAAGGTCCATACTTCTTCCTGCCAGGCCTCCATATTTAAAATTGTGATCCAATTCTTGTTTTTTACTTCTTTTAAGTCCAAATGTCCCAGAGACTCCTACTTCCACTTTGATCGGATTTGTCTTTTCCTTTAAATCCATCTTTACAGGCCTTTGGCCTGCCAGGTCTCCATATTTATAATTGTAATCCAAATCTTGTTTTTTGCTTCTTTCTTTAATCCTCTACTGCATTATAGCTCCTCCTTCCTTTCCCTCTAAATTGTCATGTGTAGCTTCTTCAAATTTCTCAAATTCCTTTTCTTGTTCAGCTGCAAGAGTTTTTAGTTCAAGGGCACAGTCTTTTTGTTCTGGTACAGAGACTTGAGTCAAGTCCCTTCCAATTTCCGCAGGTTTGTTTGCTTTTTCATTCAATATTGTAACATTTCTAGCCAAAACAGTGCTTTGTTCTTGAAGTTTTCCCAGGCTACGAAAGATTTTCTCAAGTGCCGTCTGTATTTTTCCACTTACAGCCATTCTGTAATGTCCCAGAGCCCCCTCTAGGGGAGTACTGGTTACTTAGTGTTCCTTCCAGTTGTAAATCCAAAAGTCCTTTATTTTCCTTGATTTTCGACAATTTGTTACCTAAATGTAACAAATATGACCAGCCGAGGCAATAGAAACAAAGTTCTCTCTCTTTTTTTCTCCTCTCAGCTTTGACAGCTAGTTTGACAGCTGTCAAAGTCTTTTAAATCTCTCCAACAGGCTCCCTCGCAGATCGCTCCCGGGTCCTGGGGGAGGGGTAACAATCCACTTTCAGAATTAAATCTTATCCTCCAAAAAATGTTATCAAAGGAGGATAAGATTTAATTCTGAAAGTGGATAACATTTATCCTTTGATAACATTTCTTGGGATTTTATGCTGAAAAGTCTAGAATATATGGAAGTAGGAGAGGAATTTCTCAATGGAATAAAAGCAATTTATACGGAGCAGAAAGCCAAACTAATTGTAAATAATGTGATCACAGAGGAAATTGGGATATCTAAAGGTACACGACAAGGGTGCCCACTTTCACCATTGTTATTCATCATGGTTCTGGAGGTTTTTCTAAAATCATTAAGGGAAAACGAGGCAATAAAAGGGGTTGAAGTAGGCCGGAATGAATATAAGGTGAAAGCCTTTGCCGATGATCTGGTTATAACGGTAGAAGATCCTTTGGAAAGTATGAAAAATATACTTATGGAGGTAGAGAGATTTGGTCAAGTGGCAGGATTTATACTGAATAAGAAAAAGACTAAAATAATTGCCAAGAATATGGACTCAGATAAGATTGAAAATATACAGCAGCAAGCAGGTATAGAAGTGGTGAAAAAGGTGAAGTATTTAGGTATTTGGATAACCCCCAAGAATATAGATTTATATCAGAATAATTACATACCAGTGTGGAATGGGATAAAGAAAGATCTGGATATGTGGGGACGAATGAAATTATCATTTTGGGGAAGGATTGCAACGATAAAGATGAGCGTGCTACCAAAACTATTGTTTTTATATCAAACAATTCCAATAATCAAGGGGACTGGGGTTTTAAAAGAGTGGCAAAGAGTAATTTCAAGGTATATCTGGCAAGGAAAGAAGCCAAGAATTCAATTTAAGTTATTAACTGATGCAAAAGAAAGAGGAGGCTTCGCCTTGCCAGACTTGAAACTGTATTATGAAGCCTCAGGTCTCTGTTGGTTAAAGGAATGGATTAAATTAGAAAACACAGAATTGTTGGATTTAGAAGGATTTGATAATAGATTCGGATGGCACGCATATCTATGGGCTGGAAAGAAGAAAATCCATAGAGGTTTCGGAAACCACATTTTCAGAGGATCGTTAATAGAAATATGGGAGAGGTATAAAAACCTACTCGAAACAAAAACTCCACACTGGTTGTCGCCATTAGAGGTTATGGCTGTAAAAAAAATCAGTATGAGAAAGAATTGGATTACATATGGAAATTTGATCATTAAAGAAGGGGGGAAATGGAAAATGAAACCTTATGAAGAAGTGAAAGAGTTTGTGCATGATTGGCTACATTATTTTCAAACAAATGAAATGTTTAAGAAAGACCTTAAAGAATGTGGATATGCAGAGAAGGACTCTAAATTTCAAATAGAAATAATAAATAACGAATATAAAAATCTATCCAAAATGTATAAAATATTGTTGGAATGGCACACAAAGGATGAAGAAGTTAAATCAGTTATGATAAAATGGGCTAGAGATATTGGACACAACATACAATTTGATGATTGGACAAAACTATGGAATGAAAATATTAAATTTACTGCATGCACTGCATTAAAGGAAAATGTCATGAAAATGATATATAGATGGTATATCACGCCAGTAAAACTAGCAAAAATGGACAAAACATGTAAGAAGTGTTGGAAATGTAAAGAAAAGGACGGTACATTTTTTCATATGTGGTGGGAATGTAAGAAAGTGAAAAGCTTCTGGGAGCTGATATATAATGAGTTGAAAAAAATGTTGAAATATACATTTGTTAAGAAACCAGAGGCCTTTCTTTTAGGAATAATTGGTAATGAAATAAATAGAAAGGATTATAAAATTTTCCAATATGCAGTGACAGCGGCAAGAATATTATTAGCCCAGAATTGGAAACAAGAACAAATACCAACGTTGGAGGAATGGAGAATGAAGCTGATGGACTATGCAGAACTTGACAAACTGACTGGGAAGATCAGATACCAACGAGATCAAAGTTTCATCGAGGACTGGAAAAAACTAGCAGATTATTGGGAATGTATAAGTGACAACGAAATAACGTTAGTGGCATTTAAAGAAGCTCTGTAACAGAACAAGAAATATTGCAAAAAAGCAAAATATAAGAGGGGGGTAAGCATAAAGGTAATACAAAAATTTGGAAATGTGTTTCAAAAAATTAGAATTCGAACGATTGGCAGAGAAGCTGAAGGAAGTCAAAAAATTGGAAATTTATTGTAAATTGTTAATGTGGTATGAATGTATGGAAAATTAATAAAATATATTTAAAATAAATAAATAAATAAATCTTATCCTCCAGCACATTCACTTATACTGCCAAACCGTGAAATTAGTTACTTTTGACTTCTCACGAAGAAGATGTTCTTTTCAACCTTAGTTATCTAGTCCTTGCTTTAAAATGTTTACAAGAGGGGGAGACGGACTTCCTCTTTGCGCCTTCCCCGCTCGTGCCGAATC
This sequence comes from Podarcis filfolensis, assembly GCF_964270895.1. Classification (NCBI taxonomy): domain Eukaryota; kingdom Metazoa; phylum Chordata; class Lepidosauria; order Squamata; family Lacertidae; genus Podarcis; species Podarcis filfolensis. Next base: position 19,869,467 of record NC_139619.1, read on the forward strand.
AAAAAAGGGGATTTTTAATATCCAATTTCCGTAATACTCACGGGTTGTTACTTTTAGTCCAAATTTCAAAGAAAGAAGTCAGCGCTCTCCAACCATGGCATGCGGCTTCGCTTCGCGGAGACGGGTAGACAGCTCTCAGCTCCACGCCGCTCACCCCCGGTATGTTCCGGAGCCTTTAAAAAGGCTCCTTTGCAGCGGGGGGGGGGGGATGCAAATGGAGCCCGCCGAGCCTTCAGTTCACAGGCTTCCCCGCCTGTGATTTTTTTCGGGTCCCCGCTTCGCCGTAGCGGTAGAACCCTGGCTCCACGAAGCAGATTTCCTCCGGAGATCGGAGGAAATCCGCCATTACAGTTGCCGGCGCTGACCGGAAGTCGTTCTGGAACTAATACCTGCCCGGGGGCCTGAGTTTCATTGTTACTGTTCACCACATCAAATAGTATGTCAGGATTTCCATGAATTTTATTCCAACCATCCTGTTCACAAAATTCTGCACTTCTGCTGATTGTGATTTTCGTTTGATTGCCTTCTACATTCACAAATCTCCAACCTTTTGTGTTTGCTTGATAACCACAGAAAAACATTTCTTTAGATCTAGGATCACCTTTCCTACGTTGTGCCCTAGGCACCAGCACATAAGCACGACATCCAAAAACTCTTAGATGATCAATTTTTGGTTTTTTTCCCAAATAGCATGAAGTAAGGAGTGTTGCCTACTGTGCTATTGTATACTCTGTTAAAAGTATAATTCGCATACAATGCAGCCTCAGCCCAAAAACGCTGTGGAAGTCCAGAATCAAACAGCAAAGCAGCAATGGCTTCCTGTAATGTACGAAATTTTCTTTCGGCAACTGCATTCTTCTGTGGTGAATAGGGATTGGTAAGTCTATGAACTATACCTTTCCTTTTTAACCATGTCTCCAGCGTGTGGTTCACATATTCCCCACCACGATCTGATTGTATTTTACGTACCCTGGTGTCAAATTTACATTCGACTTCTTCAATCCAATCCATCAGGATGGAAGCTGCTTGTGATTTTTCTTTCAGAAAGAAAACCCAACTAGCCCTTGAAAAATCATCCACCAAAATTTGCATAAATCTCGCACCTCCAAGCGATTTGACTGGCATAGGGCCACACACGTCTGTGTGCACAAGTTCAAAGGGTTTTTTGCTTACTCTATCAGATCTAGGATAGTTACATGTCTTAACCTTAGCATGTTTACAAGCACAACAATCCAGAAAATTTGGACAGGGTTTAATGTTACACTCCTCAGCTAAATCTGGCATCTTGCTTACATACTTTAAGCATATATGAGCTAACCTTCTGTGTAGTAGATGCGCACAACCTGTATGAGGAGCCTTATTTACACACTTAGCTTGCGCTTCACCTGTTGAACATCTAACTGCTGCTAACTGCTCTTCATCCAAAACAAAAAGCCCATCCTCACAGGGAATTTTAACTAGCTCCTTCCCCTGTTTCGAAATGGTGCACACATAATTTTCAAACTCAACCTTAAAACCACTTTTTACCAGGCATGACACACTCAAAAGTCCATTCTTCATTCCTGGAAGAACAAAAACAGGAAGGTTAGTTTGCAAACAGTTAACATAAATTGTGCCTTTAAGGTTCATTTCTCGTTTACTATTGTCTGCTATAGTCACAGTTTTTGCAACTGGCAATGTCTTGCAGTTCATCAAGCTGCCACTAGATGTCGCTGGAACTAAACTGTGACTTGCTCCACTGTCAATTATCCACTTCAAGGTTTGTTGGCTCCTTTTAGGACTCTGTTGTGCTGCCATTGCAGATAGACCCTTATCAGCACCTGCTCCCCCTCTGGATCGTTGATTCTTGTAGTTCTCACGTCGTCTTCCCCTGTAGCTCCGGAAACTGGCCTTGGACTGTTGAAATTCCTTTTGCTTTTCTGGACACTTTGCTATCAAATGAAACCTGCTGCCACATCAAATACATGACTTGCTGGCCATAGCAGACACTTGTGAGGCTTCCTTACAGCTCTGCCTGCTAGTTCCCCCACACTGGGAATTATCTGAACATCCAACCCTTGGGGTATTTGTATTATCAATACGTTTTCAATGATGTTGATATTCTTGCTCACACAATCTACCAGTCACATAATTCATATTCAGCTGGTCCTCTGGCAAAACTTGTAAAGTTAGTACTAAGTTTTCAAACCCTGCATGCAGGCTGCTAAGCAGAGTATAAACTTTAATATTTTCAGGAAAATTCACACCTAGAGATGACAGTCGGTTGAAATACTCAGTCATCTGTGATGTGTGTTCAACCACACTATCCCCTGGCTTCAGCTTCAACTCATACAAAGCACGTATAATGTTCACCTTCTCTCCGGGCGTGGCTCTATGGTGAAATCGCCTAAGAGCTTCCCAAATTTCAAATGCAGACCTTAAATTTTCCACATGAGGTAATTGGGAATCGTCTATTGATACCATCAACATGCACCTAGCTTTAGTGTCCATTTTATCATGTTCCCTGTTCTGAGCATGTGCAGCAGCCTGTTGCTCTGCTGTGGCATCTGCTGCAACAGCCACAAACGGCTTTCGCCTCTGGACATAGTCAGCCCACACTTCTTTGGCTTCCAACCAGACTTGAGCCCTCTTAGACCACTGCACGTAATTCAACTCTGGCTGTTGAATGAATGCTTTCTTATAATCATTCTTATGTTTAAGTGGGCTTTGGCCTCCTTCCAGACAGCAGCTTGAAAGGGAAGCAGAGGAAAGCTCAAATGATGACAGAAGGCAGGGGCATCCAACAACCAAGAGTTTTGGTTTGGATGTGATAATTTTAGACTTCCCCAAGCCATCCCGAAGCCCCAATTTCACTCGGCCCCATTTCACTCTGGTCCATCTGAGTATCTCCTTTCCACCCATGCCTCCCCTCCCCCCAAATATTCACAATTAAGAAATCAGAAAACAACCCCCACCTCTCTTTTGACAGAACTAGATGGAATGATCAGGCATAGCAACTCCTGCAGAGAGGATAAAACCAAAATGTTTCCAAGGGACACATTTATCAAACAAGATATCTGCCCATAGCTCAGTCAGTAGAGTGTGAGACTCTTCATCTCAGGGTCGTGGGTTGGAGCCCCACGTTGGGCAAAATATTCCTGCATTGCAGGGGGTGGACTAGATGACTCTTGTGGTCCCTTCCAACTCTACAATTCCATGATATCCTGTGAGGAGTAGTCAACTGAGTTTTACTCAGAAGAGATGCGTCAAAATCAACACAGCCACGTAATGGAGGCAGAGACAATTTACTAAATTTCAAAACCACCGAAGCTTTATTGAATGAACGAATCAATTTATTACAGTCACAAACCAGAATATGGACTTATACAGAGATAGAGAACATGAAGAAGGAGGAGGAGGAGGAGGAGGAGGAGGAGGAGGAGGAGTTTGGATTTGATATCCCGCTTTATCACTACCCTAAGGAGTCTCAAAGCGGCTAACATGAATGAACTTTATTACGGTCACAGACCAGGATTAAGAAAAGGATATAGATAAAATAGCAGTTGGGATTTTTGAGCAATAATTGTTAGGGCAAATGAGGACAAGGAAAGAGGCATAAAACATCCGAATAAAATACAAGATTAAACACAGATAATGGATAAATAAAAAACTAATAATTAAAACCAATAAGAGCTAAAAACCAACAAAGACACGCAGTTAAAACAGCTGTAAGAGCATAAAAACTAAAAAAACTCGCAGATAAAACAACTACGAGAGGCTGCAGAGTAGAAGCCTCTTAAATAGAGGACACTCACGTTAAAAACTGCTGTACAAATATGGTTAAAACAGACAATTAAAACAAGATACAACACTAAATTTAGAAAACAATGTGCAACAATAAACTGTCTCAGAATCACCCATGGAACCGTGTTTGGGGCTTTTCATGCGGGACTATTTTGGGTTGGGCGATGGTCTGCGCCTACAGATCTGTAGACAGAATCTGGCGACCATCCAGGTCATCTTCTGATCTTTACCCAACAACAAAAGGTCAAATTTTTGCTTTTGCGGGAGGTTGGCGAGCCTCACCAGTAGGGGATCCATGATCTTACTACGTGCCTCTTTATAAAAGGGACATCTAAAGAACAAGTGTTCTGGGCTTCCTATCTCTCCCAATGGACAGGTGCAAAGTCTCTGAGCATACGGGACCCTTCTGAAGGCTCCATTCAGGACCGGCGAGGGAAGAGCCGAGCTTCTGGCAAGTGTAAAGGCCCTTCTTGCATCCCTAAGGAGTCTCAAAGCGGCTAACATTCTCCTTTTCCTCCCCCCCAATAAACACTCTGTGAGGTGAGTGGGGCTGAGAGACTTCAGAGAAGTCACCCAGCAGCTGCATGTGGAGCAGCGGAGACGCGAACCCGGTTCCCCAGATTACGAGACTGCCGCTCTTAACCACTACACCACACTGGCTCTCATATATATGTAGGTTAAAATCAAAATCTATAAGCTAGAACACAGTAAAGAATTCAGATGTGAAACTATTAAAATGTGTAGTTTAAGACCTTAACCGCTAATTTAAAATATGCATGTCAATGCTTTATTATAATTAAGGCAGGTAAAATAATTATTACTCTTAATAGTATTCATTGCTATGAGGCTTCTTGAAGCAATTCAGAATACAATCAACATTAGCAGAACACTTTCCTTTACAAGGACAATTTAAAAAGCAACAATTTAAAAGCAATAAAAAGTAATATTGCATAGGAAAGAATTCTAAAACAACAGCAATGATCACAATTAGCAACAAGACACAATGAAACAGCAAGCAAAAATTGCCACTCCATCATCGCTGAGCCTTGAAACTTGTGTCTTATCCCCATAATCGAAATTGACATCAAGTCTTATGTCATCTGGAAGAGAATGAAGGAGAAGAGAGATGAATTTATGCCACATTTACTGATTCACCAAATTGACCTGGCCCCCATTCCACCCTATTTACAAGGAGGCTTTATGGATCCTGTCTTTGGTGGCAACGACTCCTTCCAAGCCTGCAGTTTGGCCATCTTTGTGCTGTGGCAGGATTTCACAGCCACATGACCCAGGAGGTCTGCATCAAGCAAGGATGCTGCAGCTACTGAGTGGGCTCTCCTTAGTCTGGAAAGTGCGTCCCATGTCCCCAGGCTGTGGGTGTTACCTTCTTTGGGGCAGAAGTGAGCCAGCTCCAGAGGGACGAGAGCATGCTGTAGAGAAAAGAAAAGACTGTACTGGATCAGATGACTGATCTGATCCTCAACCCTCCCCCCCCCCCAATAATGGGTGCAAGAGAACATGGAAGCAGACCCAAGCCAGGGAAGACTTGCTTCCATCATGGGATGAGTGAGTTCTATTGCCTGGCCCCAATCCCTTGCCCCAGGCGACCTCAATGGGTCCTGCAGCCTACTAGGCAGAGGTGGAAGTGTAAGATCAAGAAAGAGGGCAGGAAATGTCTCCAGCCTTGTCCGGCATCCCAGGGACACACATTGTGTTGTGCGCCTGATACCAGACTGATTCCTCCTGTGGGAATCCTTTCACAAGCCACTCTGGGAGCCTCTTGGGGCTGTGAAGGTGCCAAAGGTGAGAGACTTACCTTCAGGCAACTGAGTCTTCTTGCATAGGACATCAGCCAGCTAATGCCACTGGCTGCCAGTTGCCTCTCCGCTGCAATCGCACTTGTTGTGTAACCTCTCAGTTCCTGTGGGAGGAAAGGGGACCTCAGGATCAGGAGGCTGGTCTGGGGGAAAGAGGCAGACCACTGTGAAGCCCTTTACACTCTCAGAGAGAGATCCGTTTCTGTTCTAAAATGGCAGTGTCCTCCAGCCCCAAATTGTAGCTCTACATCCAAGGCCCTCCTTTGGCTGTCTGGGCAAGTGGGCCTTTGCTGGCTTGTTCATGTGCCCAGCTTGCCTTACAAGAGGGGACGGGCCCAAGAGGTGCACTGCTAGGTGGCGGCTTCTCCATGAAAGCTTTCTAGGTCAAACAGCCACTGAGGCCATCAAGATACTTACATTCATTAGCAAGTTCAGGGTCTTAGTGCTTGGGGCCTCCCAGAGAAGGCCTCCCAGCATCAGAGTATAACGTTCCTCTAACTCCTGCAGGCAATGGCAATGAGGGAGAGGATGTGCCAAGCAGGGGAAAGAGAGATCAGATGTTGAGCAATGGGAGCAATGCTTAAAGCGTGTTGTAGCACCCTGCTTGTGGTTAACGCTTAGCTGGAATGAAATATTCAACACAGCAATAGAGAAATTAAAATAATAATTTATTTGTCAGACCAATAAATGAGACACACAGTGGTATATGGTTACCAAAGCTCTGCCCACTCCAGCCCTGATGGTCAGCACTTATATTTCCTCAGCCCAGCCCCCTTGCTCCTCCTTTGGCTGCCTCTATCCAATCAGCCTGGTTGAAATTCCTATTGGCTGTTTGCTAGAACCAATCATAAAAGATACACCCATTTCCTATTACCTTTTATGGGAGACAAAGAGCTATATTTCCTTCTATCTATAAATGGCAAACAAGTAGCCATATATCTTACATTTGCCTCAACAAGGCACCTTAATTACCAGATCACCTTTTGCACTTATTACCCTATTGCCCTATTCACTCCAAAACAGATGGCTAAAACAGATCTTGGGTTCACATTCTCACACACCATGAATGAAATAAGAATCTAACATAAGAATCTAACATTTCTTACTTTCTAAATCCTTTGCATAATTACATTTAAGCCAATATATTTCATACATAACATATATAGATTTTTTAGAAGCAAAGGCCTTTTCAAAATAAAAAGAACTTAGTAAAAACACTTTCCAAAAGCAACTCCTTAAATTTACACCCCCCTTTCAAGCCAGCTGCTGTTTCTATTAGCTCTTGCCCTTTAACCTTATGAAAATATGGCTCAAGTCTAATGGGAGGCACATGGTATTATATTTTGTTAAACAATAAATCCTACTATTTACCAACTCTTAATTAGTGTTTTTGCAGCTTGATTGTATTCTGTAATATGTGGGGTCAGTGTAACCTTTTTGCTCCCAGCCTATAATTCCCTTTTACAACTTTGAGAATTTTGGCTCCTGCTATAAATCAGGGGGGCCCTTGTCCAGGAGGATAAACATCTGCCAAAGTCTTTTAGCCAGCTGGTCTTCTGCCTGGCATAAAAACACACAAGCATCTGCAAATATATATTTTAAGCTCATTTTAAAATACAAGTCTTGATCAGATGCCCCAGTGTGAAGAAGAAACAACAACTACAGAAGTCAAATATCAAGGCTAACAACTTACCTGCTTGTCGGGCTCAGTTTTGACCTCAATGACCGCCGCAAAGGCTGCATGCACAATCAGGCTGTGGAGCTTCAGTGGTAATTTGGGCTTCATGAGGCTGGAGAGAAGGAGAGAAAAGTTTTTAGACTCTGTCTCATATTGGGGGAAGCATCAAATACATGTCATTCTCTTGAACTTCTAGTGAATGCATGTGTTAGCTTAAACCACTTTTGACAATCAAGCAGCGTATAGATTTTACAGGGTAAAAATGAATAAAGGTAAAATTAAAATAAACACACGAGGGCACTGTTTATGTGGCAGTCTACCTGGCACTTGGTTGCAAGCCTCTAGGTCTTAGTTAATCCCACCCCTAAAAGCTGAGCCATTTCGCAGTCATCTCTAGACAATGTAGCTTCTATTTTCTCTCACACATCTCCACTCATCCTGTAAATAGTTGCTGCATAAAGAAAGCTTTTTGAACGCAAGAAACCCAAGAAATTGTAAGCAATTCTTCCAATCAAATTCACTGCAGTGGCAAGGTCTGGTAACACCTTTCCACATTCTGCTCCCCTCCCCCCCCCCCCCGCCAGCTCCTTGTCAAGCTCAAAAAACCCGGTATACCTCAGTTGGTAAAGGGCTTCCAGCGCCATAGCAAGGGCCAATTCAGGCTGCGTAAAGTACGCAATCCGTCCCATGAGATCCTGATAGAGAACAGAGGGCGGAGGGGGAAAACGTCAGTTCCCTACGGACATCAGGTGGATTCCTCCAACCCCAAACTCAGTGCAGGAATTGGCAATTTCATGCCAAATGCCTGCACAACCCTTCTCTTGGCCAGACCCTGCCAGGCCTTCCTTCTGCCCAGCATCCCCCCAATCCCATCCCCAGCTCTCCTGCCCCCCTCACCCCTGGATACCTCATGCAACCTCTCACTCACCGCAATTGCCTTGACGGCCATCTTTTTGGAGTACCTCAACCTGTCCTTTTCTCTCTGGCGGGCCTCCGAGCAAGTGGCCAGTACGCAGCAGAGGAACATCTCATCCTTCTCCAGTTGCTGAAATGGCAAGAGTCAGGCTGTCAGTTCATGGCAGGAGGGCTTCTCTGCATCTGAGACCGCCAAAATGGGGGTATAAACAGCACTGGTGGATGGGGGGGTGGGGGGGTGAGGGATTTCGTATGTACTGTGCTGTTTTCTCAAATACTAACCACAGGCGATGCCCAGACCCTGCCAGTCTCTGAACCATCTGCAACAAGAGAAGAAGGAAAGGACATGGGGGCAGGTTAGTTCATTTCTACTTATTTTCCACAGTTGAGTATTAGAGCATTAAGGCCACCCCTCCTTACGCTCCAAAATGAAAAGGAAGCATTTGCTCACATGGGCCCACAGCAACCCTGGACTTCTTGGGGACTTTGCGGGTCCCCTTCTTCTTGCGGGCTGCCATGTCCCTCAGTTGCCTGAACCTAGAAGAGAAGGAGAGGGGCAGACCTTGTTGTTGTTGTTATACCGCCCTATACCCACAGGTCTCAGTTACAACCAGTGCTTTTTTTGGTGAATCTTTGCACTTTTGTCCATTTACTGTACTGCATTTATTTCCCCCGATTTGAACTACAAAATGGTGGTTTTCTTGAGTCAAAATGAGAGTACCCCAAACATTTTTTTTAATAGAAAAAAGCACTGGTTCCAACATAAAAATCGCAATATAGAAACACAAAATGCATAATAAAGGTGAAAAACAACCCAGTAAAGCCCCCTCCCCAACACATTTCAAAACCTGAGACAGAAGCCTACAACCAAAATGGGGTGTGTGTGTGTGTGTAAGAGAAGGCAGGGAGTCTTTGCAGCATAGCCATAACACAAATACGGGTAGCCTAACAGTTGCAGGCAGAGCCATGTCATTTCACACACTACTTCGGCTGCGGGACATCGTATCAACAAGGAAAGGAGCATTTGGTGTTGTTGCATCTCCTCAGGTATTTGTTGATTTGTCGCCATGAGGGGTTGTAGTTGTGGAGGTATAGTTTGATGACGTTTCTGGTTATTTGTACCCTAGGTGCCCACTCACACACAAAAACAAATCTCCCTGCAGCCAACCAAAGACCACCAACCACACCCTAGGTCACCCCCCAACCTCTCTCACCACCAAGGAAATGCAACAAGGGAATAGTAAGTGAACCCACACAAGTGATGCTGACACAAAACCCCACACATACCGGGAAACTCGGAAAATTAGAATATCGTGGAAAAGTTCATTTATTTCAGTAATTCAACTTAAAAGGTGAAACGTCTACTTCTCAGAGGTCAATCTCTATTCTCTATTTGCAATCCTTGTTTTGCTGATTTCATTTCATATTCTAATTTTCTGAGATTGTTAATTTGGGGCTTTCATCAGCTGTACGCCATAATATCACAATCATAACAAATAAAGGCTTGACATATCTCGCATTGCATGTCATAAGTCTATCTCATATATTAGTTTCACCTTTTAAGTTGAATTACTTGAATAAATGAACTTTTCCACGATATTCTAATTTTCCGAGTTTCCCCTGTACACTAAGTAGAAGAGAAGCATTGCCACCTGACCCCACCCGACCCCTCTTTCCCCCTCTGTTCTTCCTAACCCAACACTGCATGCAACCCTAATGCCTCACAACAAATGAAACTGATCTGTAGAAAACACAACTTGACAAAAGAGACAAGGCACGGTTTTTTTGTAAACTAAGAAATCTTCAATCATTTATTTATTTATTTATTAAAAACACCACCAACAAGGAAAGGAGCAATAAGGAGTTATCCAAGATGATTGTGGCCTAGGAGAGAAAGCAGATGGAGGGAGAGCTTTGAATCAACTCATTTGAGAATGCTGGTGGGAACTTATTCACATCATGTTTACTCCGTTGCTGAAATTTGCAGGCAGCCGATGCTACAGGGACAAGTAGCCTGCAGGGCTGGGAAGCAGAGTACACCAATTGTTGGAGGAGAACAACAGCATCTCTTACTATTACTCAGCTTAGCAATATACAGCTTCCAGGAACAGAGGCACTCTACCTCTGAAGCCCACAGCTAGAGGAGAAGCAGCAGGAGTGGGCTACTGCTTGTGAGTTTGGACTAGATGGGCTTTTCCTCTGATCCAGCAAAGCCACTTCCGCCTACAAAGGAGGTGGAGTTGCGGGTGACTGAGGGAATCCCTGGCCGCGTCAGCCCCTGGACAGCCAATCGCTGGCTCAGGGAGCGTGACCAGCCCTATTTATCGCTGCCTACCTCGTAGCAAATCGTCACAACTTTCTGGGCGGTTAGGCATTGGTATTGGTATTGTTCTGTAGATGGAAGAGGGGAGGAAGCGCCATCACCTGCCCCACATATTGAAGGGTAGTCCGATAAAGGATTCCGGGGGGTGTGGCCCTGTCCGAAGCCTATGGAGGTGAGGGCCTAAGGCACGCCCCTGAGCGGTGACCCCCCGGGGGGGGTTCCGAGTTGATGTGCATCAGCAGGACTCCCCCTACTGGTGGTTAACCCTTCCCGGACCTCAAGCGGACGGGCTGAAGCCGGATAGTCGGTTAGGACCAATGCCTAAGCCAATACCACTCATCACCTGTAACCAATAAAGTTGTGGCCATATTTAGCCCATTAACCTGAAATAATTGTGTCATGTGTCTTTATTCCCACTTTGGGGGGGGGGGGGAACTCGCCACGCAATAGGGCTCTTTTTGTTTTTTTATGCACCCACAGACCCCAAACGGCTCTCCACAGGAACACAGTGGTGCATCTCATGTATGTAGGGGGGGGGGGATTCCAACACTCCCCCCACCCCCACCCCCAGCAAAGGAAAGATAAGGGAAGCATTTCCAGCATTTAAAAGAGCCCTCAGCATAATGCTGTTAGGACAGCAGCCCTGCCTGGAGAGCGAAGGGGGCTGCTAGGAAGGTCGTCAAAGCATCAAGGCATAGATGAGCCAAAGAATGCAATGAAAACTCTCTTAGAGTCAGAGTGACTGACAGGAAGACTCACAGAACCCCTGTCTGTTGCAGTTGATGGCTGAAGAGTTGAGAAACGGAGAAGGGGTAGAGAGAGGGGGGGTGTATAGTGGATAGAATTATGGACTAGGAGGACCTGGGAGATCCGAGTGCAAATCCCCACTCAGTCAAGAAGTGCACTGTTTGATGTTGGGTCCAGTCACTCTCATCCTAGCCTGCCTAACAGGTTTGTTGTGAGGGGGGAAATGGGGGGAAAGGCAAGCCATCAATGCCACCTTGAACTGCTTGGATGAAAAGTGGGCTATGAATGTAATAAAAAGCATCTCAAAATAATGATCATGGAAGGTACCCTGGGGATCATCTAGTCCAACCCCCTGCAATGCAGGAATATGCAGCTGTACCTTATGGGAATCGAACCTGCAACCTTGGTGCTATCTGCAGCTCCCTCTAACCAGCTGAGCTGCAATGAGATTTGAGGGAGAATGAGAAGGCGGGGAAAGGGAGGGGGGTGGGAAGAGAAGTTAAGCTGTTCAGAAAGGGGTTAAATTCCATGGGGATGCTGGCCATGTGGGGGACCCCAAGCCCTCGCCCCAGAAGATTAAAAAAAAGAAGCAGACGAAATCCTACTTACAGATTCACGATGCTGGCCATCTCTTCAGGTGAAATCCGCTCCTGTTTAAACTCAACTGCTTTAAAATGCTCACACAACACTAACTCTGAACCTTGCCTCTAACCCTATTGCTACTCCTCTCTGTCTAAAATATACAGGAAAATATGTGCACAAAATATACTGTAGCACCCTGCTTGTGGTTAACGCTTAGCTGGAATGAAATATTCAACGCAGCAATAGAGAAATTAAAATAATAATTTATTTGTCAGACAAATAAATGTGAGGCACAGTGGTATATGGTTACCAAGCTCTGGCCTGCTCTCCTGCCATTATGGCCAGCACTTATATTCCCTCAGCCCAGCCCCCTTGCTCCTCCTTTGGCTGCCTCTGTCCAATCAGCCTGGTTAAAATTCCTATTGGCTGTTTGCTAGAACCAATCATAAAAGATACACCCATTTCCTATTACCTTTTATGGGAGACAAAGAGCTATATTTCCTTCTATTTATAATTGGCAAACAAATAGCCATTAACCTCTACAAGGCACCTTAATTACCAGATAACCTTTTGCCCTAGACTAGGCGCCTTAACTAACATTTCACCTTTTGCCCTATTGCCCTATTCACTCCAAAACAGATGGTGGCTAATTTTATCTGAACAGATCTTTTGTTCATCTTCCCACACAGCATCTATGAAAGAGCTCCTTCTTTGGAGGTCATATGTCAGGAGTGCTCTGATGGTGTTTTTCCTGCTTGGCAGGGGTCTGGACTCAATGGCCCTCGTGGTCTATTCCAACTCTTCTATGATTCTATGAAATAAGAATCTAACATAAGAATCTTAACATTTCTTACTTTCTAAATCCTTTGCATAATTACATTTAAGCCAATATATTTCATACATAACATATATAGATTTTTAGAAGCAAAGACCTTTTCTAAGTAAAAAAGGAACTTTATAAAAACAGTTTTGAAAGCAACCCCTTAAATCTACACCCCCCCTTTCAAGCCAGCTGTTGTTTGTATTAGCTCTTGCCCTTTTAACCTTAGGAAGATGTGGCTCAAGTTTAATGGGAGGCACAATAATTATTACTATTTAATTGTGTTTTTGCAACCTTGATTGTATTCTATAATTTGTACGGTCAGTGTGACCTTTTGCTCCCAGCCTGTTTTATGACCGCAATAAACCAAAGGGGCCTCTGACAAAGACCTTGCCTGCTGGTTTCCTGTCTCGAAAGAAACATTTGTGAATTTAAGCTCATTTTTAGAATACAGGAATCTGATCAAAATATAAGCCTTGATTAAAATGCAGGCTATGATCAGATGCCTCATTCCCCCCTTTCAAGCTCAAGGACCTTCATCCCAAGTGTCCTTGATAGCTTGACCTTCATCATATTCCTGAGGTAAAGCTCTGTATAGGGCCATGATATGAGGTAGAGTTTCATTTGAAATCATCTTGCTAATTGTACTTCTAAAACATGAAATGATACATGGCACCATACACAAAACCATTACTACTACCGTCAAGAAAAACAAGCAAGACAATAGTATCCCTTTGAGTCCTGCGACATTTGGTAACCAGTTGGTGAGCCATCCCATATCCCATCCTTCCCATGTTTGTACTGGGACATGTGCTATATTCTCCATCTTTGTGGCCAACACACGGATTGCCTCACCATTATCAGAAATGTTAAAGCAACAGGCATTCCCTGTCAAGTTCAAGACTCCACATAGGCCTCCCTGCCTGGCAAGTACATAATCCATTCCCATTTTCAGCTGCAAAATGGCGGCTCTACTTTCATCCAACTGTTGTGCAATAAGTCTCAAACTCTGGGCCGTTGCATTGGTTACAAGTTCCACTACTGCTTGCAATCGAATTATTCTGTTTAGATTATAAATAGGATCTCGAGCCCCTTGTATGAGCTCATCAGGATTCCAGGAGGCAGGTTCATAATAGGCTATAATGCGCTCTGGTGGCCAATCATCAGTATCGCTCCAACTTTGGGTACTTCCTCCTGCTATATGAGAAATATCAGCGTTTCTTCGTGTACGCTTGGCCGAACTAGTGGGCATAATCCACATTGGTGGTAATACCCATCCCAGGAAACAAGTCCCACTCCATTTGGAAGGGAGTTTCTTGTATGCCCATTCTCCACATATCCACCACAACCATCGGGTCTGAGGTTTTTGGTACGTGGAGTGCATAAGGCGAAATATCAAAAGGGGCATAGAGCTCACAGTGCAGTATGTTAGATTGCCTTTTTCTGTCATAGTTATGTTCCACACCATTTTCCATGCATGAATAAAAGGAGGTGCACAGGGCAAGGTATTCCGAGTTCGATAGGTAGTACCGTTTGCCCAGGTTTGACTATTCTTAATATAATCCCAAGTATAGTGGCAATGAGAAGAGCCTATCATGGTAGAATCAGCTGCCTCTGATGATTTATGTACACAGAATTCCCCTTGTACAGGTATAACTCGTATTGGTTTAGTTGAGTTCCATCCGGGGAAATTCTGTACTTCTGTTTGGTATGGCATTTCGCTTACCATACCAATGGCATTTAATGGTATTGGTAATAAGGGCATACCTCCCTCTGAATCATCTGGCCCAAGAGAGCAAACAAGGCAATTGGTCCTATTTGTAACATTGGCTACCATCTCAGCTAAGCCTACCCACATATTGTGGTTTTGACTGAATCCATATTTAGCAAATTTGCTCAAATTCAAGGACCCTTCCCCTTCCCAAGGGATCAGGATTAATAATAAAATCATGTTGATGTCTAGTATATGCATTCCTTCCACAAAAGATTACCTTATTGTGATAACAAAAAAATATTAGCCCCAATATAATTCCTCCAGTGACAGAAATGGGGAACCACCAAGACCAAAACATATATCCCAAGGATCCCCAATGAGTAATATCTCTGATAATTGTTGCACGGGGGGGGGGGGGGCAGTCAATCAATTGTATAAGAGAATCTTCTCGTTCACAATCGCTGGTTCAGATGCTCCTCAAGCTTCAGGCGTGCGCAGGTCAGCCAGCTTCCAGGTTGTGGCTGCAGCAGGCCGGTCGTCTAATGTTGCCCGTGACCTAGCCCGTTCCCCGTAGGGCTAGATACAGGGGTTTTTGGAGAGAGTCAGTTTTAAAGGATTAGAGGGGTCACCTTTGCACGTCCAACTGCCTTTGGACTTCTTCAAACGGGAGTGATGAATCCAGGGGGTCACCTCAGCTACCTTCACCGCTGTTGGAGTAGAGAGCAAGATGGTGTAAGGTCCACGCCACTTAGGTGCAAGTGGATCGCGTTTCCACTCTTTCACCCATACGCTATCGCCAGCCTGGAACTGATGAATCGGCTCGGCAATGCTGCACGGCGTGCGCTCGAGGGCCCACCTGTTAAGAGAAACAAAAACACGGGAGAGAGATTGCACTTGTCCCTGTGTCACATAGTCTCCTATTTGTTTGAGGTCAGCTGGAATATCCTGAACAAAGGAGGGCGGCCTCCCATACAAGAGCTCAAAAGGTGACAACTTAAGTCGTTTTGTGGGTGCGCACCGAACACGAAACAGTGTTATGGGTAACACATCTACCCATCCCAATCCTGTTTCCTGGGTTAATTTTGCCAATTGGGTTTTCAGAGTCCGATTCATTCTTTAAGTTTTCCCTGAACTCTGAGGCCTATATGCTGCATGCAGTCTCCACTTCACTTGTAGGACTCGACATACTTCTTGTACTACTTGATCAATGAACGCTGGCCCATTATCACTTCCAATGCATCTAGGTAATCCAAACCTTGGGATCAATTCAGTGAGGAGTCTCTTAGTTACCTCTCGTGCCTTTTCAGTTCTGGTGGGAAAAGCTTCAACCCATCCGGTAAGAGTATCTACAAACACAAGGAGATACTTGAA
Organism: Podarcis filfolensis; assembly: GCF_964270895.1. Taxonomy (NCBI): domain Eukaryota; kingdom Metazoa; phylum Chordata; class Lepidosauria; order Squamata; family Lacertidae; genus Podarcis; species Podarcis filfolensis. Next base: position 19,885,217 of record NC_139619.1, read on the forward strand.
TCCCTTAGAAGGGACCAGCTCTGTGAAGTCCACAATTAGGCTTTCCATGGGGACGTATCCAACATGTTGGATTCCAGGAGGTTGTACCGGTCCCTGCCTGGGATTGTTTTTAGCACAAAGAACACATTTCTGGGAAATGCAAGTTGCTAATTGTGATAGGTTAATAATATACAACTTCCGACTGAGACTCTCTCTGGTTGCAGTACCGCCAAGGTGAGTAGATTCATGATAATTTCTTACAATTGTGCCTGCTAGGTGATGAGGTACATAAATCCTATTGTCTGGCAGGATCATCCAACCGTCCTTCACAATCGCCCCTTCCTGTTCAGCCCACTTCCTCTCTTCTGGGGTATAGTGAGGTTTAACTTCTTCTGGAACTACCTCTGGTATGAGGGCTGCTATAAATCCTCCCACAGGCTTTTGGGCTGCCTCTCGGGCTGCTTTGTCAGCAGCATGATTTCCTCTGGTTATTGGATCCCTTCCACGTCCATGACCTTTGCAGTGCATTACAGCAATCTGTTCTGGAGCCCATACTGCTTCCAACAGGATTTCTACTTCAGGTCCATATTTCAAGGCCTTCCCGTGGGCTCCGATTAGACCTCTTTCTTTCCATAGAGCTCCATGTGCATGCAGGGTTAAGAAGGCATATTTAGAATCAGTATAGATGTTTGCCTTACATCCGGCTGCCAATTGCAGAGCTCTAGTTAAACCTATAAGTTCAGCTTTTTGTGCTGAGGTGCCAGCAGGCAAAGCTTCAGCTTCCACAACTTCCTCATTGGTGACCACAGCATATCCTGCTCGTCTGGCACCCTCATGCAGGTAACTGCTACCATCAGTATAATATACAACATCTGGATTTTTCAATGGTTCATCTTTCAGATCGGGTCTACTGGAATAAACTTCATCCATTATTTGGAGACAATCATGTGATTCTTCATCATCTACCTCTGGTAGGGGCAGCAAAGTTGCTGGATTGAGCATATTCACTACTCGTAGATGAATCCTGGGATTTTCACACAATAGGCCTTGGTATCTAGCCATCCTTGGGTTTGTTAGCCAATAACTACCCTTATATTCCATAAGTGTCAGAACAGCATGAGGTACATTCACATACATCGTCTGGCCAAAGGTAAATTTATCAGCTTCTTTGACAAGGCTTGCAGTGGCCGCTACTGCCCTTAGGCATGGAGGCCATCCTTTTGCTACTGAGTCCAATTGTTTTGACAAATAAGCTACTGGACGGTTCCAACTTCCTAATCTCTGGGTCAGGACTGCCGCTGCAATCCCATTCTGTTCATGTACATACAGCTGAAAGGGTTTTTCCGAATTAGGCAGTCCAAGGGCTGGGGCCTCCATAAGTCGTTGTTTGATAGCTAAAAAGGCTTGTTGCTGCTCAGGTCCCCATACGAATGGGTCCTTTTCTGCACCTCGAGTGCTTTCATGTAAGGGCTTGGCCAGACTGCTAAAATCAGGTATCCATAGTCTACAAAACCCTGCTGTTCCCAGGAATCCTCTGAGTTGTTTCCTTGTGGTAGGTTCCTTAATAAGGCAAATAGCTTCTTTCCTCTCTGGTCTCAATGCTCGTTGTTGGTGTGAGATGTCAAAGCCCAAATATTTGACCTTTTCTAAACATAACTGTGCCTTTTTCTGGGAAACTCGGTAGCCAGCTTCCCAGAGCAAGTGGAGCAGTTCCTCTGTCCCTTCTTTACAGGTATCAAAATCCTTTGCCGCTAGTATAAGGTCATCTACATATTGCAGAACCACCTTTTCTCCAGGTATTGAGGGGTAACTTGTTAAATCTTTCGCCAAGGCAGTACCAAATAAAGTTGGGGAATTTTTGAATCCCTGGGGCAATCTTGTCCAGGTTAGCTGGCCTTTTGTTCCTGTCAAAGGGTCTTCCCACTGGAAGGCAAATATAGGTTGGCTCTGTGGTGCCAGCCGGCAACAGAAGAATGCATCTTTCAAGTCCAATACAGTAAAAAATGTTGCTTCTGGTGGGATCAAACTCAGCAGGGTATATGGGTTTGGTACATTTGGGTGCAAGGTCTCGATAGCCTGGTTTACGAGCCTCAAGTCCTGTACTGGCCTGTATTCATCTGTCCCAGGTTTCCGAACAGGCAAAAGGGGTGTGTTCCATTCTGATTGGCAGGGCTTAAGCAGACCATATTTTAATAGGCGGTCCAAATGTTTCTGGATGCCCTCTGCTGCTCGCCGGGGTAAAGGATATTGCTTTACAGATACAGAGGTAGCCATAGGTTTTAGGGTTACTACAATTGGAGCTATATTCTTAGCCATTCCTGGTGGGCTATTTTCGGCCCATACTCCTGGTGGCACCTGTAGGGTTTGGAGGAGCTTGTTTAATTCTGTATCCAATGTGGGTTGGACTTGCAGGGCTGACATTAGGCGCCATGATTGTTCCTTAGGTACTGAGAGGGTAATTATTCCTGCTGCCTTTGATGGCAGTTTCATTTCTGGACCTTGAGGAGTGAAGGTGATTTGGGCCTGCAATTTGGACAGCATATCTCTACCTAAGAGAGGTATTGGACACTCAGGTATATACAAAAACTGATGGGTTAAACGATGTCCCCCAATCTGGCATTCCAAAGGTTGGAGGAAAGACCTCTTAGCTGACTGACCAGTGGCACTTTTAATGACTACACTTTTGGATGCCTTTTTCTGCAATAGTTCTGGGAGTACTGAGTATTCAGCCCCAGTATCAATCATAAAGTCTATTAAATGGCTCCCTAATTGAATCGTGACCGTGGGCTCCTGGAAGCCTAACTTTATGGAGTCCGGTCGTTCCTAGTCTTGGGTAAAATCCTCCTCTGCCAGTCCAATGAAATTGTCTCTACTCTGTCCTTGTCCAGGTCTCTGATATCTTCCATTTCGGATCATTCCCCGTCCCTGGTTTCTTGGGCCGGAGCCTGGGCCTGGGCCTGGGCGTACTTCTTCCAACCTCAGGGGTTCAGGACACTCCCGCTTCCAATGACCCTCCTTCTTGCAATTCGCACATTGATTCCTTCCCAGTGGTGGATTCCTTCCCCGCCCTCTCCCTCCGTTTAAAGGGCGGTAGTCTTGCTTCACTGCTGTGGCTAGCATCACCATCTTTTCCTTCTGCCACTTCTTCTTCTCTTGTTTCTCAGCCTCATCCCTATTCCTATAAACTCGGCGTGCAATGGCCATAATTTGGCTCATCAGCATCCCTTCCCATCCTTCTGATTTCTGAATTTTCTTACGAATGTCAGAAGCACACTGGGCCACAAATGTAGCAGTAATCATTCTGCTGTTTTCAGGGGCTTCAGGATCAAAAGGAGTCCATATACGATAGGCTTCCTGCAGCCTCTCTAAAAAGTCTCCCGGACTCTCATTTGGTTTCTGTTCTACTTCTGAGACTTTAGACATATTAGTGGGCTTCTGGCATGCCCTGCAGATACCTTGCACAAGCGTCTGGCGGTAGGTGGTAAGCCTGGCCAGGTGAATTGCATTGTTTGGATCCCAATTAGGATCTTCCAAAGGAAAGTTATCCTGGAGATGACGGTCAATATTAAAAATATTTCCCACTCTGGCCTGCTCACGCAAATATATCTGTGCCTTTTCAATTATGTCTCTTCTTTCCTCAGTGGTGAACAGAGTATTCAGGAGTTGGCGGCAATCTGTCCAAGTAGGATTATGAGTATTTACTATTGAAGTCACCAAGTCCATCATAGCCTGAGGTTTTTCTGCGAAAGATGGTGTGTGTGTTTTCCAATTCATCAGATCCGTAGTTGTGAATGGAATGTACTGGAGGGTCGAAGTTCGAGGTGGCCGTGGTCCGGGTTGCCCGTTAACCAGCACAGGCTCCTCAAGTGCATCAAATACTCTTCTGAGAGGGGCTACTACGTGACCTTTCTCTTCGCTTTGCTCTAGGGGCCTCAAATCATAGGGGATGGTATCTGTCCCAAGGCGTTCTTTTAGCAGCTTTATACGCCTGGCTGTATTGCTTGCTGACCGATCAAGGTCTCCCTGTAACTTCTGTAATAGTTCTCTAGGATTTGGATGTACAGGGGTTTGGGGTGGGCAATTGGTTGTTCCACTAAAGGAGACTGTAGATGGAGTTCTACTGGGACTCACAGGTGGAATAACCACTTCTGCTTGGGCTTTATTATAGGACTCCAAGGCCTCCTGAAGATATTTATCATAATCTATCAAGGAATCAAGTTCTGTGACTCCACCCCCATTATTCGTTCCACTTTCTTGCCTTGGGGTTACAACTGGTGGAGTATTTGGATTAGGCTCCCTTCGATGTGGAGCATAGGGTGGAGGTGGAAGCACCTCTTCCTCTGGTCCCTCAAAAATGGGTTTGAGTTTATTTGGCAAGATTCCTTTCCTAGCTTCGGCTTTTACAGCCAATAATTTGCATCGTTGGACTTTGCATTCCCTTATCCATGGAGGATTTTTATTTAATGTGCTCAGCCAAGAATCTATATATGAAAATTGTTCTGGGCACCCTCCCGTTTCTTTGGCGATATTAGACCAAAGTTTGCTTACTAAATTTATATCAAAGGTTCCCTGAGATGGCCATTCAGTATTTTGTTTCGGCCACTCTAATTCACATAACGTTCTCAAGCGCTCTGGCGTCATTTTGACTCCATATGCCCCTGAGAAGGCTTTCTTAAAATTATTTAACATACATTCAAGAGGTGTATTTTCCCCCTTTGAACCCCCAACTCCCATTGTATGGCCCTGTGAAGTATCCACTCAGTCACTCACACACTCGCTTCGTGGGGTTCCTTGCCCAGTGAAGTCGCCTTACTGGGAACCGAAGTACTACCCACTCCACACTCAGGTCAGCTACAGATTGTACTTTCTCACACATACAATGCGCTGGATACTTCACCACACTCTACTTCCCAACCTTTCCCTTTTCCTCCACCAGACCACCATCTGATGTACCCAACCACCTAGCGTACTCAGTTTCCCCCTTACTGAGACGCAGAAGTTTGATCAAGACTTCTCTTCCTCCCAATTAATTGGAGGGCCAAAACCCCTTAGTGCACTTACCCTTAGCTGGTTCCCTGTTTATTTCTCTGGTTCCCCCCGGTCCGTCGCCGTCGGTGAGCAGGGTATCAGACAGACGAGACTTCTGCGTTCCCCTGGAAAAATGTTCCAGTGCGCGCTGGGTAAGCAGTTAGTGGTCCTCCCTCTTGTACCCTGCCCAGTAAGGCGAAGGGGCTGCGTTCCAGCAGACCACTTATCCGAGTCACAGAGGCACCATAAAATGTAGCACCCTGCTTGTGGTTAACGCTTAGCTGGAATGAAATATTCAACGCAGCAATAGAGAAATTAAAATAATAATTTATTTGTCAGACAAATAAATGTGAGGCACAGTGGTATATGGTTACCAAGCTCTGGCCTGCTCTCCTGCCATTATGGCCAGCACTTATATTCCCTCAGCCCAGCCCCCTTGCTCCTCCTTTGGCTGCCTCTGTCCAATCAGCCTGGTTAAAATTCCTATTGGCTGTTTGCTAGAACCAATCATAAAAGATACACCCATTTCCTATTACCTTTTATGGGAGACAAAGAGCTATATTTCCTTCTATTTATAATTGGCAAACAAATAGCCATTAACCTCTACAAGGCACCTTAATTACCAGATAACCTTTTGCCCTAGACTAGGCGCCTTAACTAACATTTCACCTTTTGCCCTATTGCCCTATTCACTCCAAAACAGATGGTGGCTAATTTTATCTGAACAGATCTTTTGTTCATCTTCCCACACAGCATCTATGAAAGAGCTCCTTCTTTGGAGGTCATATGTCAGGAGTGCTCTGATGGTGTTTTTCCTGCTTGGCAGGGGTCTGGACTCAATGGCCCTCGTGGTCTATTCCAACTCTTCTATGATTCTATGAAATAAGAATCTAACATAAGAATCTTAACATTTCTTACTTTCTAAATCCTTTGCATAATTACATTTAAGCCAATATATTTCATACATAACATATATAGATTTTTAGAAGCAAAGACCTTTTCTAAGTAAAAAAGGAACTTTATAAAAACAGTTTTGAAAGCAACCCCTTAAATCTACACCCCCCTTTCAAGCCAGCTGTTGTTTGTATTAGCTCTTGCCCTTTTAACCTTAGGAAGATGTGGCTCAAGTTTAATGGGAGGCACAATAATTATTACTATTTAATTGTGTTTTTGCAACCTTGATTGTATTCTATAATTTGTACGGTCAGTGTGACCTTTTGCTCCCAGCCTGTTTTATGACCGCAATAAACCAAAGGGGCCTCTGACAAAGACCTTGCCTGCTGGTTTCCTGTCTCGAAAGAAACATTTGTGAATTTAAGCTCATTTTTAGAATACAGGAATCTGATCAAAATATAAGCCTTGATTAAAATGCAGGCTATGATCAGATGCCTCAATACAAATGAAAATGAAATGATAAAGTGAAAGCAAAGCAAAGCAAAGTCTACACCTATCTCCCCTGTTGGTCCCTCGCTCGCTTGCTTGCTTCTCCATCCCAGTTCTGTCTCAGCCAACTCCTCCCAACTATCCCACGACGGGGATGTGTAGCTTCTGTCTTTTCTACAAGCAGCACGAGATGTCACAAAGATGGGCAGGACACTGTTTCCTTGACAACCCATCCAGCTTGACCCTGAACTAATCTCCCCCCTCTTTCGTTGCGATGTTTTCTCCCTAACCTTGGGACACCTGCTGTTTGCAGCTTTACGAATCACTTTTTATCACAAACAGGTTCATACATTTTCTGGCAACGTTTCTCAAGAGAGGCCACCCAAGCAATTCACCACCCACAATTTGCGGACACCGCTATGCCATCATATTGGCATCAGGTGTTTTCCAGGCCAGTGAATGTCAGCAACCCCTTCTTCTAAAGCTGCTTCCCCAGTTTCATCCAAAATAGAAAGAAATGCCATTTGGTAGCCCATTGAGAAGCTTTGGGAAGTAATGAAATACATTTCTGAAAGTTATTTATGGATGCACAAGGTCACCACATCTTTGCTTAAGGTGAATGGAAAGGAACATTTCCCCAGGCGGCACACCACTGTCCCTGAATCTTGTCCGCTGCTTGGTCATTTCAACAGATTGTTTGTCTTAGTAAGATTTTGTACATTTCAGAAAGCTTTCCCTTGCCTACAAATGAAGTGCATGATTTTTCAAAAACTTATTAATGCCCCGTGCTTTTACTTCTGGTGTGGGAAAAAATTGCAGAATCTGGCTATCATTTAAAGCAGTGTAAGATGCTGGTTTACGTTTCCCCTCACATTTGGTGACTAGGTAGGCATATGCAGTTTTGTGTTTTGTTTTTTGAAGAGTTCCTAAGGAGTCCTGCTGCTTCCGAGTTTTATTTTGGGGGTTGTTGTTGTTTTTGTTTACGAAAAGGTAATCCAGTTGTAACCTTTTTCTAGATACAATTCTGTACATTCTGGTACTACCTGTTCACTCATGGTCCCTCCAAATCCCTTTGTTTCTTTTAGCAATGTGTCCTTGTGTATCTGCATAAGCTTTTCAAAGCCTGCTACCTTTGCTTACAGAATTTCTCCTTGGTCTGACTCTGTGGAAGGCACCATGCTATTCCCCTTTAAATTAGCCATTTCGACAGAAAACATGAGAACTGGAATTTTGCTCTTGAATGGATTTTTGGATCGCCTGCATGCCAAGCACATACTTCTCCCACTGGGCCAGCACCCTTCCTCAGTGACTGAGCTCTCATTGCACACAGCCATCCAGCAAGCAAAAAAATGTTCTTGTTAGAAGGGCAGAGTGGGGAGCAAGAGATTCAGGGGCCGGTTTTAGACCCACAGTGCTCGGGTTTATTCTGTTGCCTGCTTGACATTGTGCCTCCTTTCCCCCTACCTTTTATTCCTATGAAAGTTTCACAATGTCGCTGCTTGGGATTCTGGATAATCTATGGTGTTTTTCTTTTCAGTTTTTTAAATTAATTTTTTAAGACAAACAAACAAACATACATACATCCTAATTGCAATTAAACCAATCTTGATAACATTGTTAAGTGACTTCCTCAAATCCCCCTGGTTGAATTTCATTGTATTTCATTTTAACAGTTTTCCAAAATCAATCTTCTCAAAAAAAAATAAAAAAAAATAACTTGATCACATCTTTCATTCTTTCTAATCTAGCTTGAAACATCTTAATTCCTATCCTTACATATTTAAATCCTAAGCCTATCTCATATTTGCAAGCTTTTCCAGATAGGGTATCTTGACATATTTAGCTAAATAATCTTTGAATTTTGTCCATTCTTCCTGGTACTCCTCCTCCTTCTGGTCGCGGACTCTTCCCGTCAGGTCGTCTAGCCCCGGAATGTGACTAGATGCTTGTAATGTATGCCAGGCAAGTGGGTAGGGTTGCCATCCACCCGGAATTGCCGGGATTTGGCCGTTGGAAACAAGTGTCCATGCGGGAAAGGCTTGAATGTCCAGGAAAATCCAAACGTATAGCAATTCTACACGTGGGGAGTAGGGACGCAAGCGCAAATCAGAATAAAGCAAAGGCTGGGAAAGTTCAAACAGAACACCCCCCCCCCACACACACTATTCCTCAAGATTTGTGTTTAAGACACAGGATCATAGAATTGTGGAGTTGGAAGGGACACCGAGGACCATCTAGTTCCGTTATTCCCAATCAGGGGTCCGTGGCCCCATCCCTTGCCTCCCTCCAACTAATTTTCTCTCTTATTGGCATGGCAATAGCATACATTTTATGGGCGGTCTTGTTGTTTTTAGTATACCTAAAATCCTTTGCTTATTACCCCACATTTTGAACCCGCAGCCCTGAGATTAAGAGTGTCACGCTCTACCAACTGAGCCACCCCACTGTAATTATCCCACACCTCCCCTCTTGACGAAGCTGCCTGCAAAGCTGATCTGCCGAGGAAATGTCCTTCTGCAGGCATGGTTTCAATCCAAACAACAAATACTAGTGGTCAACTCCAAAAGTGCGGTCAACAAACCCTGCTTGCCAAAGAACAATTGAACGCACCCTTGAAGCTCCTTTGCAGCCATGTCTTTACCTGTCTCCACATCTGACACCACATATGATGCTAGATGTGGGGCCTGCGGGCCTGTCAAGGTTCCCCACCTCTGCTCTATCTAGCCAGGCTGATGTTTTCAAATGGGGGTTAAAGCTGTTCAGCTGTTTGGATGCATGACTGGACTTGACTGTGGGCATTTCATTGTGCTGTGTCCCAGAGCCTTAAGGATGGGCTGGCCTACGAACCTAAGCCACCAGGTATATAAAAGTGAGGTCCACTCCAGCCAAGAGCGAAAGAAAACCACCAAGCAGCCCTGCTCCCCAACAATGTCCCCCAAAGAGGATACGGATCGTCTGGGGAATGCTGGTGTCCAGGCACTCAGTTATCTCCTGCAGCTCGTCCTGCGTGCCCGGGGTCTGGAAGAGGTCCTCCTGAAGCAGAGTATCACCCATGTGTTAGGAAGGGATGAGGTACATCCTGGATAGCATGAAGAACAATCCAGCCCTGGGGTGCATAATGTGAGGTCGAGGAATGCCACAATGGAGAGAAGCCCCTCACCAAGAGAGCTGGCACAAGGGCTGAGAATTGTATCCCGCCTGCTTTCCACAGTAGCATTCCTACTACCCTTCTCCTGATTTGGGTCAATGGGAGAGTGAAATTATTCCCCGCTTCTTCTAGTGGCCAGTCTCAGAGAGCCGCTTTGCTAGGGATAGACAGACAATGGTTGGGAACACTTGGGTTCTTGTGAGCCGCTCTAAGGAATAGCGTATGCTGGATGTCCTACCCGCTGCCGCTCCACCAAGGTGCCACTATACTCACAGCAGGAGCTTGTAAGAGCGAGTCAGTAGCTAAGATATAAATCAATTGGGACGTTTGGAACCTGCACACCCCAAAACTGGTACTGGATTCCAGCCCACACCCATCCTTTCAATGGTACCGTCCCCCTCAGCTCACCTGGTGGCAGGCATTCTTGAAGAGGTGGTCCACCAAAAGCCAGATCTCCTTGGCCGCTCAGTGGAGTCATCACCCTCCTGGGGTACGATATCCAGAAACTGCTTCTCCTGGAGGTCCAATGACAAGCGGGACTGGCATGAGAGCCTGACAGAATGTGTGCCTGTATGCATTCTTTCCTTGCTCCAGCTGGGTGGACAAGTCTTGCCCTCTGAGGCCACAACTAGGGCTGGGCGATAGCTGGCTTTCAACACGGTGATATATCACTAGCTAAACATTGCAATACACCAATATATCACAATGTCTGAAATAAGATGGAGCTATGTAGAGGCATTGTCTGGCTTCACAGTTTCCCCCCTCATGGTGTTTTTTGCATAGTACACACACACATCATGATTCGCAATATATTGCCAGGTCAGAAATTATGAAACCAGTCTCACTATGTAGACTTCAAGCTGATTTGAAAATATATCTATATTGACATATCACCCGGCCCTAGCCACAGCAAGCATCTCAAGTGGGGAAACAAAAAACAAATTGCTTGCACCCCAAATCCAAGCTCCCCCTCCCCCTATTAATATGCAGCTAGTAATCCTCCCACTCCGGATGTGCAGTTCACCCAAAAGCTTACTGAATATGCAGCTGTGGACATGAGGTTTGGCTAACATTTTATTTAAATTGTTGGAACCTGCCCTGGGACCTTAGGGTGAAGGGCAGGAAATAAGTAACAAAAACAGCAGCAGAACATGGATGGGTCTTCATAGGTTGATGGGCTGCAGCCCCAGCCAGCATGATGAGATGATGGGGTCACATGTTCACCATCCCTTGTCTAGAGCACGTTGCAGAGGCAGTGGTAGAAACTGAACAACAGCTGGAGCCCCAGCCCATGACTTTGTATGAGCAATGCAGCACACAGCAGCTGGTGAACAATGCCTCCAGCCTCCTTCCCATCTTCCTCTCCAGAAATGTTCAGGGTGGTTAGTTCTGTCTCAAGCTACCACATTCAAGAGAAAGAGAAAGAGAGGAGGGGGGAGCAAGAGAGCTTTAGGAGCACAGCAATGGCAAGCAGCCCATCACTAAAAGGAGTTGGCAAGGATGGAGAATTTTATCCCCTCACCCCCAGGGCAGCTGTTGATTAGGACCCAGTTCATCCCCCCTCCCCCGCCGCCAATACTCCCTGCCCCTGTCGAGAGAGAGAGAGAGAGAGAGAGAGAGAGAGAATTGGTGTGGGGAATGACACATACTGTATCAGAGTCTTAGTGCAAGAGTAGCTGGTGCATGCTAAAGAACACAGGAGCCTTGCTGGGTTAGATCAGCATTTTGTTCCCACAATGGCCAACCACATGCCCTTCGGAGTCCATAGGGACACGGGGACAATAGCACTCTGTCCATCATGTTCCCCAGAAACTGGTAATCAAAAGCATGTGGTTTATGATAATAGTGGCAGGAAATAGCCACTGATAAAAATATCCTCCATGGTTCTAAATGTCTACAGCTGTCCAAATTGACAGTCACCACTGTCTCCTTGTGGCTAGGATAATACACCCAAGTATATCTGATTTTGAGAGGAGTGACATTTCCCTGAGCCACCCCAAAGCAGCCACTACCGCTTCCCAAATGCCAGTGCTCAGGTGGTAAGAGTAAGCCAGAGTGGCATAGTCTGTGCAGCAGTTGCTGAGCACAGAGACAAGGAGAAAACTGGCTCTTGGGGCCAGAGGGGGCTGGTGCCTGCATCATGAGACTGGGCTTTCTGCCTCCCGTGCTGCCAATCGCAAGCGGACCCAGAGTTAAGCAGCGCAAAATCAGTGACAAGCAGTGATGGCAAATTCTGGTTTCGTCTCCGTTCTCCTCTGCCGAGTTCTACAAGGGCCACGTTGAGACTAGGGAAGAGACCAAAGCAGAGAGCTAGAGCCACCACCTGGACTGGATTTGAGTCAGAAGGCAGGCAGGTGCGGGTTGCCTGAGAGGAAAGTCAGGTTGGTGGGGTAGTGCCTGGTTTGCCCTAAGGGACCAGCTGCCACTGCATGGAGCAGCTGCTGATCGTTGACAAGGGCAACTCCATTTACGTGCCTTCGAGGCACATGCACACTGCTGCAAAGCGGGAAGGGGCACTTGAAGGGGCAAAAATGTCCCCCCCAAGAGCACAAAAGCGGCAAAGCGGCATGGAAACAGCATCTCGACTCCCTCCCAGGAGCTTTGGCACCGACCTTTCAGGCCTGTGGAGAGTTGGAGCAAGGAGTTTTGCAGGGAGGCTGGCAAGTGCTGCTGGTTTTCAAAAGGCCTTTCAAAAGGGCTTCCGGAAGTTTAGAGGGTGTTTGCAGGCTTTTCCAAAGCTGTCCCCAATATACGCAATTTCATTTAAACGCACGGTACCTCGGAACGCAACCCCCGTGTAAACGGGGCGTTGCCTGTACCTGATTTGAGCCCGCTACAAGAACATCCAGAGGATACCAAACCAACTGTTACCTTTTCTAGGAAGCTGTCTTCTCCCTGAGATCAGAGGAGGAAGGCAAGAGCAAAAGACAACCAAGGGTGTTAATGGCACAGGCCCTGAGAAGAGAAAGAAACAGCCCGTTGGCTGAACAGTATCTGGGTAGATGGCAGGGAAATGCACACGGTTCAGTGGCCCTGCGAAAGGGCAGGTGGGAGGACCAGAACCTGGGATGACTCAGTCAAGGCAAACAAAGGGCATGAACAGCACACAGGAAGCGGATGCACAGCTACAGAAGCTGAAGCTGAATGCAGCGGAGGACCCCCAGCCCCCACATTTCTGAGTGGAAGAGCAGCTGTTTTTCAAGCAGGCAAGCAGAGTGGGAAGGGTAGACATCCAGCACATGAACCTGCCAGGTAAATCAACCCCTTTCCCTACCAGGTCAATAAGTCTGGTGACGGGAACTTCGCCAATCGGCTGCCTCATCCAGCACAAGGCTTCCAAGGCGGTCCCGAAGCAGCTTGGTAGGTAGCTCCCACTGATGGTGAGGAAATAGTCCTTGCCACGGTCAAGGTGAAGGACAAAGATAGCCTCAATCTTCTCTTCCTTGCTTACGTACACATCCAGGGAAATGTCCACCGTCTCACCTAAAACGGGAGGAGGTCAGGTAGATACACTCTTTGGCACAGCCAAGTTGGCTTGTCTGTAAATTAAAAGTTAAGACAGTGAAGAATTGAACAGAAGGACACAATACGAGCCTGCTGGATCAGGCCAATGGCCCATCTAGTACAGCATCCTGTTCTCACAGGTGTATGGGGGAAACCTTAACTTCAAGAATTAGGAAAAGAAGCGACTCAGTTCCCACCCCCACCCCACTTTCCTCTCTAGTCCTCCAAAGCAGCAGCTGCACAGAAGATGGTGACAGGATACTGGGGGGTAAGAGAAAGTGATCCTAACAAAAGAATATAAAAAGGGAAAGCATTTATTTGTCTCCTAAAGGATTTTTGCCCCCAATGTAACTTTCTTTTTTAGTTTACATTTCATTGAGTTTTTAAAAGTTTGCCTAGTTCTATATGTTCCCCAAGATATTTTTGTGCCTCCACAACATAAAAATACGCATTGTTTTAAAAAAGTAATTTTTGGACGGACTGCTCTCACTGGTTCCCTGCAATGCCAAAAGGTGTTTGGGGACCCTCCAGCATTGTTTTGCTTCAATTCATTTGTGTGTGTGTCTTTGTTTAAAGCTGGTCACACACACTTTTACACTTTGGGCTCAGCTGCTTTGACGTGTGGCCCTTGGAGGCTTGAGCATGGGGCAATGCAGCCCACAAATGTTAAGCCTCCCCTGCTCTACCAAACTCCCAAGGTTTGAGGGAGGAGGGTTGGGAAGAGGAGGAGAAAAGGAAGGCCTTCCCTAGATGACCCTTGGGGTCCCTTTCCAACTCTACAGTTCTCTGATTCCATAGAGAGACGCGCTGGGCTCCAAGTATCCCTCACAGGGCTCAGTGCGAAGCCCTGGCTTCCAATACTGGCTGTCACTGAGCTTGGGGATAAAGGAGAAGTGGAGGGTGACCTGCCCGTTGTTTGTGATCTGGAACTTCTCCTTCTGCAGCTGCCGGAACTTCACATTCTCAAACGGAAACTGCAGAGCAAAAGGGCGGGGGGGAGGAAAGAGAGTGCTTGCCTTCAGCAGAGGCAAGGAAACATGCTCCAGGGGGGACTTCCGGGTTAGCGCGAACGGCTAATGGCAGATTCCCTCCGAGCTCCGGAGGGAATCGGCTCTTCAGGAGTGGGGTCTTGCCGCTGCGGCGACGCGGGGACCCTTAGAAATCACAGGCGCGGAAGCCTGTGAACTTGGTGACTCGGCGGGCACCATTTGCGCCCCCCCCGACCTGTGAAGAAGCCTTTTTAAAGGCTTTGGAACGGGGGACGGGGTGAGTGGCGCGGTGCTGAGAGTCGACTGCTTCTCCTGGGGAGTGAAGCCGCGAGCCATGGTCGGAGGGCGCTGACTTTTTCCTGTGAACAATCGGACCCTAAAAGTAACAACCCGTGAGTAGTACGGAAATTGGACTTTTTAAGGAAATTTCTTTGGAATTTGGCACGATCGGGGAAGGCGCAAACAGGAAGTCCGCCTCCCCGCCTTGTAAAAGATCTAAAGCAAGGACTAGTTAACTAAAGTCGAGAGAATTGTCTTTTTGACAAAAGATATCAATTTCACGATTTGGCGATACAAGTATAAGTAATTGTGCTGGAGGATAAGAGTTAATTTTGAGAGTTGAAGTTCCACCCCCCCCCCCCCCGGACCCGGGAGCGATTCGCGAGAGAGCCTGCTGAGGAGATATAGAGAAGTTTGACAGCTGTCAAAATTAGCTATCAAAAAGGAAAAAGAGAACTTTGTTTCTGCTGTCTCTGCTGGATACAGTTGCTGCAACTTGGTTATATTTTGTTGAAAATAAGTAAGAACTGATACAAATTAACCTGACTTTTGGATTTTAACTGGAAAGAATACTAAGTTACCAAATCCCTCTGGAGGAGGATTTGGGACACTACAAGAATGGATGGAAGAGGGAAAATTCAGGCTGGGCTGGACAGAGTATTTGTTCTCCTGGGAAAGTTACAAGGCCAAATTGAGGTTTTGTCTACAAATGTAACAACCTTGAGCTTAAAAGTAAATAACATGACGGAACTCGATAAGGACTTGACTCAGGAAGCCCATGCAGCTGGACAAAAAAAGAACTTTGAGAATTCTGAAAGTGTGGAGAAAGAGATATATGTTGTTTCTGAGGAGAAGGAAGGAGGAGCTGTAATTTTGCAAACGACAAAGGAGAGCCAGAGGCCTGATATCATGCTCAAAAAGGGAAACAAGAAATCAAACCAAAGGCCTGACAGGATGACTACAAAGGAAAATAAGTACTGGATGATGAAATTCTGGTTTAAATTGGTGACGGAAGAATGGAGAGATCTCTTTGTGTGGAGACCTGAAGACCTATGGATTACAAATCTGATTAAAGTGGAAGCTGGAGTTTTTGTGAAAATTGGACTTTTGGACCTTGCTTTTAAGTATGGAGGTCTGGCTGGAAGAAATTTGGACTTTAATGGGACAGAGCTCCTCCGAAATTTGGAGTTTAATATTAAGGACTATCAAAAAAACCGGCAGAGAGGAACTGAGAGAGAATTAAGAGCCTCGGACGTGAGATCTCCAGGCTGATAGAAGATTAAGACTGGATATCTGTTGGGGATCGAAACCGGGAAAGAGGGTGGTGGGGTTTGAGAATCCAAAGGGTGTATAATTATGATCTGTCTTATTTTTTTTTTGTTTGGTTATTAATATGAAAATTGGGAAATTCGTGGAATGGAATTAGGGTCGATTTTAGGAAAAAGGTTTGTGTATTGAGGTACAAATATTGATGTTTATAAGTTAAAATAAGTTAAAAAAATGAATTAAATATAAAAAGGTTAAAAATTGGGGATAGGAACTTGTTGAACAAACAACTTGAATTGGAATGCAAGAAGGGGAGGTGTGGGGAAGTCTGGGAAATATGGTAATGAAAATATGGAACTGCAAATTTTATGTGTTTTTAAATTTTTCTTTTCTTTTTTTGTATTTTTTGTTCTTTTTGGTTTTTTTTGTATTGAATTTGAAAAATCTTAATAAATATTTCATAAAAAAAAAAAATGCTCCAGGGGGAAGTTTTAGGCTCTCATTTAGGGGGCTGCACATGCAACAGGTCCACGTGGGGCTCTCCAGATATTGCTGCACTTGCCACTGGCCATGTTGGCTGGGGATGATGGGAGTTGTAGTCCAGCATCTGGAGGGCACCACGCTGGCTACCCCTGGAGTCTTTGCCTGCGAGGAAGAGGAAGAGGCTGCCGCTCAGTGGAAGGGCATCTGCCTTGCATGCAAAGGTCCCAGGTTCATGAATGGAGCCAACGGTTAAGGTATACAGTTCAGCCCATGTGGTCTGCCATGCCTGCAGGAGCAGCGTGTACTCAGAAGAGTGGAGAATGGAAGCCTAGGGATTTAACAGAGCCAAAACCTGCCCACTCCTTGCACCGGAAGTCATTGGCCAAGGAGGAGCTCTGTGGAGAGGGGCCTGGTTGTTGCTCAGGGCCTGCCCAGATTCGAGGAGGTGCCACATAGCAGGCAACTAAAAACCCTGAATAGCCCTGGCCAGGGCAGGTGTTACCCCTGTGAGGAAGAGGGAGCTGACGGGCTTGTGGTCGCTCCTTTTCAATTCCATGTGGCTTCAGTAGCTGAGCTGATTCACGCTGCCTCCTCTCCAGAGGATTGGCTCACACCATGCTGGCACACGGCACTTACCACTGCAAGGAGACAGTTGGACTGGCTGAGGCAACACACAAGGCTCACACAGTCCAACTTTGGCTCCACACACGGGCTGTGATCTTGACCACGGTCAAGAGCTGGAGATGATGGGGCTTGGGAGTCCAACTTCTGAAGGGGCGGACCTTGCAGGTGTGCAGGCATTTTGCCTCATGGAGAGAGTTGTCAGGAAATCAAAAGCTGCCTTCTACCAGGTCAGAATGAATTTCTGACCTCCCCCAGTTTGGATTCCTACATTGCAGGGGGTTGGACTAGATGACCCTCGTGATCCCTTCCAACCCCACAATTCATTAATTAAGTCTACTCTGGCTGGCAGCAGCTCTCTGTGGCCCAATCCTTTTTCAGGTGGAGGTGCCTTTCAACTTGAGACTCTGCATACAAAGCATATGGCACACCACCAAATGATGATCCTTCCCCAAAGCAAGGGGCCCCGTTATTCTTGTTCAGACACTATTTTTTCAGTGATCCAAAAGACCCTTTCTGGCACCTGAAATGCTGCCCAAAGGAGCCTGCCGTTTTCCGGCTTCGTCACTACCTGTTCCGCCTGTCCTTTTGATTTCCCCATTACCACAGCAAGAGCAATGAAACTAGCAGGCCTAGGTGGCTTCTGACAGTTGTCAAGAACCACAAGAATATGCCAAATCATGGATGGTGAGGCTCAATGGCTACTAGCCATAATGGCCACAGAACATACTCCACCAAGAGAAGCAGTATGGCTTGGAGGAGGGGAGCGTGCTGTTGCACCCAGGTCCTGTTTGTGGGCTCCCCAAGAGGCATCTCATTGGCCAATGTGAGAGCAGGATGCTGGGCCAGATGGACCAATGGCCTGATCCAGCACGACTGCTCTCATGTTCTTATGCCCTGGCAGACTCATCTTGAGAGAGCACCAAGTCTAATTCCCAGACTTCCTTGACACAAACAGGATTCTCTGCTGATACACACCATGAAACAGAGGATGCTGGTTATCAGGACAAATGTGGGGGAAAGGCTGCTTGTGGAAAAGGAGCCAAAACATTTCCAGAGACTTTGAGCAGGGATGGCTTGAGGAAGACAACATATCACAGCCTTGCATTTCACAACTCGCCTAGCAGCTTTTGGCAACCCAGAATTCCATGCAAGCAAAGTGAGCAGGTGAAGGAGAGCTGGATCTCTCTCTTCCTCCGTGGCTTGGTGTCCATTCTGGCTGCAGAGGAAAGGAAGTCCGTCCAGCCCTCAACTCTAGCCCTCCTCCAACAGCTTGCTTAGCAGAAAGCCATGTTTAAAATATATTTTTTACTAGCCTGCTCAGGAGGATGGAAAGGCAGGACACTACTAGCATCTCAGCAGACTAGGAAAAACAAACAAGCCTTGCAGAAGAATGATTGAGAGGACTTACTTACAAAGGCTCAACTATCAAGCAGGATCTGTTTTAGAGTCGAATTTGTACGTCGGAATGAACTTGATCTCTCCCTCTGTGAAATCAGCAAAAGCTGTCTTTTGGGTACGCTGAATGTTTAGCTAAAGCCAAAAAGAAATCGCTTATCAGCAGAGAAGCAAAAGACCCCCTGTTGCCTGACAATGGAGTCTATTAACAGCCACTGCTGTGCTGGAAAACCAAGGTGAAGTACTAGTAGGTTAAAGTTAAAGGTAAAGGGACCCCTGACCATTAGGTCCAGTCGTGACCGACTCTGGGGTTGCGGCGCTCATCTTGCGTTATTGGCCGAGGGAGCCGGCGTACAGCTTCCGGGTCCTGTGGCCAGCATGACTAAGCCGCTTCTGGTGAACCAGAACAGCACACAGAAACAGTGTTTACCTTCCCGACGGAGCGGTACCTATTGATCTACTTGCACTTGGACGTGCTTTCGAACTGCTAGGTTGGCAGGAGCAGGGACAGAGCAAGGGGAGCTCACCCCATCGCGGGGATTCGAACCGCCGAACTTCTGATCGGCAAGCCCTAGGCTCTGTGGTTTAACCCACAGCGCCACCCGCGTCCCTACTAGTAGGTTAGCCAAGTGCAAAAAAAGGGGTATACCTGCTGAAATCCTATCTTATACCCAATTATTAAAGGTACAGGATGCTTGTGCATTTTTGCCCCATGTCATCTTAAATTACTTTGCTGCATCACACGACAGGAAAATCCTCTAACTCAGGAGTAGCAGACACGTAGCCCTCACAATGCTGCAGAACTACAATTCCCATCATCCCTGATTACTGGCCATGATGGCTGGAGCCAACAGGAACTGCAACTCAGTAACATCTGGCAGACCACAGGTTAGCCATACCTACAATATGTAATGTTATATGTACCAATAATCCATACAAACTGTTAACAACCACCAGAATACACCCCCGACACTATGAGCAACTGCAAAACCATCCTTTTGCATCCTACGTTGGCTCCCAGGACGTTTCTGAGCACAATTCTGAGTGTTGGTGCCAACCTTTAAAGCCCTAAATGGCCTCAGCCCTGAAAGAGTGTCTCCATCCCCATTGTTCAGCCCAGGCATCAGGGTCCAGCACCAAGGGCCTTCTGGCGGTTTCCTCACTGTGAGAAGCGAAGTTACAGGGAACCAGGCAGAGGGCCTTCTGAGTAGTGGCACCTGCCCTGTGGGACACCCTCCCGTCAGATGTCAAGGAGATAAGTAACTATACAGCCTTTAGGGAAGTTTTTAATGTTTTATGATGGTTTTGCATATGTTGTTCGCTAGAACCTCTATAATAATTACTCTGGTAATTTCCCCTTTTGTTCCTTCTTAAAATACAAGACACAACACAGTCTTTATAAAAGTATAAAAGAGTTTACTCACGTTCTATTCACAATATGATCCCAGAAGGCAGACAGCTTAAAAAGGTAAAATATATTTAGAATCTATCTTGTAGCAAAATAGTCCTTATCTCCTCTCTTGGCTGGGAGCCAAGAGAGCATCCTTAGATGTTTCCTCATCGAAGGAAGATGGCAGAGAGAGAGTGGCTGCCTGCCCTGTGCTTTTATCATTTACCTGCACAGGTGAGGCCACACCCACCTCTGGTCACATGCAGAGGAAGTCCGTCCCCAGGAAGTTTACCTGCTTGCTAGACAGACCTCCCTCCCCATGTTCTAACATGTACACTCTAGGAATGTTGTCATTGACTGCTCCTGTGTTTTACATCCCACATACCCCTTCTCAGGCAATACAACATACACAAAACATAAACATTTATTCAATCACCCAGAGTCCCAGCTTGACACGTAGATTCTGGAAACTCTCTCTTGGTAGGGGTTTCATCAGGATGTCAGCAGTCATCTCTTGGGTGCTGCAGTAGGATAGCTCCACAAGTCCATCCTGGATCATCTGGTGTATATAGTGGTATTTAACCCCAATGTGTTTTATTCTGGCCAGGAACTTCTCACTCTGCGTCAGCTTCAGGCAACTTTGATTGTCCTCTAGCAAGCTGACAGGCCCTTTCCTCACCAACCCAAAGTCCTTTATGAGTTGATGAAGCCAGGCGATCTCTCTGCAGGCTTCTGTTGCTGCAACGTATTCTGATTCTGTGGAAGATAATGCTACACAGCTCTGTTTATAACTGCCCCATGAAACAGGTCCATCACCAAACATGAAAACATGACCACTTGTTGATTTATAATCAGCATTATCCCCAGCCCAATCCGCATCAGTATACCCAACCAACTTAGGGTCTCTGACGGCTGGTAACCTTAATTTACAATTCATGGTACCCTTCAAATATCGCACCACCCTCTTTACACCTGCCCAATCATGCTCAGTGGGAGAATTCACTTTTCTGCTAAGAATCCCCACAGCATTAGCTAAGTCAGGTCTACATGTGGTAACTAAATACAAAAGTTTACCAATCGCCGACCTGTAGTCATTGTTGTCTGGCAACTGCTTCGAATCCTGCTGATTCTTCAGGAAGTCAGTAGCCATCGGTGTAGCAACTGGATGTGCGTCTTGCATCTGCATGTGCTCAATCAGCTCGTGGATCTTCTGTCTTTGGTTGAGAAGAAATGAGCCGTCCTCTTCTCTTTCCACCTGGATCCCGAGGTAGTACTGGACATCTCCTAGCTCCTTGACCTCCACCTCTTTGCTAAGGTGTTTTACTATCTGTGTATAGTCTTTCTCACTTGCTGTGGCAATAATCAGGTCATCAACAAAAGCTAAGATATATGAGAACTGTCCATTATTTGACTTACTGTACAAGCACTTATCAGCGTCGCCTTGCTTGTACCCAAGTTGCGTCAGCATTTTATGCAACTTCTGGTTCCAGGCTCTAGCAGCCTGTTTAAGTCCATAAAGTCCTTTCTGGAGTTTGCACACTAAATGTGCCTCATGTGGTTTCACAAAACCTTTGGGCTGTTTCATATAAATTTCTTCAGAAATCTGCCCATGTAGAAAAGCGGTAGCAATGTCTATGTGTTTGACTCTCATTTTCTTGGAGGCTGCAATGCTTAAAAGCATTCATACGCTGCTGTACCTCACGGTTGGTGCAAAAACTTCATCATAGTCTTCACCAAAACGCTGTGAAAATCCCTGTGCTACAAGTCTAGCTTTGTAGCGCTGCACTTCTCCTTCTGACCCCTTCTTACCCTTGAAAACCCATTTACTGCCAATGGCCTTCTTACCGGGAGGCAGCTCAGTGAGTGTCCAAGTCTTGTTCTGATGCAGTGCATCCATCTCCTCCTGCGCGGCCTTCCTCCAGAGACTGGCTTCAGCAGCTGGCATCTCCTGTATCTCTTCCCAAGTGGAAGGTTCCTGTGGAAGCGCCGACCCTGCAAAGTAGGACAGCCGTAACGGTGGGACACCTTTGTTGGTTCTGGATGAGCACCTGACCTCTGGTTCTGCGACCGCATCAGCTTCCTCATCCTCCTCCAACGCAGGCATGTCCCCATCTGAGTCCTCCTCTTCGTCTCTGGTGCCACCAGGGGTCTGGTCCTCTGCGTCTTCTGATGCGTCGCCTGTAGGGGGCGCTGTAACACTCGAAGGCAGATTATTACTTTGTGGGGGGTCTCAAAAGGGAAATATACAAACTCTTGAGTCCTTTCTGACTCATCGGAAGAGTCCACAACAGTGTTCTTAGTGTCTACTTTTCCATATTCATCAAAATAAACCGCATGGTATGCATTTGTCTTACCAGTTTGTAAGTCCATAATTCTGTATCCTTTGCCTCCAGAGGCGTATCCCACAAGGATACCTGCTTTTGCCCTGGAGTCAAGCTTGTGTCTGTGTTCCTTGGGCACGTGGAAGTAACACGGACTTCCAAACACACGTATGTGCGACAGATTGGGAGCTTTCCCATGCCAAAGTTCAAATGGTGTGCGCTCTGCCCCTTTGGTTGGCAGTCTATTCTGCAAATAGACCGACGTGTACACTCCTTCGGCCCACAGCTTCTGTGGTAAACATGCATCCTTTAGCATGCACCTTGTCATGTCCATAATGGACCTAAACTTTCTTTCAGCTATGGCATTCTGCTGTGGTGTGCAAGGAATTGTGGTTACGTGTGCAATTCCTTCCTTGGCCAGGAGAGCCTGCATTTCATTTGAGCAGTACTCACCTCCATTGTCGCTCATTAACACAGCTGGAGCTCTCTGGAATTTATTCTTGACCATGGCAATGTATTCCTGAAGCTTGTCCACTGTCTCACTCTTCTCTTTGAGGAAATATACAACACAAAATCTTGAAAAGTCATCCTGAAATATTAAAATATATCTATTCTTTCCCAGTGAGGGAACATTCATGGGTCCACATATGTCAGTGTGCACTATGTCAAGCACTTTGTTGCTTCTTTGTTCTGCACAACGTGGAAATGAAGGCTTTACAGCCTTCTCAGTAATACAGCTTATGCACTTTGCTGGAGCTTTGTTGCTCTGCTTTACCTGCAAACCTCTTACAAGATCTCTTTTCTGTAGATCCAGAATGACGTTGGTATCTCTATGTCCAAGCCTTCTGTGCCATAGGTCCAGATCTGCTTCATCCTTCTGGCTGGAATGTGCCACTTTTGCAGACTGGTTCTCTGAAAGATCAAGCTCATATACACCATTTATTAGCTTTGCTTGAGCAACCACTTTGCCATTTTTAGTCACCTTGCATTCTCCATATCCAAATGTGATCTGGAAACCTTTCTTGTCCAATGTGGACACGCTGATTAAATTGCAGCTCAGCTCTGGAACATACAAAACTCTAGAGATTGTGTTCTCAATGCATTCATTGTTTATATTGCATTTCAGGCTCATGGAACCTGCACCTTTTGCTTTAACAATGTTGCCATCTGCAATCTCAATTTCAGATCCTTCTTCATCATTTATCTCATTTATCTCATTAAAACAGTCCTTTTTATATGAAAAATGCGAACTCGCTCCTGAATCTAAAATCCATTTATTACGTTTATTTTCACGATTCTGGACAGCTAAATTCCTTTCTTGCAGTAGCCATGTGCATTCACATTTCCCCTTCTTTTTCCTTTTTGGGTGAAAGCAGTGGGGTTTCTTTGCTTTAGGAGCCCTGCAATTCTTTGCAATGTGTCCTTCTTTGTTACAATTGAAACAAATCACTTTCTTAGGCATCTCTTTCGACTTTGTAAATTGCCTAGATGCATAACTGCTGTCCTTGATTTTAGCATTTCTCACTGAAGATTCAGCTCTACCTCTGCATTCTTCTTTTAAATAACCAATCAAGTCTTTAAAAGTCAGACCTTGTCTATGGTCCATCAAACTTACAAAAGGGCTAAAGCGTGGTCCAAGTGATGATAACAAAAATGCTATCTTTGTATCTTCATCAAAAGCTTTGGGAGTCAGATCAATTCTTTGAATAATCTCAGTAAACTTGTTGATGTGCTCTGTGAATTCCTCTTTTGAATTCATCCTCAATCTGGTTAATTTACACACCAAGTTTCTGAAGCAGTTTATGCTAGATTCTCCATACACGCGCTCAATATCTCTTAAGATTTGAGACGCATCATCTGTACTATTTATTAATG
Organism: Podarcis filfolensis; assembly: GCF_964270895.1. Lineage (NCBI taxonomy): Eukaryota > Metazoa > Chordata > Lepidosauria > Squamata > Lacertidae > Podarcis > Podarcis filfolensis. The sequence continues at coordinate 19,908,881 of NC_139619.1, forward strand.
ATAGCTGCTCATCACGAAGTGCACTCAAAATTATGTGTCTAGCTTCGCTGTTCATGCGTTTCCAAGCACTTATCTTGGCTAAATCTCCCTCAGACGATCCCGTAGGTTGAGGGTCTAAAGCTTCCAAAATGTGCTTATAATCTAAACATGCTATCAAGCGCTGCTTCCAGTGTATGAAATTGTATTCATTCAGCACAGGCATTCCTAGCTTTGCATCACTATCAAAAGCTGCTCTAGCCATCTTAAAATCCAAAATTTGAAAATTCTTCAAAATTTCTCAAAATTTTAAAATCAAAATCTCAAAAATCTCAAAATACAAAACAAATTTTCACTGCCTTGGGTCACTGTGAACTCTGAGGGAAGGGGGGGGGGAGTTGCTTAATCCCCACTGCACAATGGAACAAAGGACCATGTGCTTACCAGGAAGTTAACTCAGAAAAATATTACTCAACTCAAAATCACAATCCAACGCAATCCTTCAAAAATACGCAGAAATATGCAATACTGGGCCCATAACCCTTTGTGGGAATGTTCTGGGGTGCAGGAGAGGATATATTGTGAGATTATATCCTAATCCAACTTGTGCTAACAAGTTCCCAAAATATCAGCAGAGTTTATAGACATTCCCCTTTAAGTTCGCAACGGTAACGCTTGCACAGGTTCGCTAGAACCTCTATAATAATTACTCTGGTAATTTCCCCTTTTGTTCCCTCTTAAAATACAAGACACAACACAGTCTTTATAAAAGTATAAAAGAGTTTACTCACGTTCTGTTCACAGTATGATCCCAGAAGGCAGACAGCTTAAAAAGGTAAAATACATTCAGAATCTATCTTATAGCAAGATAGTCCTTTCCTCCTCTCTTGGCTGGGAGCCAAGAGAGCATCCTTAGATGTTTCCTCATCGAAGGAAGATGGCAGAGAGAGAGTGGCTGCCTGCCCTGTGCTTTTATCATTTACCTGCACAGGTGAGGCCACACCCACCTCTGGTCACATGCAGAGGAAGTCCGTCCCCAGGAAGTTTACCTGCTTGCTAGACAGACCTCCCTCCCCATGTTCTAACATGTACACTCTAGGAATGTTGTCATTGACTGCTCCTGTGTTTTACATCCCACACAAACCTTGCTGTAGTACACAGGAACATAGGAAGCTACCTTATATTGAGGCAGACCATTGACCCATCAAGCTCAGGACGGACTACATGGACTGGCAGCAGCTTTCAGGCAGAGATCATGCCAAGCCCTAGCTGCCCACACTGGTGACTGAGCCTGGAACCTTCTCCATGCAAAATGGCCACTCTGCTTTTGCGTTACTGCCCTTAACAAACTGCAACTCCCACCCCGATCACTGGAGAAGTTGCCCACATTTGCTAAAATCTAATCTAGTACATCTCTGCCACTCGATTTATGTTGCTCTCTACTGGCTGCTCTAGTAGAAACCTTAGTGGTGCAGCTGCAGCAGCAGGGATCGCCGACACTGCACCCTCCTGGTGTTGCTGAAGTGCAACTCTCATGAGCCCCAGTCAGCAAGGCCAATTCTTAGCGATTATGGGAATTTTGGTCTATCAACATTTGGAGAGCACAATGCTGCCTGCCATAAAGAAGGCTGATCACCGAAGAATTGATGCTTTTGAATTCTGGTGCCGGAGGAGACTCTTGAGAGTCCCATGGACTGCAAGAAGATCAAACCTCTCCATTCTGAAGGAAATCAGCCCTGAGTGCTCACTGGAAGGACAGATCCTGAAGCTGAGGCTCCAATACTTTGGCCACCTCATGAGAAGAGAAGACTCCCTGGAAAAGACTCTGATGTTGGGAAAGATGGAGAACACAAGGAGAAGGGGACGACAGAGGACGAGATGGTGGGACCGTGTTCTCGAAGCTACCAGCATGAGTTAGACCAAACTGCGGGAGGCAGTGGAAGACAGGAGGGCCCGGCGTGCTCTGGTCCAGGGGGTCACGAAGTGGCGGACACGACTAAACGACTAAACAACAACAAATGCTGCCTACCCTGAGCTACACACAGGCAGGAACGTTACAGAAACATGACTCAATTTGCTTCTCCAGATAGCAGAGACCAACAAGTTACATCAGCCAAGGCTCTCTCCCTCCAAGCCCTCGAAACGCACTCGTGTTTCATGATTGTCAGCTGCGGCAGACCCTGGTCAGGGGGCAGGAAGCTCATCTGGGCACAGATATCCTTGTAATCCTGGTTTCGGCGCTCAAAGTCTTCCACGTGGGCAGCAAGGTGGGAATTGACCATGCAGAAGCTGGTATTGTTGCAGACAAACCTCGCAGCCACACACCCCTTGTTACCCTGCAGGGGCGGAGCAAAGATGGCTGTTAGTGAGCAAGCAGGAAAGAGGGGGAAACTGGTTGGCAGAGATTAGAAAAACAGGTAGACAGACAGAAAGATCGACGTAGGGAATTCCGCTGTCAGGGTCTACTACCCATCTTCCCCATGATGCCTGTGCCCACTGTCTCCCTCATCACTTCCTTGATGCGGCTGAGCTGGTCCTTCCTGACAAAGATGAGCACCAGCTGCACCTAGAAGATGCAAGGTACTGGGATGTCTACCAGCTCTGTTCATTGCTTGCTGTCCTGGGCCGGCTGGATGCAGATAGGAGTGGCAGGTGGCACCAACTGGAGATCCCCCAAGGGAAGAAGGCTCAGAGCCAGGGAACTGGTGGGGGGGTCGTCAGAGGGAGAAGAGGGAGCAGACTGTGAGCAAGAGGAGGTGTTGGAAACTGAAGAGGCAGGAGGGCAGGAAGACTCTGTGGCAAACAGCAGCCCAGAATCCGAGGCAGAAGTGGAGGCTGGAGGCGGAGGTCAAGAGGCAGAGATCAGGCAGGCTGCTGAAGAAGCCAGGGGGTCTCCCCATCCTGCTGCGATCAGCTCTCCTCCCTGCTGGTCTCCCAGAACACAGAGAAATTAAGAGGAGGGAGCAAAGACAGGCAAGGTGTCAGAGTCTCAGGTTGCTTGGGAAGGACCAGGGGGAGGAGGAGACTTCAGAGAGTGGTGGGAGGGTAGCAACCTTCAGCCTTCACAACTACCTCACTGGGGCAAGACCTGTTGGGAAAGGTTTCTGTGATCACGAGGCCTGCACGGTTTGGGTTTCTTTGAATAAAGAATGTTGGCTTCTTTTGAATAAAACACCACTGACACCAGGTGCTTTTTCTTGCTGACCTCCTCCTCCTCCTCACTCCAGCTCCTGACAGCTGTCTGGCTGCTGAAGAAATGGGTGGGGTTGGACTTACTTTCTTGTACTTGGATTTGGAACGCAAAGCCTTTTCCGCAGCTGTCAGCCACTCTTGCTCCTTTGTTGAGTCCAAGTAGAAGAAAGCCTCTGTGCTCAGGTCCAGCTCCTGGAACCGAATGCCCAAGTGCCAAAGAGAAGGATGTGGAACTGCAGGAATAGGACTCCAATCGGAACAGACGTGCTGGTTAAATATGCAAAGACAACAGGAGTGTGCAAGGGCAGGCAAGATCAGGACCAAGAACAAACAAGTAATACCAGCCACTTCTTCCTCAGCTTAGCTATTCTGGGCCCCCAAGGAGCTTTGCTAATAAAAGAAAAAAAGCTTTTTCCTTGTATTTTTTAAGATGTGTCAGCCAGCCTGATATTTAAGCACTATCCCAGTAGCCACAGGCAACCAGAAATTCTTTGAAGGCAAGTGAGTTGGTTGATCTCTCCATTCTTCCTTCACCTGGCAACCTGGTTTCCAGGCTGGCTTTCTGGGAGCAGAAAACCACCTCTCAGATCTGCTGTGTGGTGGAGAGCCAGTGTGGTGTAGTGGTTAAGAGCGGTAGCCACATAATCTGGGGAACCGGGTTCGCGTCTCCGCTCCTCCACATGCAGCTTCTGGGTGACCTTGGGCCAGTCACACTTCTTTGAAGTCTCTCAGCCCCACTCACCTCACAGAGTGTTTGTTGTGGGGGAGGAAGGGAAAGGAGATTGTTAGCCGCTTTGAGACTCCTGAAGGGGAGTGAAAGGCGGGATATCAAATCCAAACTCTTCTTCTTCTTCTTCTGTGCCAAGCTTGTTTGCTGGAAGATTACCCCGTAACACCCTTGTCCTCTTTGCAAACCTCCTAAATGGCTAGCCTTCTGTGTTTCCATGCTGGCCATGAAGGAATGGGCACTCCCCACTCTGAAAACAGCACAGAAATACAGCCTGTCTAGTAAAGGGGTAAAAAGAGCAAGCTAAACAACCTCTGTAAAACAGTAGGATCTGAAGCTGCTAACCACATACTGATAAACATATCATAAAAGCAGAAATGAAAAACAAATGGCCACTGGGTACTACTAACAGTGGGACACGGGTGGCGCTGTGGGTTAAACCACAGAGCCTAGGACTTGCAGATCAGAAGGTCGGCGGTTCGAATACCCGCGACGGGGTGAGCTCCCCTTGCTCTGTCCCTGCTCCTGCCAACCTAGCAGTTTGAAAGCACGTCAAAGTGCAAGTAGATAAATAGGTACCGCTCCAGCGGGAAGGTAAACACTGTTTCTGTGTGCTGTTCTGGTTCACCAGAAGCGGCTTAGTCATGCTGGCCACATGACCTGGAAGCTGTACGCCGGCTCCCTTGGCCAATAATGCGAGATGAGCGCCGCAACCCCAGAGTCGGTCACAACTGGACCTAATGGTCAGGGGTCCCTTTACCTTTAACTTTAACCTACTAGTACTTCACCTTGGTCTTCCAGCACAACGGTGGCTGTTAATAGACTCCATTGTCAGGCAACAGGGGGTCTTTTGCTACTCTACTGATAAGCGATTTCTTTTTGGCTTTAGCTAAACATTCAGCGTACCCAAAAGACAGCTTTTGCTGATTTCACAGAGGGAGAGATCAAGTTCATCCCGACATACAAATCTGACTCTAAAACAGATCGCTGGGACTCCAGGTAAGCGCCTGCTTGATAGTTGACCCTTTGTAAGTAAGTCCTCTCAATCATTCTTCTGCAAGGCTTGTTTGTTTTTTCTAGTCTGCTGAGATGCTAGTAGTGTCCTGCCTTTCCATCCTCCTGAGCAGGCTAGTAAAATATATATTTTAAACAACAACAATATATTTAAGCAACCACACTACCTGGGGTGTATGAGGCATCCATATCTTTCTGGTATAATTCCTCTGTGTATTCTTGCCACCTCTTCTTGACGTCTTCTGCTTCTGTTAGGTTCTTTCCACCTTTGTCCTTTATTATGATACTCTTTGTATGAAATGTTCCTTTCATAGCTCCAATTTTCTTGAACAGATCTCTGGTTCTTCCCATTCTGTTGTTTTCCTCTATTTCTTTGCATTGCTCGTGTAAGAAGGCCCTCTTGTCTCTCCTTGCTATTTTTTGGAAATCTGCATTCAATTTCCTGTGTCTTTCACTATCTCCCTCGCATTTTGCTTGCCTTCTCCAAGTCCACCTTTCCTTTTGAAGCAAAATGTCCTTGAAATGGGGGAGAAATGCCCTGCATGAAGTCTTGGGTTTGCAATTTGGGGAGAGGGAAGACTGTCTGCGGCGCTGGGGAGCGGGCAGGCTGGCGAGGCCCCCTAGATCTAGAGGCCCTAGGCTTCAGCGTACTTAGCCTATACATAAATCCGGCCCTGCCTATGTCACAGTGAGCACAGGCCCATCGATCACGTGCAAGGCATTCTGCGTGTTGGGAAGGAGCCTCCTGTTCTGGGGCAGGGGGAAGAGTGACTCCGCCAGATGGTTGAAAGGGGAGGAATGCCCATCCTCATCTGCTGCAGCAGAAGACTGGGTGGTGGGGTCGAAGCTGATCCCGGGGAGCACGTGAGGAGTCAAGGCTTCCCGCATGAAGGCCTCGCTTCCCCTAGAAGTCCCTGCCTCCTGGTCTGTGTTCACTTTCTTCTTCAGGTACAGCGCCAGCATGTTCTGGATGGTGCACCTGCTTTCGGGGGAGAGCTTGTTGAACTGGTCCACACTAGAAGAATAGCCATGAGACGGGTGAGACTCCTGCAAGGCGTCCCCAAAATCAGGGGAACATAAGCGCATTTGAAGAGCCTTGCTGGGTCAGGCCAAGGCCCACTCAGTCCGACATCCTGTTGGCATGTAGTTGGTCCACCACAATTGCAATATTATTACCAGTGGCGTAGCGTGGGTTGTCAGCACCCGGAGCAAGGCAAGTAATTTGCGCCCCCTAACCCGGGGCAAGGCAAGTAATTTGCGCCCCCTAACCCCTAACCTGCCGCCGCTGCCAGCTTCTTCTTGCTGCTGCCTTGGCTGGTCTGGTGTGGTTCTCTCCCGTGCTCAGCGCTGCGCTGGGCGGCCGCTGCACTGTTCCTCCTCCAGATAGTCCCTCTCTCTCTCTCCGCACCGCACGCCTGGCACCCACCCCCTCCACAGTGGGCGGCGACCCGGCGGCTCGGATGGGATTCGCACAGCCAGCACTGCAGTGAGAGAGAGTGAGTGAGCCAGCTAGGGGCAGAGAGCTGCGAGTGCGAGCGCCCCCCCCCAGATGTTGCGCCCGGTGCGGCCGGCCCCCCCTGCACCCCCCATGCTACGCCACTGATTATTACATCCTTCAGGAATGGTGTGTCCAGCTCCATCTGAGTCATCATCCAGGCACGCTGTGGAGCTGCCTGGATGAGAGATGGACATCTTCGGCCAGTCAGGGGTGAAGAGCTGGCAAGATCCCCTGTACTGAGCAGAAAAGCAAACTCTTTGGCCTCCGAGATCTCTCCCAACTCTCAGCAGCCCTCACTGTGAGCCATACTAGAGGAATTTTGTCCTGCTTTTGCTGAGCTACAACACAGGAGTGCACCCCCAGGGGGCCATGATGTGGTAACCCTGGCAAAGCATAGCAGAGCAACTGAGAAAGCAGAGTGATGTTTGCGTGGACAGTCCATTAGAAAGCTGCACTATTATTGCATTGATAGCACATTGCAGAATACGGCCCCCCTCCAGGCAAAAACATCCTCCGTTTACAGAAAGATAAAACCATAAAATCAGGAAAAACCTATAGTACATTAAACGCTGAAGAAGTGAATACCAGAATAGATCAGAACTCACTCCCAAGATAAGGGGAAGAGACATGGCTAAGATGGCAGGACAGCTTACTCTATGGTGTTAACCCCTTCATGCACTAATTAGACTGAAGCATGTTGGTTATATGAGACTGGTTATCCCACACAACATGCTCTCACGCAACCCATGCCCTCCAACTGAAAACCCATTTCCTGGACAATATCAACATTGTGTTTTGTGCCTGTGAACTGCACAGTGAATATTTTCATTAGAAAAGAAAACAGCCCGGTGTTTCAGCTTCTCAGAGTTGTTTTATTCAGTGCGCTGCTACAGCTTGTCACACCCAAATCCTCCAAAGGAATCTGCCAAAGTGCTTTTCCAGGCAAAAGGGGGCAGAGGGAGAGAAACCAAGAACCTCAAATTCACTAGACCAGGGATGGGGAATTCTGTGGCCCTCTAGATGTTGTTGGATTCCATCACCCCTGACCGTCGGCCATGCTGGCTGAGGCAGAAGGCCATTGGATCTGGCAATATCTGGGAGCCCACAAGATTCCCAGCCTTCGCCCTACACAAACAACCAGGCACTCAGCTGTGAGGCATGCCTCTTACTGGAGGGAGGGTCACTCCAGAGGCAGCTGTGGCATGAGGGTGCTGGATCATGCCTTTGTGGGCACATCTGAGGATTAAAGTGGAGTCCCTAGGAAGCATACTTGGAGATCTTCCTTACCACGTGGCTCTCTGGCAAAAACACAACAGTACTAACGGCCATATGGAACCACACCTCAAAGCTGGATCAGACTTCCCAGATCCTGTAGCCTACATCAGGAGGAAGACTGGGGCAGAGGGGCCTAGAGTGGGAGTCAGAGCTGCTCTTAGGGCTGCATGTCTGAAGCATGGGCAGAAATCTTTGGGTGTGAGGTTGCATGGGGCTGTCTCTTTGTGTTTTGGTGGTGCCAAGCCACCAGCCAGCCACAGGCAGGCAACCAACTGGCTTCAGGGGCAAGCTCCTTTGCAAAGCCAGTCTGACTTCACCAAATGCAACGGCAGAGTGACCATTCGGCCCGTGTTCTGCTTCGCTGTGAAATGGCGTGTGTTCCTCAACGCAGAGAACCTCTTTTTCAATGTCAAGCTGGTCTAAGGAAGAAAAGCATAAGAGTTAGTCTTGAATCCCCACACACATGTGCTGGGAGATGCCTGCACACCACACACGTAAAGCACATCTCCTCCCACCCACACCCAAAAAGTCCTGGGAACAATGGTTTGTTAAGGGTGCTGGGAATCGTAGCACTGTGAAAGGAAAACTAAGGTTCTTAGGATTCTTTGGAGGGGGTGGAATGTTGAATACACAGCGGCCACATGGACGGACGGACACACACACACACACACACACACACCCCAGCATAGCTTCAACTTTTAGCACAAAAAGTCTTCAGCCAGATGTCATGCAACCCTTTGGCAGGGGCAACTTATCATTTTATTGATTTTCCATAACAACAATTAAAAAGGTGGCCAATCTTGCAAAGGAGTGTTGCCATTTAAACTGCTGGTGTGACGTAGGAACCCGAACAAAGAGAAGGAACCAACTACCCAGAGTCTGCTTCCGATTGCCCTTGTTCTCCACCTCCCTCTATCCTAACCAGCCGCAAACAAGAGTTCAGATTTGAAAGCCTTGTTATCACCTCATTCCCTTCAATTAGCCAGCTGCTCTGGCAGATGACATCAGTTCCTTCCCGCTCCCAATATTCCTGCTCCTAACCTGGTTAGCCATAGCCCGGAAGCTGAATCTCAGGGGAACGCCTTTGGGCTGGGAAGGGCTCATCTCTGCTGGGCCTCTTCTCCCCCTCAGGAAGGGGTGCTTGACTCCTGGCCTGTGAAATGCGCTCAAAATGTAAAGATGCCTTCTTTCCAGGGAGCCAAGGAAGAAGGGTGGAATTTGTTATACCCCCAAACCTTCCCACGTCAGAGATGCAGGAGTTGCGTCACCTCCAACTTCCTCAGGGATGAAGCAGCTACGAAAAACGAAATATCCCACCTGGGCACGGTTTCTGAGAGAGCAACAGCAGAAGACCCAGACTCCGGCAAGATGAGCATTTGCCCAGTGGATTCTGGCCGCTCCATGAGAGCAGACAGGGGATGACTGCGGTGGCCGCCAGCCCCTTCCCACTCCATCTCAGATACAGAACACATTGGCTCTGCCACTCCTTGGCTCTGGCGCCACCTACTGTTGGCCTCCTTGCCTTCCACCCTCCCAGTCCCAATGAGCACCATCCACCCCTGGTCCAGAGGCGCAGAGCAGTAGTTAGGTGATCTTGCGCCCCGACAAAACTGTCCAGATTGCGCCCCCTAGCCACGGACAAGTTAGCTCTTCTTTCTGCCTCTCCTCCACCTCCTCACCCACCCATTCAATTCACCCTGGCAGTACAAGTATCGAAAAGCAAAATGTTAGAGGTTCCCCCCCCCTCCATAGCAATATAATTGGATTCAGCTAGCTGGTCAGTCTACTTTCGGTTTCACTCCTGGCTCCTTGTTAAATTAATACTGCATCAGAAAACTCCCAAGCAGATATCCAAAGTTCTTTGGCATTTCTCCAGTTGTTAATGAGATGTCGCTTCTAGTCCAGAGGAGTCTCTTGATCTTCTTCCAGGAAACCAAGAGTCGAAAGCCTTGATTTTCCTTTTTTTCTTTTTCCAGTCATTTCCACAGAGTTAGTCATTATTAGAGTTATTAAAACCTTATTATATTAACAAATGCAATTTTTTAGTCACCCTTGCTTTCCTGGTGACCTTCAGCTTAAACACAAACTGCTCTGGAGTGAGAAAAATCCATCACACTCAAAAAGCCCAGCTGGAGGGACCTGGAAGTGTGCGGGGAAGAGCAATTTTGTAGTGGGTTTGTTGCACAGGAGCACCAAGTTCACTAACTGGCTGATTCAGAGTGAATCCCATTCAAAAATAGTGCAATGGTGTGTGTTTCAGCCAGCCATCCGGCTGCTGCAACTATTCCCTGGGTGCCACCCAGTGGCGTAGCGTGGGTTGTCAGCACCCGGGGCAAGGCAAGTAATTTGCGCCCCCTAACCCGTGGATTTGCGCCCCCTAACCCGTGGATTTGCGCCCCCTAACCCATGGATTTGCCCTAACCCCAGATGTTGCGCCCGGTGCGGCCCGCCCCCCCTGCACCCCCCACGCTACGCCACTGGTGCCACCACACTGTCCTGTCTGTGTGTTTGGAAGGGAATGGGAGCTATGCTCCCCCCGGAGACACTCCACTCCTTCTTCCTTAGCTGTGCTGCTCAACAGTTGAGGCAACCTTCACAGTTCTGGGATGCCGAGGAAGCGAACCAATAGTCACGGTCACCTGTACTGGCTCAGTATGCCCTATTCTGACAGATGCTGCCTTTCATATTCACGCCCAAGAGCCTTTCCGCTCCAGAGATCTGGGGCTGAACCCGGGATCTGCATGCCAAGGCTGGAGTAAGAAAGAGCCCTTGCCAGCTGGCCACGTTGGGCGCCTGCCTGGAGAGTGGAAGCCGGGGGTTCGTGGGACATCGTGCTGCTCCTGGCAACCCCCACCCAACCCGACGTCCTCCTCCGCCTGAATCCCGTTTCCTCCGGGACGCACTTCCCATCCTGGAGCAGCTGGGGGGGGGAGCGCTCCCCACCCCCCTTTCCAGACTCTCCTTGTGCTTCTTCTTCTTTTTTAAAAAAAAAATACTATTTATTAGTTTTCCAACAATTTAAACACTACAAAACAAAATGAACAATACAATACAATACAAAAACACTACATAACACTAACACATTAGACTAACAAAACGAACACATTAGACTAACAAAACAGAATAAAAACAGTTTAAAACACATCAAACAATTTCAATATCTTATCTTTCATTCGCTTATTTCCATGACCTCCTCACACCTCCCTTTTTGTATTCGACTTCTGTTAATTGTTTCAGCAATTCCTTTCCATCTTCCTCTGTTTTCTATCCTATAATTATCTTAACATATTTTAACCTTATTTTTTCCTTTAATGCTCTAATAATCTATTTATACTTAATTCCTTATAACATTTCTACTAAAGCCATATAACTTTATTCCCACATTTTTCTAACATTCATTAATTTTACAGTATTTCTGTAAATAGTCTTTAAACTTTTTCCAGTCTTCTTCCACCGACTCTTCTCCCTGGTCTCGGATTCTGCCAGTTATTTCCGCCAGTTCCATATAGCCCATCAACTTCATCTGCCATTTTTCCCGGGTGGGTAAATCTTGTGTCTTCCAATACTTCGCGATGAGTATTCTTGCTGCTGTTGTTGCATACATAAAAAAAATTCTATCCTTCTTTAGCACCAATTGGCCGACCATGCCCAGGAAAAAGGCCTCTGGTTTCTTCAGGAAGGTATATTTGAATACCTTTTTCATTTCGTTATAAATCATCTCCCAGAATGTCTTAATCCTTGGGCATGTCCACCAAAGGTGAAAGAATGTACCTTCAGTCTCATTACATTTCCAACATTTATTATCAGGCAAATGGTAAATTTTTGCAAGCTTGACTGGTGTCATGTACCACCTATAAATCATTTTCATTAAATTTTCTCTTAGGGCATTACATGCCGTAAATTTCATACCTGTGGTCCATAACTGTTCCCAGTCAGCCATCATTATGTTATGTCCAACGTCTTGTGCCCATTTAATCATAGCTGATTTTACCATTTCATCCTGAGTGTTCCATTTCAACAGCAAGTTATACATTCTTGACAAATTCTTAATTTTTGAATCTAACAATTCCATTTCCAATTTTGATTTTTCCATGTGGAAGCCAACTTTTTTGTCCAAATTGTATGCCTCCATTATTTGGTAATAATGGAGCCAATCTTGCACTTTGTTTTTCAATTTTTCAAAGCTCTGCATTTTATTCTGTCTCCATCTTGTTCCAGAATTTCCCAATATTTCGGCCATTTGGCCTCCATATTGAGTTTTTTCTGTGCCTTCGCTTCCATTGGTGACAACCATCTTGGGGTTTTCTTTTCTAACAAATCCTTATATCTTATCCAAACATTAAACAATGCTTTTCTAACAATATGGTTTTTGAACGCTTTATGTGCTTTTACCTTATCGTACCACAGATATGCATGCCAACCAACTGCATTATTGAAACCTTCTAAATCCAACACGTCAGTGTTTTCAAGAAGCAGCCATTCTCTCAGCCAGCAAAAAGCAGCTGATTCATAATAAAGTTTAACGTCTGGCAGGGCAAATCCACCTCTTTCTTTAGCATCAGTTAATATCTTAAATTTTATTTGAGGCTTCTTGCCCTGCCAGACAAATCTGGAAATATATTTCTGCCACTTCTTGAAACAGTCCATCTTATCCAAAATTTGCAATGTTTGAAACAAAAACAACATCCTTGGCAACACATTCATTTTTATCACCGCGATTCGGCCTAACAATGATAACTTCAAATTTGTCCATATTTCTAAATCCTTTTTCACTTCGGTCCAACATTTTTCATAATTATCCTTAAATAAATTCACATTTTTGGCAGTCATGTTAACCCCTAAATATTTCACTTTCTTAACCAATGTTAGTCCTGTCTCCTCCTGAAACTTCTCTCTCTCATTCACAGTTAAGTTTTTCTGTAAAACCTTAGTTTTCATCTTGTTCAACTTAAAACCTGCTACCTGTCCAAATTCTTGAATCAATTCCAATACCCTTTTAGTACTAGATTCTGGCTCCTGTAACGTCAATACTAAGTCATCAGCAAATGCTTTCAGTTTGTACTGTTTAGCTCCCACTTGTATACCTTTAACCTCTTGGTCCTTTCTAATCATATTTAACAAAACCTCAAGGACCGATATAAAGAGCAATGGAGAAATTGGGCAGCCTTGTCATGTCCCTTTCTCAATCTTAAACTCTTCTGTCACTACATTGTTCACAATTAATTTTGCCTTTTGTTCTGAATAAAATGCAATTTATCCTTGTGCTTCTTCTTCATGCCTCGGGTGTTTTCCTGAGTGTATCTTCAGAACAACCCTCTGTGAGGGAGGCTAAGCTGGCCCAAGGACCGGCCCAAGGTAGCTCAGCCAGGTTGCCAAGGCATTTAAGCATTTAAGACCGCGCATCCTTTCCCCTTGGATGATAAAGCCGGGATGAGTCATGCTAGCAGCCTGTGGCCTTGATGGGCTTTGAGGCAGCCCAGCCCCCTTCTCTGCGAGCAGGCTGCCTCCTGGGAGGATCAGCACTTTTCTGACGGGACAGAAGCGCACAACTTCCCCCTCCCACTTGCTGCCTGCCCCAGTCTTTCTCCGGCGGCTCAATTTAGTGCGCCAAGCGGCTCATCCCAGGTGGGAATTCGGGTGGCGCTGCTTGCAGAAGGAGAAGTGGCTGGCGCTAGCGGAACCTCCCATCTCAGGTAGGACTTCCGGGATCCAGATGAACGTTTTACCAAAAAGTATGGCTCGACTACTGATTTCCCATTTAAAGGATGGCAAAAAGACCTAAGATTGGAGGACAAGTGAAAAAAACCACGAATTACATTTAAAGTGCTGTGAGATGCAAAGGAAAGCTTGTGTTTTAAACTTGTATTTTACAGCTTGTTGCTTGGTGCGGTTAACGGAATGGGGATATTGAGAAAGAAGAGACTTGGAATTAGAAGGTTAGGATTTAAGGTAAGTTTACCAGATTTTTTTTCAAAGAATCCGGGGACACTTTTTTTTTTTCCAAAAGAGAAACAAATGTTATTTTTTTAAAATCATTTTTTTAAAAAAATAAGAAGTAATACCTTCTCTTCTGGGTCTCCTCTATCGCGTGGCCTTCCTCCGGGCCCCAGCCTGATCTCTTGGAGTGCTATCTGCCGTGGAGTAGGCTCAGGTCGGGCCTGGGCTCGGCCCCGTGTCCTAGCCTTCCTGGTGCTCTCCTACCTCTCTTCCTCAGCGGCAGCAGCGCGGCAAAGTCAGGGCTCCCCTCTTTCTCTCTCTTCCTTCTCCTTCTCCCTGGGTTGGCTCCGAGGTTTTTACTGGCCCTGGAGTGCCACTGGGCAGTTGGCCACGTGGCCGGGCGCTCTCGCTTCTGCCTCAATTTGGGTCCTGGGGGAGGGTGTCAGCGGTTCCCCCAGTTGACGCGCCGGGCATCCTTGGTTCCCCCTCGGCAGTGGCAGCGCAGGTGGCAGTCTCAGCAGCCCAGAGCCAGCCTGGTAGAGCACTTGGCTCTGGCTGGCTTCAGGAGCTGCTCATTGCTGTGGCACCCACCATTTTGCCTCACCGGAAGTCCCCATATGATGTGTCTTGTGCCGTCGAACCAAACACGCAACATTCCTTCCCTACTAATAAATCTACAAATCTACAATCTGTTGGGGACAGATTTGTAAATCCGGGGACTGTCCCCGGGAGACGGGGACATCTGGTAATCATTCCATAATAGGGCTTCTCCTGCCTTTGCCAGTATGTCAGCCTTCTCAGCCTCCTTAAAGAGGGCATTCAGAAGCACTTGTACATGGAGCACTTGTACGCGTTCAGAAGCACTTGTACATGGGTTGGCGCCTCCGGCAATGGCGGAGCTCCTCCGTTCAGGAGGAACTTGCTCCGTGAAAAACAGGGTCTGACCGCCACGGCGAAGGTGGAGACCCATTGAAATCACAAGCGGGAGAAGCTTGTGAACCTGGGATTCGGCTGGCACCTTTTGCGCCTCCCCTACTCGTGGGGAAACCCTGTTTTGGGGATCCGGAGCGACGTGGGGTGAGTGGCGCGGTGCTTTGAATCGACTGCTTCTTTCACAGAGTGAAGCCGCATTGCTGTTGCCGGAGAGCGCTGACTTTTTCCTGTGGACAATTGGATTTTAAACAACTACCCGTGAGTAGAATGGAAAATTGGATTTTTAAATACCTCAATTTGGCACTGAAGCGGGAAGGTCATAAACAGGAAGTCCGCCTTCCGCTTTTGTAAATAGACTGAAGCAAAGACGTTACAAGCTAAAGTCTTTGAAAGCTTTTGGCAAAGGATTAAATTTCCATCGGTTTAAAATACAAAACCCCCCTTGGAAGCAGGAGAAGATGGGGGAAATTTTGGACCTAGTGAGCCTGCAGGAGAGAGTGAAAAATCAAATTACCACTGCTCTGAACCTGGGAATGGGCTGCCAGATGACGTTTGGAGAGAGAGCATTGACAGAACGGATTTGACAGCTAGCTAAATAAGAGTAAGATACTGTTTCCATTGTCCTCATCTGCGTTTAAAAAGGAGGAAAAGTAACAGAAAATTGAAACTATCTTTAATGCTTGAGTTGTGCCTGAAAGAACTGATACAAGTGGAGACTGTTTCCCTCTAGAGGGAGCTTTTGAAACTGTTACAGGAGTGTAACTGGGGGATTTCCAGCTGTAGATAAGGATTCTGAGAACCAGAGATTGACCTTGGACCATTTAAAAATGTTGACAGGAGAGGCCATTGTGACTGTTTTATGTAAGATAAGCTGTTCGCTGGGACAGCTTCACAAGAAGATGGATGACATGACTTTTAAAGTCGATAATTTGGAACAGAAAGTGACTAATTTGAGTCAAAAAGCGAACACTAACACAGAAATAATTCAGGACTTGGTACAGGAATCCATTTTGGCAGGACAAATGGTGGAGGAGAAGGAGGAGAAGGAGAAAGCTGCTGTTGTTGAACATAAAGTAATACAAGCGGGATCCGTGGCTTTACAGAAGCAAATTGAGGACTATAAGTTGAGGCCTTTTATTATTGAATCTAGGAAAAGTCAGACTTTGAGGATTGGATCCCGGCTTGGACTGAAGAAGGAACATGGATTTCTGGGACATGGACTTGGGCTTGGAGGAGATTGAAGTTTTGGGGGCCTTTGGATTTGGAGGAATTTTGAAATATGTCCTGAAATACTTTATGGACTTTAGCTTCAACTATGGAAATTTGGCTGACCTGTTCAGAAGGAAGAAAAGTATTGATAGGTTGGAGTTTCCCCGAGATTTGCTCTTTAGCATTAAAGAAAATGAAGACCTGCAGAAGGGACTTGGGAAAGAGTTAAGAGCCTCGGACATAAGATCACCAGGTTGATGGACTTTATGGAGTTGACGGAAAGGACTGGCAGAATCCGAAACCAGGGAGAGGAGATGGTGGAAGAAGATTGGAAAATTTAAAGTTTATATATAGACATATGGTAAAACTAATGAGTGATAGAAAAATGGTGGAATGATTTTTTATGGGCTTAGCAGAAATGTTATAAGGAGTTAAGCATATATAAGTATTTTAGTTTTAATGGAAAATAAGGTTAAAAAATATGTTATTTACAATATGACAGAAAATGGAGAAAGATGGAAAGGATTTGCTGAAACAATTAATAGAAGTGGAACACAAAAAGGGAGGTGAGAGGAGGTTGAGGAAACAAGGGAATGAAAGATAGAGTACGGAAAAGGGATGATGTATGTTTTTAAATTGTTTTTGTTTTGTTTTATTTAGGGTTAAGGTTAGGGAGTGGGTTTTGTTTAGTTTAGTTTAATGGGTTTAGTTTTGGGTTTAGGTTGTGTTTTGTATTGTCTATATACTGTATTGTATTGTTTTTTTCTCTTTTGCTTTTTCTCCTTTGTCTTCTTTTCTCCCCCCCCCCCTTTTTGTAATCTATAAAAGTAATTGTTGTTGTTTAGTCGTTTAGTCGTGTCCAACTCTTCGTGACCCCATGGACCAGAGCACGCCAGGCACTTCTGTCTACCACTGCCTCCCGCAGTTTGGTCAGACTCATGTTTGTAGCTTCGAAGACACTATCCAACCATCTCGTCCTCTGTCGTCCCCTTCTCCTTGTGCCCTCCATCTTTCCCAACATCAGGGTCTTTTCCAGGGAGTCTTCTCTTCTCATGAGGTGGCCAAAGTATTGGAGCCTCAGCTTCACGATCTGTCCTTCCAGTGAGCACTCAGGGCTGATTTCCTTAAGAATGGATAGGTTTGATCTTCTTGCAGTCCATGGGACTCTCAAGAGTCTCCTCCAGCACCATAATTCAAAAGCATCAATTCTTCGACGATCAGCCTTCTTTATGGTCCAGCTCTCACTTCCATACATCACTACTGGGAAAACCATAGCTTTTACTATACGGACCTTTGTTGGCAAGGTGATGTCTCTACTTTTTAAGATGCTGTCTAGGTTGGTCATTGCTTTCCTCCCAAGAAGCAGGCGTCTCTTAATTTCGTGGCTGCTGTCACCATCTGCAGTGATCATGGAGCCCAAGAAAGTAAAATCTCTCACTGCCTCCATTTCTTCTCCTTCTATTTGCCAGGAGGTGATGGGACCAGTGGCCATGATCTTCGTTTTTTTGATGTTGAGCTTCAGACCATATTTTGCGCTCTCCTCTTTTACCCTCAATAAAAGGTTCTTTAATTCCTCCTCACTTTCTGCCATCAAGGTTGTGTCATCTGCATATCTGAGGTTGTTGATATTTCTTCCAGCAATCTTAATTCCGGCTAGGGATTCATCCAGCCCAGCCTTTCGCATGATGAATTCTGCATATAAGTTAAATAACCAGGGAGACAATATACAGCCTTGTCGTACTCCTTTCCCAATTTTGAACCAATCAGTTGTTCCATATCCAGTTCTAACTGTAGCTTCTTGTCCCACATAGAGATTTCTCAGGAGACAGATGAGGTGATCAGGCACTCCCATTTCTTTAAGAACTTGCCATAGTTTGCTGTGGTCGACACAGTCAAAGGCTTTTGCATAGTCAATGAAGCAGAAGTAGATGTCTTTCTGGAACTCTCTGGCTTTCTCCATAATCCAGCGCATGTTTGCAATTTGGTCTCTGGTTCCTCTGCCTCTTCTAAATCCAGCTTGCACTTCTGGGAGTTCTCGGTCCACATACTGCTTGAGCCTTCCTTGTAGAATTTTAAGCATAACCTTGCTAGCGTGTGAAATGAGTGCAATTGTGCGGTAGTTGGAGCATTCTTTAGCACTGCCCTTCTTTGGGATTGGGATGTAGACTGATCTTCTCCAATCCTCTGGCCACTGCTGAGTTTTCCAAACTTGCTGGCATATTGAGTGTAGCACCTTAACAGCATCATCTTTTAAAATTTTAAATAGCTCAGCTGGAATACCATCACTTCCACTGGCCTTGTTATTTGCAGTGCTTTCTAAGGCCCATTTGACTTCACTCTCCAGGATGTCTGGCTCAAGGTCAGCAACCCCACTACCTGGGGTGTACGAGGCATCCATTTCTTTCTGGTATAATTCCTCTGTGTATTCTTGCCACCTCTTCTTGATGTCTTCTGCTTCTGTTAGGTCCTTACCACTTTTGTCCTTTATTATGGCAATCTTTGAACGAAATGTTCCTTTCATATCTCCAATTTTCTTGAACAGATCTCTGGTTCTTCCCATTCTGTTGTTTTCCTCTATTTCTTTGCATTGCTCGTTTAAGAAGGCCTTCTTATCTCTCCTTGCTATTTTTTGGAAATCTGCATTCAATTTCCTGTATCTTTCTCTATCTCCCTCGCATTTTGCTTGCCTTCTCTCCCCCGCTATTTGTAAGGCCTCATTGGACAGCCACTTTGCTTTCTTGCATTTCCTTTTCATTGGGATGGTTTTCGTTGCTGCCTCCTGTATAATGTTGCGAGCCTCCATCCATAGTTCTTCAGGCACTCTGTCTAGCAAATCTAAATCCTTAAACCTGTTCCTCACTTCCACTGTGTATTCATAAGGGATTTGATTTAGATTGTATCTTACCGGCCCAGTGGTTTTTCCTACTTTCTTCAGTTTAAGCTTGAATTTTGCTATAAGAAGCTGATGATCCGAGCCACAGTCAGCTCCAGGTCTTGTTTTTGCTGACTGTATTGAGCTTCTCCATCTTTGGCTGCAGAGAATATAATCAATCTGATTTCGATGCTGCCCATCTGGTGATGTCCACGTGTAGAGTCGTCTCTTGTGTTGTTGGAAAAGCGTGTTTGTGATGACCAGCTTGTTCTCTTGACAGAACTCTATTAGCCTTTGCCCTGCTTCATTTTGCTCTCCAAGGCCAAACTTGCCCGTTGTTCCTTTTATCTCTTGATTCCCTACTTTAGCATTCCAATCCCCTATAATGAGAAGAACATCCTTCTTTGGTGTCGCTTCTATAAGGTGTTGTAAGTCTTCATAGAATTGGTCAATTTCAGTTTCTTCAGCACCAGTAGTTGGTGCATAAACTTGGATTACTGTTATGTTAAAAGGTCTGCCTTGGATTCGTATCGAGATCATTCTATCATTTTTGAGATTGCATCCCAGTACTGCTTTCGCCACTCTTTTGTTGACTATGAGGGCCACTCCATACTATTTAAAAAAAAAAAAAACAGAAGCACTTGTACGTCTGGCCATACGGGATTGTGAGTGGAGAAGGTGGCGCAGTCTGGATGAGTCCCTCTGTCTTGCTCTTTGGTCACTGTGACCGAGCACCATTTGAGGCCGATCAGGATCTATGGGGAAGGGGATCCACCCAGAAATTGTGGAGGGAACGGGAAGAGAAGCTTGGTCAAGAGACTGGCTCATGTCAGAAGGAGGCCTGACTGCATCCTTGGCGAAGCCCAGGGCAGGGCAGGAAGGCAGCATTGCCCAGCGGGATGGCATTCGGAGGCAAATCATCAGCAAGGAGCAGAAAATCCCCTCACGAAGTATTGGAAGACACAAGATTTACCCACCCGGGAAGAATGGCAGATGAAGTTGATGGACTATATGGAACTGGCAGAAATGACTGGCAGACTGGCTTTAGCAGAAAGGTTATAAGGAATTAAGTATACCGTATTTTTCGCCCTATAGGACGCACTTTTTCCCCTACAAAATGAAGGGGAAATCTGGGTGCATCCTATGGGGCGAATGCAGGCTTTCGCTGAAGCTTGGAGAACGAGAGGGGTCGGTGCGCACCGACCCCTCTCACTCTCCAGGCTTCAGGAAGACATCCGCAGCCTAGGCAGCCCTACGGGAGGTCCCGCAGGGATGTCTAGGCTGCGGATAGCAGCCTGCTTCCCGGAGCGTCGGGCGCCCTGAAGCAGAGCGCCCCGTGCGCCGGATAGACATCCGCAGCGTGGGGAGCCCTGCAGGAGTTCCCCGCAGGGCTCCCCACGCTGCGGATAGCAGCCTGCCACCCGGCGGGCGGGGCGCCCTGAAGCAGAGCGCCCCGCGCGCCGGACAGACATCCGCAGCGTGGGGAGCCCTGCAGGAGTTCCCCGCAGGGCTCCCCATGCTGCAGATAGCAGCCTGCCGCCCAGCGGGCGGGGCACCCTGAATCAGAGCACCCCTCGCGCTGGGCAGACATCGGCCAGCCCCACAAGCTCGGGGGACAGCAGGGAGGCGCAGCGCCGCCATCCCGCTGTTCCTCGACCTGGTTCGGTTTCTCCAACCTGCTTTTTGGGGGGGAAATAAAGGGGGGGAAATTCCCTTTATTTCCCCCCCCAAAAAAAACTAGGTGCGTCCTATGGAACGGAGCGTCCTATGGGATGAAAAATACGGTAAATAGATTTTTAATGTATTAAAGGGAAAAAAATAAGGTTAGAATAAGTTAAGATAAATTACAGGACAGAAAACTGAGGAAGATGGAAAGGATTTGCTGAAACAGTTAATTGAAGTGGAATACAAAAAGGGAAGTGTGAGGAGGTCGAGGAAACAAGTGAATGAAAGATAAGATACTGAAATTATGGATGTGTTTTAAATTGTGTTTGTTGTGTTTTGTTAATTCAATGTTTTAGTGTCAGTGTTACGTAGTGTTTTTGTTTTTGTAGTGTATTGTATTGTTTTGTTGAATTCTTTCTTTCTTTTATAGTCTTTAAACTGTTAATAAATATTACTTAAAAAAAAAAAATCCCCTCCCCTTCCCTCAAGAAGACTGAAGAATCTCTAGTCGGCATTCAGGTGAGTTCAGCATCCCAGGTCTCTGGGGTGTTCCTGTCCATTAGAGAGCCAGTGTGGTGTAGTGGTTAAGAGTGGTAGTCTCATAATCTGGGGAACCGGGTACGCGTCTCCGCTCCTCCACATGCAGCTGCTGGGTGAGCTTGGGCCAGTCACACTTCTTTGAAGTCTCTCAGCCCCACTCACCTCACAGAGTGTTTGTTGGGGAGGAAGGTAAAGGAGAATGTTAGCCGCTTTGAGACTCCTGAAGGGGAGTGAAAGGCGGGATATCAAATCCAAACTCTTCTTCTTCTTCATTACAAAGCTGACTCGAGGCTCCGTCAACTGAGCCCCTACACTCCTTGCATACATGAAAGGGGCACAGAAAGGATGGGAGGCAGCCTTTTCCTGGAGCCGTCTTACCTGCAGCAGTTCACTCGCTGGCTGCTGACCCTTTTCCTCCATCACCTGGATGATCCTCTCAAGAGAGGAGAGTTTCCTGCAGAGTCTGGCCAGCTGCTCATCTCTTCTCCCTGCAATCTCCTTCTCCACCTCTTCCACATGATTCAGCAGACGCTTTTCTTCTTCTTCTTCCAGGAACTGGCGCAGTTGTCTGAACTTCTCCACAGTCTTCAGCCTCTCCGGTTCTGAGGAGGTCTGAGTGAGGAAGAGGGTCAGCCTTCAAAACATCAGCAAGAGAATTAGGATTTGAATTGAACTGCTTCCACCCTCTCAGCTCATAAGTCCTCAGGCTTCTCCTTGACTGCTTTTCACATAATAAACAACAATGGGAAATAAACTCCATTTAGCTGCATTCAAAGGCGAACTTACCTAATTCGCAATTCTTGGAAAAATATGGAGACCAAAACAGCAATCTTTTGAAATTCACACCTCTGAATTTCTCAAGGTTGACCCAGCCAGGTTGTGTTCACAAAAAATGTATTTATGAGGGCAAAGCACGTATCGAAATATTTATACGAGAAGGTAGCCACCCTAGCATTTGATTCATTTTCAGAATAATAAATAAATAGCAAACCGATATGGAAAAAGGAGAAATGGGGAGAAGTTGAAATGGGCAGATTTTCCCCTCCCTCCTCAGTCCGGACTTGCTTCTTGAAGTGCTTGTTCCCTCACTAGTAACAATAGGGACACTTCCAAGGAGGTCTTTGCTTTCCTTGTCCAGGTCTGCTTGATAGGCCAGAATTTCCCCTCTCTCTTTCCTCCGAATCTCCAGGCAGCGACAGATCTCTCCCTGACAAGAAAAGGGAAAACTCAGCTTTGATTGAGACACAAAGAGAGGAGATGAATATTATACTGGCTTATTGGGTCCAGTGGCCTTGCTATAATAGCAAAGTAATTGACTGGAGGAAATAAAAGTACAGAACACATACATAAATACTGTAAGTAGTTATCATCACAAAAGAATATCCAGGTAAACCCATGAACAGGCAGGTAAACCCATCAACAGGTTTCCTGCCAGACAGGAGTCTGTTGTAGACCCCCCCCCTTCTGTGATGTATGTATGATGTATGGAGGGGTGGTCTTGGGCTCCAGGTGGGCAATTTCAAATGTCTATATAAGGACTTGGTTCGGGGTCTCCTCCTCCCTCCTGCGTGGGGGGGGGGTGAGCACCCTGTTGCAACAGGTAATAAAGATCTGGCTTACTAGCTGCTTTGCTTCTCAATATTCTCTGGTTGGCCTCTGTTATTTTCTCCTACCGATAGAGAAGCTACAAAAGGACTCTATATGGGCTCTGAGGTACCCCAGAAGGGAAAAGGAGCCGTTTTTTTTCCTTATAACAATGGCCCCCAGTCCCCACCCCCTTGCAGCTGACCCCTTGCTGCTATCTGCTTGGCAGGGTATTGAGGAGGCATCCTGCTAGCCAAAGGAGACATGTGCAATTCACATTTGTAGTGTTCTAAATATGTACAAAGCAACCTTGCTGGGGGATGTGGATGAGGTTAACCCTTTCTCTCCCTGCCATGGTCCCAACCCAAATCTTTGAAGCTGCTGTATTTCAAGGGAAGATCCCTTGGCCCCCCCTGGCAGAGAGAAAGACTTTGACTCCCTCCTCCCAGCCATCCCAGCAGCCCTCAGGCTTCCCCTTGGCTGCTTCTAAGGTAATAAACAACCACCAATGAATACCATGCCTACTTGGATCTGAGAATTAAGAAGATAACCTGCCAAGAAGAATACACAGCTATTTCTCCCCCTCAAGGTACCTTGTATTCCTCGACAGCCTCTTCCAGAGGAATCACCTCGTGGTGTTTGTGCTTCATGGATCTGCCCCAAACCACACAGATGGGGGCTTCATCCTCCTTGCAAAAGAGTTTCAGGGGCTCCTGGTGCTTCTCACAGACTCCTCCTTTCCCTCTTGAAGACTGAGAGTCTTGGCTACTTCGACAAAGGTAGCCAATTGCCAATTGCGGACGAGGCTCCTTCTCTGGACTCCAACTCGGCCTTGAGGACAGGAAGCCAGCCTGCTTTTTGCCCCGCTGCACTGGATCAGGCCGGACCGGCAGAAGTTTGTGAGATTATATCCTAATCCAACTTGTGCTAACAAGTTTCCAAAATATCAGCAGAGTTTATAAACATTCCCCCTTTAAGTTCGCAACGGTAACGTGTGCACAGGTTCGCTAGAACCTCTATAATAATTACTCTGGTAATTTCCCCTTTTGTTCCCTCTTAAAATACAAGACACGACACAGTCCAATGTGTTTTGTTCTGGCTAGGAACTTCTCACTCTGCGTCAGCTTCAGGCAACTTTGATTGTCCTCTAGCAAGCTGACAGGCCCTTTTCTCACCAACCCAAAGTCCTTTATGAGTTGATCAAGCCGGGCGATCTCTCTGCAGGCTTCTGTTGCTGCAACGTATTCTGATTCTGTGGAAGATAATGCTACACAGCTCTGTTTATAACTGCCCCATGCGACAGGTCCATCCCCAAACATAAAAACATGACCACTTGTTGATTTATAATCAGCGTTATCCTCAGCCCAATCCGCATCAGTATACTCAACCAACTTAGGGTCTCTGACGGCTGGTAACCTTAATTTACAATTCATGGTACCCTTCAAATATCACAACACCCTCTTTACACCTGCCCAATCATGCTCAGTGGGAGAATTCACTTTTCTGCTAAGAATCCCCACAGCATTAGCTAAGTCAGGTCTACATGTGGTAACTAAATACAAAAGTTTACCAATCGCTGACCTGTAGTCATTGTTGTCTGACAACTGCTTCGACTCCTGCTGATTCTTCAGGAAGTCAGTGGCCATCGGTGTAGCAACTGGATGTGCGTCTTGCATCTGCATGTGCTCAATCAGCTCGTGGATCTTCTGTCTTTGGTTGAGAAGAAATGAGCCATCCTCTTCTCTTTCCACCTGGATCCCGAGGTAGTACTGGACATCTCCTAGCTCCTTGACCTCCACCTCTTTGCTAAGGTGGTTTACTATCTGTGTATAGTCTTTCTCACTTGCTGTGGCAATAATCAGGTCATCGACAAAAGCTAAGATATATGAGAATTGTCCATTATTTGACTTACTGTACAAGCACTTGCCAGCATCACCTTGCTTGTACCCAAGTTGCGTCAGCATTTTATGCAACTTCTGGTTCCAGTCTCTAGCAGCCTGTTTAAGTCCATAAAGTCCTTTCTGGAGTTTGCACACTAAATGTGCCTCATGTGGTTTCACAAAACCTTTAGACTGTTTCATATAAATTTCCTCAGAAATCTGCCCATGTAGAAAAGCGGTAGCAATGTCTATGTGTTTCACTCTCATATTCTTGGAGGCTGCAATGCTTAAAAGCATTCTTACGCTGCTGTACCTCACGGTTGGTGCAAAAACTTCATCATAGTCTTCACCAAAACGCTGTGAAAATCCCTGTGCTACAAGTCTAGCTTTGTAGTGCTGCACTTCTCCTTCTGACCCCTTCTTAACCTTGAAAACCCATTTACTGCCAATGGCCTTCTTACCGGGAGGCAGCTCAGTGAGTGTCCAGGTCTTGTTCTGATGCAGTGCATCCATCTCCTCCAGAGACTGGCTTCTGCAGCTGGCATCTCCTGTATCTCTTCCCAAGTGGAAGGTTCCTGTGGAAACGCCGACCCTGCAAAGTAGGACAACCGTAATGGTGGGACACCTTTGTTGGTTCTGGACGAGCGCCTGACCTCTGGTTCTCCGACTGCATCAGCTTCCTCATCCTCCTCCAACGCAGGCATGTCCCCATCTGAGTCCTCCTCTTCGTCTCTGGTGCCACCAGGGGTCTGGTCCTCTGCGTCTTCTGGTGCGTCGCCTGTAGGGGGCGCTGTAACACTCGAAGGCAGATTATTACCTTGTGGGGTCTCAAAAGGGAAATATACAAACTCTTGAGTCCTTTCTGACTCATCGGAAGAGTCCACAACAGTGTTCTTAGTGTCTACTTTTCCATATTCATCAACATAAACCGCATGGCGTGCATCTGTCTTACCAGTTTGTAAGTCCATAATTCTGTATCCTTTGCCTCCAGAGGCATATCCCACAAGGATACCTGCTTTTGCCCTGGAGTCAAGCTTGTGTCTGCGTTCCCTGAGCACGTGGAATTAACACGGACTTCCAAACACATGTATGTGTGGCAGATTGGGAGCTTTCCCATGCCAAAGTTCAAATGGTGTGCGCTCTGCCCCTTTGGTTGGCAGTCTATTCTGCAAATAGACCAAAGTGTACACTCCTTCGGCCCACAGCTTCTGTGGCAAACATGCATCCTTTAGCATGCACCTTGTCATGTCCATAATGGACCTAAACTTTCTCTCAGCTATGGCATTCTGCTGTGGTGTGTAAGGAACTGTGGTTACGTGTGCAATTCTTTCCTTGGCCACAGCTGGAGCTCTCTGGAATTTATTCTTGACCATGGCAATGTATTCCTGGAGCTTCTCCACTGTTTCACTCTTCTCTTTGAGGAAATATACAACACAAAATCTTGAAAGGTCATCCAGAAATATTAAAATATATCTATTCTTTCCCAGTGAGGGAACATTCATGGATCCACATATGTCAGTGTGCACTATATCAAGCACTTTGTTGCTTCTTTGCTCTGCACAACGTGGAAATGAAGGTTTTACAGCCTTCTCTGTAAGACAGCTTACACACTTTGCTGGAGCTTTGTTGCTCTGCTTTACCTGCAAACCTCTTACAAAATCTCTTTTCTGTAGATCCAGAATGACGTTGGTATCTCTATGTCCAAGCCTTCTGTGCTATAGGTCCAGATCTGCCTCATCCTTCTGGCTGGAATGTGCCACTTTTGCAGACTGGTTCTCTGAAAGATCAAGCTCATATACACCATTTATTAGCTTTGCTTGAGCAACCACTTAGCCATTTTTAGTCACCTTGCATTCTCCATTTCCAAATGTGATCTGGAAACCTTTCTTGTCCAATGTGGACACGCTGATTAAATTGCAGCTCAGCTCTAGTACGTATAAAACTCTAGAGATTGTGTTCTCAATGCATTCATTGTTTACATTGTATTTCAGACTCATGGAACCTGCACCTTTTGCTTTAGCAATGTTGCCATCTGCAACCTCAATTTCAGATCCTTCTTCATCATTTATCTCATTTATCTCATTAAAATAGTCCTTTTTATATGAAAAGTGCGAACTGGCACCTGAATCTGAAATCCATTTATTACGTTTATTTTCACGATTCTGGACAGCTAAATTCCTTTCTTGCAGTAGCCATGTGCATTCACATTTCCCCTTCTTTTCCCCTTTTGGCTGAAAGGGGTGGGGCTTCTTTGCTTTAGGAGCCCTGCAATTCTTTGCAATGTGTCCTTCTTTGTTACAATTGAAACAAATCACTTTCTTAGCCATCTCTTTCGACTTTGTAAATTGCCTAGATGCATAACTGCTGTCCTTGCTTCTAGTATTTCTCACTGGAGATTCAGCTCTACCTCTGCATTCTTCTTTTAAATAACCAATCAAGTCTTTAAAAGTCAGACCTTGTCTATGGTCCATCAAACTCACAAAAGGGCTAAAGTGTGGTCCAAGTGATGATAACAAAAATGCTATCTTTGTATCTTCATCAAAAGCTTTGGGAGTCAGATCAGTTCTTTGAATAATCTCAGTAAACTTGTTGATGTGCTCTGTGAATTCCTCTTTTGAATTCATCCTCAATCTGGTTAATTTACACACCAAGTTTCTGAAGCAGTTTATGCTAGATTCTCCATACACGCGCTCAATATCTCTTAAGATTTGAGACGCATCATCTGTACTATTTATTAATGATAGCTGCTCATCATGAAGTGCACTCAAAATTATGTGTCTAGCTTCGCTGTTCATGCGTTTCCAAGCACTTATCTTGGCTAAATCTCCCTCAGACGATCCCGTAGGTTGAGGGTCTAAAGCTTCCAATAATCTAAACATGCTATCAAGCGCTGCTTCCAGTGTATGAAATTGTGTTCATTCAGCACAGGCATTCCTAGCTTTGCATCACTATCAAAAGCTGCTCTAGCCATCTTAGAATCCAAAATTTGAAAATTCTTCAAAATTTCTCAAAATTTTAAAATCAAAATCTCAAAAATCTCAAAATGCAAAACAATTCTTCAGTCCCTTGGGTCACTGTGAACTCTGAGGGAAAGGGGGGGCGTTGCTTAATCCCCACTGCACAATGGAACAAAGGACCATGTGCTTACCAGGAAGTTAACTCAGAAAAATACTACTCAGCTCAAAATCACAATCCAATGCAATCCTTCAAAAATACGCAAAAATATGCAATACTGGGGCCAATAACCCTTTGTGGGAATGTTCAGGGGTGCAGGAGAGGATATATTGTGAGATTATATCCTAATCCAACTTGTGCTAACAAGTTTCCAAAATATCAGCAGGGTTTATAAACATTCCCCCTTTAAGTTCGCAACGGTAACGTGTGCACAGGTTTGCTAGAACCTCTATAATAATTACCCTGGTAATTTCCCCTTTTGTTCCCTCTTAAAATACAAGACACGACACAGTCTTTATAAAAGCATAAAAGAGTTTACTCACGTTCTGTTCACAATATGATCCCAGAAGGCAGACAGGCTTAAAAAGGTTACATACATTCAGAATCTATCTTATAGCAAGATAGTCCTTTCCTCCTCTCTTGGCTGAGAGCCAAGAGAGCATCTTTAGATGCTTCTTCTTCGAAAGAAAAATGGCAGAGAGAGAGAGAGATGGCTGCCTGCCCTGTGCTTTTATCATTTACCTGCACAGGTGAGGCCACACCCACCTCTGGTCACATGCGGAGGAAATCCGTCCCCAGGAAGTTTACCTGCTTGCTGGACAGACATCCCTCCCCATGTTCTAACATGTACACTCTAGGAATGTTGTCATTGACTGCTCCTGTGTTTACATCCCACAATTTGGAAAACTCTGGAATTCTGAACTTGCCTTTTGCTTTCTTGCTCCTTCGTTCAGTGGGTAGGTAGGTGTAGGTAGGGGCAAGTCGAAAGCTTCCTTGAAATTCCTCAGCCCCAGCCAGCATTGCCAATGGGCAGGATGATGAGAATTGTAGTTCAGCAACGTCTGGAGGGCCAGAGGTTACCCTCACCTGTTTCATTGGTTAGTGTGCTAAGATCTGGGCACAAGCCCAATTCAGCTGACGGTACTTAACAAGGGCTTGCTTTACACAAAACATGAGAGCTAATACACTATTCTGCTCCAATATACAAAACAGCCCCTTCTCTAGAGAAAGCTCAAGAAAATACAGTTATTAGAAGATGGCCGCTGAGAGAGAAAAGGCCTGAGACTTCCGGTGAGCCGCAGCCACGAAAAAGGAGCGCGAGGCTACCCTCCGGGGGGTCTCGAACAACACGGGGGTCCAGAGGCGTCACGAAGGCTCCGTGAACCTCGAAACCTCAGGAGGATTATCCTGGGGGACAGAGTACCCGGCGGTGCTGCGTGTGCTCTCCTGTTTTTTAGTTTTTAACAGGATTTGAGCTGCAACACGAGGGGAAGCAACAAACCCCGTGCTGTGAAGCCTCAGGCTCCGAGTGAAAGCGGTGAGCCTCCAACAGCAGTTAAGAAGCTGGATGTAAATAAGGCAACGAAAGCAACAACAAACAGAAATTTGGCCAAGAAAACCAGCGGAATAAGAAGACGTGGGGAGAAAGGAGAAGGAGTCCACTGCAGCGGTAAGAGTAAAATGGAGTATAGCAGAAGGCTGGGAGAGGAGAGAAAGTAAGAAAGTAACCGCTAAGTGGGTGTAGCGGAGAGACCTCGGATACAAAGTACAGTGGTGCCTCGCAAGACGAAATTAATTCGTTCCGCAAGTTTTTTCTTCTTGCGAGTTTTTCGTCTTGTGAAGCACGGTTTCCCATAGGAATGCATTGAAAATCAATTAATGCGTTCCTATGGAGACCGCCTTCAGACCAGGTACGGGGACAGTCTGTCCCCGGACCTCTTCTGAAGGCTGGCGGGGGGAGAAGGACTTTTCTCCCCACCGCCAGCCTTCAGAACAGCCTTCTGAATGTTGGCAGTGGGGAGGAAAACCTTCCTCCCACCGCAAGTCTTCAAAACAGGTCCGGGAACAGAGGAGAAGCGCTGCGCGCCTTCCCCTCTGTTCCTGGACCTGTCCTGAAGGCTTGTGGTGGGAGGAGGGCTTTCCTCCCCACCGCCAACATTCAGAATGCTGTTCTGAATGTTGGCGGTGGGGAGGAAAACCTTCCTCCCACCGCAAGCCTTCAGGACAGGTCCGGGAACAGAGGAGAAGGCGCGCTGCGCTTCCCCGCTGTCCCCGGAGATTTCCCTATGGGCTTTCGTCTTGCGAAGCAAGCCCATAGGGAAATTCGTCTTGCGAAGCCGCTAAAAAATCGGAAAACCCTTTTGTCTTGCGGGTTTTTCGTTTAGCAAGGCATTCGTCTTGCGGGGCACCACTGTATAAGAAATCTGAGGCAACGAAATGACTGAAAATATCTTAATGGACTAGAGAGAAGTGAATGGAAATTCTTTGTTTGTCCAGGTCGGGGTGCGTTATGCCAGCAACTAGTTTGGGACACATAAGTGAGACCCTGCAATCAACCCTCTTGCTTGCCTGTTTAAACAGTGCCTGTTTTAAATAGTGCTTAAACTGTGATTTCTGCCTCCCACGTTTAAACAGTGATTGTTTTATGCTTGAGGAGTCTGAAGGACTAAAAATTGAACTGGAAATAAGAGGAACTGAAACGCTGAGAGGCAGCGTCTGTTTAAGGAGGTTTGGGAGGAGAACATGAACTGTATGAGGAGAGTTTGAGAATACAGTGGGACTCTCCGCCGCCATTTCACACTTGTTTCCTCCTCCTTCTTTAAAGTGGTACACAACAACAACCAATTAGGAGAAGATGGACACTGCACTTTAAGCGATTGAATTACCGGTTTAGTCGGAAGAGACTGGGGGCAAACGGATAAAGGGAAAAGAAAGGAAGGCTTAAGTAGGACTTTTCGGCAAGACCTTCCGTTACCCCGGGAAGCTCCTCTCCTCGTGGAGCTCCTTCCACTTGACTCTGCCTCTCTCCCCCGTTTCTGCTCTTGCATTGAGACTCACCTCGTATCCTGTTCCTGAGAACTTTTTGGTTGTGTGTCTTCCCCCTCCCCCCTTTTTTTTCTCGGTTTCTTGTTGTTGTTCTCCCCTCTCCTTCCCTCTTCTTCTTTGTATTTTTCGTATTTTAAGAGTTAAGTCTTGGAAAGCAATTAAGGCGCCACCGTGTGGGGGTAGAGGGGAACTACATGGGAAGAACTACATTGGAAGAATAGAGAAAGTCAATATCTCAGCTTTGCGACCTCTAGGGGTGGGGGAAATCTTACTAGATAATTAATATAAGGCAACTAAGGCGCCACTGTGTGGGGGCAGAAGGGAACTACACTAGAAGAATTACATTGGAGGAATAGAGAAATTCAATATCTCAGTTTAGCGACCTCTAGGGGTGAAAAAATTTTACTAGTTAATTAATATAAGCTGAAATACAAAATGAAAAAAGGGGTGGGAATGCCAGTTGAAAGGAGACCATCCAGACAAGAAAATGGGAAAGAAGGGAAAGAAATCAAGGACTATGACAGCTTAATGGTGGAAATAAGGAAAGAATTTAAACATAATGAACAATATATTGAGAAAAAGTTATTAGAAGTACAGGATACATTGGATAAGAGATTGGAGGGGGTGGTGGGAGAGCTGACAGGAAAAGTAAAAGATTTGACGGTAAGATCCAACGCTCTTGAGGACTCAATGAAGAGGGTGCAAAAAGATATGAAAGGAAGTAGGAAGGATATGGATAGGCTTAAAATAGAGGTCAAGGAGATAAATAAAATACAGGAAGAACTGTTGGACAGTATGGCAATGACTCAGATGAGACAGAAACAATCAAATCTGAAATTCAGGGGGATCCCAGAGGACCCAAATGAAAATATAAGATCTAAACTGGTTAAAGAACTGGCAGCTTGGTTAGATATGAAAGAAGAGGATATGGGATATTCAATAGCAAACATCTTTCGGATAAAAGTAAAATCCGCTAAAGCTAGAGGGAAGAAACTGCCAGGAGATGTATTAGTTATGTTCAACTCTTTGGACATGAGGAATGAAGTACTGAAACAGAACTATAACAAAAAGTTGTGTATTCAGGGAAAACCAATTATTACATTTAAAGAGATTCCTTCAAGATTTCTTCGAAGGAGAGACAGTTATAAAAAATTAACCAACCAGTTGAAGAAAAATGGGATCCAATATAGATGGGAATTCCCGGAAGGGATTTCATTCTATTTTAAGGAAAAAAAGATTTAAACTATCCAGTCCTCTGGAGCTGGAGAAATTTGCAAGAAGGTACGAAAAGGAACTGGGAAGGATGGGGGGATGGGAGGAAGGGGGGAGCGCATGGGGGGAGAGAGGGGTGGAGATGGAGGGAGTGGAGAGGGAAAAGAGGAGGAAAATTCAGGAGAAGAAAAAGAAGAGGAAGAGACAGAAGATAAGGAACAGGAGATCTAACTTAGATTCGATAACCTATTTACTGTATATCAACCATGGCTTTAAAAATACTGTCGTGGAATGTGAATGGGCTTAATAATAAAAATAAAAGGAACCAGATTGCCCACGTATTATTAAAGAGGAACCTTGATTTAATTTGTCTACAAGAGACCCATGTAACAAAGAAGCATAAAAGAATCTTAAGCAATAAGAGATTAGGGTTGGATTTTGTGGCATCAGATAATGTTAAGAAAAGAGGAGTGGTACTATATATAAAAGAAAAGCTCGATCCAAAATTAATTTATAAAGACGAAGAGGGAAGAATGATAGTAGTACAAATCACTTTTCAAGGAGAAAAGATAATTGTCGCCGGAATATATGCGCCTAACGATAAAAAGTCCGGGTTTTTTTGGGAATTGGGTAATAAGTTAATAGACTGGATGGAACAAAAATTGATATTGATGGGGGATTTCAATAGAGTGGTTCTACCGAACTTAGATAGATCAACAAAAAAGCAAGAAATGAAGGAAGGTAAATTACCTAGAACCTTCTTTGATTTGGTGGATAATATGGGATTAATTGATGCCTGGAGATTTATAAACCCTACTATAAAACAAAAAAAATTTTTTCTTTCCAGTAGCACCTTAAAGACCAACTAAGTTAGTTCTTGGTATGAGCTTTCGTGTGCATGCACACTTCGTCAGATACACACGAAAGCTCATACCAAGAACTAACTTAGTTGGTCTTTAAGGTGCTACTGGAAAGAAAAATTTTTTTTTGTTTTGACTATGGCAGACCAACACGGCTACCTATCTGTAACTGGTACTATAAAACAGTTTACCTTCTTCTCAAACCCAAACTGGAGTTGGGGGAGAATAGATTATATCTGGATCTCAAAGGAACTGACGCAAAGTTTACTTAAATCAGAAATTCTCCCACAAACCGTATCAGACCATAATCCAGTATATATGGAGATAAAGGGAAAGGATTCTAGAACATTCAGATGGAGAATGAATGAAAATTTATTTAATGACCAAAAGATAATAAACAAGGCGAAAGAGACAATCAAAGAATATTTCAAGTGGAATCTAAACAAAGGAACATCTATAGAAACGGTATGGGATGCAGGAAAGGCCGTTATGAGAGGCTTCCTAATCCCGAAAAATATCCACCTAAAAAAAGAAAAAGAGAAAAAGAAAGAAGAAATTTTATTACATCTTATGGAGAATGAAAGACAGCTAACTATTAAACCAGGAGATGAAATAATAAAACAAAATATAAAGATGTTACAAGCTCAATTTTCTATGATAGTGAACCAGGAGATTGAATGGAGGATTAAAATGATGAAACAAAAGAACTTTGAATCAGCGAATAAAATAGGGAAATACTTAGCGTGGCAATTAAGAGAAAGGAAAAAACAAAATATGATATGTAAGATAAGGGATGGAGAAAGGACAGTGGAAGATCCAATAGAGATAAAAAAGATATTTCAGAAATACTATAAGGAATTATATAAAAGAGAAAATGAAATAGATAATGAAATAGAAGGTTATTTGGAAAAACATCATTTGCCACAAATGACGACTGAAGAAAGAGAACAATTAAATCAGATCATTACAGAAGAAGAGATCAGGAAAGCAATAAAGAAAATGAAAATAGGAAAAGCACCAGGGCCAGATGGCATATCGGCCAAGTATTACAAAATATTAAGTGACCAACTATCACCAATACTATGTGAAGTTATGAATAACATCTTAAAAGAAGGGAAAATTCCAAATACTTGGAAAGAAGCCTACATTACCTTAATCCCTAAAAAAGATGCGGATGGCCTCGAGGTGAAAAACTACAGGCTGATTTCATTATTAAATAACAATTATAAACTATTTACGGATGTGCTGGCGGAAAGACTAAAAAAAGTGTTAAATAAAAGAATCCATAAAGACCAAGCGGGTTTCCTACCGGGGAGACAACTAAAAGACAACGTAAGAACCGTGATAGATATTATTGAATACTTGGAAAGTAGAATAGATAAGCAAGCAGCGCTGATATTTATAGATGCTGAAAAGGCATTCAATAATATCTCTTGGCGCTTTATGAAGGAAAATTTGAAAATGATGGGGATTGGAGAAGGATTTAGAAAAGGTATTGAAGCTATTTATCAAGAGCAAAAAGCCAAACTTATAATAAACAATAATATATCAGAATCTTTTGATATTGCTAAAGGGACGAGGCAAGGATGTCCTCTGTCTCCCCTGCTATTTATAACAGTGCTGGAAGTATTTAATAAGAAGTTAAGGGAAACAACGGAGGTCAAAGGAGTGAAGGTAGGAAGTAAAGAATATAAAATGAAAGCTTTCGCGGATGACATAGTATTAACATTGGAAGACCCAAAGAATAGTCTGCAAGAAGCATTACAGAAATTAGAAGAGTTTGGCAAAGTGGCAGGTCTTAAACTCAACAAGAACAAGACTAAAATGTTGACAAAAAATATAAGCAAAGAAGATATAGTAGAATTAGAACAAAAAACCGGAATTATGGCAGCAAAGAAGGTGAAATATCTCGGAGTGTGGATTACAGCTAAAAACATAAACTTATATAAAGATAACTATGAAGCTACTTGGAAGAGTATTAAGAAAGATCTAGAAATCTGGGAGAGACTGAAACTTTCTTTTTTGGGGAGGATATCAGTTATCAAAATGCCCAGAATGCTATTTTTGTTTCAAACTATTCCAGTAATTAAGGGGCTGAAACAGTGCAAAGAGTGGCAAAGGGCTTTGGCGAGATATATTTGGCAGGGTAGAAGACCGCGAATAAAAATGAAAATATTGGTAGATAAAAAAGAGAGAGGAGGTTTATCATTACCAGATTTGTTTTTTTTAAAAATAAATTTTTATTAAAGTTTACAGAAAAGAAAAGTAGAAATTCTCAGAATAAAAAAAACCATAAGTTACAGAAAAAAGAAACACACAGAGATACAAGAAAAAAATCACAACTAATTAAGAAAAATTAAATTTAAACAAAGAACAAAAAATAAAAACAGATCCATTATTCCCAATAACCTCGAATTCATATGCTTATGTTCTTGACCTCCTCACGCCTCCCCCCTTTTGTATTCCCGTTTAAATATTTAATTCAGCAAATTCTTACCCTTTTTCAAATATTTAAACTTTATACCATGACACATTCTATATCAATATTTTCAGCCAATCATCAATGCCTTTTTTTGCATAATCTTATTAACTTTTATCACTAATTACCACTTATTACCAACCCAAGCACAGTTTTAGCATTCATTAATTTTATAGTATTTCTGAAGATAGTCTTTAAATTTCTTCCAGTCTTCTTCCACCAACTCTTCTCCCAGGTCTCGGATTCTGCCAGTCATTTCTGCCAATTCCATATAGTCCATCACCTTCATCTGCCACTCTTCCAGGGTGGGTAGCTCTTGTGTCTTCCAATACTTTGCGATAAGGATTCTTGCTGCTGTTGTTGCATACATAAAGAAAATTCTGTCCTTCTTTGGCACCAATTGGCCCACCATGCCCAGGAGAAAAGCCTCTGGCTTCTTAAGAAATGTATATTTAAATATTTTTTTTCATTTCGTTGTATATCATCTCCCAGAAAGCCTTAATCTTTGGGCATGTCCACCAAAGGTGAAAGAATGTTCCTTCATTTTCTTTACACTTCCAACATTTATTGTCGGGCAGATGGTAGATTTTTGCAAGCTTGACTGGGGTCATGTACCACCTGTATATCATTTTCATAATATTCTCTCTTAAGGCATTACATGCCGTAAATTTCATACCTGTGGTCCACAACTGTTCCCAGTCAGCAAACATAATGTTATGACCAACATCTTGAGCCCATTTAATCATAGCAGATTTAACCGTTTCATCCTGCGTATTCCATTTTAGCAGCAAGTTATACATTCTTGAAAGTATTTTAGTTTTGGGTTCTAACAACTCAGTTTCCAATTTTGATTTTTCCACCTGGAAACCTATTTTTTTATCCATGTTATAGGCTTCTCTTATTTGAAAATAGTGCAGCCAATCTCGCACCTTATCTTTTAATTTCTCAAAACTCTGCAATTTCAATTTATCTCCTTCTTGTTCCAATATTTCCCAATATTTCGGCCATTTGGCCTCCATATTGGGCTTTTTGAGTGCCTTTGCCTCCATTGGTGACAACCACCTTGGGGTTTTATTCTCCAATAAGTCTTTATATCTTAACCAGACGTTAAACAATGCTTTCCTGACAATATGGTTTTTAAATGCTTTATGAGCTTTGACCTTGTCGTACCACAGATATGCATGCCACCCAAAAACGTTATTAAAACCTTCTAAATCCAAAATGTCTGTGTTTTCAAGAAGCAGCCATTCTTTCAGCCAACAAAATGCGGCCGATTCATAATAAAGTTTCAGGTCTGGCAGGGCAAATCCACCTCTTTCTTTAGCATCAGTTAGTATTTTAAATTTTATTCTGGGCTTCTTGCCCTGCCAGACAAATCTAGAGATATCTCTCTGCCACTTCTTGAAACAGTCCATTTTGTCTAAAATTTGCAAGGATTGAAACAGAAATAACATCTTTGGCAATACATTCATTTTTATAGCCGCAACTCTGCCCAACAAGGAAAGCTTCAGGTTTGACCATATCTCTAAATCTTTCTTCACTTCTGACCAACATTTCTCATAGTTATCTTTAAATAAGTTTAAGTTCTTAGCAGTCATGTTGACCCCCAAATATTTGACCTTCTTTACTATTGTTAGGCCTGTCTCCTTCTGAAACCTTTCTCTCTCGATCGGTGTTAGATTTTTCTCAAGAACTTTAGTTTTTGACTTGTTCAACTTAAAACCAGCCATCTGCCCAAATTCTTGAATCACTTCCAAAACTCTTTTCGAACTAGATTCTGGCTCCTGTAATGTTAAGACTAAGTCATCTGCAAATGCTTTCAATTTATATTGCTTAGCTCCGACCTGAATGCCTTTAATCAGACGATCCCTTCTAATCATGTTCAATAGTACCTCCAGGACTGATATAAACAACAATGGGGAAATTGGGCAGCCTTGTCGTGTACCTTTCTCTATCTTAAATCCCTCTGTCACCACATTATTAACAATTAATTTAGCCTTTTGTTCTGAATAAATTGCACTTATACCATTTTCAAACCCTTGACCCACCCCCATCCCCTGAAGATTTTTCTTCATAAAACTCCAAGAAATGTTGTCAAAGGCTTTCTCCGCGTCTATGAAGATTAGAACTGCTTTAGTATTTATATTCACTTGCAACTTCTCCAAAATGTTAATTATGTTCCTTGTATTGTCCGACAAGTGTCTACCCGGGAGAAAGCCAGCTTGATCCTTATGGATCTCTTCCAATAGTACTTTTTTTAACCTAT
Source organism: Podarcis filfolensis (assembly GCF_964270895.1). Taxonomy (NCBI): domain Eukaryota; kingdom Metazoa; phylum Chordata; class Lepidosauria; order Squamata; family Lacertidae; genus Podarcis; species Podarcis filfolensis. The sequence continues at coordinate 19,946,000 of NC_139619.1, forward strand.
TAGCCAAAATGTCAGCAAATATTTTGTAATCCACATTGAGAAGGGATATGGGGCGGTAGTTCTTAAGTTGCGTCTTTTCAGACTCAGTTTTCGGTATAAGTGTAATGTAAGCTTCCTGCCACGACTCCGGTGCCTTTTTCCCCTCTAATATCTCATTGCACACCTCCATTAGTGGCCGAATTAACCAATCTTTCAAAACTCTATAATATTTGGAGGTTAAACCGTCTGGTCCTGGAGATTTGCCCAACTGCATATTTTGAATGGCACCCGCCACTTCCTGTTCTGTAATTTTGTCACTCAACAATGTCTTTTTTTCTTGAGAAATTTTTTGTAATCCATTTTTCCTCAGGAATTGGTCTAACTCGGCCTCTTTCTGTGGCCCTTGTGTATAGAGTTGTTTAAAGTATCTCTGGAAGCAGTTTCTAATTTCCAATGGATTCTGTATGATCTTTCCATTTACCTCCAAATTTGTAATAGTATTTAATTTCTGTCTTTTCTTCATCTGCCATGCTAGCAGTTTCCCACATTTATTAGCCGATTCAAAGGACTTTTGTCTCATCTGCTTAATTTTCCATTCCACTTCCTGATTTATCATTTTCATATATTGTACTTGATATAACTTAATTTCTCTCAGAATCTCTTGGGATTTTGGTTTCGCTCTTAGTCTTTTCTCTCCTTCTTTTATTTTTTCCAGAATTTTATCTTTTTTCTCATTTTGGGTTCTCTTCTTTATTGCATTCTGTTGAATCAGAAACCCTCTCATGACCGCTTTGCCTGCGTCCCAGATTGTTCTTTTTTCCACCGTAGTGTTCAAATTTATCTCGAAATAGTCTCTCAAAGTTTTTTGGGCCTTCTTAGTCACCTCCTGATCTCTAAACAGGGTGTCATTCATTCTCCATCTAAAAGAACCGATTGGCATTAGTTTCATCTCCATCTTCACTGCATTGTGGTCGGAGCAAGTTTTTGGGCAAATTTCCACTTTTCGTGTCTTAGGTGCCAGTCCTCTAGTTATCCATATTTGATCAATTCTTGTCCAGGTCATGTTGGCTTCAGAGAAGAATGTTCCCTCTCTTCCAAGGGGGTTCTTAGTTCTCCAAATATCAGTAAGGTCCATATTGTCAACTAGTTCAAAAAAGGTTTTTGGTAGTCTGCCGTCTTTAGTTACCACCTGTCTTTGCGACTTATCCATGTTAGTAGATACCACTCCATTCATATCTCCCATCAAAATGATGTTATAGTCCATATATTCCAACAATGTCTCATGCAGTTTCTTGAAAAATTCAGATTTCCCCTCATTTGGTGCATATACTCCTACAATCAAATATTTTTCACCTTGTAGTTGGATCTCAATTGCGACAAATCTTCCTTGCTCATCTTTAAAAGCAAATTTTGGTGATAGGCTCTCTTTTGCATAGATAACAACTCCTCTCTTTTTAACTTTGTCCGATGAGATAAATTCTTGACCCAATCTTTTATTAATAAGAACTTTTCTGTGGAGCCTTACCACGTGGGTTTCCTGTAAACAAATTAAGTCTAATTGTTCCTTTTTCAATATGTGAAAGACTTTTCTCCTTTTCTCCGGAGAGTTAAAGCCGTGAATGTTCCAACTTAATAATTGCAGAGACATGGTGTAGTTATTTTAGTTTCCTCCAGTCGCTCCCAAAAGCTCGTCAAGTTCTTGCGGTGGTATCTTCCTTTTCGATTTATCAAATTCCAAAGGTGGTAGTACTGTGTCTACTCCTGGTCTCAAGGCTTTTAGCACATCTGTCGCTTCCTTTTGTAGATCTTCTTCAAAGTCTCTCAGAAATTTTTCCTTATCTTCCACTGATCTGATTCTGAACTTTTTCCCTTTAAATGTAAAAGACAGTCCCTGGGGGAACTCCCATCTGAAAGCAATAGAGTTCCTTCTCAGCAAGGCCACCAAGTCTCCGTAATTAACTCTCAAATCCAGAAGATGTTTCGGAATATCTTTAAAAATCTCCACTCTGGACTCATTAATCTCTAAAGTCTTCTGAAAGTGAGCACCCAGTATTTTGTCCCGTTCCTCTTTCGAACGGAGGGTCACCAAACATTACCAGATTTGAGTTTATACTATGAAGCGGCGTGTTTAATGTGGGTGAAAGATTGGATAAAACTGGAAAATACTGATATTTTGGATTTAGAGGGCTTCGATAACAGGTACGGGTGGCACTCGTACCTGTGGTGCGAGAAAGTGAAAGTTCATAGAAGCTTTCTAAATCATATAATTAGAGGACCAATATTCCAAGTTTGGGAAAGAAATAAAGATTTGCTGGAAAAGAAAACACCCTGGTGGATTTCACCAATAGAAGTGCTTACTGTCAAAAAAACTAATATGGAGGGGGGGAAAGCCACTTATGAAGAACTTACCAGGAAAACCGATCAGGGCATAAAACGTAAACCCTATGAAGAGGTAAAGAACTTATTTACAGGGTGGTTGCAATACCACCAGGTAAACAACTTGCTAAAAGAAGACAAAAAGAAATTAGGATTTGAAGATAAAAAAATCTAAATTTAATGTGGAAGTTATAGAAGGTAAAAATAAAACTTTGTCTAGGATGTATGATCTCTTATTGGTACACAAAAGACGAAGAGGTGAAGGAGGCTATGACCAAATGGGCCATGGATATTGGTCACAATATTGGTTTTGTAATGTGGCATGAATTGTGGAATGTTAATATGAAGTTCACGGCGTGTAAGGCATTGAGGGAGAACCTTTGGAAAATGATTTATAGGTGGTATCTCACGCCAGTGAAGTTAGCTAAGATTTATAGATTGAAGAATAAGAAATGCTGGAAATGCGGAGAGGTAGAAGGTGACTTTTTTATTTATTTTATTTTTTAAAAAATAATATTTATTACTTTTAGACCTTACAAAAAAGAAAAAAGGGAAAAAAAGAGAAAAGAAAAAAGAAAGAAAAAAGAATACAATACAATATATAAACAATACACAACACAACATTAACACAATAATCTAAACAAAACAAAGCAAAAACAATTTAAAACACACATTATACCATTTCAATATCATATCTTACATTCCCTTGTTCCAACGACTTCCTCTCACCTCCCTTTTTGTATTCCACTTCTATTAAATATTTCAGCAATTCCTTTCCATCTTCCTTTATTTTCTGTCATAATATTTGTCTTAACATATTTTAACCTTATTTTCCCTTTAATACTCCAATGATCTACCTGTACTTAATTCCTTCTAACATTTCTACTAAAGCCGTGTAACTTCATTCCAACATTTTTCTAACACTCATTACTTTTACAATATTTCTATAAATAGTCTTTAAACTTTTTCCAGTCTTCTTCCACCATCTCTTCTCCCTGGTCTCGGATTCTGCCAGTCGTTTCCGCCAATTCCATATAGTCCATCAACCTGGTAATCTTCTGTCTGAGACTCTTAACTCTTTTCCAAGTCCCTTCTGCAAGTCTTCTTCATATTTATGCATGCACTTTTCTTTGTCTTCTGTTGATCTTATTCTTATTTTCCTTCCTTTGATGCTGAAAAGTAGATCTCGGGGAAACTCCCACCTAGTGATGTTTTTATTCCTTCTCGACAGGGCAACCAAATCTCCATAGTTAAAACTAAGATCCAAAAGATATTTCAGGACGTGTTTCAGGATTCCTCCAACTCTGAAGGCCCCCACGACTCCAATCTCCTCCTGACCCAAGTCCAGGTCCCAAAAATCAGCAAATCCCGCTTCCGGGTTAGCGCGATCGACTAATGGCGGATTCCTTCCGAGCTCCGGAGGGAATCTGCTCAGTAGGGGACGGGTCCTGCCGCGGCGGCGATGCGGGGACCCTCAGAAACCACAGGTGCTGAAGCCTGTGGACCTGGTGACTCGGCGGGCACCATTTGCGCCCCCCCGACCCGTGAAGGAGCCTTTTTAAAGGCTTCGGAACGGGGGACAGGGAGCGGCGCGGTGCTGTGAGTCGACTGCTTCCCCTATGGAGTGAAGCCGCATGCCACGGTCGGAGAGCGCTGACTTCTTCCTTTGAACATTTGGACTAAAAGTAACAACCCGTGAGTAATACGGAAATTGGACTTTAAATTTCTTTTTCGGATTTGGCACGAGCGGGGAAGGCGCAAAGAGGAAGTCCGTCTCCCCGTCCTGTAAACATTTTAAAGCAAGGACTAGATAACTAAGGTTGAGAGAACACCTTCTTCTTGAGAGGATAAAAGTAATTAATTTCACGTTTTGGCAGTATAAGTGAATTTGCTGGAGGATAAGAGTTAATTTTGAGAGTGGAACCATCACCCCCCCCCCAGGACCCGGGAGCGATCCGTGAGAGAGCCTGTTGAAGAGACATAGAAGATTTTGACAGCTGTCAAACTAGCTGTCAAAGTTGGGGGAAAAAGAGAACTTTGTCTCTGTTGCCTTTGCTGGTTATATTTGTTACATTCAGGGAATAAATTGTTGAAAATAAAAAGGAAAAGTTAATTTGACTTTTGGATTGGAACTGGAAGGAATACTAAGTAACCAGAACTCCTCTATAGGGGGCTCTGGGACATTACAAGAATGGCTGCAAGTGGAAAAATACTGACTGAACTGGAAAGGGTTTTCCTTCTCCTGGGAAAGTTTCAAGAACAAAGCAACGTTTTGGCTACAAATGTCACAACATTGAATGAAACAGTAAATAAACTTGCTGAATCTGGAAGGGACTTGATTCAAGTCTTTGTATCTGAACAAAAAGTTTTTGTAGCTGAACTAAAAATCTTTGCAGCTGAAGAAGAAAAGAAATCTGAGAAATTTGAGAAAGTGGGGAAAGAGATATATGAAGATTTGGAGGGAAAGGAAGGAGGAGCTATAATGCCGCAGATGATTAAGGAGAGCCAGAGGCCTGCTAAGATGGATATAAAGGAAAACAAGAATGAGATTATGAAAATCTGGTTTGAATGGAAGAATGAGGAATGGAGAGATCTCCTCATGTGGAGATCTGAAGACTTATGGATTACAAACTTGACTAAAGTGGAAACTGGAGTTTCTGGGACATTTGGACTTAAAAGAAGTAAGAAACAAGATTTGGACTACACTTTTAAATATGGAGGTCTGGCTGGAAGAAATATGGACCTTATTGGGACAGAGCTTCTCCGAGATTTGGTGTTTAATATAAAGGACTATCAAAAAAACCGGCAGAGAGGAATTGAGAGAGAATTAAGAGCCTCGGACGTGAGGTCACCAGGCTGACTGCAGATAAACTGATGGACATTTGTTGGAGTTCGAAACCGGGAAAGGCGGGGAGTGGGGCTTTGGGAATCCAAAGGGTGTACAATTATACTTTGTTTTTATGTATTTTGTTTTGCTACTTATATTAAAATGGGGAACTCGTGAAAGGGAATTGGGGTCGACCTTAGAAAAAGATATTAAGAATAAGTACCGATGCATAAAGACTGAGGTTTATGTTAAAATTGGTTAACTAAAATGAATTAAATATAATAAGGTAAAATTTGGGGATAAGAACTTGCTGAACTAAAAATTGAATTGGAATACAAGAAGGGGAGGTGTGGGGAAGTCAAGGAAATATGTTATTGAAAGAAAGGAATGCAATTATATGTGTGGGTTTTTTTATTTTTATTTTTTTGTTTTTTCTTTATTTTTTGAAAATTTCAATAAATATCTTTAAAAAAAAATCAGCAAATCCCTGCGTGGGGGGATCTATCAAACTTTCCTTCTCCATTCCAAGCAGGGCTCCAATCCTCAAAATCTGACTTTCACTAAATTCAATCATGGAAGGCATCAACTTATTGTCATCAAATTGCATCTGTAAGGCCGGGGCTCTCTCCCTCTCCACTTGTGTTACTTTAGGTTCAACGGCAACGATTTTCTCCCTAGCCTTCTCCACAGTTTGCCATGTCAAAGTAGATTCCTGTATCGATTCCTGAATAGTTTCTGTATTGATGTTCACTTTTTGTCCCAAATTGTTCACTCTTTGTCCCAAATTATCAATTTTGGTAGTTGTCACGTCCATCTTCTTGTGGAGCTGTTCCAGTGAGTCATTTATCTTACATAATGCAACCACTAAGGCTTCTTCTGTCGACATTCTTAACCGATTCAAGGTCAGTCCCAGATTCTCACAGCTTTTTATCTTGCAGCTGGAAATTCCCCCAGCTCAACTCTTGTCACAGTTTCAAAGGCTTCCTCTAGAGGGAAACAGTTTCTATTTGTATCGATCCTTTTAAACACAGTTCAAACAGTAAATTTAGTTTCAATTTTCAGTTACTTTAACTCCTTTTTAAGCGCAGAAGGAGACAATAGAAACAATATATTTCTCTTGTTTAACTAGCTGTCAGTGAACGTTCTAATCACGGTCGATGAGCATTCTACAGCACGTCCGTCCTGCTGGCAGCCCGTTTCCAGGATCGGAGCGGTGATATTTAAATTCTGTTCGCTCTCTCCTGCAGGTATATTCAGTCCAAAACTTTCCCCCCTCTTCTCCTACCACCAAGGGGGGGTTAGTATTTTTTATCGATGGAAATTTAGTCCTTTACAATGAGCTTTCCGCGACTTCAGGTTGCATCCTCATTGCTTCAGTCTATTTACAGAAGGGGAAGGTGGACTTCCTGTTTTGGACCTCCCCCGTTCGACACCAAATTAAGACGTTTAAAAATCCAATTCTCCGCTCTACTCACGGGTAGTTGCTTTAAGATCAAATTGTCCACAGGAAAAAGTTAGCGCTCTCCGGCAACAGCTATGTGGCTTCGCTCCGTGGAAGAAGCAGTCAATTCGAAGCACCGCGCTGCTCACCCCACGTTGCTCCGGATCCCTGAAACCGGGTTTCCCCGCGAGTAGGGGAGGCGCAAAAGGTGCCAGCCGAATCCCATGTTCACAGGCTTCACCCGCCTGTGATTTTTAATGGGTCTCCGCCTTCGCCGTGGCGGCCAGACCCGAATTTCCACGAGGCAAATTCCTCCCGATCAGAGGAATTCAGCCATTACCGGAGGCGCTAACCCGGAAGTCCAGAAGGTGACTTCTCCCATATGTGGTGGACATGCAGTAAGGTGAAAGGCTTTTGGGAACTGATTTACAATGAGCTTAAAAAAAAATTGAAATATACTTTTCCAAAAAAGCCTGAAGCCTTCCTGCTAGGAATAACTGGCAAAGAAATTAAAAAAGAAGATAAAAATCTATTTTTATATGCCACAACGGCCGCAAGAACCATGTTAGCACAAAACTGGAAAATGGAGGTAATACCTACTCTAAGTGACTGGCAAGTCAAGATGATAAACTATGCTGAGCTAGCTAAAATAACAGGAAGATTAAGGGATCAGGACGAACAGAAATTTCATGACAATTGGAACAAATATTTGACGTATATAAGAACTAATTGTAGAACTTTGACGACACTGGCGGGACTGGAATAACTCTAACAGCGAACGACTAATAAGTAAAGGAGATAAAATACGTCATTCCAGAATTTATCTGATACTTACCAAAGGAGTGGAGGGAAGTCTAAGGCTGGGTGGAGCTTAAAACAACTATGTAATATATGTATGATTCATGGACTGGATATGACACATGTAATTTATGTATTATACTTTGTATTTGTTTATATGTATATATAATGATAAACCAATAAAAACTCATTTGGAAAAAAAAAAGAGAAAGCTCAAGAAAATACAAACTTCGGGGTTTGTAGATGGTTGTAAAGGTTGCTGAAAGGTTTCTAGTTCACTAGTTGGAAACAGCTTCCAGGCTAGACAGGACCAAGTTTGCTTTGTAACTGTTCCTGTCTGCCTGCTTGCCATCGTGCATATTTGTAAACCATTTCTGCCAAAATATCTACATCTGCAATAGTAGTTTCTGGAAGCAGACCCTGCAAGAGTGCACACTCCATGAAGTCCATATGAAGAGTGTTACGGAATGGAGGGGGGGCATATGAACGAAGTCTTACTCCCGAGTAAGAGACGTAGAGCCCGAGGCGATGACCTCAAGGGAACCCTGCCACACTAGGACTCCCCTCGCCCCGTCACAACGTTGCACCAAGCACCGCACAAAAGTCCAAAACCCCGAGAAGAAAGCGCCATTTCTGACCCCGTATCCCGATGCTATACACGATCGATGTATTTGATGAATGAACAATGTATTTGCATGAGGATGCGCTCTAGCCAATCAGATGGCGTTGAATGTAGCCCTTCAGCCAATCGCAGCAATGCCATGCTCTGCAGAGGCAGCTCAGCTCCAGCTGTTTTGCACGCTCCACTGAGCGCTGACAAGGTGATGACAGCTCCCGCTGCGAGAACAACGGACTGAGTCAATCGAAACCTCGTTACCCTGTTAATCCAATCAAAACTAGATGTTGTTTAGTCGTTTAGTCGTGTCCGACTCTGCGTGACCCCCTGGACCAGAGCACGCCAGGCCCTCCTGTCTTCCACTGCCTCCCGCAGTTTGGTCAAACTCATGCTGGTAGCTTCGAGAACCCGATCTCACCCTCTCATCCTCTGCCGTCCCCTTCTCCTAGTGCCCTCCATCTTTCCCAGCATCAGGGTCTTTTCCAGGGAGTCTTCTCTTCTCATGAGGTGGCCAAAGTATTGGAGTCTCAGCTTCAGGATCTGTCCTTCCAGTGAGCACTCAGGGCTGATTTCCTTCAGAATGGAGAGGTTTGAACTTCTTGCAGTCCATGGGACTCTCAAGAGTCTCCTCCAGCACCAGAATTCAAAAGCATCGATTCTTCGGCGATCAGCCTTCTTTATGGTCCAGCTAGATACAATGTAGCAATGTCAGGCCAGGCCACTTCCAAAAAGAACCGTCTGTATTAAAAAAGCCTAAAAACACTTGGAAATTCATAGAAAACCACTGGTTTCACCAATTCTCTTCATTCCACCGCCAGTCTGCTTTGTTGGCCAAGGACTTGGGAACCCCTGGGTCCCCGCCAGAATTCCCCAAGCGGGAGGTCACCTACTCACAGGAAGGTACTTTACCCGTAGGTGACAATCACTGGGCAAAAGCTCTCCTCTGGACTTACCCAGGCGGCAGACTATGCAAACCAAAGTTCTATTGTCCTCTTCCAGTAGGTGCTTAGAATGTACTTGGGTGTCGAGACCCCGCAGCCCCCCCCTCTTTGGAAAAAACTCACACAAGGACACGGATATTAGGTTTATGTTACTGGGCAAATTTTGGCCACAACTTTATTGAAATTAAAGAATGTGAGCGGTATTGGCTTAGGCATTGATTGGACCTGACTATATCTGACTCCTGCCCATTGTGCAGGAAGTCCCAGTAAGGGTAAGCCACCGGTAGCGGGAGCCCTGTTGATGCGAACCAACTCAAGCTCCCCCTGGTGTTCCCGTCGGGGTCATGTCAAGGCCTTAGCCCCCCAGCTGGGCTTCAGACTAGATCAACACCCCCGGATTCCATTCTCGGGGTTCAATTCCTCTTTGAACCTGTTGCACAATCAACTTTGGTCTCCACTATTTGCTCCGGTTGGTGGCTGGCCTCCTTCTTTGTTCCGCAGGGACCCACGGGCTCTGAGCAGCCTCCCACCTGGATTTTTCCGTAACAACAGAAACTCGACTAACCCTCTTGAGAGAAGAAAGGTGGCTTTTGCTCCCACTGCAATGTTGTAATCTAAATAAGCACATCTTCCTACAAGTGAATAGTAGCCACCTATCTGGGGGGAAATAAAGTGGCATGCTGAGAGACATGGTTACGGTGGAGAGCAAATCTGTGTTCAACAATCCGAACATGCAGAGAGAAACCAGATGGCAGCTTTTTTTTACTGTGTCCACAGAACTCAATGAAAGCCAACCAATGGTTTGGGTCAGGTTAAGTAGAAGCATGTTGAAATCTGCAGATGGCACAAAGTTCAGCGGCAGTAAATCAGAAAGAGGGGCAGTCCTTAAACAGCTGAAGAGAATAGGATAAACCTCAACTGAGCATCCAAGTATTAACATCCTGACGGTAAGGACCTTACCCAACCCTAGTCACATGTAAACACCATTTTAAAGTATGGCTTGATGAGCTAAAAGATGAAGAGGAGTACCCATTCAGAAGCACATCATATTGGAAACAATGCAGTTCAGTACTAACACTCAGATATGCACCAGCTTTATTCCCAGTTCGTGATCCAGCAAGAGACAAACGTACTGGAGCTGATTTACACGCATTGTTATTGTCAGGGGCTCGGGAGCAGGAGCACAGGGGAGAGAGGAAATGGAGAGCGAAGGGGAAGAATCCGAGGGCAGCGTAGGGGAGTATGACAGTGACCCGAGAGATTCCATGAGCTTCTCCAGCGAATCAGAAGATTCCCAGAAGGGGGCGCCGATAGTCAGGGCAAGGGGGTTCCCAGGGGGGACGCACCAGAAACAAGGAGACAGCGGGAACCCCCAAAGCAGCAGCGGGGGATCAGGACCAGTTTCCCCACCAGAGCGTAGTGGGGGGGAAGAGTCACATGTGTCAGGACCAGCGTCTCCTCCAGTGGGGAGAGAAGATGAGTCAGGGCTGACCACGCCTCCATCGGAGAGTGGGGGAACGGAGGGGAGGTCAGTTGCAGCTAGCCTCCCCGAAGGGGGAAGCAGTGACAGCAGCAGTGAAACGGTCAGGAGGAAAGTTGCCGGCTGGGCGCGCGCGCCAAGTTCAAATGTACAGGCGCGAGGGACAGCAGGAGACCCGGATTGGGAACCAGCTCCTAAAGCCCGCCGGAGGGAGGGGGAAGACTCAGGGGATTCAGCGTCAGAAGAGTCTAGAAAGGGCGAGACCCCGACGGACAGGCGGAACCAGAGGAGGAAAGAGCAGAGGAAGAGGTGGAGCAAGGCTAGAGTCTTAAACTGGTGTCTGGGGGGAGGAGATTCAGACGGAGCTTCAGCAGTCTAGAGTTTGAGACGTAGAGCTGCACGCTGCGGCTGTGGAAGTGAAACTGAATTTCAATAAAGACTTTCGTACTTAACAACAAAGCGGCGTTGGTCCTTTGTGAGCTGGGATCTCGGGCAGCTCTGACAGTAAGCTCCGTCTCCTATAGAATTTAACCCTCGCAGCGTGAGTTGGCGCAGCGAGGGGCAAAACTTGGTGTTTTGCGAGCTCATGAAGATAGGCAAAGATGACTACAGAGGAGAAGGTGACAGAACTGCAAAACACAGTCACGACGCTTTACGCAGAAGTAGCAGCATCCAGGAAAAGAGAAGAAGAAGCAGTAGCGCTCTGCCGGGATCTGCAGACCAGGTGGGAACGTTTGGGCAAGGAGGGGCTGCCAGGACCCAAGCCGGAGGGCGTTGGCCTCGGGAAGAGGGGGGGGCAGCATAGTAGCCCACTTCGACGGGAACCTGCAGCAGTATCCTAACTTCAGAGCCGACATAGTTTTCGCGCTCAATTTGCTTCGGAAAGACTTTAGAGATGAGGAAGAGAAAGTAGGCTTCATAATTACTCATCTGCATGGGGAAGCTAAATCGTGGCTGCGGAATTTATGGCGCGAAAATGATCCCGCCTTCCAAGATTCCGACACATTTATCAAAGCTATGGACGCTTGTTTTAAATCAACGGTAGATGTGGATGTGGCCAGGAGGGAAATGCATGGGCTGCAGCAGGGCAAAACCACGGTGAGACAATATCACTCCCGCTTTTTTGCGTTAGTGAATGTGCTGGGCTGGCAGAAGGACTCCGTTGCCGTCAGGGATCTGTTCTGGGAGGGACTAAATGGGGCCGTGAAAGATGAGCTGGCAAGGGGAGAAAGACCGAAAAGCACCACAGAAGTCGTCCAGAGAGCGCTGGCGATAGGGGTGCGCCTGGAAGACCGCCCTTGGAGCAGGGAGGAGGGACGTAGGGCAAGCACACCAGCCAGAACAACTCCGTTCCTACCCAGAGAGACAGGGCGCGCACTATCCACGCCTCCACTGGGGAGGGGAGAAGAGCCGATGGAGATAGGTGGTGCCAGGGCTCAGACAGCAAGCAGAGCCCAAACACCAGGAGCAGTCAAGGCGAAGGCTCCTAGAGGGAGCAGGAAGTGTTATATCTGCGACAGTGCACAGCACATGGCTAAAGAGTGTCCCCAGAGGATCCAGAAGCACACTGCAGCCTCAGCAACAGTAAGGGGAGCAGTTCAGCAGGGGGAACAGCTGCAGGGAAACGAAGGAGCCTGGTTGGAAGCAGAAGCACTGGGGCCCAGCCAGGCGAGTCAGTGAAGCAGTCCCCAGATATTTTACAGCCCACAGACCCCCTCCCACCCAAACCAGTGGTGCAACTTACCGCATCACTCCAGCTGCCCAATGGGCTCACCCTGGAAGTCCCAATTACCATTGACTCTGGTAGCAACGCAGACTTTGTAGGAGTGGACTTCATCAAGCAACATCGCATAGCACTCCTACCAGCCACGATGCCCCTAAACGTCGTCACGGTCGATGGCAGGAAGATACTGGGAGGAGAGGTGGTACAGCAAACACCGCCTATGGTAATGCAAATTGGAAACCACCGCGAAGTCATCAGCTTCAACGTCACCCACCTGTCGGACACGCCCATAGTGTTGGGCATGAGTTGGCTGGATAGGCACAGCCCGGCATTAGCATGGTACCAGCGGCAATTGACCTTCTGCTCTTCCTACTGCGCAGAACACTGCGTCCGGACCAGCCAGGAAGAGGAGGGGCAAGAGGATGAACCGCAGCTACACCTAGGCATGGTGCAAGCGGTACCCAACAAGTACAAGGAGTTTTTGGAGGTCTTCTGCGAGAAGGAAGCGGATAAGCTGCCTCCCCACAGGCCTTACGACTGCAAGATTGACCTCCTGCCGGGAGCGACGCTGCCGACTGGAAAACTGTATTCCATGTCTGAGGACGAACTGCAAGAACTCAGGGAGTTCATAGATCACAACTTGAAGTGGGGATTCATCCAAGAATCCAAAGCAGTGGGGGGCAGTCCCGTGTTTTTCGTGAAGAAGAAAGACACGCCCCAACGGAGGCTCGTAGTTGATTATAGAATCATCAATTCCAGGACGAAGCCCACAGCATTCCCCATGCCCAAGATCGACGACCTGCTCGCGACGGTGAGGAAGGGACGACTCTTCACCAAGTTGGATCTACGAGGGGCGTACAACCTTATACGCATGCGGGAGGGCGATGAGTGGAAGACGGCCATGTTTACACCTTTAGGCACCTATGAATATCGCGTAATGCCGTTTGGTCTGCAAAATGGCTCCTATTGTTTCCAAGCCTTCATGCATCACGTGTTAGCGGGACTCCTCTACAAGAAGTGCGTCTGCTTCCTGGACGACATCCTGATCTTCTCGGAATCGCAGGAGGCTCACGAGGGGGACGTCAAGGAGGTCCTGCAGAGGCTACGGGAGCACAGACTTTACGCCAAGCTAGAGAAGTGCCAGTTCGACATGACGGAGGTGGATTTCCTGGGCTACAAGCTGTCCGACAAGGGACTCGCCATGGACAGCACCAAGGTCCGCTCGGTGTTGGACTGGAAGAGCCCGCACAATCGGTAGGAGGTCCAGAAGTTCGTCAGCTTCGCCAACTTTTATCGCAAGTTCATCAAGGGGTTCGCGAAGGAGACGGCGGCCATCACGGACACCCTCAGCTCCAAGAAGAAGAAGTTTACCTGGACGGACCAGGCGGAGCAGTCCTTTCGGAGACTCAAGCGTCTCTTCGCGTCCAAAGAACAGCTGCTACACGTAAACCCCAGCAAACCAATGAGGGTTGAGACGGACGCCTCGGACAGAGCGGTGGGGGCGGTCCTGTTGCAGCAAGATCCGCAAGGGGACTGGAGGCCATGCGCATTCTACTCCAGGAAACTCAGCAAGTCGGAACAGAACTACACCATCTGGGACAGGGAGTTGCTGGCCATTCATGCAGCCTTCAAGGCGTGGCGGCACTTCCTCGTCGGAGCCAGACACACAGTGCAGGTCCGCAGGGACCATAAGAACCTGGAGTACTGGCGCACGGCACGGTTCCTGAACCAGAGACACATCCGCTGGGCGGAGTTCTGTGTGGATTTCGATTTCCGGATAGAATACGTCCCGGGAGACAACAACGTCATGGCGGATGCACTATCCAGGAAGCCTCAGTATCTCGAGGAAGCGGCACCGGTGGCGGCCAAACACATTTTCGCACCGAAAGTGTGGGCGTGCGCTTCAGCCGCCGTGGACCTGGACGCGGTGCGTCGAGCGCTGCAGACGGATTCGTTCGCACAATCCAAGATGGAGGAGGTGCGAAGAGGCACAGCGAAGGACGACGAGTTCCAGATACGAGACGGACTGCTCATCCGCAAAGGGGCTCTCTACGTACCCGGAGACGACCTCCGCGCGAAAGTCCTGCAGCAGTTACACGACGCGCCCAGCGCTGGGCACTTCGGCAAGGACAAGACGGTGGAATTAGTAACCAGAGACTTTTGGTGGCCCAAGATAAGGGGAGAAGTCGCGGATTACGTCTCCAGGTGTGACACCTGCCAAAGGGCCAAGCCAGTACACAGGAAGCCGGCGGGTCTGCTAGAACCCCTACAGACGCCGCTCGAACCGTGGGAGAAAGTGGCCCTGGACTTTGTCACAGATCTGCCCAGCTCGTGAGGCAAAACAGCGGTACTCGTGGTCGTAGACATGTTCACCAAGATGGCGCACTTCATTCCTTGCGCGAAGGTGGCCACAGCGGAACAGACCGCCAAGCTGTTCATAGACCACGTGTTCAAAGCTCACGGCTTGCCGCGGTCCATCCTGTCTGACCGGGGTCGCCAATTCATCTCGAGCTTCTGGCAGAAGCTGCTGGGCATCCTGAACGTCAAGATCAACTTAGCGTCGGCACGACACCCGCAGACCAACGGACAAGCGGAGAGGGTCAACGCCATCATGCAGCAGTACCTGCGATGCTACGCGAATCAACAACCCTCGACCTGGGTGGACTACCTACCGCTGGCCGAGTTTGCCTACAACAACACGAAGCACGGGTCTACAGGGGTGACACCGTTCTTCGCCAACAATGGGCGGCATCCCAGAACCTTCCCGGGGTTAGAGACGAAGGGGGAGGGGGAGCCACGGGGAGCAGAGCACTTAGCAGCAGAGTTACAGGAGGTCCACGAGCAACTCCGAAGGCACTTGGAACTGGCGAAGCACGCCTACAAAATGCAGGCAGACAGGCACAGGAGAGCCGGGGAAGACATCCAGGTGGGGGACTGGGTCTGGTTAGCAGCCCAGGCAGTGCCGGCCAGGACGTTAGCTAAGAGGAAGCTCAAACACAAGCAGCTGGGGACTTACCAGGTCGCGGCACAAATCAATCCAGTGGCCTTCCGGTTGACACTCCCGGAGGGCTCCAGAATGCATCCAGTCTTTCATAGGTCAGTGCTCACACCCTACAGGGCACCCCACAGGTTTCAGGCGCCAGGGAACGCGCCAGACCCACTTAACAAATCGCCAACAGGGGAGGGGTCACAGAGGGAGACGCCACTCAACGAGGTCACGGAGATTTTGGACTCGAGGTGGGGGGAAGAGGGAGTGGAATATCTCCTTGCCAGGGAAGGTACCCCAGCCAGCGCCAACAGGTGGGTACCGTGCTATGCCGTGGAGGAGCACTACCTCAAAGACGAGTTCCATGCACTCTTCCCACACAGACCTATGCCGGCAGAGTATTTCGACGACTGGCTTTTCACACCCACACTTTCAGCCAGTACGTTCCAGGGTTTTTCATCAGCTGAGGAGACGACGCCGGAAACAAGCTCCCCGGAGGGGTCACTCTCGGGGTTTGTCACAGACCGCTCCTATTGGTGGGACAATCAACCGGAGGTGGGGTGGAGCAGGGGACTGCTGCGGGGACCCTTACACGCAGCCTCACCCGAGGTACCAGGGGGAGGGAAGGACATGGACGTGTTGGGGGAGGATCCTGGATTCGAGCACAACAGCAGAGAGATGGAAGCAGAAGAAATCGACGTCGACGAGCCCATTGCGGTCTGGCCGGATCCCGCTGGCCGGCTGCACACCAGGAGGGAAGAACGGTATCCTGCACTCACACCCACAGCACTGGAGCACCCGGAACCCACACCCGAAGAGGGGGAGGGGGGAAGGGGGGGCTTCGATGGGGGGATGGATGTCAGGGGCTCGGGAGCAGGAGCACAGGGGAGAGAGGAAATGGAGAGCGAAGGGGAAGAATCCGAGGGCAGCGTAGGGGAGTATGACAGTGACCCGAGAGATTCCATGAGCTTCTCCAGCGAATCAGAAGATTCCCAGAAGGGGGCGCCGATGGTCAGGGCAAGGGGGGTCCCCGGGGCGGACGCACCAGAAACAAGGAGACAGCGGGAACCCCCAAAGCAGCAGCGGGGGATCAGGACCAGTTTCCCCACCAGAGCGTAGTGGGGGGGAAGAGTCACATGTGTCAGGACCAGCGTCTCCTCCAGCGGGGAGAGAAGATGAGTCAGGGCTGACCACGCCTCCATCGGAGAGTGGGGGAACGGAGGGGAGGTCAGTTGCAGCTAGCCTCCCCGAAGGGGGAAGCAGTGACAGCAGCAGTGAAACGGTCAGGAGGAAAGTTGCCGGCTGGGCGCGCGCGCCAAATTCAAATGTACAGGCGCGGGGGACAGCAGGAGACCTGGATTGGGAACCAGCTCCTAAAGCCCGCCGGAGGGAGGGGGAAGACTCAGGGGATTCAGCGTCAGAAGAGTCTAGAAAGGGCGAGACCCCGACGGACAGGCGGAACCAGAGGAGGAAAGAGCAGAGGAAGAGGTGGAGCAAGGCTAGAGTCTTAAACTGGTGTCTGGGGGGAGGAGATTCAGACGGAGCTTCAGCGGTCTAGAGTTTGAGACGTAGAGCTGCACGCTGCGGCTCTGGAAGTGAAACTGAACTTCAATAAAGACTTTCGTACTTAACAACAAAGCGGCATTGGTCCTTTGTGAGCTGGGATCTCGGGCAGCTCTGACAGTTATTCTTTGCTGGATTGGGGCATAAGCACTGAGCCCTATCTTTGTTCTTACCTTTATTCAAACGGGTCAAGGCTTCTTCAATGGAAAGTCGGTCATCTTCTGTCTCTTCTGGTTTGTTTATTACCAGTAGCAGGCAAAGCTTGTTCTGGCACCTTAGAATTCTCGTGTCTCTTCATTTTTTTCTTATTCCAGGAAAGAAACACAAGACAAGGTCAGCTTTTTCTTTCTTTTCTTTTGCTAGTATTTTCCTGTCCTCCGATAATCAAGTTTGGCACAGAAAAAGAATGGAGAGCTTTGTTGTTGTTGTTTAGTCATGTCCGACTCTGCGTGACCCCCTGGACCAGAGCACGCCAGGCACTCCTGTCTTCCACTAACAGGTAACCTACCAGACAGGAGGTAAACAATGCACTCAGATGTCTGTTGTAGACCGCCCTTTCTGTGATGTAGGTACAATGTATCTGGGGGGTGGTCTTGAGCTACACCCCTTTCTGTGATGTAGGTACGATGTATCTGGGGGGTGGTCTTGTGCTACACCCCTTTCTGTGATGTAGGTACGATGTATCTGGGGGGTGGTCTTGAGCTACACCCCTTCTGTGATGTAGGTATGATGTGTCTAGGGGTGGCCTTGGACTCCAGGGCGGGCAATTTAAAATGTCTCTATAAGGGCAGGCACATCTTTGTTCGGAGTCCTCCTCCTTCTCCTGCCTGTGGGGGGAGCACCCTGTTGCAACAGTTCAATAAAGATCAGGCTTACTAGCTGCTTTGCTTCTCAATCTTCTCTGCTTGGCCTCTGTTATTTTCTCCGACC
This sequence comes from Podarcis filfolensis, assembly GCF_964270895.1. Taxonomy (NCBI): domain Eukaryota; kingdom Metazoa; phylum Chordata; class Lepidosauria; order Squamata; family Lacertidae; genus Podarcis; species Podarcis filfolensis. Next base: position 19,963,660 of record NC_139619.1, read on the forward strand.
GATGGAGAACCTACAAAGGACTCTAGAAGGGCTCTTGTGTTCCCCATAAGGGAATAAGAGCAGATTTTTGTTTATTACAATATGCAGGAGTGGGCTGCAGAAGACGGAGTTTGGCCTCATTAGGTCCCCCTACCATGAACTCCTTAGGTGGGCCACCCTGCGTCCGCCTCGGCATCGCGCCTCGCTATTCTGCAACTCAAGATAACACTGAACTGCTCTGCAGGGTCGTTGTAAGGATTGCAAGTCAAGGCATCCAAAGTGCCTTTGAACATTGAAAAGCCCCTGGTCAATGCTTTGAACTACTGTCGCTTTAAAAACGAAACTCTGATTAGTAAGAGTTTGGGGAATTAAAAATTGGTTTGTTCTGGAGGTGCTGAAGCTGTGTTCTGGCTTGAAAAGCCAGTGAGACCACTGGGCCATCTAGTTCTGTATGGTCTGCCACAGCCAGCAGCTGCTCTCCAGGATTTCAGAGCTCTGTTTCCCACGAATGGGTTGAAACTGCTGCTTTTTGCATCATGTGCCTCTCCCAGTGGGCCACCCCGAGCCATTTCCTGTATAGCGTTCTACATCCCATGTAGTCCTGCTTCTTCCAGCTCAGTTCAGTTCATTCTGCAACTGTGCAAGTTAGGCCGCATCTGCTTTATACAGTCAAAGCACCATCATGCCCCTTGACATGCTAACAGTTGCGTCTTTGTATTCAATCCCTTCAGCACCTTGGACAGCAGTCTCTCAAGGCTCAGCCACAGGTACCTGGTGCCCCATGCTTCCTAGGCACAGGTCCGTGCTTTAAAGGCACTGTGTCCGAGTGTTTTGTTGTCCCAGGGCTGTCTAATTTTGACTCATTTTCAGCATCCCTTTCCAGGGCAGCTTTATTTATTTCATGTCTGAAAGGAGTCCTCTGTGCGTGGCAAAGGCTTGTTGCTGGGACAATAGGAGGCTGACTTATACTGAGTCCCACTATGGCTCTATCTAGCTCAGTCTTGTCCACAATGGATGGCAAAAACTCTCCAGGGTTTCAGACAGAGGACATTCTAGCTGGAGATACAACAGATTGAACCTGAGAGCTTCTGCATGTAAGCAGCTGCTTTACCACTAAGCTATGGCCCTTCTCCCATTGCTTCTGCCCTGAATGAACTGCAAGCCTGTCCTACAGTCCTCCCAAAACTCTCTTTTGTGGCTACACTCTGCAGGAGGTCATTGGTTGCAGAAATTGAGCTGTCTGCACAAGTGACTGAATCTGTGAGAAGGCTGATCTGGAATGAAATGCTGACTTTCAGGCATCTCTTGAAGACCTTTTTTATGCCAACAGCTCTGTGCTATCATTTAAACATTTCTTGAGCACCCAGACATTTGAATTCTTTGGACTGATTTTAATGTCCACCCTCCACCCGCTTTTGTACATTGCCGTCTTTTATGACATGCCCTAGCTTCTGAGAAGCCTTTCGCTCAAACCAGTTAGACATGACATGAATTAGTCGTTTTATCCACCCGACATGTATGGAACAGACCCTGACGAATCAAATGACAAGGCATAATTAATCCCCCAGCTGAACTGAACTGGGAGCATGCAAACAAGAAATTATTACTTCAAGGTACAGAAGCCCCAGAACACCCCAGCCACATGGAGTTAAGAATAGCAATTCCAGATTAAAGGGCTTGCATCTGAGACATTTGTTGCTTCCTTTTTGCCAAGACAGGTGATGTTCCTACAAATACATGGTAAATTTTGAAAGGACCGTGGGCATTTTCCCTCCGCAGCTGAAGATCCAGAGCTATCTGAAGAGGGGGAAATACCAGGTCTTGCTCAGCTGGAGATGTCTTATTTCCTTTGAAGATATAAGCTGATTAGAATTTTAGGCTGCCGGGGGTGGGGCAAAATCTGAGGATGGGAAAAATGATATCACTGGCAGTCACATGGGAGGCTGCTGAAAATGCACATGGAGAAACAATGGATCCTTGAACTGAGGGGACTGTTTGACCTGCAGGAGGAAGCCAGTTGTTGAAAGGGAACATGGATCTGAGAAGGAGCTTAGAGGGAGATTTCAACATCCAGCTGGAGCCATCAATGGCAGTTCGTCACTAGTTTGGAGTTGGGGACTCTTTTTCAGTCTTAAGGGCCATATTCTCCTCTGGGAAGCCTTCCAGGGGCCGTGTGCCTGTGGTGGGAGGGGCCACAGGTGAAAGTGGGTGGAGTGATGAATGTAAACTTTGTTTTTCTAAGGAAGGCTGGTTTCTACACACATTCAACTCTCCACTCTCTGTCCTTCATGACTCAAGGTTGCGAGGGGAGGGGTAGTACCTCTGGTGGGGGGCACGTTGTGCTCCTTCTGGGGTAGTTTGTCCACCTTTGGTCACTACAGCTCTCACCTGCGGCTCTTAGAAACTGTCAGCCTGGGACTTCCGGGTTGGCGCCTCCGGTAACGGCGGAATTCCTCTGATCGGGAGGAATTTGCCCCATGGGAATTTGGGTCTGGCCGTCACGGCGAAGGCGGAGACCCGTTAAAAATCACAGGCGGGTGAAGCCTGTGAACATGGGATTTGGCGGGCACCTTTTGCGCCTCCCCTACTCGCGGGGAAACCCGATTTCGGGGATCTGGAGCGACGTGGGGTGAGCGGCGCGGTGCTTCGAATCATCTGCTTTTTCCACGGAGCGAAGCCGCATAGCTGTTGCCGGAGAGCGATGACTTTTTCCTGTGGACAATTTGACTCTAAAGTAACTACCGTTGAGTAGAGCTGAATTGGAAGAATTGGATTTTTAAACGTCTAATTTGGCATCGTAACGGGGAGGTTCAATACAGGAAGTCCGCCTTCCCCTTTTGTAAATAGACTGAAGCAATGAGGCTGCAAGCTGAAGTCTTGAAAAGCGTATTGTAAAGGACTAAATTTCCATCCGTAAAGAACATTAAACCCCCCCTTGGAGGGAGGAGAAGAGGGGGGGGAGTTGTGAACTGAATATGCCTGCAGGAGAGAGCGAAGAGAGTTAAAATACCGCCGCTCAGACCCTGGGAACGGGCTGCTAGCAGGACTGACTTTTTTTGGAATGTTCACTGACAGCGATTAGAACGTTCGTTGACAGCTAGCTAATAAGAGAAATACATTGTTTCTACTGTCTCCTTCTGCTTTCAAAAAGGAGCAAAAGTAACCAAAAATTGAAACTAACTTCATTGTTTGAGCTGTGTCTAAAAAAGGACATTACTTACTAATATAAACAGAAACTGTTTCCCTCTAGAGGAAGCCTCTGAAACTGCTACAAGAGTTGGGCTGGGGGAATTTCCAGCTGCAAGATAAAAAGCTGTGAGACTCTGGGACTGACCTTGAATCGGTTAAGTGTTATGGCAAAAGTATCAGCATACACAAAATCAAGAGAAATGTCGACAGAAGAAGCCTTAGTGGATGCATTAAGTAAGATAAATGATTCACTGGAACAGCTTAACAAGAAGGTGGATGTGGCAACTACTAAAATTGATTTAAATACAGAAAGTATAAATAATTTGGGACAAAAGGTGAACATCAATACAGAAACCATCCAGAAATTGATACAGGAATCTACTCCGACATGGCAGACTGTGGAGGAAGCTAGGGAGAAAGTTGTTGCTGCTGAACGTAAAGTAACACAATTGGAGAGAGAGAGAGTCCCAGTCTTACAGATGCAACTTGTTGACCATAAGTTGATGTCTGCTATGACTGAATTTAAAGAAAATCAGATGAATTTGTGGATCAGAGCCCTACCTGAACTGGAGAAGGAAAGTTTGATACATTTCCTCACACAGGAATTTGCTGATTTTTGGGACTTGGACTTGGGTCAAGAAGAGATTAAAATTGTGAGGGCCTTCAGACTTGGAAGAGGAGGGAAAAAGAGAAGAACAGAATAAGAGACTGTTGGCACTACCAGAAGAACCTAGAAGAACAACAGTTAAGAGTGGAAATTTTTAAAGACGTCCCGAAATACCTTTTGGATCTTAGGTCTAACTATGGAGATTTGGTTGTCCTGTCGAGAAGGAATAAAATCATTTTTAGGTGGGAGTTTCCCCAAGGTCTACTCTTTAGCCTCAAAGGAAGGAAAATAAAAATAAGATCAGCAGAAGACAAACTAAAGTTTTTATATAAATATGAAGAAGACCTGCAGAAGGGACTTGGAAAAGAGCTAAGAGCATCGGACAGAAGATCACCAGGTTGATGGACTATAGGTAACTGGCGGAAATGTCTGGCAGAATTCGAGACCAGGGAGAAGAGACGGTGGAAGAAGACTGGGAAAAGTTCAAAGACTATTTATAGAAATATTGTAAAAGTAATGAGTGTTAGAAAAATGTTGGAATGAAGTTATCTGGCTTTAGTAGAAATGTTATAAGGAATTAAGTACAAATAGATTATTAGAGTATTAAAGGGAAAATAAGGTTAAAATATGTTAAGATAATTATACGACAGAAAACAGAGGAAGATGGAAGGGAATTGCTGAAACAATTAATAGAAGTGGAATACAAAAAGGGAGGTGTGAGGAGGTCGTTGAAATAAGTGAATGAAAGATAAGATTTTGAAATTGTATGATGTGTGTATGATGTGTTTTAAACTGTTTTTGTCTTGTTTTGTTTAGTTTATTGTATTAGTGTTGTGTAATGTTTTTATATTGTATTGTATTGTTTTTTTTCTTTGTTTTTTCTCTTTTCTTTCCTTCTTTGTAGTGTTTAAAAGTAAAAAATATATTACTATTTTTTAAAGAAACTGTCAGCCTGCAGCAGCAGCCACACCCCAGGAATGGCTTCAACTGGTGGGCTAACCAGGTGAGGGGTGTTGATGGGTCTCAAACCCTCAGTGAGTTAGGGGCTTCCCCTGTACACAAAGCTAGTGTCGGGTACTGGCTAGAGGAGGAGGAATGGCGGGAGGCTACAGCCAGGGAACCCCCCTCCCCCCGGGAAGCATCAAAGTGGGAAGGCTCCAAGCCAGGAGACTGCTGGTGGGATGCAGGAGACAGATCAGAAGAAGAAGAAGGGGAAGCAGATGGCTTGAGAGCCAGTGTGGTGTAGTGGTTAAGAGCGGTAGTCTCATCATCTGGGGAACCGGGTTCGCATCCTCCACATGCAGCTGCTGGGTGACCTTGGGCCAGTCACACTTCGTTGAAGTCTCTCAGCCCCACTCACCTCACAGAGTGTTTGTTGTGGGGGAGGAAGGAAAGGGAGAATGTTAGACGCTTTGAGACTCCTTAAAGGGAGTGAAAGGCGGGATATCAAATCCAAACTCTTCTTCTTCTTCTAAACAAGCAACAGGTTTAAGGGAGACTGAGGCAGCTGAGGAGGAGGAGGAGGAGGTGGAGGCTGAGGCTGCAACAGATCCCCAGGCACCTGCCATGTCCACTGTTCCCTTCTCCCCTCCTCCTCTGTCCCCAGGAACAAGGGAGGCATTACATGGAGCAGAACAAAAGGCACAGAGAGCCCCTCCACGACTGTTGGGAAGTCAGCCGACTGAGGAGGAGCCTTAGGCTAGGGATGCCATATTTCTAAAAGTAGAAACCAAGACACCCCGAAAGCTGTGGAGCTATTTTTAGGAAGACCCCCAAATTGTTGAGCTTCTTAAAGGAAGACCCAGAAGCTGTTGATGTATGATAGCCCTACCTTAGGAGGAGGCTAAGATCCTCCGTTCTGGCAACTGGGGCTAGTCCTGCCTGTGGAGTTTCTCTCTCGGGTTTTGTCTCTCTGAAGAAAGAGTCCACCTTACTGCTCATCTCTGAGTTTTGATGCTGAACTGCAGCTGAATGAGCCCTGACAGCCAGGCTCCGGCCAATTGAGCAGATGAGACCACTAGGGGGTCCAACAGTCAAGAAGGTGGTTTCTGCCCATGCTGTAGAGGGAAGTGACGAGCAGTGGGGCTCATCCACCTGGGAAGGTAGCTCATTTAAGAGAAGGAAGTCCCTGATCCTAAACCTGATTGATCCATTTAGCCCAGTATTGCCCACTTGCAGCCTGAGTGGCAGAAGCTCTCCAAGGTCTTGGGCAGAGAGAGGCTCCTACCTACATTGAGCTTCTAACTGCAGGTGCTAGGGACTGTACCTGGGAGCTTCTGCATGCAATGCAGGTGCTGACACACTGAGGCTATGGCGCCTCCACAAAACCTTCAGGTATGGGCAGGAGGCACTACTCGGCATCCTTATATCCCACCCTTCCTCCCAAAGGAGTCCAGGGCAGCAAAGACACAACAGTTAAACAACCAAAACATCCAAAAACAGTTCCTACACAGAAGCAGACTAAGAAAAATCTCTCCTTAGAAGGCTTCTTGAAAGAGGAAGAGGAAGTAGGCATTGAAAAGATAGCAGAGAAGGGACCCCCGATAAGATGGTACCTGCAGGAAGCCGTCAACTGCAGAGCAGAGCCATCCATTGGGTATATAAGGGGTGATATGATTTTTCAGGTGCCTTAGCCTCAACCAATACCTCAAACTATCAGTCAACCTCCTCAGTTTCCTTTATGATTCTGATGAAATAAGCTATGCCTGCATAAGTTTTTGTTATGTTGTCCTAAAATGCCACTACTCTTTTGTCTCTTCCTTCTGAAGGATCCCGGTGAACAAGCAAAAAGCCCTTGAAACACACACACACACACACACTCACGAGGACAAGACAAGACAGGGCTGTGCACCACAAACCATCCCAAAATAAGCCTCCATTCCCCAACAATCAATATTGGGCTAAAAGCTATAGAACACAAAGCTAAATGCACCTAAAAACTTGTTTTGAAATAGCCTTGGTCTTGCCTAGTCCCTCAGCCTTGTGAGTTTGGGAGCTAGTCTGCAAAGGTGAAAATCTAATGGAGGATTCCATTGTTGAATTAACCAAGCAAGGGTCATAGTTGCCACCTATGTACCTTGTGGTTGCTCTGTGCCACAAGGCAAATGAGGGTGGGCCTCCTCCCTCGCCTGGCTGGGAATGAGAAAGGAAAAGGTCAGAGCTGTGTGAGAGAGCTGGGCTAGAAGTTGGCAGAAGTCACAGAGAGAGAGCCATGCCTGATTTCTTCTTGATTCGAAGGCTTTAACTGGAAGAAGCAAGACCTTCTGGGGCGTTAATGCTGTGAGCCTCTCCATCTTCGGTTCAGGTTGTATATGTGTGTGAATAAACCATATATCATAAAGACACCACAGTCTCTGCTGAGCCTCATTCCAAGGAAACTTGCTCTAACAACCTCACTAATGCAGCCCCTTCAGTCCTTTATTCTAGTTCCCCTTTCCATGCCGTACCATACAAGGCTTTGCCAGTATTTTCAGGGTCATCTTCCACCACAATTTAGGGTTGCCATATGTCTGGGGAAACCCAGACATGTCCTCTTTTTGGGGACCAACATGCCTATCTGGGCGATTTTTTACATTTTAAAGGAAATGTCCAGGTTGAGGGGGAGTTGTTGGGGTCTCGGGCTCAGGTGGCTCAGGATTGGGCTGCTCTGCCCGTCATGGCCCCTGCCAGCCCGAGCTGGGGAAAGGGGCATGGCAGTGGCGACCCTGCCCACCTCTTTTCCCAGCTCGGGCTGGCAGTGCCTCAGGCTGTCCTCTTTTTATGCTCTTGTACCTTCGTTTTCAAACAGCTTAGTTCTTGAACGTTTTGGCTCCCGGAACTGATTCCATTCAACTTCCAAGGTATGACTGTAATCAAAATAAAAACAGCAACCACCCAGTAACCCACAATTGGATGGCCCCATTGGGTTCTGGAATTATGGAGGGATGAAAAACTGATGAAAAGGGTTTTCTCGTGCGTGTTTCTTGTGGCTGATTAGCTGCTCTCCCTGTGCAAAGGTCAGAGGGGGCAGGGCTTCTGTTGAAGTAGGTGATTAGCTGTGGGAGTAGCTTATCAGAGCTTGTAGGGCAGCAGCTGAAGAAGGAACAAAAAGAGTTTTCTTGTGCGTGTTTAGCTGTGGGAGCAGTTTGATCCATCTTTTAGATTTAGGGGAGCTAGTCTTAAACGTTTGTTGGGGGAGACCTAGGTTTTTTTGGGGGGGATTTATTTGCCCTGTCTTCATGCTTTTTATGTTGAAGGACTGCTGTAGTCAGCCCCAACGACACGTTCTCAAGATGGAGGGTGAGGGAACAGCTGCAGTCGCCTGTGGTTCCTGCGCAATGTTTGCCATCTTGCCAAAGGTTGCAGGCAGCTTTACCTGCAGCAATTGCATGTTGATTGCCCTCTTAAAAGACAAAGTCCAGCAACTGGAGGAACGTGTAGCTACGCTCCAAAGAATTAGAGAGCTGGAGCTCTTCTTGGAAGCAACAGAGCACACCGTCTCCACCAAGGAGGAGACAGGAGACTCCCCTGAGAAGGAGGCTAGTTCACCAACACAGGAGCCAGATATATGGAGAAACATGACTCAAAGAAGTAGAAGGCCCAGGGTTCGCTCTGATTGTTTAGAAATACACAATCGCTTTGAGGTCCTCTCCCCTAGCATGGAAGACGAAGAGCAGACTCCATTTGAGGATCTCTCCCTCATTACAGTCGATCAGGTATATGAAGACGAGCAGCAAAGTCAGCCCTCAGGGAATGTGCAGGCGACCTTGGAACGGACAGCTCACGGAAGAACCCCGACCAGACCTAAGAGGAGGCGTGTAGTGGTGATAGGGGATTCCCTACTGAGGGGAACAGAAGCAGTGATCTGTGGGCCTGACAAGATGTCTCAGGAAGTGTGCTGTCTCCCCAGGGCTAAGATCCAAGATGTAACTGAACGACTGTAAGGAATCATAAAACCCACTGACAAATACCCCTTCCTCTTGGTTCATGTGGGAACCAATGACACTGCAAGCAATAGCCTCCAGAAGATCAAAAGAGATTACGAGGCTCTGGGCAGGAAATTGAAGCAATTAAATGCACAAATTGTCATCTCATCTGTCCTCCCAGTTGAATGACGTGGCCCAGGGAGAGAGGGAAAAATAGTGGAAGTGAACAACTGGCTTCGCAAATGGTGTAAACAGGAACGGTTTGGATTCTTAGATCACAGAATGCAGTTTCTTGAAGATGGACTTCTGGCAAGCGATGGGCTGCACCTCACAACGGTTGGGAGGAATGTTTTTGCAAAAAATCTCAGAAACCTCATCAGGAGGGCTTTAAACTGACTAATGTGGGGGAGGGAGACAGTGCTCCTGAAGGTAGGAGTCTATCAATTGATGAAGATGATCATCCAAATGTCATAGACTGAATGGAGCAAACAGCACGCAGACCTAGTGGTGGGAGGAAAAAATCCTTAAATAAGAGACACGGGGGAATGATTAATGGACTTCAATGTCTGTACACTAATGCGCAAAGCATGGGAAATAAACAAGATGAGCTTGAGCTCTTGGTACAGCAAACTAAATATGACATAATAGGAATCACTGAAACCTGGTGGGATAAGTCCCACGATTGGAATGTAATAATGGAGGGATACAATCTATTTCAGAGAAACAGACCAGACAAGAAAGGAGGAGGAGTGGCGTTATATGTCAGGGATGTGTATACCTGTGAAGAGATCCAAGATTTAGAACCTCAAAGCCAAAGTGAGAGCATTTGGGTCAAAATTAAGGGAGAGAAGAATAACAGTGACCTCATTGTGGGAGTTTACTATAGATCCCCAAGCCAAACGGAGGACATAGATGATGCCTTCCTGGAACAGATGGCCAAGCATGCAAAAGGAAGGGAGATAGTAGTAATGGGGGACTTCAATTACCCGGATATTTGTTGGATGTCAAACTCAGCCAAGAGCATAAGGTCAAACAGATTCCTCACTGGCCTTGCAGACAACTTCATTGTCCAGAAAGTGGGAGAAGCAACAAGAGGAACAGCCATTTTAGATCTGGTCCTAACCAATGTTGATGACCTGGTTAGTGGGGTAGAAGTGGAAGGATCATTAGGCGCGAGTGATCATGCTCTTCTGAAGTTTACTATACAGCGGAAAGGAGCAGCCAAGCATACTAGGACTCAATTTCTTGACTTTAAGAAAGCCGACTTCATAAAACTTAGGGAAGTGCTGGGTGAGATCCCATGGACAGTAATACTAAAAGGAAAGGGAGTTCATGATGGCTGGGAGTTTGTTAAGAGGGAGATAGTAAAAGCACAACTTCAGGCAATACCAATGAGACGGAAACATGGAAGGTGCCTAAAGAAGCCAGGGTGGCTATCTAAAGAACTTTTAACTGAGTTAAGATTAAAAAAGGATGTGTACAAAAAATGGAAAAGGGGGGAAACCACCAAAAAGGAATTCAAACAAATAGCCAGCACGTGTAGACACAAAGTCAGAAAAGCTAAAGCACAGAATGAACTCAGGCTTGCTAGAGAGGTTAAAAGCAACAAAAAAGGCTTTTATGGGTATGTTCGTAGCAAAAGGAAGAACAAAGAAACAGTGGGGTCACTCAGAGGAGAAGATGGTGAAATGCAAACAGGGGACACAGAAAGGGCTGAACTCCTCAATGCCTTCTTTGCCTCAGTCTTCTCCGATAAAGAAAACAATGCCCGACCTGAAGAATTTGGAGCAAATGATTCAGCAGAGGAAACGCAGCCCAGAATAACTAAGGAGATAGTACAAGAATACTTGGCTAGTCTAGATGTATTCAAGTCTCCAGGGCCAGATGAACTGCATCCAAGAGTATTAAAAGAACTGGCAGATGTGATTTCAGAACCACTGGCAGTCATCTTTGAGAATTCCTGGAGAACAGGCGAAGTCCCGGCAGACTGGAGGAGGGCAAATGTTGTCCCTATTTTCAAAAAGGGGGAAAGAGAGGACCCAAATAATTACCGCCCAGTCAGTCTGACATCAATACCAGGGAAGATTCTGCAGCAGATCATTAAGCAAACAGTGTCGGAATTCAAGCCTTAGTCAGAGGAATTGGCCACTCTCCAGGTGCCCGGCTTGAGTTCCTTGTTGATCTCCCCCGTCAGCGGCTCCCGGCAAGACAAGGCGAGATCTCTATCGGCGATCCTTCTCAACATGAGAAGAACACACCACTCCTCCCCTTCCATCCCCCAGGGAGGGGAGAGAGACAGACAGAAATGTATTTACATGCCTTTATTTCTGTCTTTCCAGCAGTACAGAGAAAACGTGTCTGCACTCTCTCAACATCAACAGCAGAGAGAGAATAACTCCTCCCATGTACTTCCAGTACAGGTCAGATGACACTCTGAGCTCACATCCGGTGCTCAGTGGTGTGAATAGACTGTTCCTTTGTTCCCACGGTACAGTCCCAAAACATCAACATCCTGTTTGGCTTTCCAGCCATCTGGAGCACCAGCATTGCTCCTTTTTCGTAACATCCTCCCCCAAAAGAATCAATGCATGTTGCGGCAAGCAAAGCGTGATCCAGAGAAGAAAACAAACAGTTGTTATACACATAACACTCCCCTGTTGTTTCAGTTCCACCCTTGGAACTACCCGCCACTGGTTTCCCCAGTGTACCTCTCTGGTTGTCTGGCTTCCAAGGAATGAGTGCATCAGCATTACCTTGGCTAGCAACTCTTTGTTGTGTCTTTGTCTCTGACTTAGACACAGCTCCAACCTGTCCTCAGTTGTGTACAACAGCAACACATGCAACAGCTAAGTTAGCAAAGTCTTTTGAGTACCTTTTGGGTGGTTCACCCTTTGTAACTCTCTCAGACCTGCGCAAGAGGTGCTGATCCTCTCTGCTCACTGGTTCAGTCTCAGGACTCTTAGGAGAACCAGTTCCAATAGTAAACAGTGGTTCATCCTTCACTTGTGAAGGTCTATCCATTGTGTGAGATTTCCTCTCAATGACTGTGACAACTGAGCTCTTTGAGCTATCACTGTCACTCTCAGTACCACTGTAATCTGTAAAATCATCATCATCATCTGAATTGTCCTCTGTGGGAAATGTGTGTACTATCACTCTCTCCTGTTCAGGAGCACTCTCTAGAAATTTTGTGAGAATCACCTGACCAGATTCAGACAAAATTACTCTGTAGAGACCCTTTTCATATCCCACAAAAATGCCTCTGGCATTCTTTACTCCACCTGGAGCTTCTGTCCTCACATGAGACCCAAAAACCTTGAAATGGGCAACAGAAGGTTTTCTATGGAACAGTTTCTCAAAAGGAGAACTTCCCAACTCTTTTGAAACCTTCCTCACCCACGTATAACAAAACGACATTAGCGACTCCGCCCAGTACTCATGTGGCAGATGTGAACTAAGCAATTGCGCATTCATCCCCTTTTGCAATTCTTTGTTCACCCGTACACAGACACCCCTGTTCCACGCTTCCGCTGAAACAGCAACCTTGTGTCTTATCCCTTTCTTCTGCAGGAACTCCTGAAAATCCTGTAAAAGAAAAATCTGCTTCTCATCTGTTAAAAGACAATCAATGTTAGCATCATGCATATTTTTAACCTTGTCACAAAACTCCTGAAACCTTTCCAAGGCTTCCTGTGGCCTCTGTAACACATAAATCCAGACAAAGTTAGAGAAATGATCCACACACACAAGATAAAATCTTGCACTGCCTCTAGATGGTTCTAGAGGACCAATCACATCAGCATACACCCGCTGAAACGCTCTGTCGACCCTGGCCAGCTTCTTGGCGCTCTTTTTGGTCACACCTGCGAGAGAAATCAAGTTAGACTTAGAATTACATTCCATGTAATCACTTTGCTCATAAGTCAACAAATACAGTCCATCTTTCTCTCTGGCAGTAAGATACAACTCTCCATCTTTGAAGATCTTGCAGCTCTCAGCATCATAGGACAGTTTCAGTCCTTTCTTTGCAATCTGCGAAACACTCAGCAGATTGAACTTCAATTCAGGAACCAAGTAAACATTGTGTATAGTCAGGTTCAGACTCTTAAGATACACAGTTCCTATTCCGGTCGCTTCCAGCTCCTGACCGTTGGCTTGTTTCACAGCGAAGCTTTGCTTCTTAAACGTTGAAAAGAGTCCTCTGTGTGGGGACATATGAAAAGTACAGCCCGTGTCGATTATAAACGAGTTGTCAACATCAGGCGTGGTTCCTTTCACCATCAAAGCCTTTGCAGTTTTCACCGAAGACTTGGTATGACCTTTGCCTGCTGCCTCAGGCTTTGCTGAGCGGCCCTTAGCTCCTTTTGGCTGGCGTGGCTTCTTGCAGTTCCGCTGAAGATGCCCAGCCTGTCCACAATTGTAACATCGGACAACGTTCAAAGCTACAGCATTCTCTCCAGTAGCAACATCAGTGGGGGAATTAGAACTCCGTTCCTCCCTCCCCCTGTCCTTCACTTCCAGAACAGCAAGGCGGTCGTGTTCATTCAAAACAACGGCACACACCCTCTCCGTGGTCAAATCTTGAGCCGGAAGGGAACCAAGCTGACTGGCAACCGTTTTGTAAGTCCGATTTAGGCTGTTTGTCATCATGAAGCAGAACACTTCCTCCTGTAGACGGAAATTGCGTTCCTCCATCTGTTGGCGCAGATATTTCATCTCCGTCAGGTGCGCTTGAACATCTCCATCAGGCGCAAGCCTCAGATTGGTCAGCTTCTCAAAATACAGCAACGCTGAAGAACCAGCATCCCTCTGATGTGTTCTACGCAGCGTCTCCCAAATCTCTCGCGCATACTCTAAATTCTGAATATGCACCAATTGGCTATCTGAAACACACAGAATTATAGCCGTCCTGGCCTTCAGATTCTGTGATTCCCAACCTCACGTTGGTGCTGCAGGGATGGGGTTATCAATCACCTCAAAGATCCTCTGATTCTGCAGCAGGGCCTTCATCTTTACAGACCAAGATGAATAATTGTCATTAGTCAGGGGAGGTGGATAAGGTTAACCTCCCCCCTTCTTGGCATCCATTTTGAATCCAAGTCTCTGCTCTTACTTTCGAGCTTCTAAATTCCAAAAGTCTATTTTGGGCTGTTTACTGCCTTCTCTGGCAGGATGACTGCAAGCTGTATCAAAGTCCTTGCTAAGATAGTCAAAACTATTCCACTTCCCAGGCTTTCTGACTGCACCAGCAAGTATCCACTGTACTGACTGTCGTCGCCTAGCAACTGTGCATACCTTTCTTCAGACAGGAAATCTTATCAACCACAAGAATTCCTGGTATGCAAGCCTTTGCTCTCAGAGCTGTTTCTCCAAACGCAGCTCCCGTGAACCAGAGAATGAATCAATCTGCGTCCACACTTTTAGCCCGAAAATTCAGCATACCTTTTGGGGCTCCGTTGCTTGGAAAACACCCCCTCTCGGTGTCCAGCCGTCTGTTCAGCTTCTGGCTGTACGCAGACGTTATTTTCTTTCCCTTGGTGCAGAGGATGGCACACGATCCATCGACCTCTCACCTCTCATGCTGATTCCCCTGGACCAGATAACCAGTGGCTAATGCTACCAGTTGTCGGAATTCAAGCCTTAGTCAGAGGAATTGGCCACTCTCCAGGTGCCCGGCTTGAGTTCCTTGTTGATCTCCCCCGTCAGCGGCTCCCGGCAAGACAAGGCGAGATCTCTATTGGTGATCCTTCTCAACGTGAGAAGAACACACCACTCCTCCCCTTCCATCCCCCAGGGAGGGGAGAGAGACAGACAGAAATGTATTTACATGCCTTTATTTCTGTCTTTCCAGCAGTACAGAGAAAACGTGTCTGCACTCTCTCAACATCAACAGCAGAGAGAGAATAACTCCTCCCATGTACTTCCAGTACAGGTCAGATGACACTCTGAGCTAACATCCGGTGCTCAGTGGTGTGAATAGACTGTTCCTTTGTTCCCACGGTACAGTCCCAAAACATCAACATCCTGTTTGGCTTTCCAGCCATCTGGAGCACCAGCATTGCTCCTTTTTCGTAACAAACAGTCTGTGAGCACCTAGAAAGGAATGCTGTGATCACCAATAGTCAGCATGGATTTCTGAAAAATAAGTCATGTCAGACTAACCTGAGCTCGTTTTTTGACAGAATTAGAAGCCTGGTAGATGAAGGGAACACAGTGGATGTAGCCTATCTTGATTTCAGCAAGGCATTTGACAAGGTGCCCCATGATATTCTTGTAAAGAAGCTGGTAAAATGCGGTCTTGACTATGCTACCACTCAGTGGATTTGTAACTGGCTGACTGACCGAACCCAAAGGGTGCTCATCAATGGTTCCTCTTCATCCTGGAGAAGAGTGACTAGTGGGGTGCCACAGGGTTCTGTCTTGGGCCCGGTCTTATTCAACATCTTTATCAACGACTTGGATGATGGACTCAAGGGCATCCTGATCAAATTTGCAGATGACACCAAACTGGGAGGGGTGGCTAACACCCCAGAGGACAGGATCACACTTCAAAACAACCTTGACAGATTAGAGAACTGGGCCAAAACAAACAAGATGAATTTTAACAGGGAGAAATGTAAAGTATTGCACTTGGGCAAAAAAAAATGAGAGGCACAAATACAAGATGGGTGACACCTGGCTTGAGAGCACTACATGTGAAAAGGATCTAGGAGTCTTGGTTGACCACAAACTTGACATGAGCCAACAGTGTGACGCGGCAGCTAAAAAAGCCAATGCAATTCTGGGCTGCATCAATAGGAGTATAGCATCTAGATCAAGGGAAGTAATAGTGCCACTGTATTCTGCTCTGGTCAGACCTCACCTGGAGTACTGTGTCCAGTTCTGGGCACCACAGTTCAAGAAGGACACTGACAAACTGGAAGGTGTCCAGAGGAGGGCAACCAAAATGGTCAAAGGCCTGGAAACGATGCCTTATGAGGAACGGCTAAGGGAGCTGGGCATGTTTAGCCTGGAGAAGAGGAGGTTAAGGGGTGATATGATAGCCATGTTCAAATATATAAAAGGATGTCACATAGAGGAGGGAGAAAGGTTGTTTTCTGCTGCTCCAGAGAAGCGGACACGGAGCAATGGATCCAAACTACAAGAAAGAAGATTCCACCTAAGCATTAGGAAGAACTTCCTGACAGTAAGAGCTGTTCGACAGTGGAATTTGCTGCCAAGGAGTGTGGTGGAGTCTCCTTCTTTGGAGGTCTTTAAGCAGAGGCTTGACAACCATATGTCAGGAGTGCTCTGATGGTGTTTCCTGCTTGGCAGGGGGTTGGACTCGATGGCCCTTGTGGTCTCTTCCAACTCTATGATTCTATGATTCTATGATTCTATGATTCTATGATTCTATGATCGCATTCCACTTTCTCTACACTATGTGTGTACCCCTGACCGTGTCCTCCCTTACTCATTTCCCCCCTAAACCAGAAAGCCCCAAATGTTTTAGCTTCTCATCTGGGAGTTGCTCCAGCCCCTTGATAATTTTGGTTGCCCTCTGCTGAACATTCCTGCCCCCCCAAGCTCTGCCTTCAACTGCAAACGTGGCAGACAATGCCTTCCCAAAAAAGTTCAGTTTTACTTTTAAGGACAGGAAATTCTCCTGCAGCCCATCTGTGCTAAAGAGAGGGTGCAGATATAACTCTCCTTGTTTTGGACCACCCAATTTGCATAAAAATAAGACAAGATTAAAAGTGTTGAGTTTTCCCCACCCCATGGAAAAGGAGCAAATGAAAAATCCTCTCCTGAGTTGTGGCTGCTACTTGCTGAGCATGAGAGATGAAAAGGGCCTGTATGGATTTGGCAAAGTCAGCATTCAGAGTTCGAGAATCACACTTGGCTCATGACCAAGGGTGTCAAAAAATAGCAAAAGCCAAACTTTTGGCTCAGAGTTGAAATGCTGACGTTCCTCTTCTCTATGGCCTGCTGGTCAGCGGATGCCTTGGCCAAGACCTGGTTGTCTAACTTTAGACCTTTCGCCTACACCTGCTGTTCTGGGCTATAAACAACAGCAGCAATTCAGCCCTTGGCTCACTGCAAATCATGTGTGCAAACACAGAACCTGGCTTGGGGCTGCTTTGCCTCTGACTTACTTTGCAACATCCTCTCCCTCCAGAGGAATCTTGCTTTGAACAAAAGTAACCCACAGTGGAGGATCAACTTCACTTTACTTGACTAGACCCAGTGGCATAGTGGGCTGCGGGGGCACAGGGGCAGTTGCCCCAGGCACAAAATTGTTAGAGGTGCACAATTTCAGCACCTGGTGCTGCCTCAATTCAGCTGCACGCTTCCATCACTGGGGTCCGATGACAACGGCTTGTCCATGCGATCAGTTCAAGTTCAAGTTTTATTGCGGCAAAAGCCAGTAACACTAAACACCACAAGATCAAACAAAAAGAGATCAACAACAACATCAGAAAGGGGAAAGAAAAAAAAAAAGATTACACAAGGGAACTTTGCAGTGTGCCATTCAACAGAAGAGATTTACGCTTCCTGATTGCTAAAGTGTAAAATTTGGCCACCTCATATGATATTGAGTTTGAGGAATCTTCCAGAAGGTATTTTCGTAGAATTTCGGGGGAGGATTCCAAATAATGTTGTAGGGGTATAAATTTTGATAAAAGCGGCAAAATAAGTTGAACTCGTTCTTCACTATAAAATTCGCAAAATAGAAGGATGTGTGTGACAGATTCTACCTTATTAGACATACAGGGGCAGAGACGCGCATGCATTGGTACCCGCGTGAATTTGCCGTACAGCACTGCTGAGGGCATTGTCTCAAAGCGGGCTCTAGAGAAAGCCCATCTATAAGCTTCGTTAGTGATGTTAGTTAAGTAAGGGGCAGCTGCAAAATTAGGCCAAGCTTTTAAGCATCTATACGTCTCCGGGAGTAGGGCGACTTCTTGTTGTAATTCGACATCGTAAAGTCTCTGAGTGACAATTGCTTTTGCCTTGTTCGGAGTTTCAATAAAAAGATTTCAGGGTTTAGGCCAATTTGTTTGATCTTATTAGTTATTTGCATAAGCCAAGGAGGATAGGGAGCTGCGGCCAGAAGCAAGGTAACAGTCCCTTAGGATTGTAATGGATTTTCAGCCAGAGGGATATTGCTTGCTCCCAGACTTTTAATTCCACTCTGGGCAGTCCTGCCTCTTGCCTTAAGACTGCATTAGGTGTACACTTTGGGGTAGCAAATAATGATCTTAAGAATTTTGATTGTACTGTTTCAAGGGTCTTAAGGTTGGCAGAGGGGCTAATTTGAGAGCCATACAGGAGTTGGGCTAGAGATTTTGCCTGAAAAACATTGGCCCCTATTCAGGCGTCATTCACTTGACCCAGTTACCAATTTTGCTGGTACATGTCTTTTTCTAATGGCACTTAGATTAAACCTTGTTATTTTAAACGGCCTCTCCTCGGGAGACTGCCCTGGCCAATTTACTTATTGGTCAGGCTTAAGGCATTCTGTTATTGACTACATTCTTGTCTCCCAAGAACTCTTTGATGAATATATTGAATTTACTGTAGATATAAGAACCGAAAGTGACCATCTACCCCTAAATCTTAAAAGGACTGAATTTTGGGAACCCTCTAGATGTGGGCTCGTCCCACAGACACCTGACCCTAATGTTCTACAACAAATAGGCAGATCCAGAATTAAATGGTCCCCTTATGTTAATAACAACTTTAGCATTTGGACACAATCAATGGAAGGTCAACTCCTCTGGGCTGATCTGACCTCCAATGACACTGAAGAGACCTCCCCATGCGATCAGTTAAGTGACCTCTCCAGACAATGGGGTGGCTCATCTTTTCTTATCTCTGTGGCTGTGATCCCCTGGGTGATGTGGATGCCATTAGGCAGTCGAATGCGCATGCATACTCCGTCTGTTTCCCTCCCTCCTACCCCCTCCTCCATGTGGCCCTGGGAACTGGCAAGCCATCCTATGTCTCTGACTAGGCAGAGCTCTGGCACCCTCCTACCTTGGTGGAGTCTACCTCTTTCCAAACCTGAGCAATTTTATCTGCAAAAAAACTCATGACAGGAGTCATTACAGGAGATCTTGGACTCTGTATCAGACCCTGATGGCAAAGGTGGTTCTGTTAGACTATGAACCACCTGAAAGAGTCTCCTGGTACTGTTTTCACCAACAGATCCAGCAACAATGGTTCTCCTCACCGTCGCTATCGCCACTTGGTAGGCTCGGCGTTGAGCTCTAACCCGTGTGTGGTCTCATTTGACGTGGGTTTTTCACCACCAGCACTTTAGCTGTCTCAGGAATTGTTTCATCACCCTCAGCCCCAGGGGTAGAACCACAGGGTCATCCAAGTGCCATGCCATTGGAGAGGGTGCTTTTTAAGGTTTGTGGAGCAGCACCCTCTTATTCCCCACCACCAAATGTGCTTTCCATGTGTTTGGCTGCCGTCTATCGGGTCTCCCCAGATGAATTTGCTATTAGAAGGAGGCATGTGAAGCCATAATCCTGGAAAGAGATTCTGGAGAGAAGCACTCGACCCAATTTTAGCCTTTGGTTCTGTGAGAGGTGCCCAGTGCTTGGTCTTACTAGCTGCAGCTGAACTTTAACTATGTTTACAGCAGAGGAGCAAGTCCTGGAGGGCTGGCTTCCTATTCTGCCTCTATGGGTGAGTTGGCATTGATGAGGAAAATTCTGGGGTGTGAGGCTACTCAACAGCCCAGCTCGTCGGGCAGAGCCCACGGGTACTTGCGGTCAGAAATGAAGGAGATTCCAGCCACAAATTGGAGCAAAACAGCGGTCAGTAGACCAAGATCCTTTTTTGTTGCGCAACAGGTTCCCACAAGAGTAAGAACCCCGAACATGGGGTGACATTGACTTTTAAAACTTCCCACGGTCACCCAGAATACATTGTGTACAGACCCAATCGCCTTCTCAATCCAGCCCGCGGATGGTCCAGGAATCAGTGTGTTTTAACATGAGTAGAATGTATCCTCTTACTCAAAATGCATCTTTGGGTTATTTGTGGGGCATAGGAATCTGGGCTGGGACAAACTTCCTTTACATGTGACTAAAGGTGGGTGTGGCCTCACCTGTGCAGGTAACGACAAAAGCACAGGGCAGGGCAGCCATCTCTCGCTCTCTTTCACCACATGCATCAAAGAAGCAACATCTGCTTAGCCAAAGATGCCCTCTTGGCCTCCAGCCAAGAGAGGACAAAGGGACTGTCTTCTTATGGAATAGTTTTCAAGTGTATGTTACTTTTCTAAGCTAAGTCTGCCTTCTGGGATCCGATTGTGAACAGAATGTGAGTAAACTCTTTTTATACTTTTATGGAAGACTGTGTCGTGTCTTATCTTTTATGAGGGAAAAAGGGAGAAATACCAGAACAGTTATTATAGAGGCTTTAGCGAGCCTGAGCAAACGCATCCGCTGCCAATTTTAGAAGAGGGGAATGTTACTCTGCTAAATTGTGGAACTTGTTAAGACAAGTTGGATAAGGATATAATCAGACAATATATCCTCTCCTGCATCCTGAACATTCCCACAGGTCTGAGGGACGGTGGACAGGCCATAGGCAAACATGTCCAGACTTCTCACTCAGTACAAGCTTAACACAGGCAAACATGTCCAGGCACCTCTTAAGTAAAGCTAAAGGTAAAGGGAGCCCTGACCATTAGGTCCAGGGTTGCAGCGCTCATCTCACCTTATTGGACACCGAGGGAGCCGCCATAAAGCTTCCGGGTCATGTGGCCAGCAGGACTAAGCAGCTTCTGGCGAACCAGAGCTGCGCACGGAAACGCCGTTTACCTTCCCGCCAGAGCGGCACCTATTGATCTGCTTGCACTTGGACGTGCTTTCGAATCACTAGGTTGGCAGGAGCAGGGACCGAGCAACGGGAGCTCAGCCCGTTGCGGGGATTCGAACTGCCGACCTTCTGATCGGCAACCCTAGGCTCTGTGGTTTAGACCACAGCGCCACCCGCGTCCCTCCTGCACATCCATACCCTGGGGCAAGTCTGGGGATGGGCTCTTGGTTTCTTTGGCCAACTAACTGCTCAGTAATTGTCACCTTTGGGCACTTCCCTGGGTGTACACGTGTCCTCACGCTTTAGGGATTATGGCGGGAGATAGAGGGGGAAAGAGTCCTTTCCTTAAGGGCAAGAATGGCGTTGGAATGGAGGAAATTGATGCAGGAGGTTGATTTTCGAGGATTTTCTGAAGTGAGGGGCTTTTCCTAAGCTGGCAGTCCATAAGGGAAGTGGCTTGACAGATTTCTTGCAACAAAGGATCACTTTTGGCAATAGAAACCAGGTAATGGGCTTTTGATGGACTGAGTCCATTGTTCTCTCAGCAGCCGGCCACTCAGGAGCTCAGTCAAGGTGGCGAAGCTCCGCTGCTCTGCAGAACGGAAACAGGCAGCGGTACAAGACAGATTCTGTCCACTAGAGGCCGCTAAGCGCTATTGGCTAGCTGTCCAAATCCGATGCTTTTGATTGGGCCATACGCAGCAGTATGTAAATACAGAGTTCATGCCCAAGTCCCCGTTCATATTGATACGGTTTCATACCAGAAAGAGGGAAGCAGGGTCTTTTATTTATAAAAAAAAATGTGGTGCTTGGTGCGACAGGGGAAGGAAAGGGCTTTCTCGAGCTCATTGTCTCGCGCCCTAGCTATGTGGAGGGGTTTCTGGGGAAGGCGAGATCCGTAGCGAATTTCCCCCTCGGGAATTCCGTATAGCATATTCTTAAAAAAGGGGGGGAAAGGAAAAAAGGAGGGGGGGAGAGAAAAGACTGAAAGGGAAGAAAGGTTTCCTCTGTTCCCCTCCACTCTTCCAAAATAATTCCGAGCTGAGGTGCAGAGCTCTTTCCTCCCTTGTGACCTCCCCACCCTCCTCCTCCTCCCTTCCACATAACTGGCTGTGTCACCTTGCCTGCCAATCATACCTCCCTTTGAACTGAAGCAGATTTCCATCCCTGTTTGTGCCAGTTCTGGAGTCTAAAAGCCGAGGACTTAAATCAGCCAAAGGAAAATGACACCCTTCCTACCCACACAAAAATGCAACTTTCATTGGTCTGTTTGCTATTGGACGTAGGTTTGTTTTTTTTCTTTTGTTTTAAGAAGCAATAGCTCATTTGCTTGCGAGTGTGGGAGTCTGCAATTCTTGGTGTTCCAGGGCTTTTTGCAAGATGGAGTTGCCTCCAGTCCACCCCGGATGTAAGAACAGTCCTTCTGGATTAGATCAATGGATGATTTAGTCCAGCACCTTGTTCCCCATAGTTGCCCAGCAGAGGCTCACAACAAGCCCATAAGCAGGACCTGAGTGCAATGGCCCTCTCCCACTCATATTCCCAAGCAGGGCCGGACCTCTGATGAGCCAGAGTGAAGCAGCTGCCTCAGGCGGCCGATGCTGAAGTGAGGGGATTGAGCTGGGAGTGCCCTGTGGCCTGGCCTGTACCCCTACGTTAGCTGACTGCTCTCAAGTGCAGGGAAAGCTCCTGTCCTTTCCAAAGTACTTGGAAGAAGATTCAACAGTCAATCCAATTGGCTTCGGTACAGGAAAGATTTTGGGGTGTTTTACTGTTTTGGATGTTTCAATTTGCTGGCAGCGCCCAGAATGGCTGGGGCAACCCAGTCCGATGGACAGCATAGAAATCTCAACGTTGAATTTGTCTGATTTCCTTTCAGAGCCATTCAAGTTGGTACTTTTCAGCACCTAGGGGTGTAGTGGCATCTGGACCATGGACCTCTCAGCTGGTGACTTGTGGGAGTCAGTCTGCAGCTCACCACACCTCAGCCAGTGGGATGTATCACCAGAGATTACAGAAGCCCAGCCGAGTCTTCAGAGATGTCCTGCTCTCAGCAGAACAGCTTCTTCCAGAGCAGTGGCGGAGCAGGGTGGGGGCGGTCCGCACTGGGTGTCATCCTGCGGGGGGGGGGGGCATTCACTGTAGGCTTGGGAAACTGGGAGTCGTGGGTGGGCGCTCCCGGCTGGAGGAGGCAGGCAGGGGAGAGGACGGGAAGGAGGCAGGTGAGCAAAGAACGGAAGGGGGGCAGGAAGGGGAGAGGAAGGAAGCGGGGTCGGTGGGTGCGTCTTTCATTCTGCCTGGAAGACCAGCGCCTACAGCTGGACTATCAAGTGGATTGAAAGGGTCACTTTGGGGAGATAGACTAAAATTGCAGAGTTTTGAGAAACTAAAAAACGAAGTGCGAGATTGGCTTCATTACTATCAGATAATGGAGGCATATAATTTGGACAAGAAAATTGGCTTCCAGGTGGAAAAATCAAAATTAGAAACAGAACTGTTAGAACACAAAACTAAGATTTTGTCAAGGATGTATAACTTGCTGTTGAAATGGAACACTCAGGATGAAACGGTGAAATCTGCTATGATTAAATGGGCACAAGATGTTGGTCATAACATAATGATGGCTGACTGGGAACAGTTGTGGACCACCGGTATGAAATTTACGGCATGTAATGCCTTAAGAGAGAATATTATGAAAATGATATATAGGTGGTACATGACCCCAGTCAAGCTTGCAAAAATATATCACTTGCCCGATAATAAATGTTGGAAATGTAAAGAAACTGAAGGTACATTCTTTCACCTTTGGTGGACGTTCCCAAGGATTAAGGCTTTCTGGGAAATGATTTATAATGAAATGAAAAAGGTATTTAAATATACCTTCCTGAAGAAACCAGAGGCCTTTCTCCTGGGCATTGTCGGCCAATTGGTGCCAAAGAAGGACAGAACTTTTTTTATGTACGCTACAACAGCAGCAAGAATACTTATTGCAAAGTATTGGAAGACACAAGATTTACCCACTTTGGAAGAATGGCAGATGAAGATGATGGACTATATGGGATTGGCAGAAATGACTGGCAGAATCCGGGACCAGGGAGAAGAGGCGGTGGAAGAAGATTGGAAGAAATTTAAAGACTATCTACAGAAATATTGCAAAATTAATGAATGTTAGAATGATGTTGGATAGAAATTAAGTGGTTTCCAGCTGTAATGCTTTAAGAATATGGAAAAAGGGTAAATAGGTAAAAAAAGTTAATAAGAATATGCAAAAATGAATTGATAATGGATGAAAATACTGAGTTATAAAATGTCAAGTTTTAGAGATAAGATGAATGAAAGAGGGTAAGAATTTGCTGATTTGATTATTTAAATGGGAATACAAGAAGGGGAGGTGTGAGGAAGTCAAAGAAACAAGCAAATGAGTTTTAAATTATGAAAAAGAATTGTTTTTAATATTTTGTATCTTTTTTCTTTTCGTGTGTGTTTACTCTTATTTTTTTTCTTGTTTTTCTACTATGTGTTTTTGTATATTTGTTTTTTGTAAAATCTTAATAAATATTTCTTTAAAAAAGGGAATTAAGTATAACTAGATTATTAGAGTAAAATAAGGTTAGAAATGTTAAGATAATTATAGGATAGAAAGCAGAGGAAGATGGAAAGGAATTGCTGAAATAATTAATAGAAGTGGAATACAAAAAGGGAGGTGTGAGGAGGTCGCTGAAATAAGTGAATGAAAGATAAGATAATGAAATTGTTTGGTGTGTTTTAAATTGTTTTTATTTAGTTTTGTTAGTCTAATGTGTTATTGTTATGTAGTGTTTTTATGTTATACTATGTAGTGTTGTATTGTATTGTTTATTTTGTTTTGTTTAAATTGTTGGAAAAGCAATAAATATTATTATAAAAAAAACAAAACAAAATCACTGCTTTAACTCAGAAAAAGAAGGGAGCATCTGTGCATGTCATTCCGGTCAAGTTGCACCGAAGTGGGACTTGTTCATCTGAGCTCCACAGGCTGGTTTTTTTAATTGTTTGACTGGGATTGTTTGTTGGTTTTTCTTTAATTTGGGGCAAGGCCTTTTTATGTGCCCTTTCAATCCCCAAGAGCCAGCACTGTAAATCAGTTTTAAGGGAGTCTTAGAAGCACAGCTGCCGCCACCCCCACCCCCCACCCCCCAACATCACCAGCAGTTACACATACAGGCTTTTAAAACTTAGTTAATATCTTTTTAAAAAAGTTAACCTTGTAATTCCTAAATCATTTTAAACACTTTGAAATAATTTCTAAAATTCTGCTTTTTAACATTTATGTAAATGATGTAATAAAGGAACCCAAATGGCCAGATATTTCCCTGTTTCAGTTTTATCCCATAATGTATCCATTTTGCTACATGCCAACGATACGGTGTTGTTAGCACAAACGCAAATGGGTATGAGGCGATTACTAAAGAACTTTGGGAGACTGTGTCGTAACAAAGATTTGAATACAAGTTATTCCAAGACAAAAGTCATAGTATTGGGGGCACAGCCCAGGAAGCAGAAATGGCTCCTAAATGGACAAGCCATTGAACAAGTCAGGCATTTCAACTACAGTGGTACCTCTGGTTGCGAACGGGATCCGTTCCGGAGCCCCGTTCACATCATGAGCAGAACGCAACCAGCGTCTGCGCGCGTGTGGGTCGCGATTTGCCGCTTCTGCGCATGCGCGTGACGTCATTCTGAGCGTCTGCACATGCGTGAGGAGCGAAACCTGGAAGTAACCCGTTCCGTTACTTCCGGGTCGCCGCAGGACGCAACCTGAAAAGACGTAACCTGAGCCGAGCGGAACAAGAGGAATGACTGTATTTGAGGATTTGCTTCTCTGATAGGAGTACTGGGTCTCATCAGATGACAGCCTCGGCCTTGAAGGCATCAAGATCTGCACAAGCAATTCTTAGCTTTACCAGAACTGAAGGCGGCAATGGGATTGCCCCTGCTCCGAGAAGATATACAGTGGTACCTCGGAAGTCAAACGGAATCCATTCCAGAAGTCCATTTGACTTCCAAAACATTCGGAAACCAAGGCGCGGCTTCCGATTGGCTGCAGAAGCTTCCTTCACTCAATCCGAAGCCGCGGAAGCCCCATCGGACATTTGGGCTCCAAAGAACATTCACAAACCGGAACACTCACTTGTGGCGTTCGGGAGCCAAAACATTCGAGTCGCAAGGCGTTTGGGATCCAAGGTACGACTGTATTGGTAAGGCGCCCCCACAGGTAACATGGGGGGGGGAGAATGATAGGAGGGGATCGAGAGAGACAGGGAAGCCCAGAGGGAACGCCCCACCTAGCCCAGCTCCGACCCCAAGCCAGTATCACCAGCGGCTGGAGCAAAAGAGCAGAGGAACCGCGCACCGGGGACCGGCTGGGGGCTAGAAGAATGCGGCGTGGACCCTCCCCTGCCAGTGCAGGGGGGCACAGCAAAAACCATGCTTTATGTTATTGAGTTTATTTTCAGTCCATTTCTTATCAGTATTTTAAAACCCTATGAACCCAGGTAGGCGGCCTGAACCATTGGAGCCCATTTCCTGGAACCGCCGTCTCAGCCCCGATCTAGGGACCTGACACCAAGCCCTGGGGGTCCCACAGGAGAATTCAAACTGCCCCTTTTTCTTGTTCCCTTCTCTCTCTCTCTCTCTCTCTCTCTCTCTCTCTCTCTCTCTCCCCTCCTTCTTCTTTAGTTATACACACAACCCTCCCTTTTTTATTAATACATTATTACTCATTATTCATCCATTTCTATTCACTTCTTACTCATTTACTCATTTTCATTATTATTACTCATTTTTCTCTTTTTTTAAAAAAGGTTTTTTTAATTTCTCATTAAAGAATTCTATATATATATCTACTTTTCCATCCCCACTCCCCCCTTTTTCTATTTACTTATTACAATGGTTTTTTTTCTTTTCCTTCTCTTTTCTGAACAAACAAACAAAAGAATTTTCAGTAGGATTTTTTGTGTTTTCTTTTTCTTTCTTTCTTCTTTTTCTCTCTATCTTTTTTCTCTGTTCCTTATCTTTTCTTTTCCATCTTGTCTTTTGTCTGTCACTATAACTTGAACCACCACAGCGACTTTTGATTTTTAAATAGAATTCCATTAGCCTTTACATTTTTAACTTTTGACTCTTATCTGCAAACTCCCAACCCCACCTCCCCACCTTAACACTGGGAGGGCCATGTCCCCGGAATTTGTGAAGACAGGATTCTCAAAAATACCTCTTCCTTGCAGATCCTGGAGTATTTCTGGCAACAGCTGGAGTTTTTCTTCAAGCTCCTGGACCTTCATACGCAATGCTTGATCATCCTTAAGTACTGTTTCCGCCCCCGTCTTAGGGCTATTGGGCGCCTTCTTCAGTATTTCAACATCCTGGAGAGGACAGACACTTCCTGCTAGACATTTACTCCAGACATTTACAGATGGCACAGAGGCACTGGTTGAAGAAGTTGGGAATGAGCAGACAGTGCTATTGCTGAGAAGGAGCTCCACCCCAGGGTGCTAAAGAGCTCTTTCCCTAGCCTGCAGGTGCCAGAAGGCCAAGCGCTGGTGTTGCAGTGGTGGTACTTCAGAGGAGTATGAGAAAAGGCTGCTCGGGATTCTGGGTATATAAATGGCCTTGCCTGAAGCTGTGGATTGTGCTCTGCATTAGCAGAGAGCCTCTACTTAGTTGCAAATGAAGTACATTTCAGTTGTTATAGAAACCGGTGTTTCCATGCAGGCTTGTTCAGGAACTCTGTGAACTAGACAGCCGCTGTTTTAAACTGGCCCTTTTTCTGGCAGGTTAAACGATTAAAGTTGACTTGATTCACTTCATCCGCCAACTACCCTTCTAAGCAACCAGAACAATTACAAATAAAAGGCTCTCCAACCGTGCACTATCCCTATCTGCAAGCGAGCTCTCCCACAAAGTGGGTGGGGGGGGACAGGGGATCCCCTCTGCTGTACTTTGCCTCAACGCCCCAAAGACAAGCCGTCCAGCTGGAGAAAAGGGGGGAGGGGTGTACGCCACAGGAACGGCCAAGAACGCTGTTTTTTGCTCAGCAATGAGGCGTTAAAGCAGACAGACCTTCCTCTGGGTGTGCTCTCTCGGGTTGGGCTCTCCCTCTCCTCGGTGGCGGCGGCTGCAGCAAGGTCGGGGCATCCCCCCAGCCAGCGGATTGGCTGGCTGGAACTGGCTGGAATGTCCCCGGATTTAATTAATGTCCCCGGATGTAGTCTGGACCTCCGATGCTGCTTGCTGCCATGGCGTCAGCCATGTTGCAGCGCAGGAAGTCCCCAGGCGTAAATCCGGGGACATTCCGGGGACAAATTTCTGCCGGGGACAGATTGCTGAATCCGGGGACTTTCCCTGGCAACCGGGGACACCTGGTAAGCCTCCTTCTGGCCTTACCTGAGCAGCAAGTGCAGCTTGTCCTGGATCACCGTGGATCCCTTCAGCTGCCATCAAGCTCCCAGGTGTGGATCTGTTGTCCTGATCTGATTTTTAAATAGAATTCCATTAGCCTTTACATTTTTAACTTTTGACTCTTATCTGCAAACTCGCAGCCCCACCTCCCCACCTTAGCACTGGGAGGGCCATGTCCCTGGAATTTGTGAAGACAGGATTCTCAAAAATACCTCTGGCTTGCGGCTCCTGGAGTGTTGCTGGCAACGCCTGGAGTTTCTCTTCAAGCTCCTGGAGATCCACACCGAATGCTTGAGTGTCCTTAAATACTGTTTCAGCTGCAAGCCACACCTCAGCCAAAAGAGCTGCTATCACTGAGAAAAAGTTTAAAAAGTTTTTTTTTTAATTTCTCATTAAAGAATTATATATATATATATATATATATATATATATATATATATATATATATCTACTATTCCATCCCCACTCCCCCCCTTTTTCTATTTACTTATTACAATGGTTTTTTTCTTTTCCTTCTCTTTTCTGAACAAACAAACAAACCATTTTCAGTAGGATTTTTTGTGTTTTCTTTTTCTTTCTTTCTTCTTTTTCTCTCTATCTCTTTTCTCTCTTCCTTATCTTTTCTTTTCCATCTTGTCTTTTGTCTGACACTATAACTTGAACCACCACAGCGACTTTTGATTTTTAAATAGAATTCCATTAGCCTTTACATTTTTAACTTTTGACTTTTACATTTGTAACTTTTAACTTTTGACAAGCTCCCAGGTGTGGATCTGTTGTCCTGACCTGAATACAAAAGAAGTGATTTTACATCTCCATTCCAACACGAAACGAAAGCCCAGAGCCTGGCTTCATGCTCCCCCTGATCTGGAATATGGTCACTTCCAGCCCCCTCCCAGCCCAAGGATCTCCTTGTAGAGGACTGATTGTATGACAGAGAGGTTTTCTGTGGAGTGCTGCCTCCCTCTGCTGGTGCAAGCTGTTTCTCCAGCAGAAAAATGCTTCCTGGTAGATTGGAAGTGGCCACCCCTCTTTCTCCAACCCATTCCATATGCATCCCGACCCCAGCTATCAGGATTTGCCATCTGGCCTGACTCTACAGTGCTGCTGATACACAAGATAGGCAATAGCCTGCCACTCACTAACCTAACTGCAGCCTTGCAGGAAAAGAATATAAGAGCAGCCAGATATTTTGTAGTTCAGCCTATTCACATAAGCAGACCAGTCCTCTGCAGCGCACACCCTCCTACTCAAAACCAAGTCAGCTCACCACCATAAACTGGGCCTCTTTCTCCTGCTTCACTTCTGAGATATTTCAGGGCAGGCTGGATTAAAGTCGGCTCACATTCCTGGCAAGGCTGTTTCCGTCCACAGAATTTGTTCTATGAGACACATGAGCCAAATAGCCGAGGAGACAGTTTTTTAGCTGCCTGTCATTCATACACTTTATACTGAAAGGATTTCAGGGGCAGATGCTCTTTTTCTGCATGGAGGGTGGGGGGTTTCCAAAGGGGCACTATTCAGACCTGCATTCATGGCTTATGAGTCGTAGCCGTGTGACAACTGCACCTCATGCTGATGTGTTGAAGGGCTGATGTTGCACTTCCAGGTAGAAGAGCTCGTTGGCATTATTTTAGGCTCTGTGTCAATTGACTTTGTGACATGATGGGGGGGGGAGTTCTTATTTTTAGAGTATTTACCTGCAACCTATTATGTGGGAATCTCAAGGTACTTTACAACTAGGTCAGAAAATAGGCAAACATTGAAATGCAGCAGAATAAACAGGCCTACAGTAAAAAAATATCCTTCAAAGCCCATATTGGCTGGCAGCAGCATCCCCCCAAGTCCATGATGGATAAACACTTTCCCCACATGGAGCAGAATTGCACCCATGTTGGCAAAGGCCTCCTTTCTAGAAGGGGGAGCAGAGGCTGCCCCCACCCACTGCTCTCTTCTCCCAGGCATCTGAAGAGACAAACGGCTCCCCTTCTCTACCTGTGTGCCACAAGCCTGAATTGCAAGACAGTTCCCACTTTGGGGCAATAGGGAACAAACATGCAGAGGACGAGTTCTGAGGCTCCCCCAACAAAACCATTTCCCTGGGCCCACCTGCCAGCCTGCTGCTGGCTGGCTGCCCACCCACAGGAAAACGGCACGATTCTCCCCACCAACAGGACATAACAATAAGATGGGCACTATAACATAGGACTTCCTAACTTGTGAGTTCTGATGAGCCGCTGCTGCTTCCCCAGTTTAAAGGATGGCGGCTCAGGTGAGCCATTAAGCTAGAAGGAGGAAAAGGACCGGCCCCGGGATGGGCTGTCTGCCTTCCTTTTGCCTTCCACCTCACGACATCCTTCCCCAGCCTGGTGCACTCCAGGTGTTCTGGGGCTCCATCTCTCACCAGGCCCAGGCAGTATGGCCAGGGGTCAGGGATGGGGGCAGTTGTCCAAACCAGCTGGAGAGACTCAAGGAGGGCATTACAGCCTCAAAGCCCTTTCCCTACCTCTCAATCTGGACTTACCTGGCCTTGCCCCTGGCCGCCTTTAGCCAGATCAGCTGTGCTTGGAGCTGGGACAGACCCCTCTGGAGACTTAGAGGCAGAGGAAACAGCCTGGGTCCCCTGGAGAGCACTCTCAAAGGAGATGCCCTCAAAGCTTATCATACTTTTCCTACTCCCAGACTGCAGGCTAGAGAACGTCGCTGCACACTGGTGACCCGTTCCCTGGGAAGAAGAAACCTCATCCAGAGATGGGAGGGAAGCACTTTGGCCAGTGCCATGGGGCCTTTCTTCGGAAAGCTGCTCGGGGACCTGCAATGGAGCACTGCCCAAGGAGGAGGAAATGTGGGAGGCCTGCTGGGAAGGCTGCTGGGACCCCGACTCTTCCTGGCTAAGGGAAGCAGCTCTTCCAGTGGCATCTCTGGGAACAGAGGGCATCAAAGTGAGCTGGCAATGAGAATGCTCAGCCAGGTGGGAGCCGGAGGTCTCTGGGGTCGCACCCAGGGATTCATTGGGCGAACTTTTCTTCTCCATTCTGTGGACACGAAGGCAAGTCTTCTGACCACTGTACCAGCTGGTTTCAAAGGCTATTTTTTATGAAAGCTTGAAAAACAAAGAAAACACAATATACAGAAATCAGTGTCAGATATCAAGCATTTTGAAAACATAAAAATGAAAAGAAACAGAAGACGAAAAGCTTTCTTCTTTGTTGCAAAGTAATTCCCAAGAATAAGCCCAGAGTAGGTAGGCCTTTTTACTCCGGGGGAAATCACCGGCAATTTCATGCCAAATGCAGCAGAGGGAAGGGGCACAGGAGCTGCTATGAAACAGACGATCCTCAAATCACAGCTGTTTGATACAGGGATGGAATCGATCCTTTTGCTTCAGTAAAAACCTCAAGGGTTGTAGGTTGTGGTTAAATGAACTGGATGGTGTTACGAAGGATCTCAAAATGAAACACCGTTTTTCGATTTGAAAACTGTTGAATGATCTTTACCTATCCTGGGAACAGTACATGAAGAACTACATGAAGATGATGTACAGATGGTATACAACACCAGTGCAGTTAGGGAAAATGTACAAAACTAGTTCAAATATATGTTGGAAGTGTAAGGAAAAGGAGGGAAAATTTTATCATATGTGGTGGGAGTGTAAGGTAATTAAAACATTTTGGGAAATGATATACAATGAATTGAAGAAAATGTCCCATTTAACATTTGTTTAAAAACCCGAGGCATTTTTGTTGGGGATTGTAGGGAAAGATCTGCCAAAAAAGTTGAAAAACATCTTCATGTATGCGACAACGGCCGCGAGAGTTCTGGTTGCGCAAGGATGGAAGACTGAAGAAACCCCAACTAAAGAATCATGGCAAGAAAAATGGATGGACTATGCAGACGTGGCAAAATTGACATATAAGCTACAGGACAAGGATAACTATGACTTTAAGGATGAATGGGAACCTTTCACAAAATCTCTGAAGACACAACAAAGTGAATTGGACTCCTTGGCAGGTTTTGAATAAACATCCACAATTTTTTTTTTACTGATAATAATCAGCTATACAGTTTGAGGATCTATACAACTGTTACGGAAAAATTCCGGGTGCGAGTCTGCTCAGCCTCCCGGCTCGTCGGACTAAGTCCGCGGGTCCTAGCGGAAAATGAGCTCAGCCGGACACAGGAGCAAGATGCGGAGATCCAAGGTTTATTGCGCAACAGGTTCAAGACAAGATTGAACAGCCAGAAAAGGGGTGACACCAACTTTTAAAAGTTCCCTCCAAGTCCCAGAATACAGTGCAAGAAACGTCATGAATACATTATGGGAAGGTTGGGTTTCACAACTTACATCATGAATATGTCACGGAAAGGTGGGGTTACACACATTAGCATTTCAGGGAAGGGAGGGGGTAGTGTGCAGAGTAAGAGATATGCATAGATAAGCACTTCCTGAGTACCGGTGATGATAAAACAATAGTCCAGATATGCATCGTCTGCCACCTGGCATTGCCCGGAGGAAGGGCTTGGCAGAACGATCTGACAGGATTAGGGTCTTCCTGAGTACGTGACTTGTTGCTTAGGAGATTATGGAGGCAAGCAGGGTGTCGTAGAGTCCTGAGGGAGCTGAGTCGATTGACACCAGAACGAAGGAAATCGGTACTATGATTGATTTTATATGAATTTTAGAAGTTTTAGCTTATTTCAAGTTCACTCTCATATTGTTAATCAAAGTCGGAAGTGAATGGATACATTGTTGCAGCTCTTGATACATTCAAGGGTCCAGGAGTTTCGGTTCCATTGTTCTCCCAGCAGGGGAGCTGTCAGCAACTTGTCAAGAGGTTAAATGAGGCGTGCAAAGCTAGCTGAGCTACCTCTGCACGGCGAATGCACGGTCCTGATTGGCCAAAGCGCGGCCATTATAGTCAATGGGAGATGCATTTTGACACGGTCTACCCACATTAGAAATGGAGCGAGAGGAAAGCTTAAGAAAGATGGTGGGCTTATTTCGCCCGTATAGAGAGAGAGGGAAAAGTCCTTTATTTACAGGACTAGGGTGCAGTGTGGTGCTTGTGCGACAGTGTGGGGTTTGAGGGGTTAGGGAGCCGTCGAGGTCGTCGCCTCGGGTCCACTGGTGCTGGTGGAGGGACCGAGAACGGTACCCCCCCCTCCTTCCGTATCAGTCCCCCATTCGGAGATAGATTTGCATTAAAGTTCTATAAGAACTTGCAAATCCTTTCTCCGCACCCTATATTTCTGTGATCTCATATTCCCCTTCTCCCAGGTGTCTCATCTGCACATATTCAGGGAAGACAGGGGCGCTGTGTGAACGGGAATAGGATCGGAAGGAAAGAGGGGCAGATTGTCTAGGACAGCGAAAGAGAGAACAGCAAGGTGTCGCACAGTGGATAGCACAGCAGAGTACTGAGATGCAAAGGACAGCAATAAGGACAGTAATAAGTATAACCTTAAGCAATTGTCGGAGCCATCCAAGCTTCGGTAGCCATCCCCACAGGTCTAGATCGGACAGTCCCTCATGCTGTATGTCGTTTAGTCTTCCTGCTAGTTCATGGATATTATTTAGATGTCCGGTGATATTTAAAGATTGGTCAGTCACATATGTGCAGCATTCGGTACCTATTAAGGCACACGTCCCTCCCTGGCTGGACAACAGAAAATCCGTCGCAATTCTGGTCTGTAAACTTAGCTGTCTTACCTCAGACAGTTCCGACACGAGGGAGTCTGTAATTTGGGTTGCTTCCTGCATGAATTTGAGAAGGATGTCAGTGAGTCGGAGGATGTCCACATGGTTAGATCCTGCTCCATAAGCGGGAAAGAGGGCTCTGCCTACCGTCTCCCCATTGGCAGCGACATCTGACAGGTCTGACAGCCCCTTCTGTTCTCTCCTGTTCCTCTGCCTCCCGGGGGGTAGATGTGGAACCACTCTGATTCCGGGAACAATGTACCCGACAAAGCAGGATCCCGACATATGCGGGCTTACCCAAGTGTATGCGCGGTGTCCACATACCCAGAATAAGCCGCTGAGGTAGGATTCCATCCTCCCGGAGGCAAAAGCTTGCAGCAGCATAGAGTCCGTAGGCTGGGGTTTCCAATGGGGTTGGTGTCCGACCACAGTGGCCCAAGCACTAGTGAGGTTGGGGTAAGTGTGGAAGCCAGTGGTGTCGGCAACGGTGACTTCGCCGGTGGATAGGATTTCCAAATTGGAATTACATGTGCTAGATCCGATGAAGGTCCCATCCCCGGTGAAGCAACGACAGAGGGGTCCCTTCGTGGGGGCGGTGAGATACAGGTATTGGTGTGTCAGGTTCAATGCAGTTAGGTTCCAGGAGGTGACGTCTCCGGAGCGGAACTGCTCCAAGGTTACTGGCATTGGGACCAGGGGTAGGCTTTGTTGGAGGTGGCTGGGTGCATGGGCGCAGATCCAGCAGTCGGGATAGGGTGCTTCCTTTGCCACCTGACTGAGGAGCTTGATGTAGGAGTTTTGTTCCCAGGATGAGAGGAGGTCTTCTCCGGGGATGGAGGGGTCTGTGCCGAGTCGTCGGGGTGCGGTACCTACTGGGTGAAGTGGATCGGTAGTGTTGAGGAGTCGCCTATCTTTGGCGATGCCCCCGCACCTCAGTGGTCCGACATTGTCCCATGTGGGGGAGCGTGAAGGGTGCACGGGGTGGTGCCATCCTTCCAGGTATTCGGCCCCCTTCCATTCATGGGTGACTCCAAGGTTCCACAAGCAACAGAACCGCCTCAGACAAAGTCCCTGGAGTTGAGACTTCCGAGGTCCTGGGGTCATGAGGAGGCATTGGAATCCGAAAATCAAGTTCTCGGAGGGATGGTTCGAGTCCGTGTATGCCGGCGAAGCTCCCCGTACCTTGCTTTCGGTCCAATTAGGGCTCCGCGTGATCTCCCCATTTTCGTAAAGAAGGTATGTCCCGTTATAGCACTGCAGTCGGTAAAACGAGTGATCAAGCGTGAGGGCAGCGGACCCGATGCGGTGTAGGTCTTTATCTCGGATGAAGAGTTCCCAATATTCATTGTTCGTGAGCCGGGGTACAAGCGAATGGCGCAGAAGGGTCCGGGATTCCAGGAGACAGAAATCAAAGTCCCCCATTCGGTCAGGGTTAGACTTTCCCCCGGTCTCGACCTTGTGGTAGTCCAGGAAATGATAATCCGTTTGTAGTCCGGTACAGTGGTCTGATGAGAGAGGCGACATTCTGGTCAGGGTGACGAGGAGAAGGAGGGAAAGGATCAAATTCATAATCAGGTCGTAGTCACACGGGGTTAAAGGAAGGAGGCAACCTACGGGGTTGCCAAGGTAAGTTGCGAGGCAAACTGTCAAAGTGAGGTACCAAACTGGCTGTCAAAGTGAGCTGTCAAACTGGCTGTCAAGGCGAGCTGTCAAAACCAACGGAAGTCTACGGAGCTGTCAAAGTGGCTGTCAAAGCGAGCTGTCAAAACCAGCGGAAGTCTATGGAGCTGTCAAAGTGGCTGTCAAAGCGAGCTGTCAAAACCAGCAGAAGTCTATGGAGCTGTCAAAGTGGCTGTCAAAGCGAGCTGTCAAAACCAGCGGAAGTCTATGGAGCTGTCAAAGTGGCTGTCAAAGCGAGCTGTCAAAACCAGCGGAAGTCCATGGAGCTGTCAAAGTGGCTGTCAAAGCGAGCTGTCAAACTCGTTTAAAGCGGAGTTTGATGGCGTTGGTGTGGGGGATGATCTCGGAAGTCCAGTTGGGTGTAGTGGCGTCCGGTCCGGTCTGTTGAGCCCGACCTTGGCCCCGATCTGGTCCGGTCTGTTGAGCCCGACCTTGGCTCCGATCTGGTCCGGTCTGTTGAGCCCGACCTTGGCTCCGATCTGGTCCGGTCTGTTGAGCCCGACCTTGGCTCCGATCTGGTCCGGTCTGTTGAGCCCGACCTTGGCTCTGATCTGGTCCGGTCTGTTGATCTTCGTCGTCGATGTATGAGGTTGGCGAAGCGGGCGGAGTCGAAAAGGTGAAGTCGTCCCCGAAGTCTTCTTCCGCCTCCGGAGGGGGGGGTGCCGACTTGCACCTTGTGTGATGTAGCCAGGAGTTTTTCTCACCTACTTTCACGGCGGTTGGTGATGTCAGCAGGATTTGGTAGGGACCTTCCCACGCAGGTTGAAGGGGTTCCTTTTGATAGACTTTGACGAGGATCCAGTCACCTGGATGGAAGGAGTGGGCTTCGACGTCGATGGGTAGATTCTGTCCCTCGAGGGCCGCGTACTGGTGAAGGCGCTGTAGCTGTGTCTGAAGCTGAATGACATAATTAGTGAGTTCTGCCTCCCCTAGTTCGAGTTCAGAGAGGGGAAAGATAGTGTTATAGACGGGAGGAGGTCTCCCGAATAAGAGTTCATATGGAGATAGTTTCAGTGGTCCAGTAGGGGCACTCCTTATATTATGAAGAACTAGTGGGAGTGCATTTACCCATTTCAGTCCAGTGAGTTTACAGAGTTTTCCTAGTTGAATTTTAATTTCTTGGTTCATGCGCTCTACTTGACCAGAAGACTGAGGGTGATAGGGTGTGTGGAGATCCAATTTTATTTGTAGAGCTCTCGCCACTAATTGCACTATTTGAGCAGTGAAATGGGTTCCTCTGTCACTGTCTAGGCGACGGGGAATGCCAAACCGAGGAATGATGTCTTGTAGGAGGGCTCTGGCTACTACGGAAGCGGTGGGTTTCCTACAGGGGAATCCCTCTACCCAGGAGGAGAGCTTATCTACTATGATCAAGGCATGTTTGAAGCCCTGGCAGTGCGGTAGGTCGATAAAGTCCAATTGTAGGCTTTCAAAGGGGACGAATGCCCACAGCCTGGCTCCCGGTGGCGTTCGGGGTTGTCGCTTGGGGTTAAAGGAGTTGCAAGTGGTACAGTTCTTTGATGCGGCTGTGGCTGCGACTGCAAGTCCCGGAGCGTACCAGGACCTCTTAACATGCTCTATCAGCCTTCCCTTTCCCCAGTGTGTTCGTTGGTGGAGGACCCTCACCAATTTTGGAACCCAGGATTTTGGAAGGACGGTCCTGCCATCGGGGAGGACCCACACACCGTCTTGCTCGAATGCACCCACAGAACGCCAGAGGGTCTTTTCTTCTTCAGGGGTCTCTTTGTAAATTTGTGTGGGATCTATGTTGGCCGGGATTTGTAGGGCTTGAAATTCTGACTCGTTGTTCGGGGGGCGGAGCGCAGCTGACTGAGCCGCCTTGTCAGCTCGTCTGTTACCCCGTGATACTGGGTCCCTACCCCAGGTGTGTGCTTTGCAATGCACAACTGCGATCGCGGCCGGTAGGTGGATGGCAGTCAGGAGCCTTTCTACTAGGGCAGCATGTGAAATTTTAGAGCCAGCTGCCGTCAGGAAGCCTCTTTGTAGCCAGATTTGACCGGTAGTATGTACCAATCCAAAGCAGTATTTACTGTCGGTATAGATGGTAGCCCGCTTGCCTTCGCTGATCTCACAGGCGCGTATGAGTGCTATTAATTCAGCAGCTTGAGCACTATACTGTGGGTTAATTGGGTTGGATTCTAAGGTTTCAAAATCAGTAACCACGGCGTATCCCGTTTTCCTCTCCCCCTCCACAACTTTTGAACTGCCGTCTGTGTACAGTATTAGGTCTGGGTTCTCCAAAGGTAGATGATCTAAGTCTTCCCTGGGTCTCTCTGCTTGTCGAACTATGGTGGCGCAGTCGTGGTGTGGGGTTCCATCATCAGGGAGAGGCAGAAGGGTAGCTGGGTTAAGGGAGTTGACTTGTTTGATGGTAACGTTTGATGGTGTTAATAGGAGGGCTTCATACTTGTTTAGTCGGGAGTTTGAAAAGTGATGGCAGCCTCTCAAAGTTAGGAGGGTGGAAACAGAGTGGGGAACATGAATGATGATTTCGTGTCCTAGGACTGTCTCTTGAGCCTTTTCAAGGAGGATTGCTGCGGCGGCTATGGCCCTTAGGCAGCTTACTGCCCCTTTTGCGGTGGTGTCTAATTGCAGACTATAGTATGCCACAGGTCTCTCTTGGTCTCGGAAAGGCTGAGTCAGTACCCCTGAGGCTACCCCCATGTGCTCATGGATAAACAGGTTGAAGGGGATTCTGTAGTCAGGTAAACCTAGAGCGGGGGCAGATCTTAGTTCCCGCTTTAGTCGCTCGAAAGATTTATAGGCTTCTTCTTCCCATATTAAGATGTCCGGGTGGTCTTGGCGGGTCATGGCGGACAGGGGCCTCGTTATTTCACTGTAACCTGCGATCCAGGCCCTGCAGAAGCCAGCCATGCCCAGAAATCCCCGCAATTGTCGTTTAGTTTTTGGAAGGGGAATTTTTGTCACTGCTTCTATCCTGTCAGTGGCTAAGCTTCGGGTGCCTACTCCTAAGATGTGCCCGAGGTACTTCATTTCTTGCTTGCAGTATTGTAATTTTTTTGGTGAGACCTTATGTCCCTTCCGGGCTAGTTCAGCAAGGAGATGTTTGGTATCAGTTTTACATGCTTCCTCACTAGTAGAACAGAGGAGCAGATCGTCTACGTAAAGCAAGAGGGAGGAGCCAGCAGGGAGGTGTACATCCTGCAGATCTTGATGCAGTATGGCTGAAAAGATCGCGGGTGACTCCACGTACCCCTGGGGTAACCTAGTCCAGGTTAATTGGCTAGGGCCCCAGGTGAAGGCGAAGAGGAATTGACTGGCAGGGTCTAGGGGTATGCTAAAGAAGGTGGAGCATAGGTCCGCAGCTGTATATCATTCAGTCTCTGCTGGTATGGCGTTCAAGAGGGAATTTGGGTTGCCGACCACTGGGTGGCGGGGTATGACAAATTGGTTCACCAGTCTGAGGTCTTGGACAAAGCGGTATCGAACTGGGGCTCCTTCTACAGACGGTTTCTTAACTGGGAGCACTGGGGTATTGCATGGGGACGCACAAGGGACCAGGATTCCCTTTTCGAGGAAGTCCTCTATCATGGGTGTTAGTCCTTCGATGGCTTCCTTAGGTAAAGGATATTGTTTTGTGCACGGGAAAGGTAGATCAGTTTTGTAGGTGATTTTTACGGGGATTGCTGATAGTAGGAGGCCCACTGAGGTTGACTCGGTGCCCCATAGGGAGGAGGGTAAGTCGTCCAACTCAGGAGGGAGCACTGGAGATTGCCTGTCTGCTTTTTCTTCTGCTATTATTCCCTGGAATGCGGGGATAGATTCCTCAGGCATGTGTAGGTAGATGCCCTCCTTGGAACATTTAATTGTCGCATTTAATTTGCAAAGTAAGTCCCTTCCGAGGAGGTTTACAGGGCTGCTGGTTAGGAGGAAGGTATGTTCAGCGAGCAGGGGTCCGAGGGTAACTTTAGATGGGCGTGAAAGTGGGCAAGTACGGGGTATCCCATCCAGTCCCATAACTTTTCTGGTCTCTGAGCCTGGTTCCAAATGGCTATTCGTTAAGGTGGAATATGTGGCTCCAGTATCTAAGAGGCATTGGTAGGGATGGCCGTCAATCTCTATGGTGCAAAACGGGTCTTCTGAAGATAAAGTTAGGATCGGACAGATAGTTTGAGTTTGGTTGGGATCCCCTTTTAATTGTCAATAAGTTTCTCGATCGTCCGGAGGAGGTTGGTTAGGGGGGTGCAAGGGTGGTGCGGTGGCGTTTGTCCAAGGGTGAGTGGGTGGAATTATTGCGGGCATTTGGGTCCTCGGTCCTGGTAGGGGTCTTTGGGTTTGAGCAGGTACATTTGGAGGCGTCGGTTGGTTGAAGGGGGCCGAGGGGGTCGTATGAGAGGTATAGGTGGTGGGTGTGGGGTTTCCATACCCGTGGGCCGTATTAGGATGCGGTACGCTATAGGCCATATTATTGAGGTAGGGGCAAAACCTTCTTATGTGCCCTTCTTCTTGACAGTAGAAGCATCCTCCAGTAGTGGGTCCCCACGGTCTATGGGGATTTGGAGGTCCTCCTCCCCGGACCCCCCTTCCTTGACTGAAACCTCTGCCTCTGGTGGAGTGTGGTTCCATACTAAGGGCAAGGATCTGCTCAGCTTCAGGTTTGGGGTCTTTTCTTTTCCTCTCATCTCGAGAATTATAAACAGATTTTGCAATAGAGAGGATTTCACTGACGCTTTTTCCGTCATACCCTATTTGTAGATTAAGAGCCTTTCTAATGTCAGGGCAAGCTTGGTCTTTAAAGAAGCCCTTCACTATAACTTCGTGCTGGGGGTTATCTGGATCAATCCCTCCCCAGGTCTTGATGGCCGATACCAGCCTGGTATAATAGTCAGACGGGTGTTCGTTCGTCCCTTGTAATACAGTCTGGACCTTTGTCCAGTTGACAGTACGTTGCCCAGCAGCCTTAATGCCGTCTAGGATCGCTTTCTTGAATAACTTTAAACACCAAATCCCATTGGTAGTATTATAATCCCAGGCCGGTTCG
Organism: Podarcis filfolensis; assembly: GCF_964270895.1. Lineage (NCBI taxonomy): Eukaryota > Metazoa > Chordata > Lepidosauria > Squamata > Lacertidae > Podarcis > Podarcis filfolensis. The sequence goes on from NC_139619.1 coordinate 20,004,000, forward strand.
ATGCGTAGGCATTGAGCTGTGAGTGCTTCCACCCCTTCTGGGCGTCCCGTTTGATAATCTGGGAGTTCAATTACTTCCGCAGCCTTGGCTAAAATATCTGCCTTCTCGGCTTCGTTAAAAAGGGCGTTCAGGAGAACATGGACGTCCGGCCAAGTTGGGTTATGGGTTGAAAAAATAGCGCTGACCTGGCGGTGGCATTTGTCCGGGTCGTCTCTTAAAGATGGCATTTGATTTGACCAGGTTACCAGGTCTGCCGTGTAGAATGGTTGGTGGGTGTATACCATCCGAGGGGGTCCGTCTGGCTGCAGGGGTGGAATTGGCAGGGCCCTTAGGGGCATCTGGGTGGCTATCGGATCTGTGTCCCTTGACGTCCCCGGGGTCTCTTTGGGTTTCTCTGTTTGACTAGAGTCTCCTATGGTAACATTCTTTTTATCTCTAACTCGCAATCTCAGTTTTATGCCCCCCTGTGCTTCTGGTTCTCCTGCTCCTTCATCGCTGTCTGAATTCTCATTTAGGGCGGGTCGAGTACTTTCCCTATAATAGAATGGGATGAGTGTCTGTTCCATATGGTCATCTACAGGATGTCCTTCGTACGGGGGGGGGGTAGAGATTGCCTTCCAGGACTTAAGATTGGCAATTGATAGTTCGTAGTTTCCTTCGGAACTTGGAGTATTCCTCTGACCGTCTCGAAGGCGGCTAGGTATTCTAGCTGACGGGGCTTCCCCTCCATCAGATACTTTCTGAGGTATCGTAGGCGGTCTTCATTAAAAGAGCCTCCTTTTGGCCATCGTAACTCAGGTCTCGCGGAGGCTGTGCCTATAGGCCAAGTTTCTTTACAAAGGTCCTCTAACTTCTGTCTCGATAGTACTTTATGCCTGGGAATAGCCTTCCAATAAGAGATGACAAATTCGAGAGGGGAGTCGGGGTCTCTCTGGGATTCAGATGGCTTTCTGGAAGCCTTCCTCCCGGAGTGAGCCCGCTCGTGCTTGGAAGCTTGGGTACCCATCTTAGATTCACGCGTGTCTGGGGTAAAGAGAAGAGAGGTTTATTGGGGGGGGGCTGGGGTTTATTAGGGAATGCTATACTCAGTTGCTTGGCAACTTCCTAACAGGGTTTCCTTTTAGAGAGCTCTTCTACCTAATTCCTTATTTCTTCCTTTCTCACTTATTTTCTTCCTTCCTTACTTATCTATTTCCTGGGGTTTTCCTTTCCACTCTGCCGAATCCCGCCCAATTCCTCTTGAGCTATCCCTCCTGGCAACCTCCTACCTATCGTTACAATCTCAGGAAAAGGGGCCCTACTGGACGCCCGCGCCGTGCGGTGCCAGATCGGGTAGTCCCTTGATAGAGTTTTTTCTTTTTGGCGGAAAATCCCCCTTGCTTTCGGAAGCGGGCTCACGCACGATACACGTGTTACGTGGCCCGACCGGTGCGGCTGGGATTATTGATAGAAAGGAAGACCCCTTCCTGCCCCCTTCGTAAGGGCGCTCGGGAAGTTTGGAAAAAGAACTCCAGCCCCTTGCTTTCAACTGAGATGTCCGTTGCGGGGAGTCGGCTGTCTTTCCAAGCCGGGTCTCTCCGTCTTATTTTCGGACTCTCAATTGGTGCGGCTGACTGGAGGGTTTGAGAGGAGAAAGAGATAGAGCTCAAAACCCCCCTTTCGGGTCGAGCGACAGTCCACGGTCTCTCTCAGCAATTGGACCAAGAGACAGGCGAGAAAGAGCGATAGAGAGGAGGGCAGAGAATTCAGTTGCCAGGAGATTCCACCCCCTTCCCACCAGTGCACTGGGTTTTCCTTTTCCTTATACTCACGTGTCTTCTATGATGATCCCGGGATCGAAGAAGCCGGCTGGATGTCCTTTGCTCCCCGGCTGAACCCTGGGACGTTTGATTACCGCCCGGAGGATGGCCGGGGGTCCAAAAGGTCTTCCCAGGCAAAGTGGCCCGGAGCCGGCTGAAGATTTCGGGGCCCCCGGTCAGCAACACGGGAGAACCGCCCGCCCCACGTTGGGCGCCAAATGTTACGGAAAAATTCCGGGTGCGAGTCTGCTCAGCCTCCCGGCTCGTCGGACTAAGTCCGCGGGTCCTAGCGGAAAATGAGCTCAGCCGGACACAGGAGCAAGATGCGGAGATCCAAGGTTTATTGCGCAACAGGTTCAAGACAAGATTGAACAGCCAGAAAAGGGGTGACACCAACTTTTAAAAGTTCCCTCCAAGTCCCAGAATACAGTGCAAGAAACGTCATGAATACATTATGGGAAGGTTGGGTTTCACAACTTACATCATGAATATGTCACGGAAAGGTGGGGTTACACACATTAGCATTTCAGGGAAGGGAGGGGGTAGTGTGCAGAGTAAGAGATATGCATAGATAAGCACTTCCTGAGTACCGGTGATGATAAAACAATAGTCCAGATATGCATCGTCTGCCACCTGGCATTGCCCGGAGGAAGGGCTTGGCAGAACGATCTGACAGGATTAGGGTCTTCCTGAGTACGTGACTTGTTGCTTAGGAGATTATGGAGGCAAGCAGGGTGTCGTAGAGTCCTGAGGGAGCTGAGTCGATTGACACCAGAACGAAGGAAATCGGTACTATGGTTGATTTTATATGAATTTTAGAAGTTTTAGCTTATTTCAAGTTCACTCTCATATTGTTAATCAAAGTCGGAAGTGAATGGATACATTGTTGCAGCTCTTGATACATTCAAGGGTCCAGGAGTTTCGGTTCCATTGTTCTCCCAGCAGGGGAGCTGTCAGCAACTTGTCAAGAGGTTAAATGAGGCGTGCAAAGCTAGCTGAGCTACCTCTGCACGGCGAATGCACGGTCCTGATTGGCCAAAGCGCGGCCATTATAGTCAATGGGAGATGCATTTTGACACGGTCTACCCACGTTAGAAATGGAGCGAGAGGAAAGCTTAAGAAAGATGGTGGGCTTATTTCGCCCGTATAGAGAGAGAGGGAAAAGTCCTTTATTTACAGGACTAGGGTGCAGTGTGGTGCTTGTGCGACAGTGTGGGGTTTGAGGGGTTAGGGAGCCGTCGAGGTCGTCGCCTCGGGTCCACTGGTGCTGGTGGAGGGACCGAGAACGGTACCCCCCCCCTCCTTCCGTATCACAACTTTGTAACATGCAGAAAATAGCAATATTAGAGAAACCAAAGACTGGAACTGAGGGAAGTTGGGAGGTGGGGAGGGGGGGGTTCTGGGGGGGGAGGGGGAGGGAGGAAAAATGGGGGCGGGGAATAAGGATATGTTTTTGGATAATATGTCTTGTTATAACTTTGAATAATTTATTTTTTTTTAATATCCTGGGAACAGTACACCGCAGTGGTGGGCAGTTCCACAGACCCTCCTCCTCTGCTCAAAATGCATACAGACCCATCTTTGCGCGGGGAAGATCCAGACAAAAGGAGTCTGTTTTCAAAGTACCCGCGGAGGGGTTTAGACGGCTCCATCCTCTTGCCTCCCCCGCCCCCCGATCACTGTTTCACTCCGGAAGGCGTCTCAGACCTGGGTGGAGCAGCCACAAATGACAGGCAAAGAGACAAGGTCCTGCCCAGATTCAGGCTTCCTCATGATCGTGTGGAATCTGTACACGTTTCGGTTGGAGCTTCCACTAGTGATTTATCTGTACAGGATCGGACTTCATTTCAGCCAACCACATCCTTCCTCTTCCCCCTCCCTCTTCCCCCGACAGCATACTAGAGTTCATATGGCTTTCAAAGCATGCTTTGAGAACTTGTATGCTTAGCTTTAAATTCCACAAAATTAGCCTATGGCTAGGATGCTATTTATCAAAGTCTGTGTCCATTAAGATATGGTCAGATACAAGTATGCTTTCCCCCTTGTTATACAATTATTATTTTTAAAATTGCATTCAACCATTTACTATTTAAACAGCTTATACACCACTTGACTATAATCATCTCTGAAGTGACACACAAGAAATACATTGCAGAAAAAGTTAACATGGATGACATCAGACTTCCGTTAAAAAGACCTGCTGGAATAAAAAAGGGATTCGGTAGGTGCTGGGTGCTCTGCCTGATGCTCTCAACTGACAAGATGTAGGTGTGGTTGAATCAAATGGGAACAGTGACCACAGCTGTCAGGGAATCAGGAGCAGGAGCACTGGGGAGAGAGGATTGGGAGAGCGAAGGGGAAGAATCCGAGGGCAGCGTAGGGGAGTATGACAGTGGCCCGAGAGATTCCATGAGCTTCTCCAGCGAATCAGAAGATTCCCAGAAGGGGGCGCCGATGGTCAGGGCAAGGGGGGTCCCAGGGGGGACGCACCAGAAACAAGGAGCCAGAGGGGAACCCCAAAGCAGCAGTGGAGGATCGGGACCAGTTTCCCCACCAGAGCGTAGTGGGGGGGAGGAGTCACATGTGTCAGGAGCAGTGTCTCCTCCAGAGAGGGAGTCAGGGCTGACCACGCCTCCAACGGAGGGGAGGTCAGTTGCAGCTAGCCCCCCCGATGGGGGAAGCAGTGACAGCAGCAGTGGAACGGTCAGGAGGAAAGTTGCTGGCTGGGCGCGCGCGCCAAGTTCAAATGTGCAGGCGCGCGGAACAGCAGGAGACCCGGATGGGGAACCAGCTCCTAAAGCCCGCCGGAGGGAGGGAGAAGGCTCAGGGGAATCAGCGGGAGAAGAGGCTAGAAAGGGCGGAACCCCGGCGGGCAGGCGGACCCAGAGGAGGAAGGAGCAGCGGAGAAGGTGGAGCAAGGCTAGACTCTTAAATTGGTGTCAAGGGGGAGGAGACTCAGACGGAGCATCAGTGGTCTGACACTTTAGACGTGGGGCTGCGCGCTGCGGCTCTGGAAGTGAAACTGAACTTCAATAAAGGCTTTTATACTTAACAACGAAGCAGCGTTGGTCCTTTGTGAGCTGGGACCTAGGGTAGCCCTGACAGTATGCTCCGTCTCACATAAAAGCCTCGCAGCGTGAGTTGGTGCAGCGAGGGGCAAGACTTGGTGTTTTGCGAGCTCACGAAGATAGGCAAAGATGACTACAGAGAGCCAGGTGAAAGAACTGCAAGAAGCAGTCACGACGCTTTACGCGGAAGTAGCAGCATCCAGGAAAAGAGAAGAAGAAGCAGTAGCGCTCTGCCGGGATCTGCAAGCCAGGTGGGACCGTTGGGGGAAAGAGGGGCTGCCAGGACCCAAACCGGAGGGAGTTGGCCTCGGGAAGAGGGGGGGCAGCCTGGTGGCGCACTTTGATGGGAACCTGCAGCAATACCCTAACTTCAGAGCTGACGTGGTTTACGCGCTCAATTTGCTTCGGAAAGACTTTAGAGATGAGGAAGAGAAGGTGGGCTTCATAATCACTCATTTGCATGGGGAAGCAAAAGCGTGGCTGCGGAATTTGTGGCGCGAAAAAGACCCTGCCCTCAAAGATTCCGATGCATTTATCAAAGCTATGGACGCTTGCTTTAAATCTACGGTAGATGTAGATATTGCTCGGAGGGAAATGCATGGACTACAGCAAGGGAAAGCGACGGTGAGGCAGTATCACTCGCGCTTTTTTGCCTTACTGAACGTGCTGGGCTGGGAGAAGGACTCCATTGCTGTCAGAGACCTGTTCTGGGAGGGGCTAAGTGGAGAGGTGAAAGATGAACTGGCAAGAGGAGAAAGACCCCAAAATACCCAAGAAGTTGCCCAAAGAGCGTTGGCAATTGGTGTGCGCCTGGAAGGACGTAAGGGAAGCACCCCAGCCAGGACAACCCCTTTCTTTCCCAGAGAGGCGGGGCGGGCGCTGTCCATGCCTCCTTTGGGAAGGGGAGAAGAGCCGATGGAGATTGGTGGTGCAAGGGCTCAGACTGCCAGCAGAGCCCAAACACCGGGAGCAGTCAAGGGGAAGGCTCCTAGAGGGACCAGGAAGTGTTACATCTGCGACAGTGCACAGCACATGGCCAAAGAGTGTCCCCAGAGGCTCCAGAAGCACACTGCAGCCTCAGCAACAGTAAAGGGAACAGGTGAGCAGCTGAAACAGCTGCAGGGGGAAGAAGAAGCCTGGTTGGAAACAGAGCCACTGGGGCCCAACCAGGCAAGTCAGTGAAGCAGTCCCCAGAGATTTTACAGCCCACAGACCCCCTCCCACCCAAACCAGTGGTGCAACTCACCGCATCGCTCCAGTTGCCCAATGGGCACACTATGCAAGTACCAATAACCATTGACTCTGGGAGCAACGCAGACTTTATTGGAGTGGACTTTATCAAGCAACATCGCATAGCACTCATGCCAGCCACGATGCCCCTAAACGTCGTCACGGTCGATGGCAGGAAGCTACTGGGAGGAGAGGTGGTACAGCAAACACCACCGATGGTGATGCAAATTGGAAACCACCGCGAAGTCATCAGCTTCAACGTCACCCACCTGTCGGACACGCCCATAGTGTTGGGTATGAGTTGGCTGGATAGGCACAGCCCGGCATTGGCATGGTACCAGCGGCAGTTGACCTTCTGTTCCTCCTACTGCGCAGAACACTGCATCCAGACCCGCCAGGAGGAGGAGGGGCAAGAGGATGAACCGCAGCTACACCTAGGCATGGTGCAAGCGGTACCCAACAAGTACAAGGAGTTTTTGGAGGTCTTCTGCGAGAGGGAAGCGGATAAGCTGCCTCCCCACAGGCCTTACGACTGCAAGATTGACCTCCTGCCGGGAGCGACGCTGCCGACTGGGAAACTGTATTCCATGTCTGAAGATGAACTGCAAGAACTCAGGGAGTTCATAGATCACAACTTGAAGCGGGGGTTCATCCAAGAATCTAAAGCAGTGGGGGGCAGTCCCGTGTTTTTCGTGAAGAAGAAGGACACGCCCCAACGGAGACTCATAGTTGATTTTAGGACCATAAATTCCAAAACAAAGCCCGCAGCATTCCCCATGCCCAAGATCGACGACCTGCTCGCGACGGTGAGGAAGGGACGGATCTTCACCAAGTTGGATCTACGAGGGGCGTACAACCTTATACGCATGCGGGAGGGCGATGAGTGGAAGACAGCCATGTTTACACCTTTAGGCACCTATGAATATCGCGTAATGCCTTTTGGTCTGCAAAATGGCTCCCATACCTTCCAAGCTTTCATGCATCACGTGTTAGCGGGACTCCTCTACAAGAAGTGCGTCTGCTTCCTGGACGATATCCTGATCTTCTCGGAATCGCAGGAGGCTCACGAGAGGGACGTCAAGGAGGTCCTGCAGAGGCTACGGGAGCACAGACTTTACGCCAAATTAGAGAAGTGCCAGTTCGACATGACGGAGGTGGATTTTCTGGGCTACAAGCTGTCCGACAAGGGACTCGCCATGGACAGCGCCAAGGTCCGCGCGGTGTTGGACTGGAAGAGCCCGCGCAATCGGAAGGAGGTCCAGAGGTTCGTCGGCTTCGCCAACTTTTATCGCAAGTTCATCAAAGGGTTCGCGAAGGAGACGGCGGCCATCACGGACACCCTCAGCTCCAAGAAGAAGAAGTTCACCTGGACGGACCAGGCGGAGCAGTCCTTTCGGAGACTCAAGCGTCTCTTCGCGTCCGAAGAACAGCTGCTACATGTAAACCCCAGCAGACCAATGAGGGTTGAGACGGACGCCTCAGACAGAGCAGTGGGGGCCGTCCTGTTGCAGCAAGATCCGCAAGGGGAATGGAGGCCGTGCGCATTCTACTCCAGGAAACTCAGCAAGGCGGAACAGAACTACACCATCTGGGACAGGGAGTTGCTGGCCATTCATGCAGCTTTCAGGGCGTGGCGGCACTTCCTCGTTGGAGCCAGACACACAGTGCAAGTCCGCACGGACCATAAGAACCTGGAGTACTGGCGCACGGCGCGGTTCCTGAACCAGAGACACATCCGCTGGGCGGAGTTCTTTGCGGATTTCGATTTCCGGATAGAATACATCCCGGGAGACAACAACGTCATGGCGGATGCACTATCCAGGAAGCCGCAGTATCTCGAGGAAGCGGCGCCGGTGGCGGCCAAGCACATTTTCGCACCGAAAGCGTGGGCGTGCGCTTCAGCTGCCGTGGACCTGGACGCGGTGCGTCGAGCGCTGCAGACGGATTCGTTCGCACAATCCAAGATGGAGGAGGTGCGAAGAGGCACAGCGAAGGACGACGAGTTCCAGATACGAGACGGACTGCTCATCCGCAAAGGGGCTCTCTACGTGCCCGGAGACGACCTCCGCGCGAAAGTCTTGCAGCAGCTACACGACGCGCCCAGCGCTGGGCACTTCGGCAAGGACAAAACGGCGGAATTAGTAACCAGAGACTTTTGGTGGCCCAAGGTGAGGGGAGAAGTCGCGGATTACGTCTCCAGGTGTGACACCTGCCAAAGGGCCAAGCCAGTACACAGGAAGCCAGCGGGTCTACTAGAACCCCTACAGACGCCGCTCGAACCGTGGGAGAGAGTGGCCCTGGACTTTGTCACAGATCTGCCCAGCTCGCGAGGCAAAACAGCGGTGCTCGTGGTCGTAGACATGTTCACCAAGATGGCACACTTTATTCCGTGCGCGAAGGTGGCCACAGCGGAACAGACCGCCAAGCTGTTCATAGACCACGTGTTCAAAGCTCACGGCTTGCCGCGGTCCATCCTGTCCGACCGGGGTCGCCAATTCGTCTCGAGCTTCTGGCAGAAGCTGCTGGGCATCCTGAACGTCAAGATCAACTTAGCGTCGGCACGACACCCGCAGACCAACGGACAAGCGGAGAGGGTCAACGCCATCATGCAGCAGTACCTGCGATGCTACGCCAATCAACAACCCTCGACCTGGGTGGACTACCTACCGTTGGCCGAGTTTGCCTACAACAACACGAAGCACGGGTCTACGGGAGTGACACCGTTCTTCGCCAATAATGGGCGGCATCCCAGAACTTTCCCAGGGTTAGAGACGAAGGGGGAGGGGGAGCCAAGGGGAGCAGAGCACTTAGCAGCAGAGTTACAGGAGGTCCACGAGCAACTCCGCAGGCAATTGGAACTGGCGAAACACGCCTACAAAATGCAGGCAGACAAGCACAGGAGGGTCGGGGAGGACATCCAGGTGGGGGACTGGGTCTGGTTAGCAGCCCAGGCAGTGCCGGCCAGGACGCTAGCTAAGAGGAAGCTCAAGCACAAGCAGCTGGGACCTTACCAGGTCGCGGCGCAAATCAATCCAGTGGCCTTCCGGTTGACACTCCCGGAGGGCTCCAGAATGCACCCAGTCTTTCATAGGTCAGTGCTCACACCCTACAGGGAACCCCACAGGTTTCAGGCGACAGGGAACGCGCCAGACACACTTAGTGAATCTCCGAAGAGGGAGGGGTCACGGAGGGCGACGCCACTCAACGAGGTCACGGAGATTTTGGACTCGAGGTGGGGGGAAGAGGGGGTGGAATACCTCCTCGCCAGGGAAGGTACCCCAGCCAGTGCCAACAGGTGGGTACCGTGCTATGCCGTGGAGGAGCACTATCTTAAAGACGAGTTCCATGCACTCTTCCCACACAGACCTATGCCGGCAGAGTATTTCGACGACTGGCTCTTCACGCCCACACTGTCAGCCAGTACGTTCCAGGGTTTTTCATCAGCTGAAGAGACGACGCCAGACACTAGCTCCTCGGAGGGGTCTCTCTCGGGGTTTGCCACAGACCGCTCCTATTGGTGGGACACTCAACCGGAGGTGGGGTGGCGCAGGGAGCTGCTGCGGGGACCTTTGCAAGCTGTCTCACCAGAGGTACCCGGGGGAGGGGAGGACATGGACGTGTTGGGGGAGGATCCTGGATTCGAGCACATCAGCAGAGAGATGGAAGCAGAGGAAATCGACGTCGACGAGCCCGTTGCGGTTGGGCCGGATCCAGTGGACCGGCTACACACCAGGGGGGAAGAATGGTATCCCGCACTCACACCCACTGGACTGGAGCACCCGGAACCCACACCCGAAGAGGGGGAGGGGGGAAGGGGGGGCTTCGAGGGGGGGATGGATGTCAGGGAATCAGGAGCAGGAGCACTGGGGAGAGAGGATTGGGAGAGCGAAGGGGAAGAATCCGAGGGCAGCGTAGGGGAGTATGACAGTGGCCCGAGAGATTCCATGAGCTTCTCCAGCGAATCAGAAGATTCCCAGAAGGGGGCGCCGATGGTCAGGGCAAGGGGGGTCCCAGGGGGGACGCACCAGAAACAAGGAGCCAGAGGGGAACCCCAAAGCAGCAGTGGAGGATCGGGACCAGTTTCCCCACCAGAGCGTAGTGGGGGGGAGGAGTCACATGTGTCAGGAGCAGTGTCTCCTCCAGAGAGGGAGTCAGGGCTGACCACGCCTCCAACGGAGGGGAGGTCAGTTGCAGCTAGCCCCCCCGATGGGGGAAGCAGTGACAGCAGCAGTGGAACGGTCAGGAGGAAAGTTGCTGGCTGGGCGCGCGCGCCAAGTTCAAATGTGCAGGCGCGCGGAACAGCAGGAGACCCGGATGGGGAACCAGCTCCTAAAGCCCGCCGGAGGGAGGGAGAAGGCTCAGGGGAATCAGCGGGAGAAGAGGCTAGAAAGGGCGGAACCCCGGCGGGCAGGCGGACCCAGAGGAGGAAGGAGCAGCGGAGAAGGTGGAGCAAGGCTAGACTCTTAAATTGGTGTCAAGGGGGAGGAGACTCAGACGGAGCATCAGTGGTCTGACACTTTAGACGTGGGGCTGCGCGCTGCGGCTCTGGAAGTGAAACTGAACTTCAATAAAGGCTTTTATACTTAACAACGAAGCAGCGTTGGTCCTTTGTGAGCTGGGACCTAGGGTAGCCCTGACAACAGCGCTATCAAATTCAACATACACAGTATGGAAGTGGACAATTGCTAAGGAAATCCAGAACAGTCACATTTGACTTCAAAAGAGGAGACTTCCTCAAAATGAGGGATTGGGTAAAAAGGCAGTTGAAGGGGGAAAGTCAAGGATGGTGAGCCCTTCTGTGCTCCAGAGGGCCTGGGTGGCCTCATTCCCCTCTTGTTCTGAGCACGGCAGAGGGAGGCAAACATGTCCTTCCTGGGGGCTGGTCCCTCCCTGCCCTGTTCCTGGAGGGCAGCAGGAGGAGGGGGCTGCTGCAGCTGCCTCCTTTGGGGGCATGGCTCACCTTGCCTGCTCCTGCCCTCCTCCAACACACACAACCTTACCTGCCTCAGCCATCCATGGGGGTTTGAGAGTGTGTGAGCAGACTTTGTCATGGGAGGAGGCAAGCCTTGCAGAGGAGGAATGCTGGGGGCAGGCATTCAAACTCAGCCCTGAAGCTCACTGGGTGACCCTGGGCCAGGCACTCACGCTCAGCCTAACCTACCTCAAAGGGTTGTTGTGAGGATAAAATGGGGGGGGGGGAGAGAGAACTCTGCACACCAACTGGACCTCCTTGGAGGAAATGGGGGCTATAAATCTAATTGTGTTATTTGTACCCCACCCACCTCACTGGGTTTCCCCAGCCTCTCTGGGCGGCTTCCAACACATATTAAAACAACAAACATTCAAAGCCTCCCTATAAAGGGCTGCCTTCCAGAGGTTTGATAGTTGCTCATCTCCTTGTCACCTGTAGGGAGGGCGTTCCACAGAGAGGCTGCCACCACCGAGAAGGCCCTCCCTCTGCCTGGTTCCCTGCAACCTCGCTTCTCGCGGGGAGGGAACCACCAGAAGACCCTCGGAGGAGGACCTCCGGGCTGAAGGATGGGGGTGGAGATGCTCCTTCAGGTATACTGCGCTGAGCTTCCTGACCTAACATTTGCCTCGCTTAACATAATTAATTAGTAAGTGAAGTTTTCCTCTTCCATTCAAGCAGTACAGGAAGTAAGAACATGCAAGAAGGAGTACTACTTCTAGAATTCCCAACTCCTGACATAAAACAGCATAAAGGTTGCCTTTTCTTGACCATCGATCACCTGTGCAAAGTCCCTATGCCACCCCCTATTGTGCTTCAATACAGCCCCATCGGTCAGGCCGGACACTGAGGTCCAGCGCTGAGGGCCTTCTGGTGGTTCCCTCATTGCAAGAAGCGAAGTTACAGGGAACCAGGCAGAGGGCTTCTCGGTAGTGGCGCCTGCCCTGTGGAACTCCCTCCCACCAGATGCCAAAGAAATAAACAAGTATATGACATTTAGAAGACATCTGAAGGCTGCCCTGTTTAGGGAAGCTTTTAATGACTGATGTTTTAATGTATTTTTAATCTTTTGCTGGAAGCCACCCAGAGTGGCTAGGGAAACCCAGCCAGGTGGGCCGGGTAGAAATAATTTTAAAAATATAATTATTAAATTATTATACGCGTTAGAAACAGAATTTGAAGGGGCAGTCTTTTCTGGCATTGCCAAATGAAGCTGCTGACCCATTTCTAAGTCTTAAAATCCACAATTTCTCTGAATGCCTGAAAAACCCAGTGGTGCAGGACCTCCTAGCATGCCATCTGCTGGGGAACATTTCCTAGCACTTGGCTGGGAGCTGCTGCAGCGCTATAGTCAGGAAAGGCTTGGGACTTCCGGTCGGCGCCAGCGCTCAATGGCGGTCTCCCGCTGAGCTCCGCTCAGGGAGACTGCTCTACGAGTTCGGGTCTGACCGCTACGGCGAAGCGGGGACCCCTAAAATCTCAGGCGCGGAAGCCTGAGAGCACGGAGGCTCGGTGGGCACCTTAAGCGCCCCCCCTCACTGCAAAGGAGCCTTTTTAAAGGCTCCGGAGCGGCATCGGGGAGCGCGGTGCTGAGAGCCGCTACCCAGCCCGTGGAGTGAAGCCGCGTCACCATTGACGGAGAGCGCCGATTCCTTCCTGACATTTGGAACTTAATTGGATTATCCGTGAGTAAGACTGAACAACTTTAAAAGAAAATACCTGGAAATTGGCTGAAAACGGAGAAGGTAAAAAGTAAGGAAGTCTGCCTTCCCCGGACTGCATGTTAACTAAAGCAACAAAATAGGAAGCTGCAATTTGACAGGAAGCAGCTTTAAAATTGACGGACTCAGACATTGGACTTAAATCCCCCCCTTAGCAGGCAGGGGCAGGGGGGGGGAGACTTTTGATTTGCATCACCTGCATGAAAGAAGTATAGAAGGGGAATTTTCTGCCGTTTTGAACCCTTGGGGAGGACTGCCTGGAAAGTGAGCCACCGGGACTGAGAACTGTCATTAGAGACTTGTTACAAAGTTGGTGCTTTGCCTTTCTACAATAAGTAAAGACCTTATTTGCTACAAGTCTGGCACTCTGGAAAGTTACAATTTGACAACATTTGGGAAATATCGGACAATTGGTTGTTACTTTTGTTACCTTTGAAGGGAACCCTTGATTCTTTGTATTTGGAACTTCGGACTGCTCCCTCTAGAGGGTTGCAGGGAAATAGTTATTATCTCCACTGTAAGGAACAGGCTTGTGGAGTTTTCCATCTGAAAGTAATTCCTGTGGGAACGACCTTGGGACATGAGTGGCCCAGCAGAAGAGATAACAACAAGAGCTAAGAGTAAAGCTGCTCAGAAAAAAAAGGGGTTCTATCTCAACTTCAGCTGCAGCAGGCGTGGCTACAACTTTATCTATGGATCCAGTGGCACAGGCATTAGTCAAAATAAATGAAGCTCTGGAAACGCTTACAAAGCAGAGTACGGAAAACTCTAAACAGTTGAAAGAATTGTCAACAAAATTGGATTTAAATACAGAGTCAATAAACAAATTGGTTCAAGAAAATGAGACAACTAGAAAGATCGCTGAAGAGGCAAAAACTTCTGCAGAAGAGGCAAAAACTTCTGCAGAAACTACACAGGAAAAGTTAGTACCAGTCTGCAAAAAGCTGGAAGAGCATGATGCGGCCCTGTCTTTGCTGGAACTACAGAGGAAAAATAGGAATTTGAGATTGAGGCTGATCCCAGAAAGTGAAAAGGACAATTTGATAGACTTTCTTACAAAAGAGTTTCTGGAATTTTGGCAGGACAATTTGAAAGAAGAGGAATTCAAGATAATAACCGCTTTTAGACTGGGCAGGAGACAAAACAGAAAGAGCCCAAGAGACTGTTTGATAACTTTGAGATCTCAGGAGGAGAGAGATAAGATATTAAATTTACATTTTCAAAGAGCTCTTGAGATTGAAGATTCCCGTGTGCAGATATTCAAAGATATTCCTAAATATATTTTGGAAGTGAGGACCCATTACAAGGATTTGGTCACTCTATTGAGAAAGAACAACATACCATTCAGATGGGAGTTCCCACAAGGCCTGTCTTTCAATTACAAAGGAAAGAAAATTAAAATAAAAACAGTGCAAGATAAAGAACAATTCTTGGAAAGGAACGAGGAGGACCTTTTGAAGGAAACGGTGGAACCTACAGACCTAACAGAATTACCAGACATTTCAAACTTATCTTTTGGGCTTAAAACACCAACAGAAGAAGACTTGCTTGGAGCAGTTGGAGGAACAATTAAGTAAACAACAAGATGTCTCTGCAATTTCTAAGCTGGAATTGTAATGGACTTAATCTTCCTAGGAAAAGTTGTGAGGTTTTTCACATTTAAAAAAAAGAACATTTGGACTTGATTTGTTTACAAGAAACCCACGTGACTAGAGTACACCGAAAATTACTTATTAATAAAAGATTAGGACAGGAATTCATTTCATCGGACAAAGTGAAGAAAAGAGGAGTGGTGATCTATGCAAAGGAAAAGTTGGCCCCCAAATTAATTTTTAAAGATGAACAAGGAAGGCATTTGGCAATCGAAATTCAAGTTCAAGGAGAAAAATTACTGATAATAGGAATTTATGCACCGAATGAAGGGAAGTCAGAATTTTTCAAGAAATTGCATGAGACATTAATGGACTATTTGGACTATAATGTAATTTTGATGGGAGACATGAATGGAGTGGTCTCTACAAACATGGACAAAGCACAAAGACAGGTGGTCTCCAAGGATGGGAGACTACCAAAGACTTTTTTTGAAATGACTGACAATATGAACCTGATTGACATTTGGAGAACAAGGAACCCTCTTGAGAGGGAGGGAACTTTCTTCTCTGAGGCAAAAATGACTTGGACTAGAATTGACCAAATATGGGTAACTAGTGGGATGGCATCAAAGATTAAGAAAGTGGAAATCTGCCCAAAGACTTGCTCCGACCATAACGCTGTAAAGATGGAGATGAACCCAACAACAGCTGGCTCCTTTAGATAGAGGATGAATGACTCCCTGTTTAGAGATGAAGAGGTGTATAAAAAGGCCCAGAAAGTGGTAAAGGACTACTTTGAGATAAATCTGAGAACAGAAGTGGAAAAAAGAGTAATTTGGGACGCAAGCAAAGCCGTTATGCGAGGATTTTTAATACAACAGAATGCTATAAAAAGGAAGAGACAGAATGAGAAGAAAGATAAGATTTTGGAAAAGATAAAAGAAGGAGAAAAAAAATTGAGATCTAAACCAAAGTCACATGAAATTTTGAGAGAAATTAAGTTCTACCAGAGCCAATATATGGAATTGATGAATCAAGAGATAGAATGGAAAATAAAACAAATGAGACAAAAGACATTTGAGTCGGCAGATAAATGTGGGAAACTTCTGGCATGGCAACTGAAGAAGAGACAAAAACAAAATACGGTTACAAATCTAGAAGTTGAGGGAAAGAACATTTATAAACCAAATGAGATTAGAAACTGTTTTCAGAGTTATTTCAGGAGACTTTATGCACAAGGGCCGGTGAATGAAAAAGAAATAGAAGAATTTCTTAAAAAATATGGATTACAAAAATTTTCTGAACAAAGTAAAGTGATTTTGAACCAGAAGATAACTGATCAAGAAATTGAGGGAGCCATTCAAAGTATGCAATTGGGAAAATCTCCAGGACCTGATGGACTAACCTCCAGATACTACAAAGTTTAGAAAGAATGGCTTATACAACCGTTGAAGGAGGTCTGTAACGAAATCTTAGAGGGGAAGAAGGCACCTGAATCGTGGAAAGAAGCGTATATTACACTTATACCAAAATCAGAGACTGAGAAGAACCAGATTAAGAACCACTGCCCTATATCACTACTCAATGTGGATTACAAATTTTTTGCAGACATTTTGGCAAAAAGACTGAAAAGAGTTTTGGTGGGGGAGATTCACAAAGACCAAGCGGGCTTTCTTCCAGGAAGACATCTGTCAGACAATGTGAGAAACATAATAGATATTATGGAGTTATTAGAAGTTAATATTAATACCAAGGCAGTATTAATATTTGTGGATGCGGAGAAAGCCTTTGACAATATTTCTTGGAGCTTTATGAAAAAGAATCTCCAAGGGATGGGGGTAGGCCAAGGTTTTGAGAATGGGGATGGGGGTAGGCCAAGGTGCAATTTATTCTGAACAAAAAGCAAAATTGATTGTAAATAATGTGGTTACTGAAGAATTTGCTATTGAAAAAGGGACACGACAGGGGTGCCCAATATCCCCATTACTTTTTATATCTGTCCTGGAGGTTTTATTAAACATGATCAGAGGGGGCCAGCTGGTTAAAGGGATTCAGGTCGGAGCTAAACAATATAAATTGAGAGCGTTTGCAGATGACCTAGTATTAACTTTACAAGAGCCAGACACTAGTACGAGAAGAGTTTTAGAGTTAATACAAGTATTTGGTCAAGTAGCAGGTTTTAAGTTGAACAAACAAAAAACGAAAGTACTGGATAAAAATCTAACAGTTGCTGAAAGAGAGAAGTTCCAGAGTGAAACTGGTTTAATGGTAGCAAAGAAGGTGAAATACCTGGGGATTAATTTGACATCTAAGAATGTGAACCTATTTAAAGATAATTATGAGAAATGTTGGACAGAAGTGAAGAAAGATCTAGAAATATGGTCAAATTTGAGACTTTCCTTGTTAGGCCGAATTGCTGTTATTAAGATGAATGTTTTGCCGAGAATGTTATTTTTGTTTCAAACACTGCAGATTGTGGATAAAATGGATTGTTTCAAGAGGTGGCAAAAAGACATATCTAGATTTGTCTGGCAGGGCAAAAAGCCCAGAATAAAATTTAAGATACTAACTGATGCAAAAGAAAGAGGGGGGTTTGCCCTGCCGGACTTAAAATTGTATTATGAATCAGCGGCTTTTTGCTGGCTGAAAAACTGGCTGCTTCTTGAAAACACAGACATTTTGGATTTGGAAGGGTTCAATAACAGATTTGGCTGGCATGCATATATATGGTATGACAAGGTTGAAATCCATCAAGGTTTCAAAAACCATATTGTTAGGAAAGCACTATATAATGTTTGGATTCGGTATAAAGACTTGCTGGAAAATAAAACCCCTAGGTGGTTGTCACCAATGGAAGCTAAGGAAGTGAAAAAACTTAATATGGAATCCAAATGGCCAAAATACTGGGAAATTATAGAGCATGAGGAGGGAAAAGTGAAATTGCAGAGTTATGAGAAATTGAAGTCTAAAGTAAGAGACTGGCTTCATTACTACCAGATAAATGAAGTCTTCAAACAGGACAGGAAAATTGGCTTCCAGGTGGAGAGGTCAAAACTAGAAACAGAGCTTTTGGAACCCAATACTAAGAATCTGTCAAGAATGTATAACTTGCTGTTGAAATGGAATACACAGGATGAGACGGTTAAATCAGCTATGATTAAATGGGCATAAGACATTGGTCATAACATTATGTTTGCTGACTGGGAACAGTTATGGACTACCGGTATAAAGTTTACGGCATGTAATGCCTTAAGAGAGAATATTATGAAAATGATCTATAGGTGGTACATGACCCCAGTCAAGCTTGCAAAAATCTATCATACGCCCAATAATAAATGTTGGAAATGTAAGGAAACGGAAGGCGCTTTCTACCACCTTTGGTGGACGTGCCCAAGGATCAAGGTCTTCTGGGAAATGATTTATAATGAAATGAAAAAGGTGCTTAAATGCACTTTCGTGAAGAAACCAGAGGCCTTTCTCCTGGGCATGGTAGGCCAATTGGTGTCAAGGAAAGATAGGACGTTTTTTATGTATGCGACAACAGCAGCAAGAGTTCTTTTAGCAAAGTATTGGAAGACACAAGAGCTACCCACGCTGGAAGAATGGCAGACAAAGGTGATAGACTATATGGGACTGGCTGAGATGACTGGCAGAATCCGTGACCAAGGGAAAGAGACGGTGGAAGAAGATTGGAAGAATTTAAAGTTTATCTTAAGAACTGTTGTAAAATTAATGAGTGCTAAAATGTCATGGGTAATGTAAAACAGAATTGCAGTGATAAATAACTGGGTAAGAGAAAAAGGATTAAATAATTGGGTAAGAGAAAAAGGATTAAAGAAAGTGAATTATAAGTAAGTAAAGTGATAAGTAATTGGATAAGAGGAAAAAGATCAGAAATTGTATTACAAGTATTGAAATTAGGGGTTGCTGGGAAAATTTAAAACAGGGATGCAGAAAAGGGAGGTATGGGGAAGTCGTTGAAACAAGGTTTAAGAAAAAGAGGTTAAGAAATTATACGTGTTTATATGTTTGTTTGTTTATGTATTGTCTTGTATTGTTTTTTAATATGTGTTGGAAAATCAATAAAAATTTATATATATATAAAAAAAGAAAGGCTTTCTGTATATTGGTAAGTCCCAACAGCTGAATAGGAACCTTCAAAAACAATGTATGTATTTGTATCTCATATGTTTTAAGCTATTTCACATGTCCACCAAGCACGAGAAAATGTCCCTTCATCTTCTTGACATTTCCAACAAATATTTGGTATGTTTTCATGTATTCTAAATAACTTCTCGGGAGTTAGATACCAACAATACTTAAATATATATATATTTAAAAGTCTATTTTAAGTCATAACTCAATTATTATTTTAACTCTTTAGTCCACATATGTTACCACTATTCCAACTGTACAATATAACCAAAAAAAGAGAAAATCCTGCCTCTTTAATCATGTACTTTTTAATCTGTTCCTCTTCCATTTAGGATTTCAACAAAAGTTTGTACATTTTTGATATCACATGATGTGCACAATTGTATCTCAAAACCCGTCTCACACTCTTCCATACCCCAAGTCTTCATTTCCAACTAGAATCTCTCAATCAATCAATCTCTCAATCAATCAATCAATCAATCATTTATTTATTTGTATGTTGCCTTTCCAAATTTCAAACCATGTGCAAGGCAGCTTACAAAAAAATAAAATATTACATAACTGCAAACATAACAAAACTAGTTGTAAACAATGAACAAAATATCAAAAAGTACACAACGAAATTGAAAAAAACCCCACATAAATAATAAGATTCCACGTAAATCATATAATCCAAACTAAAGAGATAAAAAATTAACATCAGCAACAGCAAACCCCCCCCCCCCCGGAAAAAGAACCCATAAACAACACCCCAACCCTCTTTTATTAAGTGTAAAAGAGAAACCCCTTGTTTAAATTTTACAATCTCCCCGTTTCCACTTTAAGAACTCTCAGTAGATTAACCATTTCTCTTTATCCGTCACCCTTTTGTCTATAAAAAGTGTCTTCTGGTGAAACCCAAAATAGAGTCTTTGTGTATAAACTAACTTTATATCTATTTTCAGATTCTTAATACGCCACGCACGTCTAATACAGTGGTTCTCAAGGTGCGCATTTACTCTGACTTGATCTACCACAAATATCCAAGCCATCTAACCCTGAAATCCTAACCTTCTAATTCCAAGTCTCTTCTTTCTCAATATCCCCATTCCGTTAACCGCACCAAGCAACAAGCTGTAAAATGCAAGTTTAAAACAAAAGCTTTCCTTTGCATCTTGCAGAACTTTAAATGTAATTTGTGGTTTTTTCACCTGTCCTCCAAACTTAGGTCTTTTTGCCATCCTTTAAATGGGAAATCAGTAGTCGAGCCATACTTTTTGGTAAAACGTTCGTCTGGATCCCGGAAGTCCTACCTGAGAAGAACAACAGGAGTTTCCGCTAGCGCCAGCCACTTCTCCTTCTGCAAGCAGCGCCACCCGAATTCCCACCTGGGATGAGCCGCTTGGCGCACTAAACTGAGCCGTTGGAGAAAGACTGGGGCGGGCGGCAAGTGGGAGGGGGAAGTCGTGTGCTTCTGTCCCGTCAGAAAAGTGCTGATCCTCCCAGGAGGCAGCCTGCTTGCAGACAAGGGGGCTGGGCTGCCTCAAAGCCCATCAAGGCCACAGGCTGCTAGCATGACTCATCCCGGCTTTCTCATCTGAGGGGAAAGGGTGCGCGATCTTAAATGCTGGCCTTGGCAACTTGGCTGAGCTACCTTGGGCCAGCTTAGCCTCCCTCACAGAGGGTTGTTCTGAAGATACACTCAGGAAAACACCCGAGGCATGAAGAAGAAGAACGAGGAGAGTCTGGAAAGGGGGGTGGGGAGCGCTCTCACCCCAGCCGCTCCAGGATGGGAAGTGCGTCCCAGGGGAAGGGGGATTCAGGCGGAGGAGGACGTCGGGGTGGGTGGGGGTTGCCAGGAGCAGCACGATGTCCCTCGAACCCCTGGCTTCCACTCTCCAGGCAGGCGCCCAACGTGGCCAGCTGGCAAGGGCTCTTTCTTACTCCAGCCTTGGCGTGCAGATCCCGGGTTCAGCCCCAGATCTCTGGAGCGGAAAGGCTCTTGGGCGTGAATATGAAAGGCAGCAGCTGTCAGAATAGGGCATACTGAGCCAGTACAGATGAATGTGACTATTGGTTCGCTTCCTCTGCTATCTGCTTTTTCGGGCACCTCAGAGGTGGCAGAGAGAGGCAGGGGAGAGACTCCAGCCTCTACAGAAGGCTGCACCCCTTTCCTCCATGTCCCCACCCCAACTCTTAGGACCAGAAGCAAGAGACAGCTTTGCTGAGCACGTGCCCCTTCCCAGGGAGATGCAACTCTGCACTACTATTCCCTGAATTGCTCGCGAAGCAGCCATACTCCAGGCTCTTATTGTCACAGCCCTGCAGGATCAGACCAAGGCCCATCTAGTCCAGCTCTCAGCAGCCCAGCAGATGTCCAAGGGAAGCCCCAAGCAGACTCCAAATGCAGCCCCACTCTCCCCACTGGGGACACCCGCAACGGGTATGCAGAGGTAGACTGCCTCTGCGGCTGGAGGTGCAACATGGTCTAACCCTCCATGAATTTGACGAATCCTCTCTTAAAGCCATCCCCGTCAGTGCCTCTGGAAGGAGGAAATTTCAATGTCACTAGGCACTCTGTGTCTGGCCTGAATCTGCCATCATTCCGCTTTCTTAAAGAGATCCAGTTTCTGATATTATGAGGAGGAAACACCGCTCTGCACCTTTCCCACATCATGCATACTTCTATGATGTCCCCACTTTCCCCCCTCTCGCAAAGCCCCAAAGCCTCCTACATCGTAAGCCTTCCTTACAGGGGAATCATCAGAACCACCTGTGCTGCAGAGCTTCTGGCTGAAAGGCAACTCATGGAGATTTGCATTGACTGCTGCAATGCACCCCTAATGATTCAGATTGTATCATTATAGCGTCATTGTGTTGATTTGTTATTGATATATTAAAGGGGCCTGGGACTTGCCTGTCCATTCCCATCAGCAAGGGCCCCTCGCCAGTTGGCTGGCTTCCTCTGAGGCCGCCTCAGCTCCTGGCAGCCCACACCCCCTGGCCAGCCCCAGAGGCACCATTCTCTGGGGGAGAACAGCTGGGCAAGCCTTGGGGAGGCAGACATGGCATCCGAGGAGGGAGGGAAGCAAAGAGGGACAGAGGCCAGTGTCTCCCGCGGCACCCCTGACCATCATTCAAGGCACCCCAGCTGCCACAGCACACTGCTTGAAAACCACTGCAGAACTGGGATGGGACAGGTTTCTAGTCCAACTACGTAACTGGTCTGGAGAAGAGGAAAGGCAGCCATGCTTGCTCCTTTGTCTTCTCCGAGGAGACTTCCAGCCTGACTTCTCATCTTGAGGCCCCAGGGAGAAGTGGGAAGAGGAGGAGGAGGAGGAGGAAGCATCCCCAGAAGAAGTGTGCTCCCCACCAGTAGGTGCTTCCACCCCCCACTCCTAAATCTGCTTCCAACAGATACTTGGGGGGGGCATCCTGCACCATCTGGTCAATTCCTGGTGTTAGGAGAATTAGAAGGTCTAAGATATGAACACATACATAAATACCGTAAGTAGTTGTCATCACAAAAGAATATGCAGGTAAACCCATGAACAGCCAGGTAAACCCATCAACAGGTTTCCTGCCAGACAGGAGTCTGCTGTAGGCCGCCCCTTCTGTGATGTATGTATCGTTTTTCGCTGTATCGAATTGTATCCTTTTTGCTGTATCTTTCTCATTGACTTTAAGAATGGATCTGAATGCATTTTTCCTCAAAATGCTGTACTTTTCTAAATGTATCCAAATGTATCCGAATGGGTTTTTGTATTTCCCCCCAAAACTCATCGCCTAGAGAATGTTCGTTAAATGTAACAATCACTCCAGAGGAGGGCAACCAAAATGGTCAAAGGCCTGGAAACGATGCCTTATGAGGAACGGCTAAGGGAGCTGGGCATGTTTAGCCTGGAGAAGAGGAGGTTAAGGGGTGATATGATAGCCATGTTCAAATATATAAAAGGATGTCACATAGAGGAGGGAGAAAGGTTGTTTTCTGCTGCTCCAGAGAAGCGGACACGGAGCAATGGTTCCAAACTACAAGAAAGAAGATTCCACCTAAACATTAGGAAGAACTTCCTGACAGTAAGAGCTGTTCGACAGTGGAATTTGCTGCCAAGGAGTGTGGTGGAGTCTCCTTCTTTGGAGGTCTTTAAGCAGAGGCTTGACAGCCATATGTCAGGAGTGCTCTGATGGTGTTTCCTGCTTGGCAGGGGGTTGGACTCGATGGCCCTTGTGGTCTCTTCCAACTCTATGATTCTATGATTCTATGATTCTATGATTCACTTGTTCCAAATGTATTTGATTCAAATGTATTTAAGGCCCCACTTTTCAGACTTCCGGGTTAGCGCGACCGGCTAATGGCGGATTCCCTCCGAGCTCCGGAGGGAATCGGCTGTGCAGGAGCTGGGTCTGGCCGCTGCGGCGACGCGGGGACCCTCAGAAATCACAGGCACTGAAGCCTGTGAACCTGGTGACTCGGAGGGCACCATTTGCGCCCCCCGACCTGCGAAGGAGCCTTTTTAAAGGCTTCGGAACGGGGGACGGGGTGAGCGGTGCGGTGCTGAGAGTCGACTGCTCCTCCTGCGGAGTGAAGCCGCATGCCATGGTCAGAGAGCGCTGACTTCTTCTTGTGAACAATTGGACTCTAAAAGTAACAACCCCTGAGTAGTACGGAAATTGGACTTGAAAAGGAATTTATTTTTTTTTGTCGAATTTGGCACGATCGTGGAAGGTGCAAACAGGAAGTCCGCCTCCCCGTCTTGTAAATAATTTAAAGCAAGGACTAGTTAACTAAGGTCGAGAGAATTTCTTTTTCTTCATTGGGTAAAAGATATTAATTTCACGATTTGGCAGTATAAGCATAAATAACCTTATCGGAGGATAAGAGCTAATTTTGAGAGCTGAAGTGCCACCCCCCCGGACCCGGGAGTGATCCGCGAGAGAGCCTGTTGAGATATAGAAGAGTTTGACAGCTGTCAAAATTAGCTGTCAAGAAGGAAAAAGAGAACTTTGTTTCTGCTGTCTCTGCTGGAAATATTTGTTGCAATTTGGTCATATTTTGTTGAAAATAAGGAAGAACTGATACAAACTAACTTGACTTTTGGATTTGAACTGGAAAGAATACTAAGTTACCAAAATCCCTCTAGAGGGGGATTTGGGACATTACAAGAATGGCTGGAGAAGGGAAAATTCAAGCTGGGCTGGACAGAGCTTTTGTTCTCTTGGGAAAGTTACAAGGCTAAATGGATGTTTTGGCTACAAATGTTGCAACTCTGAACTTAACAGTAAATAATATCATTGAATTTGATAAGGATTTGACTCAGGAAGCCCATGCAGCTGGACAAAAAGAGACATTTGAGAGTTTTGAGAGTATGGAGAAGGAGACATATGTTGATTCTGAAGAAAAGGAAGGAGGAGCTGTAATTTTGCAGATGACAAAGGAGAGCCAGAGGTCTGACATGATGGTTACAAAGGAAAATAAGAAATCGAGCCAGAGGCCTGACATGACGGTTACAAAGGAAAATAAATACTGGATGATGAAAATCTGGTTTGAATTGGAAATTGAAGAATGGAGAGATCTCCTTATGTGGAGATCTGAAGACCTATGGATTACAAATTTGATCAAGGTGGAAGTTGGAGCTTTCGGGACAATTGGACTTAAAAGGAGTAAGAAACAAGATTTGGGCTCCTTTTTCAAGTATGGAGGTCTGGCTGGAAGAAACATGGACTTTATGGGGACAGAGCTTCTCCGAGATCTGGTGTTTAATACTAAAGACTATCAAAAAAACCAGCAGAGAGGAAATGAGAGAGAATTAAGAGCCTCGGATGTGAGGTCTCCAGGCTGATAGTAGATTAAGACTGATGGACATTTGTTGGGGATCGAAACCGGGAAAGGGGGTGGCGGGGTTTGAGAATCCAAAGGGTGTATAACTATAATCTGTTTTTCTTTTCTTTTGTTTTGTTATTAGTAAGAAAATTGGGGAAATCGTGGAAGGGAATTTGGGTCGACTTTAGAAAAAGGTTTTAAGAATGAGTACTGATGTATAAATAGGGATGTTTATAAGTTAAAATGAATTTTTTATTCAAAATGAACTAAATATAAAAAGGTCAAAAATTGGGGATAAGAACTTGCTGAACTAACAATTTGAATTGGAATATAAGAAGGGGAGGTGTGGGGAAGTCAGGGAAATATGTCATTGAAAATATGGATTGTAAACTTTATGTGTTTTTTAATTTTTTTTTCCTTTTTTGATTTTTTTTTTTTTTACTAAGATGGAAAATTTTAATAAACATTTATTAAAAAAAAAATAAGGCCCCACTTTTCACATGGTGTCCTGTTGTGTGGTCGGAAAGTACTCTTTATTGTTTGATTTGGGTTAATGTCAGAATAGAAGCGAGTTCCTTCAAAATAACACATTCCTTTTTAACTTACCAATTTCTCATATTGTAAGAAGCGGAAGAAGAAACCATAGAGAGCATTCATATTTTCCTTCTGATCAATGAAGCCAAACGTTACAATTATCCATTTTAGAATGAGCACCTATAGGGAGAAGACAGATATCAGTAAGCCAAAGCAAGGCCAAGACAACAAACCCCTTCTGGAATATGGTCAGCGTGTACAACATCTAGCTGAATCATCACCAGGATAACTAAGTCAGACTGGGGGAAATATCATTCTTCAGAACCAAGACATCATTACCATGCTTTCCAAGTTACCTGAAAGTCACTAGAACACTTGCGAGCACAGAGCCAAGACACAGCTGAAATAAGAGAATCCTACAAACTTCGGGGTTTGTAGATGGCTGTAAAGGTTGCTGAAAGGTTTCTAGTTCACTAGTTGGAAACAGCTTCCAGGCTAGGCAGGACCAAGTTTGCTTTGTAACTGTTCCTGTCTGCCTGCTTGCCATCGTGCATATTTGTAAACCATTTCTGCCAAAATATATACATCTGCAATAGTAGTTTCTGGAAGCAGACCCTGCAAGAGTGCACACTCCATGAAGTCCATATGAAGAGTGTTACAGAATGGAGGGGGGGGCATATGAACAAAGTCTTACTCCCGAGTAAGAGACGTAGAGCCCGAGGCGATGACCTCAAGGGAACCCTGCCACACTAGGACTCCCCTCGCCCCGTCACAACGTTGCACCAAGCACCGCACAAAAGTCCAAAACCCCGAGAAGAAAGCGCCATTTCTGACCCCGTATCCCGATGCTATACACGATCGATGTATTTGATGAATGAACAATGTATTTGCATGAGGATGCGCTCTAGCCAATCAGATGGCGTTGAATGTAGCCCTTCAGCCAATCGCAGCAATGCCATGGCTCTGCAGAGGCAGCTCAGCTCCAGCTGTTTTGCACGCTCCACTGAGCGCTGACAAGGTGATGACAGCTCCCGCTGCGAGAACAACGGACTGAGTCAATCGAAACCTCGTTACCCTGTTAATCCAATCAAAACTAGATGTTGTTTAGTCGTTTAGTCGTGTCCGACTCTGCGTGACCCCCTGGACCAGAGCACGCCAGGCCCTCCTGTCTTCCACTGCCTCCCGCACTTTGCTCAAACTCATGCTGGTAGCTTCGAGTGTCGGGAAATTCAAGCCCTTCTCAGGAGAAAGTGACAACATTCCCAGGCACCCGGCTTGATTCCCTGTTGACCTCCCTGGCTGCATTCCCCAGCAGGCGCAGGCAAGGTCTCGATTGGCGATTCTTCTCAAACGTGAGAAAAACACACCCCCTCTTCCCCTGGCAGGGGAAAGAGATAGACAGAAGCGTATTTACATGCTTTTATTTCTGTCTTTGCAGCGTTACAAAAAACATGACTGCTCTCTTCAAACTCCAGCAGTGTTGTGACAAACACTTCCTGTACATCCCGGACAGGAATAAACGGAAGAGCTCATATTTCACTCTGAGCTAATTCCGGTGTCCCTCTTTTTCCCACGGACAGTCCCAACATTCCCATCAGGTTTACTTTTCAAGCTAGGACTTTGCAGCAGCATTGCTTCATTATCGTAACATCGAGAACACTGTCCCACCATCTCGTCCTCTGCCGTCCCCTTCTCCTTGATCTTTCCCAACATCAGGGTCTTTTCCAGGGAGTCTTCTCTTCTCCTGAGGTGGCCAAAGTCTTGGAGCCTCAGCTTCAGGATCTGTCCTTCCAGTGAGCACTCAGGGCTGATTTCCTTAAGAATGGAGAGGTTTGATCTTCTTGCAGTCCATGGGACTCTCAAGAGTCTCCTCCAGCAGCAGAATTCAAAAGCATCAATTATTTGGCGAATGTGAGCGGTATTGGCTTAGGCATTGATTGGACCTGACTATATCTGACTCCTGCCCATTGTGCAGGAAGTCCCAGTAAGGGTAAGCCACCGGTAGGGGGAGCCCTGTTGATGCGAACCAACTCAAGCTCCCCCTGGTGCTCCCGTCGGGGTCGTGTCAAGGCCTTAGCCCCACAGCTGGGCTTCAGACTAGATCAACACCCCCGGATTCCTTTAACGGAATACCCTTAAGCATGGAGGGGCAGGTGGCGGCCACACCTCCCCTCCTCCACACAAGGTCAAACAATGCCTAACCGCAACCCTAACAAAGTTGTGACGATTGCTACGAGGTAGGCGAAAACCAAGTGTCCAGTGCCAATTTGCCAAGTGGAAAAATTCCTACCAGGCCCCTCGGACAACCAAGGCGACCAACCAAAGTCCATAGCAAGGACATTGCCTAACCTGCAAAATAGGGAGGGAGGGCGGGTGATTGAGGAAGCGAGCCAAAGAGGAAGTTCTCTGGGGGTTGGCTGGCCGGGCTCTGACGTGGCTGGGATCCCATAGGCAACGGGGGACAGAGTCTCCCGCCCCTGGTGGGGAGTGGGTGGCCACGTGGTCCACTGCAACTCCTCCCCACTGGGAAGTGGAGCGGATTTCCCAAGACATATCCTGTATTTGCATGTTACCCCCACACATTCCTCCTATGTTAACCATGTATAACCCTCCCCTTTTCTGATGGAGTGGTGATGTTTAGCGAACTGTCTGCTGGGATAAGATAGGAACTTTTAAAAGTCCTTGTCACCCCGTTCTCGGGGTTCAATTCCTCTATGAACCTGTTGCGCAATCAACTTTGGTCTCCACTATTTGCTCCGGTTCGTGGCTGGACTCCTTCTTTGTTCTGCAGGGACCCACCGGCTCTGAGCAGCCTCCCACCTGGATTTTTCCATAACAACAGAAACTCGACTAACCCTCTTGAGAGAAGAAAGGTGGCTTTTGCTCCCACTGCAATGTTGTAATCTAAATAAGCACATCTTCCTACAAGTGAATAGTAGCCACCTATCTGGGGGGAAATAAAGTGGTATGCTGAGAGACATGGTTACGGTGGAGAGCAAATCTGTGTTCAACAATCCGAACATCCCAAGAGAAACCAGATGGCAGCTTTTTTTTACTGTGTCCACAGAACTCAATGAAAGCCTGTGGGATGTAAACACAGGAGCAGTCAATGACAACATTCCTAGAGTGTACATGTTAGAACATGGGGAGGGATGTCTGTCCAGCAAGCAGGTAAACTTCCTGGGGACGGACTTCCTCCGCATGTGACCAGAGGTGGGTGTGGCCTCACCTGTGCAGATAAATGATAAAAGCACAGGGCAGGCAGCCATCTCTCTCTCTTGCCTCTTGCCTCTCTCATCTTCATCTTTTGAAGAAGCAGGATGCCCTCTTGGCTCTCAGCCAAGAGAGGAGGATAGGACTATCTTCCTATAAGACAGATTCTAAATGTATTTTACCTTTTTAAGCCTGTCTGCCTTCTGGGATCATATTGTGAACAGAACGTGAGTAAACTCTTCTATACTTTTATAAAGACTGTGTCGTGTCTTGTATTTTAAGAGGGAGCAAAAGGGGAAAATTACCAGAGTAATTATTATAGAGGTTCTAGCGAACCTGTGCAGACGTTACCGTTGCAAACTTAAAAGGGGGAATGTTATAAACTCTGCTGATATTTTGGGAACTTGTTAGCACAAGTTGGACTAGGATATAATCTCACAATATATCCTCTCCTGCATCCCTGAACATTCCCACAAAGCCAGCCAATGGCTTTGCAGTTGCTTTCCATGGACATTTTGCAACCAAGCACAGAATTCCTTGAACCTCGGAAATGCTTCTGATTTCTGCTTGAGCATGAACACATGAATGTACCTGGAAAAAGCATCAATCAATACCATGAAGTACTTTGCTCCACCTAGAGAGGTTGCAAGTGGACCAACAAGGTCTGCGTGGACAGTCTGGTAGGCTTTAGATGCCCACCTGCCAGAAACCTTGCCCTATTGTGTGTCATCATGATGGCCTTGGCCGGTTGTGAGTTGTGAAGGCCGCTTCCTGCAAGGCCCTTTCCACCTGGCCTGGGGGGCAGGGCCTAGACACCAGCTCTACTAAAGAGGTTCCTGGTGAGACCAGAGGGACATCGCTTGGCCTGACAAGAAACCCAAACTATTGGATTCTTTTGCCCCATCTTTTTGTGCCTGCTAAACAGCCGTGTCATGCTTATGATAATATTTTATTCTCTTGGGAATTCTGTTGTTTTAAACGTGCATTTTATATTTGACTTTACTTAGCAATGTTGGTTTTTTGGGGGGGGAATGCTTAAGTTTTTTGTTTTGTTTTTGTTAACTTTGTGTTAAATATGTATTCTGTAGTTGACTTCCTTTGTAATGTTTTATTTTGAAATCTTTAATATTTCAGTTTTTGGTTAACTATGTTGCTTTAACTGTATACTCTATATTTGACATTCTTCAGATTGTTTTTTTTTTTTACTTTTTTTTTTTTTACTTCTTTTTATTCATTTTCTATAACCAAACCACAAAAAAGAAAAACAAAAATAAACAACACACCCCAAAGAAAAAAGAAAACATCAACCAAAACAAAACACATGAACAAACCAGAAGACAAACATTAATTAACAACAAATAACGGTTGACTTCCCTCCATCTCGGTTTTGGGTTATGTAAATATTAAATCCATTCTGCAGTTTTTCATTTTATATCGTCTACACATCACAAGGGTTATATTAAACCTACTGTGATTTTTATATCTCTAGAATTTGTTTCCATATATGTTATGAATTTGGTCCAATCGTCAATAAACTTTGTACCTTTTTGCTGTCTGATGTTCTGCGTCATTTTTGCCAAATCCATATATTCAAATAATTTAATTTGCCAATCTTTAACGGTCGGGATATTTGGGGTTTTCCAATTTTGTGCTAACAGAATCCTGGCAGCTACAGTTGCGTATTGAAACATTATATGATCTTCTTTCTTAATCTCGTCTCCGATCATTCCCAGAAGGAAGGCTTCGGGCTTTTTAACGAAGGTGTATTTAAGTATTTTTTTCAGTTCATTGTATATGGATTCCCAATTTTTTAAAACTTCTTCACATTTCCACCACATGTGGTAGAAACTTCCCTCTTTAGATTTACACTTCCAACACCTTTTATCACCAGTCTTATACATTTTTTGCAATTTCACAGGGGTGATGTACCAACGGTACATCATCTTTTCCATATTTTCTCTAAGGGTAGTACAGGCTGTAAATTTCATTCCTTTAGTCCACAACCTCGTCCATTTGTCAAAATCCAAATTATATCCGATGTCTATTGCCCATTTTACCATAACCTCCTTGACCTCTTCGTCCTTGGTGTCCCAATCTAATAGCTGATTATACATTTTAGATAGCAGTTTAATTTTACTTTCTATTATCTCTACCTGGAACTTAGATTTTTTCTCATTCATTCCAATCTTTTTGTCTTCCTTCCATAAGGCGTTAATTTGATGATACTGCAACCAACCTGTTAATTTGCTTTTTAACTCTTCGTATGGTCTAATTTTCCATCCTCTTTCCGATCTTTCCAGGAGATCTTCATAGGTCAATCTCTCACCTTCCATGTTTGTTTTTTTAATAGTTAATATATCAATAGGCGATAGCCACCAGGGGTTATTTTTTCCCAATAATTTTCTATTCTTTTCCCACGCTTCTAACAGTGTTCCTCTGATAATGTGGTTTGAGAAGCATTTATGCACCTTTTGCCAGAGATAAGCATGCCAACCGAATCTTAAATCAAAGCCTTCTAAATCTAGCAGATCTGTATTTTGTAAGGTAATCCATTCTCTAAGCCAGCAAAGGCACGAGGCTTCATAATACAATCTCAGATTGTTTTATTTATGTTTTAATATGCTGTAAACTGCTTAGAATTTTTTCTTGAAACTATAAAGTGGTATAGAAATGAAATTAATAATAATAATAATAATAATAATAATAACAACAACAACAACAACAACAACAACAACAACAACAACAACAATAATGTTCATTGAAATGATGTGTCCAAAGACTGCAGCCGATGGAGAGATCACCCCTCCCTCAATTTTCTATCAGATTATTTAGATTTGGTAGATAATTCTTATTGCTATTCTTATTGTATTGATTATTATAATTGATTTATGTAGTTCTGACGGTTTAGCTGCCTTGAGCATGAAAATAGAAAGGCAGGATACAAACCTAATCTAATAAAGAGCCCTTCTCCTCCTCCTCCTCCTCCTCCTCCTGAGCCTGGGGCAGGACCGTAGCCTGAGAAAGAGAGGGTTGCACAGTTCCCCGATTATTTTGGAGGAATTCCACACCACACATTTAAAGCTCTTACACCACTTGAAAGAGTCCAGGCTTTTCCTCAAGAATCCTGGGAACTGTAGTTTGCCAAGGGTGCTGAGAGATGTTAGATCTGTAGCAAACAGAGGTTCCCAGGATGTGTTGGGTGAATCTGTGACTCTTAGTGCAATGGTTCTTGAAATGTGTGGTTGTGACCATTGTCCTCATAACAGCACTGGGGTTCGGATTGCAGTGTGTGTGTGTGTGTTGCAGAATGTTTTAATTAGCTCATTCTCCTCCTAGCACATCGTCTTCATTCAACTCTGGCTGTTGAATGAATGCTTTCTTATAATCATTCTTATGTTTAAGTGGGCTTTGGCCTCCTTCCAGACAGCAGCTTGAAAGGGATGCAGAGGAAAGCTCAAATGATGACAGAAGGCAGGGGCATCCAACAACCAAGAGTTTTGGTTTGGATGTGATAATTTTAGACTTCCCCAAGCCATCCCGAAGCCCCAATTTCACTCGGCCCCATTTCACTCTGGTCCATCTGAGTATCTCCTTTCCACCTATGCCTCCCCTCCCCCCCCAATATTCACAATTAAGAAATCAGAAAACAACCCCCACCTCTCTTTTGACAGAACTAGATGGAATGATCAGGCATAGCAACTCCTGCAGAGAGGATAAAACCAAAATGTTTCCAAGGGACACATTTATCAAACAAGATATCTGCCCATACCTCAGTCAGTAAAGTGTGAGACTCTGCATCTCAGGGTCGTGGGTTGGAGCCCCACGTTGGGCAAAATATTCCTGCATTGCAGGGGGTGGACTAGATGACTCTTGTGGTCCCTTCCAACTCTACAATTCCATGATATCCTGTGAGGAGTAGTCAACTGAGTTTTACTCAGAAGAGATGTGTCAAAATCAACACAGCCATGTAATTTGTGCCCATCAATTTAAATAGGTCTGCTGTGGAAAGGACTGATGTTGACTACAACCCTGATGTTTTCTGATTATTTTATAGAGCGTTTCCCTCAATACCAAAAAATGGAGGCAGAGACAATTTACTGAATTTCAAAACCACCGAAGCTTTATTGAATGAACGAATCAATTTATTACAGCCACAAACCAGAATATGGACTTCTACAGAGATAGAGAACATGTAGAAGAAGAAGAAGAAGAAGAAGAAGAAGAAGAAGAAGAAGAAGAAGAAGAAGAAGAAGAAGAAGAAGAGGAGTTTGGATTTGATATCCCGCTTTATCACTACCCTAAGGAGTCTCAAAGCGGCTAACATTCTCCTTTTCCTCCCCCCCCCCCAACAAACACTCTGTGAGGTGAGTGGGGCTGAGAGACTTCAGAGAAGTGTGACTGGCCCAAGGTCACCCAGCAGCTGCATGTGGAGGAGCGGAGACGCGAACCCGGTTCCCCAGATTACGAGACTACCGCTCTTAACCACTACACCACACTGGCTCTCATATATATGTAGGTTAAAATCAAAATCTATAAGCTAGAACACAGTAAAGAATACAGATGTGAAACTATTAAAATGTGTAGTTTAAGACCTTAACCGCTAATTTAAAATATGCATGTCAATGCTTTATTATAATTAAGGCAGGTAAAATAATTATTACTCTTAATAGTATTCATTGCTATGAGGCTTCTTGAAGCAATTCAGAATACAATCAACATTAGCAGAACACTTTTCTTTACAAGGACAATTTAAAAAGCAACAATTTAAAAGCAATAAAAAAGTAATATTGCATATGAAAAAATTCTAAAACAACAGCAATGATCACAATTAGCAACAAGACACAATGAAACAGCAAGCAAAAATTGCCACTCCATCATCGCTGAGCCTTGAAACTTGTGTCTTATCCCCATAATCGAAATTGACATCAAGTCTTATGTCATCTGGAAGAGAATGAAGGAGAAGAAAGATGAATTTATGCCACATTTACTGATTCACCAAATTGACCTGGCCCCCATTCCACCCTATTTACAAGGAGGCTTTATGGATCCTGTCTTTGGTGGCAACGACTCCTTCCAAGCCTGCAGTTTGGCCATCTTTGTGCTGTGGCAGGATTTCACAGCCACATGACCCAGGAGGTCTGCATCAAGCAAGGATGCTGCAGCTACTGAGTGGGCTCTCCTTAGTCTGGAAAGTGCGTCCCATGTCCCCAGGCTGTGGGTGTTACCTTCTTTGGGGCAGAAGTGAGCCAGCTCCAGAGGGACGAGAGCATGCTGTAGGGAAAAGAAAAGACCGTACTGGATCAGATGACTGATCTGATCCTCAACCCCCCCCCCCCAATAATGGGTGCAAGAGAACATGGAAGCAGACCCAAGCCAGGGAAGACTTGCTTCCATCATGGGATGAGTGAGTTCTATTGCCTGGCCCCAATCCCTTGCCCCAGGCGACCTCAATGGGTCCTGCAGCCTACTAGGCAGAGGTGGAAGTGTAAGATCAAGGAAGAGGGCAGGAAATGTCTCCAGCCTTGTCCGGCATCCCAGGGACACACATTGTGTTGTGTGCCTGATACCAGACTGTGATTCCTCCTGTGGGAATCCTTTCACAAGCCACTCTGGGAGCCTCTTGGGGCTGTGAAGGTGCCAAAGGTGAGAGACTTACCTTCAGGCAACTGAGCCTTCTTGCACAGGACATCAGCCAGCTAATGCCACTGGCTGCCAGTTGCCTCTCCGCTGCAATCGCACTTGTTGTGTAACCTCTCAGTTCCTGTGGGAGGAAAGGGGACCTCAGGATCAGGAGGCTGGTCTGGGGGAAAGAGGCAGACCACTGTGAAGCCCTTTACACTCTCAGAGAGAGATCCGTTTCTGTTCTAAAATGGCAATGTCCTCCAGCCCCAAATTGTAGCTCTGCATCCAAGGCCCTCCTTTGGCTGTCTGGGCAAGTGGGCCTTTGCTGGCTCATCCATGTGGCCAGCTTGCCTTACAAGAGGGGGAGGGCCCAAGAGGTGCACTGCTAGGTGGCGGCTTCTCCATGAAAGCTTTCTAGGTCAAACAGCCACTGAGGTCATCAAGATACTTACATTCATCAGCAAGTTCAGGGTCTTAGTGCTTGGGGCCTCCCAGAGAAGGCCTCCCAGCATCAGAGTATAACGTTCCTCTAACTCCTGCAGGCAATGGCAATGAGGGAGAGGATGCGCCAAGCAGGGGAAAGAGAGATCAGATCTTGAGCAATGGGAGCAATGCTTAAAGCGTGTGAAGAAGAAACAACAGCTAGAGAAGTCAAATTTCAAGGCTAACAACTTACCTGCTTGTCGGGCTCAGTTTTGACCTCAATGACCGCCGCAAAGGCTGCATGCACAATCAGGCTGTGGAGCTTCAGTGGTAATTTGGGCTTCATGAGGCTGGAGAGAAGGAGGGAAAAGTTTTTAGACTCTGTCTCATATTGGGGGGGGGGAGCATCAAATACATTTCATTCTCTTGGACTTCTACTGAATGCATGTGTTAGCTTAAACCACTTTTGACAATCAAGCAGCGTATAGATTTTACAGGGTAAAAATGAATAAAGGTAAAATTAAAATAAACACACGAGGGCACTGTTTATGTGGCAGTCTACCTGGCACTTTGTTGCAAGCCTCTAGGTCTTAGTTAATCCCACCCCTAAAAGCTGAGCCATTTCGCAGTCATCTCTAGACAATGTAGCTTCTATTTTCTCTCACACATCTCCACTCATCCTGTAAATAGTTGCTGCATAAAGAAAGCTTTTTGAACGCAAGAAACCCAAGAAATTGTAAGCAATTCTTCCAATCTAATTCACTGCAGTGGCAAGGTCTGGTAACACCTTTCCACATTCTGCCCCCCCCCCCCCGCCAGCTCCTCGTCAAGCTCAAAAAACCCAGTATACCTCAGTTGGTAAAGGGCTTCCAGTGCCGTAGCAAGGACCAATTCAGGCTGCATAAAGCACGCAATCCGTCCCATGAGATCCTGATAGAGAACAGAGGGCGGAGGGGGAAAACGTCAGTTCCCTATGGACATCAGGTGGATTCCTCCAACCCCAAACTCAGTGCAGGAATTGGCAATGTAATGCCAAATGCCTGCACAACCCTTCTCTTGGCCAGACCCCGCCAGGCCTTCCTTCTGCCCAGCATCCCCAAATCCCATCCCCAGCTCTCCTGCCCCCCTCACTCCTGGATACCTCATGCAACCTCTCACTCACCGCAATTGCCTTGACAGCCATCTTTTTGGAGTACCTCAACCTGTCCTTTTCTCTCTGGCGGGCCTCCGAGCAAGTGGCCAGCACGCAGCAGAGGAACATCTCATCCTTCTCCAGTTGCTGAA
This sequence comes from Podarcis filfolensis, assembly GCF_964270895.1. NCBI lineage: Eukaryota > Metazoa > Chordata > Lepidosauria > Squamata > Lacertidae > Podarcis > Podarcis filfolensis. The sequence continues at coordinate 20,039,410 of NC_139619.1, forward strand.
ATGGCAAGAGTCAGGCTGTCAGTTCATGGCAGGAGGGCTTCTCTGCATCTGAGACCGCCAAAATGGGGGTATAAACAGCACTGGTGGATGGGGGGTGGGGGGTGAGGGATTTCGTATGTACTGTGCTGTTTTCTCAAATACTAACCACAGGCGATGCCCAGACCCTGCCAGTCTCTGAACCATCTGCAACAAGAGAAGAAGGAAAGGACATGGGGGCAGGTTAGTTCATTTCTACTTATTTTCCACAGTTGAGTATTAGAGCATTAAGGCCACCCCTCCTTACGCTCCAAAATGAAAAGGAAGCATTTGCTCACGTGGGCCCACAGCAACCCTGGACTTCTGTGGGACTTTGCGGGTCCCCTTCTTCTTGTGGGCTGCCATGTCCCTCAGTCGCCTGAACCTAGAAGAGAAGGAGAGGGGCAGACCTTGTTGTTGTTGCTGTTGTTGTTGTTGTTGTTGTTGTTGTTGTTGTTGTTGTTATTGTTATACAGCCCTATACCCACAGGTCTCAGTTACAACCAGTGCTTTTTTCTGGGGGGATGCAGGGGTACGCACACCCCAAAACATTTTGTGAATCTTTGCACTTTTGTCCATTTACTGTACTGCATTTATTTTCCCCGATTTGAACTATAAAATGGTGATTTTCTTGAGTCAAAATGAGAGTACCCCAAACATTTTTTTTAATAGAAAAAAAGCACTGGTTCCAACATAAAAATCGCAATATAGAAACACAAAATGCATAATAAAGGTGAAAAACAACCCAGTAAAGCCCCCTCCCCAACACATTTCAAAACCTGAGACAGAAGCCTACAACCAAAATGGGGTGTGTGTGTGTAAGAGAAGGCAGGGAGTCTTTGCAGCATAGCCATAACACAAATACGGGTGGCCTAACAATTGCAGGCAGAGCCGTGTCATTTCACACACTACTTCGGCTGCGGGACATCGTATCAACAAGGAAAGGAGCATTTGGTGTTGTTGCATCTCCTCGGGTATTTGTTGATTTGTCGCCACGAGGGGCTGTAGTTGTGGAGGTATAGTTTGATGAGGTTTCTGGTTATTTGTACCCTAGGTGCCCACTCACACACAAAAACAAATCTCCCTGCAGCCAACCAAAGACCACCAACCACACCCTAGGTCACCCCCCAACCTCTCTCACCACCAAGGAAATGCAACAAGGGAATAGTAAGTGAACCCACACAAGTGATGCTGACACAAAACCCCACACATACGGGGAAACTCGGAAAATTAGAATATCGTGGAAAAGTTCATTTATTTCAGTAATTCAACTTAAAAAAGGTAAAACTAATATATGAGATAGACTCATGACATGCAAAGCGATACATGTCAAGCCTTTATTTGTTATAATTGTGATGAATATGGGGTACAGCTGATAAAAAACCCAAATTAACAATCCCATAAAATTAGAATATTGTGAAAAGGTGCAGTAGCTATTCAATCCATAACACCTGCAATGGGTTCAGTAGGAAGCACAATCATGGGGAAGGCTGCTGACCTGACAGTTGTGCAGAAAGCCATCATTGAGACCCTCCATAAGGAGGGAAAGCCTCAAAGGGTAATTGCAGAAGAAGTTGGATGTTCCCAAAGTGCTGTATCAAAGCACATTAATGGAAAGTTATGCGGAAGGGGAAAGTGTGGAAGAAAAAGGTGCACAAGTAGCAGGGATGACCACAGCCTGGAGAGGATTGTCAGGAAAAGACCATTCAAACGTGTTGGGGACTTTCACAAGGAGTGGACTGAGGCTGGAGTTAGTGCATCAAAAGCCACCACACACAGAAGGATCCTGGAGCTGGGCTTCAAATGTCATATTCCTCTTGTCAAGCCGCTCCTGAACAAGAAACAACGTCAGAAGCATCTTGCCTGGGCTAAAGGAAAAAAAAGAACTGGTCTGTTGCTCAGTGGTCCCAAGTCCTCTTTTCTAATGAGAGCAACTTTTGCATCTCATTTGGAAACCAAGGACCCAGAGTCTGGAGGAAGAATGGGGAGGCACACAATGCCAGATGCTGGAAGTTCAGTGTGAAGTGTTGATTTGGGGAGCCATGCCATCAGCTGCTGTTGGTCCACTGTGCTTCATTAAGTCCAGGGTCAACGCAGCAGTCTACCAGGAGATTTTGGAGCACTTCATGCTTCCTTCTGCAGACAAGCTTTATGGGGATGCTGACTTCATTTTCCAGCAGGACTTGGCACCTGCCCACACTGCCAAAAGTACCAAAACCTGGTTCAATGCCCATGGGATTACTGTGCTTGATTGGCCAGAAAACTCGCCTGACCTGAACCCCATAGAGAATCTATGGGGCATTACCAAGAGAAAGATGAGAGACATGAGACCAAGCAATGCAGAAGAGCTGAAGGCTGCTGTTGAAGCATCCTGGTCTTCCATAACACCTCAGCAGTGTCACAGGCTGATAGCATCCATGCCACGCCACATTGAGGCAGTAATTGATGCAAAAAGGGCCCAAACCAAGTAGTGAGTACATATGCATGCTTCTACTTCTCAGAGGTCAAATATTGCTCTATTTGCAATCCTTGTTTTGCTGATTTCATTTCATATTCTAATTTTCTGAGATTGTTAATTTGGGGTTTTCATCAGCTGTGCGCCATAATATCACAATCATAACAAATAAAGGCTTGACATATCTTGCTTTGCATGTCATGAGTCTATCTCATATATTAGTTTCACCTTTTAAGTTGAATTACTTGAATAAATGAACTTTTCCACGATATTCTAATTTTCCGAGTTTCCCCTGTACACTAAGTAGAAGAGAAGCATTGCCACCTGACCCCACCCTCCCCCTCTTTCCCCCTCTGTTCTTCCTAACCCAACACTGCATGCAACACTAATGTCTCACAACAAATGAAACTGATCTGTAGAAAACACAGCTTGACAAAAGAGACAAGGCACGGTTTTTTTGTAAACTAAGAAATCTTCAATCATTTGTTTATTTATTTATTTATTTTTTAAAACACCAACAAGGAAAGGAGCAGGAAGGAGTTATCCAAGATGATCGTGGCCTAGGAGAGAAAGCAGATGGAGGGAGAGCTTTGAATCAACTCATTTGAGAATGCTGGTGGGAACTTCTTCACATCATGTTTACTCCGTTGCTGAAATTTGCAGGCAGCCGATGCTACAAGGACAAGTAGCCTGCAGGGCTGGGAAGCAGATTACACCAATTGTTGGAGGAGAACAACAGCATCTCTTACTATCACTCAACATAGCAATATAGAGCTTCCAGGAACAGAGGCACTCTACCTCTGAAGCCCACAGCTAGAGGAGAAGCAACAGGAGTGGGCTACTGCTTGTGAGTTTGGACTAGATGGGCTTTTCGTCTGATCCAGCAAAGCCACTTCCGCCTACAAAGGAGGTGGAGTTGCGGGCGACTGAGGTAATCCCCGGCCGCGTCAGCCCCTGAACAGCCAATCGGCTGGCTCAGGGGGCGTGACCAGCCCTATTTATGCTGGAGCAGCCGGGGATCTCCCTCTTTTGCCGACTTGGTTTTTCGCCTACCTGGGGGGGGGGTGCGAGTTGATGTGCATCAGCAGGACTCCCCCTACTGGTGGTTAACCCTTCCCGGACTTCAAGCGGACGGGCTGAAGCCGGATAGTCGGTTAGGACCAATGCCTAAGCCAATACCACTCATCACCTGTAACCAATAAAGTTGTGGCCATATTTAGCCCATTAACCTGAAATAATTGTGTCATGTGTCTTTATTTCCACTTTGGGGGGGGGAACTCGCCACGCAATAGGGCTCTTTTTGTTTTTTTATGCACCCACAGACCCCAAACAGCTCTCCACAGGAACACAGTGGTGCATCTCATGTATGGGGGGCGGGATTCCAACACTCCCCCCACCCCCAGCAAAGGAAAGATAAGGGAAGCATAAATGCCACCTTGAACTGCTTGGATGAAAAGTGGGCTATGAATGTAATAAAAAGCATCCCCAAATAATGATCATGGAAGGTACCCTGGGGATCATCTAGTCCAACCCCCTGCAATGCAGGAATATGCAGCTGTACCTTATGGGAATCGAACCTGCAACCTTGGTGCTATCTGCAGCTCCCTCTAACCAGCTGAGCTGCAATGAGATTTGAGGGAGAATGGGAAGGCGGGGAAAGGGAGGGGGGTGGGAAGAGAAGTTAAGCTGTTCAGGAAGGGGTTAAATTCCATGGGGATGCTGGCCGTGTGGGGGACCCCAAGCCCTCGCCCCAGAAGATTACAAAAAAGAAGCAGAAGAAATCCTACTTACAGATTCACGATGCTGGCCATCTCTTCAGGTGAAATCCCCTCCTGTTTAAACTCAACTGCTTTAAAATGCTCACACAACACTAACTCTGAACCTTGCCTCTAACCCTATTGCTACTCCTCTCTGTCTAAAATATACAGGAAAATATGTGCACAAAATATACAGATGAAAATGAAATGATAAAGTGAAAGCATTTGCTGAAATACAGTAGAGAACTCACGCCTCCCGAGTTGAGGGAGGCCTTGCTTTGCATGCAGGAGATCCCAGGTTCAGTCCAGGTTCTCCACCAGACAGGGCTGGGACTGTCCCCTGTTTGAAAACCCTGCAGCGCTGCTGCCAGTCAGTGTAGGCAGTGCTAGGCTAGATTGACTCTGTCAAGTGCAACTTCCTATGAATGCTTCTCTTATACGATTTCTCGAAACACAAGCAAGCTACCTTATCAACGAGTTGTGAGAGTTCATTCATGACTTTTAACAAACAGCAGAAACCATTTTATTATTTCTATGTGAGTACAGAAATCCTGAATATGAAAGGAAGGAAACTTCCTGCCTCTGCAATAAAGGCAGCTGCACTGCTAGGTGAGCTGTCCCGATGCCAACTGAAACAGACCCTCCAAAGGTGAAAAGGGAATTTTGAGCATCTGAGCACAACTGGGCCATCTTCTGCGTTAACGTGAAGTGCAGGAAGTGATTGCCTTGAGCAGGGGTAGGCAACCGAAGGCCCGGGGGCCGGATGCGGCCCAATCGTCTTCTCAATCCGGCCCACGGACAGTCCGGGAATCAATGTGTTTTTCCATGAGTAGATTGTGTCCTTTCATTTAAAATGCACCTCTGGGTTCTTTGTGGGAATTCGTTCATTTCCCCCCACACCCAAAAATATAGTCTGGCCCCCCACATGCTGTGAGGGACGGTGGACCAGCCCACGGCTGAAAAAGGTTGCTGACCCCTGGCCTTGAGCCTCCTCAGGACTGGCGCAGGGGCCGTGCATTTCAGGGTGCCAGCTAAGGCCCCTGCCCCAGTATTGATTGCTGATTCTACTGAGTCCATCAGTATATTGTTGTGAAGTGACCTGGCATTTTTAATGAAGTGCAATATAGGCTTGTCTTACATCTTTAACAACAACAACAACACAGTAAATTGCACAGAAGAATTCCATGTTGCCTGTGGGAGCGGCTGGGTAGACCTCTTTGCAGCTGCATGATCCATGCATTTGATCTATAAGCAACTGGTCAATCTTCATAATTGGCTCTGGCTTCGTGTAGGAGATTGAATGCATTCTTCTATTTCTCAGCCCTGTATTCCACCCCCACCCCCCTCCTCCTATACTCGGACGGTGCCGACTACTCATCTCTACAGAGTGAAATGTTTATGAGTCCTGCAGATCTAGTCTCAGACGTCAAACCTCTACCCCAAAGACGGGGGAGCCTGTGACCTTCTAGAGCATACATTTCTTTTGACTGCTATATGCTGAAGTGAACAAATGTTTTGTCTGAAACCCTTGAGAGCTTCTGTGGGCCGCCCTAGAGAACACTGGGCTAGAGGGATCATGGAGATGACTTGTTCCACAACAGCAGATGGCATGCAGAAATTTAAACTGTAGCAAAGGGATGTAAACTGGCTAGCTAGCTAGCTAGCTATGTCTTGCTGAAAGTGCATGCACTCCTCTTAGCCAAAGCCCCAATAACTGCAAGCGTGGAGCCACACAAACACGCCTGATCTTGACACTGTCTTGGAGGAAACTCCCGATGCTGGAAAATTCATGTGCTCAATTTCTGCACATTGAGACAGGAGCCAAAGAAAGCAGTTAGCTTAAAGCACACGCAGAGTAGGGGGGCTCATAAAAAAGGTTTCTTTGGGAGGGGGTGGGTTGAGGTTTGCTCTGATGTGAAAGCTAAAGAGCAGGCTTTCACAGAGAAAGGAGCAGAGTAAGGCGGAAACTACTGGGACCCGTGCTTTCCAGGCACGCTGACGGGAGGGATGAGTCCAGCATTGCATTGTTGGGTCGTATTTTCAGTGACAACTATTTATGACAGAGGTTTACAGAAAATTGATCTAAAACCTCTGCTTGTAAGAGGCTATGGGCATTTGAAGAAGCCCATCATAATCTTTGCATGAAATGTATCTTTAGAACACCGGTGGCGTCATGTCCCCATTTGTTGCCTTAGTTTCTCCATCAATGCACCACCCACAATTTGCCATCATATTGGCATCAGGTGTTTTCCAGGCCAGTGAATGTCAGCAACACCTTCTTCTAAAGCTGCTTCCCCAGTTTCATCCAAAATAGAAAGAAATGCCATTTGGTAGCCCATTGAGAAGCTTTGGGAAGTAATGAAATACATTTCTGAAAGTTATTTATGGATGCACAAGGTCACCACATCTTTGCTTAAGGAAAGGAACATTTCCCCAGGCGGCACACCACTGTCCCTGAATCTCGTCCGCTGCTTGGTCATTTCAACAGATTGTGTGTCTTAGTAAGATTTTGTACATTTCAGAAAGCTTTCCCTTGCCTACAAATGAAGTGCATGATTTTTCAAAAACTTATTAATGCCCCGTGCTTTTACTTCTGGTGTGGTAAAAAATTGCAGAATCTGGCTATCATTTAAAGCAGTGTAAGATGCTGGCTTACGTTTCCCCTCACATTTGGTGACTAGGTAGGGATATGCATTTTTGTGTTTTGTTTTTTGAAGAGTTCCTAAGGAGTCCTGCTGCTTCCGAGTTTTATTTTGGGGGTTGTTGTTGTTGTTGTTTACAAAAAGGTAATCCAGTTGTAACCTTTTTCTAGGTACAATTCTGTACATTCTGGTACTACCTGTTCACTCATGGTCCCTCCAAATCCCTTTGTTTCTTTTAGCAATGTGTCCTTGTGTATCTGCATAAGCTTTTCAAAGCCTGCTACCTTTGCTTACAGAATTTCTCCTTAGGGGCGCTTTGAACATGTCCCGTAATACATGTGGATAAAAGGAATCGCCTTTGTTAATTTCAAAAGCCATTTTGTTTCTTCCATGGTTTTCCTCTGTTGTTAATTTATTTTGTAAAAGCAAGTGGGGTTTAGTCACCAGAGAGGTGGATTCTGTGGTTTTGCTCAATAGGTCATGGTCATTTCAAGAGCCATAGGGCCTGAGATGGTTCCAGCTATAACTTACGTATAAGATTAGGAGTCCAAGAATGTGGAATCAGTACTGCAGAAGGTCAGTTCTGACATACTTCCCCCCTAAATAGTGGGTGAAGTCCTTTTGGAAAGGACTCAAAGGTTTCAAAGTGTCAAGTTTTGCTGTACTGAAGGACTGTCCATATCTAATCTATTAGAACATTGAACCCTCCTCCCCACTCCAGGAATTTTGCTATCTAAAGTGGGTTTGAATTTGGATAATAAAAGTTTCCAGTCGAGTAGATTTATATATTTTAGTGAAGGTAAGCAACTTAAAATGACCACAGACCCAGTAAAACTCATTACAAAGAGAAGAGAAACAACATTTAAAAGCAGATACAAATAATGAGGCATTATTCTTTTCTCAAGAAGCCAGCAAAATTTCATCTTTCCTGTTTTATTTTAAGCATGCTTTTCATTCAAGTTTTTAACAAACAACAAGGTGGTAAGCTGCTGAATATAGGCAGACTATCATTTCTCAAAGGCCATTCCAAATGTGTACAATTGATGGCTCCAAAATCAGCTGCACCCTGTGAGTCCAGAGGGCAACTGGTGCCATTGTCCCTGTTAGCATTTTGTAAGAAAGGGGACCAAGATTTCATCAAGCTGTCTGCCTTGATGAGACTTGCAGTGAGGATCCCTTTGATAAGCCATCGGCAATGCATAAAGGAGGGCAGGTGGCTTGGTGAGCAGGGAACTTCTTTCAAAGATTTGGACCAGCGATGTGCCTTTGCTTCGGGCAAAGGGTGATGGTGGATGGATCATAGCTACCTAACTCAGCACTGTCTGTACTGACTGGCAGTGGCTCTACAAGGTTCCAGGCAGGTGATGTTTTCAGTTTCACCTGGAGAGGCTGGAGACTGTTCTGGGACCTGCATCACCAGCGAGCTCTGGTCCTCCCTTAAGGAATTAGGCGGCTCAATGGTCTGACTCTGTGGAAGGCACCATGCTATTCCCCTTTAAATTAGCCATGTATACAGAAAACATGAGAACTGGAATTTTGGGCTTGAATTGATTTCTGGTTCGTCTGCATGCCAAGCACATACTTCTACCACTGGGCCAGCACCCTTCTTCAGTGACTGAGGTCTCATTGCACACAGCCATCCAGCAAGCAAAAAAATGTTACTGTCAGAAGGGCAGAGTGGGGAGCAAGAGATTCAGGGGCCGGTTTCAGACCCACAGTGCTCGGGTTTATTCTGTTGCCTGCTTGACATTGTGCCTCCTTCCCCCCTACCTTTTATTCCTATGAAAGTTTCACAATGTCGCTGCTTGGGATTCTGGATAATCTATGGTGGTTTCTTTTCATTTTTTTTAATTAATTTTCCAAAAAAAAATTAAGACAAACAAACAAACAGACAAACAAACAAACATCCTAATTGTAATTAAACCAATCTTGATAACATTGTTAAGTGACTTCCTCAAATCCCCCTGGTTGAATTTCATTGTATTTCATTTTAACAGTTTTCCAAAATCAATCTTCTCAAAAAAACAAAAAAAAAAAAAACTTGATCACATCTTTCATTCTTTCTAATCTAGCTTGAAAAATCTTAATTCCTATCCTTACATATTTAAATCCTAAGCCTATCTCATATTTGCAAGCTTTTCCAGTTAGGTTATCTTGACATATTCAGCTAAATAATCTTTGAATTTTGTCCATTCTTCCTGGTACTCCTCCTCCTTCTGGTCGCGGACTCTTCCTGTCAGGTGGGCTAGCCCCGGGATTCTGGAGAATCTATGTGACTAGATGCTTGTAATGTATGCCAGGCAATCTGGCACAAGTGGGTAGGGTTGCCATCCGCCGGGATTTGGCCGTTGGAAACAAGTGTCCATGCGGGAAAGGCTTGAATGTCCAGGAAAACCCAAAGGTATAGCAATTCTACACGTGGGGAGTAGGGACGCAAGCGCAAATCAGAATAAAGCAAAGGCTGGGAAAGTTCAAACAGAACCCCCCACACACACACTATTCCTCAAAATTTGTGTTTAAGACACAGGATCATAGAATTGTGGAGTTGGAAGGGACACCGAGGACCATCTAGTTCCGTTATTCCCAATCAGGGGTCCGTGGCCCCATCCCTTGCCTCCCTCCAACTAATTTTCTCTCTTATTGGCATGGCAATAGCATACATTTTATGGGTGGTCTTGTTGTTTTTAGTATACCTAAAATCCTTTGCTTATTACCCCACATTTTGAACCCGCAGCCCTGAGATTAAGAGTGTCACGCTCTACCAACTGAGCCACCCCACTGTAATTATCCCACACCTCCCCTCTTGACGAAGCTGCCTGCAAAGCTGAAATGCCAAGGAAATGTCCTTCTGCAGGCATGGTTTCAATCCAAACAACAAATACTAGTGGTCAACTCCAAAAGTGCGGTCAACAAACCCTGCTTGCCAAAGAACAATTGAACGCACCCTTGAAGCTCCTTTGCAGCCATGTCTCCACACCATACACCACATAAGATGCTAGTTGTGGGGCCTGCGGGCCTGTCAAGATTCCCCACCTCTGTTCTATCTAGCCAGGATGATGTTTTCAAATGGGGGTTAAAGCTGTGAAGCTGTTTGGATGCATGGCTGGACTTGACTGTGGGCATTTCATTGTGCTGTGTCTCAGAGCCTTAAGGATGGGCTGGCCTAGGAACCTAAGCCACCAGGTATATAAAAGTGAGGTCCACTCCAGCCAAGAGCGAAAGAAAACCACCAAGCAGCCCTGCTCCCCAACAATGCCCCCCAAAGAGGATACGGATCGTCTGGGGAATGCTGGTGTCCAGGCACTCAGTTATCTCCTGCAGCTCGTCCTGCATGCCCGGGGTCTGGAAGAGGTCCTCCTGAAGCAGAGTATCACCCATGCGTTAGGAAGGGATGAGGTACATCCTGGATAGCATGAAGAACAATCCAGCCCTGGGGTGCATAATGTGAGGTCGAGGAATGCCACAATGGAGAGAAGCCCATCACCAAGAGAGCTGGCACAAGGGCTGAGAATTGTATCCCGCCTGCTTTCCACAGTAGCATTCCTACTACCCTTCTCCTGATTTGGGGCAATGGGAGAGTGAAATCATTCCCCGCTTCTTCTAGTGGCCAGTCTCAGAGAGCCGCTTTGCTAGGGATAGACAGACAATGGTTGGGAACACTTGGGTTCTTGTGAGCCGCTCTAAGGAATAGTGTATGCTGGATGTCCCACCCGCTGCCGCTCCACCAAGGTGCCACTATACTCACAGCAGGAGCTTGTAAGAGCGAGTCGGTAGCTAAGATATAAATCAATTGGGACGTTTGGAACCTGCACACCCCAAAACTGGTACTGGATTCCAGCCCACACCCATCCTTTCAATGGTACCGTCCCCCTCAGCTCACCTGGTGGCAGGCATTCTTGAAGAGGTGGTCCACCAAAAGCCAGATCTCCTTGGCCGCTCAATGGAGTCATCACCCTCCTGGGGTACGTTATCCAGAAACTGCTTCTCCTGGAGGTCCAATGACAAGCGGGACTGGCATGAGAGCCTGGCAGAATGTGTGCCTGTATGCATTCTTTCCTTGCTCCAGCTGGGTGGACAAGTCTTGCCCTCTGAGGCCACAACTAGGGCTGGGCGATAGCAGGCTTTCAACACGGTGATATATCACTAGCTAAACATTGCAATACACCAATATATCACAATGTCTGAAATAAGATGGAGCTATGTAGAGGCATTGGCTGGCTTCACGGTTTCCCCTGCATTGTGATTTCTGCTGCCCCCTGCAGGAGGGCAGGGGAAAGCTGAACCGGCAGAGTCCACAGGGGCTGCAGGAATCTAGAGAAGCATTGTCTGGCTTCACAGTTTCCCCCCACATGGTGTTTTTTGCATAGTACACACACACATCATGATTCGCAATATATTGCCAGGTCAGAAATTATGAAACCAGACTCACTATCTAGACTTCAAGCTGATTTGAAAATATATCTATATTGACATATCGCCCGGCTCTAGCCACAGCAAGCATCTCAAGTGGGGAAACAAAAAACAAATTGCTTGCACCCCAAATCCAAGCTCCCCCTCCCCCTATTAATATGCAGCTAGTAATCCTCCCACTCCGGATGTGCAGTTCACCCAAAAGCTTACTAAATATGCAGCTGTGGACATGAGGTTTGGCTAGAGAGCCAGTGTGGTGTAGTGGTTAAGAGCGATAGACTCGTAATCTGGGGAACCGGGTGGCGAGAAGATTTAATTTGGAGCATCTGGAGTTTTTTCCTTTCTCTTTCTTTGTATATTCTTGTAATGGTTCTAGGGGTTGCTCGTGCGTGAGTTGTCGCCACTCCTGGCTAGGTTACCTGGGTGAACCCTTTCTGTCTGGACAGCCTCTCACCCGTGGCTGTCTCAATCGCTGGCAGAATCCGTCAGTGGGCGTTTCTTGAACTTCTTCCAGCAAAGAAGTTCTTTGACGCCTAGTCTCCTCCTACTCTCCCTGCGCGGAAGTCTTCTGCGCAGGGAGGGTGTGGGCAGCGGAGGACCCATGCTCTCCCCGCTGGTCTCCGGCGAGGAGTCCTGGAGCCCCCTCGCCGATTCCCCCATCTGCCCCCCTTCTCCACTGGTGCTACGCTGATTTCCTTCCCCAGCAGATGGGCTGCCTCTCTCCCTACTGGGACCCTCTCTGGCATCCCTCTGGAGCCTTCCTTCCGCCTCTGGCTCCGATGGCAGTTCCCTGACAATTCTGTATTAATTTGATAAATTATAAAAACTGAAAATGGCACATCAGGCAAAAAAAGGGGCAGATGGGGGAACACCATGAGAAAGGAAAGGGTCTAAACAAGAGTCAAAATTCAGAACTGAAATTTTGAAGATGTTTGCGGAAATTAAACAAAGCGAAAAGAACTTAGAATCCAAATTGGAATCAGTTGATAATAAGATAGGGAAAATGGATATAAAAATTGACGAGACAGTCAATGAACTTAAAGGGCAAATAAAAGAGGTATCAAAGAGGGCATTAGCTACTGAGGAAGGTTTAAAGAGGACAAAATTAGAACTGAAGGAAGTAATGTTGGGATACTGCCAGGGAGATAAAGCCCATCATGGCCCCCACGTTGTCTCCGGACGTCCATCGATCTCCCGTAGACACGCAGTATCAGCAATTAGCGACACGAGCTCCAGAAAATAGCTCGCCACATTCTAGAACTGATGCACGCTCTATCAGCAGATAATGCACAGCGAAAGATGCACGCAGGAGAGCATTTTCCAAGTTTATTCAGCGTTGGTCAGAACAAAGAAAAAACATGACTGCCTGCTTCGGTCTGCTCAGGCAGAGAGAGAGACAACAGCTCTATCAAAACAGAAACATCCTGTGAATAGGAAATATGCAGACTCTGTGACTCACAAAGCCTGCTCCCTTTTAAGGTGGAACAGAAATATCCTAACAAGTAAAACGGGAAGAAGAAAAGCTTAAGATGGAAATGATGGAATTAAACAAATCACAAGAAGAAATTAAAGATGCGATTGCGATGAATGAATTGAGACAGAGGGAGGTGAATCTGAGGCTGAGAGCCATCCCGGAGATACAGAATGATAATATTAAGGAGAGGCTGATATCAGAATTGGCTAAATGGATGGAATTACCAATAGAGGAGGTAGCAAAGACAGTACAGAATGCATTTAGAATGAAAGTAAGAACAACCAAGACAAGGAAATTTACAGGAGACTGTTTAATCACCTTTAAAGATAGGGAGATGAGAAATTTGATATTGCAGAAAAACAGAGAGAAAAGACTATACATAGAAGGAAATTACATAATCATTTTCAAAGATATACCGATAAGATTATTAAAACGAAGAGAGCCATATAAGCCATTGGTGCAGATTTTGAAGAAAAATAACATTGATTTCAAATGGGAATTTCCAGAAGGAATTTCTTTTTTTTACAAAAGTAAAAAGCACAGATTGCTGAACCCAGAGGAAACAGGAAAATTCCTGAGAAGGTATAAGGACCTAAAAGTAGGAGATGGAGAAGAAGGAGAAGATGAAGGAGCTGGAGCTAAGGATGAATCAGAAATAGATGATGAAGAAGAAGATCAGGAGAAGAAGGCAGAAGAGGAAGAAGAGGAAAAAGGAGAAGAAACAATTAGATCATAAAAACTAAAATAACATAAAATTATTTAATTGGAAATCATCATGTCATTAAAATTATGGAATTGGAATATTAATGGGATGAACGAGGGAAAAAACGGAATAAAATTGAACAATTTTTAAAGAAGAAAAATTTGGACATTATATGTTTACAAGAAACACACATCGCAAGAAAACATAGAAAAATCTTGATTAATAAAAGATTGGGAAATGAATTTGTATCTTCAGATAAAGAGAAAAAAAGAGGGGTGGTTTTATACAACAACAGTAAAATTGAATCACAACAAATATTTAAAGACGAAGAAGGAAGAATCATAGCAGTCCGGATCAGATGGCAAGGCGAAAGTCTGATAATTGTTGGGATCTATGTACCTAATGGAAATAAGACAAACTTCTATAAAACTCTAGAAGAAAAATTATTCGAATATATGGATCAGAAAATTATAATAATGGGGGATATGAATGGAGTGGTCTCATTGGTGATGGACAAGCTAAGAGATGGACTAAGTAAAGAGGGGAAATTACCTAAGACTTTCTTCTCAATGGTTAAGAACTGTAATTTGATAGATATTTGGCGATTGAGACATCCACTGGAGAAACAATTCACTTTCTTCTCAGAACCAAATCAGTCAATGTCGAGAATAGATCAAATATGGGTCTCAAATGAACTGACTCCAAGAATATCATAAATTGAGATCCAACCAAAAGTAATTTCAGACCACAACCCAATAAAAATGGAAATAAAAGGATTTGAAGAAAGAACCTTTAGATGGAGAATTAATGATTACCTATTGGATGATCAAAAAGTTATAGAAAAAGCACAAAAGAAATTAACTGAGTATTTTGTTGATAACAGTAACAAAGGTACAAAAATGAGTATTGTTTGGGACGCAAGCAAAGTAGTGATGAGAGGCTTCTTTATCCAACAGAACTCATTGAAGAACAAAACAGAGAAAAAAGTAAAAAAGAAATTTTAAAGCAGATAATGGACAATGAACAAAAACTGATTAAAAAAACCAAATAACCAAAAAATAAGACAAGAAATTAAGACTTTGCAAACCCAATTTGCAATGATAATAAATAAAGAAGTCAAAATAAATATCAAAATGTTAAGACAGAAAAGTTTCGAATTCGCGAACAAATCAGGAAAATGGCTTGCGTGGCAAATTAAAAAAAGAAAGGAACAGAATACAGTTAATAAGATCAATGTCAATGGTGAAGAAATCGATAATCCAAAAGGTATTAGAAAAGGATTTCTAGACTTTTATAGGCAACTATACAAGAACAAAGAGAGGAACAATATGAGGAAAATAGAACGATTTTTGAAAGAAAAAAAGGTGCAAAAGATCCCGACAGAAAGAAAAGGACAACTGAACGCCCCAATAAGCAGTGATGAAATAAAGGAGGCAATAAAAGAATTGAAGAGGGGGAAAGCCCCAGGACCAGATGGATTCACATCAAGATATTACAAAGAATTGAGAGATGTGTTGATGATACCGTTGAAAGAAGTCATGAATAATATCTTAAAAGAAAGAGACATCCCGGAAACCTGGAAAGAAGCATTTATTACATTTATCCCCAAACAAGATTCGGACTTAACACAAGTTAAGAATTATAGGCCTATCTCACTATTGAACACAGATTATAAGATATATGCAGGGATTCTAGCGAATAGAATGAAAAAGATTCTACAAGAAATTATACACGAAGATCAAGCAGGTTTTCTTCCTGGCAGACAGTTGAGAAATAAAATAAGAAATATAATAAATATTTTGGAATATCTGACTGCCAGGAATGAAAAACAAGCTATCCTAATGTTTGTGGATGCAGAGAAGGCCTTTGATAACATTGTTTGGGATTTTATGCTCAAGAACTTAGAATGTATGGATGTGGGGGAAGAATTCTTTAATGGGATAAAAGCTATATATACAGAGCAAAAAGCAAAATTGATTGTCAACAATGTTGTTACTGAAGATATCAAAATAACAAAAGGAACTAGACAGGGATGTCCACTTTCACCATTGTTATTTATAACGGTCCTGGAGGTCCTGCTGAGGGCGATTAGACAAAATGATTTAATAAAAGGGGTGACAGTTGGCCAGAATGAATATAAAGTGAAAGCCTTTGCAGATGATCTGGTAATAACAATTGAAGAACCAACAGAAGGTGTAACAGAAGTATTGAAGGAGATGGAACAATTTGGAATTGTAGCAGGGTTTAGATTAAATAAAAAGAAAACCAAAATAATAGCGAAAAATATGGACCAAAGTGTGATAGAAATAATGCAACAGAAAACAGAGATAGATGTGGTGAAAAAGGTAAAATATTTGGGAATCTGGCTAACTCCCAAAAATATTGATTTATTTCAAAACAACTATATTACGGTGTGGAACGAAATAAGGAAAGACCTAGAAGTATGGGGCAGACTGAAACTATCCTTTTGGGGTAGAATTTCTTCTATAAAGATGAGCGTCCTTCCTAAGATGCTGTTCTTGTTTCAGACTATCCCTATAATAAAGGGGGTATCAATCTTTACAGAGTGGCAAAGAGTGATATCAAGGTATATCTGGCAGGGCAAGAAGCCGAGAATTAAATTTAAGTTATTAACAGATGCGAAGGAAAGAGGAGGCTTCGCCCTGCCAGATTTGAAACTGTACTATTAAGCAGCCTGTCTCTGTTGGTTGAAGGAATGGATAAAATTAGAAAGTAAGGAATTATTAGACTTTGAAGGTTTTGATAATAGATTTGGATGGCACGCGTACTTATGGTGTGAGAAGAAGAAAATACATAAAGGGTTTGGGAGCCACATATTCCAAGGTCCACTAATAGAAGTATGGGATAGGTATAAAAACCTATTAGAACCAAGAGTTCCGCATTGGTTATCTCCGTTAGAGATTATGTCGGTGAAGAAGATAAACATGAGAAGTAATTGGATTACATATGGAGACTTAATAATTAAAGAAGGAGGTAAATGGAAGATAAAACCATATGAACAAGTTAAGGAACATGTTTATGACTGGTTGCATTATTTTCAGGTTAATGAAATGTTTAAAAAAGATATTAAAGAAAGTGGTTGCACAGAACAAGATTCAAAGTTTCAAACAGATATAATAAATAATGATTGTAAAATGTTGTCAAAAATATATAAGATATTGTTAGATTGGTATACGAAAGATGAAGAAGTTAAAACGGTAATGATACAATGGGCCAGAGATTTTGGATATAATATACAATTTGATGATTGGGAAAAATTTTGGAAGGAAAACTTAAGATTTACTGCCTGTACGGCGTTAAAAGAAAACGTCATGAAAATGTTTTACAGATGGTATATCACACCGGTAAAATTAGCAAAAATGTATAAAACCTGTAATAAATGTTGGAAATGTAAAGAAAAAGAAGGAACGTTTTATCATATGTGGTGGGAGTGTAAGAAAGTGAAGGGCTTCTGGGAGATGATATATAATGAGATGAAAAAAATGTTGAAGTATACATTTGTTAAAAAACCAGAAGCCCTACTTTTAGGCATTACAGGAAAGGAAATAAGAAGGAAGGACTACAAACTTTTTCAATACGCAGTTACAGCAGCAAGAATTCTACTGGCCCAGAAGTGGAAACAAGAGGAAATACCGACGAAAGAGGAATGGAGGATGAAACTAACAGACTATGCAGAACTGGACAAGTTAACAGGGAAAGTTAGATATCTTCGAGACCAAAAGTTCATCGAGGACTGGGGGAAATTTGTGGAATATCTGAAAAACACATGTGAAGTACAAACAACACTAGTGGGGTTTAAAGAAGCACTGTAAAACCTGAGGTATATTGTTAAATGAAAAATGGATGATTGGAGGGGGGACTAATGGCAATAGAGAACAGAAGAAATGCGTAAGCAAGAGTTAAATATGGATGATTGTCAGAGAAGTTGAAGGAAGTCGAAAAGTATGGAATTTGTGAAAATTTCGATTAAAATTGTATACTTATGTTAAAAAATCAATAAAAAGTATTATATAAAAAAAAGACTCCTTCGGGTAGTGATAAAGTGGGATATCAAATCCAAACTTCTCTTCTTCTAACATTTTATTTAAATTGTTGGAACCTGCCCTGGGACCTTAGGGTGAAGGGCAGGAAATAAGTAACAAAAACAGCAACAGAACATGGATGGGCCTTCATAGGTTGATGGGCTGCAGCCCCAGCCAGCATGATGAGAAGATGGGGTCGCATGTTCACCACCCCTTGTCTAGAGCACGTTGCAGAGGCAGTGGTAGAAACTGAGCAACAGCTGGAGCCCCAGCCCACGACTTTGTATGGACAATGCAGCACACAGCAGCTGGTGAACAATGCCTCCGGCCTCCTTCCCATCTTCCTCTCCAGAAATGTTCAGGGTGGTTAGTTCTATCTCAAGCTACCACATTCAAGAGAAAGAGAAAGAGAGGAGGGGGGAGCAAGAGAGCTTTAGGAGCACAGCAATGGCAAGCAGCCCATCACTAAAAGGAGTTGGCAAGGATGGAGAATATGATCCCCTCACCCCCAGGGCAGCTGTTGATTAGGACCCAGTTCATCCCCCCTCCCCCGCCGCCAATACTCCCTGCCCCTGTCTTGAGAGAGAGAGAGAGAGAGAGAGAGAGAGAGAGTGTGTGTATTGGTGTGGGGAATGACAAATGCTGTATCAGAGTCTTAGTGCAAGAGTAGCTGGTGCATGCTAAAGAACACAGGAGCCTAGCTGGGTTACATCAGCATTTTGTTCCCACAATGGCCAACCACATGCCCTTGGGAGTCCATAGGGACACGGGGACAGTAGCACTCTGTCCATCATGTTCCCCAGAAACTGGTAATCAAAAGCATGTGGTTTATGATAATAGTGGCAAGAAATAGCCACTGATAAACATATCCTCCATGGTTCTAAATGTCTACAGCTGTCCAAACTGACAGTCACCACTGTCTCCTTGTGGCTAGGATAATACACCCAAGTATATCTGATTTCGAGAGGAGTGACATTTCCCTGAGCCACCCCAAAGCAGCCACTACCTCTTCCCAAATGCCAGTGCTCAGGTGGTAAGAGTAAGCCAGAGTGGCATAGTCTGTGCAGCAGTTGCTGAGCACAGAGACAAGGAGAAAACTGGCTCTTGGGGCCAGAGGGGGCTGGCGCCTGCATCATGAGACTGGGCTTTCTGCCTCCCGTGCTGCCAATCGCAAGCGGACCCAGAGTCAAGCAGCGCAAAATCAGTGACAAGCAGTGATGGCAAATTCTGGTTTCGTCTCCGTTCTCCTCTGCCGAGTTCTACAAGGGCCACGTTGAGACTAGGGAAGAGACCAAAGCAGAGAGCTAGAGCCACCACCTGGACTGGATTTGAGTCAGAAGGCAGGCAGGTGCGGGTTGCCTGAGAGGAAAGTCAGGTTGGTGGGGTAGTGCCTGGTTTGCCCTAAGGGACCAGCTGCCACTGCATGGAGCAGCTGCTGATCGTTGACAAGGGCAACTCCATTTACGTGCCTTCGAGGCACATGCACACTGCCGCAAAGCGGGAAGGGGCACTTGAAGGGGCAAAAATGCCCCCCCCCAAGAGCACAAAAGCAGCAAAGCGGCATGGAAACAACATCTCGACTCCCTCCCAGGAGCTTTGGCACCGACCTTTCAGGCCTGTGGAGAGTTGGAGCAAGGAGTTTTGCAGGGAGGCTGTTGGTTTTCAAAAGGCCTTTCAAAAGGGCTTCCGGAAGTTTAGAGGGTGTTTGCAGGCTTTTCCAATGCTGTCCCCAATATACGCAATTTCATTTAAACGCGCAGTACCTTGGAACGCAACCCCCGTGTAAACGGGGCGTTGCCTGTACCTGATTTGAGCCCGCTACCAAAACATCTAGAGGATAGCAAACCAACTGTTACCTTTTCTAGGAAGCTGTCTTCTCCCTGAGATCAGAGGAGGAAGGCAAGAGCAAAAGACAACCAAGGGTGTTAATGGCACAGGCCCTGAGAAGAGAAAGAAACAGCCCGTTGGCTGAACAGTATCTGGGCAGATGGCAGGGAAATGCACACGGTTCAGTGGCCCTGCGAAAGGGCAGGTGGGAGGACCAGAACCTGGGATGACTCAGTCAAGGCAAACAAAGGGCATGAACAGCACACAGGAAGCGGATGCACAGCTACAGAAGCTGAAGCTGAATGCAGCGGAGGACCCCCAGCCCCCACATTTCTGCGTGGAAGAGCAGCTGTTTTTCAAGCAGGCAAGCAGAGTGGGAAGGGTAGACATCCAGCACAAGGCTTCCAAGGCGGTCCCGAAGCAGCTTGGTAGGTAGCTCCCACTGATGGTGAGGAAATAGTCCTTGCCAGGGTCAAGGTGAAGGACAAAGATAGCCTCAATCTTCTCTTCCTTGCTGACGTACACATCCAGGGAAATGTCTACCGTCTCACCTAAAACGGGAGGAGGTCAGGTAAATACGCTGGCACAGCGAAGTTGGCTTGTCTGTAAATTAAAAGTGAAGACGGTGAAGAATTGAACAGAAGGACACAATAGGAGGCTGCTGGATCAGGCCAATGGCCCATCTAGTACAGCATCCTGTTCTCACAGGTGTATGGGGGAAACCTTAACTTCAAGAATTAGGAAAAGAAGCGACTCAGTTCCCACCCCCACCCCACTTTCCTATCTAGTCCTCCAAAGCAGCAGCTGCACAGAAGGTGGTGACAGGATATTGGGGGGTGAGAGAAAGTGATCCTAACAAAAGAATATAAAAAGGGAAAGCACTTATTTGTCTCCTAAAGCATTTTTGCCCCCAATGTTACTTTCTTTTTTAGTTTACATTTCACTGAGTTTTTTAAAGTTTGCCTAGTTCTATATGTTCCCCAAGATATTTTTGTGCCTACACAACATAAAAATACGCATTTTTTTTTTAAAAAAAGTAATTTTTTGACGGACTGCTCTCACTGGTTCCCTGCGATGCCAAAAGGTGTTTGGGGACCCTCCAGCATTGTTTTGCTTCAATTCATTTGTGTGTGTGTGTTTGTTTAAAGCTGGTCACACACACTTTTACACTTTGGGCTCAGCTGCTTTGACGTGTGGCCCTTGGAGGCTTGAGCATGGGGCAATGTAGCCCACAAATGTTAAGCCTCCCCTGCTCTACCAAACTCCCAAGGTTTGAGGGAGGAGGGTTGGGAAGAGGAGGAGAAAAGGAAGGCCTTCCCTAGATGACCCTTGGGGTCCCTTTCCAACTCTACAGTACTCTGATTCCAGAGAGAGACGCGCTGGGCTCCAAGTATCCCTCGCAGGGCTCAGCGCGAAGCCATGGCTTCCAATACTGGCTGTCACTGAGCTTGGGGATAAAGGAGAAGTGGAGGGTGACCTGCCCGTTGTTTGTGATCTGGAACTTCTCCTTCTGCAGCTGCCGGAACTTCACATTCTCAAACGGAAACTGCAGAGCAAAAAGGGGGAGGGGAGGAAAGAGAGTGTTTGCCTTCAGCAGAGGCAAGGAAACGTGCTCCAGGGGGAAGTTTGTCCTTGGCCCCGGGCTCTCATTTAGGGGACTGCACATGCAACAGGTCCACGTGGGGCTCTCCAGATATTGCTGCACTTGCCACTGGCCATGTTGGCTGGTGATGATGGGAGTTGTAGTCCAGCATCTGGAGTGCACCACGCTGGCTACCCCTGGAGTCTTTGCCTGCGAGGAAGAGGAAGAGGCTGCCGCTCAGTGGAAGGGCATCTGCCTTGCATGCAAAGGTCCCAGGTTCTATCCCCAGCATCTCCAGGTAGGGCTGGGAGAGATCCCCCGGAAATCAAGACTGAGCTAGATGGGCCAAGGGCTTCTTTCCCCCCTGGTCTTTTTGCAGCAAACCCTCTTTAAGGGGTTGGAGAGGATCCTATTTGTCTTTACCTCCCTCCAGGGAGGGAAGGAATTCGTTCTCCATCCTGTCCATCAACTGAACAATATCCTCAAACACTTTCCGGTACCGTCGCTCATCCACAACCTTCACCTATGGGGGGGGGGGACAGAGCACATTTGTTGGGGCTGTGGACTAAAAAGGGGGAGCATGAGTTAACAGCAGAAAGGCCTGATGCACCCCCCTGTTCCCAGCCCTGAAAGAGGCAAGTACTGTAACTCTGAGAGCTTCCCCAGGATGGCAGCGGCTGTGACTTCCAGAGCCAATGGGCTGAAGCCAAATGCTCCAAGCCAAGTACCACAGAAGCTCCATTGCATGAATGGAGCCAACGGTTAAGGTATACAGTTCAGCCCATGTGGTCTGCCATGCCTGCAGGAGCAGCGTGTACTCAGAAGAGTGGAGAATGGAAGCCTAGGGATTTAACAGAGCCAAAACCTGCCCACTCCTTGCACCGGAAGTCATTGGCCAAGGAGGAGCTCTGTGGAAAGGGGCCTGGTTGTTGCTCAGGGCCTGCCCAGATTCGAGGAGGTGCCACATAGCAGGCAACTAAAAACCCTGAATAGACGATAACCCTGGCCAGGGCAGGTGTTACCCCTGTGAGGAAGAGGGAGCTGACGGGCTTGTGGTCGCTCCTTTTCAATTCCATGTGGCTTCGGTAGCTGAGCTGATTCATGCTGCCTCCTCTCCAGAGGATTGGCTCACACCATGCTGGCATACGGCACTTACCACTGCAAGGAGACAGTTGGACTGGCTGAGGCAACACACAAGGCTCACACAGTCCAACTTTGGCTCCACACATGGCCTGTGATCTTGACCACGGTCAAGAGCTGGAGATGATGGGGCTTGGGAGTCCAACTTCTGAAGGGGCGGACCTTGCAGGTGTGCAGGCATTTTGCCTCATGGAGAGAGTTGTCAGGAAATCAAAAGCTGCCTTCTACCAGGTCAGAATGAATTTCTGACCTCCCCCAGTTTGGATTCCTACATTGCAGGGGGTTGGACTAGATGACCCTCGTGATCCCTTCCAACCCCACAATTCATTAATTAAGTCTACTCTGGCTGGCAGCAGCTCTCTGTGGCCCAATCCTTTTTCAGGTGGAGGTGCCTTTCAACTTGAGACTCTGCATACAAAGCATATGGCACACCACCAAATGATGATCCTTCCCCAAAGCAAGGGGCCCCGTTATTCTTGTTCAGACACTATTTTTTCAGTGATCCAAAAGACCCTTTCTGGCACCTGAAATGCTGCCCAAAGAAGCCTGCCGTTTTCCGGCTTCGTCACTACCTGTTCCGCCTGTCCTTTTGATTTCCCCATTACCACAGCAAGAGCAATGAAACTAGCAGGCCTAGGTGGCTTCTGACAGTTGTCAAGAACCACAAGAATATGCCAAATCATGGATGGTGAGGCTCAATGGCTACTAGCCATAATGGCCACAGAACATACTCCACCAAGAGAAGAAGTATGGGTTGGAGGAGAGGAGCATGCTGTTGCATCTCATTGGCCAATGTGAGAACAGGATGCTGGGCCAGATGGACCAATGGCCTGATCCAGCAGGGCTGCTCTCATGCTCTTACACCCTGGCAGACTCATCTTGATAGAGCACCAAGTTAATTCCCAGACTTCCTTGACACAAAGAGGATTCTCATTCAGCCTGCTGCACCTTTCAAGGAACTGCAACACCGCGGACTTCTGGGTTAGCGCCATCGGTAATGGCGGAATTCCTCTGACTAAGAGGAATTTACTCCACGAAAATCGGGTCTAGCCGTCACCGCGAAGGCAGAGACCCTTCAGAAATCACAGGCGGGTGAAGCCTGTGAACGTGGGATTCGGCGGGCACCCTTTGCGCCTCCCCTGCTCGCGGGGAAACCCATTTTCGGGGCTCCGTAGCAAAGTGGGGTGAGCAGCGCGGTGCTGTGAATCGACTGCTTTTTCCACGGAGTAAAGCCGCACAGCCGTTGCCGGAGAGCGCTGACTTTTTCCTGTGAACAATTGGACTCTAAAAGATACTACCCGTCAGTAGAACAAATTGGAAACTTACAAAAGAAGAAAGAATCAATTCGGAATTGTAGCGGGGAGGCATAAACAGGAAGTCCGCCTTCTGCTTTTGTAAATAGAACAAAGCAAAGAGGCTGCAAGCTAGAGTCTTGGAAAGCCGATTGGAAAGGATTAATTTCAACCTCAAAAAATAGTAAATCCCCCCCTGGGAAGCAGGAGAAGGGGGGGGGGGAGTTTTGGACTATATATACCTGCGAGAGAGAGGGAAGGAAGCTAAAATTCCATTGCTCAGAACCTGGGAACGGGCTGCAAATAGGACAATAAGGCTGCCGTATCTGAAACGCGCTCTGACTGCTAGCTGTCAAAGAGAGATACATTGTTTTTAACTGTTTTTAACTGTCCCCCTCTGACTTTAAAAGGGAGAAAAAAGTAACTGAAAATTGAAACTAAATTTCCTGCTTGAGTTATGTTTTAAAAGGAGTTATTTTGGATCAATACAAGTACAGATTGTAACTGTTTCCCCCTAGAGGAAGTTTCGGAAACTGTTATAAGAGCTGGATCAGGGGAATTTTCCACTAGAAAGATAAAACTGCCTGACTGTGGGATTGACCTTGGACTTTCTGAGTGTTATGGCAGAAGGGAAAGAAAAAGTAGATTCGTCACTCCCAGAAAAAACAACAATATCTGGGAAGTCTTTGCAGCGAAGAGCGTCAGCATCTGGTCCTTCTGCCTCACCTGCAGCTGTACCAACACAACCTAAACCAAGAGGAATGTCATCAGAAGAAGCTTTAGCGATTGCATTAGGTAAGATAAATGAATCTTTGGAAAAACTTAGCAGGAAGGTAGATGCGACAAATGTAAAAGTGGATGCGTCAAATGCGAAGGTAGACGCTGCAAATACCAAAATTGATATAAATACAGAAAGTATAAATAGTTTGGGACAAAAGGTGAATACTAACATAGAAGCCATACAGAAATTGATACAGGAATCTGCTTCAACCCGTTAGATTGCAGAGGAAACTAAGGAAAAAGTTGCTGCTGTGGTTGGAAATGTAAGGAGGTTGAAGGTACATTCTTTCACCTTTGGTGGACGTGCCCAAAGATTAAGGCTTTCTGGGAAATGATTTATAATGAAATGAAAAAGGTATTTAAGTATACCTTCTTGAAAAAACCAGAGGCTTTTCTCTTGGGCATAGTCGGCCATTTGGTGCCAAAGAAGGACAGAACTTTTTTTATGTATGCTACAACGGCAGCAAGAATACTTATAGCAAAGCACTGGAAGACGCAAGATCTACCCACTCTGGAAGAATGGCAGATGAAGTTGATTGACTGTATGGGACTGGCAGAAATGACCGGCAGAATCCGCGACCAGGGAGAAGAGTCGGCAGAAGAAGATTGGAAGAAATTTAAGGACTATTTACAGAAATACTACAAAATTAATGAACTCTGAAAAGATGTTGGATTGAACTTTTGTGGTCTCTAGCTGTTATGATAAAGATAATAGGGATTAAAATTGTTTAAGTCATAAAATTTAAAAAGTTGAGTGGAAAATAAGGTGTTATTTTAAAAGGAATGTTAAGAGATTAGGATTTGCTGGATTAACAAGTTGAACTAGAAAACAAGAAGGGGAGGTATGAGGAAGTCAAAGAAACATGTTATTGAAAAATTGTTACTGAAATTGACTTGTTTTTAATATTTTTCTTTTTCTTTTTCTTTTTGTGTTTGTATAAAATTGGAAAATCTAATAAATATTTATATATTTTAAAAAGTTGCTGCTGTGGAAGTTAAGGTAACTCAATTGGAAACAAAGAGAGTCCCAGATATACAGAGACAAGTTGAGGACCATAAGTTGATTCTTTCTATGATTGAGCTCAAGGAAAAACAGACGAACTTGAGGATCAGAGCTGTACCTGAATTGGAGAAGGATAGTTTGATAGAATTTCTTACGCAGGAATTTGCAGAGTTTTGGAATCTGGATTTGGAACAAGAAGGAGTGAAAATCGTGAGTGCTTTTAGGCTTGGAAGAGGAGGGAAGAAGAATAGAGTAAGAGACTGTTTGATTACCCTCCGATCTAAAGAAGAGAGAGATAAAATTTTGGGTTGGCACTTTCAGAAGACTTTAGAAATACTGCAGACAAGAGTGGAAATATTCAAAGATATCCCGAAATACCTTTTGGACCTTAGGTCCAATTATGGAGATTTGGTTGCTCTGCTGAGAAGGAACAGAATCATCTTCAGGTGGGAATTTCCCCAAGGCCTATCCTTTAGCTTTAAAGGAAGGAAAATAAAAATAAGATCAGTTGAGGACAAAGAAAAATTTCTGAGCTACCACGAAGAGGATCTACAGAAGGGACTTGGAAAAGAACCAGAAGCATCGGACAGAAGATCACCAGATAGAGGACTAGAGCAAAGAGTACTGGACAGAAGATCACCTATACTGGACATAGCAAAGCTATCTTTTGGACTGGACTGCCCAGTGAAAGGGATACCAACACCACCGACAGAACAAGAGCAAGCACTGGGCGCAGTTGGAGGAGATTTAAAGTAACTATATCATGGCACTGCAAATATAAAGCTGGAATGTTAATGGGATGAACTCCCCTGAAAAAAGACGAAGAGTCTTTCATGTATTAAAAAAAGAACAATTGGACTTGATTTGTTTACAAGAAAAACATGTGATAAGGCTACATAGGAAAATATTGACAAATAAAAGATTGGGACATGAATTCATTTCATCAGACAAAGTTAAAAAAATAGGAGTAGTACTTTACGCAAAGGAGAGCCTATCACCGAAATTTATTTTTAAAGATGACCAAGGAAGATTTGTGGCAATTGAAATCCAATCACAAGGAGAGAAATTTTTGATATTAGGCATTTACGCACCAAATGAGGGAAAATCGGAATTTTTCAAGAAGTTACATGAGACTCTGATGGACTATATGGACTATAATATGATTTTGATGGGGGATATGAATGGAGTGGTGTCTACAAATATGGACAAGGCACAGAGACAGGTAGTCACTAAGGATGGTAGACTACCGAAGACTTTCTTTGATATGACTGACAATATGGATTTAGTTGACATTTGGAGAATAAAAAACCCTCTGGGAAGAGAGGGAACCTTCTTCTCTGAGGCCAAAATGACATGGACAAGAATTGACCAAATTTGGGTAACTAGAGGGCTGGCTCCAAAGACTAGAAAGGTGGAAATATGCCCTAAAACCTGCTCCGACCATAATGCTGTAAAGATGGAATTGAAACTAACACCAACTGGTTCCTTCAGATGGAGGATGAATGACACATTGTTTAGGAATGAAGAAGTGACCAAGAAGGCCCAAAAAACTCTGAGAGACTATTTTGAGATAAATATGAACACCACGGTAGAAAAAAGAGTAATTTGGGACGCAAGCAAAGCGGTTATGAGAGGATTTTTGATACAACAGAATGCGATTCAAAAGAGAGTCCAAAATGAGAAAAAAGATAAGATTTTGGAGAAAATAAAGGAAGGAGAGAAGAAACTGAGAGTGAAACCAAAGTCGCAGGAGATTCTGAAAGAGATAAAGCTACACCAAGTACAATATATGAAAATGATGAACCAGGAAATAGAATGGAAAATTAAACAGATGAGACAAAAGACATTTGAATTGGCAAATAAATGTGGAAAACTGCTGGCTTGGCAAATGAAAAAAAGACAAAAGCTTAACACTATCACAAATTTGGAAGTAGAAGGAAAAAATATACAGAATCCAGTGGAGATTAGAAAGTGTTTTCAGAGGTATTTTAAACAACTATATACACAGGAAACCCAGAAACAAATGGACATTGATCGTTTCTTGAAAACAAATGGATTACAAAAAATCTCTCAAGAAAATAAGCTAATGTTGAATTACAAAATAACGGAGCAAGAGATAGAAGGGGCCATCCAGAATTTGCAATTGGGTAAATCTCCAGGACCGGATGGTTTGACTTCAAGATACTATAGATCCCTGAAAGAATGGATAATACAGCCATTAAAGGAAGTTTGTAATGGAATATTGGAAGGGAAAAGGGCACCAGAGTCGTGGAAGGAAGCTTATATTACACTTATACCGAAAATAGAGTCTGAGAAGACACAGCTTAAGAATTACCGCCCCATATCTTTGCTTAATGTGGACTACAAAATTTTTGCAGACATTTTGGCTAAAAGATTAAAAAAGGTATTAGTAGAAGAAATTCATAAAGACCAAGCTGGTTTTCTCCCGGGCAGACATTTGTCTGACAACACGAGGAACATAATTAACATTCTAGAAAAGTTACAAGTGAATATTAATACTAAAGCAGTTTTGATATTTGTGGACGCGGAGAAAGCCTTTGACAATATTTCTTGGAGTTTTGTGAAGAAAAATTTACAGGGGGTGGGGGTTGGTCAAGGTTTTGAAAATGGTATAGGTGCAATTTATTCAGAACAAAAGGCTAAATTAATTGTGAACAATGTAGTGACAGAAGAATTTAAGATAGAGAAAGGAACACGACAAGGTTGCCCAATCTCTCCATTGCTTTTTATATCGGTCCTGGAGGTTCTTCTAAACATGATTAGAAGGGACCAAACAGTTAAAGGTATACAAGTTGGAGCTAAACAGTACAAACTGAAAGCATTTGCTGATGATTTGGTATTGACATTACAGGAGCCAGAATCTAGTACCAAAAGAGTACTGGAACTGATCCAAGAATTTGGACAAGTAGCGGGATTTAAGTTGAATAAGATGAAAACTAAGGTTTTAGAGAAAAATTTAACAGTGACGGAGAGAGAAAGTGAAATACCTAGGGGTTAACATGACTGCTAAGAATGTGAATTTATTTAAGGATAACTATGAAAAATGTTGGATGGAAGTGAAAAAGGATTTAGAAATATGGTCAAACCTGAAGCTATCATTGCTAGGCCGAATTGCGGCGATAAAAATGAATGTATTGCCAAGGATGCTGTTTTTGTTTCAAACATTGCAAATTTTGGATAAAATGGAGTGTTTCAAGAAGTGGCAGAGAGATATATCTAGATTTGTCTGGCAGGGCAAGAAGCCTCGAATAAAATTCAAGATATTAACTGATGCTAAAGAAAGAGGTGGATTTGCCCTGCCAGACTTAAAACTTTATTATGAATCAGCCGCTTTTTGCTGGCTGAGAGAATGGATGCTTCTTGAGAACACTGACATGCTGGATTTAGAAGGCTTCAACAATGTTTTTGGGTGGCATGCATATTTGTGGTATGATAAGGTCAAAGCACATAAAGAGTTTAAAAACCATACTGTCAGAAAAGCACTGTTTAATGTTTGGATAAGATATAAGGACTTGCTTGAAAATAAAACCCCAAGGTGGTTGTCACCAATGGAAGCGAAGGCTCAGAAAAAGCTCAATATGGAGGCCAAATGGCCGAAATATTGGGAAATTTTGGAACAAGAGGGAGACAGATTAAAACTGCAGAGTTTTGAAAAATTAAAAAATAGAGTGCGAGATTGTATTTTTGGTTTTTATGGAAGCCGCCCAGAGTGGCTGGGGAGGCCCAGCGAGATGGGCGGGGTATAAATAATAAATTATTATTATTATTATTATTATTATTATTATTATTATTATTATTATTATTATCTTCATTATTACCAGATAATGGAGGCATATAACTTGGACAAAAAAAAATGGCTTCCAGGTGGAAAAATCAAAATTGGAAACAGAACTGCTAGATCCTAAAATTAAGAATTTGTCAAGAATGTATAACTTGCTGTTGAAATGGAATACTCAGGATGAAACGGTGAAATCTGCTATGATTAAATGGGCACAAGATGTTGGATATAATATTATGATGGCTGACTGGGAACAGCTATGGACCACAGGTATGAAGTTCACAGCATGCAATACCTTAAGAGAGAATATAATGAAAATGATATACAGGTGGTACATGACACCAGTCAAGCTTGCAAAAATCTATCATTTGCCCGATAATAAATGTTGGAAATGTAAAGAGACCGAAGGTACATTCTTTCACCTTTGGTGGACATGCCCAAGGATTAAGACTTTCTGGGAGATGATCTATAATGAAATGAAAAAGGTATTTAAATATACCTTTCTGAAGAAACCAGAGGCCTTTCTCCTGGGCATGGTCAGCCAATTGGTGCCAAAGAAGGACAGAACTTTCTTTATGTATGCCACAACAGCAGCAAGAATACTTATTGCAAAGTACTGGAAGACACAAGATCTACCCACCCGGGAAGAATGGCAGATGAAGGTGATGGACTACATGGAACTGGCGGAAATGACTGGCAGAATCCGAGACCTGGGAGAAGAGTCGGTGGAGGAAGATTGGAAGAAATTTAAAGACTATTTACAGAAACATTGTAAAATTAATGAATGTTAGAAGGATGTTGGAATGATGTTATGTGACTTTAGTAGGAATGATATAAAGGATTTGGGAAAAACTGACTGTTAATTGGTGAAAGGAGGGAAAGTAAAGCTACATTATACTAAGATAAATTACAGGACTAAAATTTGAAAAGATGGAAAGGATTTGCTTAAATAGATAATCGATCTAGAATACAAAAAAGGGAGGTGTGAGGTGGTCAAGGAAATAAGCTAATGAAAGATAAGTAATGGGAAGATTTGTTGTATTTTTCTTTGTTTTTTCTTTTTTGTTTAATGGATTTTATTTTTCTGTTTTTTTCCTTTGTATCTTATCCTTTTTTCTTTACCTATTGTGATGTGTTGTATTGTTTTTTGTTTAAAATGATGTTTTCTACTTTTTCTTTTTGTACCCCTTAAAATTTTAATAAATATTATTTTTTTTTAAAAAAAGGAACTGCAACACCGCTTATACACGCCATGAAACAGAGGATGCTGGTTATCAGGACAAATGTGGGGAAAAGGACCCAAAACATTTCCAGAGCAGGGATGGCTTGAGGAAGACAACATATCACAGCCTTGCATTTCACAACTCGCCTAGCAACCTTTTGTGGGAATGTTCAGGGGTGCAGGAGAGGATATATTGTGAGATTATATCCTAATCCAATGTTAGTTCGCAACGGTAACGTCTGCACAGGTTCACTAGAACCACTATAATGATTATTCTGGTAATTTCCCCTTTTGTTCCCTCTTAAAATACAAGACACGACACAGTCTTTATAAAAGTATAAAAGAGTTTACTCACGTTCTGTTCACAATATGATCCCAGAAGGCAGACAGCTTAAAAAAGGTAAAATACACTCAGAATCTATCTTATAGGAAGATAGTACTGTCCTCTCTTGGCTGAGAGCCAAGAGGGCATGTTGCTCCTTCAAAAGATGACGATGAGAGAGAGAGATATGGCTGCCTGCCCTGTGCTTTTATCATTTACCTGCACAGGTGAGGCCACACCCACCTCTGGTCACATGCGGAGGAAGTCCGTCCCCAGGAAGTTTACCTGCTTGCTAGACAGACATCCCTCCCCATGTTCTAACATGTACACTCTAGGAATGTTGTCATTGACTGCTCCTGTGTTTACATCCCACACCTTTGGCAACCAGGAGTTCCATGCAAGCAAAGTGAGCAGGTGAAGGAGAGCTGGATCTCTCTCTTCCTCCGTGGCTTGGTGTCCATTCTGGCTGCAGAGGAAAGGAAGTCCATCCAGCCCTCAACTCTAGCCCTCCTCCAACAGCTTGCTTAGCAGAAAGCCATGTTTAAAATATATGTTTTACTAGCCTGCTCAGGAGGATGGAAAGGCAGAACACTACTAGCATCTTAGCAGACTAGGAAAAACAAACAAGCTTACTTACAAAGGCTCAACTATCAAGCAGACGCTTACCTGGAGTCCCAGCGATCTGTTTTAGAGTCAAATTTGTACGTCGGGATGAACTTGATCTCTCCCTCTGTGAAATCAGCAAAAGCTGTCTTTTGGGTACGCTGAGTGTTTAGCTAAAGCCAAAAAGAAATCGCTTATCAGCAGAGAAGCAAAAGACCCCCTGTTGCCCGACAATGGAGTCTATTAACAGCCACTGTTGTGCTGGAAGACCAAGGTGAAGTACTAGTAGGTTAAAGGTAAAGGTAAAGGGAACCCTGACCATTAGGTCCAGTCGTGACCGACTCTGGGTTTGCGGCGCTCATCTCTCATTATTGGCCAAGGGAGCCGGCGTACAGCTTCCGGGTCATGTGGCCAGCATGACTAAGCCGCTTCTGGTGAACCAGAGCAGCACACAGAAACAGCGTTTACCTTCCCGCTGGAGCGGTACCT
The DNA here is from genome assembly GCF_964270895.1 of Podarcis filfolensis. NCBI lineage: Eukaryota > Metazoa > Chordata > Lepidosauria > Squamata > Lacertidae > Podarcis > Podarcis filfolensis. Next base: position 20,070,968 of record NC_139619.1, read on the forward strand.
ATTTATCTACTTGCACTTAGACGTGCTTTCGAACTGCTAGATTGGCAGGAGCAGGGACCGAGCAACGGGAGCTCACCCCGTCGCGGGGATTCGAACCGCCGACCTTCTGATCGGCAAGCCCTAGGCTCTGTGGTTTAACCCACAGCGCCACCCGCGTCCCTACTAGTAGGTTAGCCAGGTGTAAAAAAAGGGGTATACCTGCTGAAATCTTATTTCATACACAATTATTAAAGGTACAGGATGCTTGTGCATTTTTGCCCCATGTCATCTTAAATTACTTTGCTGCATCACACGACAGGAAAATCCTCTAACTCAGGAGTAGCAGACACGTGGCCCTCACAATGCTGCAGAACTACAATTCCCATCATCCCTGATTACTGGCCATGATGGCTGGAGCCAACAGGAACTGCAGCTCAGTAACATCTGGCAGACCACAGGTTAGCTATACCTCCAATAGACAATGTTATATGTACCAATAATCCATACAAACTGTTAACAACCACCAGAATACACCCCGACACTATGAGCAACTGCAAAACCATCCTTTTGCATCCTACGTTGGCTCCCAGGACGTTTCTGAGCACAATTCTGAGTGTTGGTGCCAACCTTTAAAGCCCTAAATGGCCTCAGCCCTGAAAGAGTGTCTCCATCCCCATTGTTCAGCCCAGGCATCAGGGTCCAGCACCGAGGGCCTTCTGGCGGTTTCCTCACTGTGAGAAGCGAAGTTACAGGGAACCAGGCAGAGGGCCTTCTGAGTAGTGGCACCTGCCCTGTGGGACACCCTCCCATCAGATGTCAAGGAGATAAGTAACTATACAGCCTTTAGGGAAGTTTTTAATGTTTTATGATGGTTTTGCGTATGTTGGAAGTCTGAGGCTGCCCCCCCTTGCCTTCCTTGCAGCATCCTTCTCAAAGGGCTAAGGCATGACTACGCTCACAGAGTTTAAATCCACCATAAGGTGCAGCAATCAGGCCTCTGTTTCAACACAAAATACCAATGATCCTTATGCCAAGTGGGATAAAGGTCGTCAACATGATGAACACACAAACCTTGGAGAGAAAAATGTAAAACAAAAAGCACCAGCAATTTAAGAGGCCTCATTGAGGCTGCTGCTGCACTGTGAGTTGGGGAAGGCCGCTCCCTCCTCAGGCTAATGCCACCTGGCCCAGGGGGCGGGGCCCAGACTGACTCGCCACCGCCACAGCTTAAGAGGCCTCATTGAGGCACTGGGACACCGCTGCTGTTGCTGCACTGTGAGTTGGGGAAGGCCGCTCCCTCCTCAGGCTAATGCCACCTGGCCCAGGGGGCGGGGCCCAGACTGACTCACCACCGCCACAGCTTAAGAGGCCTCATTGAGGTATCGCTGCGGACTTCCGGGGTGGCGCCATCGGAAAATGGCTGATTCCCCTTAAACGGAGGGGACTGGCTCCGCGGAAACTGGGGTTCTTACCGCTACAGTGCAGCGGGGACCCTTAAAAACCACAGGCGGGTGAAGCCTGTGGCCGTGGGACTCAGCGGGCACCTTTTTGCGCCCCCCCAATTGGCAAAGGAGCCCAGTTTTGGGTCCCGGAGCTGAGCGGGGAAGTGGCGCTGTGCTGTGAGTCGTCTGCTTGTTCCGTGGAGCGAAGCCGCTAAGCCGTTGCCGGAGAGCGCTGCCTTCTTCCTTGAAAATTGACACTAAGACCAATGATCCGTGAGTAGGTTAATTCGGCAATTAAAGGAATTGACTTGAAAGATTTGGCACCGAAGGCGGAGAGGTATAAAAAGGAAGTCTGCCTCCCGTTTTTTGTAAAGAAGTAAAGCAATGAATTTGTAAGCAGGAATTTCAAAGGATGTCGTTAAAGTTTACAATCAGAACATCAAACAAGTTTCAGCCCCCATCTGATGCAGGGGGAGGAGGGGGGAAAGATTTGAACAGTCTTCCCTGTAAAAAGAGAGAGAAAAAGTAGCTAAATCCACTGCTCAAACCCCTGAGACCAGTTGCTGCGAACTGCAAATAATATTGCTTTGGGACGTGCGTTGTCGCTGAAAGTATTTCTTCCCTGCAACAACTAACTCTGCATTTGAGGATACAATTAAGATACAATTTTATTGACTGGTTTCTCCTGATTTTAAAGTAACATTTAACAAATAAATTGAAACAAAAAGACTGGGGGATGAAAAGGAAGTAAGTGACTTTAAAAATATTAATGGCTGTAGCTAACATTGTGTCCCCCTAGAGGAACTTTGAATTTGCTGCAACTGCAGCTGGATTAAGGGAATTTTCCATTTCAAAATAAGCTTTGTCTCTGAGTGTGTGACTGACCTTGACAGACTCTGACTCTGATTTTGAATGTGTAACTGACCTTGGCTTTTATTTGGAGGTTATGGCTGATGGGAAAGACAAATTAGAGTCTCAACAAGCAACCAGATCTGGGAAAGTATTGCGTACAGATATTGGACTGCAAAGGAGAGGTTCGGTACCCAGCTCCTCTGGTTTGCCAACAACAACCCCATTGGCACAATCTAAACCTAAAGGTATGGCTGCTGCTGATGCCTTGGCTCAGGCTCTGAGTAAAATAAATGAGTCTTTGGACAAAATAAGTAGACAACTTGCCGAGGCATCGAATAAAATTGATCAGAACACCACAAGTATTAATCAAAACACCACGAGTATCAATAATTTGGGTCAGAAAGTAAATATTAATACTGAGACTATCCAGAGATTAGTTCAGGAATCATCTTCAATATGAAAGACAGCTGATGAGGCAAAAGAAATTGCAACCTACACAGCCACTGTGGTAGAAGAGAAGATACCACCAATACATAGACAACTACAGGATCACAAATTAACTCTTTCTATGTTTGAACTGAGAGAGAGACAGACAAATTTAAGGGTCAGGGCGGTCCCTGAATTGGAGAAGAATAATTTGATTGAATTCCTTACAAAGGAATTTGCAGATTTTTGGAATCCAGATTTAGAGAAGGACAGTTTCAAGATAGTGAGTGCTTTTAGACTTGGGAAAGGAGGGAGAAAGAACAAAGTAAGAGACTGCCTGATTACCCTTCGAACAAAAGAGGAGAGAGATAAAATTTTGAGTTTGCACTTTCAGAAAACCTTGGTAATACATCAGTCAAGAGTGGAATTACTCAAGGATATTCCGAAACATCTTCTGGACCTTAGGTCCAATTATAAAGACTTGACTGCTCTGCTGAGAAGATGTTACGAAAAAGGAGCAATGCTGCTGAGTTCTCCAGATGGCTGGAAAGCCAAACAGGATGTTGATGTTATGGGACTGTACTGTGGGAACAAGGGACAGTCTATTATGTGCACTGAGCACCGGATGTTACCTCAGAGTGTCACATGACCCTGTACTGGAAGTACATAGGAGGATTAATTCTCTCTCTGCTGTTGGTGTTGAGAGAGTGCAGACACGTTTCTCTGTACTGCTGGAAAGACAGAAATAAAGGCATGTAAATACATTTCTGTCTGTCTCTCTCCCCTCCCTGGGGAATGAGGGAGGAGGAAAGGTGTGTTCTTCTCACGTTTGAGGAGGATCGCCGGGATCTCGCCTTGTCTTGCCGGGAGTCGCTGACGGGGGAGATCAACAAGGAACTCAAGCCGGGCACCTGGAGAGTGGCCAATTCCTCTGACAGAAGGCTTGATTCCGACAAATGGTAGCAGAAGCCGCTGGTTATCTGATCCATGGGAATCAGCATGAGAGGTGAGAGGTTGATGGATCGTGTGCCATCCTCTGCACCAAGGAAGGAAGATAACGTCTGCATTGCAGCCAGAAGCTGAACAGACGGCTGGACACCGAGAGGGGGTGTTTTCCAAGCATCGGAGCCCCAAAAAGGTATGCTGAATTTCGGGCTGAAAGTGTGAACGCAGATTGATTTATTTCTCTGGTTCACAGGAGCTGCGTTTGGAAAAACAGCTCTGAGAGCAAAGGCTTGCATACCAGGGATTCCTGTGGCTAGGTAAGAAATCCTGTCTCAAGGAAGGTATGCACAGTTGCTAGGCAACGACCGTCAGTACAGTGGAAAGTTACTGACACGTGGGGCTGGCTCAGTGAGTGCCTGGGAAAGCGAAAGTTGTTTTGTCTTCGCTTCTTTGCAAGGACTGTGAGACAGCTTGCAGATTGCCTGCCAGAAGGCAGTAAACACCCAGAAGAGACTTTTGGATTTTACAGGCTCGAGAGTGAGAGCTGAGACTTGGATTCAAAATGGATGCCAAGAAGGGGGGAGGCTTGCCTTACCCACCTCCCCTGACTAATGACAATTATTCATCTTGGTCTGTAAAGATGAAGGCCCTGCTTCAGAATCAGAGGATTTTTGGGGTGATTGAGAACCCCATCCCTCAAGCCCCAACGCGAGGTTGGGAATCACAGAATGTGAAGGCCAGGACGGCTATAATTCTGTGTGTCTCGGATGATCAGCTTGTGCATATTCAAGATTTGGAATACGCACGTGAGATTTGGGAAACGCTGCGTAGAACACATCAGAGGGATGCTGGTTCTTCAGCGTTGCTGTATTTTGAGAAGCTGACCAATCTGAGGCTTGTGCCTGATGGAGATGTTCAAGCGCACCTGACGGAAATGAAATATCTGTGCCAACAGATGGTGGAACGCAATTTCCGTCTACAGGAGGAAGTGTTTTGCTTCATGATGATAAACAGCCTAAATCGGACTTACAAAACCGTTGCCAGTCAGCTTGGTTCCCTTCCGGCGCAAGATTTGACCGCGGAGAGGGTGTCTGCCGTTGTTTTGAATGAACACGACAGGCTTGCTGCACTGGAGGTGAAGGACAGGGGGAGGGAGGAACGGAGTTCTAATTCCCCCACTGATGTTGCTACTGGAGAGAATGCTGTAGCTTTGAACGTTGTCCGATGTTACAGTTGTGGACAGGCTGGGCATCTTCAGCGGAACTGCAAGAAGCCACGCCAGCCAAAAGGAGCGAAGGGCCGCTCTGCAAAGCCTGAGGCAACAGGCAAAGGTCATACCACGTCTTCGGTGAAACCTGCAAAGGCCCTGATGGCGAAAGGAACAACGCCAGATGTTGGAAATTCGTTTATAATCGATACGGGCTGTTCTGTTCATATGTCCCCACACAGAGCGCTCTTTTCAACGTTTAAGAAGCAAAACTTCGCTGTGAAACTAGCCAACGGTCAGGAGCTGGAAGCGACCGGGATTGGAACTGTGTATCTTAAGAGTCTGAACCTGACTATACACAATGTTTACTTGGTTCCTGAATTGAAGTTCAATCTGCTGAGTGTTTTGCAGATTGCAAAGAAAGGACTGAAACTGTCCTATGATGATAAGAGCTGCAAGATCTTCAAAGATGGAGAGTTGTATCTTTCTGCCAGAGAGAAAGATGGACTGTATTTGTTGACTTATGAGCAAAGTGATTACATGGAATGTAATTCTGAGTCTAACTTGATTTCTCTTGCAGGTGTGTCCAAAACGAGCGCCAAGAAGATGGCCAGGGTCGACAGAGCGTTTCAGCGGGTGTATGCTGATGTGATTGGTCCTCTAGAACCATCTAGAGGCAATGCAAGATTTTATCTTGTGTGTGTGGATCATTTCTCTAACTTTGTCTGGATTCATGTGTTACAGAGGCCACAGGAAGCCTTGGAAAGGTTTCAGGAGTTTTGTGACAAGGTTAAAAATATGCATGATGCTAACATTGATTGTCTTTTGACAGATGAGAAGCAAATTTTTCTTTTACAGGATTTTCAGGAGTTCCTGCAGAAGAAAGGGATAAGACACAAGGTTGCTGTTTCAGCGGAAGCGTGGAACAGGGGTGTCTGTGTACGGGTGAACAAAGAATTGCAAAAGGGGATGAATGTGCAATTGCTTAGTTCACATCTGCCACATGAGTTCTGGGCGGAGTCCCTAATGTCGTATTGTTATACGTGGTTGAGAAAGGTTTCAAAAGAGTTGGGAAGTTCTCCTTTTGAGAAACTGTTCCATAGAAAACCTTCTGTTGCCCATTTCAAGGTTTTTGGGTCTCATGTGAGGACAGAAGCTCCAGGTGGAGTAATGAATGCCAGAGGCATTTTTGTGGGATATGAAAAGGGTCTCTACAGAGTAATTTTGTCTGAATCTGGTCAGGTGATTCTCACAAAATTTCTAGAGAGTGCTCCTGAACAGGAGAGTGTGATAGTACACACATTTCCCACAGAGCACAATTCAGATGATGATGATTTTACCGATTACAGTGGTACTGAGAGCGACAGTGATAGCTCAGAGAGCTCAGTTGTCACAGTCATTGAGAGGAAATCTCACACAATGGATAGACCTTCACTGGTGAAGGATGAACCACTGTTTACTATTGGAACTGGTTCTCCTAAGAGTCCGGAGACTGAACCAGTGAGCAGAGAGGATCAGCACCTTTTACGCAGGTTTGAGAGAGTCACAAAGGGTGAACCACCCAAAAGGTACTCAAAAGAGTTTGCTAACTTAGCTGTTGCATGTGTTGCTGTTGTACACAACCGAGGACAGGTTGGAGCTGTGTCTAAGTCAGAGACAAAGACACAACAGAGAGTTGCTAGCCAAGGTAATGCAGACGTACTCATTCCTTGGAAGCCAGACAACCAGAGAGGTACACTGGGGAAACCAGTGGCGGGTAGTTCCAAGGGTGGAACTGAAACAACAGGGGAGTGTTATGTGTATAACAACTGTTTGTTTTCTTCTCTGGATCACGCTTTGCTTGCCGCAACACGCATTGATTCTTTTGGGGAAGGATGTTACGAAAAAGGAGCAATGCTGCTGTATTGTATTGATCTTTATTACGGCCATTGGCCCATCACGAGCAATGCTGCTGAGTTCTCCAGATGGCTGGAAAGCCAAACAGGATGTTGATGTTATGGGACTGTACCGTGGGAACAAGGGACAGTCTATTATGCGCACTGAGCACCGGATGTTAGCTCAGAGTGTCACATGACCCTGTACTGGAAGTACATGGGAGGATTAATTCTCTCTCTGTTGTTGGTGTTGAGAGAGTGCAGACACGTTTCGCTGTACTGCTGGAAAGACAGAAATAAAGGCATGTAAATGCATTTCTGTCTGTCTCTCTCCCCTCCCTGGGGAATGAGGGAGGAGGAAAGGTGTGTTCTTCTCACGTTTAAGGAGGATCGCCGGGATCTCGCCTTGTCTTGCCGGGAGTCGCTGACGGGGGAGATCAACAAGGAACTCAAGCCGGGCACCTGGAGAGTGGCCAATTCCTCTGACAGAAGGCTTGATTCTGGCAGTAACGGAATCCTCTTTAGGTGGGAATTCCCTCAAGGTCTGTCTTTCAGTTATAAAGGCAAGAAGATAAGAATAAAATCAGAGGACGACAAAACAAAATTTTGGAGAGACCATGGAGAAGACCTGCAGAAGAAAGCTGAAGGAGAGCTAAGAACACTTGTAAGCGAAACCTTGGATATACCAGATCTCCCTCCTGAATTAAAAGAGCGGTTGAAGAAGGTGATACCACCAACAGAACAGGAACAGGCACTGGGTGCAGTTGGAGGAGAAGCATAGTACCTACATCATGGCTCTGCAACTACTAAGTTGGAATTGTAATGGTCTAAATTCCCCTCAGAAGAGGAGATCTGTGTTTCATTTATTAAAAAAGGAGCAATTGGATTTGATTTGTCTACAAGAAACCCATATAACAAGATCACATAGGAAATTATTGGTTAACAAAAGACTTGGTCAGGAGTTTATTTCATCGGACAAAGTGAAAAAAAGAGGAGTTGTTATATATGTAAAAGAAAGATTGCAACCGAAATTTATATTTAAAGACGACCAAGGAAGAATTGTGGCAGTCGAAATTCAAATACAGGGAGAGAAATTCTTGATAGTAGGTGTTTATGCTCCAAATGAGGGGAAATCTGAATTTTTTAAAAGGTTGCATGAGACCCTGATGGACTATATGGATTACAATGTCGTTTTGCTGGGAGACATGAATGGAGTGGTATCTACACATATGGATAAAGCACAAAAACAGGTAGTTACCAAGGATGGTAGACTACCGAAGACCTTTTTTGAGATGACAGACAACTTGGATTTAGTGGACATTTGGAGAATAAAAAACCCCTTGGCTAAGGAGGGAACCTTCTTTTCTGAAGCCAAAATGACATGGACTAGAATTGACCAAATATGGGTAACTAGAGGAATGGCACCGACGATTAAGAAAGTGGAAATCTGCCCTAAAACCTGCTCTGACCATAATGCTGTTAAGATGGAGATGAAATTAATATTAACTGGCTCCTTCAGATGGAGGATGAATGACACCTTGTTTAGAGATGAAGAAGTTTTAAAGAAGGCCCAAAAAACCTTGAGAGACTATTTTGAGATAAATATGAATACTGATGTGGAAAAAAGAGTAATCTGGGATGCTAGTAAGGCGGTTATGAGAGGGTTCTTGATACAACAGAATGCACTAAAAAAGAGAATCCAGAATGAGAAGAGGGAAATTTTTTTGGAGAAAATAAAGGAAGGCGAAAAAAATTTGAGAGTTAAACCCAAGTCGCAGGAGATTTTGAGAGAGATAAAGTTATACCAAGTGGAACTCATGAAAATGATGAATCAAGAGATTGAATGGAAAATTAAACAAATGAGACAAAAGACATTTGAGTCAGCCAATAAGTGTGGGAAACTCTTGGCTTGGCAAATGAAAAAAAGACAAAAACAAAACACAATTACAAACTTAGAAGTGGAAGGAAGGAATATACAGAACCCAGCTGAAATTAGAAATTGCTTCCAGAGGTATTTTAAACAACTATATACACAAGGGCCACAGAGAGAAATTGATTTAGACCAATTTTTGATGAAAAATGGACTACAAAAAAATCTCTCAAGAAAATAAATTAATGTTGAGTGATAAAATAACTGAACAGGAGATAGAAGGTGCCATTCAGAATATGCAATTGGGTAAATCTCCAGGACCGGATGGACTGACTTCTAGATACTACAGATCTTTAAAGGAATGGTTAGTGCAACCTCTGAAAGAAGTCTGTAATGAAATAATGCAGGGGAAAATGGCACCAGAGTCGTGGAAAGAAGCATATATTACACTTGTACCGAAAACAGAGACTGAAAAGACTCAGCTCAAGAACTACCGTCCCATATCACTGCTTAATGTGGATTATAAAATATTTGCAGACATTTTAGCAAAAAGACTAAAAAAGGTGTTAGTGGAAGTGATACATAAAGACCAAGCAGGTTTTCTCCCAGGAAGACATCTTTCTGATAATGTGAGAAATATAATTAACATTATAGAGAAACTGCAAGAGAATATAAACACTAAGGCAGTTTTGATATTTGTGGATGCGGAGAAAGCCTTTGACAATATTTCTTGGACTTTTATGAAAAAGAACTTACAGGGTATGGGGGTAGGCCAAGGTTTTGAAAATGGTATAAGTGCAATATATTCAGAACAAAAGGCAAAATTAATTGTGAACAATGTGGTGACGGAAGAATTTAAAATAGAAAAAGGGACACGACAAGGTTGCCCAATTTCCCCATTGCTTTTTATATCGGTTCTGGAGGTTTTGCTGAATATGATCAGAAGGGACCAGTTGGTTAAAGGTATACAGGTCGGAGACTTCCGGTCGGCGCCAGCACTCAATTGCGGTCTCCCGCTGAGCTCCGCTCAGGGAGACTGCTCCACGAGTTCGGGTCTGACCGCTACGGCGAAGCGGGGACCCCTAAAATCTCAGGCGCGGAAGCCTGAGAGCACGGAGACTCGGTGGGCACCTTAAGCGCCCCCCCTCACTGCAAAGGAGCCTTTTTAAAGGCTCCGGAGCGGCATCGGGGAGCGCGGTGCTGAGAGTCGCTACCCAGCCCGTGGAGTGAAGCCGCGTCGCCATTGACAGAGAGCGCCGATTCCTTCCTGACATTTGGAACTTAATTGGATTATCCATGAGTAAGACTGAACAACAACTTTAAAAGAAAATACCCGGAAATTGGCTGAAAACGGAGAAGGCAAAAAGTAAGGAAGTCTGCCTTCCCCGGACTGCATGACAACTAAAGCAACGAAATAGGAAGCTGCAATTTGACAGGAAGCAGCTTTAAAATTGACGGACTCAGACATTGGACTTAAATCCCCCCCTTAGCAGGCAGGGGCAGGGGGGGGGGAAGACTTTTGATTTGTATTACCTGCATGAAAGAAGCATAGAAGGGGAATTTTCTGCCGTTTTGAACCCTTGGGGAGGACTGCCTGGAAAGTGAGTCACCGGGGCTAAGAACTGTCATTAGAGACTTGATACAAAGTTGGTGCTCTGCCTTTTGCAACAAAGTAAAGACCTTATTTGCTACAAGTCTGGCACTCTGGAAAGTTACAAATTGATAACATTTGGAAAATATTGGACAATTGGTTGCTATTTTTGTTACTTTTGAAGGGAACCCTTGTTTCTTTGTATTTAGAACTTTGGACTGCTCCCTCTAGAGGGTTGCAGGGAAACAGTTATTATTTTCACTGTAAGGAACAGGCTTGTGGAGTTTTCCATCTGAAAGTAATTCCCGTGGGAACGACCTTGGGACATGAGTGGCCCAGCAGAAGAGATAACAACAAGAGCTAAGAGTAAAGCTGCTCAGAAAAAAGGGGCTCTATTTCAAGTTCAGCTGCAGCAGGCGCAGCTACAACTTTATCTATGGATTCAGTGACACAGGCACTAGTTAAAATAAATGAAGCTCTGGAGGCACTTACAAAGCAGAGCACGGAAAACTCTAAACAGCTGAAAGAACTGTCAACAAAATTGGATTTAAATACAGAGTCAATAAACAAATTGGTTCAAGAAAATGAGACAACTAGAAAGATCGCTGAAGAGGCAAAAACTTCTGCAGAAGAGGAAAAAACTTCTGCAGAAACTACAGAGGAAAAGTTAGTACCAGTCTGCAAAAAGCTGGAAGAACATGATGCGGCCCTGTCTTTGTTGGAACTACAGAGGAAAAATAGGAATTTGAGATTGAGATTGATCCCAGAAAGTGAAAAGGATAACTTGATAGACTTTCTTACAAAAGAGTTTCTGGAATTTTGGCAGGACAATTTGAAAGAAGAGGAATTCAAGATAGTAACCGCTTTTAGACTGGGCAGGAGACAAAACAGAAAGAGCCCAAGAGACTGTTTGATAACTTTGAGATCTCAGGAGGAGAGAGATAAGATATTAAATTTACACTTTCAAAGAGCTCTTGAGATTGAAGATTCCCGTGTGCAGATATTCAAAGACATTCCTAAATATATTTTGGAAGTGAGGACTCATTACAAGGACTTGGTCACTCTGTTGAGAAAGAATAACATACTATTCAGATGGGAGTTCCCACAAGGCCTGTCTTTTAATTACAAAGGGAAGAAAATTAAAATAAAAACAGTGCAAGATAAAGAACAATTTTTGGAAAGGAACGAGGAGGACCTTTTGAAGGAAACGGCAGAACCTACAGATCTAGCAGAAGTACCAGACATCTCAAACTTATCTTTTGGGCTTAAGACACCAACAGGAGAAGACTTGCTTGGAGCAGTTGGGGGAACAATTAAGTAAACAACAAGATGTCTCTGCAATTTCTAAGTTGGAACTGTAATGGACTGAATCTTCCTAGGAAAAGACGTGAGGTTTTTCATATCCTAAAAAAAGAACAATTGGACTTGATTTGTTTACAAGAAACCCACGTGACCAGAGTACACCGAAAACTACTTATTAATAAAAGACTAGGACAGGAATTTATTTCATCGGACAAAGTGAAGAAAAGAGGAGTAGTGATCTATGCAAAGGAAAAGTTGGCCCCTAAATTAATTTTTAAAGATGAACAAGGAAGGTATTTGGCAATTGAAATTCAAGTTCAAGGAGAAAAATTACTGATAATAGGAATTTATGCACCAAATGAAGGGAAGTCAGAATTTTTCAAGAAATTGCATGAGACATTAATGGACTATTTGGATTACAATGTAATTTTGATGGGAGATATGAATGGAGTGGTCTCTACAAACATGGACAAAGCACAAAGACAGGTGGTCTCCAAGGATGGGAGACTACCAAAGACTTTCTTTGAAATGACAGACAATATGAACCTGATAGACATTTGGAGAACAAGGAACCCTCTTGAGAGGGAGGGAACTTTCTTTTCTGAAGCAAAAATGACTTGGACCAGAATTGACCAAATATGGGTAACTAGTGGGATGGCATCAAAGATAAAGAAAGTGGAAATCTGCCCAAAGACTTGCTCTGACCATAACGCTGTAAAGATGGAGATGAATCCAACAACAGCTGGCTCCTTTAGATGGAGGATGAATGACTCCCTGTTTAGAGATGAAGAGGTGTATAAAAAGGCCCAGAAAGTGGTAAAGGACTATTTTGAGATAAATCTGAGAACAGAAGTGGGAAAAAGAGTAATCTGGGACGCAAGCAAAGCCGTCATGCGAGGATTTTTAATACAACAGAATGCTATAAAAAGGAAGAGACAGAATGAGAAGAAGGATAAGATTTTGGAAAAGATAAAAGAAGGAGAAAAAAAATTGAGATCTAAACCAAAGTCACATGAAATTTTGAGAGAAATTAAGTTTTACCAGAGACAATATATGGAATTGATGAATCAAGAGATAGAATGGAAAATAAAACAAATGAGACAAAAGACATTTGAATCGGCAGATAAATGTGGGAAACTTCTGGCATGGCAACTGAAGAAGAGACAAAAACAGAATACGGTTACAAATCTAGAAGTTGAGGGAAAGAACATTTATAAACCAAATGAGATTAGAAACTGTTTTCAGAGTTATTTCAGGAGACTTTATGCACAAGGGCCGGTGAATGAAAAAGAAATAGAAGAATTTCTTAAAAAATATGGATTACAAAAAATTTCTGAACAAAGTAAAGTGATTTTGAACCAGAAGATAACTGATCAAGAAATTGAGGGAGCCATTCAAAATATGCAATTGGGAAAATCTCCAGGACCTGATGGACTGACCTCCAGATATTACAAAGTTTTGAAAGAATGGCTTATACAACCGTTGAAGGAGGTCTGTAACGAAATTTTAGAGGGGAAGAAGGCACCTGAATCGTGGAAAGAAGCGTATATTACACTTATACCAAAATCAGAGACTGAGAAGAACCAGATTAAGAACTACCGCCCTATATCATTACTCAATGTGGATTACAAAAATTTTGCAGACATTTTGGCAAAAAGATTGAAAAGAGTTTTGGTGGGGGAGATACATAAAGACCAAGCGGGCTTTCTTCCAGGAAGACATCTATCAGACAATGTGAGAAATATAATAGATATTATGGAGTTATTAGAAGTTAATATTAATACCAAGGCAGTATTAATATTTGTGGATGCGGAGAAAGCCTTTGACAATATTTCTTGGAGCTTCATGAAAAAGAATCTCCAAGGGATGGGGGTAGGCCAAGGCTTTGAAAATGGTATAGGTGCAATTTATTCTGAACAAAAAGCAAAATTGATTGTAAATAATGTGGTTACTGAAGAATTTGCTATTGAAAAAGGGACACGACAGGGGTGCCCAATATCCCCATTACTTTTTATATCTGTCCTGGAGGTTTTATTAAACATGATCAGAGGGGACCAGCTGGTTAAAGGGATTCAGGTCGGAGCTAAACAATATAAATTGAGAGCGTTTGCAGATGATCTAGTATTAACTTTACAAGAGCCAGACACTAGTACGAGAAGAGTTTTAGAGCTAATACAAGTATTTGGTCAAATAGCAGGTTTTAAGTTGAACAAACAGAAAACGAAAGTACTGGATAAAAATCTAACAGTTGCTGAAAGAGAGAAGTTCCAGAGTGAAACTGGTTTAATGGTAGCAAAGAAGGTGAAATACCTGGGGATTAATATGACATCTAAGAATGTGAACTTATTTAAAGATAATTATGAGAAATGTTGGACAGAAGTTAAGAAAGATTTAGAAATATGGTCAAATTTGAGACTTTCCTTGTTAGGCCGAATTGCTGTTATTAAGATGAATGTTTTGCCGAGAATGTTATTTTTGTTTCAAACATTGCAGATTGTGGATAAAATGGACTGTTTCAAGAGGTGGCAAAAAGACATATCTAGATTTGTCTGGCAGGGCAAAAAGCCCAGAATAAAATTTAAGATACTAACTGATGCAAAAGAAAGAGGGGGGTTTGCCCTGCTGGACTTAAAATTGTATTATGAATCAGCGGCTTTTTGCTGGCTGAAAAACTGGCTGCTTCTTGAAAACACAGACATTTTGGATTTGGAAGGGTTCAATAATAGATTTGGCTGGCATGCATATATATGGTATGACAAGGTTAAAATCCATCAAGGTTTCAAAAACCATATTGTTAGGAAAGCATTATATAATGTTTGGATTCGGTATAAAGACTTGTTGGAAAATAAAACCCCTAGGTGGTTGTCACCAATGGAAGCTAAGGAAGTGAAAAAACTTAATATGGAATCCAAATGGCCAAAATATTGGGAAATTATAGAGCATGAGGAGGGAAAAGTGAATTTGCAGAGTTATGAGAAATTGAAGTCTAAAGTAAGAGACTGGCTTCATTACTACCAGATAAATGAAGTCTTCAAACAGTTGGCTTCCAGGTGGAGAGGTCAAAATTAGAAACAGAGCTTTTGGAACCCAATACTAAGAATCTGTCAAGAATGTATAACTTGCTGTTGAAATGGAATACACAGGATGAGACGGTTAAATCAGCTATGATTAAATGGGCACAAGACATTGGTCATGACATTATGTTTGCTGACTGGGAACAGTTATGGACTACCGGTATAAAGTTTACGGCATGTAATGCCTTAAGAGAGAACATTATGAAAATGATTTATAGGTGGTACATGACCCCAGTCAAGCTTGCAAAAATCTATCATACGCCCAATAATAAATGCTGGAAATGTAAGGAAACTGAAGGTACTTTCTACCACCTTTGGTGGACGTGCCCAAGGATCAAGGCCTTCTGGGAAATGATCTATAATGAAATTAAGAAGGTACTTAAGTGTACTTTTCACAAGAAACCAGAGGCCTTCCTCCTGGGCATGGTAGGCCAATTGGTGTCAAGGAAAGATAGGACGTTTTTTATGTATGCTACAACAGCAGCAAGAGTTCTTTTAGCAAAGTATTGGAAGACACAAGAACTACCCACGCTGGAAGAGTGGCAGACGAAGGTGATTGACTATATGGGACTGGCTGAGATGACTGGCAGAATCCGTGACCAAGGGAAAGAGACGGTGGAAGAAGACTGGAAGAAATTTAAAGTTTATCTTAAGAACTGTTGTAAAATTAATGAGTGCTAAAATGTCATGGGTAACGTAAAACAGAATTGCAACGATAAACGATTGGGTAAGAGAAAAAGGATTAAAGAAATTGAATCATAAGTAATTGAAATTAGGGGTTGCTGAAAAAGTTTAAAACAGGGATGCAGAAAAGGGAGGTATGGGGAAGTCGTTGAAATAAGGTTTAAGAAAAAAAGGTTATGAAATTATACGTGTTTACATGTTTGTTAGTTAATGTGTTATGTTGTGAATTGTTAGTTTTTGTGTGTTAATATATGTTGTAAAACCAATAAAAATTTATTATAAAAAAAAAGGTATACAGGTCGGAGTTAGACAGTACAAACTGAGAGCATTCGCAGATGACTTAGTATTGACTCTACAGGAGCCAGAATCTAGTGCTAAAAGGGTTTTAGAACTGATTCAAAAATTTGGTCAGGTCGCTGGGTTTAAACTGAACAAGTCAAAAACCAAGGTTTTAGAGAAAAATTTAACACAAACCGAGAGAGAGAGGTTTCAGAATATGACAGGTTTAACAGTGGTCAAGAAAGTTAAATACCTGGGGATCAATATGACAGCAAAAAATGGGAATTTATTTAAAGATAACTATGAAAAATGTTGGGGCGAAGTGAAAAAAGATCTAGAAATATGGTCAAATTTGAAACTTTCTTTGCTGGGCCGTATCGCAGCTATAAAAATGAATGTATTGCCGAGAATGCTGTTTTTGTTTCAGGCATTGCAAATTGTGGACAAGATGGATTGCTTCAAGAAGTGGCAGAGAGATATTTCAAGATTTGTCTGGCAGGGCAAGAAGCCTAGAATAAAATTCAAGATATTAACTGATGCAAAGGAAAGGGGTGGATTTGCCCTGCCGGACCTTAAACTTCATTATGAATCAGCAGCTTTCTGCTGGTTGAAAGAATGGCTACTTCTTGAAATCACAGACATTTTGGATTTGGAAGGTTTCAATAATGTATTTGGATGGCATGCATATCTGTGGTATGATAAGGTCAAAGCGCATAAAGCATTTAAAAACCATATTGTTAGGAAAGCATTGTTTAATGTTTGGATAAGGTATAAAGATCTATTGGAAAATAAAACCCCAAGGTGGTTGTCACCGATGGAAGCGAAAGCTCAGAAAAAGCTCAATATGGAGGCTAAATGGCCGAAATATTGGGAAATTTTGGAACAAGATGGAGATAGATTAAAATTGCAGAGTTTTGAGAAACTAAAGAATAAAGTGCGAGATTGGCTCCATTATTATCAGATAATGGAGGCATATAATCTGGACAAGAAAATAGGTTTCCAGGTGGAAAAATCAAAATTGGAAACAGAACTGCTAGATCCCAAAACTAAGATACTTTCAAGAATGTATAACTTGCTGTTAAAATGGAATACGCAGGATGAAACGGTTAAATCTGCAATGATTAAATGGGCACAAGATGTTGGACATGACATAATGTTTGCTGACTGGGAACAGTTGTGGACCACAGGTATGAAATTCATGGCGTGTAAAGCCTTAAGAGAGAATATTATGAAAATGATTTATAGGTGGTACATGACCCCGGTCAAGCTTGCGAAAATTTATCATTTGCCTGATAATAAATGTTGGAAATGTAAAGAAAATGAAGGCACATTCTTTCACCTTTGGTGGACGTGCCCAAGGATTAAGGCTTTCTGGGAGACGATATATAATGAACTGAAAAAGGTATTTAAATATACCTTCTTGAAGAAACCAGAGGCCTTTCTTCTGGGCATGGTCGGCCAATTGGTGTTAAAGAAGGACAGAACTTTCTTTATGTATGCCACAACAGCAGCAAGAATACTTATTGCAAAATATTGGAAGACACAAGATCTACCCACTTTGGAAGAATGGCAGATGAAGGTGATGGACTATATCGAATTGGCGGAAATGACCGGCAGGATCCGAGATCAGGGGGAAGAGTCAGTGGAAGAAGATTGGAAGAAATTTAAAGATTATTTACAGAGATATTGTAAAATTAATGAACTATAGAATAATGTTGGATTAAAATTAAGAGGTTTCTAGCTGTAATGGGTTAAAAGAATATGAAAAAAAAAGGGTTTATAAAAGTAAAATTTCAAGATCACAACAATTTAAGAATAAAGATTTGGGTAAAATAAAGAGGGAAACAAATTGCTGAGCTAATAAATTGAATTGGAATACAAAAAAGAGAGGTATGAGGAGGTCCAAGAAACAAGTAAATGAAAAATAATGTGATGGAAAGATTTTTTTTTCTTTTTTTGTTTGCTTTTATTTTTTGTAATGTAAAAATCTTAATAAAAATCTTATAAAAAAAAAAGAGGCCTCATTGAGGCACTGGGCCCACACTCGCCACCGCTACAGTTTTAAGGACACTGGTGTTGCTGCAGCAAATGTTAAAAATGTTTTTATATATTTTAAAGTGTTTTAAAGGGGTTTTTACTTTTTACTTTGTTGTACCACCGTGAACGGTGGTTTTTATTGATGTATTTTTATTTTGTTCCGTTTTATTTTGGTTTGGGGTTGGATAGTGAGTGGGGTGGGGATTTGTTTTGTTTGGTACAATTGTTTTTGGTTTGATTTGTTTTTCTATTTTGTAAATGGAGGCTTGTATGAGGCTTGGGATTGCTACCGTAGTGGGGCGAGGGAGGTATGGCGGTGGGGGCAGATGTCATAGGCGAAGGGGATCGAGATACGGATATGCTCGTACCCCTTCCAATCTGTGCCCCATCCCGAGAGACGAGGGTAGGGTGAGCAAGGATTACTCACCTCCGTCACTGGTGCTGTGCAATGCCAGGTCTATAGGCAACAAAACCGCCACCCTGCGAGATTTCTTCACCTCGCAGGGGGTTGACCTGGCTTGTGTGACGGAGACCTGGGTGCGCGAAGGGGAAACTGTTACCTTACGAGAGATGGCACCCCAGGGTTTCTCCGTCCTCCACCAGTCGCGGACTGTGGGCCAGGGGGGAGGGGTGGCGTTATTAATCCGGGAAGATTGTTCTTTCAGGGCTCTACCATCGCCATCGATCCCTGGCATTGAATGTGTTGGCCTAGTGTGGGGCTCCGAGGTGAGCTTGGCTGTCTGGCTGGTGTACCGGCCACCTAGCGCACCAGCAGCCACCCTGTCAGGCCTGCTGGAGGCGGTGGCCGGCTGGGCCTTGGAGTTCCCTAACCTATTGGTATTGGGGGACTTCAACATCCATGCTGATGCCACTCCCTCCTCACAGGCTCTGGACCTGGTGTCTTCCATGGCGACACTAGGGCTCTCGCAGTTTGTTTCAGGCCCCACACATCAAGCAGTCCACACGCTGGATTTGATCTTTGGCGTCGGTATAGATGTGATCATGTCTCCTTCTATGAAGGTGCCATGGTCTGATCACTACGCTCTGAAAGCCAGGATTGATTTTCCACCCCCACCCTGCTTAGGTGGCGAGCCAATTTGGGCTCGCCCGCAGAGGCTGATGGGCCCTGATAGATTCCGTCAGGCCTTGCGGGACCTTGCTCCCCCTGGCGACTCATTGACTTTTGTCAAGGAGGAGGGGCAAAACAAACTGTATTGTTTATGTTTTGTTGATGATCTTCTAATGTTTTGAAAGAATCAGGCTTTGTACCAAAGCACCCTAGCTCAGCTGAAGGAGCACTTTGACATGAAGGATCTTGGTGAGGTATCTAACTATCTTTCTCTGCAGGTGGAGAGGGACCAAGCAGGTAATTTTCTGGTACACCAAACACAGAAAATTGCTGATGTATTAACCAGGTTGAATTTGGTTGATGCAAACCCAGCAGACACACCGATGGTGACAGGTTACCAGGTAGATAGTACTGCTGAAGCGTTTTCTGACATTACGCTGTACAGATGCATTCTAGGCAAGTTGAATTTCATTGCTAGATGCTCAAGACCTGACATTGCTGTAAGCACTAACCTGCTTAGCAGACATGCTAACAATCCTACTGTTCAGGATTGGAAAGCTCTGAAGCGCATAGCCCGCTGTTTGAAAGGGACTTTGCACTACAGGCTGAGGTTCACCAGTCAGAAGACTGCAGGTCTTGAAATCTTTGCAGATGCTAGTTTTGGAAGTGACACCACGGATGGCACAAGCACTTCTGGAGTATGGTACATGTACAACCACTGTCTGTTTGACTGGCTGTGCAAGAAGCAGACGACAGTAAGCCTAAGTTCCTGTGAATGGGGTGGTATCTACAAACATGGATAAGTCGCAGAGACAGGTGGTAACTAAAGACGGCAGATTACCAAAAACCTTTTTTGAACTCGCTGACAATATGGATCTTATTGATATCTGGAGAACTAAAAACCCCCTTGGAAGAGAGGGAACATTCTTCTCTGAAGCCAATATGACCTGGACAAGAATTGACCAAATATGGATAACTAGAGGACTGGCACCTAAGATACGAAAAGTGGAAAAGTGGAAATTTGCCCAAAAACTTGCTCCGACCATAATGCAGTGAAGATGGAGATGAAACTAACGCCAATCGGTTCCTTTAGATGGAGGATGAATGACACCCTGTTCAGAGACCAGGAGGTGATTAAGAAGGCCCAAAAAACTTTGAGAGATTATTTTGAGATAAATTTGAACACTACGATTGAAAAAAGGACAATCTGGGACGCAGGCAAAGCGGTCATGAGAGGGTTTTTGATTCAACAGAATGCAATAAAGAAGAGAACCCAAAATGAGAAAAAAGACAAAATTTTGGAAAAAATAAAAGAAGGAGAGAAGAGATTAAGAGCGAAACCAAAATCGCAAGAGATTCTGAGAGAAATTAAGTTATATCAAGTACAGTATATGAAAATGATAAATCAGGAGGTGGAATGGAAAATCAAGCAGATGAGACAAAAGTCATTTGAATCGGCTAACAAATGTGGGAAACTACTAGCATGGCAGATGAAGAAAAGACAGAAACTAAATACTATTACAAATTTGGAGGTAAACGGAAAGATCATACAGAATCCATTGGAAATTAGAAACTGTTTCCAGAGATATTTCAAACAACTATATACACAAGGGCCACAGAAGGAGGCTGAGCTAGACCAATTCCTGAGGAAAAATGGATTACAAAAAATTTCTCAAGAAAAAAAGATAATGTTGAGTGATAAAATTACAGAACAGGAAGTGGAGGGTGCCATTCAGAATATGCAATTGGGTAAATCTCCAGGACCAGATGGTTTAACCTCCAAATATTATAGAGTTTTGAAAGATTGGTTAATTCGGCCACTAAAGGAGGTCTGCAATGAGATCTTAGAGGGGAAAAAGGCGCCGGAGTCGTGGCAGGAAGCTTACATTACACTTATACCGAAAACTGAGTCTGAAAAGACGCAACTTAAGAACTACCGCCCCATATCCCTGCTTAATGTGGATTATAAAATATTTGCTGATATTTTGGCTAATAGGTTAAAAAAAGTATTATTGGAAGAGATCCATAGGGACCAAGCTGGCCTTCTCCCGGGTAGACACTTGTCGGACAATACGAGGAATATAATCAACATTTTGGAGAAGTTGCAAGTGAACATAAACACTAAAGCAGTCTTAATCTTTATAGATGCGGAGAAAGCCTTCGACAATATTTCTTGGTGTTTTATGAAGAAAAATCTTCAGGGGATGGGGGTGGGCCAAGGGTTTGAGAATGGTATAAGTGCAATTTATTCAGAACAAAAGGCTAAATTAATTGTTAACAATGTGGTGACAGAGGGATTTAAGATAGAGAAAGGTACACGACAAGGCTGCCCAATTTCCCCATTGCTGTTTATTTCAGTCCTGGAGGTACTATTGAACATGATTAGAAGGGACCGTTTGATTAAAGGCATTCAGGTCGGAGCTAAGCAATATAAATTGAAAGCATTCGCAGATGACCTAGTTTTAACTTTACAGGAGCCAGAATCTAGTTCGAAAAGGGTTTTGGAAGTGATTCAAGAATTTGGGCAGGCGGCTGGTTTTAAGTTGAACAAGTCAAAAACTAAAGTTCTTGAGAAAAATTTAACACCGATTGAGAAAGAAAGGTTTCAGAAGGAGACAGGCCTAACAATAGTAAAGAAAGTTAAATATTTGGGGGTTAATATGACCGCTAAGAACTTAAACTTATTTAAAGATAATTATGAGAAATGTTGGTTGGAAGTAAAGAAAGATTTAGAGATATGGTCAAACCTGAAGCTATCCTTGTTGGGTAGAATTGCGGCTATTAAGATGAATGTATTGCCAAAGATGCTATTTTTGTTTCAATCTTTGCAAATTCTGGACAAAATGGACTGTTTCAAGAAGTGGCAGCGAGATATTTCTAGATTTGTCTGGCAGGGCAAGAAGCCCAGAATAAAATTTAAAATACTAACTGATGCTAAAGAAAGCGGTGGATTTGGCCTGCCAGACCTGAAACTTTATTATGAATCGGCCGCATTTTGTTGGCTGAAAGAATGGCTGCTTCTTGAGAACACAGACATTTTGGACCTAGAAGGTTTTAATAATGTTTTTGGATGGCATGCATATTTGTGGTACGACAAGGTTAAAGCTCATAAAGTATTTAAAAACCATATTGTTAGGAAAGCATTGTTTAATGTTTGGCTAAGATATAAAGACTTATTGGAGAATAAAACCCCAAGGTGGTTGTCACCAATGGAAGCAAAGGCACTGAAAAAGTCCAATATGGAGGCCAAATGGCCGAAATATTGGGAAATATTGGAACAAGAAGGAGATAAATTGAAATTGCAGAGTTTTGAGAAACTAAAAGACAAGGTGCGAGATTGGCTGCATTATTTTCAAATAAGAGAGGCCTACAATTTGGATAGAAAAATAGGTTTCCAGGTGGAAAAGTCAAAATTGGAAACTGAATTGTTAGAACCCAAAACTAAAACACTTTCAAGAATGTATAACTTGCTGCTAAAATGGAACACGCAGGATGAGACAGTTAAATCTGCCATGATTAAATGGGCACAAGATGTTGGTCATAACATCATGTTTGCTGACTGGGAACAGTTGTGGACCACAGGTATGAAATTTACGGCATGTAATGCCCTAAGAGAGAATATTATGACACCAGTCAAGCTTGCAAAAATCTATCATTTGCCCGATAATAAATGTTGGAAGTGTAAGGAAAATGAAGGAACATTTTTTCACCTTTGGTGGACGCGCCCAAAGATTAAGGCTTTCTGGGAGATGATTTATAACGAAATGAAAAAAATATTTAAATATACATTCCTTAAGAAACCAGAGGCCTTTCTCTTGGGCATGGTCGGCCAATTGGTGCCAAAGAAGGACAGAACTTTCTTTATGTATGCAACAACAGCAGCAAGAATTCTCATCGCAAAGTATTGGAAGACACAAGAGCTACCCACCCTGGAAGAGTGGCAGATGAAGCTGATGGACTATATGGAATTGGCGGAAATGACTGGCAGAATCCGAGACCTGGGAGAAGAGTTGGTGGAAGAAGACTGGAAGAAATTTAAAGACTATCTTCAGAAATACTGTAAAATTAATGAATGTTAAAATTATGCTTGGATTGGTAATAAGTGGTAACTAGTGACAAAAGTTAATAAGATTATGTAAAAAATGTATTGATAAATGGTTGAAAATATCGAGGTATAATATGTTATGGTACAAAGTTAAAATATTTGAAAAAGGGTAAGAATTTGCTGAATTAAGTATGTAAATGGGAACACAAAAGGGGGGAGGTGTGAGGAGGTCAAGGATATAAGCATATGAATTTGAGGATACTGAGAAAAATGGATTTGTTTTATTTCTTTTTTCAAATTTCTTTTTTCTTAATTAGCTGTTTTTTGTGTATTTTTTGTGTTTTCTTTTTTGTAATGTTTATTTTTATCTGTGGTTTTTTTATTCTGTGAATTGTTACTTTTCTCTTTTGTAAAACTCCAATAAAATTTATTTTTTAAAAAAAAAAAAAGTTCCTGTGAAGCAGAACTCAATGCTCTGTCATTTTCACTCATGGATTGTGAATGGTTGATGCAACTGTTTAAGGACATTGGAGTTTCTGTGAAATGTCCTATACAAGTGTATCAAGACAATAGATCCTGTTTGGCTTTGCTGAACTCAGAGAGTTGCAAGCAAAGAACCAAGTACTTGCAGATTAAGCTACATTGTGCAAGAGAGTGTATTCAGAAAGGACTTATTCAGGTGTCCTACATGGCAGGTAATGAAATTCCTGCTGATCTGTTGTCTAAGGTTGTTAACAGAGAACAACTTAAGGTTTATGTACAGAGGTTGCAATTGGGTTGAACCACAGGTACTACAGGTTACACGGAAAGGGGGAGGATGTTAGGATATTTCCGTTCCACCTTAAAAGGGAGCAGGCTTTGTGAGTCACAGAGTCTGCGTATTTCCTGTTCACAGGATGTTTATGTTTTCTATTGCTTTCGTTTCTCACTCTCTTTGCCTGAACACGCAAGCAGGCAGTCATGTTTTTCTTTGTTCTGACCAACGCTGAATAAACTTCTAAATAATGCTCTCCTGCTGTGCATCTTTCGCTGTCTGAATTCTGCTGATAGAGCGTGCATCAGCCCAGGAATGTGGCAAGTTATTTCTGGAGCTCGTGTCGCTAACTGCTGATACTGCGTGTCTACGGGAGATCGATGGACGTCCGGAGACGACGTGGAGTCATGATGGACTTTGTCTCCCTGGCAGTATCCCAACAAAAACGTGGCTTTGAAGCACAGATCCTCATGGATCCTCACGCTTTTCGCATTGGGCCAAACCAAATTCACTGTCAAATCACACGTCAGAGCCAGGGGCACAGCCTGCGCAACAAAAAAATCAGATTCAAGGATTCCTAGCCACTCCATGGCCCAAAAGCGTGGTTCTGAAGCACGGATCCTCATGGATCCTCGTGCTTTTTGCACTGGGGCACCCCAAACTCACCGTCAAATCACACATCATGCCCAAGGGTACAGCCTGCGCAACAAAAAACTCAGATTCAAGGATTCCTAGGCACTCCATGGCCCAAAAGCGTGGTTCTGAAGCACGGATCCTCATGGATCCTCATGCTTTTTGCATTGGGCCAAACCAAAACTCACTGTCAAATCACACGTCAGAGCCAGGGGCACAGCCTGCGCAACAAAAAAATCAGATTCAAGGATTCCTAGCCACTCCATGGCCCAAAAGCGTGGTTTTGAAGAACGGATCCTCATGGATCCTCATGCTTTTTGCATTGGGCCAAACCAAAACTCACTGTCTAATCACACGTCAGAGCCAGGAGCACAGCCTGCACCACAGAAATCATGGATCCACGGCTTCCTGGCCACCCCATGGCCCAAAAACCTGGTTTTGAAGCACGGATCCTCATGGATCCTCACGCTTTTCGCCTTGGGCCACCCCAAACTCATTGTCAAATCAAACGTCAGAGCCAGGGGCACAGGCTGCACCACAGAAAATTCGATTTTGAAAATGCGGTTTTGAAGCACGGATCCTCATGGATCCTCACGCTTTTTGCATTGGGCCAATCCAAACTCACGTCAAATCACATATGATGCCCATGGGCATAGCCTGCACCACAAAAGTCACGGATCCAAGGCTTCCTGGCGACACCGTGGCCCAAAAACATGGTTCTGAAGCACAGATCCTCATGGTTCCTCATGCTCTTTGCACTGGGCCACCCAGAACTCACCGTCAAATCATACATCATGTCCAGGGGCACAGCCTGCACTCTAGAAAACTCAGATCCACAGCTTCCTGGCCATACCGTGGCCCAAAAACCTGGTTTTGAAGCACGGATCCTCATGGATCCTCACACTTTTCGCATTGGGCCAAGCCAAATTCACTGTCAAATCAAACGTCAGAGCCAGGGGCACAGCCTGCACCACAAAAATCACGGATCCTTGGCTTCCTGGCCACTTCATGGCCTAAAAACGTGGTTTTGAAGCACGGATCCTTATGCATCCTCACGCTTTTCGCATTGGGCCACCCCAAACTCACCGTCAAATCACACATCATGTCCAGGGGTACAGCCTGCACCCCAAAAAACTCAGATCCACGGCTTCCTGGCCCTCCCGTGGCCCAAAAACATGGTTCTGAAGCACGGGTCCTCATGGATCCTCATGGTCTTTGCACTGGGGCACCCCAAATTCACCGTCAGATCACACGTCACAGCCAGGGGCACAGCCTGCACCACAAAAATCACAGATCCACGGCTTCCTGGCCCTACCGTGGCCCAAAAACGTGGTTCTGAAGCACGGATCCTCATGGATCCTCATGCTCTTTGCATTGGGCAACTCTAAACTCATCGTGAGATCACACATCACAGCCAGGGGCACAGCCTGCACCACAAAAATCACGGATCCACGGCTTCCTGGCAACTCCATGGCCCAAGAACGTGGTTTTGAAGCACGGATCCTCATGGATCCTCACACTTTTTGCACTGGGCTGCTCCAAACTCAGCGTCAAATCACACATCAGGTCCAGGGGCACAGCCTGCACCCCAAAAAACTCAGATCCAAGGATTCCTGGCCATACAGTGGCCCAAAATCGTGGTTCTTAAGCACGGATCCTCATGGATCCTCACACTTTTTGCACTGGGCTGCTCCAAACTCAGCGTCAAATCACACATCATGCCCATGGGCACAGCCTGCACCCTAAAAAACTCAGATCCACAGCTTCCTGGTCATACCGTGGCTCAAAAACGTGGCTTTGAAGCACAGATCCTCATGGATCTTCACGCTTTTCGCATTGGGCCAAACCAAATTCACTGTCAAAGAACACGTCAGAGCCAGGGGCACAGCCTGCACCACAAAAATCACGGATCCATGGCCCAAAAACCTGATTTTGAAGCACGGATCCTCATGGATCCTCATGCTCTTTGCACTGGGCCACCCCAAACTCACCGTCAGATCACACGTCACAGCCAGGGGCACAGCCTGCACCACAAAAATGATGGATCCACGGCTTCCTGGCCCTAAAGGTAAAGGTAAAGGTACCCCTGCCCGTACGGGCCAGTCGTGTCCGACTCTAGGGTTGTGCGCCCATCTCACTTAAGAGGCCGGGGGCCAGCGCTGTCCGAAGACACTTCCGGGTCACGTGGCCAGTGTGAGAAGCTGCATCTGGCGAGCCAGCGCAGCACACGGAAACGCCGTTTACCTTCCTGCTAGTAAGCGGTCCCTATTTATCTACTTGCACCCGGGGGTGCTTTCGAACTGCTAGGTTGGCAGGCGCTGGGACCGAACGACGGGAGCGCACCCCGCCGCGGGGATTCGAACCGCCGACCTGACGATCGGCAAGTCCTAGGCGCTGAGGTTTTACCCACAGCGCCACCCACCTGTGTTAAGTTGTGGGTGAACATATCAGACGACACAGCGATTTTCAAACAGCTCTTGTTTATTCACAGGCCAGGACGGGTTCATTCAGCCTGCTTATATAGAGCTCCAGTACCACGTTACTATAACAACTTTCTAAAACTATCCAATCACTGAACGTCACTTTTGATCCTTCATTTGCATAACTATCTACAGTATGCCCCTGTTGGCCCAAGGTGAGAACTTCAGTACATAACAGCCTGCACCACAAAAATCACGGATCCACGGCTTCCTGGCCACTCCATGGTCCAAAAACCTGGTTTTGAAGCACAGATCCTCATGGATCCTCATGCTCTTTGCTTTCTAACAACGAAAACTCACTGTCAAATCACATGTCAGAGCCAGGGGCACAGCCTGCACCACAAAAAACTCAGATCCACGGTTTCCTGGCCCTACCATGGCCCAGAAAAATGATTCTGAAGCACAGACCCTCATGGATCCTCATGCTTTTTGCATTGGGCCACCCCAAACTCACCGTCAAACCACGCATCATGTCCAGGGGAACAGCCTGCACCAAAAAAAACTCAGATCACCGGCTTCCTGGCCACTCCATGGCCCCAAAACCTGGTTTTGAAGCACGGATCCTCATGGATCCTCACGCTTTTTGAATTGGGCCACCCCAAACCCATCGTCAAATCACACATCATGCCCATGGGCACAGCCAGCACCACAAAAAACTCAGATCCACGGCTTCCTGGCAACTCCATGGCCCAAAAACTTGGTGTTGAATCATGGATCCTCATGGATCTTCATGCTATTTGCATTGGGACAACCAAAACTCACTGTCAAATCACACGTCAGAGCCAGGGGCACAGCCTGCACCGCAAAAATCACGGATCCACGTCTTCCTGGCCACTCCATGGCCCAAAAAACTGGTTTTGAAGCACGGATCCTCATGCTCTTTGCATTGGGCCACCCTTAACTCACCGTCAAATCACTCATCATGTCCAGCGGCACAGCCTGCACCACAAAAAACACGGATCCACGGCTTCCTGACCACTTCATGGCCCAAAAACGTGGTTCTGAAGCACGGATCCTCATGGATCCTCATGCTCTTTGCACTGGGCCAAAGCAAACTCACCATCAGATCACATGTCACAGCCAGGGCCACAGCCTGCACCCCAAAAAACACTGATCCACGGCTTCCTGGCAACTCCATGGCCCCAAAACCTGGTTTTGAAGCACGGATCCTCATGGATCCCCACGCTTTTCGCAGTGGGCCAAACCAATTTCAATGTCAAATCACACGTCAGAGCCAGGGGCACAGCCTGCACCACAAAAATCACGGATCCACGGCTTCCTGGCCACTCCATGGCCCCCAAACCTGGTTTTGAAGCCCAGATCCTCATGGATCCTCACGCTTTTTGAATTGGGCCACCCCAAACTCACCGTCAAATCACACATCATGCCCATGGGCACAGCCTGCATCACAAAAAACTCAGATCCACGGCTTCCTGGCCCTACCGTGGCCCAAAAACCTGGTTCTGAAGCATGGATCCTCATGGATCCCCACGCATTTTGCATTGGGCCACCCCGAATTCACCGTCAAATCACACATCATGCCCATGGGCACAGCCTGCACCACATAAAACTCAGATGCACGGCTTCCTGGCCACTCCATGGCCCAAAAACCTGGTTTTGAAGCATGGATCCTCATGGATTCTCACGCTTTTCGCATTGGGCCAAACCAAATTCACTGTCAAATCACACGTCAGAGCCGGGGGCACAGCCTGCACCACAAAAAACTCATATCCACGGCTTCCTGGCCCTACCGTGGCCCAAAAACGTGGTTCTGAAGCATGGATCTTCATGGATCCTCATGCTTTTTGCATTGGGCCACCACCTAAAACTCACCGTCAGAACACACATCATGCCCATGGGCACAGCCTGCACCGCAAAAATAACGCATCCACGCCTTCCTGGCCACTCCATGGCCCAAAAAACTGGTTTTGAAGCACGGATCCTCATGGATCCTCATGCTCTTTGCTTTGGGCCAGCCCAAATTCACCGTCAAAT
This sequence comes from Podarcis filfolensis, assembly GCF_964270895.1. NCBI lineage: Eukaryota > Metazoa > Chordata > Lepidosauria > Squamata > Lacertidae > Podarcis > Podarcis filfolensis. The sequence continues at coordinate 20,099,506 of NC_139619.1, forward strand.
CACACATCATGCCCATGGGCACAGCCTGCACCACATAAAACTCAGATCCACGGCTTCCTGGCCCTACCGTGCCCCAAAAACGTGGTTCTGAAGCACGGATCCTCATGGTTCCTCATGCTTTTTGTATTGGGGCACCCGAAACTCACCGTCAGATCACACGTCACAGCCAGGGGCACAGCCTGCACCACAAAAAACTCGGATCCACGGCTTCCTGGCAACTCCATGGCCCAAAAACCTGGTTTTGAAGCACGGATCCTCATGGATCCTCACTCTTTTCGCATTGGGCCAAACCAAATTCACTGTCAAATTACACATAAGAGCCAGGGGCACAGCGTGCAGCACAAAAGTCACAGATCCACGGCTTCTTGGCCACTCCATGGCCCAAAAACCTGGTTTTGAAGCATGGATCCTCATGGATCCCCACACTTTTTGCATTGGGCCACCCCAAACTCTCCGTCAAATCACACATCATGCCCATGGGCACAGCCTGCACCACAAAAATCACGGATCCACGGCTTCCTGGCCACTCCATGGCCCAAAAACGTGATTCTTAAGCACGGATCCTCATGGATCCCCACGCTTTTTGCATTGGGCCACCCCAAACTCACCGTCAAATCACACATCATGCCCATGGGCACAGCCTGCACCACAGAAAATTCGAATCCATGGCTTCCTGGCCTTACCGTGGCCCAAAAACTTGGTTTTGAAGCACAGATCCTCATGGATCCTCACGCTTTTAGCATTGAGGAACCCCAAATTCACCCTTTATTCAAATATCTTGTACATAACCGCAGATTTGACCACAAACATAATGGATCTCCTGCTTCGTGGCCCTGGCCGGATGCTACCCTGGATATATTGGCCAATTTTTAGGTGGGTGTGCTGGGATGGAGGAAACGGAGTTGGCTGAATCTCTATCCATTAAAGATGGGGGTCCAGTGGCTGGGCCAGAATGATTTCGGTTCTGTTTGCCAGCTCCCAGCTCTTCATGGGGCACAACAGTAAGCTGTAGCTGCCATCAGGAGTCCCAGTGTGATCCTGGACGCTTCTGTCTCTATGGAGGCACTGGTCACAAATGTAGCCAAACTGGCATTTTTAAATCTATGTCAGGTTAAGCGATTGGTACCGTACCTGTCCCTTTCCAACCTACCCATTTTGATCTATGCAGCAGTCACCTGCAGACTAGACTACTTTAACTTGCTCTACGCCTGAGACGGGGAGGGCAGGGTATAAATGTTATAGAGAGAGAGAGAGAGATGCAGGGCTACCCTTGAGACTGCTCCAGAAACTCCAAATGGTCTAAAATGCAGATGCAGGAGTTCTTACTTGGACTCTGTGGAGAGCCCACATTCAGTTGGTTGCTCATCAGCTGGATTGGCTCCAGGTGGAGTATCGAATCAGAGTCAAGGTTTTGGTGCCAACCTTTAAAGCCCTATACAGTCTGTGACCTTTCTTATCTGTGGGAATTATCTTCCAATACACCCCCCATGAGTGTGACGCTCATCTAACAGCAACCTACGGGTGTTCCCTGGCCCAAAACATATCCAGCTGTCCTCAACCAGAGTCAGAGCCATTTTGGTCGAACGCTTTGTCTAATGAGACCAGGGCTCAGTGCACTCTATCTCAGTTCCCTCACTTGTCATGGTGAGTGGGCTTGCACATTTCTATGACCCTTGTGTGCGAATCCATCAGGAATCTCGTACTCTCAGCAGGGTCACCCAAGGCAGTAATGTCAAAGAAAATGAAATATGCTCAGAGTCCTGTAGTGATTTCATGCTCTTTATTGCAGCTTGTAAAACAGTGACTGAATTCCCCCCCAAACCTCAGGCTTTTATATACATTATTTACACAACGAGTCCTGTCTGATTGGCTGATTCTGCTTCCCTCCTGGAGCCTGATTGGTCTTTTCCTGCAAGCCAATCAGTTCTTGCATTCTAGGATCCTACTTGCCTATTGTTCTAGGATCCAAGCTTAGTACATAACAGGGAAAGAGCTAGACAAAGAATGATCCAAGAAGTCCTCAATGGCAGAACAGGCGGGTGATAACAAGCGGTGTGTTGCAACGGCTGTGAAGGTGGATGAAGGCTGCAGCAGATAGGATCCACCAGTTTGTCGTGACTACTCATGACATCAGAACAGAGCCCTACTGTGAAGACTGTGCGGTTGGTCAGTGTGCACTGATCTACAGACATAAAACAAATTCACACACAGGCGTCTTCCAAAAACCCAACCCAACCTCCCCATGGTGATCAGCAAATGGCTACGGGGGCAGGAATGTGAAATCTGGAAGCCCCTAGTCATGAATCGACACATGGGCGGTGGATACAGATTCAGTCGTTCTGACTCAAGGGACGAGGCAGTTGAGCAGCTCGGCAGCTGTATCCATGACTGAGCATCCCTTTTTAGGATCCACTCTGCTCACCCCGAAAAGGGGGAGGGGCTGGAAATGGTGCCCTAAACATAGTCTGCCTCCCTTTTTCCCTGACTGGATTACCGTGCCCAGTGGGGTCACCACCCAGGGGTAGTAAAAGACAATTGAACTTTGGAACATGGAATATATGGACTTGGTCAGATAACACAGACAGTGAACGTCCTAAACGCAGAACTGCCATCATTGCAAGAGAGCTGCGACGTTTTAACATTGATATTGCAGCGCTTCAAGACTCTCGAAGAGCAGGCGAGGAACAACTGAAGGAAGAAAAAGGAGGCTACACATTCTTCTGGAAAGGTCTATCTGAACAAGAACATTGAATACATGGGATAAGCTTCGCTATGAAAAACAACCTTGTGAAGCTCCTGTCAGAAGTCCCTCCTGGCATTAATGAGCGACTCTCAACCCTTCGAATAAAGCTCACAAAAAACCAACAGGCTACTATTATAAGCACTTATGCACCAACACTGGATGCCGATGAAGACATTAAAGAAAATTTTTACTCTCAGCTGGATACCATCCTGTCAGAGATGCCTAAGGAAGATAAAATTATTCTCCTGGGTGATTTTAATGCAAGAGCTGGGCGAGATTTCGATCTGTGGCCTGGGACTATTGGGAAAGAAGGAGTTGGCAACAGCAACCAGAACAGAATCTTACTTTTGACGATATGTGCAGCGCACAACCTTGTTGCGTGGCGATTCTCGCCCCCTCCCACAGATGGAATGAATAAAGACACCGGACACAAGAATTAAGGTTAAATGGGCGAAAAATGGCCAACATAATCAACATCTTGGAGAAGTTGCAAGTGAATATAAACACCAAAGCAGTTTTAATCTTTATAGATGCGGAGAAAGCCTTTGACAACATCTCTTGGAGTTTTATGAAGAAAAATCTTCAGGGGATGGGGGTGGGTCAAGGGTTTGAAAATGGTATAAGTGCAATTTACTCAGAACAAAAGGCTAAATTAATTGTGAATAATATGGTGACAGAGGGATTTAAGATAGAGAAAGGTACACGACAAGGCTGCCCAATTTCCCCATTGTTATTCATCACAGTCCTGGAGGTATTATTGAACATGATTAGAAGGGACCGTTTGATAAAAGGCATTCAGGTCGGAGCTAAGCAATATAAATTGAAAGCTTTTGCAGATGACTTAGTTTTAACATTACAGGAGCCAGAATCTAGTTCGAAAAGAGTTTTGGAAGTGATCCAAGAATTTGGGCAGATGGCTGGTTTTAAGCTGAATAAATCTAAAACAAAAGTTCTTGAGAAAAATTTAACACCGATTGAGAAAGACAGGTTTCAGAAGGAGACAGGCCTAACAATAGTAAAGAAGGTTAAATATTTGGGGGTTAATATGACTGCTAAGAATCTAAACTTGTTTAAAGATAACTATGAGAAATGTTGGCTAGAAGTGAAGAAGGATCTAGAGATATGGTCAAATTTGAAGCTTTCCTTGTTGGGAAGAATTGCGGCTATTAAGATGAATGTATTGCCAAGGATGTTATTTTTGTTTCAATCTTTGCAAATTGTGGACAAGATGGACTGTTTCAAGAAGTGGCAGAAGGATATTTCTAGATTTGTCTGGCAGGGCAAGAAGCCTAGAATAAAATTTAAAATACTAACCGATGTAAGAGAAAGAGGTGGTTTCGCCCTGCCAGACCTGAAACTCTATTATGAATCGGCCGCATTTTGCTGGCTGAAAGAATGGCTGCTTCTTGAAAACACTGACATTTTGGATTTAGAAGGTTTTAATAATGTCTTTGGGTGGCATGCATATTTGTGGTACGACAAGGTCAAAGCTCATAAAGCATTTAAAAATCATATTGTCAGGAAAGCATTGTTCAATGTCTGGTCAAGATATAAAGACTTATTGGAGAACAAAACCCCAAGGTGGTTGTCACCAATGGAGGCAAAGGCACTTAAAAAGTCCAATATGGAGGCCAAATGGCCAAAATATTGGGAAATACTGGAACAAGAAGGAGACAAATTGAAATTGCAGAGTTTTGAGAAATTAAAAGATAAGGTGCGAGATTGGCTGCATTATTTTCAAATAAGAGAAGCCTATAACATGGATAAAAAAATAGGTTTCCAGGTGGAAAAATCAAAATTGGAAACTGAGTTGTTAGAACCCAAAACTAAAGTACTTTCAAGAATGTATAACTTGCTGCTAAAATGGAATACGCAGGATGAAACAGTTAAATCTGCTATGATTAAATGGGCACAAGATGTTGGTCACAACATCATGTTTGCTGACTGGGAACGGTTGTGGACCACAGGTATGAAATTTACGGCATGTAATGCCCTAAGAGAGAATATTATGAAAATGATATACAGGTGGTACATGACACCAGTCAAGCTTGCAAAAATCTACCATTTGCCTGACAATAAATGTTGGAAGTGTAAAGAAAGTGAAGGAACATTCTTTCACCTTTGGTGGACATGCCCAAAGATTAAGGCTTTCTGGGAGATGATATATAACGAAATGAAAAAAATCTTTAGATATACATTCCTTAAGAAGCCAGAGGCCTTTCTCTTGGGCATGGTGGGCCAATTGGTGCCAAAGAAAGATAGAAATTTCTTTATGTATGCAACAACAGCAGCAAGAATCCTCATCGCAAAGTATTGGAAGACACAAGAGCTACCCACCCTGGAAGAATGGCAGATGAAGCTGATAGACTATATGGAATTGGCGGAAATGACTGACAGAATCCGAGACCTGGGAGAAGAGTTGGTGGAAGAAGACTGGAAGAAATTCAAAGACTATCTTCAGAAATATTATAAAATTAATGAGTGTTAAAAATGTGCTTGGATGGGTAATAAGTGGTACTAGTGATAAAAGTTACTAAGATTATGCAAAAAAGGTATTGATAATTGGTTGAAAAATAGGGATATAGTATATGTTATGGTACAAAGTTTAAACATTTGATAAAGGGTAAGAATTTGCTGAATTAAATATTTGAATGGGAATACAAAAAGGGGAAGGTGCGAGGAGGTCAAGAACATAAGCATATGAAATTGAGGTTATTGGAAAAATGGAATGGTTTTATTTTTTCTTTGTTTCAATGTAATTTTTCTTAATTAGTTGTGTTTTTCTTTCTGTATTTTTTGTCTTTTTTTCTCTTTTGTGTGTTTCTTTTTTCTGTAATTTATGGTTTTTTATTCTGTGAATTTCTATTTTTCTTTTTTGTAAAACTTTAATAAAAATCTTTTTTTAAAAAAAAAAAGAAAAATGGCCACAACTTTATTGATTACAGGTAAGAGCGGTATTGGCTTTAGGCATTGGCCCTATCAGACTAACCAGTATAACTGGGAAGGGTTAAGCACCAACAGGGGGAGCCCCCGAGATGCACATCCCTAGGCGCTCCCCAAGGGGTTACCGCTCGGGAGCGCGCTTTAGGCCCTAGCCTCCATAGGTTTCTGACGAGGCGACGCCCCCCGGAGTCCTTTAACGAACTACCCTTCATGATTTTGGGGGAGGTGATGGCGCTCCTCCCCCCAACTCATTTGCATAACAATACCCCTGCCAATGCCTAACCGCCAAAACCAAAGGTGTTGTGACGTTTTGCTACGAGGTAGGCGAAAAAACCAAGTGGCTTTCAAAATACAGCCAATTAGCCAAATGGAAAAACTCCTACCAGGCCCCTTGCGGCGACCAGCCGAAGCCCATAGCAAAGTCCAAATGCAAACCTAGAGGGTGGGTGGGAAACCGCAGCTGCTGAAAGAAAAGAAAGGGGCAAGCACGGGCTGCCCCGACCTTAAATGCCCCCTACTAATCCCGCCCCCGGCGCCAGCCGATTGGCTGGCGCAGAGAATGATGAATATTGATGAGCCAGGGAATCCCCGAGTCCCGCGGGGCTGCAGCCAGACCCGCGAGAATGTAGACGGGGGCGTAAGCCCGCAACCCCCCCTCCTTATGTTGGGAGTGGCTTTATTATCAAAACACTCTTTTGACAGAAAAATAAATTTAAAACTTCATGGAGGCATCCTTGGTCAAACCACTGGCACCTCTTAGACTATGTTATTGTCCGTGCTAAAGATCAATGTGATGTGCTCCTTACCAGAGCTATGATGAGCGCCGACGACTGCTGGACAGATCACCAACTGATACGCGCCATGATGGCTATCAAGATTATACCTCAACGCAGGCTTCAGGGAAGAAAACCAAGCCGCAAAATGAACACTCAAGCCCTTCAAGTTCCCATTAAGCGGGATTGCTTCCAAACGACTCTTAAGGACCATCTGCTTTCAGAATTCCCTGATAACATCGAGGAACACTGGACCAAGCTAAAAACATCCATTATTGCAGTCTGCGAGCAAACTATTGGATACCAAACCAGGAAACACCAGGACTGGTTTGATGAGAATGACAGTGAGATTGAATGCATGATTGACAAGAAAAGGAAGGCATTTCAGATCTGGCAAAGAGATAGAAACTGTGCCACTAAGAAAAAAAACCTATGCCAATGCTAAGAACCAGAGAACTAAAAAACACCTGGTGGATAAAAAAAAGCTCAAGAGATCCAGCACTTAGCCGACATTCATGATGCACAGTTTCTTTAAAGCCACAAAGACCATCTATGGACCAATAAATCATGGCATATGCCCCCTACACTCAGCAGATGGTACCACACTTCTAAAAGATAAAGAAGCTATTGCACTGTGCTGGAAAGGACACTACCAACTGTCGGAATGCAAGCCTTCAGTCAGAGGAATTTGGCCACTCTCCAGGTGCCCGGCTTGGATTCCTTGTTGATCTCCCCCGTCAGCGACTCCCGGCAAGACAAGGCGAGATCCCGGCGATCCTTCTTCAAACGTGAGAAGAACACACCTTCCCTCCTCCCTCATTCCCCAGGGAGGGGAGAGAGACAGACAGAAATGTATTTACATGCCTTTATTTCTGTCCTTCCAGCAGTGCACAGAAAACATGTCTGCACTCTTTCAACACCAACAGCAGAGAGAGTATAACTCCTCCCATGTACTTCCAGTACAGGGTCATGTGACACTCTGAGCTAACATCCGGTGCTCAGTGCACATAATAGACTGTCCCTTGTTCCCACGGTACAGTCCCAAAACATCAACATCCTGTTTGGCTTTCCAGCCATCTGGAGCACTCAGCAGCATTGCTCCTTTTTCGTAACAACCTCCCCCAAAAGAATCAATGCGTGTTGCGGCAAGCAAAGCGTGATCCAGAGAAGAAAACAAACAGTTGTTATACACATAACACTCCCCTGTTGTTTCAGTTCCACCCTCGGAACTACCCGCCACTGGTTTCCCCAGTGTACCTCTCTGGTTGTCTGGCTTCCAAGGAATGAGTGCATCTGCATTACCTTGGCTAGCAACTCTCTGTTGTGTCTTTGTCTCTGACTTAGACACAGCTCCAACCTGTCCCCGGTTGTTTACAACAGCAACACATGCAACAGCTAAGTTAGCAAACTCTTCTGAGTACCTTTTGGGTGGTTCACCCTTTGTGACTCTCTCAGACCTTCGTATGAGGTGGTGATCCTCTCTGCTCACTGGTTCTGTCTCAGGACTCTTAGGAGAACCAGTTCCAACAGTAAACAGTGGTTCATCCTTCACCAGTGAAGGTCTTTCCATTGTGTGAGATTTCCTCTCAATGACTGTGACAACAGAGCTCTCTGAGCTATCACTGTCGCTCTCAGTACCACTGTAATCTGTAAAATCATCATCATCATCTGAATCGTCCTCTGTGGGAAAAGTGTGTACTATCACTCTCTCCTGTTCGGGAGCACTCTCTAGAAATTTTGTGAGAATCACCTGACCAGATTCAGACAAAATTACTCTGTAGAGACCCTTTTCATATCCCACAAAAATGCCTCTGGCATTCTTTACTCCACCTGGAGCTTCTGTCCTCACATGAGACCCAAAAACCTTGAAATGGGCAACAGAAGGTTTTCTATGGAACAGTTTCTCAAAAGGAGAACTTCCCAACTCTTTCGAAACCTTTCTCACCCACGCATAACAAAATGACATGAGTGACTCCGCCCAGAACTCATGTGGCAGATGTGAACTAAGCAATTGCGCATTCATCCCCTTTTGCAATTCTTTGTTCACCCGTACACAGACACCCCTGTTCCACGCTTCCGCTGAAACAGCAACCTTGTGTCTTATCCCTTTCTTCTGCAGGAACCTCTGGAAATCCTGTAAAAGAAAAATCTTCTTCTCATCTGTCAAAAGACAATCAATGTTAGCATCATGCACATTTTTAACCTTGTCACAAAACTCCTGAAACCTTTCTAAGGCTTCCTTTGGCCTCTGTAACACATAAATCCAGACAAAGTTAGAGAAATGATCCACACACACAAGATAAAATCTTGCATTGCCTCTAGATGGTTCTAGAGGACCAATCACATCAGTATACACCCGCTGAAATGCTCTGTCGACCCTGGCCACCTTCTTGGCGCTTGTTTTGGTCACACCTGCAAGAGAAATCAAGTTAGACTCAGAATTACATTCCATGTAATCACTTTGCTCAAAGTTCAACAAATACAGTCCATCTTTCTCTCTGGCAGAAAGATATAACTCTCCATCTTTGAAGATCTTGCAGCTCTCAGCATCATAGGACAGTTTCAGTCCTTTCTTTGCAATCTGAGAAACACTCAGCAGATTGAACTTCAATTCAGGAACCAAGTAAACATTGTGTATAGTCAGGTTCAGACTCTTAAGATACACAGTTCCAATCCCGGTCGCGTCCAGCTCCTGACCGTTGGCTTGTTTCACAGCGAAGCTTTGCTTCTTAAACGTTGAAAAGAGTCCTTTGTGTGGGGACATATGAACAGAACAGCCCGTATCTATTATAAACGAGTGTCCAACATCTGGCGTGGTTCCTTTCGCCATCAGGGCCATTGCAGGTTTCACCGAAGACTTGGTATGACCTTTGCCTGCTGCCTCAGGCTTTGCTGAGCGGCCCTTAGCTCCTTTTGGCTGGCGTGGCTTCTTGCAGTTCCGCTGAAGATGCCCAGCCTGTCCACAATTGTAACATCGGACAACATTCAAAGCTACAGCTTTCTCTCCAGTAGCAACATTAGTGGGGGAATTAGAACTCCGTTCTTCCCTCCCCCTGTCCTTCACCTCCAGTGCAGCAAGCCTGTCGTGTTCATTCAAAACAACGGCAGACACCCTCTCCGCGGTCAAATCTTGCGCCGGAAGGGAACCAAGCTGACTGGCAACGGTTTTGTAAGTCCGATTTAGGCTGTTTATCATCATGAAGCAAAACACTTCCTCCTGTAGACGGAAATTGCGTTCCACCATCTGTTGGCGCAGATATTTCATTTCCGTCAGGTGCGCTTGAACATCTCCATCAGGCGCAAGCCTCAGATTGGTCAGCTTCTCAAAATACAGCAACGCTGAAGAACCTGCATCCCTCTGATGTGTTCTACGCAGCGTTTCCCAAATCTCACGCGCGTATTCCAAATCCTGAATATGCACAAGTTGATCATCCGAGACACACAGAATTATAGCCGTCCTGGCCTTCACATTCTGTGATTCCCAACCTCGGGTTGGTGCTTGAGGGATGGGGTTCTCAATCACCCCGAAAATCTTCTGATTCTGCAGCAGGGCCTTCATCTTTACAGACCAAGATGAATAATTGTCATTAGTCAGGGGAGGCGGGTAAGGCAAGGCTCCCCCCTTCTTGGCATCCATTTTGAATCCAAGTCTCAGCTCTCACTCTCGAGCCAGTAAAATCCAAAAGTCTCTTTTGGGTTTGTTTACAGCCTCTCTCAGGCAGGCAATCTGCAAGCTGTCTGAAAGTCAAAACAACTTTTGCTTTCCCAGGCTCTGACTGAGCCAGCCCCACGTGTCAGTAACTTTCCACTGTACTGACTGTCGTTGCCTAGCAACTGTGCATACCTTTCTTCGTTATCTACCACAGGAATGCCTGGTATGCAAGCCTTTGCTCTCAGAGCTGTTTTTCCAAACGCAGCTCCTGTGAACCACTTTCTGCGTTCACACTTTCAGCCCGATATTCAGCATACCTTTATGGGGCTCCGATGCTTGGAAAACACCCCCTCTTGGTGTCCAGCCGTCTGTTCAGCTTCTGGCTGTAATGCAGACGTTATCTTCTTTCCTTGGTGCAGAGGATGGCACACGATCCATCTCCTCTCACCTCTCATGCTGATTCCTCTGGATCAGATAACCAGCGGCGTCTGCTACCATTTGTCGGAATGCAAGCCTTCAGTCAGAGGAATTTGGCCACTCTCCAGGTGCCCGGCTTGGATTCCTTGTTGATCTCCCCCGTCAGCGACTCCCGGCAAGACAAGGCGAGATCCCGGCGATCCTTCTTCAAACGTGAGAAGAACACACCTTCCCTCCTCCCTGTTAGGATATTTCCGTTCCACCTTAAAAGGGAGCAGGCTGTTTGTGTCACTGTCTGCGTATTTCCTGTTCACAGGATGTTTATGTTTGTCTGTTCCTTTCGTTTTCAGCTGTTTTGCCTGAGCAGTCGGAGCAGACGGTCATGTTTTCTTTGTTCTGACCAACGCCAAATAAACTGTAAATATGCTCTCATGCTTGTGCAACTTTTGCTGTGTGAATTCTGCTGTTAGAGTGTGCACTAAGCCAGAGGCTTAGTGTCGCTAAATTGCTGATACTGCGTGACTACGGGAGGTCGATGGATCGTCCGGCACCGAGCTTGGGGGCTCAGATGGACTTTATCTCCCTGGCAGTATCCCAACAACGGGTTATGGGCCCAGCACGCTTCCGCTGCGCCACTCTGCCCCTCCAGTTCCTCTGACAGGGAGATGGGAGGCTCAGAATTCGAGAGCCATAGACGTAATAGTCTTGTCCGTCTCTCTGGAGGAAATTGCTACGCTAGCTGGCAACACGACTGCACGTCAGATGTGGAATGCTTTGAAGATAGCCCATCTGCCAGTCATCCCAGCCCAGAGTTTGACTGCATCGGAGGTCCTGGCTGTTTCCCAGAATGCGAGTGAATGCAGGGATGCCGAGGGCACCGGTTGCAAGCTGCAGGGGGAGCTGACTGCAATGTCATCCCAGGCAGCATTCCAGCCTCCAGGGGGAGCCAAGGCATCGGCAGCTGAGAGCTCTGTTTCCCACCTGGCTGATGGAAGGACTTTGCAAGCTGCAGGAGTTGGGACTGTGAAACTTGCAAGTCTGCATACTACCATCAGAGATGTACTTTTTGTTCCAGGAGCTGCGGACAATTTGCTTAGTGTCCCACAGCTGAATGGGCGTGGTTTTGAAATTACCTTCAGGAGGACTGTCTGTGTCATCAGAAAAGGCAAAGAGGACTTTTTGCATGCAAAGTTGTTGGATGGTTTGTTCTGTCTAACTTATGATGACAATGCTGTTATTTCTAATGCTGATTCTTGTTGTGTGGCACAAACTAACAAGGTTCTTCATGCAGGATGCATTCACGATGCACATAGAAGATTTTGTCACCTCTCTTGGCAAGCGCTAGCCAAGATGCCTGAGTTGGTTGAAGGTTTGGACATCAAACCTTGTAAATTTCACATGAAATGTGTATCTTGTGCAGAGAACAAGGTGAAGGTTGCTCCAAAAGGCAAGGAGTCTAGCAGGCAGGCTTCCAAACCCTACCAGCTAGTTCACGCAGACCTGGTTGGGCCGCTAGCGCCCTCTTTGGGAGGAGCAAGGTACTTCATGGTTCTAATTGATTCTTTTTCCAGGTACATTCATGTGTTTATGCTCGAGCAGAAATCGCAAGCATTTCCTAGGTTCAAGGCATTCTGTGCTTGGTTGGAGAATGCTCATGGTAAACGTATTGGCTGTCTGTTTACTGATCGGGGCGGGGAGTTCACTTCTCAGCAGTTTGAAGCTTTCCTGACTGAGAAGGGAATCCAGCATGACTTGTCAACGCCTAGATCGCCATGGATGAATGGGCTTGCGGAGAGAGCAAATCAAACGTTGCTGCAAGGAATAAAAACCTTGTTGCATGATGCCAACCTCCCTGAGAAGTTTTGGGGGGAGGCTCTCTCGAATTTTGTTTACACTTTTAATCGCAGACTGTCATCACCTATTGGCTGCACTCCCTATGAGAAAATGTTTGGTAAGAAACCTAACACCAAGCACTTGAGAATCTTTGGTTCTGACATGTGGGTACACACCCCACAAAGCAACAAGCTTGGGAAGCGTGGGGCACATGGTTTGTTCATGGGGTACGACAAAGGTGCATACAAAGTATGGATGACTAACTCTAAGTCCATAAAGTTCACAAGGAGTGTTGAGTACAATCCTAAGTGGGGGGGAAATGTGGGAATTTTCCAGAGTTACCCAGAGGAGGATGAAGGTGATGTGAAGAAAGCAGATCATGCTGAGAAAGCTGAGGAAACTGATGATGATGATGATGATGATGATGATGATGATGATCAGAGTTCGGATTCCAGTTCAGTGGGCGGCGCTGCTGCTGCTGTCAGTGACAGTGATGACACAGCAGACTACAAGAGCGCAAAGGCCTCAGTCAGACCATCTGATGCGTCTGACAATGAACTGGAAGAACCACTGTTCACCATTGGTCACTTTTCTCCTAAGAAGGAGGAGATTAGTCCAGAAGACTTGCGTCTAGTTCGCAGGTCTGAAAGGGCGACCAAAGGCAGACCTCCAAAGAGATTTGCTGATGAATTTGCTAAGACGGCAACTGCTGTTCTTAGTAGCTCAGAGAAGGTGTGGGAACCTTCAAGCTTCAAAGAGGTCCAGGAGTTAACCTCTAAAGATGCTAAGCCTTGGCTTAATGCCATGAAGGCTGAAGTTGATTCCTTGAACAGGAACCAGACTTGGGAACTGGTACCGGTAGTCCCAGGAATGAGACTGGTTGGCAGCAAATGGGTCTTCAAGGCCAAGACAGACCAGAATGGCAAGGTTGTCAGACACAAAGCCAGATTGGTTGCCAGAGGTTTTTCACAGGTACCAGGGCAGGATTACCACGAGACCTACTCACCCACGGTCAAATATGAGAGCATTCGGCTGATGCTCAAGATCGCTGCGGAGGAGAAACTGCATGTTTCCCATCATGACATAAATACAGCTTTTTTGTACGGGATTTTGGGGGAGGAGCTGTACATGCTTCCACCTGACGGGATGCAGATACAGAAGGGAATGGTCTGTAAACTGCGGAAATCCTTATATGGTCTCAAGCAGAGTGCCAGGTGTTGGAACACAAAACTCACTGAAACGTTGCTTTCTCTAGGTTTTCACCAGGGCAAAGCTGATCCGTGTGTGTTTGTCAAGGAGGAGGGGCAAAACAAACTGTATTGTTTATGTTTTGTTGATGATCTTCTGATGTTTTGGAAGAATCAGGCTTTCTACCAAAGCACCCTAGCTCAGCTGAAGGAGCACTTTGACATGAAGGATCTTGGTGAGGTATCCAACTATCTTTCTCTGCAGGTGGAGAGGGACCAAGCAGGTAATTTTCTGGTACACCAAACACAGAAAATTGCTGATGTATTAACCAGGTTGAATTTGGTTGATGCAAACCCAGCAGACACACCGATGGTGACAGGTTACCAGGTAGACAGTACTGCTGAAGCGTTTTCTGACACAACGCTGTACAGATGCATTCTAGGCAAGTTGAATTTCATTGCTAGATGTTCAAGACCTGACATTGCTGTAAGCACTAACCTGCTTAGCAGACATGCTAACAATCCTACTGTTCAGGATTGGAAAGCTCTGAAGCGCATAGCCCGGTATTTGAAAGGCACTATGCACTACAGGCTGAGGTTCACCAGTCAGAAGACTGGGGGTCTTGAAATCTTTGCAGATGCAAGTTTTGGAAGTGACACCACGGATGGTACAAGCACTTCTGGAGTATGCTACATGTACAACCACTGCCTGTTTGACTGGTTGTGCAAAAAGCAGACGACAGTTAGCCTAAGTTCCTGTGAAGCAGAACTCAATGCTCTGTCATTTTCACTCATGGATTGTGAATGGTTGATGCAACTGTTTAAGGACATTAGGGTTTCTGTGAAATGTCCTATACAAGTGTATCAAGACAATAGATCTTGTTTGGCTTTGCTGAACTCGGAGAGTTGCAAGCAAAGGACCAAGTACTTGCAGATTAAGCTACATCGTGCAAGAGAGTGTATTCAGAAAGGACTCATTCAAGTGTCCTACATGCCAGGAAATGAAATTCCTGCTGATCTGTTGTCTAAGGTTGTTAACAGAGAACAACTTAAGGTTTACGTACAAAGGTTGCAATTGGGTTGAACCACAGGTACTACAGGTTACACGGAAAGGGGGAGGATGTTAGGATATTTCCGTTCCACCTTAAAAGGGAGCAGGCTGTTTGTGTCACTGTCTGCGTATTTCCTGTTCACAGGATGTTTATGTTTGTCTGTTCCTTTCGTTTTCTGCTGTTTTGCCTGAGCAGTCGGAGCAGACGGTCATGTTTTCTTTGTTCTGACCAACGCCAAATAAACTGTAAATATGCTCTCATGCTTGTGCAACTTTTGCTGTGTGAATTCTGCTGTTAGAGTGTGCACTAAGCCAGAGGCTTAGTGTCGCTAAATTGCTGATACTGCGTGACTACGGGAGGTCGATGGATCGTCCGGCACCGAGCTTGGGGGCTCAGATGGACTTTATCTCCCTGGCAGTATCCCAACACTCCCTCATTCCCCAGGGAGGGGAGAGAGACAGACAGAAATGTATTTACATGCCTTTATTTCTGTCCTTCCAGCAGTGCACAGAAAACATGTCTGCACTCTTTCAACACCAACAGCAGAGAGAATATAACTCCTCCCATGTACTTCCAGTACAGGGTCATATGACACTCTGAGCTAACATCCGGTGCTCAGTGCACATAATAGACTGTCCCTTGTTCCCACGGTACAGTCCCAAAACATCAACATCCTGTTTGGCTTTCCAGCCATCTGGAGCACTCAGCAGCATTGCTCCTTTTTCGTAACAACATCTCCTTAACCACAACTCCCCCATAGCTGCTGAGGTCCTCTCACAAATCCCGCAAAAACAAATTAGAGATGAGCTTGCAGTATCTCCAAATCTGGGAGAGTTGTGTACAGCTATTAACCAAGTGAAAAACAACAAAGCCAGTGGACCTGATGGGATACCTGCTGAAATCTTCAAAGTGGGTGGAATTGAACTTACACAACCACTTCACAAGCTCATCAAAAAAATCTGGGAGAGAGAAGCGATCCCAGCAGACTTCAGGGATGCCAAAATTATCAATCTCTTTTTAAAAAGGTGACAGAACTGATTGCAGAAACTATCGAGGCATCTCTCTATTAGCTGTGGCCGGCAAAATTCTTGCAAGGATCTTAGCAAATCGTCTCTTAACATTATCCGAGGTGACCATTCCTGAATCCCAAAATGGTTTTCAGCCTTCTAGGGGGACAGTGGACATGATTTTCACAGCTCAACAACTTCAGGAAAAATGCAGAGAGCAAAACCAACCTTGGTACTCACACCATGCCGCCAGTTCTAGTAATGCATCCAGCACCTCAGGGGGCCCCCTTGCTTGCTTATGAGAAGAACTGGCTCTGCATTCCATACAAAATGTTGTTGTGCCTGCTGTTTGCTACAGAGACAGAAGATTCCTTCCCCCAGGTTTTGGCCCTGCTCAAGAACCAGTTAAGCACTTCCATGCCCCATTCATTTAAACTGCTCAATAAACTTGGCCCTTCCATGAATCCCATTGAAATCTATAACATTATTCGGTTGTGTCTCAGCATATTTATGGGAAATGTCACTATTACAAAGAGTTTGGAAGAAGATTTTGGACTTGATATTCCACCTTTCACTCCCCCTAAGGAGTCTCAAAGCAGCTAACAATCTCCTTCCCCTTCCTTCCCCACAACAGACACCCTGTGAGGAGCTGCATGTGGAGGAGTGGGGAAGCGAATCCAGCTCACCAGATTACGAGTCCACCGCTCTTAACCACTCCACCACACTGGCTCAAAGACTAATAGATGACAGCTATACATAACCTTTAGCTTAAAAAGTAGCAACAATATCTATCTAATGGAACAGTGCAGTGTACTAGCTAGTGACATAGAATCATAAAATCATAGAGCTGGAAGAGACCGCAAGGGCCGTCTAGTCCAACCCCCTGCCATGCTGAAACACACAAGCAAAGCACTCCTGACAGACGGCCAGCCAGCCTCCACTTAAAAACCTCCAAAGGAGGAGACTCCACTACTCTCCAAGGTGGCATGTTCCACTGTCCAACAGCCCTTACTGTCAGAAAGTTCTTCTTAATGTTTAGGTGGAATCTCTTTTCCCATAGTTTGAATCCATTATTCTGCATCCTAGTCTCTAGAACAGCAGAAAACAGAGACTTCCAGATTGGCTGCCCATTCTGCTGGAAGGGAGCTCTTTCGCTTGAAAGAGCACCGGTGCTTTGAAGGTCGGGGAAACCGCTAGAGTGACACGGTACCCCATAACTGAAAAAAAATGTTGAAATATACATTTATTAAGAAACCAGAGGCCTTTCTTCTTGGAATAACAGGTTTAGAATTGCCCAAGAAAGATGTTAAATTATTTTTGTATGCCACAACGGCCGCCCGAATATTACTTGCTAAAAATTGGAAAACACAAAAACTACCAACAATGGAAGATTGGCAGATGAAGATGATGGACTTTTCGCAGCTAGCTGATCTGACTGGAAGAATCCGCGATCAGAAAGAAGAGGAGTTTCAAGAGGACTGGAGGAAATTCAAGGACTATTTGAATAAATATTGTAATATAAAAAATTAGAAATTACTTGAAAGAAACAAATAGGCCTAGGATAAGTTAAGTTATAATTAAATAAATGGGATTTAGAATGTTAAGAAAAGTGAATAAAATGGACTATAATTGGAAATTGTTTTAGTTTAATAATGATATTGGAAAGCTGTTACTTTTAATTACAAGGAAACTCAGAAGGGAGGGATTTGAGGAAGTCAACCAAGATGTTTAAAAGGTTGGATTTGTGAAGAATTAAGTGTGTTGTTATTGTTTATCTGTTTATTGTCCCCCCCCTTTCCCCCTCTTTCTTCTTTTTCTTTTTCTGTTTTTGTGTATCATTTTGCTTTGCGGTTTGTGTTATCACTGTGGAAAATCTAATAAAAAATTATTTTTTTAAAAAAATAGAACAGCAGAAAACAAGTTTGCTCCCTCTTCTTTTTTTTTTGTAAATGATATTTTATTCAAATTTCGAGAAAGAGTTTACAAAAATAATAAAATAATACAGAAAAAATACAAACAATAAAAAATACAGAATAGAAAGAAAAAAAGAAAAAGAAAATAGAAAAAACAGTAAAAAAATAAGTCCATCTTTCAATGTCTTATTTTTCATTCACTTGTTTCCCTGACCTCCTCACACCTCCCTTTTTTGTATTCCATTTCGAATGGTTAATTCAGCAATACTTTCCCTCTTTGTTTTTATCTTAGTTCTTTATCTTGACATATTGTAACCTTATAATTTCATCTATTTAATAAATCATTTTTACATACTCCTTTTTAACATTGTTACTAAAACCACTTCGTTTCATTCCAGCATCATTTTAACATTCGTTAATTTTGCAGTGTTTCTGTAAATAGTCCTTAATTTTCTTCCAATCTTCTTCCACCGACTCTTCTCCCTGGTCTCAGATTCTGCCAGTCATTTCCGCCAATTCCATATAGTCCATCACTTTCATCTGCCATTCTTCCAGAGTGGGTAAATCTTGTGTCTTCCAATACCTTGCAATAAGTATTCTTGCTGCTGTTGTGGCGTACATAAAAAAAGTTCTATCCTTCTTTAACACCAATTGGCCGACCATGCCCAGGAGAAAGGCCTCTGGTTTCTTCAAGAAGGTATATTTAAATACCTTTTTCAGTTCATTATATATCATCTCCCAGAAAGCCTTAATCCTTGGGCACGTCCACCAAAGGTGAAACAATGTACCTTCATCATCTTTACATTTCCAACATTTATTATCGGGCAAATGGTAGATTTTTGCAAGCTTGACTGGGGTCATGTACCACCTGTATATCATTTTCATAATATTCTCTCTTAAGGCATTACATGCCGTAAATTTCATACCTGTGGTCCACAACTGTTCCCAGTCAGCAAACATAATGTTATGTCCAACATCTTGTGCCCATTTAATCATAGCAGATTTCACCGTTTCATCCTGGGTGTTCCATTTCAGCAGCAAGTTATACATTCTTGAAAGTATCTTAGTTTTGGGATCTAGCAGTTCTGTTTCCAATTTTGATTTTTCCACCTGGAAGCCATTTTTTTTGTCCAAATTGTAAGCCTCCCTTATTTGATAATAATGAAGCCAATCTCGCACTTTATCTTTTAATTTCTCAAAACTCTGCAATTTCAATTTGTCTCCTTCTTGCTCCAGAATTTCCCAATATTTCGGCCATTTGGCCTCCATACTGAGCTTTTTCTGGGCCTTTGCTTCCATCGGTGACAACCACCTTGGAGTTCTATTTTCAAGTAGGTCCTTATATCTTATCCAGACATTAAACAATGCTTTCCTGACAATATGGTTTTTAAATGCTTTATGTGCTTTAACCTTGTCATACCACAAATATGCATGCCACCCGAAAACGTTATTAAAACCTTCTAAATCCAAAATGTCTGTGTTCTCAAGAAGCAGCCATTCTTTCAACCAGCAGAATGCTTCTGATTCGTGGTAGAGTTTAAGGTCTGGCAGGGCAAATCCACCTCTTTCCTTTACATCAGTTAATATTTTAAATTTTATTCTGGGCTTCTTGCCCTGCCAGACAAATCTAGAAATATCTCTCTGCCACTTCTTGAAACAATCCATTTTGTCCAAAATTTGCAATGATTGAAACAGAAATAACATTCTTGGCAATACATTCATCTTTATAGCAGCAATTTGACCTAACAAGGACAGCTTCAAATTTGACCATATTTCTAGATCCTTTTTCACTTCTGACCAACATTTCTCATAATTGTCTTTAAATAAATTTAAGTTCTTAGCGGTCATATTAACCCCCAGATATTTCACTTTCTTAACCAATGTTAAACCTGTCTCCTTCTGAAACCTCTCTTTCTCAATCGGTGTTAAGTAATTTGAAGTGGAAAATTCCCTGGCCTGTTGTAACAATTACCAAGTTCCTCTAGGGGGACACAGTAACAGTCAATTCTTGTTGCATTAAAGTAACTTTTCCAAATCCCCCATTTAACAAAGTAAACAACCGTTTCAATTTCAATTTCAGTTACTTTACAGTTCCTTAAAGACCTTAAAGTCCGGAGAAGCCAGTCAGAATCAAAAGTATCTCTCTTGCAGAGTTAACTGTCAAAAAGTTACAATGTCTATAAACAGCGCAATTCACGGTACGGCAATCTTGTTAGCACTTGACAGCCCGTCCCAGGCATTAAGCGGTGGTCTTTGTTTCTTTTTCCTCTCTTTTTGCAGGCAAAAATACTTCTCACTCTTCCCTCCCCTCTCCTGCAATTCAGGGAGGGAGATCTTTTGTCTTGATGTTAGGATTTAAGTCCTTTTGAAGTAATTTTCCAGGTCTTAGTTTAAATAGTCTTTGCTTTGATCTGTTTACAAGAAACGGAAGGTGGACTTCCTGTTTACACCTTCCCGTTTTCGGTACCAAATTAATGCTCTTTCTTCCCTTGTTTTCAAGTCTTTAAATTCAACCTACTCACGGTAGTTGTTTTGATAGCCGAATTGTCACAGGAAAAAAGTCAGCGCTCTCCGACAACAGCTGTGCAGCTTCACTCCACGGAAGAAGCAATTGACTCTCAGCACCGCGCCGCTCGCCCCGTTTCGCTCTGGAGCCCGTAGCCGGGTTCCTTTGCGAATTGGGGGGGCGCTGAAGGTGCCCGCCGAGTCCCACGGTCACAGGCTTCACCCGCCTGTGGTTTTTTGGAGGGTCCCCGCTTCACCGTAGCGGCAAGACCCGATTTCCGCGAAGCTCGCTCCCTCCGGGTTAGAGGGAATCCGCCATTGCCGATGTCGCCGACTCCAGAAGTCCAAGTTTGCTTCCTCTTCAACATGATATCCCTTCAAATATTTAAACATGGCTATCATGTCACCCCTTAATCTTCTCTTCTCTAGATTAAACAAATCCAGCTCCCTAAGTCTCGCCACATAGGGCTTGGATTCCAGACCTTTTACATTTTGGTCACCCTCCTCTGGACATGCTCCAGCTTGACAATATCCTTCTTCAACTGTGGTGCCCAGAACTGGACACAGTATTTCAGGTGTGGTCTGACCAACCAGAATAGTGTGGTAGCATTCCTTTGCTTGATCTAGACAATATACTCCTATTGATGCAGCCCAGAATCGCATTGGCATTCTTAGCTGCCACATCACACTGTTGACTCATGTTCAGCTTTTGTTTTGTTTTTTAAGAAATATTTATTGAAGTTTTACAGAAACAAATATGCAAGAACACATAATAAAAGAAAAAAGAAAAATAAAGATACAACATACAAAAACACAGAAAAATAAGAAAAATTAAAAACAATTCCATTTTTCATAACTTAAAACTCATTTGCTTGTTTCTTTGACCTCCTCACACCTCCCCTTCTTGTATTCCCATTTAAATAATCAAATCAGCAAATCCTTACCCTCTTTCATTTATCTTAACTCTATATCTTAACATTTTATAACTCTGTATTTTCATCCATTATCAATTCATTTTTGCATATTCTTATTAACTTTGTTGCTAATACCACTTATTTCCAATCCAACATAATTTTAATTATGTTTTTACCTATTTATAACCCTTTTTTCATATTCTCTTAAAGCATTACAGCTGGAAACCACTTAATTTCTATCCAGCATCATTCTAACATTCATTAATTTTACAATATTTCTGTAGATAGTCTTTAAATTTCTTCCAATCTTCTTCCACCGCCTCTTCTCCCTGGTCTCGGATTCTGCCAGTCATTTCTGCCAATCCCATATAGTCCATCACCTTCATCTGCCATTCTCCAAAGTGGGTAGATCTTGTGTCTTCCAATACTTTACATTAAGTATTCTTGCTGCTGTTGTAGCGTACATAAAGAAAGTTCTGTCCTTCTTTGGCACCAATTGGCCGACAATGCCCAGAAGGAAGGCCTCTGGTTTCTTCAGGAAGGTATATTTAAATACCTTTTTCATTTCATTATAGATCATTTCCCAGAAAGCCTTAATTCTTGGGCACGTCCACCAAAGGTGAAAGAATGTACCTTCAGTTTCTTTACGTTTCCAACATTTATTATCGGGCAAATGATAGATTTTTGCAAGCTTGACTGGGGTCATGTACCACCTGTATATCATTTTCATAATATTCTCCCTTAAGGCATTACATGCCGTAAATTTCATACCTGTGGTCCACAACTGTTCCCAGTGAGCAAACATAATGTTGTGTCCGACATCTTGTGCCCATTTAATCATAGCAGATTTCACCGTTTCATCCTGAGTATTCCATTTCAACAGCAAGTTATACATCCTTGACAAAATCTTAGTTTTGGGTTCTAACAGTTCTGTTTCTAATTTTGATTTTTCCACCTGGAAGCCAATTTTCTTGTCCAAATTATATGCCTCCATTATCTGATAATAATGAAGCCAATCTCGCACTTTGTTTTTTAGTTTCTCAAAACTCTGCAGTTTTAGTCTATCTCCCTCTTGTTCCAAAATTTCCCAATATTTCGGCCATTTGACCTCCATATTGAGTTTTTTCTGGGCTTTTGCTTCCATTGGTGACAGCCACCTTGGGGTTTTATTTTCCAATAAATCCTTATATCTTATCCAAACATTGAACAAAGCTTTCCTGACAATATGGTTCTTAAATGCTTTATGTGCTTTAACCTTGTCGTACCACAAATATGCATGCCACCCGAAAACGTTGTTAAATCCTTCTAGATCCAAAATGTCTGTTTTCTCAAGAAGCAGCCAGTCTTTCAACCAGCAGAATGCTGCTGATTCATAGTAAAGTTTAAAGTCTGGCAGGGCAAATCCACCCCTTTCCTTTGCATCAGTTAATATCTTGAATTTTATTCTGGGCTTCTTGCCCTGCCAGACAAATCTAGAGATATCTTTCTGCCACTTCTTGAAACAATCCATCTTGTCCACAATTTGCAGTGTTTGAAAGAAAAACAGCATTCTAGGCAATACATTCATCTTTATAGCTGCAATTCGTCCCAACAAGGAAAGCTTCAAATTTGACCAAATTTCTAAGTCTTTTTTCACTTCCGTCCAACATTTTTCATAATTATCTTTAAATAAGTTCCCATTTTTTGCTGTCATGTTAATCCCCAAGTATTTCACTTTCTTGACCACAGTCAGACCTGTCTCATTCTGAAACCTCTCTCTTTCAATCGGTGTTAAATTTTTCTCTAAAACCTTAGTTTTTGACTTGTTCAGTTTGAATCCTGCCACTTGACCAAATTCTTGAATTAGTTCTAAAACCCTTTTAGTACTAGATTCTGGCTCCCGTAACGTCAATACTAAATCATCTGCAAATGCTCTCAATTTGTACTGTTTGGCTCCGACCTGTATACCTTTAACCAACCGGTCCCTTCTAATCATATTCAGCAGAACCTCCAGGACCGATATAAAAAGCAACGGGGAGATTGGGCACCCCTGTCGTGTCCCTTTTTCTATCTTAAATTCTTCCGTCACCACATTATTTACAATTAATTTAGCCATTTGTTCAGAATATATTGCACCTATACCATTTTCAAAACCTTGGCCTACCCCCATCCCCTGTAGGTTCTTTTTCATAAAACTCCAAGAGATATTGTCAAAGGCTTTCTCCGCGTCCACAAATATCAGAACTGCTTTAGTGTTTATATTCACTTCTAGCTTTTCCAGAATATCAATTATGTTCCTCAAATTATCAGACAAATGTCTTCCCGAGAGAAAGCCCGCTTGGTCTTTATGAATCTCTTCCATCAATACTTTTTTCAATCTCTTGGCCAAAATATCAGCAAAAATTTTGTAATCCACATTAAGTAACGATATAGGGCGGTAGTTCTTAAGCTGAGTCTTTTCAGTCTCTGTTTTCGGTATAAGTGTAATATACGCCTCTTTCCACGACTCTGGTGCCCTCTTCCCTTCCAGAATTTCATTGCAGACTTCCTTCAAAGGTTGTAATAACCACTCTTTCAAAGATCTATAATATCTAGAAGTCAGCCCATCCGGTCCTGGAGATTTGCCCAATTGCATATTTTGAATGGCACCTTCTACTTCCTGTTCAGATATTTTATAGTTCAACATTAATTTACTTTCTTGAGAGATTTTTTGTAATCCATTTGTCTTCAAAAATCGGTCTATGTCCATTTCTTTCTGTGGCCCTTGTGAGTATAATTGTTTAAAATACCTCTGGAAACAATTTCTAATCTCATTTGGGTTATGTATGTTCTTTCCTTCCACTTCTAAATTTGTAATAGTATTTGAATTTTGTCTTTTTTTCATTTGCCAAGCCAACAATTTCCCACATTTATTGGCTGATTCAAATGTTTTTTGTCTCATTTGTTTAATTTTCTATTCTATTTCCTGATTCATCATTTCCATATATTGTACTTGATATAGTTTTATTTCTCTCAAGATCTCCTGCGACTTTGGTTTTGCCCTCAATTTCTTCTCACTTTCTTTTATTTTCTCCAAAATTTTATCTTTCTTCTCATTTTGACTTCTCTTCTTTATTGCATTCTGTTGTATCAAAAACCCTCTCATAACAGCTTTGCTTGCGTCCCAGATTACTCTTTTTTCTACATTAGTGTTCATATTTATTTCAAAATAATCTCTCAAAGTTTTTTGGGCCTTTTTATACACTTCTTCATCTCCAAATAAGGTGTCATTCATCCTCCATCTGAAGGAGCCAGTTGATATTTGCTTCATCTCCATCCTTACAGCGTTATGGTCGGAGCAAGTTTTTGGGCAGATTTCCACTTTCTTTATCTTTGGTGCCATTCCTCTAGTTACCCATATTTGGTCAATTCTAGTCCATGTCATCTTGGCTTCAGAAAAGAAGGTTCCCTCTCTTCCCAAGGGGTTCTTTGTTCTCCAAATGTCCACTAAGTCCATATTGTCTGTCATCTCAAAAAAAGTTTTTGGTAGTCTACCATCCTTGGTAACTACCTGTCTTTGTGCCTTGTCCATGTTTGTAGATACTACTCCATTCATGTCCCCCATCAAAATCAGATTGTAATCCAAATAGTCCAATAAGGTCTCATGCAACTTCTTAAAAAATTCAGATTTCCCCTCATTCGGTGCATAAATTCCTACGATCAGAAATTTCTCTCCTTGAACTTGAATTTCAATTGCCAGAAATCTTCCTTGTTCATCTTTAAAAATAATTTTCGGTAATAGTCTCTCCTTTGCATATATCACAACTCCTCTTTTTTTAACTTTGTCAGATGAGATAAACTCCTGTTCCA
This sequence comes from Podarcis filfolensis, assembly GCF_964270895.1. Classification (NCBI taxonomy): domain Eukaryota; kingdom Metazoa; phylum Chordata; class Lepidosauria; order Squamata; family Lacertidae; genus Podarcis; species Podarcis filfolensis. The sequence goes on from NC_139619.1 coordinate 20,124,273, forward strand.
ATCTCTTATTAATAAGTAATTTCCTGTGTAACCTTGTTACATGAGTTTCTTGTAGACAAATCAAGTCCAATTGTTCCTTTTTTAATAAATGAAAAACACTTTTTCTCTTCCGAGGAGAGTTAAGACCGTTGCAATTCCAACTTAAAAGTTGCAGAGCCATGATGGGGTTACTTCACTTTGCCTCCGACTGCACCAAGTGTCTGTTCTTGTTCTGTCAGTGGTGTCTCTTTCTCTGGACCGTGCAATCCAAAAGATAGGTTTGCTATATCCAGTATTCCTTTTTCCAGTGCTCTTGGCTCTTCTCCAGATTCTGCTTCTTTCTGTAGATCTTCTTCGTGGTCTTTCAAAAACCTGTCTTTGTCGTTAACTGATCTTATTTTTATCTTTCTTCCTTTATATTTAAAGGATAGACCAATCCAACCTCTGAAGGAAGTCTGCAATGAGATTTTGGAAGGGAAAAGGGCACCAGAATCGTGGAAAGAGGCCTACATTACACTTATACCGAAAATAGAGACTGAAAAGACTTAACTTAAAAGCTACCGTCCCATATCCTTACTAAATGTGGATTACAAAATTTTTGCTGATATTTTGGCCAAGAGATTGAAAAGAGTATTGATTGAAGAGATACATAAGGACCAAGCGGGCTTTCTACCGGGAAGACATATATCTGATAACTTGAGGAATGTAATTGACATTTTGGAAAAGTTAGATGTGAACATAAACACTAAAGCTGTTTTGATATTTGTGGACGCGGAGAAAGCCTTTGACAACATTTCTTGGAGTTTTATGAAAAAGAACTTACAGGGTATGGGGGTAGGCCAAGGCTTTGAAAATGGTATAAGTGCAATATACTCTGAACAAAAGGCTAAATTAATTGTAAATAATGTGGTTACGGAACAATTTAAGATAGAAAAAGGGACATGACAAGGGTGCCCAATTTCCCCTTTACTTTTTATATCGGTCCTGGAGGGTTTGCTGAATATGATTAGAAGGGACCGGTTGGTTAAAGGCATACAAGTCGGAGCCAAACAGTATAAATTGAGAGCATTTGCAGATGACCTAGTTTTGACGTTACAGGAGCCAGAATCTAGTACCAAAAGAGTTTTAGAATTAATTCAAGAATTTGGTCAGGTGGCAGGATTTAAACTGAATAAGTCCAAAACTAAGGTTTTAGAGAAAAATTTAACATTGTTTGAAAAAGAGAAATTTCAGAATGAAACAGGTTTGACTGTTGTGAAGAAAGTGAAATATCTGGGGATTAATATGACAGCTAAAAATGGGAATTTATTTAAAAATAACTATGAGAAATGCTGGTTAGAAGTGAAAAAAGATCTTGAAATATGGTCAAATTTGAAGCTTTCCTTGATGGGTCGAATTGCAGCTATAAAGATGAATGTATTGCCTAAAATGTTATTTTTGTTTCAAACACTGCAAATTGTGGACAAGATGGACTGTTTTAAGAAGTGGCAGAAAGACATTTCTAAATTTGTCTGGCAGGGCAAGAAGCCCAGGATAAAATATAAGATTTTAACTGATGTAAAAGAAAGGGGTGGTTTTGCCCTGCCAGACCTTAAACTCTACCACGAATCAGAAGCATTCTGCTGGCTGAAAGACTGGCTGCTTCTTGAAAACACAGACATTCTGGATTTAGAAGGCTTTAACAATGTTTTTGGATGGCATGCATATCTGTGGTATGACAAGGTTAAAGCACATAAAGCATTTAAAAATCATATTGTTAGGAGATCTTTGTATAATGTTTGGATTAGATACAAGGATTTATTGGAAAATAAGACCCCAAGGTGGTTGTCACCAATGGAAGCGAAAGCCCAGAAAAAGCTCAATATGGAGGCCAAATGGCCGAAATATTGGGAAATTTTGGAACAAGAAGGAGACAGATTGAAATTGCAGAGCTTTGAGAAACTAAAAAACAAAGTGCGAGACTGGCTTCATTACTTTCAGATAATGGAGGCTTACAATTTGGACAAGAAAATTGGCTTCCAGGTGGAAAAATCTAAACTAGAAACAGAAGTGCTAGAACCTAAAACTAAGATCATGTCAAAAATGTATAACTTGCTGCTGAAATGGAATACACAGGATGAAACGGTTAAGTCAGCTATGATTAAATGGGCACAAGATGTTGGACATAACATTATGTTTGCTGACTGGGAACAGTTATGGACCACCGGTATGAAATTTACAGCATGTAATACCCTAAGAGAGAATATTATGAAAATGATATACAGGTGGTACATGACACCAGTCAAGCTTGCAAAAATATATCATTTGCCTGATAATAAATGTTGGAAATGTAAGGAGGTTGAAGGTACATTCTTTCACCTTTGGTGGACGTGCCCAAAGATTAAGGCTTTCTGGGAAATGATTTATAATGAAATGAAAAAGGTATTTAAGTATACCTTCCTGAAGAAACCAGAGGCTTTTCTCTTGGGCATAGTCGGCCATTTGGTGCCAAAGGAGGACAGAACTTTTTTTATGTATGCTATAACGGCAGCAAGAATACTTATAGCAAAGCACTGGAAGACGCAAGATCTACCCACTCTGGAAGAATGGCAGATGAAGTTGATTGACTGTATGGGTTTGGCAGAAATGACCGGCAGAATCCGCGACCAGGGAGAAGAGTCGGCAGAAGAAGATTGGAAGAAATTCAAGGACTATTTACAGAAATATTGCAAAATTAATGAACTTTGAAAGATGCTGGATTGAATTCATGTGGTCTCTAGCTGTTATGATAAAAAGAAATGGGATAAATATTGTTTAAGTTATAAAATTTAAAAAAGTTGATTGGAAAATAAGGTGTTAGTTAAAAGGAATGTTAAAAGATTAGGATTTGCTGGATAATCATTTTGAACTAGAAAACAAGAAGGGGAGGTATGAGGAAGTCAAAGAAACATGTTATTGAAAAATTGATATCGAAATTGATTTGTTTTTAATATTTTTATTTTTATTTTTCTTCTTTGTTTGTATAAAATTGAAAAACTGAATAAATATTTATATATATATATATATATATATATATATATATATATATATATATTTAAAGGATAGACCTTGGGGAAATTCCCACCTAAAGAGAACTCTATTTCTTCTCAACAGGGCGACTAGATCTCCGTAGTTAAGCCTTAAGTCCAAAAGATGTTTTGGAATATCCTTAAATATCTCCACTCTTGAGTCGTCAATTTCCAAAGTCCTTTGATAGTGCAGGTTCAAAATTTTATCTCTCTCTTCTTTTGTTCGAAAAGTAATCAAGCAGTCCCTCACCTTGTTCCTCCTTTGTCCTCTTCCAAGTCTAAATGCACTCACTATCTTAAATTCTTCCTTCCCCAAGTCCTGTTGCCAAAAATCTGTAAATTCCTGTGTAAGAAAGTCGGCCAGATTATCTTTCTCACGTTCTGGTACAGCCCTGATTCTTAAATTCCTTTGTTTCTCTTTCAATTCAGTCATAGACAATGTCAAACCGTGGTCCTCCAATTGCTTATATACTGGTGGTATCTTCTCTTGAGTAGCAGTTGCAATATCTTTTGCTTCTTCAGCTATCTTTCTGGTCAAAGCAGATTCCTGTAATAATTTTTCAATAGACTGTGTATTGGTATTCACCTTCTGTCCCAAATTATTAATGCTTGTAGTATTCAAATCAATTTTAACTGATGCTTCAGCTACTTGTTTATTTGTCTCAGCTACCTGCTTAGCTAAGTTTTCCAAGGATTCATTAATTTTTCCAAGTGCATGTGCCAAAACGTCTTCGGACGACATAACTTTTGGTTTGACCTGTGGAGGAGCAGCCCCTGATGTTCCAGATGCTCCAGATGTTGAAGCCCTTCGCTGCTGCGCAGTGTCTGTCCGATAGTGTCTGCCAGACCTAGTAGTCTTTTCCTGCGCCAGCTCTAACTTTCCTCTCCCATCTGCCATAACACTCTCATGAGAATCCAAGGTCAATCCCACGGTTGAAAGTTTGTTTTGCAAAGGAATTTTCCTATAATCCAGTTGTTATTGTAGCAATGTCAAACCTCCTCTAGGGGGACACAGTAACAACCAAAGCTTGCAAATTTTAAAGACAAATATAGTCCTTATGAGTCCCCCAATTCACTTAAAAACAACAGTTTCAGTCCACTTAGACGGTTACTTTAAAACCAGGAGAAGTCCAGAAACACTGTATCTCTTTTTGCAGAGCTAAGTCAAAAGTCCTCTGCTTACCGATAGGCTTTCCACTGAGCGGCTTTCCTTGTCTAGGGGCAGTCCGTTCCCAGGTTTTAGGCAGCAGATTTTAGCTTCCTTTTCCTCTTGTTTTTGCAGGTAAATACACCTCAAACTTTCCCCCCTCCTCTCCTGCAAACTGGAGGGGAGACCGCTTTTCTGATGTTAAGATTTAAGTCTTTTTCCAAAACGTCTTTTCAAGTTTCCGCTTTACAGTCTCTTTGCTTTAATCTGTTTACAAGAAGGGAAGGCAGACTTCCTGTTTATACCTTCCCGCTTCGGTGTCAAATTAACTTATTCTTTTAAATCCAATTTAATCCTACTCACGGGTAGTTACTTTCAAAGTCCAATTGTCCCAGGAAAAAGTCAGTGCTCTCCGATAACAGCTGTGCGGCTTCACTCCGCGGAAGAAGCAGTCGACTCTCAGCACTGCGCCGCTCACCCCGTCCCGCTCCGGAGCCCTTAAAAGGGTCCCTTTGCAGATTGGGGGGGCGCAAATGGTGCCCGCCGAGTCCCCACGTTCACAGGCTTCCCCCGCCTGTGATTTTTAAAGGGCCCCCGCTTTGCCGCAGCGGTAAGACCCGATCCCACGGAGCTGGTCCCTCCGAGACTCAGAGGGAATCCGCCATTAATCGATGGCGCTGACCCGGAAGTGACTCATGTTCAGCTTTTGGTTGACTAAGACTCCCAGATCCTTTTCACAGGTACTGTTGTCAAGCCAAGTGTCCCCCACCTGTGCATTTCATTTTTTCTACCCAAGTGTAGTACCTTACATTTCTCCCTATTGAACTTCATATTGTTGGTTTGGCCCAGCTCTCTAGCCTATTCAGGTCATTTTGAATTCTGACCCTGTCCTCTGGGGTATTAGCAACCCCTCCCAGTTTGGTGTCATTTGCAAATTTGATTAACATGCCCTCTATTCCATCATCCAAATCATTTATACAAATATTGACTAGCACCAGGCCCAGGACAGAACCTTGTGGAACCCCAATAGTCATTTTTTTCCAGGATGAAGATGAGCCACTGATGAGCACTCTTTGGGTTCGGCCCGTCAACCAGTTACAAATCCACCTAACAGTAGCTTTGTCTAGCTCACATTTTTCTAGCTTTTTTGCAATAATATCATGGGGGACCTTTTCAAAGGCCTTACTGAAGTCAAGGTAAGCTGGTACAAGGGAAAGCAGGATTGTAATTACCGTAAAAATTACTGATCACTTTGGATCAGCAGTCTCAACCTAACCTGCTACATGGGGAGAGCCACGTGTTCCTTTGGAAGGCAAGTGGAATACAGTGTGATATACTGACAGCTGTTTTAAAAGATGTAACTGTAACTTAAAATCCAGTATCAGAATAAAAGAAAAAAAGATGATCCCTGTGTGGATAGTCAAGTCTGCATGATGGGGCCACCTCCAGTGACCATGTGGCCTGATATAAGAGGGTTCTAAAATCAGTCCTGAAAGTAGACTGATTGAGAATGACACACGCATAGCTTTTGCTCTTCCATTAACAGGGTGAGCTGAAGCAAATTCTTGCCTCCCTTTGGGCTTAGCAATATTTCCTACAGCATTCTTGTTGAAGGGCATTGGAGAGTTAGGTGAAGGTCACTTTTCTGTTTTTCCACCAAGCCCCCAGACAAGAATGCTACAGCATCAGCCCCAAACACTCAGCCTCATAACAAAAAATACTCAACGGAGTTAGGGCTGAGGGTAAGGGAAGTACAATCATCATCTTTCCAGTCCTCTAGAAGCTGACCCTTTTGGTCATTTTGGTCACGGAGCCAAATATCTGTTCCCAACTTTAAAGAGTCTAAACAAGTAAAGAACAAGCTTGCCCTTTACATGCAAAAGCCCTGAAATTCAGCCCATTGGGCAACTGATAATGGGGCTGGGAGGAGGGAGGTAAGGACTAGCACCTTCTCTGCCCTCCACCTCCAACAGCTACACCTGAAAGTTTCATGATGGGGTTCAATTTGAGAAGCTGAATGTTTATAAAGGCACTTAGCCAATTTCTGCCACGGAAACTCTGAACAGAAACACTCTGCAGGTTCAGCCCCCAAAAGAAACTGCTCTATGGTCTCTGTGTTGGGAAATGGGAACAGATCTTGCTCATCACCAACCTTCCCTCTGCAAATCAGTATCACTATGAGGCTGAACTGAACAGCTTGCTCCAGAATTTTAAGAGATACGTTTCTGTGGTGTAGTGGTTAAGAGCGGTGGACTCTAATCTGGTGAGCCGGGTTCGCTTCCCCGCTCCTCCACATGCAGGCTGCTGGGTGACCTTGGGCCAGTCACACTTCTCTCTGAACTCTCTCAGCCCCACCTACCTCACAAGGTGTCTGTTGTGGGGGTGGAAGGGAAAGGAGATTTTTAGCCACTTTGAGACTCCTTCAAGTAGAGAAAAGCAGGATATAAAAACCAACTCCATGAATAAGAATTCTATGGAAAGGGACCATCCCTGTCATGATGATGAAAACTATATGTTTGGATTTTGCTGTATTATACCAACCTGTGGAATATGACAGTTCGTGGTTTCAAAATCTATTTGGCCACAGTGGATTGACAGTCTGGACACATGAAAACCTCTGGAAGATCTTTTGAATCAATGCCTATGCAAAAGCAGTGGTACCAGTCCTTGCAGTTTCCTTCACAGTAAACCATAGTTAGGTCACCACTGGGCCTCCTGCATCCTTCCTTCAAAAAACATAGTGACCAGCAGCCTTCAAACAAGGAAGGTAAAATATCTGAGCAATAGGTTAGTGTATCCTTCCATCCCTCTGGGCATGATCGAGACACAGTAATGTGACTCTCTTTCAAGATTTGTCTCTTCTTGGGAGGAACAGCATCAATTTCCACTTGAAAATATTTGTCTTGTCCTTCAAAATAGGTTTTCCCACTGTACTGTATTATTTCTTTTGCAATCCAGGGTCTAATGGCAGCCAAATCCTTTTGTATGAACTGTAATTGGGCAGCAGAAGCAATCAGATGGGCAATGGTACATGTGAAAAGACCGTAGTCACTGGAATTACCTTGCCTGGGTATATCAGTTGGTGCAAAAAATGACCAGTCCGCAAAACTATAGGGATATTTTGAATCCATCTCATACAGACATGCTAAGAAGGATGTTATTGCATCAATCACAGAGTGGTTCAATCCATGTTTTGAATCTAGGTAGAGCATGGTCTTCCTTTTAAAAATGATTACTATCAGTATCCAGTGGACTTCTCTGTCATTTACTGGAATAATCAAAACATCTTTCTTTAGCACTCCAAATGTCAAACAGTTCTTTAGAGCTTGCACTGGCAATCTTTGACACATCTGCATGAAGTGGCAATTAAGTGGGAAAATTGTTCCATCGTGACCTAGCTCTTTGGCCATGATCACCCTGGAGGCAAGAAAGGCATCTATTATGCGGTCATTTATCCAGTTTGATCCTTTCAGTGTGTTTATGTCATAGTCATACACACAGATGTTGCCAACTGAACCCACAAGTCCCATGGTTTGTAGACTGAGTGTGGGGAACGTACAGTTGTGCCGTGGGGGAACTGATGTACAAATCAGTGATTTGTCCAAACACTTCTCACTTTGTGTTGAGAATATGGGGCTGCTATCAAAAGAATCAATATTGGTCACTGTCAAATCCTCTTTCCCACTTTTTGGAGTGGAGGTCATCTGAGGTTGAGTGCTTTCCAGGTGTCTCAGTTGGTGATCTTAAGAAGTCCAACCCCTCAGCAGCCGGCACTGAATCAGATGCTGAAGCTACTGTTACCTTTTCCTGCAGTCTGGGGAACTTTCTTCCCAATCTACTCTACTGTCTTTTATTTCGCTTCAACTGTGTGAGCTGCAACTGGCAAGGCTTCCCTGGTTCTGGTGGCATGCCGATAGATTTTGTGGCAGCAATAATATGGTAACAAGTCTTGGATGATGGGCGCGCACACAATGTCCTGTACGGACTGTGCATGCATGGCAGACTGTATGGACGCCGCACGTGCGGCAGCCCGTATGGTCGCCAGGAGAGCGGCTGCCCATACAGCCTGTATGGCCGCCGTGAGAGGAGCTGCCTGTTCTGACGCTACACGAGCAGCAGCCTGTACAGTCGCCGTGAGAGCAGCTGCCCGTACAGCCCACACGGTCGCTGCGAGAGGGGCTGCCTGTACAGTTGCCGCAAGAGCGGCAGCCCACAGAACTAGGAAACAGCTCTCACCATTGTCCCTAGGCCGCCGGAGATCATCACCCAGCGCGACCAAGGCAGTTTCAGTCCCATGATGAGACCTGAATCCCGATTGGAAGGGATCCAAATGGTTTGCATCCTCCAGGCATGCCTGGAGTTGTTCAGCAACCACCCGATCAATCACCTTGCCCAAGAATGGAAGATTTGAGACTGGGCGATAGTTGGCCATACTGGCCGGGTCTAAAGATGTTTTCTTAAGAAGCGGTTTAATGACCGCCTCTTTCAGCAGGTCTGGGAATGCTCCCTCACAGAGGGAAGCATTCACCATCCTGCAGAGCCCATTGCCCAGCCCTTCCCGGCTTGGTTTTATTAGCCAGGATGGGCAAGGATCAAGGAGACAGGTGATTGGTTTCACGCGTCCAAGCAGCCTGTCCACATTCTCGGGGGTAATGGATTGAAATTGATTCCATGCAACTTGACCAGACAGGGCTCTAGCACTCTCCCGCCCCGGCCCTGCTCCCACTGTGGTGTCTACCTCCTTCCGAATATGAGCGACTTTATCTGCAAAAAACTTTGCAAAATCGTTACAGGAGATCTTGGGGTCTTTAAAAGGCCACAATGGTAAAGGTGGTTCCGTTAAACTGTGAACCACCTGAAAGAGTCTCCTGGTACTATTTTCTGCAGATGCAATAGAGGTGGTGAAGAAAGTCTTTGCAGTCACTATCGCCACTTGGTAGGCTCGACATTGAGCTCTAACCCTTGTCTGGTCCGATTCAGAATGAGTTTTCTGCCACTGGCGTTCTAGCTGTCTCAGTGATTGTTTCGTTGCCCTCGGCTCCAAAGAAAACCATGGGGCTGTCTGGGCTCCATGCAATCGGAGGGGGCGCTTCAGAACCAGACAGTTGATAGCCCTGGTTAACTCCGCATTCCAGCAGGCCACCAGGGAATCAGCTGAAAGGCCATCAACATGGGATAAAGCATCCCTTACCACTCTCTGGAAACCATTTGGATCCATTAAGTGGCGGGGGCGGACCATCCAAATTGCTCCCACCTCCCTGCAGAGGGGAAAGGTTGCAGAGAAGTCCAGTTGCACCAGGAAGTGATCTGACCATGGCACTTCTTTTGTTTCACTTTTACTTAGTGTCAGATCACCCATGTCACTAGAAGTGAACACCAGGTCTAAGGCATGTCCGTGACTATGAGTTGGGCCAAACTTATTCAGGGACAACCCCATAGAGGCCATGCTTTCCACGAAGTCCCAAGCAGCCCCTTGTAAGGTTGTGTTGGCATGGATGTTAAAATCCCCTAGGACAACCAAACTAGGTGTCTCCAGGAGAACATCCACTATGACTTGAAGCAGCTCGAGCAGGGAATCCTTGGTGCAGCGGGGAGGTCAGTACACCAAAAGGAATCCTGTAGTGCTCCTATTGCCCAACTTCCAGAACGTGCACTCAGAGAACTGGGTCTTCCCAGTAGGACGCCTGATGCAAGCTAGTGACTTCCTAAAAATCACTGCAACACCCCCCCCCCCCATGACCTGGGTTGCTGTGTGTAAGAGAAACGTGGTGGACAAGCAGCAGCTAGGACAGGCCCATCTGCTTCATCCAACCAAGTCTCTGTTACACATGCCAGATCAAGTCATGGATGGCAGTGGTCTTATGAATCATTGACCTAGCATTGCACAGCAACACCCTCAGGTCATGTGGGTTTCCCTGGTTGAGCGCAAATATAACATTGAATCACAATGGTACAAAATAACTCAGCAAGCTGACATTTATCAAGAGTTAAACAAAGGTTAGTGTACTAAATATTATTTCCAATTCTAGGTAGTTTGCTATTGGAGAAATACCATATATGATTATAAAAATCATTTCTAGATCAGACAGACAAGATTTCTTCTACTATATATTTCTTTCTTTATCATATACACACAAAGCTTCTATTTTTAAACAGGAAATATTTTTGTAACTAAGGTCTATTATACAAATCCATACAGATGTTCATTTTGTTACAGTTCTGTTAAATTGTATACAGATTATAAAGATGAGTGAATTATTTACTAAATTGGTGAGTTTTGCCATTACTGCATATTCTGATAGTTTCTCTTTCCATGCATCTATTCCAGGACATATGTCAGATTTCCATATGTTAGCCAACACCACTCTGACTGCTGTGGTCATATAACTAAATAGTTCCACTGACGATTTCACAATACAGTAGCTGAAAGAGTCATTCCCAACGGCATAGTTTTGGGGTCCAATGCAAATTTAGGGTTGTTGTTTTTTTACATTTCTTCATTTCGAAATGAACTTTCCTCCAAAACTTTTTGGTCTTTTCACAGGTCCACCATAAATGGAAGAAGATTCCTCAAGGTCTATGACATTTCCAGCAATGTCCATTCATTGCATTATTCATCTTCTGTATATTTTTCAAAGTTATATACCATTGAAAGAACATTTTTGTACAGTCATACCTCATGTTATGGCCGCTGCAGGTTACGTGTTTTTGGGTTGTGGACCGCGGGAAACCTGGAAGTACCAGAACGGGTTACTTCCGGGTTCCGCCGCTTGCACATGCGCAGAAGCGCCAAATTGCGCCGGCGCCTGTGCAGACGCGGCGTTTCAGGATGCGAACGCTGTGGGTTGCGGACGTGCCTCAGTCACGGGTTATGTCTGCAACCCGAGGTTCCACTGTATCAATTTTGTTTTAGGGCTTAACTTGCAGTAAATTTTATTCCTTTCTTCATAATTGTTCTCATTGTTCCACTGTAAACTGCTCTTAAAATTTTTGCATCCATTTTGTCATATAAGGTTTTGCTTGTTCGGGCTCGGTGTCATATTTGAGTAATAGTTTATAAATTTTACCCAAAAGGTAGAACTCTGTTATGATGGACTCAAATTCTGTCTTTTCACTGATTTAAATGTTTGCCATACAGTCTTTCTTGAATCTGGATATTAGCTGACAGTATCTAAGCAGTTTCATATTTTTTCTCCTCTTTAATACTTTGGCATGTATTTGATCTGTTCTTGAAGATGAACCATATCTTGGTACTATATATATATTCTCCTATCGGCTCTAATAATAATTTTCCAGTGGTGACATTAACAGTGCAGGTAAGGGCATTTTTGTGATTTTTGTAGTGCAGCTCATGATTTTTGTGGTGCAGGCTGTGCCCCTGGCTATGATGTGTGATTTGACGGTGAGTTTGGGGAGCCCCAATGTGAAAAGAGTGAGGATCCATGAGGATCCGTGCTTCAAAACCACGTTTTTGAGCCATGGAGTGGCCAGGAAGCCGTGGATTCATGATTTTTGTGGTGGATGCTGTGCCCATGGCCATGATGTTTGATCTGATGGTGACTTTGGGCTGATCTAGTGCAAAAATCATGAGGATCCATGAGGATCCCTGTTTTTTAGCCATGTATTTGCGCCATTGTGGCCCCACAAAACAGTAGATGCGTGATTTTTTTGGTTCTGCCTACAGACTAAGTTGTGGTCTACAGTATCATGGTGTTTTTATTTTGTTTCAATATAAAAATCATATGAATTCATGAGGATCCATGGCTCGGATCCATGTTTTTGTGGTGCTGCAGCGCGGCAAAGTGTTGGATCCACGTTTTTTATAGTCCAGTCTGTAGGCGTGCCTTCCAGGTGTGATTTGACACTGCATTTGTTGGAGTTATTTTTTAAAAAGTGGCGGATCCTTCAGGATCTGTGTAGATCCGCCTTTAACCCAGACCCGAAATGTTGTCCAAATAGAAACAGTTAACTTATTAAACCTAAGTCATTTTTGATAGCAGTGGGGAAAAACTAATCTGAAAATGTATGATTTTACTACTCCAAAAAAGAAACCTTCCTCCGCTTGTCAATAATAAAGAGGATGCCAGCAAGACTGAATCTTTTTGTAAAGGGGGATTTTATTATCTCAAAAAGGAAACCTTCATCCGCTTTTCCATATGAAGAGGATGCCAGGAAGGTTGAACCTTTCTGTAAAAAAGAATTTAAATCAAGTCTTACCGATTTACTTAGCAGTTGAAGGGGGTGGAGCATTTACTGTTCCGAAGGTGGAGTTTGGCAAATTCAGCACGCGAAGGATGCCCTCCCTGGGTCACATGTTGAAAAAGTCATTATTGCCTCTCCCCCCCCCCCCCCAAGTAAATGATTTGCCAACCTGGCTCACCACGGCTTGGGAAATGGAATTTCAGCCGGGACTCCATCAGGGAAACTGGGTGCTTCTCATGTGTGTACAGTGGTACCTCGAGTTACAGACGCTTCAGGTTACAGACACTTCAGATTACAGACTCCGCTAACCCAGAAATAGTACCTCGGGTTAAGAACTTTGCTTCAGGATGAGAACAGAAATCGTGCAGCGGCAGCGCGGCAGCAGTGGAAGCCCCCATTAGGTAAAGTGGTGCTTCAGGTTAAGAACAGTTTCAGGTTAAGAATGGACCTCCAGAACGAATTAAGTTCTTAACCCGAGGTACCACACACATACACAAAAACACATATTCCAGGGTGGATCAAAATCCACAATTTATTTCAAAAAATCTAAAACTTCCCGTCCATCCTACTGATGTCTGCTTATTGTGATTTTATGACTACAGGGTGAAGCTGGATGGTTCTGCCAGAAGCGTTTCTGAAATATACTCAGAGTCGCAAAGTGATTTCATGCTCTTTATTCAGCTCATAGTGGTGAGGAGGATGGAAGTCCCCTCAAAGTATCTGCTTTATATACATTATTTACATAATGGGCTGCACGTGATTGGCTAATTCCGGAATTCTCCTGTAGGCCAATCAGGTTGTGGATTCACTTCTATCTGGAGCTGGATTGGGTGGCTCCTGCCGACCAATCATACTGCTGCATTGTTCTAGGACCAATCAGACTGCTGCATTCTGAATCCTATTGTTCTAGGACCAATCAGACTGCTGCAGTTTGGATCCTATTGTTCTAGGACCAATCAGACTGCTGCAGTTTGGATCCTATTCAACTCAGTACATAACACCCCTCCCCTCTAAGTTCCAGTCCTGCCCGGGAGGTCGCATTCATAGTCCTCAAGGTACGCCAGCGGCCTACGTGTGCTTTGCGGCCTGGGGTGTTCCCTGGTCCGGGGTTCAGGTTCTGGCTCGTGTTCCAAGGATGCTGGCTGTGATGGGGCCGTTTGGTCTGGCGCAACCGGCTCGCTCAGTCGTGGTTCTGGTTCTGGTGTCCTTTCGGCCTCACGGGTCCTCTCTGTATTTACTGATTCTGCCTCTCCTGCTGGCCCCTCCTGTTCTATGGGCCTCACTGCCCAACTGTTCCCTTGGGACTGCTCTTACCTGTCCTCCTCCTGGTTTTCTCCCGGGAATCGATGCCGTATCTGGTCGCAGTGGCGACGCCAGCATTGCCCCCCATCTGGTAGCACCTCGTACGACATGGGGCCAGTGACCCTGGTGACTGTGGCGGGTACCCATGCTGGGCCTGCCCCAAAGTTCTTTGCGTACACTGGGTCCTGGGCCACGAAGGTCCAGGGGTTCCTGCCTTCCCCCACCACTACCTCATCCTGAGCTCTATCGAGGTGAAGGCGGTCCAATCTGATTGCAAGGCGCCGACCCATTAGTAGTTCAGCGGGGCTCCAACCAGTCGTTGGGCTGGGGGTGCTGTGCTGTGCTAGAAGGAATGTGGCAAGGCGGTACTCCCAATCCCCTTGCGTCATGCGGCGAAGGGTGTCCTTGGTGCTCCGCACCATGCGTTCTGATTGGCCATTGGTGGCAGGGTGGAATGGCGCCGAACGGATGTGGCGGATGGCGTTCTGCGCTGTGAAGGTTTGGAATTCTCCTGACGTAATTGCGGTCCCGTTGTCTGAGACGAGAGTGTCAGGGAGCCTGTGGGTTGCAAACAGCCTGTGTAGTACCCGGATGGCTGCGGACGTGGGAGTGGACGGTACCAGTGCGACTTCCAGCCATTTGGTGTAGGAGTCCACCACTATGAAGAATGTTTTCCCTTGAAAGGGGCCAGCGAAGTCCACATGCAGGCGTGACCATGGTGCTCGGGCGGACTCCCAGGACTGGACTGGGGCCCTTGGGGGATTTGGGTGGGATTCTTGGCAGGCTTGGCAGTGTTTGACCCAGGCCTCTAACTCTCCGTCGATCCCCGGCCACCACACATAACTCCTGGCAAGGGCCTTCATTCTCACTACCCCTGGGTGTGTCTCGTGTAGGGCTGTGAGGACCCTTTTGCGGAGGGGCTGGGGAACAACAACCCTGCTTCCCCATAACAGGCACCCCTTGTGGGCCGACAGTTCATGTTTACGGGTTGTGTAGCCGGCAAATTCTGGCCTGGGGTTGCTGCTGGGCCATCCCCTCCACACCCAGTCCAGGACCCGGGAGATGATCCTATCTTTCTTGGAATTGTGTGCAACTTCTTGTGCCTGAATGGGGCGGTCGGGAAGCAGCTCCAGGCTCATAACCTCTTGTGCAGGTGCTGGGTCAGGGCCTGTTTCCGGTAGTGGTAGCCTGCTGAGGGCGTCCGCATGGCCCATCGCCTTCCCAGGGCGGTGAATCAGTGCATACTGGTAGCTGGCAAGGAAAATTGACCACCTGAGGACGTGAGGAGACAGCACTTGGGGGGTCTGCTTTTTGGTGGCAAACAAGCCAAGCAACGGCTTGTGGTCAGTCACCACGGTAAAGGGCCGCCCGTACAAGAAATCATGGAATTTTTTTACTCCCTTCACGATTGCCAGACCCTCCTTGTCAATTTGCGAGTAGTTCCGCTCAGTTGTGTTGAGTGTCTGGGAAAAGTATGCCACCGGTACCTCTCCCATCCGGGAGTTGGTGTCCCAGGACAGCGCCGATGCCATAGGGCGAGGCGTCGCATGCTAGCACCACCAGCAGCCTCTCGTCAAAGTGAGCCAAGACCGAGTTTGAGACAAGCAAGTTCTTGACTGCCTGGAATGCGGCCTCCTGGCGCTGGCCCCACACCCAAGGGGCCCGCTTGTCCAGGAGTCTGTGTAGGGGCTCCGCTACCGCCGCCTTGTGGGGAAGGAAGGAATGGTAAAAGTTCAATAGTCCCAAGAAGGCCTGAAGTTCAGTCTTGGTCTTGGGCGCTGGGGCATCACAAATGGCCCGTACCTTGTCCCCAGTCGGGTGGACCCCTTCTGCGTCCACCATGAATCCCAGAAAGTCCACCTGAGGCACTCCTAGTAGACATTTTTCCCGCTTCACCTTGAGACCCGCCATCTGGAAACGGTGCAGAACGGTGCGGAGGCGGTCCTCAAACTCCTCTGGTGTGGGCCCAGCAATCAACACAACATCGAAGAAGGGGGTGACGCCAGGAATCCCTTTAAGGAGAGAGTCCATTAGATTCTGGAATATGCCTGGTGCCACGCTGACACCGAATTGCAGCCGCTTTACCCTGAACGCTCCTCTGTGCGTCACAATCGTCTGTGCCTCTGCTGTGGCCTCATCTACTGGCAGCTGTTGATATGCTTGGGCCAAGTCCAGCTTGCCAAAATTTTTTGACCCCGCCAGGGTGGCAAGGACATGGCTGACCACTGGCACTGGGTATGTGTGGGCCGTGAGGGCCTTGTTTATGGTACATTTGTAGTCTGCGCAGATGCGGACCAAACCATTAGGCTTGACGGGTGTGACGATTGGGGTTTCCCAGGGGGCATTAGGCACCAGCTCCAGCACTCCTTGCTCCATGAGCCGGTCCAATTCCTCATCTATACGGGGTTTCAGGGCGAACGGGACCCGGCGGGCCTTGAGCCTGACAGGTCGTACTGCAGGGTCAAGCTGTAGAGCAATGGGGGGGGGGCGTATGCTGTCCCAAT
This sequence comes from Podarcis filfolensis, assembly GCF_964270895.1. NCBI lineage: Eukaryota > Metazoa > Chordata > Lepidosauria > Squamata > Lacertidae > Podarcis > Podarcis filfolensis. The sequence continues at coordinate 20,140,454 of NC_139619.1, forward strand.
TTCCCATCGAAAACCCCCGGAAATTCCTTGCATATGGCGTCCACGTCCACTTGTAAGCTAGTCTGGTTCACCTCGGTGACGGCTAGCCCCAGTGGTCTAAAACATGCCAATCCCAGTAAGCTAATGTAGGGGCCCTTGACCACAAGTAAGTCCAGTTGCCGCGTCCGCCCTCGATATTGCACCCTGAAGGTCCCCACCCCCATTGTGGGGACCTTACGTTTCAGGAAGTCCCGGAGGGTGAATGGGGCCGGCCTGAGTTTGGGACCCCCAGTAGGACACAGTTTCCTTAAGGTCCTTGCCGAGATTATGGATAGAGTTGAACCCGTGTCAAGCTCCACGCGGCACGGGCCCCCCTCTATCTGTACCTCTACATAAATTTTCTCTACGTTGGGGTGGGGCAACTGGTATACCTGGAAGTCCGTGAGCTCCGTCAAGTTGCCTTGGTGCGTTGGGCCCCGGGATCTGGGGCTCTTGGATTGGTCATCTGATGCCTGGCGTCGGGTGGGCCTAGCCCGACACACCCGGGCGATGTGTCCCGATTTTCTGCACTGCCTGCACTCTGCGTTGCGGAAACGGCAGGTCCTCCTCTCGTGACTTTCCCCGCAGCTTGCGCAGTTCCCTCCTTCTCGTTGAGGCAGCTGTGGTATGTGGGCTGCTTGAGTGCGCTGCTGTACTCGGTGCACCTCCTCCCTGTCAGATCCTGAGTCGTCGGTGAGGTCTTCGTGGTGGACCCTCGGTTGGGACAGCAGGCTCGGCCGTGCCTCTTGCGTCGACCTCTCAGCAGCTTCCGTTGCCAGGGCCTCCTCCAGAGCGACCTGGAACGTTAGGTCCTTCTTAGCGTAGAGGCGTCGTTGCAGCTTCTCATCCGTCAGGCCACCGACGAGGTGGTCACGAAGCATGTTCTCCAACTCTGAGAAGTTGCAGAACCGGGCGGCTTGGCGGAGAGAGGTCACAAACCCAGTTTTGGTTTCCCCAGGGGCTTGCCGCTTTGCGCAGAAGGCATTTTGACGAGCCATCACTGAGGGCTGCGGCGAAAAGTGCCCCTTCAGCTGTTCCATTATTGTTTTGTTTTGTTTTTTTTTTATAATATTTTTATTTTTCCATATAGACACAATACAACAAACATAAACATACAAAAACAAAAACAAAACAAAAAACATGTATCATTTCATGTCCTAATTTCATATCCTATCTTCCCCGACTTCCTCATGCCTCCCCTTTCTGTATTCCAAATTCTTATCGATTGTTCAGCAAATCTTCCCTTATTTTAATTTAAATTTAGACTATTCTTCCTTATTCTCCTTGTCTTAACCATTGCTAATAGTAACCATTTACTTTCCAGTCCAACATCATTCTAACTTTCATTAACTTTATAATATTTCTTTAAATAGTCCTTGAATTTTTTCCATTCTTCTTGCGCTGCTTCTCTTCCCTGGTTTCGGATTCTGCTCGTCATTTCTGCCAGGCCCATATAGTCTATCACCTTCATCTGCCATTCTTCCAGTGTGGGTAGTTCTTGCGTCTTCCAGTACTTCGCAATGAGTATTCTGGCTGCTGTTGTAGCATACATAAAGAAAGTTATATCCGTCTTTAACACCCCTTGGCCGACAATACCCAAGAGAAAGGCCTCTGGTTTCTTGGGGAAAGTATATTTAAATACCTTTTTAAGTTCATTATAGATCATTTCCCAGAATGCCTTAATCTTCGGGCAAGTCCACCAAAGATGAAAAAATGTACCTTCAGTTTCTTTACATTTCCAACATTTGTTGTCAGGCACATGGTAAATCTTTGCAAGCTTGACTGGGGTTATGTACCACCTATATATCATTTTCATAATGTTTTCTCTTAAGGCATTACATGCCGTAAATTTTATCCCGGTGGTCCACAACTTTTCCCAATCAGCAAACAAGATATTATGACCAATATCCTGAGCCCATTTAATCATGACCGATTTAACCGTTTCATCTTGTGTATTCCATTTCAGCAGCAAATTGTACATTTTGGACAAATTCTTAGTACTGGGTTCTAACAGTTCTATCTCCAATTTTGATTTTTCCACCTGGAAGCCAATTTTACTGTCCAGTTTAAACGCTTCATTTATTTGATGGTAGTGGAACCAGTCTCTCACCTTCCCTTTTAATTTCTCAAAACTCTGCAATCTCAATTTGTCCCCTTCCTTTTCCAAAATTTCCCACTATCTTGGCCACTTGGACTCCATATTTAACTTTTTAACTGCCTTAGCTTCCATTGGCGACAGCCACCTTGGAGTTTTATTTTCCAGCAAGTCTTTATATCTGACCCAGACATTTAATAGTGCTTTTCTGACAATATGTTTTTTTAAAAAAAAAAAAATTTGAAAAAAACATTATTGTTTTGTATGGAACAGTAGCGACGTCTTCAGGCGCAAGGAGAGCCCGGGCGATTTCAAAGGTCTCCTCTCCGCAGACGTTGAAGAATATCGCCCTCTTCTTGGTGTCTTCTTCGTCGGTGACCCCTTTGGCTTCTAGGAGGAAGGTGAAACGGGAGGCGTACGCTTCCCAGTCTCCAGATGCTGGGTTGAACGGCGAGAAGCTGCTGTCGGTTGCCATTCTGAGTTCCTTGTGTCCCGGAGCTGAAGCTTGGATACACGGTGCGAGGCAGCGGTGCGGCAGGTGGCAGTGCTGCGGTGCTGTGTGTGGCAGTCAGCTCAGCGGGATCCCACCTTCGTCGCCAGTGAAATATACTCAGAGTTGCAAAGTGATTTCATGCTCTTTATTCAGCTCATAGTGGTGAGGAGGATGGAAGTCCCCTCAAAGTATCTGCTTTATATACATTATTTAAACAATGGGCTGCACGTGATTGGCTAATTCCAGAATTCTCCTGTAGGCCAATCAGGTTGTGGATTCACTTCTATCTGGAGCTGGATTGGGTGGCTCCTGCCGACCAATCATACTGCTGCATTGTTCTAGGACCAATCAGACTGCTGCATTCTGAATCCTATTGTTCTAGGACCAATCAGACTGCTGCATTTTGGATCCTATTGTTCTAGGACCAATCAGACTGCTGCAGTTTGGATCCTATTCAACTCAGTACATAACACCTTCCTTGCAGGAAATAATAATAGTAATAATAATAATAATAATTTATGCCCTGCCCATCTGGCTGGGTTTCCTATCGGCTTTCGGCGATTACGGAGCTTATGTTGATGTTCCCTGACCAGTGCCAGATTTACGTATAAGCTAAACAAGCTTTCGCTTTGGGCCCCACTCTTTTGGAGGCCCCCCAAAAAATTAAAGGAAAAAAACCTGGATGTACATTTCCAAAAGAGAAGATAAAAAACAAATAAAATAAAGCCTACATACAGCAACAATGTTTTGTGTTGTGTGGGCTCCTATTCGACACAAAAAAACGACAATTTGTTGTGGACAAAGGACAGCTGGACATAAAAAGACCCCATTACCTTCAGTAGCCAAGGGCCTCATCAAACCTAAATCCGTCCCTGCCTAACCCCTATCCCAAACCCCTAACCCCTCTCCCTAACCCCCATCCGTATTCTAAACCCCTAGCCCCAGTTCACGCGAAGAAAAGCGAGAGCTTGGCTGCCCTCTTTAGGCACCTGAGGCGACTGCTAGATGATGCGCTTGCGCCGTTAGCGAGCGGGGGGGGGGGGTGGCAGCGGGCTGCCGAGGCTTACATGCCGAGGCTTACATCGGATCAAAACGGAGCCAGGCTGGGCTGGGGGCCAGAGGATGCGCGCCGGCGTCGCGGGGGCGAGCGCAGACCGGGGACGTTGCAGGCCTCTCACCATCTCTGCGCCCTCACCGCGGAGGCGCACGGCACGCCTCTCCATCCCTCCTGGCTCCCCATTCTGGATGCGCCCGGCTTGGGGGGGGCGGTGAGGAGGGATGACCACTGGCGGCGGTTTCTAGGTTGCAGCGTAGGTGCGCTCGCTTTGGAGAGGACCAGCCGCCAGCAAGGTGGGAACGTTTGCCGCAGTCAGGCGCCGCAGGATCCGAAAGGAGAGAATTCGGAGTTGCTGGGTGGGTGCGGGGCGGTGGGGCATGTGGACCCAAACTGGCGCCTTTCCAAGGCCTTTCCCACGGGGTCTTTTGTGCCACAGGAGCGCAGGATGCCAGTATCTCTCTGCCCCAAAAGTCCTGGGCTGTAACCCTGTGCTGTGGGAGCAGTTCCTTGAGGGGGCAAGAAAGAAAGGCACCCCAAGCCCGCCGCCATTCACACACGCGCTGCGCCCCTTCGCCTTCCCAAAGTCTGTGCGCGCGTCAGGGCGTTCCGACAGCTGTGCGGGGAACCGGGCTACCCGAGGGGGGATCCACTTGCCACGCGGCGCAAAATCCCCTCTTCCTGGGAGAATTCGGCTCTGTGTACGTCACACGTGACGACTGTACACGTGGCTCTTTTGCAGGCGGGCCGGGGGGGTGGTGGCTGGGCGCTTAAATCCGCGTGTGCTGAATTATTTTTATTCATAAACTTAATGCAAACCGATTGGCATTGGGCACTAACAAAAGTTCCTTTAGAAACACCAGTCTCTAGAAATGTGCTATATCGTGAAAGAATATCAAAGGCCTTTTCTGCATCCACAAAATTTAACATTGCTTGTTTTTCATTCCTGGTTGTCAGATATTCAATTATATTAACTATATTCCTTATGTTATCTTTCATCTGTCTGCCAGGAAGAAAACCCACCTGATCTTTATGTATAATTTCTTTCAATATTTTTTTTAACCTGCTTACTAATATGCTTGCAAATAATTTATAATCATTATTCAACAGCGAAATTGGCCGATAATTTTTTACTTGCATTAAATCAGAATCTTGCTTCGGAATAAATGTAATATATGCTTCTTTCCATGTTTCAGGTAATTCTCCTTTCTTTAATATATTGTTCATAACTTCTTTCATTGGCACAAGTAGGATGTGTTTCATTTCCTTATAATATCTTGCAGCAAATCCATCCGGTCCCGGTGTCTTCCCACTTTTAAATTCTTTTATAGCTTCGTTGATTTCCTCTACTTCAGTTGGGTCGTTCAGTCTGTCTTTTTTATCAGTCGGGATTTTTTGCACCTCTTTTCTCCTCAGGAATTCTTCTATTTTTTTAATATCACTTTTCTCAGTTCTTTTATATAAATGTCTATAAAAGTCTTCAAATCCTTTTCTGATTTCTTTCGGATTATCTATTTCCTTTTTTTAAAAATAATTTTTATTAACTGGCCAATCACATCAAGTTAAATCACATCACATAAATTCCAAATTAAAAAGCCAAATTTTTAAATTTTGTTGGGGGAACCCATACTTCAAGATCCAAAGGGGGATTCAGATCATCTTCTTATTACTGCGTTAATGTCCAAATCAGTCCCAATCAGTCCAAAGAAAATTCATAATTCTATTCAGTCTTATCTTGGTGTTTCCACATCATATCTTGTTCATATAATTTCTATTTTTCCTTTACGATCTCTTCTGTTAGTCTCTTAAGCCGATAAGCAAAATAATAATCCTGTGTGGATTTCCCGTTCCTCCACTAAGTCCAGATGGTTTCCATATATTTCCTTCGTAGATAACATCGCTCTTCCCATCATAAATTTGGCATTTGTCGCTCTTAAGTCCCACCGAGACGTATGTAAACAACTCTATTTCTCTCTTTCTCCTCCCAGACCCAAGAGCTCCAACAATGCCTCCCAAAATGGCGACGGCATTTTTAACTGCGTCATTCCAAAACTCTTAGCTTTCCAGCTTCATCTTGAAACATTGCTTTGGTTCGAAAGTTTATCTCCACACAGCCTTAAATCCACAGCTTAAGTCCTTAGTTCCTGACTCATTTGGGGAGGGGATTCTTGTTAAATCACATAATGAAAGGCAGGTTTTTTCCCCCCTCCCCCCTCAAGTCATACCGTATCTTGACGTATCTTCTCATATTTTATTCTTGTCTTGTTATCAGAGATCTCTTCTGTCAGCAGTCTTTACTCCCCTTTTTCCTTGAAGCATGTGCAATTTATCTCGTCCAAATTGTTTCTTTTGAAGATGCTTGCAACTAGCAGCGCGAATCAGGGACGGCGTCCAGGAGTGCTGAAATCCCACAGGAGGGCTTTGTGCCTAGTGCCCCCACCCCCACAAATTCGGGGGTGGTATAGGGCACAGCAGGCAAGGGCCGTCCCCCCCACCATTCTGGGGGGGGTTAAGGAGGCTAATTACCCCCATCATAGCCTCCAAATTACCTCGTGTGGGTCGGAGAGATGTTATTGTCAGCCATCTTCCGATGCGCCACCTAGTGGCCCCCCAGGATTATCTATTTCCTTTCCATCTACTCTAATTTTATTGATTGTATTCTGTTCCTTTCTTTTCTTAATTTGCCATGCCAACCATTTTCCAGATTTGTTTGCAAACTCAAAATTTTTCTGTCTCATTCTTTTAATGTTCCATTCTACTTCTTTATTTATTATCATTGCAAATTGTGTTTGTAATATTTTAATATTTTGCTTTGTTTTCAAATTGTTTGGTTTTTCTATTAAACTCTTCTCATTTTCCATTATTTGTTTTAAAATTTCTTTCCTCCCTTTTTCTCTAAATTTGTTTTTGATCGTATTTTGCTGAATAAAGAATCCCCGCATCACCGCTTTGCTGGCATCCCATACCGTGTTAGTTTTCGTACCTTTATTACAGTTATTCACGAAATAATCCGTTAAGTTCTTACGTGCTTTTTCTATTATTTTCTGATCGTCCAGAAGATTCTCATTTATTCTCCATCGAAAAGATTTTTCTTCTATTCCTTTTATAACACACTTTATTGCATTATGATCCGACAATACCTTTGGCTGTATTTCAATTTTGGAAATTCTTGGTGTTAGTTCACTAGAAACCCAAACCTGATCGATTCTTGACATTGACTGATTTGCTTCTGAGTGGTAAGTGAATTGTTTTTCTAATGGGTGTCTTAATCTCCAAATATCTATCAGGCTACAGTTCTCAATCATCGAAAAAAAGTTTTAGGTAATTTCCCTTCTTTAACTTTCCCACTTGCTCTTAGTCTATCCATTTCCATTGACACCACTCCGTTCATATCCCCCATTATTATGATTTTCTGAACCATGAATTCCAATAACTTTTCTTCCAATTCTTTGTAGAAATCAGTTTTATTTCCATTAGGTGCATAAATCCCGACTACTATCAGTTTTTTGCCTTGCCATTTGACTTGAACTGCCATAACGCTACCTTCTTCATCTTTAAAAATCTGTTGAGCTTCCAATTTGTTTTTTATGTACAACACCACCCCTCTCTTCTTGCTTCTGTCTGATGAAATAAATTTGTTTCCTAACTTCTTATTAATTAATACCTTTCTATGTCTTCTTGCCACATGAGTCTCTTGTAAACAAATAATATCCAAATTCTTCCTCTTCAAATACTGTTCAATTTTATTGCATTTTTTTTATCGTTACTCCCATTAATATTTCAAGTCCATAGTTTCAGCGCCATCTTGTGTTCTTTCTTTGTGAGTCCAATAAATTAAGGTCTTAAACCTGTTCTTCTACTTCTTCTTTTTCCGGTTCCTCCTCTTCTTCCTCTTCCTGTTCCTCTTCTTCTCTGTCTCCTAATTCCTCCTTCCGATCCCTCTCCCCTCCCTCCGCTCCCGCTGGAATCGCAAATCCTACCCCCGCTACAGCTCCGGCTGCTGCTTCTTCTCTTCCCAGTTCCTTGTATCTTCTCATGAACTTCTGTGTTTCATCTGGGTTTGTGAGCTTAAACTTTTTCCCTTTGTAAAAAAAGGAGATCCCCTCTGGAAATTCCCATTTAAATTCAATTTGATTTTTCCTCAAAATTTGTGTCAATGGCTTGTAAGGATCTCATTTTTTCAACAAGCGAAGTGGAACGTCCCTAAAGATAATTATGAAATTTCCATCGATTATCAATCTTTTTTCTCTGTTTTTCTGTAGTATCAAATTCTTTATTTCTGTATCTTTGAAAATAATTAGACAATCGCCTGGAAATTTATTTGCTTTGGCCAATCTTGTCTTAATCCGAAATACATTTTGAATTGTTTTCCTTACCTCTTCCACTTCCATACCTAACCATTGTGCAATTTCTAATGTCAATTTCTCCCTTAAATTCTCCCCTTGTACCTCAGGCACTGATCTCAACCTCAAATTCTGCTCTCTCTGCCTCAGGTCATTCATGGCAATCACATCCCAAATATCTTCTTGCTTCTTACTAATTTCTGAAACTTCAGCTCTCATCTTCTCCTCCTTTTTGTCATCTCCTTCATTTGTCCTTTCAATTCATTAACTGTCATATCAATTTTTTTGTCCATCTGTTCCAACCTTGTCTCTAGGTTTTTCTCACTTTGCTTAATGTCTTTCTTTATCTCTGTAAGCATCTTTACAATATCTCCTTTCGGTTCTGTCTCTTGTTTTGCTCCTCTTCTTTCTCCAGGTGTTGCCCCTTCACCACCTTTTTTCTGTGAATGGGACATTTCTTAATAATTCTCAATCTGAGTTATAGCGTCAAAAAAATATTTTTTTTTAAAGAAGTTTAATTTTCTTGCCACTTGCTTGGCTAATCCACAATCGAAATTTATAACATCCAAAGAAATGAAGGGTTATTTTTTCTTGCCACTTGTTTGGCTAATCCAGCCAGTACGATTATAATCCATCAAGTGGAGAAAGGGGAAATAAAATAATACCAAAAGTAATAAAAGATTAAGAAAGTGATAGAGTAAACAACTAGAGACTCAGGATAACAAAACCAACTCAGAAAGTAAAGCAGATGACACAAAAATATCTTAGAGATTATATTTAAGTATACACAACATAGGGTGAGGGAAGGGTTAACTGGGTAAGGAAAGGGTTAACAGAGGCAGAGAGAGAGAGAGAGAGAGAGAGAGAGAGAGAGAGAGAGAGATACAGATCTCTAAGAGATCTCTAAGCTCAAGCTAAACCAAAACAAAGCAGTTATAAAAAATGAGGGATCAGCAGAGATGGAGAGGGAACAAAGAATTTTTATCTTATAAAAATGATCCAATGTCCCAAAAAGAAATTTAGCATCTCAAAAAGAAGAGGTAACCCAAGAAGACAAAAAAGAAAGGAAGAGAATGGTGATTCTCTGTTCTTTTCAGTGTCTTCAAAAGCCAGAAGCAGGGGGAGGGGTGAGCAAATATCTTCCCTCTGCTCCTTATTTTCCAATTTAAGTTAACCAACTTAAGAAAAATAACAGTTCAGTCTATTTTTATTTTTATTTCTTCACTTCTTCATACCACTGCTTTTGCACAAAACAGAAAAAGAACCCAAAAAATCAAAGGAGGGCTTCATAAAAATTTACTACGCAGTTCTTTTAAAATTGAAAGTAAAAACTTACTTGGAAGTTTCCTCTGCCTGCGATCTCAGAGGCCCACCAAAAAGACAAATAAAACGTTCTTACTCCAGGTTTTACCCCTTCCAAACTCCAATCCACGTTCTTTAATTAAGTAAATGTCTTTTGTAAATAAATATTTTAAAAAAACCTCCGTTTGAGGTAACTCACTGTTCCTTCCACTCTGTTTTTTTTATAAGATATTTATTAAAGTTTTAAAAGTTTATATAAAATAGAAAAAACAAAAACCCGAAACAGTAAAAATACATACAGAACACATACAACAAGTATAATTTCAATCCCTTATATTCATAAAACTTACTTTCCCGACCTCCTCATACCTCCCCTTTCTGTATTCCAATCTCTAATTAATTCAATTCAGCAAATCCTTCCCCTAATTTCTATATAATTTTTGATCTTTCTTTTCTTGATTACATAATCATTACAGCTTATAACCACTTAATTTCTGAATCAACATCGTTCTAACATTCAATAATTTTACAATGTTTCTTAAGATAGTCCTTAAATTTCTTCCAATCTTCTTCCGCCTTCTCTTTTCCCTGGTCTCGGATTCTGCCGGTCATTTCTGCCAGTCCCATATAATCTATAACCTTCATCTGCCATTCTTCCACGGTGGGTAGATCTTCTGTCTTCCAATACTTTGCGGTGAGTATTCTTGCTGCTGTTGTGGCATACATAAAAAATGTTCTGTCCTTCTTTGACACCAATTGGCCGACCATGCCCAGGAGAAAGGCCTCTGGTTTCTTCAGAAAGGTATTTTTAAATACCTTTTTCATTTCATTATAAATCACTTCCCAGAAAGCCTTAATCCTTGGGCATGTCCACCAAAGGTGAAAGAATGTACCTTCAGTCTCTGCATTTCCAACACTTATTATCAGGCAAGTGGTAAATTTTTGCGAGCTTGACTGGAGTCATGTACCACCTATAAATCATTTTCATAATATTTTCTTTTAAGGCATTACATGCCGTAAATTTTATACTGGTGGTCCACAACCGTTCCCAGTCCTCAAACATAATGTTATGACCAATATCTTGTGCCCACTTGATCATAGCTGATTTAACTGTTTCATCCTGTGTATTCCATTCCAACAGCAAGTTATACATTTTTGACAAGTTCTTAGTTTTGGGTTCTAACAATTCTGTCTCCAATTTTGATTTTTCCACCTGGAAACCAATTTTCCTGTCTAACTTAAAAACCTCCATTATTTGATAATTATGGAGCCAGTCTCACACTTTATCTTTCAATTTCTCATAACTCTGCAATTTCAATATATCCCCTTCTTGTTCCAAAATTTCCCAATATTTCGGCCATTTAGACTCCATATTAAGTTTTTTCACAGCCTTTGCCTCCATTGGGGACAACCACCTAGGAGTTTTGTTCTCCAGCAAGTCTTTATACTTGATCCAGACATTGTACAATGCTTTCCTGACAATATGGTTTTTGAAAGCTTTATGAGCTTTAACCTTGTCGTACCACAAATATGCATGCCACCCAAAAATATTATTAAACCCTTCTAAGTCCAAAATATCTGTGTTCTCCAGAAGTAGCCAGTCTTTCAACCAGCAGAAAGCTGCTGATTCATAATAAAGTTTAAGATCTGGCAGGGCAAATCCCCCCCTTTCTTTTGCATCAGTTAATATCTTAAATTTTATCCTGGGCTTCTTGCCCTGCCAGACAAATTTAGAAATGTCTTTCTGCCACTTCTTGAAACAGTCCATCTTATCAACAATTTGTAATGTTTGGAACAAAAATAACATTCTAGGCAATACATTCATCTTTATAGCTGCAATTCGACCCAACAAGGAAAGCTTCAATTTTGACCAAATTTCTAAATCTTTTTTTACCTCTGTCCAACATTTTTCATAATTATCTTTAAACAAATTCACATTTTTAGCTGTCATATTAATCCCCAAGTATTTCACTTTCTTAACCACAGTTAAGCCTGTCTCATTCTGAAACCTCTCCCTTTCCATAGGTGTTAAATTTTTCTCCAATACCTTAGTTTTAGATTTGTTCAATTTAAATCCTGCTACTTGGCCAAAATCTTGAATTAGTTCTAAAACCCTTTTGGTACTAGATTCTGGCTCTTGTAACGTAAGTACCAAATCATCTGCAAATGCTCTCAATTTGTATTGTTTAGCTCCGACTTGTACCCCTTTAACCAACTGATCCCTTCTGATCATATTCAGCAAAACCTCCAGGACTGATATAAAAAGTGTTCCTTCCACTCTGTGGGTAGTCTTTGCATATGAATTAGACTCCAGACGAGGCTGGCCTCCTTTTGAACCTCGCTGCTCCCGAATCACTCAAATCCTCTTATCCCCGATAATCTAATTAAACTCTGGTTTCTTAGTGTTTGAGAATCAATCACTGCAGCTTGCAAGCCTGGCGCTGTGCTTTCCGAGGGCAGACAATGGCGTCCCCGCGGTGCCAGTGTCTCAATCTCGCCGATCTCTTCACCTCAAAGGAGGTTACCTGACGACGGAGAGACCGCAAAAACCACTCTGCCGGGATCCTGACTCCTGGATCTCCCTCCAAGAGTATTTTGGGGGGGGTGCAGCGCCCTAGCAATTCCCCCTTTCCCTTTGGAAAGCCAGATTCTCTCCAAAGAGATGAATCTCGCTTGCACCCGCTTTCGCGATCGACCGGAAGTTTCCAAAATAAACTTTCTCTGTCCAGAGCCCACTCTCCCGTGGCTGGCTCATTCACTGGCAGAATCCGTGAGTGGGCGGTCCTTAAACCTTCCCCAGCAAAGTAGTTTCTTGACGCCCAGTCTGCGCCTCCCCTCTCGGCGCGAAAGCTTACTGCGCAAGGAGGGCGTGGGTAACGGAGGACCTCTCTCCTCCCCGCTTTGCCCAGGCAAGGTGTCCTGGCACCGCCTCGCCTCCTCCGAGCCCTGAAGCTCCTCTCCACTGGAGGTGTGGTTACTCTCCTCCACTGAGTAGGAGCTGCTTCCCACGTTCTTTGGTGGCTCTCTGTAATCCATCCGGCTTTCCCCCTCTCCCCCCTGAGCCGATGGCAGTTCCCTGACACATGGTATGGCCAGTAAGCCATGGATCCTAGTTTTTTGAGGTGCAGGCTGTGCCCCTGGACTTGATGTGTGATTTGACAGTGAGTTAGGGGTGGCCCAATGCAAAAAGCATGAGGTTCTATGAGGATCCATGCTTTGAGGACACGTTTTTGGGCCATGGTATGACCAGGAAGCCGTGGATCCGAGTTTTTTGAGGTGCAGGCTGTGCCCATGGACATGATATATGATTTCACGGTGAGTTAGGGATGGCCCAATGCAAAAAGCGAGAGGATTTATGAGGATCCGTCCTTCAGAACCATGGTTTTGGGCCATGGCATGGTCAGAAAGCCGTGGACCCAATTTTTTTAAGGTGCAGGCTGTGCCCCTGGACTTGTTGTGTGATTTGAAGGTGAGTTAGGGGTGGTCCAATGCAAAAGGCGTGAGGATCCATGAGGAACCGTACTTCAGGGACTGCCGGTTCGCTCGCCTGATTATGGCGGACAGGAGTCCTTTCGTGGAAAGGGCATCGGCACTTTGTAGACAGGGGAGAGCCACTAGAGCGCAGTGGCACACCGAAAAACCCTCAGATCGAGCGTTCTGAGGACCTGGAGTTCCTACGGGTGCCTGGAACGACTCCCCTGCTCCCCGGTAAGCTCTAAAAAGAGCGCTGAGTGTGAGCAGGGTTGGAGACGGTGGCACTGGGGAATCAATTCGCTTCCTTCAGAGCGTCAAGCTCTGAGTCCGGCAATCGTGAGCAGCCAATTCCTGCAAAGAATATATTAGATTTAAATCTTCTGAAAACCGTGAGTAAAGCAATCAAAACTGGAATTACAAATTGGGAAGGAAAGGGATTTAAAAACGGAGGTCGATCCCTTCCGCTGAAGTAAAAGTGAAAGCAGCTAACGTTACCAAAAGCCGCAACTTTAACTTTATTCTTTGAGAAAACTTTCAAGTGTACTAATCACCCCTTTCTAGCAGGGGGAAGGGGGGGAAGGACTAAAATTAATTTCCCTGCAGAAGAATTTGGGAACTGTTTGAACTGCTATATCTTCTTTGTGGGAGCAGACTTCCCGGGTGAGGGAAGGCTAAACTCCATTGTGATGTAATAAAGGAATCGGATACTTTCAACTTTCGTTTTCCGCTTTGGGGAATACAAAGTAACTACAGCTGCCAGAACTCTAAAAATATTTGGAACTGTATCGCTACCCTCTGGTTACTAAGTTAAAGGCTGAAAATAAATTTTTGGGGACTTGGTTAGAGTAGTAAAAATAAAAAGACTTGCACAGATTAAAAGACTGTGGAAAGGAAATAATCTTATTTTGGAGTGGGGACTTTTGAAAGCTGGGAACCTAGTCTGTTTACTTCACTATCTCCCCCTTGTGACTGTAGCTGACCTGGGGGGGGGGGGGGAGAAAGAAAGTATGGATGGGGGGGACAAAGGAGACAAGACAGAGAAGTCAGAGAGACCAGACAAAGCAAAACTTAAGCCAAGAAGAGACTCTAGAACACCAACATTTGAAGATTCTGTAATGCAACTTCTTCAGAAAATTAAAACAGAAGTAAGAGGGAATCAAAAAACTATTCAAGATTTGAGGAATGATTTTGTTGAACTAAAGCAGGACCTGAAGACAGTGAAATCAGATATAACTACACATGAGGCAAGAATTACACAGTTGGAAACTGTAAGGGTCCGAGACTTAGAAACAGTACAGCAGGAAGCGCAAAATTCAATTGCGTTTCTTCAAATGAAGGAGAGGGAGAATCATTTGAGATTGAGAGGGGTAGTCCAGAAGGAGCAGGACAATCTGAGGGGTTGGCTTATTCAAGAATTTTCAACTTACTGGGAAATTTCAAAAGAAGAATTAAACTTGTGGATTGATAAAGCATACAGATTTGGCCCTAAAAAGGACTCTAAAAATCCCACATGACTGTATGGTGATTTTCAAAACAAAAGATCAAAGAGACACTATATTAGGACACCATTATAAAAAAAGTTTAAAGATAGATGGAAAAGCTGTGATTTTGTTTAAGGAAGTCCCAAGACATTTTTTATCTCTGATAAATAACTACACAGATTTGGCAACTGCCCTAAGGAAGAAAAATATTTTCTTCAGGTGGGAATTCCCAAAGGGTCTCTCCTTTAAATTTCAAGGGAGGAAACAAAAAATCAGAACTGTGGGAGGGAAAGAGAGATTTCTAGAGAAAAACACTGTTTTTCAGAACACTGTTCGTTAGGAGACACCGCGTCAGGAGAAAGGAGCTAGAGGGAGAATTGTTTTCTACGTTTGAGAAGCAACGCTTCACTGTGAAACTGGCCAACGGTCAGGAAATGGAAGCAACCGGGATCGCAACTGTGTATCTGGAAAGCCTGAACTTGACTATAAACAATGTTTATTTTGTTCCTGATTTAAAGTACAATTTGCTGAGTGTATCTCAAATCACTAAGAAGAAACTGGTGTTGTCCTATGATGAGGACAGTTGCAAAATCTACAAAGATGGAGAGCTGTATCTTTCTGCCAGAGAGAAAGACGGACTGTATCTGTTAACTTTTGACGAAAGTGATTATAAAATGTGCACAGCATGTGAATCTAAAATGCTTTCTCTTGCAGGTATCTCTGTTGGGTTGAAATAACGACAGACAGGTAGCGAGTGTCATCTGGGAGGCATCTCCCGAGCAAGTCTCGGGGAGTCCCTTTTATTGAATATTACAGCATTGCCACACATGTGCTTGTTGCTGATTGGTTAACACAAGTACAAAGCAAAAGGTTGCATATAGGCATTAATCACCGATAGATTAAGGGCTGGGAAAGGGAGCACAGAACTGGACAGGCATGAAAACCTCCTTATTAAACTTTTACTAGTGATTGATATAGCATTCATCCGTAGATGTGGTCAACTATGCATTAAGAACAAGTCAGGTACGAACTCAATATGAACTGAACATTCTAGGGTGGTAAGTGTCTTAGTATTAGAATGATTTGTGCAGAACGATTTATGCAGCATGTACAGAGACGAAACTTAAGAGCAAGACTTTCCCAAACATGTCACAGTCATGTGCAGAATCAAGACTTTCCTTCATCTCCTCCTTTCTTTTTTATTTAAAAGTGAGTGGGACAAAAATACTTCGGGATACGTGGTTTGCCAGCGCATGCCCAAAATAATTCTGCCCACCGATGTTGTTATATGAGTTCAGGGTGAATGGGACAAAAAATACCTCGGGATACGTGGTTTGCCAGCGCATGCCCAAGATAATTCTGCCCACATCTCCCCTAATGTCTACTGGTGGTGCTGCCATTTCGCAAAGTAGGCAGCAATAATTTTATTGGGTGGCTGAGGAGGAGAAAAACACTGAGACCAAAGGCGTATGAGACCAGGGATGCACTGGATGAAACAACATAGCAAAATTAATATACATACTATGATGATAACATATTGAAAAAGAATGCGAAGCCAATTCAGATTTGGCAACCAGCCAGTGAGCCACTGGGTAAACGAATCCCAGAGGCCAGAAAGTCCAACGTCCTGTTTGATGTGATGTGTGAGATTTTGCAAAAGAGAAATTTGTGCTTGAATAGCTTTGGAATTGTCCGTAATATTAAAACAGCACATGCCATCCATTTGTTCACAACCATAATGATGAAGCATTAGCAAATAATCTATTGCAGCGCGATTCTGTAAGAGTCCGTGACGCAATTCACTCTGTTCTTTACTCAAAAGGTGAAGAGCTTGTGAAGTAGAATTCAAGGCTTTTGCTGCGGAGCAAGCTAAAGAGTTAATATTCCTGCTATTCCGTGCAGCCAATCCAGGGACTCCTAAAAGAGAGACAGCTAGAGAAATATATTCAGATCTGCTAGGGAGAGAAACAGAATCATCACAATCATTAGTCAATTCCACAGAGCGACGATATCGAGACCGGGACAAATGATGCTTTTTGGGTAAAATGATAGACAAACGGCTTAAACAGCAAGGTGTGCCATGGCTAATATTTGCTGGAATATAATTGAATGTGTAGCCTGGACACGACCAGAACCAGCCTTCAGGCAGCTCTGTATATTTATATACATAGGAAATATTTACATAATCAGAGCAGTTGAAATTATCCTTGCCCATTGTCACACAGTTGGTTTTTGTGCAATTGACCATACGGGCGCAAGTGATATTAAAAGAGGCCACGTATGGGGTCAACAAATCAATGGCTAGAGATGGGCGTCTGCGCACTTGGTTACCCCAGTTATGGTAACCAGAATAACCAAGGGTGCAGAGAGAATCATTTTGGGGTAAGGATGAATAAAACCAGGTATCATTTTGCAAATCGAGAGGGTCATGGCAAACAGGGATAAGGCAAGACCCAAGGATTTCACCTATTGATACCTGCTGAGTTAGGCAAAAGGATGAAACATTGAGGGTTTTTGCAAAAGATTCCCACACATTAATTGGTGTGGAATCACCGCCATTAGGAGCGGAAGCAGAAAGGGGCAAAAACAAAACACTGAAAATAAGCACTATCATGGAATTTATATTAAGGCAGGAAATGAGACACAGAAGCAAATCTCCATTTCCCACTTTTCTTTTCTTTTTTGACGAAGATGGGGGTATTATCCGCCAGGGTCTCTGCATTGTTTGGCAAAATGACCTGGGCGCTTGCAGTTGAAGCAATTGCCTGTTGGCTTATTGCCAGCTTGGATGGCACCGGCAAGCAAGGACATCGCATGACTCTGGCTTCCAATTTCTGCACAAGTTTGAATCATATCGGCCAGGTCATATTTAGGGCGATGTATAACTGACTGCAATGCCTTTTTGCAGTCGGTGTTTGCATTTTCAAAAGCCATTTTTTTCATCAATTCATTTTGGGCTGTAGTGTTATCAACCTGCCTAGTGACTGATTCTTTCAACCTATCTATAAATTGATGGTAGGGCTCCGAATGCTGTTGCTTAATATTAACAAAGGAGCTCAGTGGTTGCCCCGAGACAGGGACTTTCCGAAAGGCGCGTTGCACACAGGTCGCAGTGCGACTAAAATGCAAAGGTGTTAGTGTTGCCTGGGCTGGTATATTATCATACGGCCCAGCGCCAAAGAGTTGATTGGCTGTATGCTGTGGATCAGCCAGGGCTGCTGCATTATGCTTAAATTCACTTTCAAAAACTACATATTGCGCTGGAGATAAAAGCATGCGCATCAAATCTTTCCAATCTTGGGGTAGCATTGTGTAACCGCTTGCTATCCCCTCCAGCATCCCTATCACATAGGAGGATTTTAAGCCAGAATCAGTAATGGCTCTCCTTAGTTCCCTCATAACAGAATAAGGAAGTGCCTCGTACAACACCTGTTGTTGAGCAGTTCCTGGGTTGGTATAGGAGATAGGGAAAGCAGATGGCATTTCCCCAGCCCATTCAGACTCTTCCTCTAAGGACAGGAGCCCTTTCTGCCTAGCTAAAGAAAGCGCGGCGCGCACAGCTCCTGTAGGAGAGCACGCAGGGGCTGGGGCAGGCGAAGGAGGGATGGTGGGGTGGATGTGGGCTGAGGCGTAGGGAGGGGCTGGCAAGGTTGCAATGGAGGTAAAATCTTGGGGTAAGGTGGGGGATTGTCTGCAACTGACAAAAGAGCAGGTGCCGTCGGAGATGCCTGAGGTCCTAATCTAGCGACGGCGTCTGCACACTTCTGCCAAGTAAGCAGACAATGAATCGGAGCCCTCGGTTCTGCGAAAAGAGTTTTTCCGATCTTTTGCCAAGTTTCTACTTCCAAAGAACCAGCCTCTGGATAAGAAGGGCACTGGCAAGCAATCTCACATAGCAATTGTTCAATTTCATTCAAAGAAATATGAGCGCCCGCCACCCGCTGTCTAACGAGATAGAGTAGCTCCTTGGCATGCTCTTTTTGGAATTTAGTCAATTCCCCCCCCCCCCATACTCACGAAGTAGCGCGCTGAGACTTTTCCAGTCGAGTGAAGTACAGGGGCTTGGCTGCGTGAGGGATCTGGCAATCACGTCGGGGTCACCAGATGTTGGGTTGAAATAACGACAGACAGGTAGCGAGTGTCATCTGGGAGGCATCTCCCGAGCAAGTCTCGGGGAGTCCCTTTTATTGAATATTACAGCATTGCCACACATGTGCTTGTTGCTGATTGGTTAACACAAGTACAAAGCAAAAGGTTGCATATAGGCATTAATCACCGATAGATTAAGGGCTGGGAAAGGGAGCACAGAACTGGACAGGCATGAAAACCTCCTTATTAAACTTTTACTAGTGATTGATATAGCATTCATCCGTAGATGTGGTCAACTATG
Organism: Podarcis filfolensis; assembly: GCF_964270895.1. Classification (NCBI taxonomy): domain Eukaryota; kingdom Metazoa; phylum Chordata; class Lepidosauria; order Squamata; family Lacertidae; genus Podarcis; species Podarcis filfolensis. The sequence goes on from NC_139619.1 coordinate 20,159,104, forward strand.
CATTAAGAACAAGTCAGGTACGAACTCAATATGAACTGAACATTCTAGGGTGGTGAGTGTCTTAGTATTAGAATGATTTGTGCAGAACGATTTATGCAGCATGTACAGAGACGAAACTTAAGAGCAAGACTTTCCCAAACATGTCACAGTCATGTGCAGAATCAAGACTTTCCTTCATATCTCGAAAGAAGACACGAGAGGAAAGGCAACAAAGATTAACAAAGTTTTTCAGCAAGTGTATGCTGATGTGATTGGTCCTTTAGCACCATCTAGAGGCAATGAAAAATACTATCTTATATTTGTTGATCATTTTTCTCAATATGTATGGATTTACATGTTGCAGAATCCCAGAGAAACCTTAGAAAGGTTTAAGGAGTTTTGTGATAAGGTTAAGAATATTCATAATGCTAAAATTGATTTTCTTTTCACAGATGAGAAGCCAATTTTTCTTTCACAGGATTTTCAGGATTTCCTTGAGAAGCAAGGGATAGAGCACAAGGTTGCTGTTTCAGAAGCTGCATGGAACAAAACTGTGTAAAAGTGAACAGAGAGTTGCAAAAAGGCATGAAGGCACAATTGCTGAGTTCACACTTGCCACATGAGTATTGGGCAGAATCTTTATCATGTTTTTGTTACACTTGGGTGAGAAAGGTTTCAAAAGGTATGGAATGTTCTCCTTTTGAGAAGCTGTTCCACAGAAAACCTTCTGTCTCACATATTAGGGTTTTTGGATCTCAAATCAGAACTGAAACTCCAGATGGGGTGAAGAATGCCAGAGGCATTTTTGTGGGTTATGAAAAGGGTCTCTACAGAGTAATTTTGTCTGAATCTGGTCAGGTGATTCTCACAAAATTTCTAGAAAGTGCTCCTGGACAGGAGAGAGTAATTTTTCACACATTTCCCACTGCTGATGATTCAGATGATGAATTTGATTATTCTGATTATAGTAGTACTGAAAGTGACACAGAAAGCTCAGAGAGTTCTGTTGACACAGTCATTGAGAGAGGTTCACACACGATGGCTAGATCTTCACAGGTTAAGGATGAACCACTGTTTACTATTGGAACTGGTTCTCCGAAAAGTCCTGAAACTGAATCAGTCAGCAAAGAGGATCAGCACCTCATACACAGGTCTGAGAGCATAACAAAGGGCGTACCACCCAAGAGGTATTCTCAAGAGTTTGCTAGTTCAGCTGTTGGATGTATTACTATTGTTGACAACTCAAGCCAGGTTAAGGGTATGTCTGAGTCAGAGACAAAGACACAACAGGGAGTTGCTAAGCGTAACACTACATTTCCTAACCAAGGTAATGCAGAAGCACTCATTCCTTGGAAAACAGACAACCAGAGAGTTACATTGGTGAAACCAGTGGCGGGTAGTTCCAAGAGTGGAACTGAAACAACAGGGGATTGTTATATGTATAACAACTGTTTGTTTTCTTCTCTGGATCAAGCTTTGTCCGCAGCTAACGATGATTCATATGGGGGAGGATGTCAGTATATGGAAACATCAAAGCTGCAGACATCCAGATTGTTGACATCACATGATGCACCTATCTGTGGGAAAGAAGAATTTCCCAGGACGTTCACAGGCTGGATAAGTCTTTGTGAAGAGTGTAACTTGAAACCTTCTGTGTGTGCATGTTCAGGAAGTTTGTCAGACGTGCTAGAAGAACTGAACTGAAAGGACGTGTTTCTCTCTAGTGCTGTAATGTCAGAAATAAACATCATGTAAATAGATTTCTGACTTATTTTCTTTCCCCTGCGGAAGCAGGAGGGAGGGGTTGTGCATTTTACCCACGCTTGGGAAAATGTCGCCTATCAAAATCTCCCTGGTCTGTCTGAGATATCAGCCAGAGGAGGTTACCGGTAAGCAAGCTCCGAGGACAGTGAGAGGGGCCAGCCTCTATGGAGGGGGCTTGCAAACCAACAGGCTTCCCCTCTTTCTATCCATTTCCTGTAAAATGCCCATTTATTTGTGATTCGTTGGCATTTATTTTCCCATCTATCCTCTGCCACTATCTGTGCGAATATTTCTGATTGTACATATTCAAAAACATAATCATTCCATTTTTCCATATTCCATTTGGCCTTTTCTTTCCATCCCAAAGCAATAACTGCCATTCCAGCTAAAATCATAATCTTGTACAACTCTTGCTTATTACTTTTTACTTTGTTATTTCCCAGTATTCCCGAAAATAACAAATCCCTATTAACTTCTATGTTTATTTGAAATAATCCAGAAATTACCTTTATAATCTTTTGCCAATATTCCTTAACCAGATTACATTCCCACCACATGTGTGAATATAGTCCTTTTTCCTGACCACAATGCCAGCATTTGGGACTAAACCCTTTCACTATATACGCCATTTGTGCCAGAGTTCTATACCATTTTAATAAAAAATTTCTACTTAATTCTTTATACTTTTCTATTTTAATATTGTTTATATTCTTCATCAGTTCTTGGGCCGTGTTTGGATGGATCATACCTTCCTGCTCCCATTTAATCTGGATTATCTTTATCATTCTTTCTTTGTCGCTTATCATCAGTTTGTATAACATCCCTGCTATCCCTTTCTCCGTTATTTGTCTTTTGTTCAGCACCATATCTATTTTCATTTCTGTCCTCATCGTTTCCTCTGCTCTTTCCCTTTTTATTAAATCACAAAGTCCTTGCACTTTCAGCCAATATTGTTTTCCTATTTTTTCTAAAAAAAAAACTTTTTTGTAATTAAATTCCCTTCTTCATTGAACATATCTTTTAATTTATAAAATCCCTGATTTTCTAATTTCTTCCACCAACCCGGTTCCCTTTGACCCTCCTGCATATATTTTAATGGTGTCCACCTTGAGTATGTTGGCATCCATTTTATACTCCAATTCTTTCAAATTCCTAACGCAGTTTTCCTTGGTCCTATTGTCTTCTTAAAAGCCATATTAATATCTCTATTAAATATCCCTTCTCTTCCTATTCCTTCATTTATTTCATTCTCCAGCCTTATCCATTTAATCCCATCCTTATATCCAATATCTATTAGATTTTTGAATTGGAATGTTTCATAGTAAAATTCTAAGTTCGGTATTCCCCATCCCATCTCTTCTTGAGATGAATAATTTACCATGTCTGGGGCTCTAACTCTTTTACTTCCAAAAATCCAATTTTTAAATACCTTATTCCATGTTTTGAACCATATTTTCCTAATGGGTAGTGTAATTACTTGAAATAAATATAATAATTTTGGTACCAGAAACATTTTAAATGCTCTAATCCTACCTAGAATAGATAAATTCTTATTTTTCCATGATTTTATGTCCTTCTTTATCTTCCTCCACGCTTCTTTGTAATTTACATCTGGAATCCTAGCAATATTTTTAATAATATTTACCCCCAAGTATTTATTTTTTTTCCTATTGATATCCATCTTTGTCATTTTTGCAGTTTCCTTCTTCTCCTCTTTATTTACATCCCAAAATAAAATTTCAGACTTCTCCAAATTTACTCCCAATCCCGACTCCTCTTTAAAGTCCATCAGGATTATCATAAGTTCTCTTACACCTTCTAAGGGGTTTGTAAATAATAATAAGATATCATCTGCATACATGTTTAACTTGATTTCTTCCTTTCCTTTCTTATATCCTCTTATCCTTACTGAGTTTTGTATTCTATCTGCCAAGTACTCCATACCCAATACAAATAGTAGTGGTGAGAGTGAACATCCTTGTTTAACTCCTCTTTGTATATTGAATTGATCTGAAACCCCCTCATTCACTCTGATCACAGCCTTCCCTTCTCTATACAATTCCTGGATTGCTTCCACAAAGTTCTCTCCTAATCCTACCTCCCGCATAATATTCCATAAGAACTTATGTCTAATCATATCAAAGGCCTTATACACATCCAATTTTAAGACCACCAATTTTCCTTTTACCCTGCTTGTTAATATGTGTCAGAGCTACCCTAGGTCCCAGCTCACAAAGGACCAACGCTGCTTCGTTGTTAAGTATAAAAATCTTTATTGAAGTTCAGTTTCACTTCCAGAGCCGCAGCGCGCAGCCCCACGTCTAAAGTGTCAGACCACTGATGCTCCGTCTGAGTCTCCTCCCCCTTGACACCAATTTAAGATTCTAGCCTTGCTCCACCTTCTCCGCTGCTCCTTCCTCCTCTGGGTCCGCCTGCCCGCCGGGGTTCCGCCCTTTCTAGCCTCTTCTCCCGCTGATTCCCCTGAGCCTTCTCCCTCCCTCCGGCGGGCTTTAGGAGCTGGTTCCCCATCCGGGTCTCCTGCTGTTCCGCGCGCCTGCACATTTGAACTTGGCGCGCGCGCGCAGCCAGCAGCTTTCCTCCTGACCGTTCCACTGCTGCTGTCACTGCTTCCCCCATCGGGGGGGCTAGCTGCAACTGACCTCCCCTCTGTTGGAGGCGTGGTCAGCCCTGACTCCCTCTCTGGAGGAGACACTGCCCCTGACACATGTGACTCCTCCCCCCCACTACGCTCTGGTGGGGAAACTGGTCCCGATCCTCCACTGCTGCTTTGGGGTTCCCCTCTGGCTCCTTGTTTCTGGTGCGTCCCCCCTGGGACCCCCCTTGCCCTGACCATCGGCGCCCCCTTCTGGGAATCTTCTGATTCGCTGGAGAAGCTCATGGAATCTCTCGGGCCACTGTCATACTCCCCTACGCTGCCCTCGGATTCTTCCCCTTCGCTCTCCCAATTCTCTCTCCCCAGTGCTCCTGCTCCTGATTCCCTGACATCCATCCCCCCCTCGAAGCCCCCCCTTCCCCCCTCCCCCTCTTCGGGTGTGGGTTCCGGGTGCTCCAGTCCAGTGGGTGTGAGTGCGGGATACCATTCTTCCCCCCTGGTGTGTAGCCGGTCCACTGGATCCGGCCCAACCGCAACGGGCTCGTCGACGTCGATTTCCTCTGCTTCCATCTCTCTGCTGATGTGCTCGAATCCAGGATCCTCCCCCAACACGTCCATGTCCTCCCCTCCCCCGGGTACCTCTGGTGAGACTGCTTGCAAAGGTCCCCGCAGCAACTCCCTGCGCCACCCCACCTCCGGTTGAGTGTCCCACCAATAGGAGCGGTCTGTGGCAAACCCCGAGAGAGACCCCTCCGAGGAGCTAGTGTCCGGTGTCGTCTCTTCAGCTGATGAAAAACCCTGGAACGTACTGGCTGACAGTGTGGGTGTGAAGAGCCAGTCGTCGAAATACTCTGCCGGCATAGGTCTGTGTGGGAAGAGTGCATGGAACTCGTCTTTAAGATAGTGCTCCTCCACGGCATAGCACGGTACCCACCTGTTGGCGCTGGCTGGGGTACCTTCCCTGGTGAGGAGGTATTCCACCCCCTCTTCCCCCCACCTCGAGTCCAAAATCTCCGTGACCTCGTTGAGTGGCGTCGCCCTCCGTGACCCCTCCCTCTTCGGAGATTCGTTAAGTGGGTCTGGCGCGTTCCCTGTCGCCTGAAACCTGTGGGGTTCCCTGTAGGGTGTGAGCACTGACCTATGAAAGACTGGGTGCATTCTGGAGCCCTCCGGGAGTGTCAACCGGAAGGCCACTGGATTGATTTGCGCCGCGACCTGGTAAGGTCCCAGCTGCTTGTGCTTGAGCTTCCTCTTAGCTAGCGTCCTGGCCGGCACTGCCTGGGCTGCTAACCAGACCCAGTCCCCCACCTGGATGTCCTCCCCGACCCTCCTGTGCTTGTCTGCCTGCATTTTGTAGGCGTGTTTCGCCAGTTCCAATTGCCTGCGGAGTTGCTCGTGGACCTCCTGTAACTCTGCTGCTAAGTGCTCTGCTCCCCTTGGCTCCCCCTCCCCCTTCGTCTCTAACCCCGGGAAAGTTCTGGGATGCCGCCCATTATTGGCGAAGAACGGTGTCACTCCTGTAGACCCGTGCTTCGTGTTGTTGTAGGCAAACTCGGCCAGCGGTAGGTAGTCCACCCAGGTCGAGGGTTGTTGATTGGCGTAGCATCGCAGGTACTGCTGCATGATGGCGTTGACCCTCTCCGCTTGTCCGTTGGTCTGTGGGTGTCGTGCCGACGCTAAGTTGATCTTGACGTTCAGGATGCCCAGCAGCTTCTGCCAGAAGCTCGAGATGAATTGGCGACCCCGGTCGGACAGGATGGACCGCGGCAGGCCGTGAGCTTTGAACACGTGGTCTATGAACAGCTTGGCGGTCTGTTCCGCTGTGGCCACCTTCGCGCACGGAATAAAGTGCGCCATCTTGGTGAACATGTCTACGACCACGAGCACCGCTGTTTTGCCTCGCGAGCTGGGCAGATCTGTGACAAAGTCCAGGGCCACTTTCTCCCACGGTTCACGCGGCGTCTGTAGGGGTTCTAGTAGACCCGCCGGCTTCCTGTGTACTGGCTTGGCCCTTTGGCAGGTGTCACACCTGGAGACGTAATCCGCGACTTCTCCCCTCACCTTGGGCCACCAAAAGTCTCTGGTTACTAATTCCGCCATCTTGTCCTTGCCGAAGTGCCCAGCGCTGGGCGCGTCATGTAGCTGCTGCAAGACTTTCGCGCGGAGGTCGTCTCCGGGCACGTAGAGAGCCCCTCTGCGGATGAGCAGTCCGTCTCGTATCTGGAACTCGTCGTCCTTCGCTGTGCCTTTTCGCACCTCCTCCATCTTGGATTGTGCGAACGAATCCGTCTGCAGCGCTCGACGCACCGCGTCCAGGTCCACGGCAGCTGAAGCGCATGCCCACGCTTTCGGTGCGAAAATGTGCTTGGCCGCCACCGGCGCCGCTTCCTCGAGATACTGCGGCTTCCGGGATAGTGCATCCGCCATGACGTTGTTGTCTCCCGGGATGTATTCTATCCGGAAATCGAAATCCGCAAAGAACTCCGCCCAGCGAATGTGTCTCTGGTTCAGGAACCGCGCCGTGCGCCAGTACTCCAGGTTCTTATGGTCCGTGCGGACTTGCACTGTGTGTCTGGCTCCGACGAGGAAGTGCCGCCACGCCTTGAAAGCTGCATGAATGGCCAGCAACTCCCTGTCCCAGATGGTGTAGTTCTGTTCCGCCTTGCTGAGTTTCCTGGAGTAGAATGCGCACGGCCTCCATTCCCCTTGCGGATCTTGCTGCAACAGGACGGCCCCCACCGCTCTGTCCGAGGCGTCCGTCTCAACCCTCATTGGTCTGCTGGGGTTTACATGTAGCAGCTGTTCTTCAGACGCGAAGAGACGCTTGAGTCTCCGAAAGGACTGCTCCGCCTGGTCCGTCCAGGTGAACTTCTTCTTCTTGGAGCTGAGGGTGTCCGTGATGGCCGCCGTCTCCTTCGCGAACCCTTTGATGAACTTGCGATAAAAGTTGGCGAAGCCAACGAACTTCTGGACCTCCTTCCGATTGCGCGGGCTCTTCCAGTCCAACACCGCGCGGACCTTGGTGCTGTCCATGGCGAGTCCCTTGTCGGACAGCTTGTAGCCCAGGAAATCCACCTCCGTCATGTCGAACTGGCACTTCTCTAATTTGGCGTAAAGTCTGTGCTCCCGTAGCCTCTGCAGGACCTCCTTGACGTCCCTCTCGTGAGCCTCCTGCGATTCCGAGAAGACCAGGATGTCGTCCAGGAAGCAAACGCACTTCTTGTAGAGGAGTCCCGCTAACACGTGATGCATGAAAGCTTGGAAGGTATGGGAGCCATTTTGCAGACCAAAAGGCATTACGCAATATTCATAGGTGCCTAAAGGTGTAAACATGGCTGTCTTCCACTCATCGCCCTCCCGCATGCGTATAAGGTTGTACGCCCCTCGTAGATCCAACTTGGTGAAGATCCGTCCCTTCCTCACCGTCGCGAGCAGGTCGTTGATCTTGGGCATGGGGAATGCTGCGGGCTTTGTTTTGGAATTTATGATCCTATAATCAACTATGAGCCTGCGTTGGGGCGTGTCCTTCTTCTTCACGAAAAACACGGGACTGCCCCCCACTGCTTTAGATTCTTGGATGAACCCCCGCTGCAAGTTGTGATCTATGAACTCCCTGAGTTCTTGCAGTTCGTCTTCAGACATGGAATACAGTTTCCCAGTCGGCAGCGTCGCTCCCGGCAGGAGGTCAATCTTGCAGTCGTAAGGCCTGTGGGGAGGCAGGTTATCCGCTTCCCTCTCGCAGAAGACCTCCAAAAACTCCTTGTACTTGTTGGGTACCGCTTGCACCATGCCTAGGTGTAACTGCAGTTCATCCTCTTGCCCCTCCTCCTCCTGGCGGGTCTGGATGCAGTGTTCTGCGCAGTAGGAGGAGCAGAAGGTCAATTGCCGCTGGTACCATGCTAATGCCGGGCTGTGCCTATCCAGCCAACTCATACCCAACACTATGGGCATGTCTGACAGGTGGGTGACGTTGAAGCTGATGACTTCGCGGTGGTTTCCAATATGCATCACCATCGGTGGTGTTTGCTGTACCACCTCTCCTCCAAGTAGCTTCCTGCCATCGACCGTGACGACGTTTAGGGGCATCGTGGCTGGCATGAGTGCTATGCGATGTTGCTTGATAAAGTCCACTCCTATAAAGTCTGCGTTGCTCCCAGAGTCAATGGTTATTGGTACTTGCATGGTGTGCCCAGTGGGCAACTGGAGCGATGCGGTGAGTTGCACCACTGGTTTGGGTGGGAGGGGGTCTGTGGGCTGTAAAATCTCTGGGGACTGCTTCACTGACTTGCCTGGTTGGGCCCCAGTGGCTCTGTTTCCAACCAGGCGTCTTCTTCCCCCTGCGGCTGTTTCGGCTGCTGACTTGTTCCCTTTACTGTTGCTGAGGCTGCAGTGTGCTTCTGGAGCCTCTGGGGACACTCTTTGGCCATGTGCTGAGCACTGTCGCAGATGTAGCACTTCCTGGTCCCTCTAGGAGCCTTCGCCTTGACTGCTCCCGGTGTTTGGGCTCTGCTGGCAGTCTGAGCCCTGGCACCACCAATCTCCATCGGCTCTTCTCCCCTTCCCAAAGGAGGCATGGACAGCGCCCGCCCCGCCTCTCTGGGAAAGAAAGGGGTTGTCCTGGCTGGGCTGCTTGCCTTACGTCCTTCCTCCCTGCTCCAAGGGCGTCCTTCCAGGCGCACACCAATCGCCAACGCTCTTTGGGCAACTTCTTGGGTACTTTGCGGTCGTTCCCCTCTTGCCAGCTCATCTTTCACCTCTCCACTTAGCCCCTCCCAGAACAGGTCTCTGACAGCAATAGAGTCCTTCTCCCAGCCCAGCACGTTCAATAAGGCAAAAAAGCGTGAGTGATATTGCCTCACCGTCGCTTTCCCTTGCTGTAATCCATGCATTTCCCTCCGAACAACATCTACATCTACCGTAGATTTAAAGCAAGCGTCCATAGCTTTGATAAATGCATCGGAATCTTTGAGGGCGGGGTCTTCTTCGCGCCACAAATTCCGCAGCCACGCTTTTGCTTCCCCATGCAAATGAGTGATTATGAAGCCCACTTTCTCTTCCTCATCTCTAAAGTCCTTCCGAAGCAAATTGAGCGCGTAAACCACGTCAGCTCTGAAGTTAGGGTATTGCTGCAGGTTCCCATCGAAGTGGGCTACTAGGCTGCCCCCCCTCTTCCCGAGGCCAACTCCCTCCGGTTTGGGTCCTGGCAGCCCCTCTTTCCCCCAACGGTCCCACCTTGCCTGCAGATCCCGGCAGAGCGCTACTGCTTCTTCTTCTCTTTTCCTGGATGCTGCTACTTCTGCGTAAAGCGTCGTCACTGCTTCTTGCAGTTCTTTCACCTGGCTCTCTGTAGCCATCTTTGCCTATCTTCGTGAACTTGCAAAACACCAAGTCTTGCCCCTCGCTGCACCAACTCACGCTGCGAGGTTTTTATAAGAGACGGAGCATACTGTCAGAGCTACCCTAGGTCCCAGCTCACAAAGGACCAATGCTGCTTCGTTGTTAAGTATAAAAGTCTTTATTGAAGTTCAGTTTCACTTCCAGAGCCGCAGCGCGCAGCCCCACGTCTAAAGTGTCAGACCACTGATGCTCCGTCTGAGTCTCCTCCCCTTGACACCAATTTAAGATTCTAGCCTTGCTCCACCTTCTCCGCTGCTCCTTCCTCCTCTGGGTCCGCCTGCCCGCCGGGGTTCCGCCCTTTCTAGCCTCTTCTCCCGCTGATTCCCCTGAGCCTTCTCCCTCCCTCCGGCGGGCTTTAGGAGCTGGTTCCCCATCCGGGTCTCCTGCTGTTCCGCGCGCCTGCACATTTGAACTTGGCGCGCGCGCGCAGCCAGCAGCTTTCCTCCTGACCGTTCCACTGCTGCTGTCACTGCTTCCCCCATCGGGGGGGCTAGCTGCAACTGACCTCCCCTCCGTTGGAGGCGTGGTCAGCCCTGACTCCCTCTCTGGAGGAGACACTGCCCCTGACACATGTGACTCCTCCCCCCCACTACGCTCTGGTGGGGAAACTGGTCCCGATCCTCCACTGCTGCTTTGGGGTTCCCCTCTGGCTCCTTGTTTCTGGTGCGTCCCCCCTGGGACCCCCCTTGCCCTGACCATCGGCGCCCCCTTCTGGGAATCTTCTGATTCGCTGGAGAAGCTCATGGAATCTCTCGGGCCACTGTCATACTCCCCTACGCTGCCCTCGGATTCTTCCCCTTCGCTCTCCCAATTCTCTCTCCCCAGTGCTCCTGCTCCTGATTCCCTGACAATACGTTTAACACATTTTTTATAGGATGGCCTATGTATCTTCCCTTAACAAATCCATATTGATCTTCCTTAATTATTTTAGGTAGTACCTTTTCCAGTCGCCTTGCCAGGATCTTTGTAAATATCTTATAGTCTTGATTTAATAGGCTAATTGGTCTGTATGACTCCACCTCTGTAGGGTCCTTTTGCGGTTTTTCAATCACTACTATTTCCGCTAGTTTCCAAGTGTCTGGGGCTTTCCCCCCTTCTAAGATATTATTAAATACTTTTTAAAGTTCTGAGCCCAGGATATCAATTGTTTCTTTATAAAAGTCTGCCGTAATTCCATCTAATCCTGGGGATTTCTTACTTTTAAATGATTTAACTACATTCTCTATTTCTTCCAAAGAAATTTCCTCCTTCAGTCTTACTCTATCACTTTCTTCGATTTTAAACCCCAAACTTTCCCTACTAATATTTTTATTTTCTTCTTTATATAAAGATTGATAGAATTCTGCAAATGCTTTCCTTATTTCTCTAGAGCTTTGTGTAAGTATTTTCCTTCTGGTCTTAATGGCCTTCACCCTCTGTTTATCCCTTCTTTTTTTAAAATAGTTTGCCAGTCTCTTATATGATCCTATTGAGGTTCTCTGAAAATCATTTTTGATCATATTATCTCTCTTCCACACTGCAACTATATCCAGCTCATCCAATTCCTGTTTTAACTTTCTTAACTGCTCCTGTCTGCTCCTTAGAAATTTAACCTGTTGCTGTTGTTGCAAAATTTCAATCTCTTTAATTTTTTCCTGTCTCCCCGAGTACCAGTTCTTCTTAATCGCAATCTCTTTCAGTATACAATGTCCTCTTATAACAGCTTTGAAAGCGTCCCATACTACCGGGATCTCGGCCGAACCATTGTTCTCTTTAAAATACCAACCAATTTGTTTTCTGATATATTCCCTGTCAATCTCTTTTGCCATTATTAGGTTATTGTACCGCCATCGCCTGCTTTTTCCATCCTCTTCCAGTCCCAGCTCCACAAATAGTGTAGCATGGTCTGAAATCCATATTCCCATAGTCTTTGCTGTTCTAACACTGATTTCATTCCCTTCTTTAATTAGCACGTAGTAAATATAAGAGAAAGTCTTATGTCTGTTAGAGAAGAAGGTAGGTTTGGTGTTGGGGTTTCCCCTCTCAAAAACATCCTTTAATCCCCATTTAGATAATCTGAAAGTACTATTGTCCTTTATATTCCAATTACCGTATTTTTCACTCTATAGGACACACTTTTTCCCCTCCAAAAATGAAGGGGAAATGTGTGTGTGTCCTATGGAGCGAATGCAGGCTTTTGCTGAAGCCTGGAGAGCGCTCCAAAGGCTTGCGGATAGCAGCCTGAAGCCTGAAGCCCGGGGAGCGCAGCACCAACTCCCGCTGCGCGGATAGCAGCCTGTTCCCCCGCCCCCAGCCCCGCAAGCTCCGGGAACGGCGGTGAGGTTGCGTGCAATCTTGCCGCCACTCCTGAACCTGTTTTGGGGGCTGGGACTGGGGCTGGGGTCGGGGGAAGCTCGGGCTTCCCCAGCCCCGCGGCTAAAAAAGAAGCCAAGACAGCGAGCGGGATCCATCCCGCTTGCTGTCTTGGCTTCTGCCAAAGCCGCACGCAGCCTCTCCCGGCTGGAGAGGTTGTGCGTGGCTAAAGAGGAAGCCAAGACAGCCAGCGGGATGGATCCTGCTCGCTGTCTTGGCTTCTTTGCTCTTTGGGGCTGGGGGTGGGGGAAGAATTTTTTTTTCTTTATTCCCCGCCTAAAAACTGTCACGGCTAAAATTGCCGCTGTTTCTTTAATGCTTAAAAAAGCTGGGTCAGCATGAGTCAGTGACCTGCACTGGGTTGTATATATATACAGTGAGAAATGTTGGTTGGTTGGGTTGGTTGGTTGGTTAGTGAAAGCTGGTAGTGTTGGTGTGTACAGTAGGTCAGTCGCTTTTGCACAAAGACTTTTAATAATAAAAGCAGAAAGTACTCTGCAAGGATAATTTTCTCATGGACTCTTTTATGCTGACAAGGGTCCGAGGACCAGGCTGAGGCAACAAAGGGAGGTCAGGACCCTTTGTTGTTGTTGTTTTTACAAACACTGACAGGTTATGGGCCCAGTGTTTCTGAGCATGTGCAAAGTGCAAAACGACTGACAGCATCTGAGCAGGGAGCTGGTGAGTCCTGGTCGTGTATGGAGCCAGTGGCTGTGCGTTGGAGCAGTTGGTGGCAAGCTGTAACTGTCTGCAGCGATGCTGGAGCGGCTAGGATCTGAGGATCAGGAAAGCACTCAGCATTGGCTACTGGAACAGTTTGAACTGCTAGAAGACCACAGTAGGTGACTCACAGAGTGGCTACACCAGTTGCAGAGCCAGGCGGGACCTGAGGGTCAACAGAGGCAGCAGCTAGAAGCCGGTGAGTGCCAGCCAGGACCATCCAGTTGGACTCTAAAGAGAGAGTCAGGAGAGATTCCTGGAGGCCCCACAGAAGGGGCTCAGCAAGCACCAGCAGAGATGGCAGATTTCCAGTCTTCCCAAGTTGTAAATATTGGGAGATGCATCCCTTTTGAACTTCTCTCAGAGAGCAACTGGCTGAGTTGGTCAATTAAAATGCAGCAGTTGTTAAGGAGAGATGGACTGTGGGATTGTGTTGAAACTGAGGTTTTGAAACGGGACTCTGCTGAGAAAAAACGGCTGGATGAAAGGGCTCGTGCCCAAATTATGCTGTGTTTGAGCAACTCCCATTTATTGCATGTAGCAAATGCCAGCACAGCGTTTGAGTGCTGGAATTTATTAAGGGCAATGCATGTCAGAGAAACTGCTGGAACTATAATTTCTCTGACCAGAAGGCTGTTCAGGACTGTTATGAAAGAAGGTGAGAATTTGGCAACTCATCTTCAAATGCTGAAATCTCTGTTTCTTCAACTACAGCAGAGAGGTAAGTGTTACGATGAGACTGACCAAACCTACATTATCCTTTCAAGTTTGCCTGAAAGCTGGTTGCCCGTGATTAACAGCATGGTGAGTATGCGTCCCCGAGATCTGACCCTTGAGTATGTGGTTGGAAGATTGACCGAAGAAGCAGAAAGAAGGTCAGATAGACAGGCTGAACTCCAAGAGCGGAGGAGTTACAGCCAAGGGGGCCAGCAGCAGAATCTGCCAATGGAGCAACGCCAAGGTTTGGACTTGGCCATGGCGGTGAGCAGATGCTATAGATGCAACCAACCTGGGCATCTCCAACATCAATGCAGGGCTAGACTTCCAGGAGACGACGTGGAGCAGACAGCAATCGATGCAGAAACGTAAGCAGAAGGGGTTCTCTTCAGGGAAGAAGAACACACGCTCTGCTCAGTTTGTGTCTGCATTTTCTCGAGAGGAGAGAAAGATACCTCGAGGAACATGGTTGCTGGACTCTGGCAGCAGCAGGATTATCTGCAACAGTCGGGAGGACTTTAAGACCCTGGGGAAGCCAGCCAATGGAAAAGACTCAATCTATCTTCCTGATGGTGGTAGAAGCAAGATTGGTGGCCAGGGAACATGTTCCCTGCAGTGCTTGTGAGGAGAATCAGAACTTACAGGGTTAAACAGTTCTGTGTGACGTCTCACATTCTGAGGCGTGGTTATGTTCACATACGGGAATCTTTCTTTGTGTGTGAGTTTTTCCTTTCGTTTTTGGCTGAGAGACGAAAGGATGCCTGCTCTCTCGCCGGGCTGATTTATGATGTTTTCCTTCTCATTAAAGACTGTTGGAGATTAGCAAGAGGCTTGCATTCAGTCTGATTTATTATCCACACACAAGGCAACAGTTTCTGCCGCTGCAAAACTCTGCTAAGGACTTTGCTAAGAGAGCTAAGGGAGCTCAAGTTTTTTCTATCAGCACAGACGTCCATCGGCACAGCAGAAGCGTGCCGGGCGCCATCTTATCTCACAGTGCTTGAACACTACTCTACCAGAGACTCTGTCAGCAGTTTGGACTATTGTTTACTGTGTGTAAGCTGTTTGATTAATGCAGGATATAGTGTTAAGTTCACGCAGGATGGTTGTCTGATAAAGAATGGAACTCAGGTATGTGGCCATGCGAAGATGCAAAATGGGTTATATGTAATGCAGGACAAGCCTGTTAAAGCAGCCCAGGTGGTTCAGGATAATTTGCCAGTTCATAAGGGGTGTGTACATGAACTGCACAGGAAACTGGGTCACGCAAATTTCCGTGTGCTTTCAGAGATGCAAAAGGTGTGCAAAAATCTAAAAGTAAATAGCTGTAACTGTTTCCTAGATTGCAATGTATGTAAAATGGCGAAATCTAAGAGGAAGCCTGTGGCTTCTAAAAGTGACAGAGTATCTAAAGAGGTTTTAGAACTTGTCCATTGTGACGTGATAGGCCCTTTTCCACAGAGAAGTGAAGGGTGCGCCAGATATGCTTTTCTGGTAATAGATGATAAATTACGTTTTAGTTGGTTGTTTTTGTTAAAGCAGAAATCTGAGTGTTTCCCCACATTCAGAGAATGGGTTGCCCAAGCTGAAAAGCTCTTCGCTCGCCCTGTCGTGCAGCTGCAAACAGATAGGGGCGGAAAATTTCTGAACAAACAATTTGGGGCATGGTTGCGAAGTAAGGGGATCACTCACCGTTTAACCCTTATAGCCCTGCTGAAAATGGTCTGTGTGAAAGACGTGGGGCTGCAATACAGTCAGTAAAGGACTGTCTGCTAGTGGATGCAGGATTGGGTCACAACCATAGGCTGTGGGGCGAGGCTTTCCTTACAGCAAACTTTTTGATTAACAGAACCTGGTCTAGCTCTATAAAAGATATTCCTTATCGTGTATTGTTTGGGAAAGAACCAGAGTGGACAATGCTCCATAACTAGGGTTCTTGGGCACATGTAAATATCCCCAAAGCTCAGCGCCAAAAAGGGGGTGCTAGAGTGCAGAGACTGTGATTTGTGGGATATCAGCCCTATGGCAAAGGATGGCGTTTCAGTTTACGCCCAGGACGCGTGGTTCTGTCACGAAGCACAGACTTTGCTGACCAGGACAGATGGACTGCGATCCATGCCAACCCAGATTGCCTACTGCCCCTGCAAGTAAGAGAAGAAGTTTCTTCTCAGCCATTGGCAACACAGGAACAGGATGAGGAGGAGGCACAGATTTCCCCAAAAGATGTGGCAATAGATAATACTTCTCTAGAGGAAGAGGAAGAAGAGCCAGAGATAAGGGGGGGGAGAAGAAGTAGTTGTGCCTAGGCGCTCCCAGCGTTCAAGCAAGGGTGTACCTCCTCAGCGTTTGACCCTAGGAGGAGTGAGAGTATGCAATGTGAGTTGTGTGGAACCACAAAGTTATAATGAAGTCTTAGACTTACCCCCGGGGAACGTGCTTTGTGGGAACAAGCTATGAAAGAAGAAATGGACTCTTTTAAACATAACAAAGTGTTTGAGGTCATAATGCCACCACCTGGTGGCAGAGTGGTGTCATGCAAGTGGGTTTATAAAAGGAAAACCCTTGCATCTGGGGAACCACGTTTTCGAGCCAGATTAGTAGCCAGAGGGTTCACTCAGATTAAAGGGGAGAGTTATGATGAAGTGTTTTCTCCCACTGTAAAGAGTGAAACTTTTCGTTTAATGCTCTCCATTGCTGCTGTAAGACAACTAGTAGTGCACCATTTTGATGTTGATGCTGCATATCTGCATGCAAATTTAGACCATGAAGTGTTAATGAGACAACCCCCTGAGTTTGAAGAGGGGAATGGTGCAGTCTGGCGTTTGTAAAAGGCTGTTTATGGTCTCAAACAAAGTGGAAGGTGTTGGAACCAGTGTTTAAATGAAGCCCTTGTAAAACTTGGTTTTAAAAGGAGTGTGGCTGATCCATGCCTGTACACCAAGGGGACAGGCAACAAATATATAATGTTCTTAGTCTTTGTTGATGATTTGCTTGTAGCAGGGAGTTCCACAGATGAGATCCAGAAGCTCACAAGTCAGCTGGAAAAGAGGTTTAAGCTTAAAGCCTTAGGACCTGTAAGCAATTACTTGGGAGTAGAAGTAAGGCAGGAAGCTGATGGAAGCTTCCTATTGAGCCAGAAAGAGAAAATTCTTCGTTTGATAGAGCAGTTTGGCATGGAAAACTGCAAGCCAGTTCAGACTCCCATGACACCAGATTTCCCAAAGACAGTGTGTGATGATGAATTTGATCAGCCTGAGTTGTATCACTCAAAAATAGGATCACTGTTGTATTTAAGCCAGTGGTCAAGGCCATACATTGCATGTGCTACAAATGTTCTGAGCCAACGTGTATCTAAACCCAGTACTGCCGATTGGTGTGCTTTGAAAAGGCTTATCAGATATCTAAAGGGGATATTAAATGTATGTTTGAAGATATCTAGTACACAAGATGGAAAAAACTAGAAGTATTTGTTGATGCGGACTGGGGAAGCTGTGTAGCTACTAGAAAATCTACAAGTGGAATGGTTATGATGTTTGCCAATTCCATAATTGGATGGAGGTCAAAGAAGCAAGGATTTGTTGCGACCTCATCCTGTGAGGCAGAATATGGGAGCCTGTCGCTAGCATGCAATGAAATCATGTGGTTTATAACAGATACTAAAAGATCTAGATTGTAAAGTAGATTTATCTATCCAAGTGTATGAAGATAGCCAATCGTGCATTGCATTAGTGGGCTCGGAAGATGATGGGATGCTGGATGCTATGAGATGATGGGATGCTGGATGCTATGATCCTATACACGACTGTGGCCTGATGGGAAGTCTTGCTCTCACGCTTCGCTCCTGCACATAATGCTGCACAAACCGTCCTAATACTAAAACATTCCTAGAATGTTCAGTTCATATTGAGTTCGTACCTGACTTGTTCTTAATGCATAGTTGACCACATCTACGGATGAATGCTATATCAATCACTAGTAAAAGTTTAATAAGGAGGTTTTCACGCCTGTCCAGTCCTGTGCTCCCTTTCCCAGCCTTTAATCTATCGGTGATTAATGCCTATATGCAACCCTTTGCTTTGTACTTGTGTTGACCAATCAGCAATAAGCACATATGTGGCAATGCTGTAATACTCAATAAAAGAGGCTCCTTGAGACTTGCTCAAGAGATGCCTCCCAGATGACACTCGCTACCTGTCTGTCGTTATTTCAACCCAACAGGAAATAATGAAATCCGCATCAAAACATATTGCTATCCGTCATGTGAATGTTAAAGATTGTGTACAGAATGGGGTAATCAAACTGGAGTATTGTCAGTCACAAGATAATATTGCTGATTTGTTTACCAAGCCTTTGCCAGCAACATGTCATAATGAATTGATGACAAAACTGGGTTTATGTATATAGTGTATGTATGTATTGTATGTATGTATGTATTGTTTCTGTTGAGTTTTTTCACATTTAAGAAACAGAAGGGGTGTCACGGCTAAAATTGCCGCTGTTTCTTTAATGCTTAAAAAAGCTGGGTCAGCATGAGTCAGCGACCTGCACCGGGTTGTATATATATATATATATATACACAGTGAGAAATGTTGGTTGGTTGGTTAGTGAAAGCTGGTAGTGTTGGTGTGTACAGTTGGTCAGTCGCTTTTGCACAAAGACTTTTAATAATAAAAGCAGAAAGTACTCTGCAAGGATATTTTTCTCGTGGACTCTTTTATGCTGACAAGGGTCCGAGGACCAGGCTGAGGCAACAAAGGGACGTTAGGACCCTTTGCTGTTGTTTTTTTGACAAAAACTAGGTGCGCCCTATGGTCCGGTGCGCCCTATGGAGCGAAAAATACGGTAAAGTCTAGGTCCCAGCTCACAAAGGACCAACGCTGCTTCGTTGTTAAGTACAAAAGTCTTTATTGAAGTTCAGTTTCACTTCCAGAGCCGCAGCGCGCAGCTCTATGTCTCAACTGTCAGACCGCCGATGCTCCGTCTGAGTCTCCTCCCCCTTGACACCAATTTAAGATTCTAGCCTTGCTCCACCTTTTCCGCTGCTCTTTCCTCCTCTGGGTCCGCCTGCCCGCCGGGGTCTCGCCCCTTCTAGCCTCCTCTGAGGCTGATTCCCCTGAGCCGTCTCCCTCCCTCCGGCGGGCTTTAGGAGCTGGTTCCCCATCCGGGTCTCCTGCTGTCCCGCGCGCCTGCACATTTGAACTTGGCGCGCGCGCGCAGCCAGCAGCTTTCCTCCTGACCGTTTCACTGCTGCTGTCACTGCTTCCCCCTTCGGGGGGGCTAGCTGCAACTGACCTCCCTTCCGTTCCTCCACTCTCCGATGGAGGCGTGGTCAGCCCTGACTCCTTCTCTGGAGGAGACGCTGGCCCTGACACATGTGACTCTTCCCCCCCACTACGCTCTGGTGGGGAAACTGGTCCCGATCCTCCACTGCTGTTTTGGGGTTCCCCTCTGGCTCCTTGTTTCTGGTGCGTCCCCCCTGGGACCCCCCTTGCCCTGACCATCGGCGCCCCCTTCTGGGAATCTTCTGATTCGCTGGAGAAGCTCATGGAATCTCTCGGGCCACTGTCATACTCCCCTACGCTGCCCTCGGATTCTTCCCCTTCGCTCTCCCATTCCTCTCTCCTCATTGCTCCTGCTCCTGATTCCCTGACACATGTCCATGACTATGAGTTGGGCCAAACTTATTCAGGGACAGCCCCATAGAGGCCATGCTTTCCACGAAGTCCCAAGCAGCCCCTTGTAAGGTTGTGTTGGCATGGATGTTAAAATCCCCTAGGACAACCATACTAGGTGTCTCCAGGAGAACATCCACCATGACCTGAAGCAGCTCGGGCAGGGAATCCTTGGTGCAGCGGGGAGGTCAGTACACCAAAAGGAATCCTGTAGTGCTCCTATTGCCCAACTTCCAGAACATGCACTCAGAGAACTGGGTCTTCCCAGTAGGACGCCTGGTGCAAGTTAGTGACTTCCTAAAAATCACTGCAAACCCCCCCCCCCCCCATCCACATGACCTGGGTTGCTGTGTGTAAGGGGAACCTGGTGGACAAGCAGCAGCTAGGACAGGCCCATCTGCTTCATCCAACCAAGTCTCTGTTACACATGCCAGGTCAAGTCCTCCATCCACGATCAAGTCATGGATGGTAGTGGGCTTATGAATCATTGACCTAACATTGCACAGCAACACCTTCAGGTCATGTGGGTTTCCCTTGTTCAGCGCAAATATAACATTGAATCACAATGGTATAAAATAACTCAGCAAGCTGACATTTATCAAGAGTTAAACAAAGGTTAGTGTACTAAATATTTCCAATTCTAGGTAGTTTGCTATTGGAGAAATACCATATATGATTATAAAAATCTAAAGCAAAAATTATTTAAAAATATGATTTCATTTCTAGATCAGACAGACAAGATTTCTTCTACTATATACCTTTTTCTTTATCATATACACACAAAGCTTCTATTTTTAAACAGGAAAACTTTTTGTAACCTAAGGTCTATTATACAAATCCATACAGATGTTCATTTTGTTACAGTTCTGTTAAATTGTATACAGATTATAAAGATTCCAAGTTTTTGAGAGCGTTTGCAGATGACCTAGTATTAACTTTACAAGAGCCAGACACTAGTACGAGAAGAGTTTTAGAGTTAATACAAGTATTTGGTCAAGTAGCAGGCTTTAAGTTGAACAAACAGAAAACGAAAGTACTGGATAAAAATCTAACAGTTGCTGAAAGAGAGAAGTTCCAGAGTGAAACTGGTTTAATGGTAGCAAAGAAGGTGAAATACCTGGGGATTAATTTGACATCTAAGAATGTGAACCTATTTAAAGATAATTATGAGAAATGTTGGACAGAAGTGAAGAAAGATCTAGAAATATGGTCAAATTTGAGACTTTCCTTGTTAGGCCGAATTGCTGTTATTAAGATGAATGTTTTGCCGAGAATGTTATTTTTGTTTCAAACACTGCAGATTGTGGATAAAATGGATTGTTTCAAGAGGTGGCAAAAAGACATATCTAGATTTGTCTGGCAGGGCAAAAAGCCCAGAATAAAATTTAAGATACTAACTGATGCAAAAGAAAGAGGGGGGTTTGCCCTGCCGGACTTAAAATTGTATTATGAATCAGCGGCTTTTTGCTGGCTGAAAAACTGGCTGCTTCTTGAAAACACAGACATTTTGGATTTGGAAGGGTTCAATAACAGATTTGGCTGGCATGCATATATATGGTATGACAAGGTTAAAATCCATCAAGGTTTCAAAAACCATATTGTTAGGAAAGCATTATATAATGTTTGGATTCGGTATAAAGACTTGCTGGAAAATAAAACCCCTAGGTGATTGTCACCAATGAAAGCTAAGGAAGTGAAAAAACTCAATATGGAATCCAAATGGCCAAAATATTGGGAAATTATAGAGCATGAGGAGGGAAAAGTGAAATTGCAGAGTTATGAGAAATTGAAGTCTAAAGTAAGAGACTGGCTTCATTATTACCAGATAAATGAAGTCTTCAAACACGACAGGAAAATTGGCTTCCAGGTGGAGAGGTCAAAATTAGAAACAGAGCTTTTGGAACCCAATACTAAGAATCTGTCAAGAATGTATAACTTGCTGTTGAAATGGAATACACAGGATGAGATGGTTAAATCAGCTATGATTAAATGGGCACAAGACATTGGTCATGACATTATGTTTGCTGACTGGGAACAGTTATGGACTACCGGTATAAAGTTTACGGCATGTAATGCCTTAAGAGAGAACATTATGAAAATGATTTATAGGTGGTACATGACCCCAGTCAAGCTTGCAAAAATCTATCATACGCCCAATAATAAATGTTGGAAATGTAAGGAAACGGAAGGTACTTTCTACCACCTTTGGTGGACGTGCCCAAGGATCAAGGTCTTCTGGGAAATGATTTATAATGAAATGAAAAAGGTGCTTAAATGCACTTTCGTGAAGAAACCAGAGGCCTTTCTCCTGGGCATGGTAGGCCAATTGGTGTCAAGGAAAGATAGGACGTTTTTTATGTATGCGACAACAGCAGCAAGAGTTCTTTTAGCAAAGTATTGGAAGACACAAGAGCTACCCATGCTGGAAGAATGGCAGACAAAGGTGATAGACTACATGGGACTGGCTGAGATGACTGGCAGAATCCGCGACCAAGGGAAAGAGACGGTGGAAGAAGATTGGAAGAAATTTAAAGTTTATCTTAAGAACTGCTGTAAAATTAATGAGTGTTAAAATGTCATGGGTAATGCAAAATAGAATTGCAGTGACAAACAATTGGATAAGAGAAAAAGGACTAAAGAAAGTGAATTATAAGTAATTGAAATTAGGGGTTGCTGGGAAACTTTAAAATAGGGATGCAGAAAAGGGAGGTATGGGGAAGTCGTTGAAACAAGCTTTAAGAAAAAGAGGTTAAGAAATTATACGTGTTTATATGTTTGTTTGTTTATGTATTGTTTTGTATTGTCTTTTAATATGTGTTGGAAAATTAATAAAAATTTATATAAAAAAAATAAAAAATAAAATAAAGATTCCAAGTTTTTTATGTTCCTCCATGAGTCTATTATTTACTAAATTGGTGAGTTTTGCCATTACTGCATATTCTGATAGTTTCTCTTTCCATGCATCTATTTCCGGACATAAGTCAGATTTCCATATGTTAGCCAACACCACTCTGACTGCTGTGGTCATATAACTAAATAGTTCCACTGATGATTTCACAATACAGTAGCTGAAGGAGTCAATTCCAACTGCATAGTTTTGGGGTCCAATGCAATTTTAGGGTTTGTTTTTTTTTTACATTTTTTGCATTTCAAAATGAACTTTTCTCCAAAACTTTTTGGTCTTTTCACAGGTCCACCATAAATGAAAAAAGGTTCCTTGAGGTCTATGACATTTCCAGCAACGTCCATTCATTTCATTATTCATCTTCTGTATGTCTTTCAAAGTTATATACCATTGAAAGTGTCGAGATCTCCGCTCGGCCAAGCTGATAAAGCTCATTTTCCTCCGGCCGAGTCCTTCAGAATCGCCTCCCGACGTGATCAACGACCTGAGCCTTTGATGAGGCCTCAGGCACATTCCCATCCAGCAGAGTTTCCAGCACAAGGAAGTGATGAGATTTATGGCTACATCACTATGGTTTATTTCTTACTACACAGACAGCAAAGAAATAAGCATCCTCTCTCTATGAAAGCAGAGAGCAACTGAAACAAACAAAGGAACAGGAAACCACTAACTTTAAAAAAGAAAGAATTATTGTGTTTTGTAAAAAAAATCCAATAAAAGGGGGGAGACAACACCTGTTGTTGTTTAGTCGTTTAGTCGTGTCCGACTCTTCGTGACCCCATGGACCACAGCACACCAGGCACTCCTGTCTTCCACTGCCTCCCGCAGTTTGGTCAAACTCATGCTGGTAGCTTCGAAAACACTGTCCAACCATCTCATCCTCTGTCGGTACCCTTCTCCTTGTGCCCTCCATCTTTCCCAACATCAGGGTCTTTTCCAGGGAGTCTTTTCTTCTCATGAGGTGGCCAAAGTATTGGAGCCTCAGCTTCACGATCTGTCCTTCCAGTGAGCACTCAGGGCTGATTTCCTTCAGAAAGGATAGGTTTGATCTTCTTGCAGTCCATGGGACTCTCAAGAGTCTCCCTCCAGCACCATAATTCAAAAGCATCAATTCTTTGGCGATCAGCCTTCTTTATGGTCCAGCTCTCACTTCCATACATCACTACTGGGAAAACCATAGCTTTAACTATACGGACCTTTGTTGGCAAGGTGATGTCTCTGCTTTTTAAGATGCTGTCTAGGTTTGTCATTGCTTTTCTCCCAAGAAGCAGGCGTCTTTTAATTTCGTGGCTCCTGTCACCGTCTGCAGTGGTCATGGAGCCCAAGAAAGTAAAATCTCTCACTGCCTCCATTTCTTCCCCTTCTATTTGCCAGGAGGTGATGGGACCAGTGGCCATGATCTTTGTACTTTTTGATGTTGAGCTTCAGACCATATTTTGTGCTTTGTTATTAGCAGTGCTTTCTAAGGCCCATTTGACTTCACTCTCCAGGATGTCTGGCTCAAGGTCAGCAACCACACTACCTGGGGTGTACGAGACATCCATATCTTTCTGGTATAATTCCTCTGTGTATTCTTGCCACCTCTTCTTGATGTCTTCTGCTTCTGTTAGGTCCTTACCACTTTTGTCCTTTATTATAGTAATCTTTGAACAAAATGTTCCTTTCATATCTCCAATTTTCTTGAACAGATCTCTGGTTTTTCCCATTCTCTTGTTTTCCTCTATTTCTTTGCATTGCTCGTTTAAGAAGGCCTTCTTGTCTCTCCTTTCTGTTTTTTTGAAATCTGCATTCAGTTTCCTGTATCTTTCTCTATCTCCCTCGCATTTTGCTTGCCTTCTCTCCCCTGCTATTTGTAAGGCCTCGTTGGACAGCCACTTTGCTTTCTTGCATTTGCTTTTCATTGGGGTGGCTTTCTTGCTGCCTCCTGTATAATGTTACGAGCCTCCATCCATAGTTCTTCAGGCACTCTGTCCACCAAATCTAAATCCTTAAACCTGTTCCTCACTTCCACTGTGTATTCATAAGGGCTTAGGTTGTATCTTACTGGCCCAGTGGTTTTTCCTACTTTCTTCAGTTTAAGCTTGAATTTTGCTATAAGAAGCTGATGATCTGAGCCGCAGTCAGCTCCAAGTCTTGTTTTTGCTGACTGTATAGAGCTTCTCCATCTTTGGCTGCAGAGAATATAATCAATCTGATTTCGATGGTGCCCATCTGATGATGTCCATGTGTAGAGTCGTCTCTTGCGTTGTTGGAAAAGAGTGTTTGTGATGACCAGCTTGTTCTCTTGGCAGAACTCTATTAGCCTTTGCCCTGCTTCGTTTTGATCTCCAATGCCAAACTTGCCAGTTGTTCCTTTTATCTCTTGAATCCCTACTTTAGCATTCCAACCCCCTATGATGAGAAGAACATCCTTCTTTGGTGTCACTTCTATAAGGTGTTGTAAGTCTTCATAGAATTGGTCAATTTCAGTTTCTTCAGCACCAGTAGTTGGTGCATAAACTTGGATTACTGTGATGTTAAAAGGTCTGCCTTGGATTGGTATCGAGATCATTCTATCATTTTTGAGATTGCATCCCAGTACTGCCTTCGCCACTCTTTTGTTGACTATGAGGGCCACTCCATTTCTTTTACGGGATTCTTGCCCACAGTAGTAGATATGATGGTCATCCGAACTGAATTTGCCCATTTCCGTCCATTTTAGTTCACTGATGCCCAGGATGTCAATATTTATTCTTGCCATCTCATTTTTGACCACATCCAACTTACCAAGGTTCATGGTTCTTACATTCCAGGTTCCTATGCAATATTTTTCTTTACAGCATTGGACTTTCCTTTTGCTTCCAGGCATATCTGCAACTGAGCGACCTTTCGGCTTTGGCCCAGCTGCTTCATCAGCTCCGAATCTACTTGTACTTGTCCTCCGCTCTTCCTCAGCAGCATGTTGGACGCCTTCCTACCTGAGGGGCTCATCTTCCAGCGTCATAACTTTTATATGCCTGTTGTCTTTGTCCATGGAGTTTTCTTGGCAGGGTTACTGGAGTGGCTTGCCGGTTCCTGCTCCAGGTGGATCACATTTGGTCAAAACTCTCCACTATGACCTGTCCATCTTGGGTGGCCCTGCACAGCATAGCTCATAGCTTCTCTGAGTTATTCAAGCCCCTTCGCCACGGCAAGGCAGTGATCCATGAAGGGGAGACAACACCTACAATGTTCTAATGCTGCTTTTGACAGGTTTCTATATTAATTGTATTGCCATGTTTATTTTATATCCCATATTTTATTCCAAGCTGCTCAAGGTGCCGCTTATAGTTCTCCTTCCCGCTTTATGCTCAAAACAACCCTGTGAGGTAGGTTAGGCTGAGAGTGAAGTGACTGACTCTAGGACACCCAGTGAGCTTCATGGCTAAGTGCAGATTTGAAATTTGGTTTCCCAGACCCCTAGTTCAACACTCTAACCACAACACCACACTTTCATTTTGAATTGTAGTTTGGGGTATGGATTTTGTTTATCACTGTAGGGGGTGGCAGCTCTGGTAACTTATTTATTGGTAGTATTACCTTATGATTGTGTTGTGACTCTTTCTTTTGAAATATGCAAACCTCAGTAAAGAACTAATTTTTTAAAGTGTTGTGCACATCAACCTCCCCCGACCCTGGTGCCCTCCAGATGATTTAAAGAACAATTCTCGTTATCCTCAAAAGAACATGACTGTACACCAGGTTGCAGAAATCTGGTGTACCAGGGGGTGAGGATGCTATCCTGTATACTACTGTGTATTATTTATTCATTTGCCTATTATATTTATATCCCAGCTTTCTCTCAAGTTGGGATTCAACATTTTGAAGCAGCATTATAAAATACAAAGTCATAAAAACAAACTAGTTAGGAACAATAGTTTACAATACATCAGAACACATTTGGAACCAGTAATTGAAATCCTGTTTGTCTTGACAGCAGCCCAGTGGTCAGCATCGCCTGTACCTTAAGTTCACAAAGGCCTGTCTGAACAGGAAGGCCTTAGCCTGCTGGTGGAAGGATAACAAGGAGGGGGCTCATATAACCTGTCTTGGGAGGGAATCCTATCTGGGGGAGCAGCCACAGAAGGGGCTCTCTCTCCTGTCACCACCTAATGGGCTTCTGGTGTTGATGGGACAGAGAGAAGACAGTCTTTGCCAAGAAGGTGCATTTCAGAGCTTTTGGATGACAACGACCATGTTGGCTGGAGCTGATGGGAGTTGTAGTCCCAAATACCTGGAGGGCATCCATTTGGCTAAAGCTGCATAGCATCTTCTAGTATGTGACCTCATGTAGGTAAAACAGCACCACCTACCCACAACAGGCTTGGAAGAGCTTGAAGTTTTTCAAAAGTTTAAAACTAACTTTTTTTGGGGGGGAGTGATTGGACCCAGAGAGGGCAAAACAGCTCACTTAGGGTGAAATGTACACACTGAGCAAGGAATAATGACTGGCTTCTGAGAAGCAGGGAGGAGAAAATTTGGTGGTGGAAGGCAGTATCCTGGAAGAGAGGCTGTCTGGCAGAGTCCATACTGCAGCAGTTTGTTTCACTCTTGTATGAATAATAAGATTGGGGTATTCACAGTATTTTGCACATACACCCTCAATAATCCATAGAACAGCCCAGCAAGGTTACCCAGCCTTGTTTTATCCCCATGTTGTAGATGGAGAGGCTGAGAGTGACTTCCCTGAGACTCTCTGACTGAGTTCATAGCCCAGGGTTACCCTGGTTCCCGGCTCATCCTAGTAGCTGCTACAGCATTTATGCATGTTTGTTCAGTGGTGTTTACTCCTGGGTAAGTGTAGTGGAAATGCGGAAGACAATTGTATTTTGAGGAGTTAGGTAGCATGTCTCTTTCCCTTTAACACCCCCAGTTTGAGGTCTGCTGGATTCTTGTGTTTCACACACCTGTCGGGAGTTTATTGGGTTCTTCTGTGTTGCAAGTGCTGGCTGGATGCCCAGCTGCAGGTAGTGGGAGACTCTCAGCCGCTTTGTATTAGTTCCATCTCAGGGTCCTGGGCTAATCATGGGTAATGCCAGGTGCACTTGATTACATCAAGGCAGGCTATAAAAGCCATAGGTGGGAGGGGACCGGAGAGCTTCTACCCAGATCAAAGGACCTGATGCTGGGAGACCGATGGTCGGGGTCTTTCTCCTGCTGCTCTACCTGGGGCTCTGGGCAGCTGAAGGGGAGATTGGGTATGTTTTATGTTATGCTTTGTATGCCTGCTGTTTATTAGTTAATAAAACTGTTTTGGTTCCCCTTCCACCTCCTCATTCCTTTTGTCCTCATAACCTTGGAAAGAACTCTGAGAATAATTTATTGCTAAGAGAGATAAGGTCTGGTGTACTTCTGTTGCACAGCACACATTCCAAAAGCTCTGAGCAAAAGCAGAGTCTCACAGTGGTCAGAAATAAAGCCTTCTGTCTTCTGTGCATCAATGTGCATAAATCAGGCTCTCATGCAGAGTTACTAAAACTAAAAGCACTTTATTTACAGCATAAACTATCCATTATCCAGCAGAGTACAGAACATCGTACAAATATGTCTGCCCCGGACGAAAACGAAAGCAGAACAGAACAAAGAACTGAGACTCTGGGAAGTGACGCAGAGTCTCTCCGCCCCACAGTAGGCAGGACGCACACTCTGAGCTGTTTAAACCTGTAAGCTCAGGTTCTCCTCACACCCCCTCTCGTCCTGCACTACTGGGGGCAAGCAAGTATCACCACTTATCCCAACTCCAAACCACCACAGAACTCCCCATGACGCTGGAAGCTCAATGGTTTAGTGAAACCATCAGCCAAGTTATCGTGGCTGGCACAATATTTGAGCCCTATCAAACCTGACTGGACACTTTGACACACATTCTGGAAACGTATGTCTAGATGCTTGGTTCTGGCCTTAAACTGTCCAGATTCTGCTAGCTTCAGACAGGGTTGATTGTCTCCTCAAACAGTGATGGGCAAGCTACAATCCCCACAGATCTCTTGCACCAAGCATCTATAGAACTCCAGTTCCCGGCACAAATCTGACAGTGCGCTGAACTCAGCCTCAGTAGAGGATAGCGCAACGAGACTTTGCTTCCGGGACTTCCACCCAATAAGAGATTTCCCGAACTTTATTACTATCTCAGATATGGACTTCCTGTCATCCAGATCCGCCCAGTCTCTGTCTGCCCAGCATGTGAGCTTTGTCTCACCTGCAGCTGACAGTTTGAGACTGAAGTCCTTGGTATCCTGCAGGTAATGCAGTACCCGCTTGATACCATGCCAGGCACTTAAACTGGGTTTTGCAGCTTCCCTACTGAGCAGATTGGTAGCAAAAGCAACGTCCAGTCTGCTCCATTGGGACAGATACAACAGACTACCCAGAGCTGACTGAAAGAGCTCAGCGTTCTCGAACTCAGCGCGTTCTGCTTGCTGACTGTCTTTCACGTAGCTCGTCTCCATGGGTGTCCTAACCCCTGCACAATCAGACGTTCTGAACTTCTCAAGCAACTGCTTAATCTTGTCTTTCTGACTGAGCAAGAAGCTACCATCCTCAGTTCTAGCTAACTCCACGCCCAGGTAGATCTTTACTGCACCCAGGTTCTTGAGCTGAAACCGCTTCCCAAGCTCTTTGGCAAACTTCTGTACCTGTTTGTCTGCCCTTGCGGTGTAAATTATGTCATCAGCGAAGATTAACACCATTTCCTGTGACTCTCCTGACCCTTTAAGGTACAGGCAACTGTCAGCAAGACTCTTCTTGAAACCTAGCTTCTCTAATTCTAAGCAGAATTCTGGACTGATCCCCTGATGGATAGGCAAATCTCCACCCCTTGGTCCCCGGCTCATACCCACAGAAAATCATCTTTTGGGACCTAGGGCCACCCTTTCTGCATTTGGCCTTTGGTATAAGGACCCAAGCCTCACAGCCAAAAACACGGAAGAAATGCACCTCAGGCTTCTTGCTGTGCAGCAGAAAATAGGGTGTGTCCCCTACCACTGAATTAAACGACCTGTTCAAGGTAAAGTTGGCCGTCCGCCAAGACTGTGGACATCTCCTGCAGCGTTCTGTTCCGGCGTTCTGGCGTTCTGGCGTTCTGGAAGGCCATTCTGCTGGGGACTGTGTGGAACTGTCAACCTGTGTTGAATTCCCTTCTGGTGGAAGAAACTTTGCAGCACAGACCCGGTGAATTCCCCGCCCCGGTCGCTCTGAAAATTCTGCAGTTGCATGGAAAACTGCAGTTCCACTGCCGCAATAAGTCTCTGATTAGTGGCGCAGCCTCACTCTTGTGTTTAAGCATGAACAGCCACCACCCATTCCTCGAAAAATCATCTATCAGACCAATGCAAATTTGGCCCTACCCAGACTGGCTACTGACATAGGGCCACACAAATCTGCATGCAACAGCTGAAACAGCCTAGTGGTCATCCTTTCAGACCTTGTGTATGTGCATGTTTTCACCTTTGCGTGCTTACACGCTCTGCACTCAAGAAACCTACCACATGACTTCATTTTGCACCCCTCAGTGCATTCTGGGATCTTCTTCATGTAACCCCATGACACGTGAGCCATCCGTCTGTGCCAGAGATGAGCACACGCATCATGGACTGGAACATTGGCACATTGCACTTGAGCTGCCTCCGTGGTATCTGGACCTGCAAGAGAAGCTTTTAGCACAAACAGCCTATCTTTACATTCCACACTGACTAGTTGTTGCCCATCCCTGGAAATAGAACACGTTATTCTCAAAACAGACTCTATAATTGTCAGCAACAAGAGCAGCGACAGATAGCAATGCACAGGACAGTCCAGGAACAACAAACACCGGTATCGAATCCTGTAAGAAAGAACAAAACAGTGAGCCAGTCTGAGTCAGAGCACGCTTAGTCCCATCTGCCAAACAAACAGATTTTCCAGAGACTAGAGGTGCAATCCCTCAGAAAACCACCAGAGGGCACGAGATGATGGGAAGCTCCACTGTCAATCACGAAGGTCAGCACAGCGTCCTGTTTACAGCTCTTGACTGTTGCCATAGAAGCCGCCAAATGTTTATGTTCAGGGCAATCTATGCCAGCTGCCTTTGGCTTTTGCTTCCCACGTTTCGAAGAGCTCCTAATCTGGTTGCTCTGGGAGATGACCTTGGGCCCTTCCTGTGCCTCCACGAGGCAGTCTCTCACGAGATGGGAGGGGGAGCCACATCTATAACAGCGTCTCGAGGCAAAAGTTCTCACAGCATCCCCTCCAGCCATTCCTGCATTCCCTGCACCCCCACCTTTGGGTGCACAGCCTGGGCCTGCATGCTCCCCATCACTCTGGTTTCGAGCCTCTGCATCACGTGGCCTCCCAGAGACAAAGCAGCAACTCCCAGCTGTAACTTCAGGAATGTGGCCTTCAGCCCCCACCAGGCCCTCGGCTCCTGGTGAGCTTTCACACAGACTGTTCAGCGCCTGCCAGGCGCCCTGGGCCGTCTTAAGACCCTCCAGGTGGGGTAACAGCAAAGCATCCACACTTGCTCTCAGCATGCAGAGCTCTCTCTGCACTCTCTCCCTCTGCAGAGCAGCTTCCATGTCTGCTGCACTAGCTCCAGCAGCAGCTTGCATGGGTGGGGCCAGCTCCTTCTAGAAAGAACTCCAGAGCCCTGTGGCCAAAACAACCCCCTTGCTCTTCTGGACCAGATTTCCCAGTTCTGGCCAGTGAGCTTCTCAAACAGGACATCAAAAGATTCCTGGAGCTCTGCCATCTCCTCCCCCGGTCCTCCCTTGGGGCTCAGAAGTACTCATGCGTACCAGCCGTCTTCCGATGAGAGGCCTCCAGCAACTCTTTGCAGCACACAGCTTGCAGCCAGCGAGACTCCCTGCTTCCCTCCAGGCAGGGTCTCAGAGCTGGGCTTTCTTCTTCAGCAGCCAGCAGCTTTTCAGCACACAGCACATAAAAGCAGGCTTTCTCTGACAGCGTAAAAGCTTCGGCTTCCATAACCTCTGAGAATAATTTATTGCTCAGAGAGATAAGGTCCGGCGTGCTTCTGTTGCGCAGCACACATTCCAAAAGCTCTGAGCAAAAGCAGAGTCTCACAGCGGTGAAAAATAAAGCCTTCTGTTTTCTGTGCGTCGATATGCATAAATCAGGCTGTCATGCAGAGTTACTGACCGACTCTGGGGTTGCAGTGCTCATCTCACTTTATTGGCCGAGGGAGCATGACTAAGCCGCTTCTGGCGAACCAGAGCAGCACACAGAAACGCCGTTTACCTTCCCGCCAGAGAGGTACCTATTTATTTACTTGCACTTTGACGTGCTTTCGAACTGCTAGGTTGGCAGGAATTTACAGTGTAAACTATCCATTATCCAGCAGCGTATGGAACATTGTACAAACGTGTCTGCCCTGGACGAAAACGAAAACAGAACAGAACAGAACAAAGAACTGAGACTCTCGGAAGTGACGCAGAGTCTCTCCGCCCCACAGTAGGCAGGACGCACACTCTGAGCTGTTTAATCCTGTAAGCTCAGGTTCTCCTTGTCGGAATTCAAGCCTTAGTCAGAGGAATTGGCCACTCTCCAGGTGCCCGGCTTGAGTTCCTTGTTGATCTCCCCCATCAGCAACTCCCAGCAAGACAAGGCGAGATCTCTATCGGCGATCCTCCTCCACGTGAGAAGAACACACCACTCCTCCCCTTCCATCCCCCAGGGAGGGGAGAGAGACAGACAGAAATGTATTTACATGCCTTTATTCCTGTCTTTCCAGCAGTACAGAGAAAACGTGTCTGCACTCTCTTTACATCAACAGCAGAGAGAGAATAACTCCTCCCATGTACTTCCAGTACAGGTCAGATGACACTCTGAGCTAACATCCGGTGCTCAGTGGTGTGAATAGACTGTTCCTTTGTTCCCACGGTACAGTCCCAAAACATCAACATCCTGTTTGGCTTTCCAGCCATCTGGAGCACGCACCAGCATTGCTCCTTTTTCGTAACATCCTCCCCCAAAAGAATCAATGCGTGTTGCGGCAAGCAAAGCGTGATCCAGAGAAGAAAACAAACAGTTGTTATACACATAACACTCCCCTGTTGTTACAGTTCCACCCTTGGAACTCCTCGCCACTGGTTTCCCCAGTGTACCTCTCTGGTTGTCTGGCTTCCAAGGAATGAGTGCATCTGCATTACCTTGGCTAGCAACTCTCTGTTGTGTCTTTGTCTCTGACTTAGACACAGCTCCAGCCTGTCCTCGGTTGTGTACAACAGCAACACATGCAACAGCTAAGTTAGCAAACTCTTTTGAGTACCTTTTGGGTGGTTCACCCTTTGTAACTCTCTCAGACCTGCGTATGAGGTGCTGATCCTCTCTGCTCACTGGTTCAGTCTCAGGACTCTTAGGAGAACCAGTTCCAATAGTAAACAGTGGTTCATCCTTCACCTGTGAAGGTCTATCCATTGTGTGAGATTTCCTCTCAATGACTGTGACAACAGAGCTCTTTGAGCTATCACTGTCGCTCTCAGTACCACTGTAATCTGTAAAACCATCATCATCATCTGAATTGTCCTCTGTGGGAAATGTGTGTACTATCACTCTCTCCTGTTCAGGAGCACTCTCTAGAAATTTTGTGAGAATCACCTGACCAGATTCAGACAAAATTACTCTGTAGAGACCCTTTTCATATCCCACAAAAATGCCTTTGGCATTCTTTACTCCACCTGGAGCTTCTGTCCTCACATGAGACCCAAAAACCTTGAAATGGGCAACAGAAGGTTTTCTATGGAACAGTTTCTCAAAAGGAGAACTTCCCAACTCTTTTGAAACCTTTCTCACCCATGTATAACAAAACGACATTAGCGACTCCGCCCAGTACTCATGTGGCAGATGTGAACTAAGCAATTGCGCATTCATCCCCTTTTGCAATTCTTTGTTCACCCGTACACAGACACCCCTGTTCCACGCTTCCGCTGAAACTGCAACTTTGTGTCTTATCCCTTTCTTCTGCAGGAACTCTTGAAAATCCTGTAAAAGAAAAATTTGCTTCTCATCTGTTAAAAGACAATCAATGTTAGCATCATGCATATTTTTAACCTTGTCACAAAACTCCTGAAACCTTTCCAAGGCTTCCTGTGGCCTCTGTAACACATAAATCCAGACAAAGTTAGAGAAATGATCCACACACACAAGATAAAATCTTGCATTGCCTCTAGATGGTTCTAGAGGACCAATCACATCAGCATACACCCGCTGAAACGCTCTGTCGACCCTGGCCATCTTCTTGGCACTCGTTTTGGTCACACCTGCGAGAGAAATCAAGTTAGACTTAGAATTACATTCCATGTAATCACTTTGCTCATAAGTCAACAAATACAGTCCATCTTTCTCTCTGGCAGAAAGATACAACTCTCCATCTTTGAAGATCTTGCAGCTCTCAGCATCATAGGACAGTTTCAGTCCTTTCTTTGCAATCTGTGAAACACTCAGCAGATTGAACTTCAATTCAGGAACCAAGTAAACATTGTGTATAGTTAGGTTCAGACTCTTAAGATACACAGTGCCTATCCCGGTCGCGTCCAGCTTCTGACCGTTGGCTTGTTTCACAGCGAAGCTTTGCTTCTTAAACGTTGAAAAGAGTTCTCTGTGTGGAGACATATGAAAAGTACAGCCCGTGTCGATTACAAACGAGTGTTCAACATCTGGCATGGTTTCTTTCGCCATCAAAGCCTTTGCAGGTTTCACC
The DNA here is from genome assembly GCF_964270895.1 of Podarcis filfolensis. NCBI lineage: Eukaryota > Metazoa > Chordata > Lepidosauria > Squamata > Lacertidae > Podarcis > Podarcis filfolensis. The sequence continues at coordinate 20,192,934 of NC_139619.1, forward strand.
GAAGACTTGGTATGACCTTTGCCTGCTGCCTCAGGCTTTGCTGAGCAGCCCTTAGCTCCTTTTGGCTGGCGTGGCTTCTTGCAGTTCCGCTGAAGATGCCCAGCCTGTCCACAATTGTAACATCGGACAACGCTCAAAGCTACAGCAGTCTCTCCAGTAGCAACATCAGTGGGGGAATTAGAACTCCGTTCCTCCCTCCCCCTGTCCTTCACGTCCAGTGCAGCAAGACGGTCGTGTTCATTCAAAACAACGGCACACACCCTCTCCGCGGTCAAATCTTGAGCCGGAAGGGAACCAAGCTGACTGGCAACTGTTTTGTAAGTCCGATTTAGGCTGTTTATCATCATGAAGCAGAACACTTCCTCCTGTAGACGGAAATTGCGTTCCACCATCTGTTGGCGCAGATGTTTCATCTCCGTCAGGTGCGCTTGAACATCTCCATCAGGCGCAAGCCTCAGATTGGTCAGCTTCTCAAAATACAGCAACGCTGAAGAACCAGCATCTCTCTGATGTGTTCTACGCAGCGTCTCCCAAATCTCTCGCGCATACTCTAAATTCTGAATATGCACCAATTGGCTATCTGAGACACACAGAACTATAGCCGTCCTGGCCTTTAGATTCTGTGATTCCCAACCTCGCGTTGGTGCTGCAGGGATGGGGCTCTCAATCACCCCAAAGATCCTCTGATTCTGCAGCAGGGCCTTCATCTTTACAGACCAAGATGAATAATTGTCATTAGTCAGGGGAGGGGGATAAGGTAAACCTCCCCCCTTCTTGGCATCCATTCTGAATCCAAGTCTCTGCTCTCACTTTCGAGCTTGTAAATTCCAAAAGTTTCTTTTGGGCTGTTTACTGCCTTTTGTGGCAGGATGACTGCAAGCTGTTTCACAGTCCTTGCTAAGATAGTCAAAACAATTCCACTTCCCAGGCTTTCTGACTGAGTCAGTAACTCTCCACTGTACTGACTGTCGTTGCCTAGCAACTGTGCATACCTTTCTTCAGACAGGAAATCTTATCAACCACAAGAATTCCTGGTATGCAAGCCTTTGCTCTCAGAGCTGTTTTTCCAAACGCAGCTCCCGTGAACCAGAGAATGAATCAATCTGCGTTCACACTTTTAGCCCGAAATTCAGCATACCTTTTGGGGCTCCGTTGCTTGGAAAACACCCCCTCTCGATGTCCAGCCGTCTGTTCAGCTTCTGGCTGCACGCAGACGTTATTTTCTTTCCCTTGGTGCAGAGGATGGCACACGATCCATCGACCTCTCACCTCTCATGCTGATTCCCATGGATCAGATAACCAGCGGCTTATGCTACCATGTTGTCGGAATTCAAGCCTTAGTCAGAGGAATTGGCCACTCTCCAGGTGCCCGGCTTGAGTTCCTTGTTGATCTCCCCCGTCAGCAACTCCCGGCAAGACAAGGCGAGATCTCTATCGGCGATCCTCCTCCAAGTGAGAAGAACACACCACTCCTCCCCTTCCATCCCCCAGGGAGGGGAGAGAGACAGACAGAAATGTATTTACATGCCTTTATTCCTGTCTTTCCAGCAGTACAGAGAAAACGTGTCTGCACTCTCTTTACATCAACAGCAGAGAGAGAATAACTCCTCCCATGTACTTCCAGTACAGGTCAGATGACACTCTGAGCTAACATCCGGTGCTCAGTGGTGTGAATAGACTGTTCCTTTGTTCCCACGGTACAGTCCCAAAACATCAACATCCTGTTTGGCTTTCCAGCCATCTGGAGCACGCACCAGCATTGCTCCTTTTTCGTAACACTCCTCACAAGAACTGCTGTATTTGGCAGCACAGTAAGTGTGCATAGATAGCATTGCAGGCTTAAAGAGACACGCTCCATCTTCTGCTCCACACGGAACAGCAGCCTTGCTGAGATCTGTTTTGCTTATTTCTCCATGCCAGGTATGCCCTTCTCCCACCTGGGGACAGTCCCTGTGCCCATGTGGGGCAAAACTCCTTGTACCTAACTCCTGCAGAGCCAGGCAGCAAGAAAGGGAAAGTCATCTGTTGCGTTCTGAAGGTAAAGGAAGGACTGGACCCTGATTAATAAAATAGACACGAGGCTTGACCAGAAAGACCCTGGGAGAAAAGTGTGCAATGCCACTCCCTGGCCCAGGCCGTTTTTATTCACAAAAGAATTTTAACACAGCGTTTGTAACAACCAATCAGATTTCCTTTGAGCATTTCAAAAAATCCCATGTGGGGACAAAGTGAGATCAGAGGAAGCCTCTTAACTACAAAGAACTATTTACTATTTAAGCATGCATACATGTTTAGGCTAAATAAAACAGGAACCAAAGAGGAATGCATTTAGCAAACCCCGGAGGTCATAAACCTATAGGAAAGGAAATACAGGCATTTTACCACCTCCATGTAAACTCTGTTCCTGGCCCTAAAAGCTACCTAAAGATTACCAAAAGCTACATCAAAGCTACCTCCTTATCTTTATGTACTCAGGATGCCTGGTGAACAACTAGTCTGTGCTATGTGACTACCAGGCATAGAGAAAATGGGCAGAGGTGCGGAGGCTTGTGGGATTGATCAGAAATCATGTCAAATGACTCAAGCCCAGTCACGGGGATTCGAACCGCTGACCTTCTGATGCGCAAGTACTAAGCTCTGTAGTTTAACCCACAACGCCACCCGCGTCCCTTACCTGACAGCAATTGCAGAGAGTGCTGCTGCTTTTAGGTCCTGCTTGTGGGCTTTGCATTGGGGCATCTGGCTGGCCTCTGAGTAGGGGCAGACTTTGGTAATCTTTGGTAAACTGGTGCACTGAGTTATGACAAAATTTGGCACACTGAAATGGACCATCTCAATTTTGCTCTCCCTCTTTTGGCGCCCTATGTATGGGAAGCACCCACACTGCCCAAAATCAGGCGCTGCTGTGAGAACAGGATGCTGGACTAGATGAGCCCCCTTTGGCTTGATCCCACTACCAGGCTCTTACGTGTCTTTCTGGCTCCCAGATGCACACTGTTGGACGGCACCTGCCTGGCGAGGTCTCTTGCCGCGGTATGAGCATGCCACCTTCATTCCCACAAGCTGGCCCACGAGCCTCTGGGTGTTTGGAGGAGCCAGTGAAACGGGGAACAGTAATTGTGTGCAAGTTCTGGACCTCCGTATCAGTTATTTCCGTTTCATTTTATTACTTCTTGGAGTATTTTTGAAAAAAGATTTCAAACATGCAGCTGTCCAATTTCTAAATTTATTCATATCTTAGGTAAAACATAGCTAAATGCAACCCTATGTGTGGGAAGCAGGGAGCAAGGACCTTGAGGTAGCTGTTGCTTCATCTTAATACATTTCTCTCTCGCCACCTGTAGCCACTCTGACATGGCTGCAACCAGAAGTTTGGGGCGACCCTCCTGCTCCTCGACATGGCCATGCCATGGTGGCTGTCGAGAACAGGCTCCACATACATGGCGGATTGGCAGGTGATACCCTTTTTGATTATCGCTTCTGCTTTGATACAAATAAGTACTCAGTGGTGCAAACTTTGTGGAAAGGGATTCTTATCTTCCCATCTTGCCTTAAAAAAACCAAAGCCATAAAACTTTAGCTTTTAGAAGCTACACATTATAAAGCAGGGGTCAGCAATTTTTTTCAGCAGGGGGCTGGTCCACTGTCCCTCAGACCTTGTGGGGGGCCAGACTATATTTTGAATTTTTTTAAAAAATGAACTAATTCCTGTGCCCCACAAATAACCCAGAGATGCACACATTCCACTCATATAAAAACACCAGGCAGCCCCACAAATAACCCATAGATGCATTTTAAATCATAGAATAGAATAGAATCATAGAGTTGGAAGAGACCACAAGGGCCATCGAGTCCAACCCCCTGCCAAGCAGGAAACACCATCAGAGCATTCCTGACATATGGTTGTCAAGCCTCTGCTTAAAGACCTCCAAAGAAGGAGACTCCACCACACTCCTTGGCAGCAAATTCCACTGTCGAACAGCTCTTACTGTCAGGAATTTCTTCCTAATGTTTAGGTGGAATCTTCTTTCTTGTAGTTTGGATCCATTGCTCCGTGTCCGCTTCTCTGGAGCAGCAGAAAACAACCTTTCTCCCTCCTCTATGTGACATCCTTTTATATATTTGAACATGGCTATCATATCACCCCTTAACCTCCTCTTCTCCAGGCTAAACATGCCCAGCTCCCTTAGCCGTTCCTCATAAGGCATCGTTTCCAGGCCTTTGACCATTTTGGTTGCCCTCCTCTGGACACCTTCCAGTTTGTCAGTGTCCTTCTTGAACTGTGGTGCCCAGAACTGGCACAGTACTCCAGGTGAGGTCTGACCAGAGCAGAATACAGTGGCACTATTACTTCCCTTGATCTAGATGCTATACTCCTATTGATGCAGCCCAGAATTGCATTGGCTTTTTTAGCTGCCGCGTCACACTGTTGGCTCATGTCAAGTTTGTGGTCAACCAAGACTCCTAGATCCTTTTCACATGTAGTGCTCTCAAGCCAGGTGTCACCCATCTTGTATTTGTGCCTCTCATTTTTTTTGCCCAAGTGCAATACTTTACATTTCTCCCTGTTAAAATCCATCTTGTTTGTTTTGGCCCAGTTCTCTAATCTGTCAAGGTCGTTTTGAAGTGTGATTCTGTCCTCTGGGGTGTTAGCCACCCCTCCCAGTTTGGTGTCATCTGCAAATTTGATCAGGATGCCCTTGAGTCCATCATCCAAGTCGTTGATAAAGATGTTGAATAAGACCGGGCCCAAGACAGAACCCTGTGGCACCCCACTAGTCACTCTTCTCCAGGATGAAGAGGAACCATTGATGAGCACCCTTTGGGTTCGGTCAGTCAGCCAGTTACAAATCCACTGAGTGGTAGCATAGTCAAGACCGCATTTTCCCAGCTTCTTTACAAGAATATCATGGGGCACCTTGTCAAATGCCTTGCTGAAATCAAGGTAGGCTACATCCACTGCGTTCCCTTCATCTACCAGGCTTGTAATTCTGTCAAAAAAGGAGATCAGGTTAGTCTGACATGACTTATTTTTCAGAAATCCATGCTGACTATTGGTGATCACAGCATTCCTTTCTAGGTGCTCACAGACTGTTTGCTTAATGATCTGCTCCAGAATCTTCCCTGGTATTGATGTCAGACTGACTGGGCGGTAATTATTTGGGTCCTCTCTTTTCCCCTTTTTGAAAATAGGGACATTTGCCCTCCTCCAGTCTGCCGGGACTTCGCCTGTTCTCCAGGAATTCTCAAAGATGACTGCCAGTGGTTCTGAGATCACATCTGCCAGTTCTTTTAATACTCTTGGATGCAGTTCATCTGGCCCTGGAGACTTGAATACATCTAAACTAGCCAAGTATTCTTGTACTATCTCCTTAGTTATTCTGGGCTGTGTTTCCTCTGCTGAATCATTTGCTCCAAATTCTTCAGGTCGGGCATTGTTTTCTTTATCGGAGAAGACTGAGGCAAAGAAGGCATTGAGGAGTTCAGCCCTTTCTGTGTCCCCTGTTTGCATTTCACCATCTTCTCCTCTGAGTGACCCCACTGTTTCTTTGTTCTTCCTTTTGCTACGAACATACTGTCAGCATCGCCCTTGAGCCAGTGTCACCAACTGGACTCATCCACTTCAGCCCCGACTGGACTAGGCGAGCTGGGTAGCACTTCCAGAGACCACCTTCTGCACAGGAACAAGTCAAAGTGCTGTGGACTCACAGCTTAGAGTTGTGAGCACCGGATTCACTCCAACAAGAAGACAGTCGTCACACAGCAGAGTACAGCAGAGTATAAACGACTTGAAGAGCAGCTCTGTAGAATAACTTCTTTATTCTATCTACAACTATCATACAAACTATATACAGAGCTAAATGAGGTCTAAGCATAAAGAATGCTGCACTGCACTGAGTGTCTGCAGCTGCTCTTAGCAGCAACCTTATCTATACACACGATCTGTAACACTCAGTCTCTCTCCAACACACTGACTGAGTGACTGACTGACTGATGTGGTGCTGGAGCAGAATAAGTAGAGAGCAGAACACGCCACCTCCTCTCTGGAGAATCAGCAGAGATCATCAGGAGATTCTTGGATATGGGAGGGGTGAAATCTCCTCATCCTCCCCCATTTCATCCGACCATTTCAAGAATCTAAATATAACTGCAATTTGCACACACACTCCAAAAGTTGTTCTCTGCTTACAACCTTGGTTTACATATTTGCAGTTTTCTCTCTCCCCCTTATCTATGACACTTTAACAATACCATTAAACAGTCACTGCAACCACTCTGTGTCCATTAGGAAAGAGTTAAAACATAAACCTCAACCTGTAATTTACACAAAATACACATTGTGACAATACAAATGAATAAGCAGCTTCTAGAAAAATCTTCATACATGCTTCTCTCTCTCAAATGCAAATTGACATTGCTAATTGGGCAGATTTGAACAAACCACTTTCAGTACTCAAATACACGCTTGCTCCTTCAATCCTGATCCTTTTAACGTATTACACATGAACCACTTAAGGTCAGGTAAGGAAATAAATAAAGCGTTTTGTGCTATTACTCTCAGCACACTTCATGCCTGGTTTAAAAACCCCACCAGAGTTGCTTGTGACCGCAGCCTTAGCAAACTCTTCAGGAAACCTTTTTGGTGGTACACCTTTGGTTGTTCTCTCGGATCTGCGCAAAACTCTCTGATCCTCTTGTTCTGGTGCTTCCTCCTCTTTGGGAGAATGGGGAGCTAAAGTATATGAAGCTGCTAAGTCTGAGTCAGCGTCAGACTCACCTGAGGCTTTTGGGCTCTGATAATCTGTGCCATCATCTCGATCTACACCGGCATCAGAATTATCAATCACATCAGAACTTGCCTCCCTCTTAACTGTCTTTGCCCCTTTTGCACCATCATGACAAATGGGATAATACTGAAAAACACCAACTCTGTCCCATTTTGGATTGTCCTCAATACTCCTGGGTCAGCCTTATGGTTTTTGTGTCTGTGATCAGGACACGATAAGACCCTTTCTTGTACCCTAGGAAAACACCATGCTCACCATGCTTGCTCAGTTTGTCACCCTGCGAGGTATGCACCCAAACCTCCGATCCAAAAATTTTAAAATACTTTACACATGGCTTTCTTTTGTGAAGCATCTCATATGGGGTGCGATTTACTGTGGACTGGTACCTCCTGTTATACACGTGACAGAAAAACGAAAGAGCTTCGGCCCAATAGGGATTGGGCAGCCCCGAATCATGTAACAGTGTTCTGATTCCTTTCTGCAGGGTCTGGTTTATTCTCTCACATAAACCATTCTGCCAGGGTGATCTGGGCGTGGCCGTCCTATGCTCAATGCCCTGTTCAGAAAGAAAAGTCTCAAACTCCTCTGAACAAAACTCACCTCCCCTGTCAGTGAAAATACAACATACATTCTCACTATGTACATTTCTGAGCCATTTACAAAACTGGTGAAACTTGGTAAAGGCTTCAGACTTTTTCTGCAGCATATAGACCCATACATATCTAGAATAGGCATCTATCAACACCATAAAAAACCTTGAATTGCCTCTAGAGAGCGCTAGAGGCCCCACTAAGTCTGCATGAATGACTTCGTATGGTTTCTTGGCCTCTCTCCCAGACTCTGTACCTTTGGGAGCTTGCCTTGCCTTACTCTCAGCACAAGAAACACATTTCATATGATAGGGACATTCCTTCAACTTCATACCGTCAACCACATTAGGCATTTTTGCCACAGCCTGGAAATTCAAATGACCATAAACACGGTGGTAAAAATGAATACATTGGTCATGCAACTTCTCATTCTTATCTACAAACAAATTGCAACACTCTTTCTCAGTTGCTTCTGCAGTACCTGTACCTGTAACAAAAGGCAATTGGTATAAACCATTAACACATTTTGCATATAGAATGAGCTTGCCATCTCGATGAATTTCACAACGAGATTTAGCAAACACCACCTTAAACCCCTGACGATCAAGCTGGGAAACACTCAACAAATTGTCCTGAATATGAGGCGCATACAGGGCATTCTTAATTGTTGTATTCAGGCTCTTTAAGAACACAGTTCCCTTAGCCAAACTCGTGAGAACAGTCCCATCTGCTTGATGAATTTCTTTCTCTTGCTTCTCAAGCTGAACAAAGAGATCCTTACCTTGGCCACGTGGTTTGAACAGCCAGAGTCGACCACGAAGAAACTCCGCCCACGTTGATTGGAGCAGCGAGAGATCAAAGCCTTTGAAGTAGCAGGTGCTTGGGGATTTCGTCCTCCTCCCCCTCTGCCTCTGAAGTTTCCCTTCTTCTTTGAAGATTTCTTGCAGTGGAAACTCAAATGACCTTGTGCTCCACACGAAAAGCACCGCCTCAACTTTAGTGCTTTAACAGCAGCAGTTTCACTTTCACTTTCCCCTGCTGAAAATTCAGGCACATTTTCAAGCACATTTTTAACAGCACAGTCCCGGCTTTCTCTAACAGCCTGTCTGCGATCCCACTCATTCAGGAGCACGCTAGACACATAATCTTCTGTTAGCCGGTCTGAAGGCATCGTAGAAATCTGCGCAGCTACTCCATCGTAAGACTCATCTAGGCTATTTATCATCAGCATTGCAAACACAGCCTCTGAAATAGCCAGGTCTCGCTGAACAAGGTCCTGTCTGAGACGCTTTAACTGAGATAAATGGCTAGGCAAATCACCACCTTTCTCCAACTGCAGCCTGCACAGCTTCTTGAAGAAAATCACACTGGAACCAGCATTTTGCCTCAAATGCATATCTCTCAACGTATGCCAAACAGCTCGTGCAGTCTCTTGACCCTCTAAGTTCACCAGCAAGTGGTCTGCAACACTCAAAACAATTGTCCCTCGGACTTTCATATCTGCAGCATGCCACTCAGGCCAATCATCATCATCCTCATCGGGAGGGTCATCTTCTATAGTGTGAAATAGCTTTTCCCTCTGTAAAAGCGCTTTCATCTTGACCTGCCAAACTGCATAGGTCTCAGGCGTGAGGAGAGGAAAGGACAGAGCCATCTGGCCAGAATGTGCACAGGCCATGTCTGCTATTACTGAAAGCAAGACACTTCCCTCGTGCAACACAGAGAGCCTTGGACTCCTTCAGCCACTCTCTCTCCCACTCAGAGCACAATTAACAGGTAAACAGGGATGCTATCTTCTTTCTTTGGCAGTCAGCAACATACCTCCATAAATCAAGCAGCAGCAACAGCAACACCGGTAGCTTGAACACTCTGCTCCAAAACAGCTCTGCTTCTGGGCACCACAAATCAGTCCAGCATGCAGCCTCCGTTCCGCCGTCCGGCAATCAGCAACAGAAACCTCTGGCGACTGGGACGACTGGAGAAACAACTGGAACAATGACTGGTCAGACGACTGGAACAACGACTGGGCCCATAACCGATGTCAGCATCGCCCTTGAGCCAGTGTCACCAACTGGACTCATCCACTTCAGCCCCGACTGGGCTAGGCGAGCTGGGTAGCACTTCCAGAGACCACCTTCTGCACAGGAACAGGTCAAAGTGCTGTGGACTCACAGCTTAGAGTTGTGAGCACCGGATTCACTCCAACAAGAAGACAGTCGTCACACAGCAGAGTACAGCAGAGTATAGCAGAGTATAAACGACTTGGAGAGCAGCTCTGTAGAATAACTTCTTTATTCTATCTACAACTATCATACAAACTATATACAGAGCTGTCAGGGAACTGACATCGGAGCCCAGAGTGGAGGTAGGGCTCTCCGACGATGCAGGAGAAGGGACCAGCAGGGAGAGGGAGAACACTTCCTTTGGGGAAGGAAATCGGCGTGACACCAGGAAAGAAGGGGAGGAGGGAAGGTCTTCGGAGAGAGGGCTCCAAGACCCTTCCACAGGGTCCAGCGGGGAGAGCCCAGGACCTCTGCTGGCCACGCCCACTCTGTGCACGAGACTTCCGCGCAGGGAGGCTAGGAGGAGACTTGGCGTCAAACAGCTTTTATGTTGGAAGAAGTTTAGGGAACGCCCACTGACGGATTCTGCCAGTGACTGAGACAGTCGCCTTGTAAGGGCTGTCAAATCAGGGAGAGGTTTAGCTACCCCAACAGCTGGGAGCAGTTTGGAATTTACGCACAAGCAACCCCAATTCCCATTACAAGAGCTAAATGAGGTCTAAGCATAAAGAAGGCTGCACTGCACTGAGTGTCTGCAGCTGCTCTTAGCAGCAACCTTATCTATACACACGATCTGTAACACTCAGTCTCTCTCCAACACACTGACTGACTGACTGACTGACTGACTGACTGATGTGGTGCTGGAGCAGAATAAGTAGAGAGCAGAACACGCCTCCTCCTCTCTGGAGAATCAGCAGAGATCATCAGCAGATTCTTGGATATGGGAGGGGTGAAATCTCCTCACATACCCATAAAAGCCTTTTTTTGTTGCTTTTAACCTCTGTAGCAAGCCTGAGTTCATTCTGTGCTTTAGCTTTTCTGACTTTGTGTCTACACGTGCTGGCTATTTATTTGAATTCCTCTTTGGTGGTTTCCCCCCTTTTCCATTTTTTGTACACATCCTTTTTTAATCTTAACTCAGTTAAAAGTTCTTTAGATACCCACCCTGGCTTCTTTAGGCACCTTCCATGTTTCCGTCTCATTGGTATTGCCTGAAGTTGTGCTTTTACTATCTCCCTCTTAACAAACTCCCAGCCATCATGAACTCCCTTTCCTTTTAGTATTACTGTCCATGGGATCTCACCCAGCACTTCCCTAAGTTTTATGAAGTCGGCTTTCTTAAAGTCAAGAAATTGAGTCCTAGTATGCTTGGCTGCTCCTTTCCGCTGTATAGTAAACTTCAGAAGAGCATGATCACTCGCGCCTAATGATCCTTCCACTTCTACCCCACTAACCAGGTCATCAACATTGGTTAGGACCAGATCTAAAATGGCTGTTCCTCTTGTTGCTTCTCCCACTTTCTGGACAATGAAGTTGTCTGCAAGGCCAGTGAGGAATCTGTTTGACCTTATGCTCTTGGCTGAGTTTGACATCCAACAAATATCCGGGTAATTGAAGTCCCCCATTACTACTATCTCCCTTCCTTTTGCATGCTTGGCCATCTGTTCCAGGAAGGCATCATCTATGTCCTCCGTTTGGCTTGGGGATCTATAGTAAACTCCCACAATGAGGTCACTGTTATTCTTCTCTCCCTTAATTTTGACCCAAATGCTCTCACTTTGGCTTTGAGGTTCTAAATCTTAGATCTCTTCACAGGTATACACATCCCTGACATATAACGCCACTCCTCCTCCTTTCTTGTCTGGTCTGTTTCTCTGAAATAGATTGTATCCCTCCATTATTACATTCCAATCGTGGGACTTATCCCACCAGGTTTCAGTGATGCCTATTATGTCATGTTTAGTTTGCTGTACCAAGAGCTCAAGCTCATCTTGTTTATTTCCCATGCTTTGCGCATTAGTGTACAGACATTGAAGTCCATTAATCATTCCCCCGTGTCTCTTATTTAAGGATTTTTTCCTCCCACCACTAGGTCTGCGTGCTGTTTGCTCCATTTGGTCTATGGCATTTGGATGATCATCTTCATCAATTGATAGACTCCTACCTTCAGGAGCACTGTCTCCCTCCCCCACATTAGTCAGTTTAAAGCCCTCCTGATGAGGTTTCTGAGTTTTTTGGCAAAAACATTCCTCCCAACCATTGTGAGGTGCAGCCCATCGCTTGCCAGAAGTCCATCTTCAAGAAACTGCAGTCCGTGATCTAAGAATCCAAACCGTTCCTGTTTACACCATTTGTGAAGCCAGCTGTTCACTTCCACTATTTTTCCCTCTCTCCCTGGGCCACGTCGTTCAACTGGGAGGACAGATGAGATGACAATTTGTGCATTTAATTGCTTCAATTTCCTGCCCAGAGCCTCGTAGTCTCTTTTGATCTTCTGGAGGCTATTGCTTGCAGTGTCATTGGTTCCCACATGAACCAAGAGGAAGGGGTATTTGCCAGTGGGTTTTATGATCTTGGATCTTAGCCCTGGGGAGACAGCACACTTCCCGAGACATCTTGTCAGGCCCACAGATCACTGCTTCTGTTCCCCTCAGTAGGGAATCCCCTATCACCACTACACGCCTCCTCTTAGGTTTGGTCGGGGTTCTTCCGTGAGCTGTCCGTTCCAAGGTCGCCTGCACATTCCCTGAGGACTGACTTTGCTGCTCGTCTTCATATACCTGATCGACTGTAATGAAGGAGAGATCCTCAAATGGAGTCTGCTCTTCATCTTCCATACTAGGGGAGAGGACCTCAAAGCGATTGTGTATTTCTAAACAATCAGAGCGAACCCTGGGCCTCCTACTTCTTTGAGTCACGTTTCTCCATATATCTGGCTCCTGTGTTGGTGAACTAGCCTCCTTCTCAGGGGAGTCTCCTGTCTCCTCCTTGGTGGAGACGGTGTGCTCTGTTGCTTCCAAGAAGAGCTCCAGCTCTCTAATTCTTTGGAGCGTAGCTACACGTTCCTCCAGTTGCTGGACTTTGTCTTCTAAGAGGGCAATCAACATGCAATTGCTGCAGGTAAAGCTGCCTGCAACCTTTGGCAAGATGGCAAACATTGCGCAGGAACCGCAGGCGACTGCAGCTGTTCCCTCACCCTCCATCTTGATAACGTGTTGTTGGGGGTGACTACAGCGGTCCTCCATCATAAGAAGCGTGAAGACAGGGCAAATAACTCCTCCCCAAAAAAACCCCTAAGTCTCCCCCAACAAACGTTTAAGACTAGCTCCCCTAAATCTAAAAGATGGATCAAACTGCGCGCTCCGCTGCCCTGCAAGCTCTGATAAGCTCCTCCCACAGTTAATCACCTGCCTCAACAGAAACCCTGCCCCCTCTGACCTTTGCACAGGGAGAGCAGCTAATCAGCCACAAAGAAACACACACACGAGAAAGATCCAGGAATCAGATTCCCACTCAGATCTCACTGGGTGACCTTAGGTTAGGCACAATCTCTCAGTCTAACCTACTGTGCAGGGTTGTGAGGATACAAGGGAGGAAAGGGGAGGATAACCATGTATGCTGCCATAAGTTCCTTTATGGAAAGGAAGACATTAATGAGAAAAATAAATTCTAAATTCCATTCAGCCTTCCTTTGATTCCTCTTTTTCAGGCATTTCCCATCTGTTTAAGCCACCCCACCCCCCAATAATCTTTGCTGTCATTACAGCTAGAATCTTAACTTTGACGTAACTGTCCCAAACTCTTTACCAAATTCATTTTCCTGTTGCAGAATCACTGAATGTGCATGCAGCCCTGTTATGTGTGTTTCAAGCTCAGTTTGCTTAAGCTTTGCACCTGATGAGCACCGATGTGGATTGATTTAATGTGCTTGCAGCTGAAATGAAGTGGGAGACCCTGTCGGCTACTGGATCTGCACCAGCAGGGTGGGCAGCCCACTCAGCAGCTGTGTTTCAGGGCCATTTGTATATATTTGGTGGAATGGACCCAACAGGAGCACTGGACACAATGTGTAAATATCACATAAGTTGGTGTTTCTTATGATGATGTCTTTGGTTAGCTTCCATTGGGAACATTATACTGGGGAATCCTCTTTGCGTATGTGCCATCGCCAGCAATTTTGAGATGGCAGCCCCAGCCATGTAACCTCCCCACAACCTTGACTTATCTGAAGCTAGTAGTGGCTGAAGCTGATGGGAGCTGTAATCCAAAACAAAGTGCTTATGTGGCCTCTGATTATGTAGTGTGACTCCCCCCACCCCCCAGGATTATAAACACTGTCACCACATACTAAAGGGAGTGGGAGTAGTAGATCAGAGGTAGAGCTCATCTGTTGCATGAAAAAGGTCCCAGGATCAGTCCCTTGAGTCTGCAGTTTTTAACAAGATGGAGAGGGAGGAGCATCAGGGAACAGGTGATACTGAAACAGGTCTTTTTACAACCCTGGGAAGTTGTGGTCAATTCAGAGTAGGCACACCTGGGCTACGTGTGCAAAAAGATTGATATGGAATAACGCAGCTTCGAGTTTATCAAGAGCATCTATAGCTCAGGGAAAGAGCAGGTGTTTTGCATGCAGAAAGGTCCCAGGTTTAATCCCAAATATTATCCAGTTAAAAGGATCTTTTGCAGCAGGTGATAGGAATGCTGTCCAGAGTTGTAAAGACTGCAGAGAGAATAATTGGGTGCACTCTTCCCACCTTGGATCAAATCTATGCTTCCAGGTGCCATAAGAAAGCTGCAGAGATAGTGCAGGATAGTGCACACCCCGGAAATGATCTCTTTCAGCTTCTGCCTTCTGGAAGAAGGTACAGGGTTATAAAGACTAGGACTAGCCGCCTGAGAAACAGTTTCTATCCAAATGCAGTGTAAAGAGTCTCTATGGGAGTATATTGTATTTAAAAATGGGGTATCAGAGTTTTTAGGGGGCTAACCAGGCTGGGATAGCTGGCTTGTTGGTTTTAAATGTCTTATGTAGATTTTTTCAATTTCGTTGTTCGGTATGAGACAATGACAATAAAGATTATCGTATTGAAAGGGTATTCTCTCTCTCCTCTCTCACTAGCAGAAACCTTGAGGAGCTGTTTTCAGTCAGTATTAGGCAGCAGTGGGCTAGGTCAGGAATAATAGTACGTAATTTATTATTTTTACCCAACCCATCTGAACTTGTGGCTCTGCAATATGTTGCTGAATCCCCACCCTTGGCCATGCTGGTTGGAGCTGTTGGAAGTTAGGAATCCAACAGCATCTGGCAGGCCACGAGTTTCTTACTCCTGGTCTAGATGGGAATAGTTTAAAAGGTGCCCAAGAGCCGCTCAGTGTTTCAGTGTTCCACAACACCCACAAGAACCCTTCTGGTCTAAATAGCCCCACATACTGTTCTCAGTCAGGAGCCTGCAAGCAGGAATTGTGCGAAACTGCAGTCTCCCCTTTTTGATTCCCAACAACTGGTTTGCTATATCCTCCATGAATCTATCTTTGCTGCTTTTAAAACCATACAAGCTGTCAGCAGTCACTGTTACCATGTGTGTCACTTAAAATGTTAAGATGGAAAAGAGATCCCCAATATTTCCACTCCCTGTACTAGCTTCAGGTCTAATTTTCCAAGATTGACAAATAGTGGTTTTAATTGAAAAGAAGCTGCAAACCCCCCTTTTTTTGCATAGTTTTCTATTTGTTTTTTTAACTGCAGAAAAGGGACATTGGACAAAGCTGGAGTTTAAAACTCCTGTGCCTTCTGCTCGCCTGGACCAGTCTATGTGTGTTGTTCCATGGAAAGTGTCTTCCAATGGGCTTCCGGCAGAAACTGCAGACATGATAAGAAGTGCGAGATAACCCTCCGGGGGGGTCTCGAGCGGTGTGGGGGCTATTTGAGAGGTTTCGCGAAGGCTACGCAGACCTCGGATCCTCGGGAAGAGATCCCGAGGGGCACTGGCACCCAGCGGTGCCCAGAGGTGCTCTCTTGCTCCCTGGGTCTTAATAATAGACTCAGGGACGGGATTGAGCTGCGGGCACGAAGGGGGAGCAACTTTAAACCCACACCGTGAAGCCTCAGACTTCTTATGAAAGAAGTTAGCTTCCAAAACCAACAACGAATTCGGACCTACAGCTGACGGAGCTAATCCGAGCACTGCTTTAAAACTTGAAATCTATTAGAATTTGGCGAGTTACGGGATGCAAAAAGGGAGTCCGTCCCGGACAACTGGGAGAAAATGGCGCACGACGGAAGGTTGGAGGAAGGAGGAGAGAAAAAAAGTTTCCGCTGAGTGAGTGTTACTTTTTAAGCCCTCGAACACGAACTACAAAGTGTTGAGGCAAAGCTACTTTTGAAATGACTACTGGGGAAAAAGTACTGTAGGTGTCTTTTGATCGGCTTGGGACGGGTCTCTGTCGGACGGAGGCAAATCATTAAATAATTCAGCACTCCTCCATTTTAAGCAAAGAGGGTCTCAGCCATACTGGACTTGCAAAAAGTTCGGGACTGCAGACTCAAAGAGAAAGCAAGGAGAAACCCTGACGGTAGGAAAAGCGCGTGGTGGTGGTTTCTACACTGACTTTCAATAGTTTCCTGAGGGGGACGAGACTAATATTAAAGGAACAAAGAAAAACAAGAGGGGTTTAATCTCCCCCCTCCCTCTCCCCCCTCTCCGTCATCGGGAGGAAGAAGAAGCCGGAAATTACGCTTCGGGAACTTGGGAGCCTTACACAACCCGCGCGTGGTTTGAAACAACCTTATGGACTGATAGAAGAAGAGACGGAAACTCACGGGGGATAACAAATAAACTCTTACCCTTTGCCTTTTGGAATATCTGCCTGAAGACTCTCGGACTTCCCTGCTGACTCCTGTGTGTTGGAGGACGTGGGGAGAGGAGGGATAGAAGTGACGGAGGTGCTGGGAGTGACGATACAGCGCGTGGATTAGGGACTGCCACCGTGTGGGGAGCTAAAAAATCACATTCTAAAAGCAAAGAAGGCGGGAAAGTGCTCCCCCTGGTGGCTGGCTGAAACATTGTGTGGACTGACTTTGTGTGATATATATATATAAGATCTAAATTTTTGTATAATATATATCCAAGATGTCCGGGAAAAATGGGAAAAGGGGAATAGGACTCCAGCAGAGAGACGCCCATCTAGGCAAGGAAATGGAAAAGAAAACAGGGAATATGAGAGCTTACTGGGGGAAATAAGAAAAGAGTTTAAGCAGAATGAGCAATATATAGAGAGAAAATTATTGGAGGTCCAGGAAGCCTTAGACAAAAAATTGGAAATGGTGGTGGGAGAGTTGTCAGGGAAGGTAAAAGACTTGGAAATAAGAACTAAGGTGGTAGAGGATTCATCCAAACGCACTCAGAAAGATCTAAATGAAATAAAAAGACAAGACAGAACAAATTAGAGGAGAAATTACAGAAATGAATAGGGCACAGGAGGAGATGTTGGATAATCTATCTACTCTGGAGATGAGTCAAAAAGAACGAAATCTGAAATTCAGGGGTCTCCCAGAGACGCCAAATGAGAATATAAGAGATGAAATAATAAGAGAACTGGCTGGGTGGATGGAACTAAGAGAAGAAGATATTGGCCCAATGATAATGAATGTCTTTAGAATAAAGGTTAGATCAGTGAAAGCAAGGGCAAAAAAGCTTCCTGGAGATGTTCTAGTCATGTTTAACTCATTGGACATAAGACATGAAATACTGAGACTGAATTACAACAAAAATCTATGCATAGATGGAGTGAAAATCTTGATTTTTAGGGAGATCCCTGCCAGGTTTCTGAAACGAAGGGGAATTTATAAACAAATGGTGAGTCTATTGAAAAGAAATGGAATTCAGCATAGATGGGAATTCCCAGAAGGAATCTCTTTTTACTTTAAAGATAAAAGATTCAAACTAACTAGCCCCCAAGAGTTAGAAAAATTCTCTAGAAGATATGACAAAGAGTTAGGGAGGACAGGGAAAATAAAACCAAGACAGGACCAGAAAGAGGAAGGAAAGGAAAAGGAGAAAGAAGAAGAACATCAGGAAGAAGAAGAGGAACAAGAAGAAGAGAGAGAGGAATCAGAAGAAGAAGACAACAACAAAGAACAGTAAACTTAGCGCAACTGAGTGGGAACTCTTAGATAAAAGAAATAATGAACCTGAAAATATTTTCCTGGAATGTCAATGGGATGAACAATTTAAATAAGAGACGAAAAGTTAACCATGTTTTGATTAAACGAAACCTAGATATCATATGCCTGCAAGAAACACATGTAGCAAAAAAGCACAAAAGAATTTTAAGTAATAAAAAACTGGGCCAAGAGTTTATCGCGTCAGATTCGAACAAAAAGAGAGGTGTGGTAATATATGTAAAAGAGAAGCATGATCCAAAATTAATTTTTAAAGAGGATGAGGGAAGAATATTGATTGTACAAATTGGGTTTCAAGGGGGAAAATGTCTGATTGTGGGGATCTATGCACCAAACGATAAGAAAGCTGAATTTTATACAAAGTTGAATTGAAATAATGTTAGAGTATTTAGATCAGAAATTGATACTACTGGGAGATTTCAATGGAGTGGTGGTACCGGATTTAGACAGATTAACAAAGAGGCGAAATACATATGAAGGTAAACTGCCGAAGGCCTTCTTTGATATGGCCAATACATTGGGAGTAATTGATATCTGGAGATTAAGGAATCCAACAGTAAGACAATTTTCATTTCACTCTGAACCAAACCAAAGCTTCAGCAGAATAGATCATATCTGGGTTTCTAAGATTCTAACACCGAGAGTAACTAGAATTGAAATCCTCCCCAAAACCCTGTCAGATCATAATCCGCTATATATGGAATTAAAAGGAAAGGACCCCTCTACACATAGATGGAGAATGAATGAGAGCTTATTTAATGACCAGAGAGTAGTGGAAACTGCAAAAGAGACAATAACAGATTATTTTAAATGGAATCTAAACAAAGAAACACCAATTGAAATAGTCTGGGACGCGAGCAAAGCGGTGATAAGGGGTTTCCTGATCCAAAAAAACAGCTTCCAGAAAAGAGGGAGAGAGAAGAAGAAAGAAGAGATCCTGTCCCAGCTCATGGAGAACGAAAAACAGCTTATAACAAAACCTAAAGATGAAATAATAAAACGAAATATAAAAATGTTGCAGTCTCAGTTCTCCATGGTGGTGGGACAGGAGATCGAATGGAAAATAAAAGCCATGAGACAAAAAAATTTCGAGTCGGCCAACAAAGTTGGGAGATTCCTGGCGTGGCAAATAAAAGCAAGACAAAAACAGAACACAATTTGTAAAATAAAAGATGGGGATAAAATGATTGAGGACCCGAAAGAAATTAGAAAAGTATTTCAGAGATTCTATAGAGATCTTTATAGGAAAGATAAAGAAGACAATAAGAGAATAGAAAAGTATATCCATGACCATAACTTGCATCAAATCCCAGAAGAAGAAAAAAGAATGCTTAACCAGGAGATAACAGAACAAGAGGTCATAAAGGCAATAAAAAGAATGAAAATAGGGAAGGCCCCAGGACCGGACGGTATCTCAACAAAGTATTATAAAACACTATCGCAATACCTGACACCTGTTCTAAGTAAAGTAATGAATAAAGTCTTAAGAGAAGGAAGGATGCCAAACACTTGGAAAGAAGCCTATATTACACTGATCCCGAAGAAAGAGGTGGATATATTAGATGTAAAAAATTTCAGACCAATTTCGTTATTGAATAACGACTATAAGCTATTTGCGGATATACTAGCGAATAAACTAAAAATGGTGTTAAATAAGGTGATACACAAGGACCAAACAGGCTTTCTGCCGGGGAGGCATCTAAGGGACAACGTAAGAAACCTGATAAATATAATTGAATACCTTGAAGTCAGAAATGAGAAACAGGCAGTATTAATGTTCATAGACACGGAAAAAGCGTTCGATAATGTTTCTTGGCATTTCATGAAAGAAAACTTAAAAGTATTAGGAATTGGTGAAAATTTTTTGAGAGGTATTGACACGATTTATTCAGACCAAAAAGCAAAGTTAATAATTAATAACAACATATCAGATAATTTTGAGATAACTAAAGGTACTAGGCAGGGATGTCCTTTGTCTCCCTTGCTATTTATTACAGTCCTAGAGGTCTTGAACAAGAGGCTAAGAGAATCATCAGAAGTCAGAGGCATTAAGGTGGGACGAAAAGAATTTAAGTTAAGAGCCTTCGCAGATGATCTAGTCTTAACGTTGGAAGAACCAAGACAAAGTGTGAAAGAGGCAATAAAAAGAATGGAAGAGTTTGGGAAGGTATCAGGGTTTAAACTCAACAAAAACAAGACGAAAATGCTAGCAAAAAATATGAAGAAAGAAGAGATGGAAGAATTACAAGTAGACTCAGGAATCGCAATAGCTAAAAAAATAAAATATTTAGGAATTTGGATGACAACAAAAAATATAAACCTGTACAAGGACAATTATGAGGTGGTATGGAAAGAAATTAAGAAAGATATGGACATATGGAGCAGACTAAAATTGTCATTATTAGGAAGAATCTCTGTGATAAAAATGAATATACTACCTAGACTGTTATTTTTATTTCAAGCAATACCAGTGGTAAAAGGGATAAGACAATTTAAGGATTGGCAAAAAAAATTAGCGAAATTTGTCTGGCAGGGGAAAAGGCCAAGGATAAAAATGAAGATACTAGTAGATAAGAAAGAAAGAGGAGGTTTTGATTTACCAGACCTGACTTTATATTATGAAGCTTCGTGCTTGGTATGGTTAAAAGATTGGCTGACTTTAGAAAATACTGACCTATTAGATCTAGAGGGCCACGACAATAGATACGGTTGGCATTCGTACCTATGGTACAACAAAGTAAAGGTACATAAAGGTTTTCTAAACCATGTGATCAGGAAATCTTTATATGAAGTATGGGATCGGAATAAAAACCTCCTGGAAAGAAAGACACCGTGGTGGATATCACCAATTGAGGTGCTGACAACAAAAAAAGTAAACATGGAAGGGGAAAGAGTAACATATGAGGATATTACTAGGAAAACAGACCAAGGGATAAAGCTCAAACCATATGACCAAATTGAAAAGATGTTAACAGGGTGGCTGCAATACCACCAGATCAGTGACTTATTAAAGGAAGATAAAAAGAGAAATGGGTTCGAAGACAAAAAATCGAAATTCCAAATCGAGTTAATAGACTGTAAAGATAAAATTTTATCAAGAATGTATAGCTTATTGCTAGAATGGTATACAAAAGACGAAGAAGTAAAGGAATCAATGATAAAATGGGCAATTGATATTGGGCATAACATTGAATTGGATGCGTGGAAAAGATTATGGAAGGAGGGTTTGAGATTTACAGGATGCAGACTTCCGGTCAGCGCCAGCGGATTAATGGCGGATTCCCTCCGAGCTCCGGAGGGAATCGGCTTTGTGAAGAGAGGGTCTGACCGCTGCGGCGAAGCGGAGACCCGAAGAAATCACAGGCGGTGAAGCCTGTGAACTTGGAGGCTCGGCGGGCTCCATTTGCGCCCCCCCCCCGCGAAAGAGCCTTTTTAAAGGCTCCGGAACGGAGAGGGGGGGTGTGGCGCGGAGCTGAGAGCCGTCTACCTTCTTCGCGGAGTGAAGCCGCAAGCCATAGCCGGAGAGCGCTGATTTCTTTCTGGACAATTGGATGCTAAAATAACTACCCGTGAGTAGGATCAAGTAAATATTGGGAGGAAATTTATAACAAATTCGGCCGAAACGGGAAAGGTACAAACAGGAAGTCTGCCTTTCCGTTCTTGTAAATAGATCAAAGCAAAGAGACTGTAAAGCTACAACTTTGGAAGAGGTTCTTAAAGACTTAAAATCCAGCACCAAAAAGGTGATCCCCCCTCTGTTTGCAGGGACAGAGGGGTGAAATTGAGCAAGATTTATTCCTGCAAGGAAAAAAAAAGGAGAAAAGGTTTATCTGCTGCTTCTAAAACCTGGGAACAGACTGCCTATGACAGGGAAGCTGATGAACTGTCAACACTTTAAGGGTAAAGAATTTTGACTTAACTCTGAAAGAAAGATACAGTGTCTACAGTACTACTATTGAAAGTAACTTTTTAAGGACATTGAAAGAGTGACTTTTAAGAGATATTGGAGACTTATAAGGATTATTTGTTTGAAAAGTTACAAAGTGAAGTTGGAAGTGTGTCCCCCTAGAGGAGACTTTGTTGCAATAACAACTAAGCCAATAAGTAACTAAGTTGTGGAAAATTCCTCTTTAAAACAAATCTCTCCAGGCGTGTGACTGACCTTGGGTTGTGCATGAGATTGTTATGGCAGATGGACAGGAAAAAACCACTAGGTCTGGAAGACAATGCAAGACAGATATTACACAACAGAGAAGGGCCTCAACATCCGGAGCAGCAGGCACAGCAGGTGCTGCTGCTTTATAAGTTAAGCCAAAAGCTATGACATCTGAAGACTTGTTGGCCCAGGCACTTGGTAAAATAAATGCATCTTTGGAGAATTTAGCTAAACAGGTGGCAGAGACAAACAAACAGGTTGCAGAGACAAATAAACAAGTAGCTGAGGCCTCAGCAAAAATAGACTTGAACACTACAAGTATTAATGAACTGGGAAAGAAGGTGAATTCAAATACACAGTCCATAGAAAAGTTATTGGAGGAATCGGCCTCGACTAGGAAACTAGCGGAGGAAGCTAAGGAAATTGCAACTGCCGTCCAAGAGAAGATACCACCAGTATATAAGAAACTTGAGGATCATGATTTGACACTGTCTATGATTGAATTACAAAGAAGAGAGGAATTTAAGACTCAGAGCAATACCTGAAAGTGAGAAAGATAACTTGGCAGACTTCCTTACAAAGGAATTTGTAGACTTTTGGCAACAGGACCTGGGGAAGGAAGAATTTAAGATAGTGAGTGCATTTAGGCTTGCTAGAAGACAAAGAAAGAACACGGCAAGAGACTGTTTGATTACCTTAAGAACAAAAGAAGAAAGAGACAAAATTTTGAATTTGCACTATCAAAGAACTCTGGAAATTGGAGATTCATCTGCGGAGATCTTTAAGGACATACCTAAATATATTCTGGATGTAAGGGCCTATTACAGAGATCTTGTTGTTTTATTGAGAAGAAATAAAATACTTTTCAGGTGGGAATTTCCCCAAGGTCTATCTTTTAAGTATAAAGGAAGAAAAATAAGAATAAGGACAGTAAATGATAAAGACAACTTTTTGAAAGACCACGAGGAGGACTTACAGAAAGAAGTGGAATCTGGAGAGGAACCAACCGTACCAGGAATAGGAATTTCAGATATTGCAAATCTACCATATGGACTTCCTGGCCTAGGGAAAGACACACCACCGACAGAAGAACAACAACAACTTGGTGCAGTCGGAGGGAAAATTAAATAACTCATCATGGCTTTGCAACTTCTAAGTTGGAATTGTAATGGACTTAATTCCCCTCGAAAGAGAAAAGGTGTCTTTCATATATTAAGAAAGGAACAATTGGACTTGATTTGTCTTCAGGAAACACATGCAATGAGGCTACACAGGAAAATACTTATCAATAAGAGATTGGGACAAGAATTTATTTCGTCTGACAAGGTTAAAAAGAGAGGAGTGGTGATATACGCAAAAGAGAAATTTTCACCGAAATTAATTTTTAAAGATGAACAAGGAAGATATTTGGCTATTGAAATTCAATTTCAAGGAGAGAAATTTCTGATTGTAGGGGTGTATGCACCAAATGAGGGGAAAGCTGAATTTTTTAAGAAGTTGCATGAGGTACTTCTGGACTATATGGACTATAATATAATCCTGATGGGGGATATGAATGGAGTTGTATCTACAAATATGGACAAGGCACAAAAACAGGTAGTCACTAAAGATGGTAGACTACCAAAAACTTTCTTTGAAATGACTGACAATATGGACTTGATTGACATTTGGAGAACTAAGAACCCCCTGGAGAGAGAGGGAACCTTCTTTTCTGAAGCTAAGAGGACATGGACTAGAATTGACCAAATTTGGATTACTAGAGGAATGGCACCAAAGATAAAAAAAGTGGAAATCTGCCCTAAAACTTGCTCTGACCATAATGCCGTAAAGATGGAGATGAAGCAAATAACAACCGGCACCTTTAGATGGAGGATGAATGACGCCCTATTTAGAGATGAAGAAGTACACAGGAAGGCCCAAAAAACTCTGAAAGACTATTTCGAGATAAATATGTCAACAAATGTTGAAAAAAGAGTAATCTGGGATGCAAGTAAAGCTGTGATGAGAGGGTTTTTGATACAACAGAATGCAATAAAGAAGAGAAGTCGAAATGAGAAAAAAGATAAGAAAATAAAAAGAAGGGGAGAAAAAATTGAGAGCAAAGCCAAAGTCGCAGGAGATCTTGAGAGAAATAAAACTTTATCAAGTACAATATATGGAATTGATGAATCAGGAAATAGAATGGAAAATTAAACAATTGAGACAGAAGACATTTGAATCAGCGAACAAATGTGGGAAATTACTGGCTTGGCAACTGAAAAAAAGACAAAAATTAAATACCATCACAAATTTGGAAGTAGAAGGAAAAGATATACATAACCCAAATGAGATTAGAAATTGCTTCCAGAAGTACTTCAAACAACTATATGCACAAGGGCCACAGAATGAAATGGACATTGACTGTTTTTTGAAAACAAATGGATTACAAAAAATCTCACAAGAAAGTAAAATAATGCTGAATTGTAAAATATCAGACCAGGAGATAGAAGGTGCCATTCAAAATATGCAATTAGGCAAGTCTCCAGGACCGGATGGGCTGACTTCCAGATACTATAGATCTCTGAAAGAGTGGCTACTACAACCTTTGAAGGAAGTCTGTAATGAGATTTTGGAGGGGAAAAGGGCACCAGAATCGTGGAAAGAGGCTTATATTACACTAATACCGAAAACGGAAACTGAAAAGACTCAACTTAAGAACTACCGTCCGATATCCTTACTAAATGTGGATTACAAAATTTTTGCTGACATTTTGGCCAAGAGACTGAAAAAAGTACTGATGGAAGAGATTCATAAGGACCAAGCGGGCTTTCTCCCAGGAAGACATTTGTCTGACAACTTGAGGAACGTAATTGATATTTTGGAAAAACTAGAAGTGAACATAAACACTAAAGCAGTTCTGATATTTGTGGACGCGGAGAAAGCCTTTGACAATATTTCTTGGAGTTTTATGAAAAAGAACTTACAGGGTATGGGGGTAGGCCAAGGTTTTGAGAATGGTATTGGTGCAATATATTCTGAACAAAAGGCTAAACTAATTGTAAATAATGTGGTTACGGAACAATTTAAGATAGAGAAAGGGACACAACAGGGATGCCCAATTTCCCCACTGCTCTTCATTTCGGTCCTGGAGGTCCTGCTGAACATGATTAGAAGGGACCGGTTGGTTAAAGGTATACAGGTTGGAGCTAAACAGTATAAATTGAGAGCATTTGCAGATGATCTAGTTTTGACGTTACAGGAGCCAGAATCTAGTACCAAAAGAGTTTTAGAACTAATTCAAGAATTTGGCCAAGTGGCAGGATTTAAATTGAATAAGTCAAAAACTAAGGTTTTAGAGAAAAACTTAACACCGATTGAAAGAGGGAAGTTTCAGAATGAAACAGGTTTAACTATTGTGAAGAAAGTGAAATACCTGGGGATTAATATGACAGCAAAAAATGGGAACTTGTTCAAATCAAATCCATTTATTGTGAGGACCATGCCTGTGCACAAACACCAACACTACAATAGTTAAAAATATTAAAATTCATTACATACTATGCCAACAAAACCTTCTTCCCACAGAATAGAAAAGGAGGGAAAACGAGCATCGAGTTAAACAGACGATGAAGGGGTCTTTACATTGTCGTCCATAAATCTTTCCCTGGCTTTCATGGCCTTCATCACAAAAACCGCTACCACATGGGTAATGCGTGGGTTTGCATCAACTAACAAAAATTTTACTCTATCTTCAGGACTGGTTATAGAATTGGGTATAATTTGCAGCAATGCGTCTCTAAAGCCCGAGTAAATGGGGCAATAGAGGAGGTAATGTGTAAGATCCTCTTTAATTTTCATAAGGCAAGGACATAAACGGTGTTCTACTGGGGTTTTTGTGTATCTACCGGTCAAATAAGCAGTTGGCAATGTTTGGAACCGTGCCATAGTAAAAGCTCTCCGAAGGGTGGGATCAGTGATCTCCGCCAAGTAGTTGGCACAGATTTTGACTGCTTTTACTCGAGGGAACCAGTAGGAAAACCCAGAGTTTTTTTATCTTAGTGGAGTCCAAAAAGGCGTCTTTTTCAAAGATCCATTCCCGAACTTTATCAGGGCTCCACAATTTGAGAGTATTAAACTCAGGTAGGTTGTATCTAGATAAAATGTCTAGTAGATTTTTATGCCAAGTGGTATTATTTTGTAATGATACAAAGGCTTGTTTAGCCAATAAGGTGTTCGAGGCATCTATGAGGTTGGTGAAAAAACGCAGGAATCTTAAGTGGGCCCTGGCAGACACAGAGGGTAATCCTACTTCCACTCTTAGGAAAGCTGCCGGAGTGCTCTGAGGGAGGCCTAGAATTCTTCTGAGATAAAAATTTTGGGAGATTTCAAGCCGTTCTAACAGCTTCTGATTCCATCCCCAGAGTTCTACTCCGTATAACATCTGGGGAATCACTTTTCCAACAAAAGTTTTTAGTGCCGGGGTCACCAGTTGCCCTCCCCTTGAATAAAAAATGCTGAGCAGAGCACCAATTGTCCTACGTGCTAGAAGGGCTACAGTCTTGAAGTGGGCAAGCCAGCTAGATGTAGCTTGGAAAGTGATACCAAGATATTTAAAGAGAAGACATTGTTCAATTTTGTGTTCATCTAAAGACCATCTGAATGTGTGGCGAGCTCTAGTAAATACCACAATTTTTGTTTTATCATAATTTATCTTTAGAGAGTTTTGGGAACAATAAACTACGAGCCCCTCCAGCATGCTATGTAGGCCCCTTCGAGTGAGTGCCATGACCGCCATGTCATCAGCATATAGCAGTATATTCAGGTGTTTGCCTTCCAGGGCAGGAGCTGATGACTTATACTTTGCCATATGTTGAACAATGTCGTTTATATAGAAATTAAAGAGGAACGGCGCTAACAAACAGCCCTGTTTAACCCCTTTCCCCAGTGGCAGTGGGTCAGTATAGTTGCCTGACATCCCAGTTCTAATTTTAACTGTGATGTCTGTATGTAACTCTCTAAGTATTTTGAAAAGTCGTCCATCTATATCTGTGTCATATAATTTTTGCCATAATTTGTCCCTACAGATTGAGTCAAAAGCGGATGTAAGATCTACAAAAGCCACAAAAAGTTTGCTCTTATGTGTCTTTGTATACTTATCTATCATTATCTGTAATACCAAACAATGGCCTATTGTACTATGGCCCTTTCTAAACCCTGCCTGTTCCGGATTAAGCAAGTTAGAGTGGTCAGCCCAGTCAACCAATTTATTTAACAGGTGGCGAGTATAAAGTTTATACACAATGTCCAGGAGACTTATGGGGCGATAGTTTGAGGGGTCTTGGGGGTCGCCCTTCTTATAGATGGGGGCTACCAGGCTCAGTTTCCAATTTTCTGGGATTTTGCATGTTTCATTTATTACCGTAAAAAGTTGGGCCAAAAAAGCAGCCCACCACTGGGCATTTAGTTTAAGCACCTCAGGAGGAATCATATCTTCACTGGGAGCTTTGCCATTCTTGAGTGTTTTAATTAGCTGTAAACATTCTAATTCGGTAACAGGATCCCAGCCCATTAATAGATCGTTTTTAAGAGGAGGAAACTGGCTCGGTTTAGGGTTAGGGTTAGGGTTATATAGCCGGGGAAAATGTTGGTACCATAAGTTAGATGAAATACTGTTGGTTACAGTTATCCCTTTGGGTGAAATTCCCTGAGCAATTATTTCCCAGAACTTGTTTAAAGATAACTATGAAAAATGTTGGGCGGAAGTGAAAAAAGATTTAGAAATTTGGACAAATTTGAAGCTTTCCTTGCTGGGTCGAATTGCAGCTATAAAGATGAATGTATTGCCTAGAATGTTGTTTTTGTTTCAAACATTGCAGATCGTGGACAAGATGGATTGTTTCAAGAAGTGGCAGAAAGACATTTCTAATTTTGTCTGGCAGGGCAAGAAGCCAAGAATAAAATTTAAGATATTAACTGATGCAAAAGAAAGGGGTGGATTTGCCCTGCCAGACTTTAAACTTTATTATGAATCAGCAGCATTCTGTTGGTTGAAAGATTGGCTACTTCTTGAGAACACAGACATTTTCGATTTAGAAGGTTTTAACAATGTTTTTGGGTGGCATGCATATCTGTGGTATGACAAGGTTAAAGCTCATAAAGCATTTAAAAACCATATTGTCAGAAGAGCATTGTTTAATGTCTGGACAAGATATAAGGATTTACTTGAAAATAAAACCCTAAGGTGGTTATCACCGATGGAAGCGAAGGCTCAGAAAAAGCTCAATATGGAGGCCAAAATATTGGGAGATTTTGGAACAAGAAGGTGACAAATTGAAATTGCAGAGTTTTGAGAAACTAAAAGATAAAGTGCGAGACTGGCTTCATTATTTTCAGATAATGGAGGCTTATAATTTGGACAAGAAAATTGGCTTCCAGGTGGAAAAATCTAAACTAGAAACAGAACTGTTAGAACCCAAAACTAAGATACTATCAAGAATGTATAACTTGCTGTTGAAATGGAATACTCAGGATGAAACGGTTAAATCTGCTATGATTAAATGGGCACAAGATGTTGGACATAACATTATGTTTGCTGACTGGGAACAGTTGTGGACCACAGGTATGAAATTTACGGCATGTAATGCCTTAAGAGAAAATATTATGAAAATGATATATAGGTGGTACATGACCCCAGTCAAGCTTGCAAAAATTTACCATCTGCCCGATAATAAATGTTGGAAATGTAAAGAAAATGAAGGTACATTTTTTCACCTTTGGTGGACGTGCCCTAAGATTAAGGCTTTCTGGGAAATGATTTATAATGAATTGAAAAAGGTATTTAAATATACCTTTGTGAAGAAACCAGAGGCCTTTCTCTTGGGCATGGTCGGCCAATTGGTGTTAAAAAAGGATAGAACTTTCTTTATGTATGCTACAACAGCAGCAAGAATACTCATCGCAAAGTATTGGAAGACGCAAGATCTACCCACTCTGGAAGAATGGCAGGCGAAGTTGATTGACTTTATGGGACTGGCAGAATTGACTGGCAGAATCCGTGACCAGGGAGAAGAATCGGCAGAAGAAGAATGGAAGAAATTCAAAGACTATTTGCAAAAATACTGTAATATTAAGGAATATTGAGTGATGTTGGCTTGAAATTAAAGGGACTTCCGGTCGGCGCCAGCGCCTAATGGCCGCCTCCTGCTGAGCTCCGCTCAGGGAGGCTACTTCACGAGTTCGGGTCTGACCGCTACGGCGAAGCGGGGACCCCTAAAATCTCAGGCGCGGAAGCCTGAGAGCAAGGAGGCTCGGTGGGCACCTTACTGCAAAGGAGTCTTTTTAAAGGCTCCGGAGCGGCATCGGGGAGCGCGGTGCTGAGAGCTGCTACCCAGCCCGTGGAGTGAAGCCGCGTCGCCATTGACGGAGAGCGCCGATTCCTTCCTGACATTTGGAATTTAAATTGGACTACCGTGAGTAAGACTGAACAACAACTTTAAAAGGAAACAATTAGAAATTGGCTGAAAACGGAGAAGGCAAAAAATAAGGAAGTCTGCCTTCCTCGGACTGCATGTAATCAAAGCAACGAAACAGGAAGCTGCAATTTGACAGAAAGCAGCTTTAAAATTGACGGACTCAGACATCGGACTCAAATCCCCCCCCTTAGCAGGCAGGGGCAGGGGGGGGAAGATTTGTGATCTGTTTTACCTGCATGAAAGAAGCATAGAAGGGGAAAGTTCTGCCATTTTAAACCCTTGGGGAGGACTGCTTGGAAAGTGAGTCACCGGGACTGAGAACTGTCATCAGAGATTTGCTACAAAGTTGGTGCTTTGCCTTGGATAATAACTAAAGACCCTACTTGCTACAAGTTTGGCACTTTGGAAAGATACAATTTGATATTTTGGAAAATATTGGACAATTGGTTGCTACTTTTGTTTACCTCTGAAGGGAACTTTTGTTTCTTTGTATTTGGAACTTTGAGCTGCTCCCTCTAGAGGCTGCAGGAAAATAGCCATTATTTTTTACTGTAAGGAACAGGCTTGTGGAATTCCCCAGCTGAAAGTAATTCTCGTGGGAACGACCTTGGGATATGAGTGGCCCAACAGAGGAGAGATTAACAAGGGCTAAGAGCAAAGTTGAACAGAAAAGAAGAGGCTCAATTGTAAATCCAACTGCAGCTGCTTCAACTCCCTCCATGGATACAGTGACAATAACAAAGGCATTAGTCAAAATAAATGAAACTCTGGAAGTGCTCACAAAGCAGAGCACTGAAAATTCCAAACAGTTGAATGAATTATCAACAAAATTGGACTTGAATACAGAGACTATAAATAAATTAGTTCAAGAAAATGAGATAACTAGAAAGATCGCAGAGGAGGCCAAAACTTCGGCAGAGGAGGCAAAAATTTCTGCAGGAAACACACAGGAAAAGATAGTACCAGTCTGTAAAAAGCTGGAAGAACATGATGCGGCCCTGTCTTTATTGGAACTACAGAGGAAAAGTAGAAATTTGAGATTAAGATTGAATCCAGAAAATGAAAAGGACAATTTGATAGACTATCTTACAAAAGAATTTCTGGATTTTTGGCAGGACAGCTTGAAAGAGGAGGAATTCAAGATAACAACTGCTTTCAGACTGGGAAGGAGACAGAACAGAAAGAGCCCAAGAGATTGCCTGATAACTCTGAGATCTCAGGAGGAGAGAGACAAGATATTGAATTTACATTTTCAAATAGCCCTTGAGATTGAAGATTCTCGTGTGCAGATCTTTAAAGATATCCCTAAATATATTTTGGAAGTGAGGACCTATTACAAGGATTTGGTCACCCTATTGAGAAAGAACAACATACTATTCAGATGGGAGTTCCCACAAGGCCTGTCTTTCAATTACAAAGGAAAGAAAATTAAGATAAAAACAGTGCAAGATAAAGAACAGTTTCTGACAAGGAACGAGGAGGACCTTTCGAAGGAAACGGTGGAACCTACGGACCTAGAAGATTTACCAGACATTTCAAATCTATCCTTTGGGGCTAAAAAACCAACAGAAGAAGATTTGCTTGGAGCTGCTGGAGGGGTAACTAAATAAATAACAAGATGTCTCTGCAAATTCTAAGTTGGAATTGTAATGGTCTCAATCTTCCTAGAAAGAGACGAGAGGTTTTTCATATCTTAAAAAAAGAACAATTGGACTTGATTTGTTTACAAGAAACCCATGTGACTAGAGTACACCGAAAATTACTTATTAACAAAAGATTAGGACAAGAATTCATTTCATTGGACAAAGTGAAGAAAAGAGGAGTGGTGATTTATGCAAAGGAAAAGTTGGCCCCTAAATTAATATTTAAAGATGAACAAGGAAGATATTTGGCAATTGAAATTCAAGTTCAAGGAGAAAAATTATTGATAATAGGAGTTTATGCACCGAATGAAGGGAAGTCAGAATTTTTTAAGAAATTGCATGAGACATTAATGGACTTTTTGGATTACAATGTAATTTTAATGGGAGACATGAATGGAGTGGTTTCTACAAATATGGACAAAGCACAAAAACAGGTGATCTCCAAGGATGGGAGATTACCTAAGACCTTTTTTGAAATGACTGACAATATGAACCTGATTGACATCTGGAGAACAAGGAACCCTCTTGAGAGAGGGGGAACTTTCTTTTCTGAAGCAAAAATGACATGGACTAGAATTGACCAAATATGGGTCACTACTGGGATGGCATCAAAGATTAAGAAAGTGGAAATCTGCCCAAAGACTTGCTCCGACCATAATGCTGTAAAGATGGAGATGAACCCAACAACAGCTGGTTCCTTTAGATGGAGGATGAATGACTCCCTATTCAGAGACGAAGAGGTCTATAAAAAGGCCCAGAAAGTGGTAAAGGACTACTTTGAGATAAATCTGAGAACAGAAGTGGAAAAAAGAGTAATTTGGGACGCAAGTAAAGCCGTCATGCGAGGTTTTTTAATACAACAGAATGCCATAAAAAGGAAGAGACAGAATGAGAAGAAGGACAAGATCTTGGAAAAGATAAAAGAAGGAGAAAAAAGATTGAGATCCAAACCAAAGTCACATGAAATCTTGAGAGAAATTAAGTTCTACCAGAGACAATATATGGAACTGATGAATCAAGAGATAGAATGGAAAATAAAACAAATGAGACAAAAGACATTTGAATCGGCAGATAAATGTGGGAAACTTTTGGCATGGCAATTGAAGAAGAGACAAAAACAGAATACGGTTACAAATTTAGAAGTGGAAGGAAAGAACATTTATAAACCAAATGAGATTAGAAACTGTTTTCAGAGTTATTTCAGGAGACTTTATGCACAAGGGCCGGTGAATGAAAAAGAAATAGAAGAATTTCTTAAAAAATATGGATTACAAAAAATTTCTGAACAAAGTAAAGTGATTTTGAACCAGAAGATAACTGATCAAGAAATTGAGGGAGCCATTCAAAATATGCAATTGGGAAAATCTCCAGGACCTGATGGACTGACCTCCAGATACTATAAAGCTTTGAAAGAATGGCTTATACAACCGTTGAAGGAGGTCTGTAATGAAATCTTAGAGGGGAAGAAGGCATCTGAATCGGGGAAAGAAGCATATATTACACTTATACCAAAGTCAGAGACTGAGAAGAACCAGGTTAAGAACTACCGCCCTATATCATTACTCAATGTGGATTACAAAATTTTTGCAGACATTTTGGCAAAAAGATTGAAGAGAGTTTTGGTGGGGGAGATTCATAAAGACCAAGCGGGCTTTCTTCCAGGAAGACATTTGTCAGACAATGTGAGAAACATAATAGATATTATGGAGTTGCTGGAAGTTAATATTAATACTAAGGCAGTATTAATATTTGTGGATGCGGAGAAAGCCTTTGACAATATTTCTTGGAGTTTTATGAAAAAAAATCTCCAAGGGATGGGGGTAGGCCAAGGTTTTGAGAATGGTATAGGTGCAATTTACTCTGAACAAAAAGCAAAACTGATTGTAAATAATGTAGTAACAGAAGAATTTGCTATTGAAAAAGGGACACGACAGGGGTGCCCAATATCCCCATTACTCTTTATATCTGTCTTGGAGGTTTTATTAAACATGATCAGAGGGGACCAGCTGGTTAAAGGGATTCAGGTCGGAGCTAAACAATATAAACTGAGAGCGTTTGCAGATGATCTAGTACTAACTTTACAAGAGCCAGACATTAGTACGAGAAGAGTTTTAGAGCTAATACAAGTATTTGGTCAAGTAGCAGGATTTAAGTTGAATAAACAGAAAACGAAAGTATTGGATAAAAATCTAACAGTGGTTGAAAGAGAGAGGTTTCAGAGTGAAACTGGTTTAATGGTAGCAAAGAAGGTGAAATACCTGGGGATTAATTTGACATCTAAGAATGTGAATTTATTTAAAGATAACTATGAGAAATGTTGGTCAGAAGTTAATAAAGATTTAGAAGTATGGTCAAATTTGAGACTTTCCTTGTTAGGCCGAATTGCTGTTATTAAGATGAATGTCTTGCCGAGAATGCTGTTTTTGTTTCAAACATTGCAGATTTTGGATAAAATGGATTGTTTCAAGAGGTGGCAAAAAGATATATCTAGATTTGTCTGGCAGGGCAAAAAGCCCAGAATAAAATTTAAGATACTAACTGATGCAAAAGAAAGAGGGGGGTTTGCCCTGCCGGACTTAAAGTTGTATTATGAATCAGCGGCTTTCTGCTGGCTGAAAAGTTGGCTGCTTCTTGAAAACACAGACATTTTGGATTTGGAAGGGTTCAATAACAGATTTGGCTGGCATGCATATATATGGTATGACAAGGTTAAAACTCATCAAGGTTTCAAAAACCATATTGTTAGGAAAGCATTATATAATGTCTGGATTCGGTACAAAGATTTGTTGGAAAACAAAACCCCCAGGTGGTTGTCACCAATGGAAGCTAAGGAAGTGAAAAAACTTAATATGGAATCCAAATGGCCAAAATATTGGGAAATTATAGAACATGAGGAGGGAAAAGTGAAATTGCAGAGCTATGAGAAATTGAAGTCAAAAGTAAGAGACTGGCTTCATTACTATCAGATAAATGAAGTTTTTAAATTGGACAGGAAAATTGGCTTCCAGGTGGAGAGGTCGAAATTAGAAACAGAGCTTTTGGAACCCAGTACTAAGATTTTGTCAAGAATGTATAATTTGCTGTTGAAATGGAATACACAGGATGAGACGGTTAAATCAGCTATGATTAAATGGGCACAAGACATTGGACATGATATTATGTTTGCTGACTGGGAACAGTTATGGACCACCGGTATAAAGTTCACGGCATGTAATGCCTTAAGAGAGAACATCATGAAAATGATATATAGGTGGTACATGACCCCAGTCAAGCTGGCAAAAATTTACCATACGCCCAATAACAAATGTTGGAAATGTAAGGAAACTGAAGGTACCTTTTACCACCTTTAGTGGACGTGCCCTAGGATTAAGGTCTTCTGGGAAATGATTTATAATGAAATGAAAAAGGTGCTTAAATGCACTTTCGTGAAGAAACCAGAAGCTTTTCTCCTGGGCATGGTAGGTCAATTGGTGTCAAGGAAAGATAGGACGTTTTTTATGTATGCTACAACAGCAGCAAGAGTACTCTTAGCAAAGTATTGGAAGACACAAGAACTACCCACACTGGAAGAATGGCAGACCAAGGTGATCGACTACATGGGACTGGCGGAGATGACTGGCAGAATCCGTGACCAAGGGAAAGAGACGGTGGAAGAAGATTGGAAGAAATTTAAAGTTTATCTTAAGAATTGTTGTAAAATTAATGAATGTTAAAATGTCTTGGGTAATGCAAAATAGAATTGCAGTGACAAACAATTGGATATGAGAAAAAAGATTTAAAGAAAGTGCTATAAGAAATTGAAATTAGGGGTTGCTGGAATGATTTAAAACAGGGATGCAGAAAGGGGAGGTATGGGGAAGTCGCTGAAAGAAGGTTTAAGGAAAGAAAGGTCAATAAATTATACGTGTTTATATGTTTGTTTGTTTGTTTATGTATTGTGTTGTATTGTCTTTTAATATGTGTTGAAAAACCAATAAAAAATTTATAAAAAAAAAATGAAATTAAGGGGTTATTAGCTGTAATGGTACAAAAGAATATGAAAAAATAGTTCTTTTTTTGTATATAAGTAAAAGTATAAGTTACAATAATTTAAGAAGATGGATAGAAAATAAGGTTTTTAGCTGTAATTCTATGAGATAAGGATTTGCTGGATGAACAATTTGAACTGGAATACAAGAAGGGGAGGCATGAGGAGGTCAGGGAAATATGTTATTGAAAAATAAGTTATGAAATTTATGTGTTTTTAATATTTTTTCTTTTCTACTTTTTTCTTTTTTTTTTTTTGTTTGTATAAAATGGAAAACCCTAATAAATATCTTTTTTTTTTAAAAAAAAAAAGAGATTTACAGGATGCATGGCTTTAAAGGAAAACTTGCTAAAAATGATGTATAGATGGCATTTGATGCCAGTAAAATTAGCTAAAATGTATAGGAAAAAAGATAGAAAATGTTGGAAATGTAAAAAGGCAGACGGCGACTATTTCCATATGTGGTGGACCTGCGATAAGGTAAAAAAAAATTGGGAATCAATTTATAATGAACTCAAAAAAATATTTAGATATACTTTCCCCAAAAGACTGGAAGCGTGTCTATTAGGCTTAATAGGAACAGAAATTAAAATAGAAGATCAAAATTTGTTCATGTATGCTACAGCTGCCGCGAGGACCCTTCTGGCCCAAAGATGGAAAGTACAAGATATACCAACTACTCAGGAGTGGCAGGCGAAGTTGACAGAATATGCAGAACTTGCCAAACTGTCAGGGAGGATCCGGGACCAGGGAGATCAAAGATACCAAAATAACTGGAGTAAATTTATTGAATATTTAAAGAAGAATTGTAAAGAGGTCAAGACACTAGCAGGATTGACATAATACCTCCAATGTATAATAGTACTAATATGAGAATGATGTGCGTGATGGAAAGAGGATAAATATACCAGTTGTGGGGAGGGAGGGGGGTCGCGACTCGGCAGAGTCAAAGGGAATGTATGGTGCTATTACAATTTGTTGGGAAAGAATATGTAAGGAAAACAATAAAAATTCACTTGGGGAAAAAAAAGGAAAGTGTCTTCCAATGAGGACAGCAACGGGAAGGAAGGAGCTGGAGGCTCTAATGGAGACAATCTATCTCAAGGCTGCCCAGATGAACACTTATGCTTAGTGTTTGGTGGAATGGATATTAAAGGGTAAATCTACAAAGACAGTACTGTAACTCTTCTTAAGTAAAATGTTTTAACTAAATGTAGCTGTTTAATAATCTATATCTGCCACCCTCCATGTAATGCAAGACAATCCACATTTTGTGCCGGAGGACTACAAATGAAGTGTGTGTGCATATTTCTGCCTCTTTAAAGTTTCAGTGTGTCCAATGGCTGGGAACGGAAGGGAAGTGTTTAATAAAATACCAGTGAGTTGGCCTCCTTTAATGTAATCATTTTCTTAAATCAAATTTGGGTGGTTGACTGTTTCGTAGTACCATGGAAGTAAAATAAGACCCTCAGAAAATGAAATGTGTAGTTTCTACAGGTACTGAACCCCAAATGGTGCTCTCCTGCCAACAATGGGATGAATCAGGATGTGTTAGATGAAGCTAATAAGAATTAGTGCTGGAGGGTTCAGGATTGGACAATTTCTCATATAACAGATTTACTGCACTGAAACAGTTCAGTACAGATAGGAAAGTACCATTAACTCCTAAGGGCACACAGCTTTTGCCAACAATGGGCAGCAGATTGTAATTAAAACAGGTTATTGGCCAAGTGGTTTCATTGCATTAACTTATGTTGACAAAAGAGCCAGACAGCTTGAATACTAAATAAGCAACACATCATGGGTCTGTTAGTTATGGTTAACTAAAATAGTAGATGGGCTGCTTCTTGTGTGATCAAGCAAACAAACTGCAGAGTTGAGCAGCTGATAAAGTTAGGGATTAAGTTATCCAAAATCATCTCCCTTGTGTGCTTGATCCAGCCCTTAGCTTCTCTCTTGTATATTTCTGGGCCTGAAATTACTTAAATTATTCAGAGATCCAGCTTGAGGTATTCTGACCTGGCACAATAATGCATACTTACTCTGAGCTCATTTACACATTTCTCATCTAGAAACAAAACATGTAAACATTAAGGACCACTAGATGACCCTGAGGGTGTGGAGTTTGGAGTTTACAGGGTTAAAACTCCTTGGTGTCCTGTATCTGGGGAGTGGCCTGACGCAGGGCCGTACGTCACAGGCTTTGTCCGTCTTTGTCTGTGAGAGTTGGTTTCACTTTAGACTGAAAGAAGCAGCAGAGAGACTGTGTGTGTTTTTAGCACGGAGAGATGCCGGAAAGTTCTGATGGATTTATTGCTGTGTAAATAAACACTTTTAGAGATAGCAACGAACTGTCTCTGGACTTGATTTATCCCTCTATCTCACACGGATGGCAGGACCGCTGCAACTCTGTTTTCCTGCCCAGGTCAGCCCCAAGCAGAGCTGCGCAGGGGAAGCGCTGACTGGATGACAGGATTTATTGCCAAAGGTTATGGCTCTTCCGTGTTTCCTGCCAAGTGTGAGGAGGGAAGAAGGCTGCCAGCTTTGAGCTGCTTTGAGCTCCTGCCAGGAAGGGCAGTGGGAGACGCTGGTGGAGAGTGGAGCCAAGAGAAGGCTGCTTCGGAGGACCAGCTAGCTGGCAACGCATGAGTACGCTTAAGCCCCGGGGGGAGGAAGATGGCTGCTCAACCACAGCAAGGCCATGAGAGCTACCCCGGTGAAAGATTGAATGGGGCCAATTGGGAAGCCTGGTCAAAGCGCATGTACTACTGGCTGGAAGAAAAACAGCTTTGGGAATGTACGCAGGCCGATCTAGTTCTTGCCCAGCCCAGTGCTGCAGCTGCAGAGGTTGAGAAGTCTGCAGGAGCAGTGGAAGCTTGTGACGCAGACGTGGCTGATGCTCTAGAAAGAGAGCAAAGGGTGCTAGCCATTTTAAGGGCCAGCGTTGATGCTTGGCTGTTGCCAAAGCTGCGAGGGAAGAAGCCCTGGGTCGCGTGGCAGGCACTGAAGACGGCATGTCAGGCCGCAGTGGGAGCCAGACCAGAGGGGGCTAGAGGATACCCAGAGAGAGCACCAAGCCCAGAGGGGGCTGGGACTGTTCCAGGAAGCTGTTTCTATGCTTCGACACGTCTGTGTGATGGTCCGGGAGAGAGGCTGAGAGCTGGGAAGAGGAAGGCAGTAGCAGTCCATTCCTCAGACAGCTGGGCACCCAGGAGTGGGGGTGCAGGCCGATCCAAGAGCTCTGGGAAAGCCAAAGTCTCCAAGAGTTGTTTGTGCTCTGAGGCGAAGCCCAACAGTGAAGGGCATTGTTCTGCAGAGGCTCTGGAATGCAAGGTCAGCCACCTGCTAAGGCAGATAAGCGACGGTTCTCAGACGGCGAAGCGTGAGAACACCGGCAGAAGCCTTGCAGCAACCATGGCAACCAGGAGGGACACTGGCAGAGGCCCCAGTGGGGGTGCGAGCGTCGCCATGGCAACCTTGGAAAACAGCCAGAGAGCCACTTTATCTCTTGTTGTCGATACGGGAGCGACCCACAGCCTGGTGCCATCTGGTGGGCTCCTGAGAAATTGCAAGAAGGTTAAAACTGGACGTTTTGTCACGATGGCAGATGGTTCTAAGACACAGTTAACTGAGACTGGTTTTTTATACTGTCCCTTTATAGATCATGAGGTGCAAGCTTTTGTGGTGCCCGAGCTTGCTCATTCTCTTTTAAGCGTATCAGCTCTTATGGCTGATGGTTTTGATGTGGTGTTTACTAACAATATGTGTTATTTCTACAGGGATGGGAAGAAGCTCCACAGTGTTGAGGGGAAGGGCAGGCTCTTTCTGGTGCAGATGCCTGTCACTGATGCTACTGTTGCAGAGTCGCCTGAAGAAGCACAAGTGCAGTGTGCAAATGTACCACCACACCATGATTGTTTACATTTGTGGCATCGCAGATTTGGGCATGCAGGGTGGTCATATGTTAAGAAAGCCGCAGAGAACACAATTGGGTGTGGGTTCAAGGCATGTGATAAATACTTATCGATTGTCAAGCTTGTAAGCAATCGAAGGTCACGACATGCACATATCCCAGGTCAGAAAGGAGGACCAGCAAACCCTTTGAGCTGGTTCATGCAGATTTATCTGGGCCGATGCAGGTAGCTTCTTTAAGTGGATCGAAGCATGTTTTGGTTCTGATTGATGATTTTTCGAAACACACCTGGCTGTTTACACTTAAATACAAGTGGGAGGCGGCTGCACTGATCAGGGATTGGATCACAGCGGTAGAGCTGCGTTTCTCCGCCAGGGTGGTTTCCTTTCAATCTGATCGGGGGGGCGGAGTTCACAGGTTCTGCGCTGCAATCTTTCTTCAGGCAGAAAGGTATCAGTCATCGATTGACTGCCCCCTACAGTTCGCAACAGAACGGGGTTGCGGATAGAAAACATTGCACCCTACAGGAAGCAGCGAATGCTATGCTGGCAGACTCGGGTCTGCCACAGCGCTTTTGGGCCGAGAGTTATAAGACGGCATGCTTTGTTCAGAACAGGGTGTTCAATTCAAGTGTGGGAGACACGCCGTACTTTCTGCTGCATGGGAAGAAACCCAAAGTGGATTTCTTGCGTGTGTTTGGCTGTGAGGCTTGGGTCCTCATTCCAAAGGCCACTCGCAGAAAGGGTGAACCAAGATCTAGGAAAATGATCTTTGTAGGCTATGAGCCGGGCTCAAAGGCGTGGCGTTTCGCATACCCTACTGGCAACCAGTCTAAGCTGCTTATTAGCGGCAGTACTGAGTTTTGCGAGCAGAGTGGGTGGAAACGTCTTCACAGGAACCCGGATGTTCTGTTTGACTCAGACGAGGAAGAGGAGGAGGACAAAGCTGAACCTGTTGCTGAGGTGCACAGTCCACAGCCACAGAGTCCAGAACCGGGATCTCCAAGGCAGAGGCTCCGAACCTCTCCAAAGGGGAGTCCCAAGACCCCTCCACAGGTCTCTGTCAAGTCTGAGCCAAAGAGTGAGCCATCCTCACCAACAGGCCCAGCTGTGAGGCCTAAAAAGCACAGCAGGTCAGAGGGGGAGGTTTCTGACACAGGGGATGGTGTGGCTGGCCCAAGTGAATCAGGCGCAGTTCCAGAGTTCACGCTGAGGAGGTCAGCAAGGTCAACCAAGGGAAAGCCACCAGAAAGGTACGAAGCCACTAGCGTCTGGGTAGGTGTGGCTAGATGTGAACCTGAATCCTTTGAGGATGTTCAGAAGTTTCCTCAGGAAGAAGCTAGCAAATAGCGTGAGGCGATGCAGAAGGAGATGAACTCAATGGAGTCTCTTGGTGTGTTCTCACTCACACAGTTGCCGGCTGAGTTCAGTGCACTATCTGAGGTTTGCAGAGAGCTGGAGTTCTATGCGTGTTTGGTCCAGGAACTCTGTGGGAAACATTGTCTGCCCATCGTGGTGCACAAAGACAATCAACCGTGTTTCAAATTGGCCGAGACGGGGCAATTCAAGGCCAGGACCAAACATCTGGACATACGTTTTCAGAATGTGTGTCAGAGCGTTCGTGAGGGGCTAGTTGCTCTAAAATACTGTCCCTCAACCAAGAACCTCGCTGATGGCTTCATGAAGCCATTATCCTTCCAGAAGCACGAGGAGTTCTGTGAAGGTCTGTGTTTGGGGTGAGCATTGTTGCTTATTTCCCCAGATGCAGGGCAAGAGGGGGTGTGGATACATCCTTCAATTGTATCTTTCAATTGTACAATTCTGATTCTAATGTTACAGTGGCTTGTCAAGTCATCACCCAATGGCCTGCTACCACCTAGCAGACATAGGTAAAGGGACCCCTGACCATTAGGTCCAGTCGTGACCGACTCTGGGGTTGCGGCACTCATCTCGCTTTATTGGCTGAGGGAGCCGGCGTACAGCTTCTGGGCCATGTGGCTAGCATGACTAAGCTGCTTTTGGCAAACCAGAGCAGTGCACGGAAACACCGTTTACCTTCCCGCCAGAGCGATACCTATTTATCTACTTGCACTTTGACGTGCTTTTGAACTGCTAGGTTGGCAGGAGCAGGGACCGAGCAACGGGAGCTCAAACCCCGTCGCGGGGATTTGAACCGCCGACCTTCTGATCGGCAAGTCCTAGGCTCTGTGGTTTAACCCACAGCGCCTCCCGCATCTCCCTAGCAGACATACATGGGAATAATTCGTTGTACAATTGTATTCTGCTCTGAGGAAGGTGGTTTCTGAGGGGGTCAGACCAAGAAACATGCAGACAAAACCATAGCTCTGGTCCTGGTGTGTTCTTAGTTCCTATAAGCATTTGTGTTACAAAGATCAAATAGACCCAGATCCAGTGTAAGTAACAAATTTATTGTTGTCACTTGGAGGGTAGAAAAGTTCTCCACATAACACACACAACCCAACTTGTTAAATAGAATGGTTTCAATACTTCACCCGCTCCCCTTGTCAGGTTGCCCACCCCCCTGCTGGACATTTATCAACTGCTAATGAAAAGCAGTATACAGCCACTTTTGGGCTAGCATTTCCAACTCCACTCAATGTGAAGATTCTGGTCACATTCCAAATCTAGAGTTCAAATAGTTTAAACAAAAGTTCAAAGTCCAATATTTACAGCACCAACATCTAGGAAACTGAGGTCTACAATTCATCCTTATCTCCTCCTGCTGTTTCTTCCTCGGTAGGGGGTGGGCCTGCACTACCATACAACCTGCCCACAATTGGTTGCACCACCTCTTCCAGTTCCTACTTTTGGGCTTCGAATTCCTCGATATCACTATCTTGGTGACTCTCTAGCCACTCAAACTTTTCCTCTACAGCCTTCTCTATTGTTTCTTTGTCTTCAGATGACAACTTGCCACCGAGCTTCTCCTTATCTCCAATCTGGTTTTTCAGTGAGTAGGCATAACTTTCCAGCTCATTCCTAGCATCGATCCGCTCTTTCAGCTTTTGGTCTTCCTCAGCAAACTTCTCTGCATCATTGACCATCCTCTCAATTTCTTCTGGAGTAAGACGATTCTGGTCATTGGTGATAGTGATCTTATTTTTGTTGCCTGTGCCCTTGTCCTCAGCCGTAACACGAAGGATTCCGTTCACATCTATTTCAAAGGTAACTTCAATCTGAGGGACGCCACGGGGAGCAGGAGGGATTCCAGTCAGATTGAAAGTTCCCAAGAGATGATTGTCCTTTGTAAGAGGACGTTCTCCTACGGGGGTGGGGGGGGATTTCATTTCACATGAAATCACTCAGATTATACTCTGGTAATCATGCAAGTACAAGGTTATTTTTTAAAAGGCATCTCACTTGTGTTTCTATTAATAATCAACAGCTAGTGATACTCAAAGCATGTTAAGGAACCTCACAAATGTGGAAACATGCATTGCAAAATTAAGCCGTGTTGGATTCACCTTTTACTCTTTAATGCCCAGAAGACAAAATACTCTAAAAGTTTCCAAGCCAAATGATGTTGGTCGGCAACTTACCTTCATAAACCTTAATTGTCACAGTTGGCTGGTTATCTGAAGCTGTGGAGAAGATCTGTGATTTCTTGGTGGGGACAACAGTGTTCCTT
This sequence comes from Podarcis filfolensis, assembly GCF_964270895.1. Classification (NCBI taxonomy): domain Eukaryota; kingdom Metazoa; phylum Chordata; class Lepidosauria; order Squamata; family Lacertidae; genus Podarcis; species Podarcis filfolensis. Next base: position 20,235,395 of record NC_139619.1, read on the forward strand.
GGGATAAGTTTGGTCATTACTCCACCAACAGTCTCAATGCCTAAGGTCAGAGGACACACATCAAGCAGCACCAGATCCCCTAAGAATGAAAAGGAGGTTTTAAGTGATGAAGCATCACCATAATTTATCTAGCTGTAGTGACAAACTTGACAGCCAGCAAAGACCATTCCAAACAGTTATGAGGCTGACTGGAAGCTTTTCACTTGTACAGGCTACTCTGCCCAACACCTCATGCAGCATTTAAGTCACTCAGACTTACCAGTATCTTGATCCCCAGAGAGTACGCCAGCCTGCACAGCAGCACCATAAGCTACAGCTTCATCAGGGTTGATTCCATGAGAGGGTTCCTTGCCATTGAAAAATTCTTTCACAAGCTGCTGTATCTTGGGGATGCGAGTAGAGCCACCAACAAGCACAATTTCATCAATGTCAGACTTCTTTAGGTCTGCATCCTCTAGGACTTTCTGGACAGGTTTCATGGTGGAACGGAAGAGTTCCTACGAGCAGAATTTAAAATCCCTTAATTGATGTGGAAAGGCAATCACAGAACAAGGCCACAAGATGATACAGTCACCAAATTATCAGATACATCCTGCCCCCAAGATGCCCATGTGTGATGCTATTTGAGATCAGATGGGCCTACTCGTAACATCTCATTTGTCTTTAACAGGAGAATCCACAAAGATCAGTCATTGCTATCTTTTAGAGGACAAGCAATTTTGACTCAAGCCATTAGGGAACCAATTTATTCTCTGCTGTTGGTGCAGTTTGACCAGCATAGTGTCTTGGGAGCGGGATAACATTTCACACAGGAGGGCACCACTTTATTTTTCCCATGACACGCATGTACTACATGTTACTATAATTGGCCCAGTATACCTGAAGGAGCGTCTCCACCCCCATCATTCTGCCCGGATGCTGAGGTCCAGCGCCGAGGGCCTTCTGGAGGTTCCCTCATTGTGAGAAGCCAAGCTACAGGGAACCAGGCAGAGGGTCTTCTCGGTAGTGGCGCCCACCCTGTGGGACACCCTCCCGTCAGATGTCAAAGAGATAAACAACTACCTAACATTTAGAAGACATCTAAACTTCCCTGTTCAGGGAAGTTTTTAATGTGCAACATTTGAATGTATTTTTAATCTTTGTTGGAAGCCACCCAGAGTGGCTGGGGAAACCCAGCCAGATGGGCAGGGTACAAATAATAAATTAATTTATTATTATTATTATTATTATTATTATTATTATTATTATTATTTATTATTATTATTATTACTTCTCTCCCACTTTTATGTTTTGTGTACAGCAATTACTGCAATTACCCATTTTGAAATTCAAGATACCTACCATGTTCAGTTCTTCAAATTTTGCTCTTGTCAAGGTTTCAGAGAAGTCTTCTCCTTCAAAGAAAGATTCAATCTCAATTCTAGATTGGTGTTGAGAAGAAAGCGCTCTTTTGGCTTTTTCAACTTCTCAACGAAGCTTCTGAACAGCTCTGTTGTCCTTCTGAACATCCTTTCCAGTTTTCTTCTTGTAGAGCTTAATGAAATGTTCCATTACACGCTGGTCAAAGTCTTCCCCACCCAGGTGAGTGTCTCCATTGGTTGCCACAACTTCAAAGACACCATTATCAATTGTGAGGAGGGAGACATCAAAAGTTCCACCACCCAAGTCAAAGACAAGGATGTTCTTCTCGCCCTCCCTCTTGTCTAGGCCATAAGCAATAGCAGCAGCAGTCCTGTAAGAGCAACTCGTTAGTTTGGTAAATGTGAGAAAAGCCCACATAAATCCCAAATACTGGCAGAAGACTATTAAAACCCTACTTACGGCTCATTGATTATTCTCATGACATTCAGCCCTGCAATAGTACCAGCATCCTTTGTAGCCTGACGCTGGGCATCGTTGAAGTAAGCTGGCACAGTGACAACAGCATGGGTGACCTGGAGAAGAATGAGAATAATTTGGATTGCTGTTTCCAAATTAACATCTAATACAGTTTTTGGGGGGGAGGGGGAGGGAGCCCGATTGTCTAGAATGCACCTTTCAAGACTACGTAGAGTGGATTGCCTGTTGACCTCTAGATGCTGCTGGGCTCTCATCAACCCCATCCAGCATTGTCAACTGTCAGGGATATTGGAAATTGGAATTCAAACAGATCCAGAAGGCTACAGATTGGCTGCCTCAGCTTGGAGAACAGTTCTACCACCCCCATCCATTTTATGTCCCAGGGAACCCAGAAGGCATGGACTCCTCATGTACAAGCAGCCAGGCCTGTTAGGAGGCATTAAAGCTCAGTGGTAGAACACTTAAACTGCATGCAGAATAGTACATGTTCAATCCAGTTTAGAATCAGAAAGGCATCTGAGACCTGCTGCTAAGTAGAGTAAGCAGTAAAGGATTAGACCAGCCACTGGCCAGTCTCCATACATGGTAGATTCACAAAGGCTCCCCTCAGTGCCTATTCTTTTTGCTTGTGTGCTTCAGCTGAAACAACATCTTACCTTCTTTCCCAAGTAGGCCTCAGCAGTCTCCTTCATTTTAGTCAGAACCATTGCTGAAATTTCTTCTGGGGCAAAGGTCTTCATTTGGCCACCTCCAATATCAACCTGAATATGGGGCTTGGACTTCTTTTCAGTGACCTGTAAAGACAGGTACAAGTGGACATGGTTAAAAACCAAAAGCACCACATCTACAATATTAATCTTGTGGTGGACTTAAAGAGGTTCCATTGAGGATGCAGCAGGACCAAACAACCTGCCCATCAGGTTGCCAGATGCAGAATAACCCATGCTTTGATGCTGGTATCTTGAGCAGAGTGAAAGCAGAGCCATAAGTTGTGTGGACTGGAAAAACACTTCATACATAGCTTAGTAACCTAGTGTCTCTAGGAAAGTGCTAGGGCTGGGGACAGGCTGGGTTCAAATTTCACACCAAAAGGTGTTCAATGTACTTTATATATACAGTGGTACCTCAGGTTAAGTACTTAATTCATTCCTGAAGTCTGTACTTAACCTGAAGCACCACTTTAGCTAATGGGGCCTCCTGCTGCCGCCAGAGCACGATTTCTGTTCTCATCCTGAAGCAAAGTTCTTAACCTGAAGCACTATTTCTGGGTTAGCAGAGTCTGTAACCTGAAGTGTATGTAACCTGAAGAGTATGTAACCCGAGGTACCACTGTACCATAACATAAAAGGCACAAAATGAGTACCTTGAAAGGTAGGTATTTTATATCCTGCTGCACAGAAGGATCATTCCATGTTCTACCAATGAGGCGCTTGGCATCAAATACAGTATTCTCAGGGTTTGAAGTCAGCTGGTTCTTTGCTGCATCACCTATAAGACGTTCCCCCTCTGGTGTGAAGGCCACATAGGAGGGTGTGATTCTGTTACCCTGGTCATTAGCAATGTTCTCCACACGCCCATTCTTGAAAACACCAACACTGTAAAAGAGAATGGAAGTTACTTTTTAAAATATATGTATTATTTAAAGGCTTCTTTAAATAGTAAAAGCAAAACTAAAGAAATGCCATGGTCAGATCACTTCCTGGTGAAACTGGACTTCTCCGCGACCCTTCCCCTCTGCAGGGAGGTGGGACCGATTTGGATGGTCTGCCCCCACCACTTAATAGATCAAAATGGTTTCCAGAGAGTGGTAGGGGATGCTTTATCCCATGCTGATGGCCTTTCAGCCGATTCCCTGGTGGCCCGCTGGAATGTGGCGTTAACCAGGGCTATCAAATGTCTGGCTCCGAAGCGCACTCTCCGACTGCATGGAGCCTGGACAACCCCGTGGTTTTCCACAGATCTGAGGGCAATGAAACAATTGCTGACACGGCTAGAGCGCCGGTGGCGTATAACTCATTCTGAAACTGACCGGACATGGGTTAGAGCTCAATGTCGAGTCTACCAAGTGGTGGTAGCAATGGCGAAGAAGACTTTCTTCACCACCTCTATTGCATCTGCAGAAAACAGCAGCAGGAGGCTCTTTAAGGCGGTTCGCAATTTAGCAGAACCACCTGCTACATCGGGGACCAGTACGGGCCACATGATCTCCTGCAATGATTTTGCAAAGTTTTTTGCAGATAAAGTCGCTCAGATTCGGGAAGAGGTAGACTCACAGTTGTCCATGGAGGTGCAGGTCAATTCTGTGTCCAGGGCAACTGTCTACCAGCTCAATCTGGTACACAGGCTGAGACCCCACCTGCCCGCAGACTGTCTCGCCAGAGTGGTACATGCTCTAGTTATCTCTCGCTTGGACTACTGCAATGTGCTCTACGTGGGGCTACTTTTGAAGGTGACCCGGAAACTACAACTAATCCAGAATGTGGCAGCTAGACTGGTGACTGGGAGCGGCCAAGACCACATAACACCGACCTTGAAAGACCTACATTGGCTCCCATTACATTTCCGAGCACAATTCAAAGTGTTGGTGCTGACCTTTAAACATCTAAATGGCCTCGGCCCAGTATACCTGAAGGAGCGTCTCCACCCCCATCGTTCTGCCTGGATGCTGAAGTCTAGCGCCAAGGGCCTTCTGGCGGTTCCCTCGCTGCAAGAAGCCAAGTTACAGGGAACCAGGCATAGGGCCTTCTCGGTAGTGGCACCCACCCTGTGAAACGCTCGCCCACCAGATGTCAAAGAGAAAAACAATTACCAGACTTTTAGAAGACATCTGAAGGCAGCCCTGTTTAGGGAAGCTTTTAATGTTTAATAGATTATTGTATTTTAATATTCTGTTGGAAGCCGCTCATTATTATATTATTATTATTCTGGGTGGTTCACAAAATATAATACACCTAAAATACAGTACATTAATATGCATTAACACAACCAAGGAAAAATGACCACCACCAACAAAAACAGAATTCACACAAAACCAACAGTAAACAGGAGAAAATCAAGCACATCAAGAAAAAAATCTGATCCCTATGATGAGGTGCAGCAAGCAAGCTAGTTGTATCCTCTGGGCAGCCTAATACTAATGTTTCTGGCCAGTACTCAAGCTTTTAGTTGTAAGACTACACTAAAACAAAATAGTTTGAGTTGAATAAATATTGTATTATTACTCCCTTGACTTGTACCAAGTGCATTAAAATAGTAATACAGTACAATTCGTTTGCATACACTAGTGCAGAATCTTGGCCATATTTTGGTGCAGTGGCCATAAGCTATTCAAGACACCCAGAAGCCAGTCAATCAAATAGGCACCCTTCTTTTACTTACCAGGAATATGTGGTTCCCAGATCAATGCCAACCACAGTCCCCACATCCTCCCTTTTGTTGTCGTCATCAGCAGCAAATACACTGCCAATGAGCAACAGGCAGACATGGGCATACTTCATTCTGCCCTTGTACTAAATATTCACAATCAGAGAGAGAAAAAAACCTGTAATAAGTAAAATCAACCATCAGTGGCAATACTATGAGCAAAAAGACAATACCATGATGCCCGTTTAACGGAAATGGGGGCAGATTTACAGAGTAAGTATTACTGGTCCCACACATCCTTAGCAAAGGCTGGGAGGGCCAATCAGGACTAGAGGCTACCAAGACACACAGCCTGCAAACATGCAGGCAGCTCAAAGAAAACACCCCACCCCAAATCCTATACAAAGGAGGCCCAGGAAACTTTTCTGTTCAAGGAAAAGGCAGCAAAGGGGTTAAGAAAATATGTAGCTCTCCTGATACTTAAACATGAATGTGAACCCACACACACTGCTAAATTCTACAGGCATCCATTGAGAAAAATAATGTGGAAAGGCAGTATGTAAAAGCTGCAAAACCTAACATCAAAAGAAAGGCTACCAACCTCTTAACTTTAGTTCAGACAACCCCAACATTAAAGGCAAAGAGTAAGTATGTAATCCAGTGCCAAAGATAGGCTGCTCCCCCCTCCCATTTTTTTGGTATATGGAGTCACTGTAAAACGAGTAGCCTCAAATCAAATAATTAACGTTGTTCACTGCAACCACAGCTGTTTTGCCTTCACCATTCTCATAAGGTGAAGTGGGAGAAGGGAGTAGTCGCTGTCCCCATCACCAGAAACCCAGCTATTACCATTTACCCCAAACCGGTAAAGGTTATCAATATACAAAACCAACACCATATAGAAACATCTAGCAAGTTCTGCTTTTTGCAAAAAATCCCCTCTCCCAGGTAAGGAGCAAGGGGGAACGAAAAAGAATACCCCACACAAACATCTGTTCCTATTCTGCGATATAAACCCCTTTTATTCATGCATGCATACCAAATACTGTAATCACTGCAATCACCACCCAACCACCACCACCAAGGGAGAATATGGATCTGGCAGGAAATGCGAATAAAAATGGCGCGCGCTTTGGACCGAGAGCCGCAATAGGATTTTTCTCAATGGGAACCTGGGTAAATGAGAACGAAGTGGCATTATGAGGGCAAGGGGGACCCCGCAAGGCCCAATAGATTTGGAGAAGCCGCCCTCCCCTTCTCGTTAGGCCCCGGCCCCCGCCTCTTCCTCCGCTCAAGCACTAGGCCACCCCAAGCCTTACCTGTATTAAGTAACAGGACCTCGCGGTCACCTCACGCACTATCCTACAAACGCAACAATCCGAATTGTGATTTTCTCACTCAAAGCTCACCGGTTTGGCCCATATGTCCCCCTCGGCTCTTATATACCTTCCCGTGGCCTTGCGTGCACTATTGGCCCATTTTCTCTCGCTGGAGCCTCCCGATTGGTCGCTTGCCACTAAGCTGGCCGGAGCCGATAGGTCCGCTCCGTCCCTGACGTTAGGCCCCGTCGTGCACCGCTCCGTCGGCCTTGGTTGTGTCGCTTTCCTTCCCCTGCCCTTCTCTTTCCTCTCGGCTGTCCTCGAGCCTCATTGGGCCGTCCTACCGGTGTCGCGGTCCAATCAAGGGCTGCTGCATGAGCCAAGCGGAACGAGCTCATTAGCTGGAATTGGGCGTCGTGTTGAAAAATCTATAGGCAGGGAGTGTTGGCACTTTCTGAAAGTTTCTATGGTTACAAGGCCTAGCTGCCTGTTATAGGCGGTGGCAGAAGAAGGAATAGGTTGCTGTGACAATGGCTGCCACAATGTCTCCGTAGGCAGTACTGAAGGCTGCTTTGCACCCTCCAGAAAACAAAACAAAAACCCACCCCCAACGACCGCAATACACAGACATTTCACGCACCCTTTAAACTCCAAGGAAAAGAAAATGCGGAACATAAAACCCTTTCTCTTAACTCACCGGCCGGTTTCTGACAGAACGGACGCGTCAACCACTCAGTTGGACCCAGAAACACAGTCACCACCGGCTGGCAGAAGTGACGTGACAGAAAGGGACTAGGGACGCATGCTCAAAGAGAGGTGCTTTTGTTTTGTTGTTTAGTCGTTTAGTCATGTCCGACTCTTCGTGACCCCATGGACCAGAGCACGCCAGGCACTCCTGTCTTCCACTGCCTCCCGCAGTTTGGTCAGACTCATGTTTGTAGCTTCGAAAACACTGTCCAACCATCTCGTCCTCTGTCGTCCCCTTCTTCTTGTGCCCTCCATCTTTCCCAACATCAGGGTCTTTTCCAGGGAGTCTTCTCATGAGGTGGCCAAAGTATTGGAGCCTCAGCTTCACAGTCTGTCCTTCCAGTGAGCACTCAGGGCTGATTTCCTTAAGAATGGATAGGTTTGATCTTCTTGCAGTCCATGGGACTCTCAAGAGTCTCCTCCAGCACCATAATTCAAAAGCATCAATTCTTCAGCGATCAGCCTTCTTTATGGTCCAGCTCTCACTCCCATACATCACTACTGGGAAAACCATGGCTTTAACTATACGGACCTTTGTTGGTAAGGTGATGTCTCTGCTTTTTAAGATGCTGTCTAGGTTTGCCATTGCCTTTCTCCCAAGGAGCAGGCGTCTTTTAATTTCATGACTGCTGTCACCATCTGCAGTGATCATGGAGCCCAAGAAGGTAAAATCTCTCACTGCCTCCATTTCTTCCCCTTCTATTTGCCAGGAGGTGATGGGCCCAGTGGGCATGATCTTCGTTTTTTTGATGTTGAGCTTCAGACCATATTTTGCGCTCTCCTCTTTCACCCTCATTAAAAGGTTCTTTAATTCCTCCTCACTTTCTGCCATCAAGGTTGTGTCATCTGCATATCTGAGGTTGTTGATATTTCTTCCGGCAATCTTAATTCCAGCTTGGGATTCATCCAGCCCTGCCTTTCGCATGATGAATTCTGCATATAAGTTAAATAACCAGGGAGACAATATACAGCCTTGCCGTACTCCTTTCCCAATTTTGAACCAGTCAGTTGTTCCATATCCAGTTCTAACTGTAGCTTCTTGTCCCACATAGAGATTTCTCAGGAGACAGATGAGGTGATCAGGCACTCCCATTTCTTTAAGAACTTGCCATAGTTTGCTGTGGTCGACACAGTCAAAGGCTTTTGCATAGTCAATGAAGCAGAAGTAGATGTATTTCTGGAACTCTCTAGCTTTCTCCATAATCCAGCACATGTTTACAATTTGGTCTCTGGTTCCTCTGCCCCTTTGAAATCCAGCTTGCACTTCTGGGGGTTCTCGGTCCACATACTGCTTAAGCCTTCCTTGTAGAATTTTAAGCATAACCTTGCTAGCGTGTGAAATGAGTGCAATTGTGCGGTAGTTGGAGCATTCTTTGGAACTGCCCTTCTTTGGGATTGGGATGTAGACTGATCTTCTCCAATCCTCTGGCCACTGCTGAGTTTTCCAAACTTGCTGGCATATTGAGTGTAGCACCTTAACAGCATCATCTTTTAAAATTTTAAATAGTTCAGCTGGAATATCATCACTTCCACTGGCCTTGTATTTTTATAAAGGATATTTTCTTCAGTCAAAGGTGCTCTTTAAATGTCCACATTTCAGATAAACAGGGTGTGTTTTATAATCTGATGCTTTATGCATCTGCCTCCAGCTGTTCAGTTGCAGAAATGCAAGCTCCAGAGCTGGGTTTTAGCAACCTCATCAGGATCTCAGGCACTCATCAACTTGATTTCCAGCTCCTTTTGCTGGCTGAGCTGCTTTTTATAGATCAGCAGTTGCAAAAGTCTCGTGTCTCCTTCCCCTCTCCCACCACCACCTCCAAGCTTTCTAAAATGCCTCTTTTGTGCTGGTTCATGGGATGTTTTGCCTTACATATTAATCTTCTATTCAGTGGCAGAGTCAATTTGCCTGCTTTAAAAAAAAAACACAGAAGGGGCGTTTCTTATGAAACCATTGGCAAAGATCCATAGCCATACTTGTTACAATTGCTCACCAGAATATCCTTGCAGATGGATAATTATATATTTTGTGATTTTGTGTTCTAGTTTTGTTCTGTGAGCTGCCCTGAAACCTCTGGGGATAGGGTGGAATATAAATAAAATAAAATACACAAGATCTACCCACCTTGGAAGAATGGCAGATGAAAGTGATAGACTATATGGAATTGGCGGAAATGACTGGCAGAATCTGCGACCAGGGAGAAGAGTTGGTGGAAGAAAATTGGAAGAAATTTAAAGACTATCTGCAGAAACACTGTAAAATTAATGAATGTTAATATGATGCAGGATTGAAATGAGATGGTTTTAGTAACAAAATTAAAAGAATATATCAAAGGATTGATAATTAGATGAAAATATGATGTTTAACATGTCAAGATTTATAATTAGGATAAAAACAAAGAGGGAAAGGATTTGCTGAATTAACTATGTGAACTGGAATACAAAAAAGGGAGGTGTGAGGAGGTCAGGAAACGAGTAATTGAAATATAAGACATGAAAAGTTTGATTTGTTTTTAATTTTTTTAATTTTTTTTTACATATTTTGTATTTTTTTCTGTATTTTTGTATCTTTTTTCTTTGTCTTTTTTCTTTTTCTTTTTCTTTTCTTATATTGTAATTTTCTTTGTTTGTAAAATCTCAATAAATATCATATATATATATATATATATATATATATATATATATATATATATTAAAATAAATAAATAAATAAATAACAAAACATTTCTCTCATAACACCAGAACTCTTACTCATGCAGCACATAGTTAAACCTGTGGAGCTCACTGCCACAGGAGGCAGTGATGGCCACCAACTTGGAGAGCTTCCAACTTCTCCTGATTGAAGTGCAGAGAGTTTGAGGACCAGGACATTTGCAGGGAAACAAAAATGCTGGTGTATAAAGCTGTTGTACTACCAACCTTACTGTATGCTTGTGAAACATGGACCACTTATAAATGCCATCTCCAACTCCTTGAAAGATTCCATCAACAGTGTGTCTGAAAAAAATTACATCTCACTTGGGAAGACAGGCGAATTAATTCCAGTGTACTGGAAGAAGCAAAGATCACCAGTGCCGAAGCAATGATTCTTCAACATCAACTTCGTTGGAATGGTCATGTTGTATGGATGCCTGATTATTGTCTTCCAAAGCAACTACTCTATTCTGAATTTAAAAATAGAAAGCATAATACTGGTGCTCAACAAAAGAGGTTTAAAGACTCTCTCAAGGCAAATCTAAAAAAAGTCGTATAAACACCAACAACTGGGAAACACTGGCCTGCGAGCGCTCCAGTTGGGGAACAGCCTTTACCAAAGGTGTCATAGTCTTTGAAGATGCTCAAACTCAGCACGAAAGGGAGAAACGTGCTAAGAGGAAGGAACATTTGGCAAATCCTCACCGTGATAAACTCCTGCCTGGAAAACTATGTCCCCACTGTGGAAGGACATGTGGGTCCAGAATTGGCCTCCATAGTCACTTATGGACTCACTGTTAAGACCATATTCATGGAAGAATCTTACTTGGCTACGAGTGATCGCCAAAGAAGAAGGTGGGGACCCCAGGACTATGTCAGAGACAATGTGCTGGGGAGGAGTCTCAAGGAAGAGTTCTCAACCAAGCATCTCTTTTTCTTTTATTTATTTTTTTAAAAAATCTTATTTATTGATTTTTTTACAAAAAAACTTTTAAAATGTTAACATAAAGTGTAAGTTACAGTACTTTATGCATTTTCTTCCTGTCCTCCCCTTCCATGGTTTCCATATTTACCCTTTTTCAATAAAAAAAAATTGATGAAAGAATTCCAATTATAAATAATAATAATAATAATAATAATAATAAATAATTTAGTTATATCCCGCCCTCCCCAGCTGATGCCTGGCTCAGAGCAGCTAACAACAATAAAAGTAACACAGTTTACATAAAATCACAATCAATTCATTGAAATGCATTCTAAAATCAATTCATTCTAAAATCAATTCAAAATCAAATTAATGGCAACCATTGGGCTAGAGTTCTGTGAGGATTACCGAAGGAGGGGGTCAGACTGTGCTTTGGCCAAAGGCCTGGTGGAACAGCTCTGTCTTGCAGGCCCTGCGGAAAGATGTCAAGTCCCGCAGGGCCCTGGTCACTTGTGACACAGCGTTCCACCAGATCGGGGCCACGGTCGAAAAAGCCCTGGCTCTGGTTGAGGCCAGCCTAGCCTCCCTGTGGCCTGGGATCTCTGAGATGTTTTTATTTGAAGACCGTAAGGTCCTCCGTAGGACATATCAGGAGAGGCGGTCCCATAGGTATGAGGGTCCTAGGCCGTATAGGACTTTAAAGGTTAAAACCAGTACCTTGAACCTGATCCTGTACTCCACCAGGAGCCACTGCAGCCGGTATAGCACCAGGTGAATGTAAGGAGTCTCGCTGCAGCATTCTGCACCCGCTGGAGTTTCTGGGTCAGTCTCAAGGGCAGCCCCACATAGAGTGAGTTACAATAATCAAGTCTGAAGGTGACCGTCGCATGGATCACAGTGGCTAGGTCAGGGCAAGAGAGGTAAGGAGCCAACTGCTTAGCTTGGCGGAGATGGAAAAATGCCGCCTTTGTTATAGCTGCAATCTGCACCTCCCTGGAAAGGGAGGTGTCGAAGATTACACCCAAACTCTTAACGGACGGTGCTGGGACAAATTGTGCCCCTGCAAGAGATAGGAGTTGCCCCCCCCCCAATCCTATATCATCCTAACCCAGCCAAAGGACCTCTGTCTTCGAAGGATTTAACTTCAACCGGCTCCCATGTAACCATCCAGACACAGCTTCCAAACATCTGATCAGTGTGTCTGAGGCCGAGTCAGGATGGCTGTCCATCAACAGATAGAGTTGGGTGTCATCAGCATACTGATGACAGCCCAAACCAAAACTGCAGACAAGCTGGGCGAGGGGGCGCATAAAGATGTTGAAAAGCATTGGGGAGAGTATCGCACCCTGCGGCACTCCACACACCAAGGAGTGGCGCGATGACAGTTCCCCCCAAGCGCCACACTCTGTCCCCGACCAGAGAGAAACGAGCACAGCCATTGAAGGACTGTGCCCTGGATCTCCACGTTGGTGAGGCGGTGGTCCAGGAGTTCGTGGTCGACCATGTCGAAGGCTGCTGACAGGTCTAAAAGAATCAGCAGCCCCGACCCGCCTCAATCCAGCTGCCTGCGGAGATCATCTGTTAGGGCGACCAGAGCCATCTCAGTCCCATGACCAGAGCGGAAGCCGGATTGGAATGGATCCAGAGCCGATGTTTCATCCAGAAACCCACCAAGCTGTTCAGCAACCGCTCTCTCAATCACCCAAGATTCGAAACCGGGCGGTAATTGGATAGATCTAAAGGATCTAATGATGTTTTCTTTAAGAGCGGGTGCACCACTGCCTCCTTCAGTTCCCCTGGGAATGTCCCGGTGCCAAGGGACAAATTGATGATATCCCCTAGGGGGCCCCGCACCTCGTCTGGACACGCTCTAATCAGCCAGAACGGGCACGGGTCAAGAGGACAAGTGGTGGGGTTTCCAGCTTGGATGAGTCTGTCCACATCGGCTGGGGATATCCAGTCAAAGCGGTCCAATACTGGACCCGAGGACAGTCAAGGGGCCTCCAGTTCCGTTATTGTATCCAAATTGGCAGGGAGGTCATGGCGGAGCAACAGGACCTTCTCCGTAAAAAAGCTCACAAATGACTCACAAAGTGTCAAATTGTTATTTAAATTTGGCTGTCCCTCAAGGGACATTAAAGACCTGATTATACTAAAAAGCTGCGCCGGGCGAGAGCTAGCAGATGCAATGGAGGCCGAGAAGTAAGACTTCTTAGCGGCCTTCACTGCCATCTCATAGGTTTTCATAAAAAATGTATAAGATGTTCTTGAAGCTCCATCGCAGGCATCCTGCCATACTCGCTCTAGCCATCTGAGGTCCCGCTTCATTTTCCGGAGCTCCTCGGTAAACCAGGGAGCCCGGTTTCTGCGGGGTCGCAGAGGGCGCTTAGATGCGACTGCTGCTGCTGCCACTGTGAGTTCTGGGGAAGGCCGCTCCCTCCTGCAGGCCCACTTCACCAGGCCCAGGGGGCGGGGCCCAGACTCACCTCCACCACAGTAAATAAAGGAACTGGAGGCCCCTCGACTGTCCTCGGGTCCAGTATTGGACCACTTTGACCGGATATTCCCAGCCGATGTGGACAGACTCCTCCGAGCTGGAAAGCCCATCACCTGTCCTCTTGATCCATGCCCGTCTTGGCTGATTAGAGCGTGTCCAGACGAGGTGCGGGCCCCCCTGTGGGATATTATCAATTTGTCCCTTGGCACCGGGATATTCCCAGGGGAACTGAAGGAGGCAGTGGTGCGCCCGCTCTTAAAGAAAACATCATTAGATCCTTTAGATCTATCCAATTACCAACCAGTTTCGAACCTTCCATTCCTGGGTAAGGTGATTGAGAGAGCGGTTGCTGAACAGCTTGGTGGGTTTCTGGATGAAACATCGGCCCTGGATCCATTCCAGTCCGGCTTCCGCACTGGTCATGGGACCGAGACGGCTCTGGTCGCCCTAACAGATGCTCTCCGCAGGAAGCTGGATCGAGGCAGGTCGGGGCTGCTGATTCTTCTAGATCTGTCAGCAGCTTTTGACATGGTCGACCACAAACTCCTGGACCACCGCCTTGCCGATGTGGGGATCCAGGTCACAGTCCTTCAATGGCTGCGCTCGTTTCTCTCTGGTCGGGGACAGAGGGTGGTGCTTGGGGGGGAACTGTCATCGCGCCACTCATTGGTGTGTGGAGTGCCTCAGGGTGCAATACTCTCCCCGATGCTTTTCAACATCTTTATGCGCCCCCTTGCCCAGCTTGTCTGGAGTTTTGGTTTGGGCTGTCATCAGTATGCCGATGACACCCAACTCTATCTGTTGATGGATGGCCATCCTGACTCGGTCCCAGACACACTGATCAGATGTCTGGAAGCTGTGTCTGCATGGTTACGTGGGAGCCGGTTGAAGTTAAATCCTTCGAAGACAGAGGTCCTTTGGCTGGGAAGGGACGATATGGGATTGGGGGGGCAACTCCCATCTCTTGCGGGGGTGCAATTAGTGCCAGCACCGTCCGTTAAGAGTGTAATCTTCGACACCTCCCTTTCCATGGAGGTGCAGATTGCAGCTACAACAAAGGCGGCATTTTTTCATCTCCGCCAAGCTAAGCAGTTGGCTCCTTACCTCTCTCGCCCTGACCTAGCCACTGTGATCCACGCGACGGTCACCTCCAGACTGGATTATTATAACTCGCTCTACGTGGGGCTGCCCTTGAGACTGACCCAGAAACTCCAGCGGGTGCAGAATGCCGCGTCGAGACTCCTTACGGGGTCCTTGCTGCAAGATCACATTCACCCAGTGCTATACCAGCTGCACTGGCTCCCGGTGGGGTACAGGATCAGGTTTAAGGTGCTGGTTTTAACCTTTAAAGCCCTATACGGCCTAGGACCCTCGTGCCTACGGGACCGCCTCTCCTGGTATGTCCCACGGAGGAACTTACGATCTTCAAACAAAAACATCTTGGAGGTCCCAGGCCACAGAGAGGTTAGGCTGGCCTCAACCAGAGCCAGGGCTTTTTCAGCTGTGGCTCCGACCTGGTGGAACGCTCTGCCACAAGAGACTAGGGCCCTGCAGGACTTGGCATCTTTCCGCATTTCCATTTTCTGTCACACTTCGCTTCAGTTCTTTAAACACTCTGTCACAAGAAACTAGGGCCCTGCGGGACTTGGCATCTTTCCGCAGGGCCTGCAAGACGGAGCTGTTCTGCCAGGCCTTTGGTCGGGGTTCAGTCTGACTCCCTCTCCCCTTTCATAAGAACTTGCATGAAAGTGGCCTCCCAATTTTTCTCACAGGCCCATATAAGTTCAGCACAAACAGTTGGGCCTGGTGAGCATTTAAGGTCCCCAACCCTAATCTGCGGGTTGCCATCCGGTTGGATTTTATTCTGATCCTGATCTGATTTGAGGATGTATTTTAATTGATTGTCTGATTTTATGTTAATGTATTATACATTTGATGTTAGCCGCTCTGAGCCCGGCTTTGGCTGGGGAGGGCGGGATATAAATAAATTATTATTATTATTATTATTATTATTATTATTATTATTATTATTATTATTGATGGTCACCAAGAGCCGAGTATTCCAGCCCTCAACAAGCTCAGTCAATGAGTCGTCAGGGGGAGCAAGGTCCCGCAAGGCTTGACGGTATCTATCAGGGTCCATCAGCCTCTGCGGGCGAGCCCAAATTGGCTCGCCACCTAAGCAGGGTGGGGGTGGAAAGTCAATCCTGGCTTTCAGAGTGTAGTGATCAGACCATGGCACCTTCATCGAAGGGAACATGATCATATCTATGCCTGCGCCAAAGATCAAATCTAGTGTGTGGCCTGCTTGATGTCTGGGGCCCGAAACAAACTGGGAGAACTCTAATGTCGCCGTAGAAGACACCAGGTCCAGAGCCTGTGAGGAGGGAGTGGCATCAGCATGGGTGTTGAAGTCCCTCAATACCAATAGGTTAGGGAACTCCAAGGCCCAGCTGGCCACTGCCTCCAGTAGGCCTGACAGGGCGGCTGCTGGTGCGCTAGGTGACCTGTACACCAGCCAGACAGCCAAGCTCTCCTCGGAGCCCCACACTAGGCCAACACATCCAATGCCGGGGATCAATGGCAATGGCAGAGCCCTGAAAAAACAATCTTCCCGGATTAATAATGCCACCCCTCCCCCCCGGCCCACGGTCTGCGACTAGTGGAGGATGGAGAAACCTGGGGGCACCATCTCTCGTAAGGTAACTGTTTCCCCTTCGTGCACCCAGGTCTCCATCACACAAGCCAGGTCGACCCCCTGCGAGGTAAAGAAATCTTGCAGGGTGGCAGTTTTGTTGCCTATAGACCTGGCGTTACACACCATAAAAAAAATAAGTGATACCAAGGAAAACGGTGGGAGTGAGGGGGGAAAGAACAATGATGCATATAAAAAAGAAATAAAACGATATTTAAAAATGCAATATAATATACTCTCATACATTCTTACATAAATTGATAAAGTGTTATTTATCCCTGAATGCGGCATATTTCACCAATACTATTCAATATATCCATTTTAACCTCTCTTTTTAAAGCCTGATAGTACCCTCTCTAAGATCAAGGAGTTCCTTGTATGTGCCCCAGTTCTTGTTCACATTTAATTTCTTGACTAGCCCTGCTTCAATGGGGGATCATGAGGACTTTCTTTCTAGGACATTTTTCAGTTTTGCCCAAAACACTACAACAACAACAATTGTCAGGTTTGCAGGTGATTGCTCGCGAGTAAACAGCCAGGACTCCGACCTGTCTTTTACAGGTTTTATTAAGTGCAAACTATGTACAGTTCAGAGATCCAAAGTTCATGTCTGTCTCAGTCACTTGCAGGTTCCGGGAGTGGCCCCTTTCAGTCCCCCCCCCCAACATAAATACTTGGCCACCCCAAATCTCTGCCTCCCCTCCTTACGTTTGACCCTCTTGCAAAAACTGGGCGACGGAAGCGGCATGTCCGTTTCCCGACCACCCTGGCTGAGCAAGGTGCTTGGGCTCACAGTAATGTCTGTGAGCCTTCGCCTCGCCTCGCCCCTCCTTTCCCCCTCTGCTTCTCTGGAGGCGTGACTCTCTCCACTGCCTGACGAAGTGCTACTTCTCAGCAATGTTGGAGGCTCCCTGTACTCTTCTGCCCCCCTCCCACCTTTCGATGGCAGTCCCCTGACAACAACAACAACAATAATAATTTATTATTATTTGTACCCCGCCCATCTGGCTGGGTTTCCCCAGCCACTCTGGGAGGCTTCCAACAAAAGATTAAAATTACATTAAAATGTCAGACATTAAAAACTTCCCTAAACTATATAAGTTCTTCTGTAGAACATGGTTGAGGAAGCTGTTGCTCATACTTCCAAGTCCTGCTTGCGTTTTCACCTCACTGTAGTAACTCTTTAATCAGCAAAAAGTCTCTAATACCCAATGTCACCATAAGGGTGTGGATCGAGGTTGCAGACGGTGTCTTTGCTGAGCCTCCTTTCTTGGCAGATGACATTATTGTGTGGGTCTTCTTGTTTCCAGAGACCTCCTCCCACGCTCCAGTCGATAGGCCACCATTTTCCAGTGTGGTTTCATTGTTTCATGCAGGAAAGACAGAAAGGATGTTCTGTTAGAAGGGTACTGAGTATCAGTAACATTAGACCCTCTTGTTGCCCCAGAAATTATCACCACTGTTGGTGAATAAATAATAAAAATGAGGCTTTTTATAATGGAGGAATGGAACCAAACTGCTGCTGGGGGGTTGCCTGCTCCCCCCACTCAAGAGGATTGCAGAGAGTCCTGCAAGGACCAGGACCCTGGGCAGGCAGGCAGCATTGGGGACACCTGCTACCCCAGCTAGCCATACATAATTAACCTCTACTGGATTGTTGGGAAGATGAAATGGGATAACCCTGTGCAAAGCTGCAAACAAAGCAAAGTGACCTTACCAGATGCTTAGCTGCCAGGTGGAGTACAAAGTGGAGGCCAAAGCTTTTGGGATGTGCCCGCCACTTGACTTGTGGGGCTAGATGGCAAAGAGCCCTCCTTGTGGCCTCCAGAAGAGAAGAGGGTTAGAAGTCAAGAAGAACTCAGAAATGAGCTCTTCAACAGATTTCACCTTCCATTGGAAGCCCTAGGGTGAAAGTGACCAGCCCCTTCATGTTTCTGCAATTCTCTCAGTTTGCTCCTTATCCTCTTCTCCTGTTCCTTTTTCCTTTGGTTTCACCTCTGTTAGACAGCCAGTAAGCCATTAATTTGGATTGCAAATGCTTGCGAGAAGCTCAGTGAGCCATGCCTGAGAGCCAGAGCTGGACCAACATGTTAGTTGAAAACCTTGCTGCATGATCCAAATCTACCAGAGAGTTATTGGGCAAAAGCGCTCGGCTGTTTTGTTTATACTTATAATCACAGATTATCATCGCCGATTGGTTGTACCCCCTAAGAAAAGATGTTTGGCAAGAAACCATTCATCAAACACATGAGAATTTTTGGTTCTGACATGTGGGTTCACACACCACAAAGCTCCAAGTTAGGCAAACGTGGTTTGCATGGTATCTTTCTAGGATATCAGAAAGGTTCTTACAGAGTAATGATGACTGACACTAACACAGTTAGGCTCACTAGAAGTGTTGAGTACAATGCCAAGTGGGGGGAGAATGTGGGAATTTACCAATGTAGTCCTGATGACAGTGAAGAGTCTGAGGATAAACAGCAGCAAAACCCCACACCCACTGATGAAGGTTCTGATTCTGAATCTGAAACTGAATCAGATGATTCAGAGGATTTCAAGAGTGCTAAGGCCTCTCTGCGACCCTCTGAAGGCTCTGATCAAGAATTGGAGGAACCACTGTTCACTATAGGCCACTTTTCTCCTAAGAAAGAAGAGGAGAGCATTGAAGACTTACGTCTAATTCACAGGTCTGAAAGAGCCATGAAAGGAAGACCTCCAAAGAGATTTGCTGATGAATTTGCTAAAGCAGCAAAAGCTGTAACTGCTGTTAATAGCTCCAAGAAGGTATTTGAACCTTCAAGCTTCCAAGCGATCCAGGCTTTGGATTCAAAGGATGCTGAGCCATTGTTAACTGCCATGAAGGCTGAGCTTGATTCCTTAGAGAGGAACAAAACATGGGAGCTAGTTCCGACAGTTCCAGGGATGAAATTGCTTGACAGCAAATGGGTATTCAAGCAAAGACAGATCAAAATGGCAAGGTAGTCAGACACAAAGCCAGATTGGTAGCCAGAGGTTTTTCACAGGTACCAGGAGACAACTATCATGAGACCTACTCACCCACCATGAGATATGAGAGCATTAGGCTTATGCTCAAACTTGCTGCAGAAGAGAATCTGCACGTTTCTCATCACGATATGAATACAGCATTTTTGTACGGAACCTTAGGTGAATCACTTTATATGCTTCCACCTGATGGCGTACAGGTAAAACAGGGATTTGTTTCTTCTCTGAAAAAGTCCCTATATGGTCTCAAGCAAAGTGCACGATGCTGGCACTCGAAACTCACTGAAGTGTTGTTTTCTCTAGGTTTCCAGCAAGGTAAAGCTGATCCATGTGTATTTGTCAAAGAGGAAGGGCAAAAGAAGCTGTATTGCTTATTTTATGTTGATGATATACTTTACTTTTGGAAGGATGTCAAAATGTACAATAGCGCCCTAGCTCAACTGAAAGAGCACTTTGACATGAAAGATCTTGGTGAGGTAACCAACTACCTATCTCTGGAAATAGAGAGAGACCAAGATAGTAATATTTTAATACACCAGTCACAGAAAATCGCTGATGTCTTAACCAAACTAAACCTGATGGATGCTAACCCTGTAGACACACCGATGACAACAGATTATCAGGTAGATGATACTGAAGAAGCATTTTCTGACATGACACTGTACAGAAGTGTGCTAGGCAAACTAAACTTCATTGCCAGATGTTCAAGACCTGACATTGCAGTTAGCTGTAACTTGCTAAGCAGGCATGTCAACAATCCTACCGTTAAGGATTGGAAAGCTCTGAAACGCATAGCACGCTATTTGAAAGGCACTATGCATTACAGACTGAGATTTAACAATCAGAAGTCTTGCGGTCTTGAGATATTTACTGATGCGAGTTTTGGAAGTGACACTACAGATAGGAAAAGCACGTCTGGAGTTTGCTACATGTACAATCAGGGCCTATTTGATTGGTCGTGCAAGAAGCAAACAACAGTAAGCTTAAGTTCTTGTGAAGCTGAACTGAATGCACTGTCATATTCACTTGTGGATTGTGAATGGTTGTTACAATTGTGTAAAGACATGAGAATTCCTGTAAAGTGTCCAATCCAGGTTTATCAGGACAACAAAGCATGTTTGGCTTTGCTGACTTCTGAAGGTTGTAAGCAAAGCACGAAGCACTTGCAATTGAAGCTGCAACATGCTAGAGAATGTGTTCAGAGAGGACTCGTAACGGTGTCCTACATGCCACAGGTAATGAAATTCCTGCTGATTTATTGTCCAAGGTTGTTCCGAAGGATCAACACTGTACCTATGTACAGAAATTGGGTTTGTACTGAGATTGTACATGACACACTGCCCAGTGGTGTTTACAGAAAGGGGGAGGATGTTAGTTTCTGTTTGCCACTGAGCAGTGCTTTGGAGTCACAAGACTCTGTTTACATTCCTGGGATTCCATACTGTTGGAAGTCTCACGGGAGACAGGAGACGGATGTGACATTAGTGGTTTCCTGTTCCTTTGCTTTGCAGTTGCTCTCTGCTTCCATAGAGAGAGGATGTATTTTTCTTTGCTGTCTGCGTAGTGAGAAATAAAACTCTTTAGCCATGTAGCCATAAATCTCATCATTTCCGTGTGCTGCTTTGATTCTCTGCTGGATGGGAATGTGCCTGAGGCCTTATCAGAGGCTCAGGTCGTTAATTATTGTCGGAGGCGATTCCAAAGGCTTGGCCGGAGGAAAATGAGCTTTATCAGCTTGGCCGAGCGGAGATTCCGACACAACAATCCAAAATGGTTTGGCTGCAAGACGGAAATGGAAAATGGGATGATGGAGGAGGAATGCAGTACAGTGGTACCTTGGGTTACAGACGCTTCAGGTTACAGATGCTTCAAGTTACAGACTCCGCTAACCCAGAAATAGTACCTTGGGTTAAGAACTTTGCTTCAAGATGAGAACAGAAATCATGCTCTGGCGACGTGGTGGCAGCGGGAGGCCCCATTAGCTAAAGTGGTACCTCAGGTTAAGAACAGTTTCAGGTTAAGAACGGACCTCCAGAACAAATTAAGTTCTTAACCCAAGGTACCACTGTACAAATTAGTTGTCCTCCAAAAGCTAGACAATCTCTGAAGCTCCTGAGAACAATCTCTCCCTCCTATTGAGTAAGTTAACCTTGTTGGCCCTCACCTTGGCCACCTCGTCCTCATCTTTGAAGTAAATGACAATGGCCAGTTCTTGAATGGCTCCTGTAGTTGTTCTGGGAAGCAATTGGTCTCTAGCCCTGCCCCGAAACAGCCCCAGATGTTCAGTGGCTGCTGCCTGCCTGGATGAAGTTTTCCTCACACATGCAAAAAGCAAAAGAGATTGTGTCTCTCATCAGAGCTGTTTAATTTCCCCAGCAGAAAAGGTGAGATCAGGGCCCCTGCCCACTGGGGTCTTTTGAGGCTGGCCAGCCCCCTATTCTCCCCCTGGTGCAGCATTGGGGACAAACATGACTCTCCTCCAAGGCGGTGCCTGGGGATCTGTTTTTCATGCAGGCTTCCAAGAGAAGGTGCTCCAGAGGAACTGCCCACATGCCAGAACATCTTCCTTGCATGCCAGTCACAACACCACCCTTCCTTTTCCAAAACAATAAATGGACCCTGAGGAGTCTGGCAAGCCAGATTCACCAGGTCAGGACGGAATTGCAGAAGGCCTTCTGTTGAGGCTGGAAAGGGCTTTTTAATTGTTTTAGCAGAATGGTTTTAATGGTTTCACAGAATTCATATACTGCCTGATGCTAAAGCCAACCCAGCTCTCAGAGCAGTAAACAGTGTCTTGAGACATTGTCATGGAGAACCCCATGAACAGAGGGACTGTTCATCTTTCAGCCAAGTTATTTCGTGGTTTAAAGATCTTATTCTGAATAAAGAATGCCTAGGACCATTTCTCCTTAACAGTGTATTATGTAATGTGCAATCCAGAAAGCAGTTGTTCCATAATACTCACATGGGCAGCCAGACTGCAGTAGCTTACAGCCAGCATCTTCAGGGTACTACACGAAAGAAATACTCTTTTCAAAGATCTGAAAGGCCCAACAGTTTTTCTTTTAGCACAGACTTGTGCTTGGCTGTGATTCGAATCTAAATCCTTCTCGCGCCCTCCCTCTAAGCATCACTTGCCATGTCAGAGTCCAAAAGCAGGGATATCCCTCTGAGTCAGAGCTTCCGGATTTGTAGGTGTTCATGTTGCAGCTAGGTAAGCAGGTGGTCCAGTGCTTCCTTATAGGGATAGACCCGCATATTGTAGATAAGCAGCTCAAGAGACCCAAAGAGAAAGAAACTCTTTGGTGATGAGATGGGATACTTTCCTTGTCCCCACAAAGCACTTTTCTGATGGAGGTTTAGATGGGTTCTCATTTTATCCACCATCTGTAGTCTTACTTACAGATGGAGAGTTGGATCCAACTATGTTCTGTGCTGAGCAAACCCACTGAAATGAATGGACCTAAGTTTATCATGTACATCAAATCCAATTGGTCTACTCTGAAGAGAACTAAAACTGGAGACAATCTGAAGCCTTGACATGAGCCACAGAATATTTAAGGTAAATGATTACTCAGAGTACATAGTAGCGGTGAGGTCCAAATTCCAAAGGATGCATGTTGGGGAACCCCCACTGGGGTTGCCGTCTAAATTGGGGAGGGTGGATGCTATGTATTCAGTGGTCTGTGTTTGCCTGAGCTTGAGTCTGGACTAAGGATTCTGAGCTCCTGTGTTCTGATTCGATACATGAAGTCCAATCACAGAACATTTCAGGATTTGGGCCTCTGCCATTGGCCCTTGAACTCTGAGTTGTGAGTCACAGTTTGGAAGTTTAAACAGCCAATCATGTTGGGAGTGGGAATGACCCAAGCTTTCAGAAATGTATATAAGCAGTTGCTTTGCCCCTGTTTCGCTGTTATGTAGTTCAATAAAGGTTCTTGCTGGTATCACCATGTCTTGCCTCGTGGGAACTCACCTACACTTCACTGGTGACGAAGGTGGGATGTAAGGCTAGGTATGCATCCCTGGCTAGCTTCCACAAGCTGGAACCACTGCTGGAAAACTGTTGCCTCAGCTGAGCTGAAATCACTGACTGCAGCCACAAGGCAGATCACACAGAGCGGATGTCATGGCCACCCAGGGCCACATTGAGGAATTTGACACCACGGTTCCAGGGAAACGGGACTCCTGTGCCACCCGGCTTGAGTTCTTTCCTCGCAACCAATAACGTGACAATAACGCGGGCTACGCTGTTCAGTGTGTGGGGGCCTGCTGCCCAGGCTCCAGTGGCCCCAGCCAAACTGAGCGATACAATGTTCGATGCAATAATGCTGAAGCTGAGGACCCACTTCGCTCCCCAGTCATCAGAGATTGCCTGCCAGCATGCCTTCTACAAATAAGACCAGGCCTCAGGTGAATCCATTGCTGCCTTTGTTGCGGCTTTGTGGCAGACTGCCTGCCACTGCAACTTCAGCGACTGCCATTCGCCCTGAAACCCAAGGTTGATGCAGAGCTAGGTCACCTCATCAAACAAGAGGTCTTGACCCAGTCCTGTATGTTCAGTGGGAGACCCCAATTGTCACTCCCCTTAAGGCAAATGGGGATGTGAGGATCTGCGCTGACTACAAGTGCACCCTCAACAAGGCCCTGCAGCAGCATGCGTATCCTGCTCCAGTTGTGAGTCATCTCCTTGTATCGCTGGCCGGCGGAAAAGTCTTTGCAAAGCTCGACTTGGCCCAGGCATAGCAACAACTTCTGGTCGTTGAGGCTACCTCTGAGGCACAGACAATCGTGACCCACCGCAGGGCTTTCTGTGTCAAGACACTACAGTTTGGTCTCAGTGTGGCCCCAGACCTCTTCCAAAACCTCATGGAAGACGTCCTGAAAGACTTCCTGGGCATCATTCCTTATTTTGATGCTGTCCTCATCACAGGGGAGTCCGAGGCAGAACTTGTGGCCCGTCTTCGAGAAGTCCTGCGCCATTTCCAAGATGCCAGCCTTAAGGTGAAGAAAGAAAAATGCCTGCTGGGGGTGCCCAGGGTTGAGTTCCTTGGGTTCCTGATTGATGCTGACAGCATCCACCCCACACTGGCAAAGGTCAAGGCCATCCAAAGTGCTGCACCACCACGCTTGAAACAAGAGCTGCAATCTTTCCTGGGCCTGCTGATCTACTACCACTCCTTTCTTCCCCATAAGGCAGCAATAGCAGAGTCCCTGCACCGGCTATTGGACAAGAAAGCCCTTTGGAACTGGGGCCATGCTCAGGATGCTGCTTTCAATGCTGTCAAACACCTGCTCTCCTCTGACAGCATCCTTACCCATTCCGATGAGACCAAGCCCGTTGTTCTTGCCTCTATTACTTCCCCGTATGGAATCAGCATGGTCCTCAGCCACCAGTTGCTGGATGGGCGGGAGGCCCCCATTGCATTTTACTCCAGGACCTTGTCATCTATGGAACACAATTTTGCCCAATCTGACTACATCTACAGCCGCCACTTCACGATCGTGACTGACTACAAACCTCTGCTGGGCCTTTTTGCTCCTGATCAGCAAACATCCCAGATCCAGTCCCCAAGGATGCTAAGGTGGTCCATCTTTCTCAATGCATATGACTGCTGCACCACCATCCTGGTAGGAAACTGGGCCACACAGATGCCCTAAGCCGCCTGTCATTGGCAGACATTGACACCGACCCATCCCCAGCCTATGGTGTGATGCTACTGGAGATTCTGCTCCATGCCACAGATGTCACCACGCACTTTGGCAAAGGATTGCACCATCTCCCACATCTTCAACTGGGTGTGGCCAGCAAGTCGCCTTGATGCAGAGTTCTCCCCATTCGTCCCCAGCAACATGAACTGTCAGTCCACAAGGGATGCCTGCTATGGGGAAACTGGGTCATGATCCCTGCTAAGCTGCGGACCAGAGTGCCGGAGGCTTTCCATGTGAGTCATCCAGGCACTGTCTGCATGAAAGCTTTGGCCAGGAGCTACGTCTGGTGGCCAGGCATTGATGCAGCAGTAGAAGAGTGGGTCCAGCACTGCCAGACCTGCCAAGAGTCCCAACCAGCCATGCCCAAGGTCCTGATTCAACAGTGGGAGATGACACATACACTGTGGTCAAGACTCCACATTGATTTCGCTGCCCATTCCAAGGCCAGACGTTCCTGATCATTGTGGACTCTTTCTCAAAGTGACTCGAGGTGATGCCAGTCTCAACAATGACCTCCAGGGACATCATCTGGGCCCTGTGGCAGATCTTCACCACACACGACTTGCCAGACACCATCGTGTCTGACAATGGCCAAAACACCAAGAACCAAACTGGAAAACCACATTTACAAGGCTCCCCCAGAAGTTGATATTTCCAATTAAAAGATAAAGTGCGAGATTGGCTTCACTATTATCAAATAAGGGAGGCTTACAATTTGGACAAAAAAATTGGCTTCCAGGTGGAAAAATCAAAATTGGAAACAGAACTGTTAGATCCCAAAACTAAGATACTTTCAAGAATGTACAACTTGCTGTTGAAATGGAATACTCAGGATGAAATGGTTAAATCTGCTATGATTAAATGGGCACAAGATGTTGGACATAACATTATGTTTGCTGACTGGGAACAGTTGTGGACCACAGGTATGAAATTTACGGCATGTAATGCCTTAAGAGAGAATATTATGAAAATGATATACAGGTGGTACATGACACCAGTCAAGCTTGCAAAAATCTATCATTTGCCCGATAATAAATGTTGGAAATGTAAAGAAAATGAAGGTACATTCTTTCACCTTTGGTGGACGTGCCCAAGGATTAAGGCTTTCTGGGAGATGATATATAATGAACTGAAAAAGGTATTTAAATATACCTTCTTGAAGAAACCAGAGGCCTTTCTCCTGGGCATGGTCGGCCAATTGGTGTCAAAGAAGGATAGAACTTTCTTTATGTACGCTACAACAGCAGCAAGAATACTCATTGCAAAGTATTGGAAGACACAAGATTTACCCACTCTGGAAGAATGGCAGATGAAAGTGATAGACTATATGGAACTGGCGGAAATGACGGGCAGAATCCGAGATCAGGGAGAAGAGTCGGTGGAAGAAGATTGGAAGAAATTTAAAGACTATTTGCAGAAACATTGTAAAATTAATGAATGTTAAAATGATGTTGGACTGAAATCAAGCGGCCTTAGCAACAAAGTTAACAAGAATATGCAAAAATGGATTGATAACAGATGAAAATATAAAGTTATAATATGTTGAGATATAGAATTAAGATAAAAAGAAAGAGGGCAAGGATTTGCTGAATTAACCATGTGATCGGGAATACAAAAAAGGGAGGTGTGAGGAGGTCGGGGAAATAAGTAAATGAAATTGAAGATATGAAAAGATTGATTTGTTTTTAACTATTTTCTATTTATTTATTTTTTGTATGTTGTATCTTTTTTTCTATGTATTTTTGTACTTTTTGTATTTTTCCTTTTTTCTTTTTTATTCTGTAACTTTTTTCTTTCTGTAAAACCCTAATAAAAATCTTTTTTAAAAAAAAAAAAACAGAAGTTGATATTTCCAGAAACTATGAATTATGCAGATCTGCCTTCACATGCAAATAGAATGGAATTCCTTCCTCATCCTTTCTCCCTAGTAGCCGCCTGAAGGATAGTCTCCCTTGGAAAACCAAGCTGGACCAGAAAACCCCAGAGGCTGAAGGAAAATGGACTCCATTTGTCCCTTTGTGAGCCACAGAGAGAGAAAATGGCTTGGTCTTCCCTGGTCTCCTGCACTCCAGAAGGATCCCTCAGTGATCTGGATCAGCCCCTCTGTGCTGCTGCATCTCTGCAGATGGCAAAAAGAGAGGGGAAACCTGCACCAATCTCACCCCTTGCTGCCTCCTCTAGAGGACAGAGGCCTGTCCCTGCCTTCTCGGCTTCTGCTCTGTTGCTCTTCCTGTTAAAGGACCTAACCTGGCTATGGTACCACAGTGGGAGCCCTCCAAATCCTCTGTCTGTTGCCATGAGGCAGCAAATCAGCTGGGAATCCAGATGGAGGAAGAGATTTGGAGTCTGGCTGCTGACACTGTGGGGACCGGGTTCTCCAGCTGCCTGGCCTCCCCCCTTGGGGAGAGAGTTACTTTCTGAGCAAGCCCTGCAGATTCCCAACATCTCCCTTAGGCTGGTAGAAGCTTGAGTGCCCCATACACGAAAGGAAATTGGAGGAGGTATTCAACCACTTTCTCCACGTGATGATAAGCTAAGATGGCCACTTCTCTGCTCTCCATTGTAGACCCCGGAGTGATCTTATGGGAGGCCTCCAGCAGACCTCCACCTGTCAGAGATGAAGGAGAGGGTCACTCAGATAGTACCAGGAAGTGGGGCTGTCTCAGGACCCTTGGGCTGAGGTTCTTATTCTTACATTGTGAGGCCCTTCCCAACAAACACATGTCATGGCCACTCAATGGCATGAGGTGGACTCCCCTACTTCAAGGCGGAGATTCTTCTCTCCTACCCTGGCAGCATCCTACCTCCACTGCTTTGCTGCTGAACTCTTGCAGCAAGTGGGAGATGTCCAAGGGCTCGAAGGTGCTCTCAACAGCAAGGTCACTGGCCAGGAAGCACTTGGCCTCCAAAAGCTGCTCCGCAGGAAGGAAGGTGACCTGAAACAAGAGATGAAAGTCAGAGATGCCCACAGGGAGAACTCGTTTGTTTGTTCGTTTCGTTCATTCATTCAGAGCATTTGTACTCCTCTTCTCAGTCAAAAAGGCTCCCAGAGAGGCTTATACAAAATCAAAACCAAGACACTCCCTAGTCACAGGCTTACATTTGAATAAACAAACCAACGAACACAAACAGAAGCTTCCTTTGACCTTTGATAGCTCTTTGCCAAACTTGGTGATGCTATTATTCTACGTCCTAAAGCTAAGTCCCCTGGAAATGCCAACTTTCACTTACCTCCAGGAGTCTTTGAGATGCCATATTCTAATCCAAATAAGCAAGGGTCACTACAGCAAACCTCTGCCAACTTCTCCACACTGAGGATGCCAGAACCTCAGTTCATATAGTCACAGCCTCTGTTGCTTGGTGACATGGAACGCACGGCCACGATGCCAAGGTTCCAGGAGAGTCCATGTGGCCTAGTGGTTAGAGTGCTGGGCTTGGACCTGGGAGAGCAGGGCTCAATTTCCCGCCCAGCCATGAGACGCACTGGGTGATGTTGGGCTAGCTACTCCCTCTCAGCCTAACTGGCTCCTGAGTCTGTTGCAGCACCCTCATGCTCAAAGCCTTGTGTTAGCACTTCAAAAGACTAACAAACATTTGCAACTTCAAATGGGGTTAATTAAAAAGCTCAAGACACTTATTCGCAACACCAGCCCAACAGTGATTATGCAATGGCCAGTCTTTTAAAGACCCACAAAATGTAGAATCATAGAAACGTAGAGTTGGAAGGTGCCCTGGGGGTCATCTAGTCCAACCCCCTGAAATGCACAAAGAGCTGCAGTTCTGCAGCAAGCAGGGAAACCAGAAACCAAATCCCCACTCAGCCATAGTGGTCACTAAGAGATCTTGGGCCACTCACTCACTCTCAGACGAGCCTCCTTCACAGGCTTGCTGGAAGGATAACAGGGCAGGAGGAAGTAGAGGGCCCCCTGAGTTCCTTGGAGTTCAAGGAGGAGAACAGGAATTTGCAGTGTTCTGCAGTGTTTGCAGCAAACATGAAAGCAGCACAAAAAGGAGATGAATATGGTGCCATGGATCAAACTTGGGACTTTCTGCATGCAAAGCAGGTGTTCTGCCATCAAGCTTTGCTCTTTCTTCAAATACACGGAGTTTTGCATTTTGGTTGGAAGCGACCCAGAGTGTCATCTAGTCCAATCCCCTGCAATGCAAGCTTCAATGTATTCAATACTGTATGTGTTTCTTAAATATGTATATTTTAACTGCTGATTTTATTAATGTTTTGATTATTTTATGTCTATTTACAATATAAATACTGTACAACTAACTAAAATAAAAGAGAAATGTACACAGTAGTACAGTTTGTCAAACTCATTAGCTTTTTTAAAATTTGTAATCCACTGTTAATACTTTTAAAAAGTGCTGATCTGTACAAAGAAAGAAAATCACCTCCCTCCCCACCCCAAGTCTAACATATGATGTAACAGGGGTAACTCTCTCTTTCTCTTATGAGTTAGCATCCCTTCCAAATCAGCCCCCAAGTTTCAAGCTCTTCAAGAAGGGCTGGGGCAGAGGTCCCGCCAACTAAGGGCTCAGGGGCAGTTACACAGGCAGAAGGTCCCAGCCAGGGTCCAATCCATACATAACCTTTTTAGACCCAGTCTCTCTGCAAAGCTGCTAAATATTCTTCCAAAAGTTGGTGTTGGAATCCGTCTGCTTCGGGAGACAATACTGAATCTTGATGTTTTACTGTCATTTCAAAGCACCGCTAGGCAGCGCTGTCATTGTGCTGGGAGCCTGTCTCCACGTGCAGGGGAAAAACGTCCCTGTAGCATCATTATGGTGCCTTATGTCACAATCGGCCCCTCCTTTGTTATCCCCCACCCCGCCTGAGTAAGTGGGAGCTGAAGCCTTGATGTCGATGTGCCCCAGGCTGAAAGGCGCTGACTTCCAAGCAGGCAGGCGGGCAGGCAAGCTGAGCACAAGGCTGAAGCCCGCAGAGAAAGCTCGCTCGCAACTCGGGAGCAGGAGACGCCCCTGCAGATCATCGCTTCCCTGCAAAGCCGCTTGCCACCCTCGGCTGGATCCCACGGTTAGATCAGGCCGCCGGGAAACAGCAGGTGAAGAAGGCGGTGTGGATGCAGCTGCCCCCCACCGCTTGGCTCCTTCCTCCCTTCCTGCTGCCGGGCAAGGGCGCCCCGCCGGGATGCAATGGTACTTCTGCCCCGCTGTTCCCCGCCCCTGCTCCACCCACCACCATCTCCCTCATCTGCTCTAGTGCAGCGGTCTCCGCCTCGGCCGCCCTCCTTCCTCGTCGCCCGCCCCCCAGCCAAGGCAGCCCCTCCGAGACCCCCCCCCGCCCCCCGCCTCCCCACAGCAGGATGGTAGACATGAACGGCATGGAGCTGAGGATGCCGGACTCCGCCCGCAACGGGGCGCTGCTCATCGCCGGCCAAGAGCGCAGCTTCGAGCCCGGCCCCTTTTTGAAAGGTTCCCCCCGCCCGCCGCTCGCGGAAACTGCAGCATTGAAGCCCTTCCGCCGCACTAGGCAAGGGCAGGGCGGCGGCATTTGCCCGCGCACTTTGGAAAGCGGCGGCGGCTCTTCGTCTCCTTGCCAGCTAAGCGAAAGCGGGACATTCCCGGATCTGTGAATTCGCGATGTCCTGGGACATTGAGGCACTTGAGGGGTCGGCTGTTGTCTACCCCGGGATGGCAGGAACACTGGGCCCTCCAAATGTTGCTCAACTCCAACGCCCATCAGCCCCAGCCGGCAGGGCCGATAGTCAAGGTTGTGAACCGATCTGAAAACTGCCTGGAGAAAGAGAGAATGAAATGTGACTCTGGTCCCAAGATGGCCATGCAAGAAGAAAATGCATTTCTGCTGGTAGTGGGTGGGGCGGTGTTGATTCCCCACCCCCACCCCCCAAAAGCCTTTTTGATTGCTTCCCTCATATAGTTTCATGTTTAGCCCACTTTTCGGTAGAAATTTCCAGGCTATTTTCATTTCTAGAACCAAATTTAAGATATCTGCTGTCATTGACCAGTATGTGACATCACAGGAAGAAAAAACAGCACAATGTACTGCTAATGCAGGTGGGTTCTTCGGTCTCTAATCCAAGGCTTTAAAAAAATCCACCAAGCCTGGGATTTCCTATTTTTCACAAGAATTGCCTTGATTTTCAATAGCCATAATTACTATATATTGGTAGTATGCCCCCCAAAACCAGTTTCTGGGGAACAGGAGGAGAGAGTTTTAGTTCATATGTTCTGTTTATGGATGTTCCATAGGCATATTGTTAGCCACTGTGAGAACAGAATGCTAGACTATATGTAGGCTTTGAGTTTGATCCAGCAGGGTTCTTACTACATTCTGGCTTTAAAGAAAGAAAATATGAGATTTTCATGAAAACTGAAAGCGGGAAGAGTGCCTGTGTAAGAGGGCCTTCCTGCTCTTAAAGATGATTGAAAATAACATTATTATTCATCACTGTGGTTGATAATTATAATGATAAACAGTAAGGATTGAGTTTCATTCATTTAAATGTGTAGCCCACCTATTCCTGAAGGATGAAATGCACACTTTTAAGCAAATATGTTTATTGTATATTGGTAGTACATATAATTTGAGTGGGTCTCAGATACAAAATTCATGTACAATAATTCACAACCAATGAGTGTATTCACATTTCAAGCAAACATTAACCAACGTGAAAGCCGTAAAATACACTGACAGCAAAACCCCAGAAATGTCATATCCTTGTTACTTAAACACAACATAAAAAGCATTTTTTACAGCATTTTGTTCCCTTGATGCTATGTTAGGTCTGTAGAGAGTCACAGTTTTAGACTGCAAATTTTATTTAGTGGAATTGTCTTCCCCCATTGAACCCTTGTACAAAACCACAGCACGGATTATAAATATCAGGCAACAAAGAAATGTCAGGTGGGACGAGAAAGGAAAACATCCATGGCTGGGCGTATGGCTTGGTAATTCAGATGCATTAGACACACACAGGCCCTTGCAGAGCCAGGCAGAGGCCCGGGCCAGGTAGATAATGTGCCCCCCTTTTTTTTACCCTGGGGATAACTGAAGTCTTATAAATAAGTAAGTATATAAATAATTTTCACACAAGTTACGCTGACAAATAAATTTATTTCAAGGCTTGAACCGTATCTGCATATAAAGACAAAATGGAAACTATAGATATACAATAGTGCTTTTTAAAAATACATAGGGAATGTATGCTGACCGAGGCCCCTGTTGGAATCAAAGGCCCGGGCCAAGTGGCCCATATGCCTGCCCCCCCCCCCCCCCGTCTGGGCCTGGACACACAAGCTTTGTACGAGAAAAGGGAGAGAGAGAGAGAGAGAGAGAAAGAAAGAAAGAAAGAAAGAAAGAAAGAAAGAAAGAAAGAAAGAAAGAGAAAAAGAAAAAGATTGGGTTTCCACACTGATGGGGTGTGTGTAATGGTGTGTTAACTCTTGGCAAAGCGGGGTGGGGTGGGGGAGCCATTCAGAACCTTGTAAACAAGAATGACCCCTGATCTTCTCAGCATCAGAAAACAAAAGCATCACATCACACTGGTCAGATCAGGAATGTTGTAAAAATCTCAAGTCATAACATAGATAGACTGGCACCAAAGACTTGGTTATGTAATAAATGTAACAGTGGCTTTGTGAACCGTTACAGGGGTTCCCCTACAGCAGCATCACATGCACTATGGGCTAGCAGCACTGAGAACAGGTTAGGTACATGTAAAACGCTTGTGCTTCAATCCCTTTGAGAAAGAGATTCTAAGAGATACAGCTCTATATTCCCTACAACTGGCATCACAGTTCAATAAACATTTCAACCACAGACAAGCATTTGCCACAGATTAAAAATTTATCTTGTTTTTACCACTAAGAAGGCATGTTATTAGTTTCCAAATGAAGTGGTTTTTTAAAAAAAAGTTTAAAAAGTAGACATGTTATTTTCTGTTGTTGTTGTTGTTTAGTCGTTTAGTCATGTCCAACTCTTCGTGACCCCATGGACCAGAGCACGCCAGGCACTTCTGTCTTCCACTGCCTCCTGCAGTTTGGTCAAACTCATGCTGGTAGCTTCGAGAACGCTGTCCAACCATCTCGTCCTCTGTCGTCCCCTTCTCCTTGTGCCCTCCATCTTTCCCAACATCAGGGTCTTTTCCAGGGAGTCTTCTCTTCTCATGAGGTGGCCAAAGTATTGGAGTCTCAGCTTCAGGATCTGTCCTTCCAGGGAGCACTCAGGGCTGATTTCCTTCAGAATGGATAGGTTTGATCTTCTTGCAGTCCATGGGACTCTCAAGAGTCTCCTCCAGCACCATAATTCAAAAGCATCAATTCTTCGGCGATCAGCCTTCTTTATGGTCTAGCTCTCACTTCCATACATCACTACTGGGAAAACCATAGCTTTTACTATACGGACCTTTGTTGGCAAGGTGATGTGTCTAGTACAGGCTTATTTATTTGGTGTGTTTTTTAATTGCAAGTTTGTTAGCAATGTGGGGAATGTGCCATTCTAGGTAAAATGTTACACCACATTGCTTGACTTCAATTTAATGTTTGCTAGAATTTCAGCAGGGATCCCATCTCACTAAGACTAGCACTGGAGTCTGAAACTTTATTTCTGTGTATTCATAGCCCTTCCCAATTTAAAAGCTGTTGGTGTTGTCGAATATTTTATTTTATTTTTAAAAAAGCTTGCTGATGCATAATAGTTTAATCCTTTCCTTCAATTGTGCGACAAGGTTCAGTGCTATTCTTAATTTATTTACATATGCTTCCTGCTGCATTATCCAAAACATGCCTGCATGAGCAAAAGATGAGCAGAATCACCATAGCAGAGAACATACTACCATTTTTCTATAGTCAAACCGAGCATCTGCAGATCTAGAAGCTTACAAGGCACACATAAGCAAACGAAAGATGCATCAACATGCAAAAATGACACAGAAATCGGAGGCTTAAAGATCCACAATAGAATCAGTAATCAGGCCTTAGTGGTATTTAAAATTCAAAAGCCAACAGTTAAAAAAAATATAGAATCTGACATCTAATTTCAATGCATTGTTCAAGGAATCATAGCTTGTAGCATCATTACAAGATGTCCAACTTTTGCTTGCTCATCACTGTCAGCTCAGCCAGAAAAAACTGAAATAGTAAGCAGTTCCTAGCCTAAAACCAGCCTGCTGATTACAGATGCATTTACCTAAAAGGCACACTTCCTCCTAAGTAATCTTTCAGTTTTTCCAGAGAAATGCAAAAATGTGCTCTATTCTTAGAGGAAGCAGTGGAATGATTATTGTTTTTAATTATCGCCTTATCCCCTTACTCATCCTCATTTGGCTGCGCAACAGGACAAGATGGTGGAGGAAGGAGAGTTGGTTGTTGTGCTTTAGGCTATGGCATAGTCGGGGGGGGGGGGGACTTCTTGTGGCCCTCCAGATCTTGTTGGGCTCAAACTCCCATCAGCCACAGGCAGCATAGCCAGTGGTCAGCAGTGATGGAAGATGGGAATCCGGCAATATGTGAAGGAACACAGCTTAGCTGATCCTGGCCTAGATATGAACAATTCTATCTAAGGAAGGTTAGTCCATGTTCTGCTTCAGCTGCCCAGCTTAAGCATGGCTTTAACAACAATGATAAAGGGCTAAAGAAGCCTGTACTTTGAATGCTGGGAGCTTCTCACTTGGCAGCAGATGCATATTTTCTACTTATTGTATATCTCACATTTACTTCTTGCATATGCTCTACTGTTTTATTGGAATTTGCTTCCAAGGAAACATAGACTGCAACTTTAGGCTTGGCTAAATACAAAGTAGATTCTAAATGAGAAACCACTCAGATTCCAGAACAAACTTTGTTTCTGAAACTTCAGAATGAAGTGCTGGCTAGGTTACCCTTGTAAGAAAACAAAGAAGACCCACTTTAAATGCAAGAACTATTCTAACAAATTGTTGGTTTCTGCTTTCTTCACTGTGCAGCAAAATGCTTGCCACAAGACAATTGTTTACATTCCACAGTCAGAGTTACTGTTGGGTTCCCACGGGAAATGGGAGACTGGATGTGACGTACACTGGTTTCCTGTTTTTCACTGTTCTCTCGGTGTTCTTTGTTTCCGAGATGAGTTGCTTCTCTGCTCTCACAGAGGCAGGATGCATGTTTGTATTCTCTCAGCATAGAGTGTAAATAAAGTTAAGAATGTAGGCACATACTGCTTATCCTTCTGCTGTGTGGACTACTCTGCTTGGGCTCAAGATAAGACGAGCCTGTATCAGCTTCAGATGGGCCGAAGCTGGTCAAAATCTTACACAAATAAGATTAAATAGGTACCTTAGTTCATTACATTTACATATCATTGGGTGCTAGCACAGCAGAGCAGAAAGAGTGAATGAAAGTCAGCCTTATTCTCAAAGCATTCGTTCAGGATTCTCTTTAACACAGGAAGTCTAGAGATTTGTATTCCAGAAGATCACAAGGCAAGGCTGAAAGGTAACTTTATCTGATAGATAAGACGATCAGCAAGTGGTAGATTTAAAATTGATTAGAGTTAAATGAGCTGTATCTTGAAGTTCCTGAACCACCAGCGTATTCAGCAACACCAACAGCAATAAGCACTTAAGTTGATTGCATGCTGTGGTCACAAGTCACTGGTCCAGTTTGGGTTTCCAGAGCACTTAGCCTCATCCTTCATTGTAGAGATTTTGCTACCAGCAATAGCTTTGCAAACGGTCAAGGGACTGCCAGTGGGCCTCAGCATCCCACCTACACCTCCCCCACCACCAGTAATGCAGTAGCCTTTTGGTTAGACACTGGCAATAATAATAAAGTAACAATACTTTTATTAATATGAAATATACTCAGAGTCGAGAGTGGATTTCATGCTCTTTATTCAGCTCATAGTAGTGAGGAGGAAAATGGAAGTTCCCCCAGAATGTCTGCTTTATATACATTATTTACACAATGGGCCCCATGTGATTGGCTAATTCCAGGATTCTCCTGTAGGCCAATCAGGTCGTGGATTCACTTCCACCTGGAGCTGGATTGGGTGGCTCCTGTGGACCAATCAGACTGCTGCATTCTGGAGCCTATTGTTCTAGGACCAATCAGACTGCTGCATTTTGGATCCTATTCAACTCAGTACATAACATAATACAAATGTAATAAGTTGGGATTAGAGAGGAAAGGAGAGAGAGAGAGAGAATATGTTAAAGCAGGAAGTGAATATAAAATCTTCAGGAAGATGGAAGATGATATGTTAATTCAGAAATCTTCAGACAGCAAATGTCACTGTGGATCCAGACAAAGCCCATCCTAGGCTCCTCTTGTCCAAGAAAAGTGTGAGGAGACAAACCTCAAGCCCTGCCCAAAATCCAGAGAGATTCAACCATGAAGGCAGCCATTTCTGGGAAGTCATGTGGGAAGCAGGGGGAGGGGAGAGTGTGTATTTTGGACTAGCGGGATCACCAGGAAGACTGTGGGGAGAAAGGGCCACTTTGCCTTAAGTCCTGAGGAGTGGGGATGTACTGGCAAGTACTGGGCCTGCATATCCAGCATTTACTTGCCTGATTTTTCCCCTCTGTTACTGTGTGAGGAGCCCAACAGGCCATGCAGAAGTTTTTCTCCAGACCAGAATGACTTATTTTACACCATCAAGAGATGGTTTGGGCAGCTCATTAAAAGGTAAAGGGACCCCTGTGAAGTGAAGGCCCAAGACAGGTGTTGATCATCATGTGAGCTGCGCACAGGTGGTCTGAAGCGAGCGAGCTACCACCATTCCTGTGGAGCCTCCTTTTATTGAGACAAACATGCAAGCCAGGCAAATACATTTTTGGGCTGTGACCGTTACACATCTTCCGTCCCGAAATCGTGGGGTGGTACGAAGTTATTTTGGCACCTGTTCCACAGCGTCATTTTCCCCTTGCACAATGTATGACGAATGGAGACAAAAGGTCTCAAAGGAAAACGGTTACAGACAGGACACCACAAACTGCTGAGATCGCGAAAGGTCAGGCAGAGGTGGAACGATGTACAGACAGCTGGGGCTTGTCTGGGCGGGGGTTTGCCCTGCACCACAAGGTCACGCGTGCATGCAGACTGTGGCTGCCTGCTGGCGGGGAAGTGTGCTCCCTCCGGACCCCACTCCCCGCTCCGCGATATCCCTACACCTCCCCTTTTCTGTCTATCAAAGAGTAGGTCCTGAGTCCACCCATGCCGTGTGTGTAAAGTTGGGCATACTCCAAATTGGAGGAGTTTATAATGCCGGGAGTAAGGTGTTAAGCCGAATTTGAATCAGGAGCAGAGAGTGCCATGACGCCGGGACCAGAGCGAACTTTGCAGAGCTGTAAAATAGTGGGAAAACATTGCATACATCAATAGTAGCAAGTAAGGCAGGTTGGAAACATTACAGCATAGGTGAAGATGTGTTTGAGTCATAGAGGATCAGGAGGTCAGCTAGTGAGCTAGTTCTACAGATAGTGAAAGCCTTCATTGGCAAAGGTAGGCATGGCATGAAAAGAAACAGCATAGAGTCATCGGCAAGTTGGGCAAATATATGGCAGCAAGTCTGTGAGGAAATGTCTCTGGTTGTTCAGGCTAGTAGGCAGCAAGTTGGGCAATTATATGGCAGCAGTCAGTTAGGAAATGTCTATGGTTGTTCAGGCTCGAGAGAGCTGATATTGTCCAGCAGGAACAGGGACTTGATGTCACCCAAGTGACTGAAGCGACTTCTTCCCGGTCTGCACTCGATGGTACTGCATCTCACTTGGGCGGTGCGTTACTGGCATCTCCCATAGGAAGCTGGAAGCTTGGAGCTCGGACTGGAGCCGGACTGGTCAGGCCATGATGCCAGACCATGCTGGAGAGCGAATCGCATACACCGAACTGGAACTCACAAGAGACCTGTAGGGGTAGAAATAAAACATAGCCCCACCCCCAGGTGGTCAGGGGCCACAAGGCCATGCCACCTCAGGTTCACTGCAGATCCGGTAGCTGTTGATATAAAAAGTTTGTTAGCTCGAGGTCCTTGGACTTGTGGAGATGTCTGTCTGCTGGTGCAAACCTGTCTGAATCAAAAGCAAGATGGTTAAATGAAAAACCACAAAGTGTTACATTTACACTGGATGTTGCCTAGGGCCTACACTTCTCCCCCTTTCCTAATGTTTCCCAAAAGTGTCTTCAGGGAGCAATTGGCCCATTCCACACTTGTTTAACCTGTGGAATTACAGGGACTATTGTGGGTAAGAGACATTCCCCACTGGATGCAGGATTGCTGTAAAAGATGGAAGCAATAAACAGATAACAAAAAGCAGGACTGTTAAGCGTTTGGGCTTGGCCCATAACAGCATACAAGCAATCATTTGCTGCGCAACCTTTTGAGTTGTTATGAACCCTGAAAAGGTTTCAAGTGCAACATGGACTGTGGAATATGACTTAAAATGCACAGTCTCTTGGCCACAAGTGCAATGTTTCTGTGTCGCTAGGAGTCACAGCATGTGGAAATGCTTGAGATTATGAAACAATGTGAGCAAGCCTTGAGATTTAAAGGTCTCATGCTCTACCAACTGAGCTAGCCGGGCTCTGGCTGGCAGTAAAAGTAAAAGAAATTGTTCAGCTAACGGTTTTTCTGATAGCTGAAAAAAAACAAACATCATAACTTCTACCAGGTCTGAACAAAGCTTTGGTTGCCAAGTTACGCAGAGGTGCATTCGCCCTCTCATTTCCTGCCGAGAGCGAGCTATGCAGGTTACGTGCATGGATGTGGTTTACCACAAAAAACTTACAGCATGCTAGCTGATTAGGCACAGCAAAAAAAGAGAAAAGACTCAATTAAGATTTTAATCTATTAGATGCACGATTTGAGCTATAGGCAATCGATGAATCATTTGATAGGCACATTGTGAGTCCAGCACCAATTTGAAGGGTGTGGCTGAAAAGTTTAGAAAACTAAAATCAAAGCAGCAATTTCTGCTTGTTGGGGTAAAGGAAGCAGGTTGAGGTGGAACAAATTTAAATACATCACTCTTGAGTTCCAGGAAGTTGACACACACCAGCACCCCCCTCCCCCATGCTCTGTCAGTAGATTACTTGGGGGATGGGTGCTGAGCAGCAGAGCTGTGAGAGGAATGCGTAGGTGACAGGCAGGCAAACATCTTGGGTAAGTTGAAATATTTAATTCTCTTACAAACTGCGAGAGCAATTTGCCAAGGAAGAGAATATTGCAACCAAGTGACCACATCGGCTTGGTGAAAGGGCAGTGCAATAAGCACAAGGTCAAAGCCACAGAGCTGTAAGGCTCGGGCTCACCCCTTCCTAGTGAGGTCTGCCACTGCTTCAATGTAGGAGCATTTTGGGATGAATGGTGGCAAAGTACAGCCATCCTATAATGTAGGCTGCTTTTGTGTTCGTGGGACGTAAAGCACGTCTGCTGTGGGAATGTGTGTGGTAACTAAGATCGCTAAACGCAAAGTCTAACAGCGTCTGATCCATCTACAAGATGCTGTGCCAGTGAGGCATTTTGTTCAGTAAGAACATGTGCAGTTGCTAGCATTTATGGAAATACCCTCTGAAGGGGCTTTTGCTTCTCTTTGCAACTCAGCAGAGGCTGAAATTGTGCAGTGGGTAACTTATAAAGGTTTGGGAAATTCTAATTGGGGCAAGCAGAAGGAGATTTCAGGACCTAGTCCGAACTTCAAGTTGCTCTGCTACCAGGGCATATAAAGCATTTAATTTTTGCCCTAAGATTGGTCATTGATCCATCCAAATAGGCTCTTGCTTCAGCCACTTTAAGGGCAACGCTGAGACAAAATCAGACATGATTTCAAGGTTGAATTTGGCTTCTGTAAAGCACAACCAAAGAAGAAGCTGGAAGGGTGGAAACCCCCCTTCTCAGTGAGCTGTCTGCAGCTGCAAGTGGAGAAAAAAGAAATTACCTGTGCAAACAGACTCCCCTTAGCAGAGTCTGTGGCCACGCTTGCGTTCTGAAAAAAGCCTATGTAGACAGAATCAGTTGTCCCTTTTGCAGAGATTACGTGGGACTAGTGGAGGATCAAACTCACAGTTCCAGGGAAAAGAGAGCCCCCTGAACTGAAATGGGAATGAGATGAACCTCCCCAGGCAAATGAAAAAATGATGTCTTCCTGCATAATTAAATTCAGTAAATTCATAAGTAAATTCAGCCCCGCACTGCCGTTGGTGGCAGGTTTTTCAAAGATGTTACTGGCTGTGGGGCTATCTGAACAGGAAAACATTCCCCCTTTTTTGGTCCTGGGTCAGAGGGTGACCCGATTACTGGCTGTTCCCTGAGTAATGCAAAGCACCTGCAAGCGCACCAGCTTTATGAGCTTTAAAGGCATGTAAGGCGCATGCAGAAATCACAGGAACTTGTTTCTGGAGCAGTTGATTTTGCAGGTTCACAACGACTTTCATAAATGCCTGCAAAGTGCATGCAGCAATTAAGGGAAAACTTTCTTGAGGCGGCTGATTTTGCCTGCTAAACTGCCGTTCTCCTGCCAAAAGTTCAAAGAGGAGGCTTCGGGCAGCCTGCACACGGGCTTGATGCTCTGCAGCTTGGTGAACTTCACTAAGCCAAATGACAAACTGGCTAGGATTCAAGAGCATTTTCATTACAGATTTCCAATCATCAGGAATCAATACAGAGTTTGAGGACCTCTCCTCCTCCAGTCCATGTGAATAGGTACTGGTCAAGTCCAATTCATCATCGGCTTTTTCCACCTTTCTGATAACAGAATAAGGCAGAGGGTTCCAACAGCTAACTTGTTGGTCCTGAGCATCCGGTGCCCTTGCGGCCGGACTCAGCATGTTTAGGTCAGCAAGCCCTTCCACAGTTAGGTGAGAAGATGCTTTTGCCTCCTTAACCATTTGCTCTTCAGCTGCAAGATTCTGAGCCTTTACCGACTCAGAAAGCACTGCTGGATCTGCCAAGCCAGGCAGACTTGAGGGCTGAAATGAAGTATCAGAAGAAAGTTTTTTGGGTTGAGATACAAGAGGGGATTGCTGAGAACCCTGATAAACCACAGCTGCAGCTATTGGTTTCTCAGGCACTGGCTGCTTAAAAGCCAGGCTCAGTGGAACTGCGACCACCACCCTCGTCAGGGTGGGAGCAACAGATAGAGGGGTGATAAGAGAAAGAACAGGCTGAACTTCTGCAGGGCCAAACCGCTGAACCGCATCTCTACAGAAGTGCCAGGTTTGAAGCACTTGCACTGGCGATCGTGGCGCCGAGTGCAGGGTCTGCACTATTTGCTCCCAGTCCCTGAGCCGGAGAGACCCTCCCTCTGGATAGCAGGGACACCGGGCATCAATTTCCTTCAAGAGAGCATTAAGTTCCTTGGAGGAACAGGGATGCCGTGCTTTTGAGAGCAAATATTGGAGATCTTTACGATGTTGTAATCTTTGGGCAGAAATGTAACCCCCCATCTTCCTTCCTTCGTATACTCACCGGGATCCTTATAGAGGATGCGTGGACGCGTCTGTAGCTCAAGCCTAGTGAAGTGAGTAGTCTAGCCCCAAAGACGTTGGGCGCAAGATGAAGTGAAGGCCCAAGACAGGTGTTGATCATCATGTGAGCTGCGCACAGGTGGTCTGAAGCGAGCGAGCTACCACCATTCTTGTGGAGCCTCCTTTTATTGAGACAAACATGCAAGCCAGGCAAATACATTTTTGGGCTGTGACCGTTACACATCTTCCGTCCCGAAATCGTGGGGTGGTACGAAGTTATTTTGGCACCTGTTCCACAGCGTCATTTTCCCCTTCCACAATGTATGACGAATGGAGACAAAAGGTCTCAAAGGAAAACGGTTACAGACAGGACACCGCAAACTGCTGAGATCGTGAAAGGTCAGGCAGAGGTGGAACGATGTACAGACAGCTGTGGCTTGTCTGGGGGGGTTGCCCTGCACCCCAAGGTCACGCATGCATGCAGACTGTGGCTGCCTGCTGGCGGGGAAGTGTGCTCCCTCCGGACCCCACTCCCCGCTCCGCGATATCCCTACACCCCTGACCGTTAGGTCCAGTCAAGGACGACTCTGAGGTTGTGGCGCTCATCTCACTTTATTGGCCGAGGGAGCCGGCGTACAGCTTCCGGGTCATGTGGCCAGCATGACTAAGCTCCTTCTGGCAAACCAGAGCAGTGCACAGAAACGCCGTTTACCTTCCCGCCGGAGCGGTACCTATTTATCTACTTGCACTTTGACATGCTTTCGAACTGCTAGGTTGGCAGGAGCAGGGACCGAGCAACGGGAGCACACCCCACCGCGGGATTCGAACCGCCGACCTTCCAATCGGCAAGCCCTAGGCTCTGTAGTTTAGACTACAGCGCCACCCACATGGGCAGCTTTTTAGGGGCCCTTTAAGGGATTTCATCCCCTTCATGGATCACTGCCTTGCTGTGGAGAAGGGGCTTGAATAACTCAGAGAAGCTATGAGCTATGCCGTGCAGGGCCACCCAAGATGGACAGGTCATAGTGGAGAGTTTTGACCAAACGTGATCCACCTGGAGCAGGAACCGGCAAGCCACTCCAGTATCCCTGCCAAGAAAACTCCATGGACAAAGACAACAGGCATATAAAAGTTATGACGTTGGAAGATGAGCCCCTCAGGTTGGAAGGCGTCCAACATGCTACTGAGGAAGAGCGGAGGACAAGTACAAGTAGATTCAGAGCTGATGAAGCGGCTGGGCCAAAGCCGAAAGGTCGCTCAGTTGCGGAAATGCCTGGAAGCGAAAGGGAAGCCCAATGCTGTAAAGAAAAATATTGCATAGGAACCTGGAATGTAAGAAGCATGAACCTGGGTAAGTTGGATGTGGTCAAAAATGAGATGGCAAGAATATTGACATCCTGGGCATCAGTGAACTAAAATGGACAGAAATGGGCGAATTCAGTTCGGATGACCATCATATCTACTACTGTG
The DNA here is from genome assembly GCF_964270895.1 of Podarcis filfolensis. Lineage (NCBI taxonomy): Eukaryota > Metazoa > Chordata > Lepidosauria > Squamata > Lacertidae > Podarcis > Podarcis filfolensis. Next base: position 20,278,087 of record NC_139619.1, read on the forward strand.
GGCAAGAATCCCGTAAAAGAAATGGAGTGGACCTCATAGTCAACAAAAGAGTGGTGAAAGCTGTACTGGGATGCAATCTCAAAAATGATAGAATGATCTCGATACGAATCCAAGGCAGACCTTTTAACATCACAGTAATCCAAGTTTATGCACCAACTACTGGTGCTGAAGAAACTGAAATTGACCAATTCTATGAAGACTTACAACACCTTATAGAAATGACACCAAAGAAGGATGTTCTTCTCATTATAGGGGTTTGGAATGGTAAAGTAGGGAGTCAAGAGATAAAAGGAACAACTGGCAAGTTTGGCCTTGGAGTTCAAGGCCTTGGAGTTCAAAACAAAGCAGGGCAAAGGCTAATAGAGTTCTGCCAAGAGAACAAGCTGGTCATCACAAACACTCTTTTCCAACAACACAAGAGACGACTCTACACATGGACATCACCAGGTGGGCACCATCGAAATCAGATTGATTATATTCTCTGCAGCCAAAGATGGAGAAGCTCTATATAGTCAGCAAAAACAAGACCTGGAGCTGACTGTGGCTCAGATCATCAGCTTATTATAGCAAAATTCAAGCTTAAACTGAAGAAAGTAGGAAAAACCACTGGGCCGGTAAGATACAATCTAAGCCAAATCCCTTATGAATACACAGCGGAAGTGAGGAACAGGTTTAAGGATTTAGATTTGGTGGACAGAGTGCCTGAAGAACTATGGATGGAGGCTCGCAACATTATACAGGAGGCAGCAATGAAAACCACCCCAATGAAAAGCAAATGCAAGAAAGCAAAGTGGCTGTCCAACAAGGCCTTACAAATAGCGGGGGAGAGAAGGCAAGCAAAATGCGAGGGAGATAGAGAAAGATACAGGAAATTGAATGCAGATTTCCAAAAAATAGCAAGCAGAGACAAGAAGGCCTTCTTAAACGAGCAATGCAAAGAAATAGAGGAAAACAACAGAATGGGGAAAACCAGAGATCTGTTCAAGAAAACTGGAGATATGAAAGGAACATTTCGTACAAAGATAATAATAATAATAATTTATTATTTGTACCCCGCCCATCTGGCTGGGTTTCCCCAGCCACTCTGGGCGGCTTCCACAGAAACAAAAAATACAGTAAAATCATGCATTAAAAACTTCCCTGAACAGGGCTGCCTTAAGCTGTCTTCTGAATGTCAGGTAGTTGTTTATCGCTTTGACATATGATGGGAGGGCGTTCCACAGGGCGGGTGCCGCTACCGAGAAGGCCCTCTGCTTGGTTCCCTGTAGCTTTGCTTCTCGCAATGAGGGAACCGCCAGAAGGCCCTCAGTGCTGGATCTCAGCGTCCGGGCAGAACGATGGGGGTGGAGATGCTCCTTCAGGTATACTGGGCTGAGGCCGTTTAGGGCTTTAAAGGTCAACACCAGCACTTTGAATTGTGCTTGGAAACGTACTGGGAGCCAATGTAGGTCTTTCAAGACCGGTGTTATGTGGTCTCGGCGGCCGCCCTCAGTCACCAGTCTAGCTGCCGCATTCTGGATTAGTTGTAGTTTCCGGGTCACCTTCAAAGGTAGCCCCACGTAGAGCGCATTGCAGTAGTCCAAGCGGAAGATAACTAGAACATGCACCACTCTGGCGAGACAGTCTGCGGGCAGGTAGGGTCTCAGTCTGCGTACCAGATGGAGCTGGTAAACAGCTGCCCTGGATACAGAATTGACCTGCGCCTCCATGGACAGCTGTGAGTCCAAAATGACTCCCAGGCTGCGCACCTGGTCCTTCAGGGGCACAGTTACCCTATTCAGGACCAGGGAGTCCTCCACACCAGCCCACCCCCTGTCCCCCCCAAAACAGTACTTCTGTCTTGTCAGGATTCAACTTCAATCCATTAGCCGCCATCCATCCTCCAACCACCTCCAGGCACTCACACAGGACCTTCACCGCCTTCACTGGTTCTGATTTGAAAGAGAGGTAGAGCTGGGTATCATCTGCATATTGATGGACACCCAGTCCAAACCCCCTGATGATCTCTCCCAGCGGCTTCATATAGATGTTAAAAAGCATGGGGGAGAGGACAGAACCCTGAGGCACCCCACAAGTGAGGGTCCAGGGGTCTGAACACTCATCCCCTACCACCACTTTCTGAACACGGCCCAGGAGGAAGGAGCAAAACCACTGTATAACAGTGCCCCCAGCTCCCAGCCCCTCTAGACGGTCCAGAAGGATGTTATGGTCGATTGTATCAAAGGCCACTGAGAGATCCAGCAGAACTAGGAAACAGCTCTCACCTTTGTTTGGAGATCATCAACCAGCGCAACCAAGGCAGTTTCAGTCCCATGATGAGGCCTGAATCCCGATTGGAAGGGATCCAAATGGTCCGCATCCTCCAGGCGTGCCTGGAGTTGTTCAGCAACCACTCGCTCAATCACCTTGCCCAAGAATGGAAGATTTGAGACTGGGCGATAGTTGGCCATACTGGCCGGGTCTAAAAATGTTTTTTTAAGAAGCGGTTTAATGACCGCCTCTTTCAGCGGATCTGGGAATGTTCCCTCCCAGAGGGAAGCATTCACCACCCCGCAGAGCCCATCACCCAGCCCTTCCTGGCTTGCTTTTATTAGCCCGGATGGGCAAGGACCAAGGAGACAGGTGGTTGGTTTCACGCGTCCAAGCAGCCTGTCCACATCCTCGGGGGGTAATGGATTGAAATTGAGTATAAAAGATTACCATAATAAAAGACAAAAGTGGAAAGGACCTAACAGAAGCAGAAGACATCAAGAAGAGGTGGCAAGAATACACAGAGGAATTATACCAGAAAGATATGCATGTCTCGTACACCCTAGGTAGTGTGGTTGCTGACCTTGAGCCAGACATCTTGGAGAGTGAAGTCAAATGGGCCTTAGAAAACACTGCTAATAACAAGGCCAGTGGAAGTGATGATATTCCAGCTGAACTATTTAAAATTTTAAACGATGATGCTGTTAAGGTGCTACACTCAATATGCCAGCAAATTTGGAAAACTCAGAAGTGGCCAGAGGATTGGAGAAGATCAGTCTACATCCCAATCCCAAAGAAGGGCAGTTCCAAAGAATGCTCCAACTACCGCACAATTGCACTCATTTCACACACTAGCAAGGTTATGCTTAAAATTCTACAAGGAAGGCTTAAGCAGTATGTGGACCGAGAACTCCCAGAAGTGCAAGCTGGATTTCGAAGGGGCAGAGGAACCAGAGACCAAATTGCAAACATGTGCTGGATTATGGAGAAAGCTAGAGAGTTCCAGAAAGACATCTACTTCTGCTTCATTGACTATGCAAAAGCTTTTGACTGTGTCGACCACAGCAAATTATGGCAAGTTCTTAAAGAAATGGGAGTGCCTGATCACCTCATCTGTCTCCTGAGAAATCTTTATGTGGGACAAGAAGCTACAGTTAGAACTGGATATGGAACAACTGACTGGTTCAAAATTGGGAAAGGAGTACGGCAAGGCTGTATATTGTCTCCCTGCTTACTTAACTTATATGCAGAATTCATCATGCGAAAGGCTGGGCTGGATGAATCCCAAGCTGGAATTAAGATTGCCGGAAGAAATATCAACAACCTCAGATATGCAGATGACACAACCTTGATGGCAGAAAGTGAGGAGGAATTAAAGAACCCTTTAATGAGGGTGAAAGAGGAGGTCTGAAGCTCAACATCAAAAAAACGAAGATCATGGCCACTGGGCCCATCACCTCCTGGCAAATAGAAGGGGAAGAAATCAAGGCAGTGAGAGATTTTACTTTCTTGGGCTCCATGATCACTGCAGATGGTGACAGCAGTCACGAAATTAAAAGACGCCTGCTTCTTGGGAGAAAAGCAATGACAAACCTAGACAGCATCTTAAAAAGTAGAGACATCACCTTGCCAACAAAGGTCCGTATAGTTAAAGCTATGGTTTTCCCAGTAGTGATGTATGGAAGTGAGAGCTGGACCATAAAGAAGGCTGATCGCCGAAGAATTGATGCTTTTGAATTATGGTGCTGGAGGAGACTCTTGAGAGTCCCATGGACTGCAAGAAGATCAAACCGATCCATTCTGAAGGAAATCAGCCCTGAGTGCTCTCTGGAAGGACAGACCGTGAAGCTGAGGCTCCAATACTTTGGCCACCTCATGAGAAGAGAAGACTCCCTGGAAAAGACCCTGATGTTGGGAAAGATTGAGGGCACAAGGAGAAGGGGACGACAGAGGACGAGATGGTTGGATAGTGTTCTCGAAGTTACCAGCATGTGTTTGACCAAACTGCGGGAGGCAGAGGAAGACAGGAGTGCCTGGTGTGCTCTGGTCCATGGGGGTCACGAAAGTCGGACACGACTAAACAACAACAGCAACAAGGGATTTCATTTCTGTCACAATTGGCAGACACAACAAAACAAACAAAAATGGTGGGTCCCCCCCCCCCCGATTTCCTAGAATTCCCTCTGCAACTGAGTTCTTAAAGAGACAGTAACTCTTTTACCAGTCCCAATAAATTCCTCCAAAAGAAAAGAAAAGGAACCTGACAGAAGCAGGGCAGGATTGGAGGGTGAGATGGTCTTTCCCTCTGGAAGAGGAGGCAAAAGACTTGAAAGACTTGAAATGCCTTGGAGCTATCCTATTAACTGAATGCCCTCCACTCCTCTCTGGACTATTGTTGGGATTTTGAATACGTGCAGCTTCACACATAGTCAATTAGGAGTTGGCCAACAGCCAAGGCAATGTAAAGAAGTAAAATCTGCCTGGTGATACAGAGGCATGAAGACAGCTCAATGATTGGTCAAGCTCTCCCACGGGAATAATGATTTATGGCCTACTGACTGGAATGTGTTAGTTGTTGGAGGAGTTGGAGGTTGAGAGTTGTGAGTCGTGTAAGAGAGAGCTAGTTAAAGATCCGTGTTCTGTTCTGTTCCTGTAAATAGTCCACTGTATATAATAAACACCTACAAGTACAAGTTACTGGTTCCTGCTTCGTCCATCCTGTCTGTAGCCGACTGTTTTCGTGAACTCTGCGTATACTTTGCTAGGTCTGGCTAAGGTCCTGCAACAAGTCAGAAAGTTGCGAAACACCAATAACTATGGCACTGTAGGAGATGCAACACAGAAAGGCTGCCTGTGTCTGGTGATCAAATTACATTACAAGGGTTCACCCAGCTGCAGAAATTTATGTGGCTAGACCACTGAGTATTATATGATGAAAAGACCTAAGAGGAAAAAGCAGACTTTGAAACAGCATGCACAAGAGAGTATGCTTTGGGAACATTAGCTGATGGTGCCGAGGGAGGCAGCTTCATCCTGACCTCTGGTCTTTTTAGTTTGTTTTATGTTATGCCAATTTTATCTTTTTTAAACTTTTAAAGCTAAAATAATTATCTGGGCTGACATAATCTTTATTGGCTACATATCAGCTATAGTAGCTGTTTTAATCTCCTGCCAACAAACATTTGGAAGGTCGCCGAGATCTTCCAGCCTCGACGTTCATCAGCAATTAGTGGTCGCAGCTCCTGATACGAGTATAAATTAATAATAGGGGATTGGATGAGTCCAGCATTCTAAGGAGACGAGGGCCTCAGGATTAAAATCCTGCTGCGCTGCTTTGCTGGAGCCCCAGCTGGCGCCATTCCGCGAAGGTGGGCGTCACCTTGCCTACCCTGAGGACCAAGGACACCCAGGGTGTGAAAGAAGGGCTTTGGAGATTACACTTGGAGGTTTGAGTTTTGGATGAGGGAAGCCTCGAGCTGAGATATGGGAGGAAAGAAGCGTAGAAGGAGATTTTCTGAAAACTCACCCAGCTCTGCCAAGAAACAATTGAAAATTAGCACTTTCCTAGCTGATGTGGACCTTATTGAAACTCTTAAAGGCATACCAACAGTGAATAAATTTGAGAACTTAGATGTGAGTTCAACCTAAACCCCCTTGCCGGTAAAATACAGAGGTTCTGGCCATGCCTTGGAATGCCCGGATACGTTGCAAGACTCACAATCTTTTTTATCGTGCTGTTCGCAGGGAGAAGTATGAAACTCCACTGCTCATCCCAGTGCTAAGAACCTTCCATCTAACTCAGCTGATGGAATAATTTTACTGGCCCAGCAAACTGAATTAATGTATAGAACAATATCTAATCTGTACAAGCAATTGAATACAGTCCAGATTAAATTGGAAGAAGTTCTTAAACCTGTCTCCTCCCCAAATGGACGAAATGCAAATGCCACTAGTGGGAGCTCCAAGACGAATGTGCCCACTCAACAGGTTTCTTTTGCTTATGCAAATAAAAATATTTGCCACTCTTCACCACAAAAGGCAATGAATAAGCAAACTTTAAACAAAACCTATAAATCTCCTAAATCAAATTTGATATTTCAGGATCAAAAAGTGGTAGTTTTAGTTGGAAATAATATGGACAATGTTAACAGGTGGGATAGTAAATGGGAAATAATGCACGCACTATCACAAATTCTGCATCGCAATATTTCACCCTCTGAACTGGCAGAAATCACCTGGCTATCAAGGGGCATCTTTTTGAAATGGATAATTCTTACCTTCAGCTCCCCTACTCTTCCCTCACTTTTAATTCAAAGGAACTTTTATATGAGAAGATGGAATATCACTTTGAAAAGACACTTTAAAGACAGTAACATCAGCCCTCTTATTACTCCCATAAAGAGTGCCAGGGCTTCTAGACTTGAGCTGGAAAGTACAGCACAGGAGCGTGCTCTACCAAAACAATTAACAACAGATAATACACGGAGAGATTTTCCAGCCCAGCATTCTAACTGTGGCTCTCTGATTGATCTTCATTCTTCTTTTACGCAAATGACTAAAGGGACATCAGCTGACGATAACACCAAGTTGCCCAAAACAGACGACAATTCCCAGCTGTTAAAGACCCAGAAAGTTGATGAAGTTCTCACAATGACATGGTCTTCTTTGCCTGAACTGGAATGCTCTTCTGATATTAATCCTTCTGGTGAAGTAAACAAATTAAGTGGAAATTGAGGCATTCCCAAAGTAAAGTAAGGATTGAACTCTGATTAATAAGAATCCACACAGAAGCTTGAACCAGCAAGACTCTGGGAAGGGTGTGTATAATAATCTGTCTCTCTACTCCCTGACCCAGGTCGTTTTATTCACAAAAGAACTTTTTACAGAGTGTTTGTAAGAAGCAATCAGATTTCTTCTGAGCATTTCAACAAATCCCACATGGGGACAAAGTTAAACTACAAAAACTAATTAAGCAGGCATACTTCTGGGGTAAATAAAACAGAACTACAAAGGAGTACGTTTGGCAACCCCTGAGGTCATAAGCAAGCGATACACATGATAAGAAGGATGGCCAGGAGGATAGGGATCTTTATCACCTTCCTGTGAAACTATTTCCAGGCCCTAAGATCAACATCCTGAGATTAACATATCAGAAAAGCTACATCAAAGAAGCTGTCCACTATCTTTCACAGCCCAGGATGCATGCCTGGTGAAGCAACTGGCAGCTGGGCTGTGTACATGACTTGTCAAGCAAGAGAGAAATGGACAGTAGAGAAAAGGGCCAGAGATGCACAGGGTTGTGGGATTTGATCAGAAATTATCGTCAGTACATCAAACCCAGCCAACACAATGCATTTATCGTGGACACAATGGCTTGATGTATATTTTATAATTCCTCATGGTAATCCCATCTGATCACTACAGGAAATGTCCTCCCTTTATCGGATTGACCATTAGTATCTGTAAATCATAGATCTCTGCAAACGCTTTCTATCATGTCCTGGAATGTAGCTGGACTATCATGTAAAATAGCTGACCCAGATTTTATAAATTTTATAAATTTTCTTGATTCTCATGATATAATCCTTTTGCAGGAAACTTGGTCTCTTAAACCTTTAGATATTCCTAATTTTATTACTTATAATTTACCCGCTACTAAAATGTCAGGAAAAGGATGCCCCAAAGCCGGTTTGATCTGTGGTATTAAACAGTCTTCTAACCTTAACATTAATTGCATTAGAAATATTGGACAGTATGCACAATTGATATCATTTTCCAATGTTCACAAGGAAATTCTTCTTTTAAATATATATATTCCCTCCCAGAGAGTCAGAAGCCAGACCAGATTGTTGTTGGAATATAGTTTCAGAAGAGCTGTACTTAATACGCAGTGAATTTCCAAATATCCCCCTGATTTTGTTGCAAGGGTATATAGAATACCTGTGGCCCACTCAAGTTGTGTCCAAGAATTGACAGACGCAGCAGTGGAGAAAAAGAAAGTTATGTTTATTGCTCGAGCAATAATGACCCAGTGGAATCGTTTCCAGAGCCTGGGCACCGAAACCCTAGTGCAGTAGGGTTTTATACCTGAGTACATACAGCCTAAAACATGACATAATTGCATATGGCAGCAAAAAAATCAAACCAATAAGCGTGCGCACAAGCTTTTCCCCTGACGATGTAAAGAATACTTCTTACTTCTGCTTTTCTCAGATGGTACATCAACCTGCCCTTTCCCCTAATTTACAGTAATAAAGAGGAAAAGAAACCTATTTGACTGTTGTAACATGGATAACCCTCCCACACACCATCTGCTACTGACTAGAACATTGTGGTTAGCTATTTTTTCCTGTTCCCTCCTCAGCCACTGAGGAGCTTGTCTGGAGTGGAGGAAAGTGCCGGCACATCAGATTTATGATTTCCTCCAAGCGCAGTAGCAAGGCAGTGGGGAAGAAGTAGGACAGAGGTCATCTTTGGATTTCTAAAATCTAAGCATTTAGCTCTGCAGAAGCCTTTATGGTTCAAACATTCTTCGTATACATGGATATATAAAAATCATCATCAAGATATATGGCCAGATATATTGCCAGGGTGGCTATCTAAAGAACTTTTAACTGAGTTAAGATTAAAAAAGGATGTGTACAAAAAATGGAAAAGGGGGGAAACCACCAAAGAGGAATTCAAACAAATAGCCAGCACGTGTAGACACAAAGTCAGAAAAGCTAAAGCACAGAATGAACTCAGGCTTGCTAGAGAGGTTAAAAGCAACAAAAAAGGCTTTTATGGGTATGTTCGTAGCAAAAGGAAGAACAAAGAAACAGTGGGGTCACTCAGAGGAGAAGATGGTGAAATGCAAACAGGGGACACAGAAAGGGCTGAACTCCTCAATGCCTTCTTTGCCTCAGTCTTCTCCGATAAAGAAAACAATGCCCGACCTGAAGAATTTGGAGCAAATGATTCAGCAGAGGAAACACAGCCCAGAATAACTAAGGAGATAGTACAAGAATACTTGGCTAGTCTAGATGTATTCAAGTCTCCAGGGCCAGATGAACTGCATCCAAGAGTATTAAAAGAACTGGCAGATGTGATCTCAGAACCACTGGCAGTCATCTTTGTTTTTGTTTTTTTAAGAAGATATTTATTAAGATTTTCCATTTTATACAAAGAAAAATTTAAATAGAAAAAATAATAAAAACACATAAAGTTCATGACTTATTTTTCAATAACATATTTCCCTGACCTCCTCATGCCTCCCCTTCTTGTATTCCAGTTCAGATTGTTTATCCAGCAAATCCTTATCTCATAGCATTACAGTTAAAAAACCCCTTATTTTCTATCCATCTTCTTAAATTATTGTAGCTTAAACTTTTACTTATATACAAAGAAAAAAGAACTATTTTTTCATATTCTTTTGTACCATTACAGCTAGAAACCACTTAATTTCAATCCAACATCACTCAACATTCATTAATATTACAGTATTTTTGTAAATAGTCCTTGAATTTCTTCCATTCTTCTTCTGCCGACTCTTCTCCCTGGTCACGGATTCTGCCAGTCAATTCTGCCAATCCCATAAAGTCAATCAACTTCGTCTGCCATTCTTCCAGAGTGGGTAGATCTTGTGTCTTCCAATACTTTGCGATGAGTATTCTTGCTGCTGTTGTAGCATATATAAAGAAAGTTCTATCCTTTTTTAACACCAATTGGCCGACCATGCCCAAGAGAAAGGCCTCTGGTTTCTTCACGAAGGTATATTTAAATACCTTTTTCAATTCATTATAAATCATTTCCCAGAAAGCCTTAATCCTAGGGCACGTCCACCAAAGGTGAAAAAATGTACCTTCATTTTCTTTACATTTCCAACATTTATTATCGGGCAAATGGTAAATTTTTGCAAGCTTGACTGGGGTCATGTACCACCTATATATCATTTTCATAATATTTTCTCTTAAGGCATTGCATGCCATAAATTTCATACCTGTGGTCCACAACTGTTCCCAGTCAGCAAACATAATGTTATGTCCAACATCTTGTGCCCATTTAATCATAGCAGATTTAACCGTTTCATCCTGAGTATTCCATTTCAACAGCAAGTTTTACATTCTTGATAGTATCTTAGTTTTGGGTTCTAAAAGTTCTGTTTCTAGTTTGGATTTTTCCACCTGGAAGCCAATTTTCTTGTCCAAATTGTAAGCCTCCATTATCTGAAAATAATGAAGCCAGTCTCGCACTTTATCTTTTAGTTTCTCAAAACTCTGCAATTTCAATTTGTCACCTTCTTGTTCCAAAATCTCCCAATATTTTGGCCTCCATATTGAGCTTTTTCTGAGCCTTCGCTTCCATCGGTGATAACCACCTTGGGGTTTTATTTTCAAGTAAATCTTTATATCTTGTCCAGACATTAAACAATGCTCTTCTGACAATATGGTTTTTAAATGCTTTATGAGCTTTAACCTTGTCATACCACAGATATGCATGCCACCCAAAAACATTGTTAAAACCTTCTAGATCCAAAATGTCTGTGTTCTCAAGAAGTAGCCAATCTTTCAACCAGCAGAACGCTGCTGATTCATAATAAAGTTTAAAGTCTGGCAGGGCAAATCCACCCCTTTCTTTTGCATCAGTTAATATCTTAAATTTTATTCTTGGCTTCTTGCCCTGCCAGACAAATTTAGAAATGTCTTTCTGCCACTTCTTGAAACAGTCCATCTTGTCCACGATCTGCAATGTTTGAAACAAAAACAACATTCTAGGCAATACATTCATCTTTATAGCTGCAATTCGACCCAGCAAGGAAAGCTTCAAATTTGTCCAAATTTCTAAATCTTTTTTCACTTCCGCCCAACATTTTTCATAATTATCTTTAAACAAGTTCCCATTTTTTGCTGTCATATTAATCCCCAGGTATTTCACTTTCTTCACAATAGTTAAACCTGTTTCATTCTGAAACTTCCCTCTTTCAATCGGTGTTAAGTTTTTCTCTAAAACCTTAATTTTTGACTTATTCAATTTAAATCCTGCCACTTGGCCAAATTCTTGAATTAGTTCTAAAACTCTTTTGGTACTAGATTCTGGCTCCTGTAACGTCAAAACTAGGTCATCTGCAAATGCTCTCAATTTATACTGTTTAGCTCCAGCCTGTATACCTTTAACCAACCGGTCCCTTCTAATCATGTTCAGCAGGACCTCCAGGACCGAAATGAAGAGCAGTGGGGAAATTGGGCATCCCTGTCATGTCCCTTTCTCTATCTTAAATTGTTCCGTAACCACATTATTTACAATTAGTTTAGCCTTTCGTTCAGAATATATTGCACCAATACCATTCTTGAAACCTTGGCCTACCCCCATACCCTGTAAATTCTTTTTCATAAAACTCCAAGAAATATTGTCAAAGGCTTTCTCCGCGTCCACAAATATCAGAACTGCTTTAGTGTTTATGTTCACTTCTAGTTTTTCAAAAATATCAATTACGTTCCTCAAGTTGTCAGACAAATGTCTTCCCGGGAGAAAGCCCGCTTGGTCCTTATGAATCTCTTCCATCAATACTTTTTTCAGTCTCTTGGCCAAAATGTCAGCAAAAATTTTGTAATCCACATTTAGTAAGGATATCGGACGGTAGTTCTTAAGTTGAGTCTTTTCAGTTTCCGTTTTCGGTATTAGTGTAATATAAGCCTCTTTCCACGATTCTGGTGCCCTTTTCCCCTCCAAAATCTCATTACAGACTTCCTTCAAAGGTTGTAGTAGCCACTCTTTCAGAGATCTATAGTATCTGGAAGTCAGCCCATCCGGTCCTGGAGACTTGCCTAATTGCATATTTTGAATGGCACCTTCTATCTCCTGGTCTGATATTTTACAATTCAGCATTATTTTACTTTCTTGTGAGATTTTTTGTAATCCATTTGTTTTCAAAAAACAGTCAATGTCCATTTCATTCTGTGGCCCTTGTGCATATAGTTGTTTGAAGTACTTCTGGAAGCAATTTCTAATCTCATTTGGGTTATGTATATCTTTTCCTTCTACTTCCAAATTTGTGATGGTATTTAATTTTTGTCTTTTTTTCAGTTGCCAAGCCAGTAATTTCCCACATTTGTTCGCTGATTGAAATGTCTTCTGTCTCAATTGTTTAATTTTCCATTCTATTTCCTGGTTCATCAATTCCATATATTGTACTTGATAAAGTTTTATTTCTCTCAAAATCTCCTGCGACTTTGGCTTTGCTCTCAATTTTTTCTCCCCTTCTTTTTATTTTCTTATCTTTTTTCTCATTTCGACTTCTCTTCTTTATTGCATTCTGTTGTATCAAAAACCATCTCATCACAGCTTTACTTGCATCACAGATTACTCTTTTTTCAACCTTTGTTGACATATTTATCTCGAAATAGTCTTTCAAAGTTTTTTAGGCCTTCCTGTGTACTTCTTCATCTCTAAATAGGGCGTCATTCATCCTCCATCTAAAGGTGCCGGTTGTGATTTGCTACATCTCCATCTTTACGGCATTATGGTCAGAGCAAGTTTTAGGGCAGATTTCCACTTTTTTATCTTTGGTGCCATTCCTCTAGTAATCCAAATTTGGTCAATTCTAGTCCATGTCATCTTAGCTTCAGAGAAGAAGGTTCCCTCTCTCTCCAGGGGGTTCTTAGTTCTCCAACTGTCAATCAAGGCCATATTGTCAGTCATTTCAAAGAAAGTTTTTGGTAGTCTACCATCTTTAGTGACTACCTGTTTTTGTGCCTTGTCCATATTTGTAGATACAACTCCATTCATATCCCCCATCAGGATTATATTATAGTCCATATAGTCCAAAAGTACCTCATGCAACTTCTTAAAAAATTCAGCTTTCCCCTCATTTGGTGCATACACCCCTACAATCAAAAGTTTCTCTCCTTGAAATTGAATTTCAATAGCCAAATATCTTCCTTGTTCATCTTTAAAAATTAATTTCGGTGAAAATTTCTCTTTTGCATATATCACCACTCCTCTCTTTTTAACCTTGTCAGACGAAATAAATTCTTGTCCCAATCTCTTATTGATAAGTATTTTCCTGTGTAGCCTCATTACATGTGTTTCCTGAAGACAAATCAAGTCCAATTGTTCTTTTCTTAATATATGAAAAACACCTTTTCTCTTTCGAGGGGAGTTAAGTCCATTACAATTCCAACTTAGAAGTTGCAAAGCCATGATGAGTTATTTAATTTTCCCTCCGACTGCGCCAAGTTGTTGTTCTTCTTCTGTCGGTGGTGTGTCTTTCCCTAGGCCAGGAAGTCCATATGGTAGATTTGCAATATCTGAAATTCCTATTCCTGGTACGGTTGGCTCCTCTCCAGATTCCACTTCCTTCTGTAAGTCCTCCTCGTGGTCTTTCAAAAAGTTGTCTTTATCATTTACTGTCCTTATTCTTATTTTTCTTCCTTTATACTTGAAAGATAGACCTTGGGGAAATTCCCACCTGAAAAGTATTTTATTTCTTCTCAATAAAACAACAAGATCTCTGTAATAGGCCCTTGCATCCAGAATGTAATTAGGTATGTCCTTAAAGATCTCCACAGATGAATCTCCAATTTCCAGAGTTTTTTGATAGTGCAAATTCAAAATTTTGTCTCTTTCTTCTTTTGTTCTTAAGGTAATCAAACAGTCTCTTGCCTTGTTCTTTCTTTGTCTTCTACCAAGCCTAAATGCACTCAGTATCTTAAATTCATCCTTCCCCAGGTCCTGTTGCCAAAAGTCTGCAAATTCCTTTGTAAGGAAGTCTGCCAAATTATCTTTCTCACTTTCAGGTATTGCTCTGAGTCTTAAATTCCTCTCTTTTCCTTGTAATTCAATCATAGACAGTGTCAAGTCATGTTCCTCAAGTTTCTTATATACTGGTGGTATCTTTTCTTGGACGGCAGTTGCAATTTCCTTAGCTTCCTCCGCTAGTTTCCTAGTCGAGGCCGACTCCTCCAATAACTTTTCTATAGACTGAGTATTTGAATTCACCTTCTTTCCCAGTTCATTAATACTTGTAGTGTTCAGGTCTATTTTTGCTGAGGCCTCGGCTACTTGTTTATTTGTCTCTGCAACCTGTTTATTAGTCTCTGCCACCTGTTTAGCTAAATTCTCCAAAGATGTATTTATTTTACCAAGTGCCTGGGTCAACAAGTCATCAGATGTCATAGCTTTTGGCTTAACTTGTAAAGCAGCGGCACCTGCTGTGCCTGCTGCTCCAGATGTTGAGGCCCTTCTCTGTTGTGTAATATCTGTCTTGTATTGTCTCCCAGACCTGGTAGTCTTTTCCTGTCCATCTGCCATAACACTCTCATGCACAGCCCAAGGTCAGTCACACGCCTGGGAAGATTTGTTTTCAAGAGGAATTTTCCACAACTTAGTTACTTATTGACTTAGTTGTTATTGCAACAAAGTCTCCTCTAGGGGGACACACTTCCAACTTCACTTTGTAACTTCACTTTGTAACTTTTCAAACAAATAATCCTTATAAGTCTCTAATATCTCTTAAAAGTCACTCTTTCAACGTCCTTAAAAAGTTACTTTCAATAATAATTGTATCTTTCTTTCAGAGTTAAGTCAAAAAATTTTACCCTTAAAGTGTTGACAGTTCATCAGCTTCCCTATCATAGGCAGTCCGTTTCCAGGTTTTAGAAGCAGCAGATAAACCTTTTCTCCTTTTTATTTTTCTTGCAGGAAGAAATCTTGCTCAATTTCACCCCTCTGTCCCTGCAAACAGCGGGGGGATCACCCTTTTGGTGCTAGATTTTAAGTCTTTAATAACCTCTTCCAAAGTTGTAGCTTTACAGTCTCTTTGCTTTGATCTATTTACAAGAACGGAAAGGCAGACTTCCTGTTTGTACCTTTCCCGTTTCGGCCGAATTTATATCAAATTTCCTCCAAATATTTATTTGATCCTACTCACGGGTAGTTGTTTTAGCATCCAATTGTCCAGAAAGGAATCAGCGCTCTCCGGCTATGGCTTGCGGCTTCACTCCGCGAAGAAGGTAGACGGCTCTCAGCTCCGCGCCACACCCCCCCTTTCCGCTCCGGAGCCTTTAAAAAGGCTCTTTCGCGATGGAGGGGGGCGCAAATGGAGCCCGCCGAGCCTCCAAGTTCACAGGCTTCACCGCCTGTGATTTCTTCGGGTCTCCGCTTCGCCGCAGCGGTCAGACCCTCTCTTCGCAAAGCCGATTCCCTCCGGAGCTCGGAGGGAATCCGCCATTAATTCCGCTGGCGCTGACCGGAAGTCCACTGGCAGTCATCTTTGAGAATTCCTGGAGAACAGGTGAAGTCCCGGCAGACTGGAGGAGGGCAAATGTTGTCCCTATTTTCAAAAAGGGGAAAAGAGAGGACCCAAATAATTACCGCCCAGTCAGTCTGACATCAATACCAGGGAAGATTCTGGAGCAGATCATTAAGCAAACAGTCTGTGAGCACCTAGAAAGGAATGCTGTGATCACCAATAGTCAGCATGGATTTCTGAAAAATAAGTCATGTCAGACTAACCTGATCTCCTTTTTTGACATAATTACAAGCCTGGTAGATGAAGGGAATGCAGTGGATGTAGCCTACCTTGATTTCAGCAAGGCATTTGACAAGGTGCCCCATGATATTCTTGTAAAGAAGCTGGTAAAATGCGGTCTTGACTATGCTACCACTCAGTGGATTTGTAACTGGCTGACTGACCGAACCCAAAGGGTGCTCATCAATGGTTCCTCTTCATCCTGGAGAAGAGTGACTAGTGGGGTGCCACAGGGTTCTGTCTTGGGCCCGGTCTTATTCAACATCTTTATCAACGACTTGGATGATGGACTCAAGGGCATCCTGATCAAATTTGCAGATGACACCAAACTGGGAGGGGTGGCTAACACCCCAGAGGACAGGATCACACTTCAAAACGACCTTGACAGATTAGAGAACTGGGCCAAAACAAACAAGATGAATTTTAACAGGGAGAAATGTAAAGTATTGCACTTGGGCAAAAAAAATGAGAGGCACAAATACAAGATGGGTGACACCTGGCTTGAGAGCAGTACATGTGAAAAGGATCTAGGAGTCTTGGTTGACCACAAACTTGACATGAGCCAACAGTGTGACGCGGCAGCTAAAAAAGCCAATGCAATTCTGGGCTGCATCAATAGGAGTATAGCATCTAGATCAAGGGAAGTAATAGTGCCACTGTATTCTGCTCTGGTCAGACCTCACCTGGAGTACTGTGTCCAGTTCTGGGCACCACAGTTCAAGAAGGACACTGACAAACTGGAAGGTGTCCAGAGGAGGGCAACCAAAATGGTCAAAGGCCTGGAAACGATGCCTTATGAGGAACGGCTAAGGGAGCTGGGCATGTTTAGCCTGGAGAAGAGGAGGTTAAGGGGTGATATGATAGCCATGTTCAAATATATAAAATGATGTCACATAGAGGAGGGAGAAAGGTTGTTTTCTGCTGCTCCAGAGAAGCGGACACGGAGCAATGGATCCAAACTACAAGAAAGAAGATTCCACCTAAACATTAGGAAGAACTTCCTGACAGTAAGAGCTGTTTGACAGTGGAATTTGCTGCCAAGGAGTGTGGTGGAGTCTCCTTCTTTGGAGGTCTTTAAGCAGAGGCTTGACAACCATATGTCAGGAGTGCTCTGATGGTGTTTCCTGCTTGGCAGGGGGTTGGACTCGATGGCCCTTGTGGTCTCTTCCAACTCTATGATTCTATGATTCTATGATTCTATGGATATGTGATTATATAAAATCATAAGGGTATAATCCTTCCAGGTTGTCTTGCCACATTGGGGGACACCAATGCGCGATTTGGATCAGATAACACAGCTCTCTATAAACGCTATAAACTCTAGCCGAAGATGCTCCACTTGCTTTGAGAATAGGGAGGATTTCAAAGGACATTACTATTAATAAAGCGGGAGGAAAACTCTTACAATTGGTTTTAGAATTTAATCTTTCATTTTTGAATGGCTCAATATGGCCTGATACTCCAGGAGATTTTACCTTCTGCTCCAAAAGGGGCAGGAGTATAACTGACTTTTCTTTTTTAAAAATAATAATAATAATTTTTATTAAGTTTTCTATTTAACAATCCAATCATATCACATTAATTATTCCAGATTATACCAGTACATATCACAAAGTCCAAATATTTTGCCAAATTATATATTTTTGTTGGGGGGGTCCCATGCTTCGAGTTCAGTAAGGGTCCAGTCATCTCATATTTCTGCTGCTTTTAGTGTTCACTAGTCCCATCTTTCAATCTTCTTGTTGTTATCCTTTTTCTTCTTAATAGCCTCTGAGTTGTTTTCACAGGCGAGTTAAAGTAAACAATATTATCCTTCTGTGTGAACTTTGTAAGGCTCTCCCTTTTTTAAAAAAGCTGGTAAGTCTTTTGTTTGCAATAAATTCTCACACGCTGATCCAAAAGTCCTCCTCAAGCGGCAGACACCATCATTCTCAGTTCCGATGAATAAAATCTAGGCGTTTTCTCATTACTTTTCCCAGACAGGTTGCATCATAAATTAGGCTTTCCAGGGAAGATTTGCCAAGTCGAACTTAGAATACAAACATGATAAAAGAGTAGTGGCTCGCCTCCCCCTGTGCCTATTAATCTCGCAACAAAGTCTGTCTCATAATGGTGGATCCCGATTAAAAACTGCGTCACAAGAGAGGCTTTTATTAAGGCTTTAGTTGATATTTTTATTTCCACACAGTTTATTTTCCAATCTCACTTGTTATAAGTCGTATGACGGTTCTTCGGGGGGGGGGGCGTTGTTAGGTAATATCATAAGAAAAGAAAAAGTCCCCCCTCCTTTCCGTTCCGTTTCAACATACCGGCATAGATGTTACTCTTTGATGCTATCTTCTGTCCAGTCCATTCCATCACTCTTAACTTCTCAGTGGCAGGCTTAATTAGCAGCTAACATACCCTTTTCTTCCCTCGAAGCATGTGCATAACTTTTATATCCAGTTTTTTATCTTAAGTAATGCAACTAGAGTCGCTCTCAGAGACAGCGTCCGGGAGATCCGCACTCACTCGAGGGCTTTCTGTCCAGTGCCCTCACCCCCTCCTTCTTTCGAACTCGGGGGTGATTTATGGGCAACCGCGGACGAGGCTGCATCTTCCCTTCCACAGGGAAGAATTTGGGAGACTGATTTACTCCCATCATCAGCCCCTTAATTACCTTGTGTGAGCTGGAGAGATGGTATTGTCGGCCATCTTCCAAGGCGCCCCTAGCGCCCCCCCATAACTGACTATTCCTTAGTCTCCTTAGAAATGTTAGATGAACTTGCCTCTTTTACAGTTTTACCCTGCTCTGAGAGTGACCATTTTCCAATTGTTTTAGAGATGTATAGAAACTCCAGAATTAATGACACTTGTCCTCTTATTAGTACTGATAAGACTAGTTATGCCAAAAGAATTTATATAAGTGATAAAAATAGGGAGGATCTATTAGCAGTATTTGAAAATAATCCAG
Source organism: Podarcis filfolensis (assembly GCF_964270895.1). Classification (NCBI taxonomy): domain Eukaryota; kingdom Metazoa; phylum Chordata; class Lepidosauria; order Squamata; family Lacertidae; genus Podarcis; species Podarcis filfolensis. The sequence goes on from NC_139619.1 coordinate 20,296,797, forward strand.
TTATTCTTGAACCTTTGGCTAACCAAAATTCGATACCTTTGGCAGACATTGATTATTATTACAATACTATTCAGGAATTATTTTCTTCTTTTTAAAATCTCCAGTTCAGCAACAAACCTTTAAATAAGTATAACTGGTTTGATAAAGAATGTATTAATCATAAGAAAGAACTTAGAACTTGTCTAAAAGAAGCCTCTATTATTAATTCCCAAGATCTCTGGAAGACCTATTTTGAAATGAAAAACGCTTTTAAGAACACGCTCTTGGGGGAAAAAAATCTGTGTTTTCACAAGCCAAATGGTCCAAAATTGTTACTGCATTAGAAATTAAAGATACCAAAACCTTTTGGTCACTCCTTTCAATAAAAGCTACCACTGATTTCCCTAAGATAAGTGATGAAGCTTGGATTACACATTTTATTGCTGTTTTCTACAACTCCCAAGTTTTTAAGAAGGAAAATTTTAACTCTTCTTCGGCAATAACCACACAATTTCAAATTATTGTTGAGGATATGAAAAGGATAATTCCTTCGTTTAAGCAAGGAAAATCCCCTGGTATGGACGGCATCTCAGGCCTGGTACCTAAATCGTGGAATAACTCAATAGTGGTGCCGATTTTTTAAAAAGGTGATAGGAATTGCCAAGAGAATTACAGGCCTATTAGTTTGTTACCATGCATAAGCAAAATTTATGCCAAATCCCTGCTTATTAAACTGGAAGAATGGGTGCTTACAAAAGGTCTACCTGGTAAGGAACAAGCTGGTTTCAAGGCAGGCTCTTCAACTCTTGACCAGTGTCTAGTATTAAGTCATCTTGTGGACAAATATGTCTTGAGAAACAAACAAAGACTCTTTATAATAATAATAATAATTTATTATTTGTACCCCGCCCATCTGGCTGGGTTTCCCCAGCCACTCTGGGCGGCTTCCATAGAAACCAAAAATACACTAAAATATCACAGATTAAAAACTTCCCTGAACAGGGCTGCCTTAAGATGTCTTCTGAATGTCAGGTAGTTATTTATCGCTTTGACATCTGATGGGAGGGCGTTCCACAGGGCAGGCGCCACTACCAAGAAGGCCCTCTGCCTGGTTCCCTGTAGCTTTGCTTCTCGCAATGAGGGAACCGCCAGAAGGCCCTCGGCGCTGGACCTCAGCATCCGGGCAGAACGATGGGGGTGGAGACGCTCCTTCAGGTATACTGGGCCGAGGCCGTTTAGGGCTTTAAAGGTCAACACCAGCACTTTGAATTGTGCTCGGAAACGTACTGGGAGCCAATGTAGGTCTTTCAAGACCGGTGTTATGTGGTCTCGGCGGCCGCCCCCAGTAACCAGTCTAGCTGCCGCATTCTGGATTAGTTGTAGTTTCCGAGTCACCTTCAAAGGTAGCCCCACGTAGAGCGCATTGCAGTAGTCCAAGCGGGAGATAACCAGAGCATGCACCACTCTGGCGAGACAGTCCGCGGGCAGGTAGGGTCTCAGCCTGCGTACCAGGTGGAGTTGGTAGACAGCTGCCCTGGACACAGAATTGACCTGCGCCTCCATGGACAGCTGTGAGTCCAAAATGACTCCCAGGCTGCGCACCTGGTCCTTCAGGGGCACAGTTACCCTATTCAGGACCAGGGAGTCCTCCACACCAGCCCGCCCCCTGTCCCCCAAAAACAGTACTTCTGTCTTGTCAGGATTCAACCTCAATCCATTAGCCGCCATCCATCCTCCAACTGCCTCCAGGCACTCACACAGGACCTTCACCGCCTTCACTGGTTCTGATTTGAAAGAGAGGTAGAGTTGGGTATCATCTGCATATTGATGGACACCCAGTCCAAACCCCCTGATGATCTCTCCCAGTGGCTTCATATAGATGTTAAAAAGCATGGGGGAGAGGACGGAACCCTGAGGCACCCCACAAGTGAGGGCCCAGGGGTCTGAACACTCATCCCCCACCACCACTTTCTGAACACGGCCCAGGAGGAAGGAGCGAAACCACTGCATAACAGTGCCCCCAGCTCCCAGCCCCTCTAGACGGTCCAGAAGGATGTTATGGTCGATTGTATCAAAGGCCGCTGAGAGATCCAGCAGAACTAGGAAACAACTCTCACCTTTGTCCCTAGCTCACCGGAGATCATCAACCAGCGCGACCAAGGCAGTTTCAGTCCCATGATGAGGCCTGAATCCTGATTGGAAGGGATCCAAATGGTCCGCATCCTCCAGGCGTGCCTGGAGTTGTTCAGCAACCACGCGCTCAATCACCTTGCCCAAGAATGGAAGATTTGAGACTGGGCGATAGTTGGCCATACTGGCCGGGTCTAAAGATGTTTTTTTAAGAAGCGGTTTAATGACCGCCTCTTTCAGCGGATCTGGGAATGTTCCCTCCCAGAGGGAAGCATTCACCACCCCGCAGAGCCCATCGCCCAGCCCTTCCCGGCTTGCTTTTATTAGCCAGGATGGGCAAGGATCAAGGAGACAGGTGGTTGGTTTCACGCGTCCAAGCAGCCTGTCCACATCCTCGGGGGTAACGGATTGAAATTGATTCCATGCAACTTGACCAGACAGAGCTCTAGCACTCTCCCGCCCCAGCCCTGCTCCCACGGTGGTGTCTAGCTCCTTCCGAATATGAGTGATTTTATCTGCAAAAAACTTTGCAAAATCGTTGCAGGAGATCTTGGGGTCTTTACAAGGCCCCGGTGGTAAAGGTGGTTCCGTTAAATTGCAAACCACCTGAAAGAGTCTCCTGCTACTATTTTCTGCAGATGCAATAGAGGCGGTGAAGAAAGTCTTCTTCGCCGTCGCTATCGCCACTTGGTAGGCTCGAAGTTGAGCTCTAACCTGTGTCCGGTCAGATTCGGAGTGAGTTTTTTGCCACCGACGCTCTAGCCGTCTCAGCGATTGTTTCATCGCCCTCAGCTCCGAAGAAAACCACGGGGCTGTCCGGGCTCCATGCAATCGGAGAGGGCGCTTCGGAGCCAGACAGTCGATAGCCCTGGTTAACCCCGCATTCCAGCGGCATTCTTTGTGGCATTTGTAGTTTTAAAAAGTGCCTTTGATTTGGTTGATCATAATAAACTGCGGACCAAATTGGAACACCTTGGTATTGACCCATACCTACTTACATTGATTAAAAGTTTACACTCTAGTAACCAAATATATGTTAAAGTTTCAAAAGATGGTAGACTTGCAGGTCCAATTCTGAATAACCGAGGAGTTAGGCAAGGCTGTATCTTGGCCCCTACCCTATTTAATCTCTTTTTATCTGACCTCCCATTATTTCTTCAAAATGTAACCACTCATATTCCTTATTTAAACAATATTCCAGTTTTTTATTACTTTATGCAGATGATGCAGTAATTATCTCACTTTCCTCTTTGGGTTTAAAAAAATTATTTAAGAGTTTCTCAAACTTTTGCTCTCTTAATAACCTCAAAATTAACTATGATAAGACAAAAATTATGCAATTTACAAAGAGAGGGAACCCAAAAAATTGGATAATCAATGGACATCCAGTACAAGACGTTAAGCATTTTAATTATCTGGGAATAGTGTTTAAAAATAACATGAATTGGAACACACATATCTGTGCTGCAATAGCTAAGGCTAAAGTGACAGCTCACCATATTAAATCTTATTTTTTTCCCCTGTAGGAAATAGATATATTCCAGCTGTATTGCAAGTGACTGATATGAAACTTTGTGCCCAACTTTTATATGGCACCCCAGTGTGGATTTCAGATGACCTCAAGAGGTTGGATAAATTTCATGCATCCCTTCTGAGGTCATTATTAAAGGTAAGGTAAAGGTCCATTAGGTCCAGTCATGGCCAACTCTGGGATTGCGGTGCTCATCTCGCTTTATTGGCCTAGGGAGCCGGCGTGCAGCTTCCAGGTCATGTGGCCAGCATGACTAAGCCGCTTCTGGCGAACCAGAGCAGCGCACGGAAACGCCGTTTACCTTCCCACTGGAGCGGTACCTATTTATCTACTTGCACTTTGACATGCTTTCGAACTGCTAGGTTGGCAGGAGCAGGGACCGAGCAACGGGAGCTCACCTCGTCGCGGGGATTCAAACTGCCGACCTTCTGATCGGCAAGTCCTAGGCTCAGTGGTTTAACCCACAGTGCCACCCGCGTCCCTTAGAGGTCATTATTAGGACTTACAAATTCTGTAAAATCTGAATCAATAAGTTTTGAGTTGGGAATACTTCCTTTATCTGTAAGGGTATTGTTGAGAACCTTGAAATATTGGATCTTCCTGCATTATAGAGCCCTATCTCTTAATTCTCTCCTTTACGACCTCTTAAGTGATAATGTAATTTACAATTTATCACTGATTTGTAGGAGAAAATTGAACTTGATAGTACTTAATCTAACTGACTTTGAAAATTCTGACCCCAAAGATATTTGGGAAATTATCAGGAAGAATCTTATAGAAAAAAGTGTTCTCTCCACTCTTGAGGTTGCAAAGCACAGCACTTGCTCTCCTCTCTATTTAAATCTCCCTTTGTGTAGAGATTTTCAAAAGGGATACATGACAAATCTGAAGAATCATGAATTGTGCAGGCTGTTTATGTTAGCCAGATTTAATGTTTCCCTCGATGATAGTAAGAGGAAGATATTTAGCTCTCCCAGAATCAGAGCGTCTCTGCAAATGTAGTAAACAGGAACCTGATACTTTGGAGCATATTTTCTTTTCTTGTGATTTTAGCATTTATGCCAGAAGACAATTATTAGAGGCCTTAGAACTCAATTGGCTGATTTCTATGCTACCAACGGTTCAGGACCTGCTTATGGACAGGAATGATCAAATTACTTTAATAGTGGCTGAATTTCTGAGTGCTGTTCATGTAGAAAGACTGGGTCATTATAAAGAGAATCAGTGGTTCTTAACTGATCGGGGAGTCGGTAGGTCTGTATTGTATTATTTATGCAAATTGATTTTCTCTGGAGTTAAAGATCTGACTGGGTCAAACCTTGTTATGTTGAGCTCGTATTTTGCACAATTTGTATACGGTGTCTGTTTGATAATGTGTGGTTTGCTATGCCTAATAAAGGATAACTATCGACGAGTATGCTTTGGAAGTGCCTACTTTTTTTAAAAAATGTGAAGCTCATTAAATGAAAAAAGGGAATCAAACCCTAACACAGAAGGAAGTCTTGTCCAATCCCTAACTTTTTCCCCTTCCACTAAGCGTAAGACAACAACCTGGATTCAAAGCAAGTTCACAGGGGGACATGAACATCAATTTCTATTTTTGGAGATCCACCTAAATTCAAGACTACTCTCAGCTTTTCCTTTTCCCTTTCTGGTCTCCAAAACATGTCCAAGCAGCCATTTCAGATCAATATATCATTTCTCTCCACACTCACAAAAGAGTTTTTCTATTTGGAAACCGTTACTAAAATACACTGCAAAAAGCAAGTTATGGCTTTAAGGGTCTCAACCAGAGCTAATTTATTATTGCCATGCCAGCATATAGCAGTGCTGTAATATATTCAGAACAATACAGTTAAGTGCTTGAAGCCCCAACAAACTCTAAAACCTACTGCTCACTTTCCACCAGAACCGCTAAAGCAAGAAGGAAGGAGAGCTTCTCTTTTTCCTGGGTTCAAATCTGTGAAGTATTACAACAATATCAATCTATGTTGAAGGAAAAGCTCACTTGACCAAAGGCTACTACCGCTCTGGAGGCAAAAAATCTATGTAACAGGTACTAGTCAGGTTTGCATATTTGAAAGTAGGGTTGCATGGGCGTAGCAGGATTTTTGTGGGGGGGCAGCTATGTATTTTTATTGTTATTGATCGGGGGGCAGCTGCCCCTCACTGCCCCCCTTGGCTACGCCTATGCAGGGTGGGCTCTGCACAGACAGAGCAATGTCATCAAGTATGTCAAGAAGAGGCAGAGAGATATCATCAAGTGCCAAGACTTAGGCTGCAGGATAAGGAAGACTTATTACTAGACTCTTCATTCTTACACCTCTGCTTTGGCCAACAGTACTGTTTCGCCTCTCCAGTATCAGGGCTTGTTTAGTATTACATAAACTACCTACATTTTTTGCTCTGTGGTGTGTTTCTGTGTATGTACAAACACACCATAGGGGAAAAAAATATTGGTGGTTTATGTAATACTGATTCTCTACTTTATATTCATAAAGAGCTGTACCATGTACTGAGAACATACTCCTCCTAGACAAGGTGTTGTTGGAAACGTAAACCCAACAATGCTGGCTCAAAAACAGCTAGTGTATTGGCCCATATTGAAAATCAGCAGGTAAGTCTCCAGAGTCTTTTAAATCCTTGAAACTATTGACTGTGATCATTTGGCCCTTCAGATGATCACTGGCCAGGTTGGCTGGGGCTGATGGAAGTTGGAGCCCAACAACAACTGGATTCCCACACCTTCCCCATCTCTGACAAAGCATTTTCACTGCCTTAATTTGTCTTTCTGGATTTTAAAGTTGACTGCACCAACATAATAAACAGCTGACTCACAACTTACGCACATAGAGTTTTAAATACTTGGCCGAAAAAAACAAAAATAAATTATAAAGGGGGCAGGTGTCTGGGGAAAAATATGTTGGCAATCTCACCTGCCATTGCACTCACCTTGAGAGAGTGGTCAGAGGGGGCAGGGAGAGTGTTCAGAGGCCTTGAGAGAGTACAGGTGGCCTTGGGATGGCATTTGGAGGTACAGGAGGAATGGGTTGTGTGTGGTTGTGTTTTTTGGGGGTTTTTTTACTATACATGATTTTGGCTTTGTGTGCTGTACCCACAACATAACCTCTACATAAGTTGAGAGTCGATTGTACAAGCAAAACTGAGACAAAATGTTCCTGTTTACAACCTGTGCCTTATGTAGGCATTAGAGAAGCCAACTTTTCTTTACCCAATTTCAGCTAGAAACATAAACTACAATGCCAGACTTACTTATCCACTTAAATCTAAGATGTTGGTTTTTTTTAAAAAAGAAGCCATTCAAATACAATATAGTACTTTTGTAGAATATATGAAAGGGGGGGATCTGGATACAAAGGCCAATTCATCTGGTAAGGTCTTTCAGTATCTCTCCATCATATTTTTCTAAATTTAAAGCTAGTAGCATAATTTTAAAAATGGATAATGTCTTCATCCAGCAGAATTGTTCCCTTTGCTTGATGTGGAGATCAGCCCAAATAGTACCACATGATCACTTGAGCATTTTCTTGAGCAATATGTGGAATGGAAAAGGAGAGTGGTTGCCTGTCTTCAATTTCAGCAAACATTCTTTGCCATATCCTTGTGGCCATAATAATAATAATAATAATAATAATAATAATAATAATAATAATAATAATAATTTATTTATACCCCGCCCATCTGGCTGAGTTTCCCCAGCCACTCTGGGCAGCTCCCAATTGAGTGTTAAAAACAATACATCATTTAAAAACAATACAGCATATCCTGTATTTGTGTAGTTGGTACAGTGAAGGGTGTCCCTCACTATTCATTTGATTGTCCTATACGTAACAGGGCCAGAAAATACTTTCCTCAACTCTTAATTTGGTTTGATTCTATATCAAGCCTGCAGATCTTTGCAGGCAAACCATCAGGCTTGTTACAGAAAAGAAGCTGCAGCAGAAAATATCAATTCTTAGTAAATTTCCCCTAAGAACCATTTGCCATTTAAAGCCTACTCAGAGGTACATCGGCGGTACAGGGAGACGTATTGGCACCAGAACGTTTCAGGGATGTCAGTGTGTGTTCATCATCACAAACCTAGAATTTGGTTTGCAAACATTACAAGGTCACAGTTCAGTAAGAATTAGACAAAATTACTTGTCCCGAGTTTAAGGCCTACACAAGTCCCTAATCTGTTTTTGGACAGTGAAGTCCTCCAATAAGAAATTCACATTGCTGAAACTACGCTTCTGAATTATGGACCCATGAAACCACCGACTTGAGCAACAGCACTCTTAATTATCCTCTCTTACAATAGAATGAATTCTGCTCAGCACCTATGCTTACATTTTTTTTTTTAAAAAACATATTCACATGGTTCTCAAGCTATCATACACACACACACACACACACACACACACACACACACACACACAAAATTTACAAGAAGCACCCCTCCACAGGCCAGCAGACTGTTGTTATTTTACTTTTTAAAAATCAGGAAAATGGGAGCACCCCAGGAAAAAAATGCAGCAGTGCCATTTACCAAACCTAACTTGATGCAAACAACTTGGCAATTAAACTGTTCTTTCCAATTGCTTGTCAAAAGTGTAGGCATTTTAGAAGCAAGTTCACTGAGGAGCAGGGAAGAGAACAACATCTCTGCAAAAACTATGTATCTACTTGCCTATGAACCATTCCACTTTTTTGCCCGACCTAAGGCACCTCTCACTACACCTCCCAAGCATTGCCTTCTCAGAGTCTGGAATGCATCTCAGTTCTGCTGCTGTGCCCAGCTTGTTGGCTATTGCATCATACTTTGGGCAGCGGAGTACATGGCATCCTGCTGGAACAGATACGAAGCAAGCAATATTTTATGCGGACAAAATAGATTGAGGAAGAAAAAGAAGAAAAAGAAACACTTACTCCATTGTTCTCTCCTTGGCCTCCATGAAACCCAAGCTGCAACAACAAAACTCTTGTTTTTCCTATTTGACATCTCAAAGATACCCCACAACTGCAGAATTACAGAAAACGCTCAATAAGCTTAAAAAAGTAAAGCTTGAAATGTGTGCTCACTGTGTTTGGTGGGTTAATCCTGAATGTACTGGCCAACAGCTCCCCACAACACTCCCCTATTTGCAAGATGACCACCAAAGGAGTCTTTATCAGCAGCCCTTCCAGGACCATCTGGAAGACACTTAACACACAAACCTATGCTGTGTAATTTTGCCAGGACTTCCCATCCATTTTCAAATGAAACAGAATGTGTTCTTTACATTCTAAGTCTTTCAAAGCCTGTTGCTGTATTCAAAGATGAACATATTCCTTGGTGGGCAAAAAATCCCCGCTGAGGTCTTTTGCAAGATGGTTGTATAGGAGCGGGGGTAGACCTCTTGAGCCACAACTGGCCTTAAAAAGCTGGGTGCTGAGGACAATTTGAGAGCAGCACCCTTTCCCAGCAACCCTTTCCTTCTGCAGCATTCCTGTTCCATTATAATTATATGCTAATATCTTCCTAACATATGCTGAAAACAGACAGGCTGCCTTCAGGCAGTTTAGCTTCCCTTGCATTGCTCCCCTCCGCTTGACACCCCAGCAAAAGCCCTCTGGCAGCAGCCTTCAGATTCCTGTAGATTGGCCCTCTAGATTGCTGCTGGACTACAACCCCCATCATCCTTGGCCATAGGCCATATGCTTGCCAAGGCTGATGGGAGTTGTATCCAGCAACACCTGGTGGGCTAAAGGTCCCCTGCACCTGCTGTAGACAGAATAAATACTTAAGGGCTCAAATGAAAAGTCAGTATGTTTCCCCACACCTTCTCATCTAAACACAGCTATGGCAGGGAAGATTCATGTTTTACACAGGCAGTGAGGGGAGGGAAATGCCTTTACCACAACTATAAACGAGGTTTTATTTTGAGCAGCTCAGCCACAGAGGCAAGGCCTTTTCCCCACTACACAGCATCAACGTGTGCTGTCAAATCACAAAAGACTGGGTAGGAGTGGGGGGGGGGGCTGGTAAGAAAAGTGGCTCTCTTGGATCTGGGGAACATCACAAACAGGTTAAGGGTTTATTCACAATCCAAGTGTGGCAGTGGTAGTTTGAAGCAGTTCCTTGCCATGTGTTCATGTGCAGAGAGAGCCTGCCATTTTCCATCTAGATACAACTCTCTGGGCAGAAGCTGAGGAATGATACTTCATTGTGTGGTGGAGGAAGGCAGATTGTCTCCTTCTGAGGTTTCAGAACCCAAAAACTGACTGGCTCTGACCTTCCTCCCAGGGCAGGAGGATCATCATGGCTATGCAAGAGGCACAGAGGGTGGTCCAATAAAGAGATGGGGCCAGTCTCTTGATGTGATTCATATGTCAGGAGACAATTCCTTCACAGGCTGAGATGGGATAAAAGTCCTGCATTCTTAATCAACATGCAACATAGCTTTAACATCTGGATAAGGGGATTTATGGGAGTAGGGGACACTACATTTTCTGCAATCCCTTCAAAAGTGATGCTCCTTCTTGAGTTGGCCATACATATCTTGTTTTGAAAGACTTTTTTATTATTGATATTGCTGCCATCGGCAATGGCGGAATCCCTCTAGTTCTGAGGGACTTAGCTCCGCGGAAATCGGGTCCTTCCGCTACAGCGAAGCGGGGACCCCTCTGAAACCACAGGCAGGTGAAGCCTGTGACCGTGGGACTCGGCGGGCACCTTTAGCGCCCCCCAATCTGCAAAGGAGCCCGGCTACGGGCTACGGAGCGAAACGGGGTGTCTGGCGCGGTGCTGAGAGTCAATTGCTTCTTCCGTGGAGTGAAGCCACACAGCTGTTGCCGGAGAGCGCTGACCTTTTTCCTGTGACAATTCGGCTATCAAACAACTACTCGTGAGTAGGTCAAGTTTAAAGACCGGGGGAATAAGGGGGGGGGAAGTATTAATTTGGCACCGAAGCGGGAAGGTGTAAACAGGAAGTCCGTCTTCTGTTTCTTGTAAACAGATCAAAGCAAAGACTTTCTAAGCCAAGACCTTGAAAATCGCTTTAAAAAGACTTAAATCCTAACATCAATATAAGAGAACTCCCTCCCTGAGTTGCAGGAGAGGGGAGGGAAAAGGGGGAAGTATTTTTTGCCTGCAAAAAAGAGAGAAAAGGGAACAAAGACCACCACTTAATTCCTGGGAACGGACTGCCAAGGGACAATAGAACTGCCGTACTGTGAATCGCGCTGTTTATGGACAATGCAACTTTTTGACAGCTAACTCTGTAAGAGAGATACTTTGATTCTGAAGGGTTTCTCCGGACTTGAAACTGTTGCTTACTTCGTTAAAGGGGGGATTTGGGAAAGTTGGAAAAGTTAATTTATTGTAACAAGTTTTGACTGTTACTGTGTCCCCCTAGAGGAACTTTGAAATTGCTACAACTGGCCAGGGAATTTTCCACTCTAAACTGGCCAGGGGAATTTTCCACTACAAAACAAGCTCTAACCGTGGGACTGACCTTGATCCATAGATAAAGTGTTATGGCAAACTTGCCTCGGGAAAAAACAACAAGATCGGGTAAAATTAGACTGCAGCAGCGAAGAGCATCAGCATCTGGCCCTTCTGCTCCACTAGGGGAAGATTCTGCTCAAGATGGGCTAAAAGGAATGGCATCTGAAGAGGGTTTAGCTTCAGCATTAGGAAAAATTTTTGAATCTTTGGAAAAATTAAGCAAACAAGATGCTGAAGCAACAACTAAAATTGATCAAAACACTTTAAGCATCAACAATTTGGGGCAGAAGGTGAACTCAAATACAGAATCTATTGAGAAACTGCTGCAGGGGCAGACGAAGGTGATAGACTATATGGGACTGGCCGAGATGACTGGCAGAATCCGCGACCAAGGAAAAGAGACGGTGGAAGAAGATTGGAAGAAATTTAAAGTTTATCTTAAGAACTGTTGTAAAATTAATGAGTGCTAAAATGTCATGGGTAATGTAAAACAGAACTGCAGCGATAAATGATTGGGTAAGAGAAAAAGGATAAAAGAAATTGAATCATAAGTAATTGAAATTAGAGGTTGCTGAAAAAGTTTAAAATAGGGATGCAGGAAAGGGAGGTATGGGGAAGTCGTTGAAATAAGGCTTAAGAAAAAAAGGTTATGAAATTATACGTGTTTATATGTTTGTTTGTCTATGTATTGTTAGTTGTGAAGTGTCTCAATTCATGTTGGAAAATCAATAAAAATTTATTAAAAAAAGAGAGAGAAACTACTGCAGGAATCTACTTCGAATCGAAAGACAGCTGAAGAAGCAAAGGAAAAAGCATTGGCTGTAGAGGAAAAGATACCACCGATATGTAGGCAACTCGAGGATCACAGGTCATTGCTGTCTATGATTGAATTGAAAGAAAAACAGACAAATTTAAGGATCAGGGCTGTACCTGAACTTGGGAAAGACAGCTTGAGTGATTTTCTTACGCAGGAATTTGCAGACTTTTGGAACTTAGACTCAGATAAGCAAGATTTCAAGATAGTAAGCGCTTTTAGACTTGGAAGAGGGGGGAGAAAGAACAGGGTGAGAGACTGTTTGATTACCCTCCGAACAAAAGAGGAAAGAGATAAAATATTGAGTCTGCACTTCCAGAAGACTTTGGAAATACAGGAATCAAGAGTGGAGATATTTAAGGACATCGCGAAATACCTTTTGGATCTTAGCGCTAATTACGGAGATCTGGTGGCCCTGTTGAGAGGAAATAGAACCGTTTTTAGGTGGGAATTCCCCCAAGGCCTATCCTTTACCTTCAAAGGGACAAAGTTTAAAATAAGATCAGTGGAAGATAAAGAAAATTTTTTGAGAGAGCACGCAGAAGACCTGCAAAAAGAAGCTGAAGAACTGCCAAGAGCATTAAAACCAGGAATACAAGACATAGTACCACTACCTTTGGGACTGGACAAGCTAGAGAAAGTGATACCACCGACAGAACAAGAACAACTGCTGGGTGCAGTTGGAGGAAAAGCAAAATAAATACACCATGTCTCTGCAACTATTAAGTTGGAATATTCATGGCTTTAACTCCCCGGACAAAAGGAAAAAAGTCTTTCATTTATTGAAAAAGGAACAATTGGACTTGATTTGCTTACAGGAAACACATGTGATAAGGCTACATAGGAAAGTATTGATTAATAAAAGATTGGGTCAAGAGTTTATTTCATCGGACAAGGTCAAAAAGAGAGGAGTAGTAATTTATGCAAAAGAGAGCCTATCACCGAAATTTATCTTTAAAGATGACCAAGGAAGATTTATGGCAATTGAAATCCAAACACAAGGAGAGAAATTTTTGATAGTAGGAGTATATGCACCAAACAAGGGGAAATCTGATTTTTTTAAGAAGTTGCATGAGACATTGTTGGACTACATGGATTACAACATTATTATGATGGGAGATATGAATGGAGTGGTATCTACAAACATGGATAAGTCACTGAGACAGGTAGTTACTAAAGATGGCAGACTACCAAAAACTTTTTTTGAGATGACTGACAATATGGACTTGATTGACATTTGGAGAACAAACAATCCCTTGGGTAGAGAGGGAACTTTCTTCTCTGAAGCCAAAATGACATGGACAAGAATTGACCAAATCTGGATAACTAGAGGACTGGCTCCCAAGATTCGAAAAGCGGAAATTTGCCCTAAAACTTGCTCTGACCATAATGCTGTGAGAATGGACATGAAACTAACACCAACTGGTTCCTTTAGATAGAGGATGAATGACACCTTGTTTAGAGATGCAGAGGTTACTAAGAAGGCCCAAAAAACCTTGAGAGACTACTTTGAGATAAATATGAACACTACTATGGAAAAAAGAGTAATCTGGGACGCAAGCAAAGCGGTTATGAGGGGGTTTCTAATTCAACAGAATGCAATAAAGAAGAGAACTCAAAATGGGAAAAAAGATAAAATTTTGGAGAAAATAAAAGAGGGAGAGAGGAAATTGAGAGCGAAACCAAAGTCACAAGAGATTCTCAGAGAAATAAAGTTATATCAAGTTCAATATATGAAAATGATGAACCAGGAAATAGAATGGAAAATCAAACAGATGAGACAAAGGACATTTGAATCGGCTAACAAATGTGGGAAACTGCTAGCTTGGCAAATGAAAAAAAGACAAAAACTTAACACTATTACCAATTTGGAAGTGGAAGGAAAGAATATACAGAATCCAGTGGAAATTAGAAAATGTTTCCAGAGGTATTTTAAACAGTTATATACACAAGGGCCACAGAATGCAATGAGCGATCCCACGTTTCACATTTCAAATCCAGAATCTTTGGGGACAGAAGAGGTCTTATTGGTTTGTTTGTGTTTTGTTTTTGCTTCCAAATTTTTAAAAATCGTACAAAAATAAATGATTTCCACATACAAGAGCAAAAAGTGACCAATAGCATTTTTTTTCTAAATACTTAGGCTCATTTATGATGTGTCGCTGGTTTTCAACCACCACAAACCAAAATCTTAAACCCAAGGGATTCCTTTAAGTCTTTAATTTTTAAAAAAAGATGCAGGAGGGATTAGTTTATAAAATTGACCCCATACAGAATGGAACAGCCGTACCCACAGCCATTCCATTTGTTTTAAAATATAATCATTAAGTTTAAAAATAATCAAGTAAATTCCTTTTGTGGATCTTCACATTAGAAAACTGCACCATTTCAAAAATCTGTGGCTGGGAAACACCCCATTGCAGTAAGAAAGCCAGAATGTGTATTTCCATTTTAATAATCATCAGGCGTGGTTTCCAGAAACACATTTCAAACATCCAGCACTGAAGCCAACTCCAAAATATGCTTTTGGAGGTGTGGATTCTCCACAGTTTCGTCCCTTGGCAACTGGGGATAGGATTCTGGATAATTCCTAGTTTTCTGCTATTGGAAGGGGGGAAGAGGAGGAGAGAAGAAATAGAATTTCAGTTTTCCAGTAAGGTAATCATTGCAATTTCATGAAAAATATCTAAGTGGTCCTCTTTTCAGCTTCTACCAAGAAGCCTTTTAAGTAGAGGTTCTTTTCCACTTTGTATCTGGAATTGTTTTAAAGGTGTTTTTATTGTTTTATTGTTTGTTGTTTGCTACCCCTGAGCTCCTTTGGGAGGAAGAGAGGGACAAACAAAATATATTTATACTGATGATCTGTGATTTTAAATTTTACCTTTTTTTTTTTAACACACACACAGACATATGAAAAAAGCTGTGTAAAGATTTAATATAATAATCAGCATAACTATCATAGATGTTTTCTTAATTGTCTATGCTTGGTGGCATAGAAAGGTTTATGGCAAATTTTGAAAGGTTAGAATAGAAGGTGCCTGCTGAGTCTCCTTAGGGAAAGCATTCCTACAGGACTGGGCCTAATGTTGCTAAAAACTTGACGGCTGCTTTGATTTCACTGGGTCTACTCCAAGTAGAGCTTGGTTGGATACAATCCACAGTCAGTATTATTATTTTTATATAAAATAAATAATAGATAAATACCCGGAAGATTTTGTGTATCCTCATGGTAGCTGAGCAAAAGATGAATCTTTTTAGAAGTAAGTGAAGGAATTCATCTCCAAAAAACTGGAGAAAGACCTGATCTCCAGAAAGTAAGAAGGCAGCTCTTAAAGAAAAGCTGAATTCAGAAAGTTATTTTTTAAATTTCTGGAGTGGAAAGGAGACTCTGAGTTGCATCTAATGCTAGTCAGGCTCATTAACATCAATCTGTCTACTCTGAATAGGACTATGATGTGATACAACCTCAGATACAACCCTTTATAGTAAAAATAACAAACTCATCATCTTTGTTCATTTTCAGCTGCATGGTTCCCTTGATCTAAGCATACCTACAGTACATACCTATGGATCGGGAATGAGTCAGTGTAGGAGTCCAAATATCCAGAGTGTGGGGATCAGATAGGATTGTTAGTTTCTGTTCTTATCACTGAACAGCTGCGTGGAGTCACAGGACTCTGTTTACATTCCAGAGACCTTCCAGTCTCACGGGAAAGGGAGACGGGATGTGACTTTAGTGTGGTTTCCTGTTTCCTTTGTTCCGTTGCTCTCTGCTTTCATAGAGAGAGGATGTCTTTTCTGTTCTGCGTAGTTTAGAAATAAAACTCTTTACAATGTAGCCAAACCTCTCATCTCTTCCCTGTGCTGGGAACCCTGCTGGATAGAATGTGCTTGAGGCCTTATCAAAGTCTCAGGTCATTAAACACGTCGGAGGCGATTTCAAAGGCTCAGCTCGGAGGAAGATGAGGCCTTATCGGCTTGGCCGAGCGGAGTTCCGACAGGGATTACTATGAGGAATTATAAAATATGCATCAAGCCATTGTGTCAGCTATGAAAGCATGGCGTTGACTGGGTTTCGATTCATTGACAATAATTTCTGATCAAATCCCACAACCCTGTGCATCTCTGGCCATTTTCTCTACTGTCCATTTCTCTCTGCTTGACAAGTCACGTACACAGCCCAGCTGCCAGTTGCTTCGCCAGGCATGCATCCTGGGCTGTGAAAGATAGCGGGCAGTTTCTTTGATGTAGCTTTTCTGATATGTTAATCTCAGGATGTTGATCTTAGGGCCTGGAAATAGTTTCACATGAAGGTGACAATGATAGCTGTCCTCCTGGCCATCCTTCTTATCATGTTTATAGCTTGTTTATGACCTCCAGGGTTGCCAAATGCACTCCTTTGTAGTTCTGTTTTATTTACCCCCAGAAGTATGCATGCTTAATTAGTTTTTGTAGTTTAACTTTGTCCCCACATGGGGTTTGTTGAAATGCTCAGAGGAAATCTGATTGGTGCTTACGAACACGATGTAAAAAGTTCTTTTGTGAATAAAACGACCTGGGCCAGAGGGTGGACAAGAATTCTTATTATACGCACCCTTCCCAGAGTCTTGCTGGTTCAAGCCTCTGTGTGTATTCTTATTAATCAGAGTTCAATCCTTCCTTTACTTTGGAAATGCCTCAAGTCAGCAATTGTGCAATATCCCGCTTGATTTTGCCAAGGTAATCATGACACTTGTCCCACAATCCTTTGCGCATGCTTGATAATCCAGAGACAAATAGGAATGCCATTAAAGGATTGTTCAGGAAGAAGGTGAAGAGGCTGCCTTGCTGAGACTGATCTGGAAGGAAATGAACACAAAACGCACTTAGTACACGAAACAAGAGAGGTGGTTGCCCACTGTTAACAGCCATACAACCCTCTACCATGACACATAAATAGGGAGGCACTATTATAAATGCACCAAAGATGCCCTCCTATCCAAGCCTCATAAACTTTTGTTTAGCACGGAGCAGCAGCAAATGTATGTCAAGGGTCTAACAGGTTCCTTATAAATCCAAGATTGTATCAAAAGAAGTTGTACTCAGAGCAGACCCACTGAAATGAACATGCCTAAATTAACGATGCTCATAAATTTCAATTTACCTAATCTGAGTAGGATTGGCTACAACCCTCAGATTTATTTCATTTTGCAAACAACCTCACATTTTCCTTTTATTATTTTTTAGACATACAGTCTGCTTCATCCTTACGGATGGCATTGGGAACTAAAGGTGGGTTTTTTGTGGGTTTTTTTAAAGCACCAACAGAACAATTCCTCACTTGACTGAAATCTCCACATGTTCATGATCTAACCTTAAGCTCCAAAAAACCGGTCCAAACAAGGTAGATTTTACACTGCCAAAAGGTGTTCAGGCTTTGACTGTTGACAAATGGTAGGGGGGAAACCAAAAGCCATTCTATGATGTGAACTATCATTCTGTAAGGTACTAGCAGAAATCTGTCTATCCAAAGATGTGGAACCTTAGGCCCAGGAGCCAAATATACCTGGGCTTAGGGAAATCTCCCTCACTGTTACAGAAATTACGGGGGGGGGGCACATATTTAAAGTTAAATATTACGAATATTATGCCTGAATATATCCTTTCAACTTGACAGCTCAGGGAAGTTGCGTGGCAAGTCCCCTCCCCCCATGTGAAATGAAGATACTGGACACATTATTTAAGGTTAATGGGCGTAAAAGGCCACAACTTTATTGATTACAGGAATTGGAAGGTATTGGCCTTAGGCATTGGCTCCTATCGACTACCCGGAATGGAGACCGGGAAGGGTTATCCACCAGCCGTGGGAGTCCTGTTGAAGTACACCAACTAGGATCCCACGGGTGTCACCGCTCAGAGGTGTGCCGTGGGCCCTCACCTCACTAGGTTTCGGACAGGGCAATGCCCCTCGGAGTCCTCTACCAGACTACCCTTTTCATTGGGGGAAGGTGATGGTGCTTCCTTCCCCCCTTCATTTGCATAACAATTACCCCTGCCAATGCCTAACTGCCAATCGAGCAAAGCTCGCCGCCAATACCTTCAAACCTGTAACCAACTCCTAATCCCTGCTATGATGTCCCCCAACCAAATGTCGTTACCAGCATCTGACAGATGCACGCCATCAATTCTGTAGAGGGGTTTGTTGCTGTACTGGATACTGGGGTGGCCTATGACGCACCAACCCAGAGCCGCCACAGCCCGCTCCAAAACCTTTCTTGCTCTATTGATTGCAACCGGGCTCAAGCTATCCCTCCATGTCCTCCTTTCAAGCAGCGAGGACCACAAAATAGTCATGTTTGGATAAACCGCCATCAAATCCGCAAAGTCATCAAAGATGTTCCATCTCAAGTCTATAGCTTTTCAGTATGCTAGGTCATTCTCCCCCAACTGGATAACCAAGGCATCAGGTGGGCCCACAGCAGGCTTGAATTCGTTCCAGCACATCCCTCTTCGCGCAATCCATGCCACCTCAACATTTCCAGGTAAATTCAAGTTTTTCCCCAAACCGGTGCTCAAGGCTCGATTCTTAGCCCAATGCACAATGCTGTGGCCCACCAACCAAATGCGCACCCTCATGTATTCTGGAAAGGAAATGGAAAGACAAACCAAGGTCAGGACACCAACAGCTAGTCATAGATTCTTTGTAACATAAGCTTTGTACGCATTAGATTTCCACCGCCCCATGTCCTTTATCCTCTTGGTTGAGAGCCCAAGGTGTACCGCAGTGGTAGCGGCTCCAGTCCGAAAGGAGTGAGCCGCAAATTCTGCCGCAGGCAGCCCGCATGCTGCCAATGCCATGTGCATCACACGAGTAAACTGGTGCCTGGCCAAGAGCGATCAGTCCGCGTGAATTAAGAAAGGGCCGGGGCTGTTGGGTCTTAGATAGAGGAAACGCCTAGTATCCCTAACCGGGCAAGGTCCGCTCCCTTGTGCCGCTGGTAAGCGAAGGAGGGCCCCCTTACCCTGCTGGTCCATCTTGGAGCTCCGTACTTGCACAATTAGGTCAGTACTGGACAGGGTCAGGTCACTTAGCAGAATGCCCCTCTGGCCGTGGGCCGCCCCCCCATCGCATACTACCTCCCCTATACGGAGGGCACCAAAGAAGGCTATGGAATAAGCAGCTGAGAATAGGCGAGCTTCATATTTTGACCAGCATATTGCTCTTAATCTCTTATGGATCTGGGTCAGGAATGTCGTAAGTTATGGGCCTCCTCTTGTCAATGCTAGGGGGATGGAGCCTGCGCCACCCCTCTAAGGCCTTACGCACTACAAATTCAGCGCACAGGTCGGTAGCGAACAATGCTTTACAAAAGTATGAAATCCCCGCGGACTGAATGTTGAGAGTCTTTGGTGCCCTGCCCAGCTTCTTCAGGTGAGCTAAGTAGCGGAGGACCTCCCTCGTTGAAGGAATTGAATCCTGCCTCGCGTTGGGTATACTGTTGTGAAACTTTAGGAAGTCGGCCCACGCTTTCTTATAGGATCTCATTGTGGAAGGGGCAACTGCACCCAATACTCCCTTCATCACTTCTCGCTCCCAAGGCTCCAAAGATGCTCCGGGAAAGTCAGCGGTGATTGTTGTGCATCCGGCGCTAATGAGAGGAAACGCTCCATCTGAAAATGAGACAGAGCATCCGCGATGTCATTATTAACGCCAGGCACGAATTTGGCTGAAAAATATATATTCTGCTCAAGGCACAAGAGGACAAAGGAGCGTAACAAGTTTCCCACTCTGGTGGAACGCGCAGACTGTCTAGAAAGAACCGCTACTACTGACTGATTATCTGTGTTGAAACAAACCCTATGATTGCGGAAATGTCCTGCCCATAAATGTACTGCCACTACAATAGGGAAAAATTCTAAGAATGTAAGGTCCCGAGTAATGGGCTTGCCCTGCCAGTCTGCAGGCCACCTTTGAGCACACCACTGTCCCCTGAAATAAACTCCAAAACCCAGGGAACCCGCCGCGTCTGATTGGACTTGCAAGTCAGCATTGAGTGCCATGGTATCTTGCCATAAGGATATGCCGTTATACCTGTCGAGGAATTGTAGCCAGACTCCCAGATCAGACTTAACTTCTTTGGAGAGGCGCACCCTATGTTGGGGCACCCTAAGGCCCACTGACAATCTGGCCAGGCGGCCACAAAAGGGCCGGCCTGGTGCCACAACCCTACAAGCGAAATTTAGGTGACCTAACAGAGATTGAATTTGCCTAAGGGTAACCTTCTTCAGGGGCCGGAGCTACCTTAAGGGCGACCAGTTTTTCTTCGGGTAGCCTGGAAGTTTGGGCCACGGTGTCTAACTCAATGCCCAGATCAACCAGCGATGTGGCTGGGCCCTCCGTTTTGTCAGCAGCCAGTGGTACTCCGAGCTCCCCCGCTAGCATTGTGAATGCCTCCAAGAGGGCAGAGCATTGCTGTCTATTATCTGCGACCAGAATAAAGTCGTCCAGGTAATTCGAACCGCCCACCGACCCTGTCCTGAAGCGCAGGGCCCAATCGGGAAATGTACTAAAAGATTTGAATGCCGAGCATGCAACGGAGCAGCCCATAGGCATTGCTTTGTCAATGAAATACGCCCCCTCAAATCTAAACCCCAACCAACGGAAATCTGATGGATGCACAGGCAGGAGGCGGAATGCGGATGCGATGTCGCATTTTGCTAGAAGTGCTCCTTGCCCGCATCTGTGAATCATTTTAACTGCCTGGTCAAAAGAGGCGTATTTCACTGTACACAGTTCCTGAGGTATCGCATCATTGACAGAGCCCCCTCTTGGATAAGAGAGGTTGTGGATCATGCGAAACTCCCCCGGAGCCTTTTTCGGTACGATGCCCAGAAGGGATAAGTGAAGCCCCTCTGGGGGGGGGGCCTCAGAAAAGGGACCTGCAACCCTACCTGCCATAATTTCCTTCTGGATCTTTTTCCTAACTATCTCAGGCCTTTCCCGTACGGACTTTTGATTTTGGGGGTCCCCGGTGTTGGGGGGAAATGCCACAGGGATTCTAAACCCCATGGAGAACCCATCCCAAAGGTATTTAGCGGCTTTTCTATCAGGGTATTGGTCTAGGAGGGTTTTGAGGGGCTGTAGGCGGATGGGGGAGAAGGCAAGCCCAAGATACAAGTTACTGGCGGTTACTGGGTCCCTGGTGAGAGGATCCGGGGGCACCTCTAGCATTGTTGTTGAAGTACCCCCTGCCCCCCGAAAGGGCTGTTGCTTATTCTTAAAGCACGCAGAGGCGGGGTGGTTTCCCAGGCACCGCTCACATTCGTGAAGATACTTACAGGAAGGTCGCGAACACACACCCCTGTTGTACTCCCAGCACTGGCGGCGCCGTTTTGCCTCTGTCTTACCCAACTTGGCCGATTCCTGGTTCTTCTTTTCGATGTAAGGGCCAACGTCCTCGCCCCAGTAATTAGGATCCCTTAGGTCCCACCGGGTGGAGGGCAGGAGAGAAGCATTTCTACGAAAATTCTCATCATAGGTTAGTGCCGCGGTCTCACCCGCCAGCATGTGAGCCCGCCTCACGTGAGTCAAATAAGCAACCAGATCAATCGAACGTTTGGGGTAAGCTGCGCAAATTACTCCCATAAAGACCTGGTACCCATCCAACCAGTTCTCAAAGGTGCGTTTGGCCCTAGGTGTCCTATACTTCTGCTTACTGAAAGAGTGCTTCTTTTCCCCTTTCCCAGTTAGCTTGGTAGGAGGGAGAAGGGTAAACATATCTACATAGTCGCCGTTGAGGATCTTATTCCTCTTCCTCTGGGACAAATGGTTCCCTAATATAAAATCAGTAGACTGACTGGTGGAAATCTTTACATCTTCCACCAACGCCCCATCCTTCCATTCCAATGTTCCATTGAACATCTTACGGTGCGAATTAGCTCTTCTCTCATGTGCCCAAAGTGGGATCCCATGATTATCTTTCCCAAAACTCCAGTATCCATCCATAGGTCCCTCGCTATCAGAATCAGAGGAGGACGTACCTGACTCATCCTCTGTCTCCGACTGCTTACTTCTTTTCTTCTTAGCCGACGTATGCTTCTTCTTGGATTTTCTTTTGCCCCCTTGCACCTCACTGTTGGCCGAGTTCTCATTGGCCGCTGGCTGGGTGACTTGGGGTTCCAGCTGCTCCGTATCAGAGTCAGAACCCAAGCTACCCTCCGTTGAACTGTGCTGGGGCTGCTGTTCCTGAAAAACACTGGGGGTACCTACACCCTGTGACATGGGATTACTGCTGGCCCCCTTTGCAGGCGCCTTTCCCTTAGTGGCACTCTTTGCAGGTGCCTTACCTTTACCGGCGCCTGAGGTTGGTTTCTTAGCAATGGCTGATTGGGCGCAAGTGTTGGGGCGTCCGATTGCCGTGGTTTCTATCTTACCGCTGACCGACGCAGCGGTTGATGTGCCCTGTTGCTCTTGACTGATAAGGGGAGTATCGGGTATAACCTCCTGTGAAGATTCCAGCGCTGGAAGTGCCAGAGCCCTCGGCCTACACTGCCTATAAAACATTTCAAAAGCCATGAAGAATTGAGCAAAGGCTTGAGGATCACAGGGCATGGTCAGCAATTGGGTGCCCCCATTACCCGTGGAAGATCCCAGCTGATTACCAGTGGAGGATGCCTGCTGATTACCCCCAGAAGCCATTCCGCAATATGAAAGACACCTAAGAAACCTTCTAATTATCTGCAAACTAATAGCTCAGTATTGTCCACACTGGTGGAAATGCGTACCCGCTAGAAGCTGCTCCGAATTGTGTAATTTAAGAATTTATTTATATAATGCACGTGTCACTAGACCCCTAAGCTTAGTTCAGTATTTCCTAGGCTGACTGACCAAAAGTATGGTTAGACCAGCGTCGCCCTGTTCATTATTAACTACACCAGCAGCAGGAAACCCAGTTTGGACAAAGGGTATCCCACAATCTTACTGCATTATATGCACTCAATATGCGCAATGAATCATGCTAAATGGGATGGATTGAGTTGTATGAGATGACTATGCAATGAGCATATACTATGAATATAATGGGCTGTGTATGAATATACCCTTTGCCAGGTGTTTGATTACAATGGTAAAATGCAGCAATTCCGCACTAAACACACTACCTATAAACCTGCAGTCCTACACTCTATGTGATATACAAGAAGCAAGTGAGCCACTATCAGCCTGCGTGTAGGATTGAGGGAATATCCAAGAAGGTTTAATTAAGAAGCCCCTTAACTGCCTCTGTGAATAAAAGCTTAAAGAGGCAGTCCTCAATTGCCAGAACCAACCACAGTGTAAGCAAGTCCTTTAATTGCCTCTATGAGTTGAGGCTTTTAAAAGCAGAGCTGAAATAACATATAAGCCACAGCGTTTGCCAATTGCACCAATCAATTTTACAAGCAGTCAGCAGACAGCACTTTAAAACCAGCACTCAGCACCTGCAAAGACCTTTAATTGCCTCTATGAGTTGAGGCTTTAAAAAGCAGAGCTTCCGGTCAGCGCCAGCGACTAATGGCGGGTTCCCTCTGAGCTCCGGAGGTAACCGGCTCTGCGAGGACTGGGTCTGGCCGCTGCGGCGAAGCGGGGACCCGAAGAAATCACAGGCGGTGAAGCCTGTGAACTTGAAGACTCGGCGGGCTCCATTTGCGCCCCCCCCTGCTGCGAAGGAGCCTTTTTAAAGGCTTCAGAACGGAACGGGGGTGAGCGGCGCGGAGCTGAGAGTCGTCTATCCTCTTCGCGGAGTGAAGCCGCAAGCCATGGTCGGAGAGCGCTGATTTCTTTCTGGACAATTGGAATTTAAAGCAACTACCCGTGAGTAGGAGTAAGCAAAATAATTGGAAAAAAAATGAGTAAATTTGGCACCGAAACAGGAAAGGC
Organism: Podarcis filfolensis; assembly: GCF_964270895.1. Classification (NCBI taxonomy): domain Eukaryota; kingdom Metazoa; phylum Chordata; class Lepidosauria; order Squamata; family Lacertidae; genus Podarcis; species Podarcis filfolensis. The sequence goes on from NC_139619.1 coordinate 20,320,636, forward strand.
ATAAACAGGAAGTCTGCCTTCCCGACTTGTAAATAGATCAAAGCAAAGAGACTGTAAAGCGGTAACTTTGAAAGATGTTTTAAAGACTCAAAATCCAACACCAAAAAATAAGCGACTCCCCTCCTGTTTGCAGGAGTGGAGGGGAGAAATTTGAAAACTATATATCTGCAAGGAAAGAGGGAATTAAAGTGATATCTGCTACCTCTAAAATCTGGGAACGGACTGCCTATGACAGGGGAAGCTGATTAGTGGGAAGAACTGTCAAACACGTTAAAGGTGAAGAATACTGATACTCTGTGTGAAAAGATACATTGTTTTTTGAACTGATTTGGACTAAAAAGTAACTGTGGTTTTTAAGGGATACTGGGGACCCATAGGGACTATATTTGTTTTAAAAGTTGCAAGTGAAGTTGGAAGTGTGTCCCCCTAGAGGAGATCATGTTGCAACAACTATCAAGCCACTAAGCAACTTAGCCTGGAAAATTCCTTTTCAAAACAAAGTTACTAGGCGTGAGACTGACCTTGGGTTCTGTATGAGAGTGCTATGGCAAATGAGAAAGGGAAGATAGAGCTGACACAGGAAAAAATTACCAGGTCTGGTAGACAATACAAGACTGATATTACACAGCAGAGAAGGGCTTCAACATCTGGAGCAGCAGGCACAGCAGGAGCTGCTGCTTCACAAGTTAAGCCAAAAGCTATGTCATCTGAAGACTTATTGGCCCAGGCACTTGGTAAAATTAATGCATCTTTGGAGAATTTAGCTAAACAGGTTGCAGAGACAAATAAACAAGTAGCTGAGGCCTCAGCAAAAATTGATTTGAACACTACAAGTATTAATGAACTGGGAAAGAAGGTGAATTCTAACACACAGTCCATTGAAAAATTATTGGAGGAATCGGCCTCGACTAGGAAACTAGCTGAGGAAGCTAAGGAAATTGCAACCGCCGTCCAAGAGAAGATACCACCGGTATATAAGAAACTTGAGGATCATGATCTGACACTGTCTATGATCGAATTACAAGGAAAAGAGAGGAATTTAAGACTCAGAGCAATACCTGAAAGTGAGAAAGATAATTTGGCAGACTTCCTTACAAAGGAATTTGTAGATTTTTGGCAACAGGACCTGGGGAAGGAAGAATTTAAGATAGTGAGTGCATTTAGGCTTGGTAGAAGACAAAGAAAGAATAAAGCAAGAGACTGTTTGATTACCTTAAGAACAAAAGAAGAAAGAGACAAAATTTTAAATTTGCACTATCAAACAACTTTGGAAATTGGAGATTCATTTGTGGAGATCTTTAAGGACATACCTAAATATATTCTGGACGTAAGGGCCTACTACAGAGATCTTGTTGTTTTATTGAGAAGAAACAGAATGCTTTTCAGGTGGGAATTTCCCCAAGGTCTATCTTTTAAATATAAAGGAAGAAAAATAAGAATAAGGACAGTGAATGATAAAGACAATTTTTTGAAAGATCACGAGGAGGACTTACAGAAGGAAGTGGAATCTGGAGAGGAACCAACCGCATCAGGAAAAGGAATTTCAGACATAGCAAATCTATCATTTGGACTTCCTGGCCCAGGGAAAGACATACCACCGACAGAAGAAGAAGAACAACTCGGTGCAGTCAGAGGGAAAACTAAATAACTCATCAAGGCCTTGCAACTTCTAAGTTGGAATTGTAATGGACTTAATTCCCCTCGAAAGAGAAAAGGTGTTTTTCATATATTAAGAAAGGAACAATTGGACTTGATTTGTCTTCAGGAAACACATGTAATGAGGCTACACAGGAAAATACTTATCAATAAGAGATTGGGACAAGAATTTATTTCGTCTGACAAGGTTAAAAAGAGAGGAGTGGTGATATATGCAAAAGAGAAATTTTCACCGAAACTAATTTTTAAAGATGAACAAGGAAGATATCTGGCTATTGAAATTCAATTCCAAGGAGAGAAATTTCTGATTGTAGGGGTGTATGCACCGAACGAGGGGAAATCTGAATTTTTTAAGAAGTTGCATGAGGTTCTTTTGGACTATATGGACTATAATATAATCCTGATGGGGGATATGAGTGGAGTCGTATCTACAAATATGGACAAGGCACAAAAACAGGTAGTCACTAAAGATGGTAGACTACCAAAAACTTTCTTTAAATTACTGACAATATGGACTTGATTGACATTTGGAGAACTAAGAACCCCCTGGAGAGAGAGGGAACCTTCTTCTCTGAAGCCAAGATGACATGGACTAGAATTGACCAAATTTGGATTACTAGAGGAATGGCACCAAAGATAAAAAAAGTGGAAATCTGCCCTAAAACTTGCTCTGACCATAATGCCGTAAAGATGGAGATGAAGCAAACAACAACCGGCACCTTTAGATGGAGGATGAATGACGCCCTATTTAGAGATGAAGAAGTATACAGGAAGGCCCAAAAAACTCTGAAAGACTATTTTGAAATAAATATGCCAACAAATCTTGAAAAAAGAGTAATCAGGGATGCAAGTAAAGCTGTGATGAGAGGGTTCTTGATACAACAGAATGCAATAAAGAAGAGAAGTCGAAATGAAAAAAAGATAAAATTCTGGAGAAAATAAAAGAAGGGGAGAAAAAATTGAGAGCAAAGCCAAAGTCGCAGGAGATCTTGAGAGAAATAAAACTTTATCAAGTACAATATATGGAATTGATGAATCAGGAAATAGAATGGAAAATTAAACAATTGAGACAGAAGACATTTGAATCAGCGAACAAATGTGGGAAATTACTGGCTTGGCAACTGAAAAAAAGACAAAAATTAAATACCATTACAAATTTAGAAGTAGAAGGAAAAGATATACATAATCCAAATGAGATTAGAAATTGCTTCCAGAAGTACTTCAAACAACTATATGCACAAGGGCCACAGAATGAAATGGACATTGACAGTTTCTTGAAAACAAATGGATTACAAAAAATCTCACAAGAAAGTAAACTAATGGTGAATTGTAAAATATCAGATCAGGAGATAGAAGGTGCCATTCAAAATATGCAATTAGGCAAGTCTCCAGAACCGGATGGGCTGACTTCCAGATATTATAGATCCTTGAAAGAGTGGCTACTACAACCTTTGAAGGAAGTCTGCAATGAGATTTTGGAAGGAAAAAGGGCACCAGAATCGTGGAAAGAGGCGTATATTACACTTATACCGAAAACAGAGACTGAAAAGACCCAGCTTAAGAACTACCACCCTATATTGTTACTTAATGTGGATTACAAAATTTTTGCTGACATTCTGGCCAAGAGATTGAAAAAAGTATTGATGGAAGAGATTCATAAAGACCAAGCGGGCTTTCTCCCGGGAAGACATTTGTCTGATAATTTGAGGAACATAATTGATATTCTGGAAAAACTAGAAGTGAATATAAATACTAAAGCAGTTCTGATATTTGTGGACGTGGAGAAAGCTTTTGACAATATTTCTTGGAGTTTTATGAAAAAGAATTTACAGGGTATGGGGGTAGGCCAAGGTTTTGAGAATGGTATAGGTGCAATATATTCTGAACAAAAGGCTAAATTAATTGTAAATAATGTGGTTACGGAACAATTTAAGATAGAGAAAGGGACACGACAGGGATGCCCAATTTCCCCATTGCTCTTTATTTCGGTCCTGGAGGTCCTGCTGAACATGATTAGAAGGGACCGGTTGGTTAAAGGTATACAGGTTGGAGCTAAACAGTATAAACTGAGAGCATTTGCAGATGATCTAGTTTTGACGTTACAGGAGCCAGAATCTAGTACCAAAAGAGTTTTAGAACCAATTCAAGAATTGGGCCAAGTGGCAGGATTTAAATTGAATAAGTCAAAAACTAAGGTTTTAGAGAAAAACTTAACACTGATTGAAAGAGGGAAGTTTCAGAATGAAACAGGTCTAACTGTTGTGAAGAAAGTGAAATACCTGGGGATTAATATGACAGCAAAAAATGGGAATTTGTTTAAAGATAATTATGAAAAATGTTGGGCGGAAGTGAAAAAAGACTTAGAAATTTGGACAAATTTGAAGCTTTCCTTGTTGGGTAGAATTGCAGCTATAAAGATGAATGTATTGGGACTTCCGGGTTAGCGCCATCGCCTAATGGCGGTTTCCCTCCGAGTTCCGGAGGGAATCGGCTCAGTAGGGGACGGGTCCTGCCGCGACGACGACGCGGGGACCCTCAGAAACCACAGGCGCTGAAGCCTGTGGACCTGGTGACTCGGTGGGCACCATTTGCGCCCCCGACCCGCGAAGGAGCCTTTTTAAAGGCTTCAGAACGGGGGACGGGGAGCGGCGCGGTGCTGAGAGTTGACTGCTTCCCCTACGGAGTGAAGCCGCATGCCATGGTCGGAGAGCGCTGACTTCTTCCTTTGAACATTTGGACTAAAAGTAACAACCCGTGAGTAATACGGAAATTACTTATAAGTAAGTTGGACTTATAAGAGGGAAAATTTTTCTTTTGGATTATGCACGATCGGGGAAGGCGCAAAGAGGAAGTCCGTCTCCCCGCCTTGTAAACATCTTAAAGCAAGGACTAGATAACTAAGGTTGAGAGAACACCTTCTTCTTTAGCGGATAAAAGTAATTAATTTCACGTTTTGGCAGTATAAGCGATTTTGCTGGAGGATAAGAGTTAACTTTGCGAGCGGAACTGTCACCCCCCCCCCCCCCCCAGGACCGGGAGCGATCCGTGAGAGAGCCTGTTGAAGAGACATAGAAGATTTTGACAGCTGTCAAACTAGCTGTCAAAGCTGGGAAAAAAAAGAGAGAACTTTGTTTCTGTTGTCTTTGCTGGTTATATTTGTTACAATCTGGTAATAAATTGTTGAAAACAAAGAAGAAAAAGCTAATTTGACTTTTGGGTTGGAACTGGAAGGAATACTAAGTAACCAGAACTCCTCTAGAGGGGGTTCTGGGACATTACAAGAATGGCTGCAAGTGGAAAAATACTGACTGAACTGGAGAGGGTTTTCTTTCTCTTGGGAAAGTTACAAGAACAAAGTAATGTTTTGGCCACAAATGTCACAACATTGAATGAAACAGTAAATAAACTTACTGAATCTGGAAGGGACTTGACTCAAGTCTTTGCATTTGAACAAAAAGTTTTTGTAGCTGAACTAAAAATCTCTGCAGCTGAACAAGAAAAGAAATCTGAGAAATTTGAGAAAGTGGGGAAAGAGATATATGATGATTTGGAGGGAAAGGAAGGAGGAGCTGCAATGCTGCAGATGATTAAGGAGAGCCAGAGACCTGTTAAGATGGATATAAAGGAAAATAAGAACGGGATGATGAAAATCTGGTTTGAATTGAAGACTGAAGAATGGAGAGATCTCCTCATGTGGAGATCTGAAGACCTATGGATTACAAACTTGACTAAAGTGGAAGCTGGAGTTTTTGGGACATTTGGACTTAAAAGAAGTAAGAAACAAGATTTGGGCTACACTTTTAAATATGGAGGTCTGGCTGGAAGAAACATGGACCTTATTGGGACAGAGCTTCTCCGAGATTTGGTGTCCAATACAAAGGACTATCAAAAAAACCGGCAGAGAGGAATTGAGAGAGAATTAAGAGCCTCGGACGTGAGGTCACCAGGCTGACAGCAGATAGACTGATGGACATTTGTTGGGGTTCGAAACCGGGAAAGGCGGGGAGTGGGGCTTTGGGAATCCAAAGGGTGTACAATTATACTTTGTTTCTTTTTATTCTGTTTTGCTACTTATATAAAAATGGGGAATTCGTGGAAGGGAATTGGGGTCGACCTTAGAAAAAGATTTTAAGAATAAGTACTGATGTATAAAGACTGAGGTTTATGTTAAAATTGGTTAACTAAAATGAATTAAATATAATAAGGTAAAATTTGGGGATAAGAACTTGCTGAACTAAAAATTGGAACTGGAATACAAGAAGGGGAGGTGTGGGGAAGTCAGGGAAATATGTTATTGAAAGTAAGGAATGTAAATTCTATGTGTGTGTGTGTTGTTGTTTTTTAATTTCTCTTTTGTTTTTTCTCTATTTTTTGAAAACTTCAATAAATATCATATATATATATATATATATATATATATATATATATATATATATAAAGATGAATGTATTGCCTAGAATGTTGTTTTTGTTTCAAACATTGCAAATTGTGGACAAGATGGACTGTTTCAAGAAGTGGCAGAAAGACATTTCTAAATTTGTCTGGCAGGGCAAGAAGCCAAGAATAAAATTTAAGATATTAACTGATGCAAAAGAAAGGGGTGGATTTGCCCTGCCAGACTTTAAACTTTATTATGAATCAGCAGCGTTCTGTTGGTTGAAAGATTGGCTACTTCTTGAGAACACAGACATTTTGGATCTAGAAGGTTTTAACAATGTTTTTGGGTGGCATGCATATCTGTGGTATGACAAGGTTAAAGCTCATAAAGCATTTAAAAACGATATTGTCAGAAGAGCATTGTTTAATGTCTGGACAAGATATAAAGATTTACTTGAAAATAAAACCCCAAGGTGGTTATCACCGATGGAAGCGAAGGCTCAGAAAAAGCTCAATATGGAGGCCAAAATATTGGGAGATTTTGGAACAAGAAGGTGACAAATTGAAATTGCAGAGTTTTGAGAAACTAAAAGATAAAGTGCGAGACTGGCTTCATTATTTTCAGATAATGGAGGCTTATAATTTCGACAAGAAAATTGGCTTCCAGGTGGAAAAATCCAAACTAGAAACAGAACTGTTAGAACCCAAAACTAAGATACTATCAAGAATGTATAACTTGCTGTTGAAATGGAATACTCAGGATGAAACGGTTAAATCTGCTATGATTAAATGGGCACAAGATGTTGGACATAACATTATGTTTGCTGACTGGGAACAGTTGTGGACCACAGGTATGAAATTTACGGCATGCAATGCCTTAAGAGAAAATATTATGAAAATGATATATAGGTGGTACATGACCCCAGTCAAGCTTGCAAAAATTTACCATTTGCCCGATAATAAATGTTGGAAATGTAAAGAAAATGAAGGTACATTTTTTCACCTTTGGTGGACGTGCCCTAGGATTAAGGCTTTCTGGGAAATGATTTATAATGAATTGAAAAAGGTATTTAAATATACCTTCGTGAAGAAACCAGAGGCCTTTCTCTTGGGCATGGTCGGCCAATTGGTGTTAAAAAAGGATAGAACTTTCTTTATATATGCTACAACAGCAGCAAGAATACTCATCGCAAAGTATTGGAAGACACAAGATCTACCCACTCTGGAAGAATGGCAGACGAAGTTGATTGACTTTATGGGATTGGCAGAATTGACTGGCAGAATCCGTGACCAGGGAGAAGAGTCGGCAGAAGAAGAATGGAAGAAATTCAAGGACTATTTACAAAAATACTGTAATATTAATGAATGTTGAGTGATGTTGGATTGAAATTAAGTGGTTTCTAGCTGTAATGGTACAAAAGAATATGAAAAAATAGTTCTTTTTTCTTTGTATATAAGTAAAAGTTTAAGCTACAATAATTTAAGAAGATGGATAGAAAATAAGGGGTTTTTTAACTGTAATGCTATGAGATAAGGATTTGCTGGATAAACAATCTGAACTGGAATACAAGAAGGGGAGGCATGAGGAGGTCAGGGAAATATGTTATTGAAAAATAAGTCATGAACTTTATGTGTTTTTATTATTTTTTCTTTTTAAATTTTTCTTTGTTTGTATAAAATGGAAAATTCTAATAAATATCTTATAAAAAATAAAATAAAAAGCAGAGCTGAAATAACATATAAGCTAAATGCACCAATTAATTTCAGAAGCAGTCAGCAGTCAGGACTTTGAAACCAGTACTCAGCACTTCCAAAGATTCTTTTATTATATTATTATTTTTTAAAGTATTTCCCCCAATAAACCACACTTTAAAAGCCTATCATTCAGCAACTTGCTACAGTAATAGATTCTCCCCTGTAATGCTGCAGACCCGGGAGCCAGCAGCGGGAGGGATCGCAACAATGTAGCAGCCCCAGCACGGAGCAGCTTAGCCTGTGCTGGCAATTTATAAGAAGCGTCAGAGCTGCTGCTGAGAAGGAAGGGTAAAACAAAGTTGCAAATACAAGCCTCCCTAGGGAAATTGGATTGAGGACAAAACCAGATAAAATATCCAGTGTGAAGGGGGCGATTATTCAAAACGCCAGGCAGCAGGGGTTGCCAAAGTCCTCAGGAATAAGGTTAATATCGCTTATTATTCCCTCCCCCAAAGATCGGAGCAGCCCTGTATCACTGTCAAGCCTGAACCATAAAGAATATGCTTGCCAGTACCCTTCCCTTACTTAAAATGGCCGCCCACGCTTCGCCACGTGGGCTCTCCAAAATGGCGACGGCTGTTTGCCAGTACCTCGCGCTTACAAAAGATGGGTACCCAAGCTTCACCACGTGGGCCTGTAAATGCTGCTGGTTGCCTAGCTGCAGCGACGCCACAAACAAGGTGAAAATAAAGAGGAAAGGGGGGGAGGAATGTTCTAAGCTATGCAACAAATGCAGCCTCCCCACCACGAAAGAGGAGAAATAAAGAGGCTGGAGAAATAAAGAGGCTGGGGGGGGGATACTCTGAGCTACGCGATCACAAAGGCAGCCTCCCCACTGATGAATTCACCCTTATTGAGGACCTTCCCCACACCCGGACAAGGTCCTAGCAGATGCGTAGTGAGCAGGGAAGCTGCGCGCACGGCTTAAAGCAGGGACCGATTTAAACCTCCCTGCCTGGAAAATTAGTCTAGAAAGATCCACAGCCCCGCAGATACCCGGCTCGCAAAAAAGGGGATTGCCTTATTAAATTACAAAAACCACCCTCCACACCCAAGTACTTGTTGGGATACTGCCAGGGAGACAAAGTCCATCATGCCCCCACGCTGTCTCCGGACGTCCATCGACCTCCCGTAGAAACGCAGTATCAATCAATTAGCGACATGAGCTCCAGAAATAGCTTGCCACAATCCAGAGCTGATGCACGCCCTATCAGCAGAATTTGCACAGCGAAAGATGCACGCAGGAGAGCATTATTTACAACTTTATTCAGCGTTGGTCAGAACAAAGAGAAAACATGACTGCCTGCTTCAATGTCTCAGGCACAGAGAGAAAACGAAAGCATAGACACAACAGAAACATCCTGTGAACAGGAAATACGCAGGCTGTGACACAAACATCCTGCTCCCTTTTAGGGTGGAACAGAAATATCCTAACAGTACTTAGCCAGCCGCCGGACGATCAGGGGAGACTGTCTGGACGTCCCAGCAACTCCGATGTAGCTTGGGAGCAAAACACCAACGCAGAGACGCTCCCAAAAGCTGGTCCTGTAAAAGGAACAATGGGTAGAAAAGCCGACAGACAAAAAACCGGGTCAAAAAACCGGGCAGCTGGAACGGGGCAAAGAGGGCGGTCCCCGGGCGCACCGGCCTTAAATGGGCTAGGCCACGCCTCCCCAGCCCGCCGATTGACGGGCCAGGTCGTAGGCACGCCCGGGGATTTCCTCTTCTCGCGGGGGCTAAGAGCCAGCCCCTGCGTGAGTGGGAGGGGTGGGCCCGCAACCCCACCTCCTCTCCAGCTCGGAAGTGGCTTTACCTAGCTTTTAAAAAAATATAAAATCATCTCTGTAATGGTTCTAGGGGTTGCTCGTGCGTAAGTTGCCGCCACTCCTGGCTAGGTTACCTGGTTGAACCCTTTCTGTCTGGACAGCCCTTCACTTCGTGACTGTCTCAGTCGCTGGCAGAATCCGTCAGTGGGCGTTTCTTGAACCTCTTCCAGCAAAGAAGTTATTTGACGCCAAGTCTCCTCCTACTCTCCCTGCACGGAAGTCTTCTGCGCAGGGAGGGCGTGGGCAGCGGCGTACCCGTGCTCTCCCCGCTGGTCTCCGGTGAAGAGTCCTGGAGCCTCCTCTCCAATTCCCCCATCTGCCCCCCTTCTCCACTGGTGTTACGCTGATTTCCTTCCCCAGCAGATGGGCTGCCTCTCTCCCTACTGGGACCCTCTCCGGCATCCCTCTGGAGCCTTCCCTCCGCCTCTAGCTCCGATGGCAGTTCCCTGACAATCTCCTTTGCCAGTTTCCTCCATTCCAAATCTATTTCCCCCTTAAAAAAGGACTCCAGGAAGTTCCCAGAGGTGACAATTGCTGGGCTCATTGTTAGCCAAGGGAAGCCAAATCTCATCACCTGACTCGCCTCAGGCCCCAGACATGCAAAGGAACGTCTATTGTACTTTTGGGTGGTGGGTACTTAAGACATATTTGTCTATGCTAATCTGGTACCAAGGACTTGTCTGGACATGTTTGCCAAGGTTAACCCCTCCCCTTTTGTGACATGTCAGTGATGTAGCAATGACGTTGTACAAACTGTATTCTGGGATATGGTGGGAAAGTTTTAAAAATCTTTATCACCCCATCCTCGGGTTTCAAATTTGCTCTTTGAACCTATTGCGCAATAAACTTTGGTCTACAGCTATTTGCTCTGGTTGGCTGGAATCCTTCCTTTATTCCGCAGGGACCCGCGGGCTCTGCCCGACCAGCTGGGTGACTGAGCAGCCTCACACCTAGATTTTTCCGTAACATTTGGAGCCCGAACGTGGTGCTTGCGGTTCTCCCGTGCTGCTGACCGGGGGCCCTGAAATCTTCAGTCAGCACCGGGCACTTTTGCCTGGGAAGATCCTTTTGACCCCCAGCCATCTTCAGGGGTGATAATCTGCTAGCCTCGAAGGACCCAGCCAGGGAGCAAAGGCAAGATCCAGCCGGCTTATTCATCGATCCCAGGATCGCAACAAAAGACGCGTGAATATAGGTTGAAATCCAGTGCACTGGTGGGAAAGGGGTGGTGATCTCCTGGCAACTGAATTCTCTGCCCTCTCATCTATCGTTCTTCCTTACCTTTCTCTTGGTCCAGTTTGTGAGAGAGACCTTGGACCACTGCTCAACTCGAGAGGGGAGTTCTGAGCTCTATCTCTTTATCTTAAAACCTCAAGCCAGCCACCCCATTAGGAGCCTGAAATAAGACGGAGAGGACCGGCTTAAAAACCCACCTCTCTGCAAACGGGTGTCCTATTGAAAGCAAGGGGTTGGAGCTCTTTTTCTGAACTTCCAGCCAGCTGCCCCAATTAGGAGCCTGAAAATAAGACGGAGAGGACCAGCTTAAAAAACCCACCTCTCTGCAAACGGGTGTCCTATTGAAAGCAAGGGGCTAGAAGGACTGTCTTGCTACTCTATCCAAGGGTCACCTGAGCTGGCACCGCACTGCGTGGGCATCCATTAGGGTCCCGTTCATAAGTTTGCAACGATAGGTAGGAGGTTGCCAGGAGGGATAGCCTAGCAGGAGCTAGGGAGACACGGCAGAGTGGAAAGGAAGCACCCACAGAATACAGAATAGGGAAGGGCGAGTGCTGAAGGTCTGGGGAGGAAACCAGATAGCTCAGGACTCGGGGCCAACCCTGTGAAAGGTCAGTCCATGGAGAAGGCACCAGACGAGTGGTTGGGACTCGTGGATAGTTTTCAGGATCCTTGTAATTTGCTTTTCCTCTACGCTTTCATTATCCTAGGCAGCTGCCAAAAATGGGCCCCAAAAAGCAAGGAAGGGGCACACGTCCCCTCAGCCACACTCAGGGTAGATCCTTTGAAGGGGTCCTTTCCCTTTAGTTCTTTTTTAAAGAAAATGAAAAACAAAAACAAAAAAGCATGCATATATAAAGGGGTACCCAGTCAACCAAGCGTTGTGAGCCCTGCCAGTTTGATTAACTGGTGGTGTTTGAAGAGGCAAGGAGGCTCATAAAACCACTTCATGTGGGACCTTCCTACTAACTTCGCTTAATGAAACAAACAGGAAGAGAGCCAACTCCTTACAATAACAAACTAAAGGATGGAAATATATGTTTATATATTACACGTTGTCTGTTATGTGTGTTGTCTGTTAAGTGTATGTGAGTCTGTCCCTTCTGTCTCTGTCATTTTAGAAATGTTTAAGGGGTTTGTGTTTAAAATTGGCCACAACATCCACAGACTGCCTTTCTTAAGTGTGCATAGTTTAAACTGCAAACTTGCTTCAAATTTTAGTTTAAAGAAACCATGTTGGACCTGATCAATTTAAACATGGCATGTTTTAACACTGGGAGCCTCCCAGAGTGGCTGGGGAAACTCAGCCAGATGGGCGGGATATAAATAATAAATTATTATTGTTGTTATTATTATTATTATTAAATATGAAACTGAGGTGTGTGCAAATGTTTATTATTCAAGAGAGGCTCCAAGAGAGTCTTCCTCCAAGTGGTAGAAAGAAAAAATCCTGTATATGTGCTTGCTTGTGTTCTGAAAGGAGGATTACCCCACCGCTTCCCTCTATAGCTTAAGTGAGAAGGGTGATTTTAAGTCTGACAGTAAATGATGTTTTGTTGCAACTTTTGAGTTTGTGAGTCTACAGACGTGTTCCAGTCTACTTTGGAATATGCCGTGAAGTTAACCTAATGTTTCTGCTACAAAAGCCTAGTTGAGCACAACTGCTCTCTCAAGCTAAAATGCAGTGTCTGTATTTCATTAAGCATATGCCTATGAAAATATGGTGTTCCTTCTAAGAAAATTGTTATTAAAGGTAGAAGCTTCCATAGCCAGCAGTTGTCTACCTGAGTCCAGTCCTGATATCAGTCTCTAAGATCAGCCAGGATTTCCTGGCATCTTTTCTTGGAAAATGCCCCCCCCCCCCCGTTTCAGTCTCTTTCAGTTTTTCCCCTTCTTACTTCTGTGCCAGGTAAATTTACTCCCGAGTAAGCATCCTTTAACAAGGAAACTACAAAGGAGGGCAATCTTTGCTAAAGGTACCCTGCATCTCACTTTCCTATGTGTGGTTATTTTAAAATCTAAATTAAGCTTACTATTCCTATGCAAGTTCAGGAAAAATTGTTCACTTTTGTATTCCTTTTAAATAAAATCTATGACTGTTACTATGATCCCTGTATTTTGGGGTTGGACTAGATGATCCCAGGGTCCCTTTCAACTCTCCCAATTTATGGCTATGTGGAAGGCAATGAGCCTGCAAAGCATTGGAGGGTAATTTTTAAATTCTGGTGTGGTGATGAGTTGAAATTCAGCCCAGCTTTGCTCTTTGGTTTTAAAAGATGAGAGGTGAAAGCCATGATGTTTTTGAAGCAGAACTGGTGATAACAAGCATTTGAGTGATTATCTAACAGTTTTTACCATTTTGTCTATTATTTATTCAAATGGTAATTTAGCCAAAAGATGCAACACTTTTAATGGTATAAAAGATTTGCTGAGACATGAACTCTGCACATGCACAGAGGCTAGATCAGCTAAAAAAAAAAGAGGTGGGGAAGAAAGGTGGGGGAGAGGAGGTTTGGAGAGAGAGCGGACTGCAGGGAGAAATTTACCCAAAAGCCAGTACTTAATTCTCCTGGACCAATCTTCCCAATTGCGCCCATTCAACCTCTCAAAAGGGACGGTGAAAGTCTCCTGCGCTCGCGACATCTTCCCGGGCCTACAAGCTTACTCACGCTTTCTGCCAGCCGGTTGCTCCAAAGATGCCTCCTCCAGCAGGCTCCTGCTTTCACCAGCGAGATCGCGCTGCCTCTGCCCCTTCACTGCAGCAGACAGGATCTCAGAGCTGGACTTCGCTTCTTCCCCTCCTCACACTCAGCACAAACGTGGCTGGCAACTCGCCATAACCTGACCGGTCCGGTACGGTACGTTTCCACAGCAACAGAATTCCCGGACTTGTAGCAGAGTGGGCAGAGAGTGCTTGATGTGTGAGTGAAGAGAGAGTCCACACGCTGTAGTTCTTCTAAACTAGACAGCTTTATTTACATCAGACAGATAAAACAACAAACACTCCATCAGAAACAGCAGACATGGTGTATCTCTGCCTCTCTCCGCTGAGAAGTGAAAGTAACTCACAGACAAAGAACTCAGCTTCCTGGATGTAGGAAGCTCCTCCCCAGATGCAGGACACATAGAGTGTTAAACCTGTAAACACCAAACCTCACAGTATACCAAGTAGGAAAATCTCTGGGGGGTTTTTGAAGGTGATTTTAAATAGTTCCTTAAACTCGTTATAAATATAATTCCAGTATTTGCCAATTATAACACATGTCCACCACATATGATAGTATGACCCCTCCTCTTTTTTGCATCTCCAACAGGTTGATGTTTTCCCTTTATACATTTTAGCAAGCTTTTTGGGAGTAAGATGCCATCTATATACCATTTTCATGGTGAGATTATAGCATGCTGTGAATTTAATGTCTGTTGTCTATAATCTCTCCCATTGCTCCATAAGTATATTATGCCCAAAGTCCTGCGCCCATTCAACCATAACTGCTTTAACTTGTTCCTCTTTTGTTTCCCATTCCAGAAGATACTCATACACTCGTGAAATATTTTTCTTTTTGTTAAATGTTAATTCTCTTTTGAATCTAGATGTTTCATTTGCAATTCCTTGTTTTGAATCTATAGTTAATCTTTGATGTAGTTGGAAATATTGTAGCCAATCTGTTAGCAAGTTTTTAATTTCCTCATATCTACTTCCAGGACTAATCTGTATGTCGGCCATTCTCCTTTCATGTTTGTTTTTTTAACTGCCATGGCTTCTGTGGGTGAGGTCCACAGGGGTATCTTTGGCTCCAATATTCCTTTGTATTTAATCCATATTTTGTATAACAATTTCCTTATCACATGGCTCAAAAATCCCCTGTGGACTTTCACTTTGTCGTATACTAAATATACATGACAGCCATACCTATTATTGTGGCCTTCTAGATCTAACACGTCAGTTTCTTTTAACGTAATCCAATCTTTTATCCATTGCATTCCTGCGGCCGTGTGATATAATTCCAGATCTGGCAACGCAAATCCTCCTCTTTCCCTTTTATCTATCAATAGCTGATGTTTGATTCTCAGTTTCTTCCCACTCCATATAAATCTGGCTATGTCCTTTTCCCATTCCTTAAAACAGGTCATTCCTCCTAATATTGATATTGTTTGAAATAGGAAAATCATTTTGGGAAGAATACTCATTTTCACTGCCGAGATTCTTCCCCATAGGGTAAGATGAAGTTTATTCCATATTTCCATATTTTTTAAATATCTTTCCATGTTATAATATAATTATCTTCATATAGGTTTATATTTCTGTTTTAAATCCAAATCCCTAAATATTTTACTTTATGTTTAATTTCTAAACCTGTTTTTTCTTGGAGTTCTTTTTTTCTCTTCCTGGGTTAAATTTTTGTTCAGCAGTTTAGTTCTTTGATAATTTATTTTCAGCCCCATCATTCTTCCATATCTTCTGTTTGAGTTTATGGCTCTAACTTTATAGTTTTTCTCCCTTAGCCTTTTCCCCGTTATATTTTCATCTTTTCTAATATCATGAAGGAGTGGTTCTAGTGCTAATATGAACAACAAAGGTGACAGGGGACATCCCTGTCTAGTCCCTTTTGTAATTAAGATGTTGTCCGTAGGGTTGCCATTTATTAAGAGTCTGCCTGTTTGTTGCTCATATATTGCTTCTATTCCCTTCCTAAACTGTATCCCAATTTCCATTATTTCCAGCTGTTTTTTCATATAGCGCCAGGAGACATTATCAAACGCCTTTTCAGCATCCAGCAATAATAAAGCTGCTTTTTTTGTCACTATTGGCTTCTAAATATTCTAAAATATCTATGATGTTTCTAGTATTCTCTGAAATCTGTCTGCCTGGGAGGAATCCAGCTTGGTTCTGATGAATGACATCTCTAATAGCCTCTTTAAGTCTACTCGCCATAATATTGGCAAAGATTTTATAGTAACAATTTAAAAGTGATATTGGCCTGTAGTTGGACATTAACTCTGGATCTCCTCCCTGTTTAGGTATAAGGGTTATGTATGCTTCCTTCCAAGACTCCGGTATTTTACCATGATTGAAAATGTTATTCATTATTTCAGTTAGTGGTGTTGTTATTATTTCTTCCAGTTTTTTATAATATTCTGCTGGAAGGCCATCTGGGCCAGGTGTTTTACCTGCTTTTATTTTCTGGATGGCATTTTTAGTTTCTGCTTCCGGTATCGGCACATTTAACTTTTGAAGTTCCTCTTTCTTAATCTCTGGGATTTTTGTTGGTGTAAATAATCTTCCATTTCCCCTCCTGTATCTACATCTTTTTAATATAAATCTCTATAGTATTTCACAAAGTTTTGTATTATTATATTGGGATCATCTATATATTTCTCACCAATTTTTATTCTGTTTCTAGGTTTTTCATTATTATTATTTTTTTAGTTGCCATGCCAGGTATCTTCCTGGCTTGCTGGCGAATTCAAAGTTATTCTGCTTATACAATCTCAAATTCCGATCCATTTCTTGCTCTATTTTAAGCGTATATTCTACCTGCAATAGTTTGACTTCTTTTTAAATTTTATTGTTGGATGGCTGTTTAGCTAATTCTTTTTCCTTTTTCGTTATTTCTTCCAACAGTCCTATTTTTTCCTTTTCACTTTCTTTTCTTGCCATCACATTTTGTTTTATAAAGTACCCCCTGATGACCGCTTTACTCGCATCCCATATTGTTCTCACATCACTGTCCTTTTTTTAATTTCTTTTTATTGAGTTTCACTTAAATAACCAAAAGAAAAAACAAAACAACAGTTTCAGAAAAAAGAAAAAAAAGAAAAAATATCCGTACATAACACAAAAATAACATCAATTTCCGTTACAGTTCTTTGTCTTATTCCTTGAATCTTTATATCTTTAGATACCGGTATTTAGATCTTTCCTCTACACACCTATTGACCTCCTTCCCTCCCAATTTCGGGCTTCTTGATAAAAATTCTTTCTTTTTTCTGCAGCTAATAATTATTAATGGTTTGCGCATCGTAAGGTTTATATCAGACCTGCTGTAGTTTTTAAGTTTCTATAGTTTCCTTCAATATATACCATAAATTTATTCCAATCGCTAATAAACTTTGTATTTTTTTGGTTTCTAATTTTTTGCGTCATTTTTGCTAGTTCAACATATTCAAATAATTTTGTTTGCCAATCTCTGACCGTTGGGGTATTTGGACTTTTCCAATTTTGTGCAATTAATATTCTAGCCGCTGCTGTCGAATATTGGAATAGTGTCTTATCTTCTTTTTTAATTTCGTCCCAAATTATTCCTAGTAAGAAGGTCTCTGGTCTTTTAGGGAAAGTGTATTTAATATTTTTTTTAACTCGTTATAAATCAAATCCCAAAATTTCTTCATTTCTTCGCAATTCCACCACATATGGTAGAAATTGCCTTCTTTTATTTTACACTTCCAGCAGGCCTTATTTCCTGTTTTGTACATTTTTCCTAATTTTGCTGGTGTGATGTACCACCTATACATCATCTTTTCCAAATTTTCTCTGAATGTGACGCATGCCGTAAATTTCATTCCACTACTCCATAATTTCGACCACTTTTCATATTCTATATTATATCCCATGTCCATTGCCCATTTTGTCATGACCTCCTTTATTTCTTCGTCTTTAGTGTCCCATTCCAATAATATATCATACATCTTGGATAATAACTTGGTTTTGCCTTCAATTATTTCTGTCTGAAATTTAGATTTTTTATCGCTTATCCCTACTTTTTTATCTTCCATCCATATTGCGTTTATTTGATGATATTGCAGCCAGCCTGTTAATTTGTCTTTCAACTCCTCATATGTTCTCAATTTCCAGCCGCTTTCTGATCTTATCAGTAGGTCTTCGTAGGTCAATCTTTCTCCTTCCATATTTGCTTTTTTGATTGTTAAAATGTCAATTGGTGATAACCACCAGGGTGTTTTCCATTCTAAAAATTTTTTAATCACTGGAATGTTCTGGAACAAAAATAACATTTTTGGGAGTATGTTCATTTTTATTGCCGCCATCCTTCCCGACCACGAAAGTTTCACTCTGTTCCATGTATCTAGATCTTTTTTAATTTCCTTCCATGTTGTCAAATAGTTGTCCTGAATTAAATTTATATTTTTTGTAGTTAGCCAAATTCCCAGATATTTTATTTTTTTGGCCACCTTGATTCCATTCTGTATCTCTAATTTTTCTCTTTCATCCTTTCCCAGATTTTTAGTCAACATTTTTGTCTTTAATTTATTCAATTTAAAACCGGATAGTTTGCCATATTCTTCTAATATTTCCAGAGCCTTACTGACACTTTTTGCGGTTCTTCTAGGGATAACATCAAATCGTCTGCGTACGCTTTTAGTTTGTATTCTTTCGTTCCTACTTTGATCCCTCGAATCTCTGGTGTTGCTCTTATTTTGTTCGTAATTACCTCTAATACCATAATGAATAAAAGCGGGGATAGAGGGCAACCCTGTCTTGTTCCTTTTTCAATTTTGAATGAATTTGTTAAATTGTTGTTTATAATCAATTTGGCAGATTGATTCGAATAAACTGCTTTTATTCCTTCCATAAATTCACCCTCTAGCCCTGCTTTCTCCATGCTTTTTAGTAGGAACGGCCATGAAACATTGTCGAATGCCTTCTCCGCATCGATAAAAATCAGCGCCACAGGTACTTCATTCTTACACTCCAGATATTCAATGATGTTTATGGTATGCCTTACATTGTCTTTGAGTAACCTATTTGGGAGGAATCCTGCTTGATCTTTATGAATTAGATTTACTAGACATTTTTTAAGTCTACTTGCCATTACCTCTGCGAAGATTTTGTAATCGTTATTTAATAATGATATGGGCCTATAGTTTTTAATATTTAGTTTATCCGTGTTGGGTTTAGGGATCATCGTAATGTGGGCCTCTTTCCACGTCTCTGGTATCCTTCCTCCTCTTAATATATTATTCATGATGTCACATAGCACTGGCGTTAATTGGTTTTCTAATACTTTATAGTATTTAGCTGACAATCCATCCGGTCCCGGGGCTTTCCCTAGTTTCATCTTTCTTATCGCATCCTGGATCTCTTCTGTTTTTATAGGTTTATTTAATTGGGCTCTTTCTTCCTCTGTTATAGTCTTCCCACTGTAGTCTTCTAAGTATTTTTCTATTCGGGTTATTTCTTCATCTTCCTTTTTATACAATTTCTCATAAAATTTGAGGAAGTTTTCCTTTATTTCTTTTGGGTCTTCTATCAATTGCTCCTCTATTTTTATCTTATTTATCACATTTTGTTTTTGCCTTCTTCGCAATTGCCAAGCTAATAATTTACCTGTTTTATTAGCCGATTCGAAGTATTTTTGTTTCATTAACTTAATTTTCCATTTAATTTCTTGACTTGTTAGCATTGAGTACTGTGTTTGTAATATTTTTGTTATTTGTAAGTTTTGTTCATCTTTCGGATTTGTTATTAATTTTTTCTCACATTCTCTTAACTGACTGAGGATTTCCTCTTTCTTTTGTTCTCTTACTTTCCTCTTATAGCTATTTTGCTGAATAAAGAAGCCTCTTAGGACCGCCTTGCTGGCATCCCAGACTACATCTATACTTGTTTCTTTATTAAGATTCAAACTGAAATAGTCTTTTAAGGCGGCTTTAGCCTTTTCGATAACTTCTTCACTCTCCAATAAATATTCATTCATTTTCCATCTGAACCCGCCCTGTGATACCCCTTTTATTTCCAACATTATCGATTTATGATCAGAGAGAGTTCTAGGTTGAATTTCACATTTTAGAGTTCTTAATGTAAGTTCTCTTGAGACCCAGATTTGATCAATTCTGCCCCAGCTCTTATGTGGTTCTGAAAAAAAGGTGAATTGCTTCTCTATTGGATGTTTGTATCTACAGATGTCTATTAAATCTAAATTTTCCTCCAGGTTATTAAAGGATCTTGGCAGTTTCCCTTGGTTACACTTTTTCTTTTCTGTTTGTCTGTCAATTTCTGGTGCCGGCACTCCATTGAAATCTCCCAGTAATATCGTCTTATTACACTCTATCTCTAGTAATGCTTGTTCTAATTTCTTTAAAAATTCCAATTTGTTCAGATTCGGGGCATATATGTTTATCACGTTAAATTTTTCACCCTGGAAATTAATTTGTACCCCCAGAATCCTTCCTTCATCATCTTTACAGATCAATTTGGGTTCCCATTTTTCTTTGACATATATCGCTACCCCTCTTTTTTTTTCCGCAATAGAATTTATAAACTCAACCCCCAGTTTTTTGTTTATCAAAATATCACTGTCTTGATTGTTATTCAATTCAAAATATTCTTTCAATTTTTTTTTGCCCCTTCTATTATGTTTTCATCATGATTCATTTAATTTGCATCTCCTTAATCCTGTTGTCCAGTCTGGTTTTATTTTCAACAAAACCGGATTGTGGTCCGAAATTGTTTTTGGAAGTATTTTTACTTCCAATCTTCAAATCTTCCTAGTATCTCTTTGGAGGTCCAAATGGCGTCTATCCTGCTAGCTGAGTTATTTGGCTTGGAAAAATATGCATATTCTCTCTCAGTTCTATGTTTATATCTCCAAGAGTCCACTAAATCAAAATTTTCACTTAGTTTCTCAAAGGTAGATGGTAACTTCCCATGGTTTTTATTCCCTCCAGATCTATCTAATTGTGGGTTTATTACCCCATTAAAATCTCCCATTAATATTATTTTGTACTCCAGATAGTCCATCAACTTTATTTCTAAATACTTGAAAAAGGCTGCTTTTTTCCATTTGGCGCATATATTCCAACTAGTATCATTTCCCCCCCTTGATTTGTAATTTTAAGTATCACTATTCTTCTGTTCGGGTCTGAAAATATCAATTCTGGATCCAGACTAGATCTAACATATATTACAACTCCTCTTTTCTTAACTTGGTCGGCTGCTATAAATTCATTTCCTAATTTGGCATTGATCAAAACTCTTCTATGTTCTTTTGTAACATGTGTTTCTTGTAGGCAGATAACATCGTTTCTTTGTTTACCCAGTATATGATTTATTTTATTTAATTTTTCTTTTCATTTAATCCGTTAACATTCCACAACAGTATTTTTAAATTCATCTTTATTTATTAAAATTAGATATATCACACAGTTTATTTACAATATATTTTATTGTTATTGTTTGTTTGTTTATTTCTTGTTTTATTATTATTATTTTGTTTATTCTCTTAATCACTTCCCGAGCTGTCGTCTTGGTTTGCGCTTTGGGATTTTATATTTTTGGGGCTGGATTCTTTTTCTACTATTTGTCTGTTACCCCCTAATTCATTTCTGTATGTTCTGTAAAAAATTTCTGCATCTTCCACTGTTTCTAGTCTTCTTCTCTTCCCTTTGAAATTAAAATAAATTCCTTCGGGAAATTCCCATTTGAAAAATATTGTCTTTGCTTTTAGGGCTTTTGTCAGGAATTGATATTTTTCTCTCTTTTTAAGCAGGCGTGGTGAATGAATGAATGAACTTTATTACGGTCACAGGCCAGAGTAAAAAACAAACAAACAAACAAACAAACAAACAAACGAAAGAAAAGCATATAAATAAAATAGCAGTTAGGATTTTTTTAACTGATAAATGTTGGAGCAGATAAGGACAAAGAAACAAGCATAGGATAAAACATCTGAATAAAATACAAGATTAAACACGAATAATGGATGGATAAAAACTGATAATTAAAACAGATAAGAACTAAAAACAAATAAAAACACGCAGTTAAAACAACTGTAAGAGCATAAGAACTAAAAGACTCACAGTTAAAACAACTATAAGAGGCTGCAGAGTAGAAGCCTCTGAAATGGAGGACACTCACAACATAAGAGACTGATGTGCAAATATGGTTAAAACAGACAATTAAAACAATGTAGAACAATAAATTTTGAAACAATGTACAACATTAAACTATCCCAGGGAGTTGACTCAGAGTCACCTATGGAACCGAGTTTGGGGATTTTCGTGCCGGACTATTTTGAGTTGGGCGATGGTCTGTGCCTACAGATTTGTACATAGAATCTGGCAACCATCCAGGTCATCTTCTGATCTTTGCCTAACAGCAAAAGGTCAAATTTTTGCTTTTGCGGGAGGTCAGTGAGCCTCACCAGTAGGGGATCCATGATCTTACTACGTGCTTCTTCATAAAAGGGTCATTTAAAGAACAAGTGTTCTGGGCTTCCTATCTCTCCCAATTGTTGTTGTTTAGTCGTTTAGTCGTTTAGTTGTAATTAAAATCCAATTTTACTCCCCCCCCTTCTTCACTCAGTCTTTTCTCTAGTGGCTCTTTAACTTGATTTGTTGTTGTTGTTTAGTCATTTAGTCGTGTCCAACTCTTCGTGACCCCATGGACCAGAGCACTCCAGGCACTCCTGTCTTCCACTGCCTCCCGCAGTCTGGTCAAACCCATGCTGGTAGCTTCGAGAACACTATCCAACCATCTCATCCTCTGTCGTCACCTTCTCCTTGTGCCCTCCATCTTTCCCAACATCAGGGTCTTTTCCAGGGAGTCTTCTCTTCTCATGAGGTGGCCAAGGTATTGGAGCCTCAGCTTCAGGATCTGTCCTTCCAGTGAGCACTCAGGGCTGATTTCCTTCAGAATGGAGAGGTTTGATCTTCTTGCAGTCCATGGGACTCTCAATAGGCTCCTCCAGCACCATAGTTCAAAAGCATCAATTCTTCGGCAATCAGCCTTCTTTATGGTCCAGCTCTCACTTCCATACATCACTACTGGGAAAACCATAGCTTTTACTATACGGACCTTTGTTGGCAAGGTGATGTCTGCTTTTTAAGATGCTGTCTAGGTTTGTCATTGCTTTTCCCCCAAGAAGCAGGCGTCTTTTAATTTCGTGGCTGCTGTCACCATCTGCACTGATCATGGAGCCCAAGAAAGTAAAATCTCTCACTGCCTCCATTTCTTCCCCTTCTATTTGCCAGGAGGTGATGGGCCCAGTGGCCATGATCTTGGTTTTTTTGATGTTGAGCTTCAGACCATATTTTGCGCTCTCCTCTTTCACCCTCAATAAAAGGTTCTTTAATTCCTCCTCACTTTCTGCCATCAATGTTGTGTCATCTGCATATCTGAGGTTGTTGATATTTCTTCCAGCAATCTTAATTCCGGCATGGGATTCATCCAGCCCAGGCTTTCGCATGATAAATTCTGCATATAAGTTAAATAAGCAGGGAGGCAATATACAGCCTTGTTGTACTCCTTTCCCAATTTTGAACCAATCAGTTGTTCCATATCCAGTTCTAACTGTAGCTTCTTGTCCCACGTAGAGATTTCTCAGGAGACAGATGAGGTGATCATTTCTTTAAGAACTTGCCATAGTTTGCTGTGGTCGACACAGTCAAAGGCTTTTGCATAGTCAATGAAGCAGAAGTAGATGTCTTTCTGGAACTCTCTAGCTTTCTTCATAATCCAGTGCATGTTTGCAATTTGGTCTCTGGTTCCTCTGCCTCTTCTAAATCCAGCTTGCACTTCTGGGAGTTCTCGGTCCACATACTGCTTAAGCCTACCTTGTAGAATTTTAAGCATAACCTTGCTAGCATGTGAAATGAGTGCAATTGTGCGGTAGTTGGAGCATTCTTTGGCACTGCCCTTCTTTGGGATTGGGATGTAGACTGATCTTCTCCAATCCTCTGGCCACTGCTGAGTTTTCCAAATTTGCTGGCATATTGAATGTAGCGCCTTAAAAGCATCATCTTTTAAAATTTTAAATAGTTCAGCTGGAATATCATCACTTCCTCTTTTTTTTTAAAAAAAATATTTTTTGTTAAGGTTTCCATTTAACAATCCAATCATATCACATTAATTATTCCAAATTATACCAATATATATCATCAAGTCCAAATATTTTGCCAAATTATAAATTTTTGTTGGGGGTTCCCATGCTTCGAGTTCAGTAAGGGTCCAGTCATCTCATATTTCTGCTGCTTTTAGTATTCACCAATCTCGTCTTTCGATCTTCTTGTTGTTATCCTTTTTCTTAATAGCCTCTGAGTTCTTTCCACAGGCGAGTTAAAGTAAACATTATTATGCTTCTGTGTGAACTTTGTAAGGCTCTCCCTTTTTTAAAGCTGATAAGTCTTTTGTTTGCAATAAATCTTCACACGCTGATCCAAAAGTCCTGCTCGGGCGGCAGGCACCATCTTTCTCAGTTCCAATGAAATAAAATCTAAGTGTCTGCTCATTAATTTTTCCAGACAAGTTGCACCATAAATGTCAGCTTTCCAGCTGCTTCGTGTTGCTGCTCTCAGCAAAGAAAGCATTCCAGGCAGCCAGCCATAAATTCCACTCTTTATTTCCTCCTGACTCAATTACAGGCAGAATAAACAAAGCAATCCGTCTTTCATGACGCGTTGCTTCGACTGGCCTCTTTTCCCCCTCGCTCCCCCCAGCACAGCCATCAGCCCAACCCCTTCCGTCTTTCCCTGTGACATGGAGCACCCCCTCTCGGAAGTAGCTCCTCCTGCTCAGACTCACTCTCCTCTTCTCTTTCCTCTGAGGACGAGCAAGTCCTAATCAGAGGGGATCGTTCTCTGTATCCTCCCTTTCCTTCCTCCCTCGCTGCTTGCAGTTCCCTGACATCCACCACCTCCTCAAAGGCCCCCCTCCCCTCCTCTTCCTGAGAGGCTGCCTCACCTGATGCATCCTCCTCATGCCTCTCGGGGATAAATCCCAGGAAAATCTCCTCCTCCTCTTCGGTAACATCAAAAACATTACCCCAACCCCTAACACCTGACGGACCCGGACGATCTTCGCTCACTCCTCCCCCCCCCACTGTGTTTCCTCTTGGTCCGACACTGGGAACCCTTCGAAATCCTATTCACTGTCCGTCGGCCCAAACACCTGCTCAGAAAACCTCCCTGCAGGTTGTGGCTTATGGGGAAATAGCTCATGGAAGTCCTCCACTAAACCCTCCTCAGTGACCCAATCTGACGGCACCCACGTGTTGTCCAAACTGGGAGCCCCCTTCCAAACCACAAGATACTCCATCTGATTCCCATTCCAACGCGAATCCAGTGTTTCCTCTATCCGGTGTCCCCGCTCCCTTTCCTCGACTTCAGGCGGTGGCACCTCCCCTTCCCCTCTGCCCGGCCGGTAAGCCGACAATAGCGACCAGTGAAACACGGGATGAATTTTCATGCTCTCTGGAAGCCTCAATCTGAAGGCCACTGGGTTGACTTGCTGTATGATCTCAAAGGGACCCACCCTCCTGGGTTTGAGTTTCTTACACCCCCCTTTCCAAGGCAAACCTTGCGTCGATAACCACACCTTATCCCCTACCTGAAGGGTTTCCCCTTCCCTCCGATGCTTGTCTGCTTGCCTCTTGTATACCTCCTTGGCCCTTTCCAAGTTCAACCTCAGTTGCTGTTGAATCGCCTCCATTTCCTCCGCAAACTGTTCAGCGGCTGGCACACTCCACGACTCCTCCCCCCTCCCAGGGAAAGCCCTAGGATGACACCCGTGATTAGCAAAAAACGGAGTCATCCCTGTGGACACGTTCTCAGAGTTGTTGTATGCAAACTCCGCCAGCGCTCATTTGTCCACCCAATCGTTTTGCCTCTGCCCCACATAACAGCGCAGGTACTGCTGTAACACTGCATTGACCCTTTCCGCCTGCCCATTGCTTTCGGGATGTCTGGCGGTGGTGAAATTCACCTCGACTTGCAGCAAACTCATGAGTTTGCACCAGAACCTTGAGGTAAATTGTGTTCCCCTGTCCGAAATGACCCTTGAAGGGACTCCATGCAACTTAAACACGTGCTCCGCAAACAATTTGGCTGTCTCCTCCGCAGTTACCGCATGAGAACATGCCACAAAATGGCACATTTTGGTAAGTAGATCCACCACCACCAACACCGCCGTTTCCCCCCTGGACCAGGGCAGGTCAGCGATGAAGTCTACTGATACCACCTCCCATGGCCTCCCTGGTGTTGGCAGAGGCTCTAATAACCCTGCCGGAGCTGCCCTCTCCCGTTTGGCTCTCTGACAGGTCTCACACCCTCGCACATATTCCCTCACATCTTCCCGCACCTTGGGCCACCAAAATTCCCTGGTGACCAACAACATAGTTTTATGTTGCCCAAAATGTCCTGCCGTCGAGCTGTCGTGAAGTTGTCGGAGGATTCGGGCCCGGAGAGGTTCCCCTGGTACATACAAAGCCCCCCGATAAAACAGAAGCCCCCCTCTCTCCTCGAAACCTCCCTCAGCCCCTCTCCCTTGCCCAAGTTCATCCAACTTTCCTCTGGCAAAAGCATCGTCCCGCATCAATCGTAGCAGTTGGTCGTCCTTCACCAAGGTCACCCCGCAAGCCCACCTCTGCTCAGGGAACATGAACCGGGCTACCGGCGGTCCTTCCTCTGCCATATACTCTGGTTTACGGGATAAAGCGTCCGCCCTCAAGTTCTGCTCCCCCGGTACGTACCGAATCCTGAAGTTAAAGTTGGCAAAGAACTGTGCCCAGCGTATTTGCCTCTGGCACATCACTCTCGCTGTCCGCCAGTACTCCAAATTCTTGTGATCCGTGCACACCTTCGCCCCAATCAAAAAATGGTGCCATTGTTTGAACGCAGCCACAATAGCAAGCAATTCCTTATCATAGATACTATAGTTTACTTCCGATTTATTGAGCTTCCGGGAGAAAAAGGCACATGGTCGCCACTCCCCCTCCTCATCCTGCTGCATGAGGACCGCTCCAATCGCTCGATCCGACGCATCTGTCTCCACCCGCAGTGGTAGTTCAGGGTTGACATGCAGCAGTTGTTCCTCGGAGGCGAAGACCCTCTTTAGACTCTCAAAGGCCCTCTGCGCCGCCTCCGTCCACTCAAATTTCTTCTTGCCACTGAGGCAATCCGTTATGGGGGTTGCCAGCCGCGCGAAGTTCTTGATGAACTTCCGGTAGAAGTTACTGAAGCTGAGGAACCGCTGAACATCCTTCCTTGTTTTCAGACTTTTCCACTCCACCACCGCCTTGACCTTCTCCGGGTCCATTGCCAGACCCTTGTCCAACAGCCTGTAGCCCAGGAACTCGACCTCTCTCGTGTGAAACTGACACTTCTCCAGTTTCACCCACAGGCGATGCTCCTTGAGCCTAGTTAGAACTTCCCGCACGTCCTTCACGTGCTGTTCTTCGTCTGGAGAGTAGATAAGTATGTCATCCAAGAACGCAGCGCAGTTTCTATAGAGCAAAGGTCCCAACACGTGGTGCATGAAGGCTTGGAAGCACGGGCTACCACACTGTAAAACGAAGGGCATAACGAGATATTCGAATGCTCCTAGCGGTGTGAACATGGTAGTCTTCCACTCATCCCCCTCTGGCACCCTGATGAGATTGTACGCCCCTCTCAGATCCAGTTTCGTAAAA
The DNA here is from genome assembly GCF_964270895.1 of Podarcis filfolensis. Taxonomy (NCBI): domain Eukaryota; kingdom Metazoa; phylum Chordata; class Lepidosauria; order Squamata; family Lacertidae; genus Podarcis; species Podarcis filfolensis. The sequence continues at coordinate 20,347,907 of NC_139619.1, forward strand.
ATTTTCCCCTTTTGCACCCGCGCCAATACGTCATCGATTCTTGGCATGGGGAAGGCCATGGGGACCGTCTGGGCGTTAATTCGCCTGAAATCCACTACAAGCCTCCTCTCTCGCGTAGCTTTTTTGTCCACAAAGAACACGGGGCTTCCGCCCACTGCCCTGGACTCCCTGATGAAACCTCTCCTTAAGTTCTTGTCGATAAAGGCTCTCAAGTCGACTTCCGGGGTGGCGCCATCGGCAATGGCGGACTCCCTCTGAACTGAAGGGACCAGCTCCACGCGAAACGGGTCGTTTCCACTACGGCAAAGCGGGGACCCTTTAAAAAATCACAGGCGGATGAAGCCTGTGACCATGGGACTCGGCGGGCAACTTTAGCGCCCCCCCAACCCGCAAAGGAACCCATAAACGGGCTCCGAAGCGAAGAGGGGGAAGTGGCACGGTGCTGTGAGTCAACTGCTTTTTCCGTGGAGCGAAGCCACATAGCCGTTGCCAGAGAGCGCTGCCTTTTTCCTGGGACAATTTGGCATCTAAAGAATCACCCGTGAGTATTTAAATCTTGAACAACTGGACTTTAAATAAGGACTGGCCAGTAGAGAGGAATTGGACTCAAAATTTATTTCAATTTGGTACTGAAACGGGAAGGTCTAAACAGGAAGTCAGCCTTCCGTTTCTTTGTAGTCAGAATAAAGCAAAGACAACGTAAACTAGAGCTTAGAAAATTACTTTTAAAGGATTGGCTTTCATCATTTAAAATCGTGGAACCCCCCGTCGGTAGCAGGAGAAGAAGGGGGATCTCTTTTTGGACTGTTTAAACCTGCAGAAGTGAGTTTAAAGTAAAGTAACTTTCCACCGTCCTGATCCTGGAGCGGAGTGTCAGGACTGACGTTTGAAGCTCATTGACCAGAGACAAATGTTTTTGACAGACAGCTGAAAGAAAAGTAATATAGTGATTCCATTGTTTCCTTTCGCATTTCAAAGGAACAAATATTGACAGAATATCTTAAAAAAGAAACTTTGTTGCTATTGTTCTTAAAAGAAAGAATAAACAGAAGTTTTCCCCCTAGAGGGAGACTGTGAAATTGTAACCAATTTCAGGAGCTTGCAGCTGTTACAGATTACAATCGTGGGAAAGGACTTGTGACCTTGTAGGACAATGTTTTCAGAAGCTCTGTTGGGTGCTTTCTGTAAAATAAATGCCCTATTGGATCAGTTAAGCCAGAAGACGGATTTGATGACTAATGTGGCCAGAATTTTTGAACAGGCAGCAGGAAACTACATGGAGCCTACCCAGGAACTAAAACAGGAGTGTGCTATGACAGCACAGATGAGAGAAGAGGATGCTGCTGAATCCTGGGTGCCAGAAATGGAGGGAGTTGCGGCCCTGCAGGAACATGAGCCTCTGGATTTGATAAATGAATTTGGAAAAAACCAGATTTGGAAAGATAAAGTTTGGTTTGGTTTGGAAATGGGGGGTTGGATTGACCCTCCCATGCAGGGATGTTTGGACTTTCTGAGTCTGGTAATGGGCCGTCAGATGTTTGGAGCTGTGGGGGCTCTTAATTTTGGACGGAATCTGAAACAGGTGTTTAAATATCACATGGAGTTTAGTCTGGACTATGGAAATGGGGCTGATCTGCTGAAAAGGGTCAAAAACATTACTAAGCTGGAGTTCCCACGAGTGAAAGGAAAATATGAAGAAGAGTCGCGGAAGGGACATGGAAGAGACTTGAGGGCCTCGGATATAAGGATACCAGGTTAATGCGCTAGATTAATGGGACAAAAAGGACTGACAAAATCCGGGACCAGGAGGAAGGGACGCTGGATGAAGATTGGATTGTTTTACTTTTTTTTTCTTTTATCATTAGGACTGTATTAAAAAAAAATTGATGAATGTTAGAAAAATGTTGAAATGGAACTACTTGGTTCTAGTAAAAATGTTTAAAGAATTAGGTTAATGATATGGTTATGAGAAGTTGGTAAAAATAAGATTTAAGTTTTAAGTTTTAAGGTTTGCTATAAGACAAGATGAAAATAGATTAAGGTAATGTAAGGACAAAATATTATGAACTATGGAAAGGATTTGCTGTGATAAATATTAACCAGGATACAAGAAAGGGGAGGAGGAGGAGGTCAAAGAAAGAAGGTAATGAAAGTTGAAAATTTGAGAATGATGGATGTATTTTTTTTTATTTTTCTGTTTTTTCTTTTTTCTTTTTTATAATTTTAAAAAATCTTTAATAAATATTATTATTTTTTAAAAAAGATAAAGGCTCTCAAGTCCTCCATCTCCTGATCTGACATAGAGTATAGTTTTCCTGCCAGTAACTTGGCCCCCGGGACCAAGTTGATCGGACAATCGTAAGGCCTGTGCGGTGGCAGCGTGTCTGCCTCTCTTTCGCTGAAAACCTCCACCAAGTCCATATATTCTGGAGGGATGCCGCCGTTCTCTCCCGCGTGTGTAGCTGCCACTCTGGCACTACCAACTCACGGCTCCTTTACTCCCAAACAGTTCTCCAAGCAATGCGCCGATCCAAACGTCAGGTTACGCTGATGCCAGGAGACCACCGGATCGTCCAAGGCCAACCAGCTCATGCCCAAAATGATGGGCGGACCCGCCAGCATGACACATGGAAAGCAATCATTTCGGAATGCGTCGAAATCCTCATTCTCATGGGGGGGGGGGTCTGATGGGTCACTTCCCCTCCCAGGAGTTCCCGCCCATCAATGGTGGTCACTTGTAGCGGAAAGTCCAAAGGTAGTAAATGCAATTGGTGCTGTGCAGCGAAGTCCCTCGCTCCTGAGTCCAGCAGGGCATGGACCTCCACAGCATGGCCATTGGGGAGGTCCAGCAACACCCTCACAATTATGCCTGGTTGGGGGTGTCCTGGTCGGGGCTCTGGTTTGGTCCCATTCCCGCCTGGCTGCTGCCCCGTTCCATTCCCAGCCAGGCACTGGCGTTTCCCTGCATCTGGACTCCCCCCTCTCCCGCCTGGGAGGAAGCCCCCACCATTCCCTGCCAGTTGCGATGTTCCGGACACACTCTGGCAAAGTGCCCTGGTTTCTGGCAGATAAAACATTTCTTGGCAGCCTGCCAGTCTTTTGCCGCCTTGTGAACCGGCCGTTGAGCCTTTGAATGTTCCCGCGTGCGGGCAGAGTCAATTTCCATCGGCTCAGAACGAGAGTGACCTTGCTCTCCCTCACTTGGTATTTCAGGAATGCGATCACCATGGAAACGCCGGCCTTTGCTCTCAGCCTTCTCAAACTGCCTCAGCTCTTGCCTGCTGCCCACCGCCAGAGCAGCCTTAACAAGGGAATCCAAGTCCTTGTGACGGGGGCCCCTGGCAAGCTCATCCTTCACCTGAGAATTAAGTCCGGCCTTAAATAAAGCTTGCACAGGCTTTGAGGTTAAGCTCCAATCAAGCTTGTGCACCAGCATCGCAAATTGGGACCAGTACGCCCTCACAGTTGAGTTCCCCTGCCGGAGATCCAATAGCTGCTGCTGGGTAACATCCTCCTCCGATTCAAATGAAAACATAGCATCCATAGCTTGCCAAAACTGCTTGAGATCCCTGAGCGCATCATTATTGCCAGCAAGCAGTGGGCGTACCCAATCTCGCGCTGCTCCGGTCAAATGGCCTATAAGGTACCCCACTCTTTCAGCATCCCCAACAAAAGCAGCTCCTTGCAGTTCTAGAGCATACTGCATGTCCATCTTCAAACCCATGTACAGTCTGGGGTGCCCATTAAATTTGCTTACCAGCTGCAAAGACCGGGTCAGGGGCCCTCCAGAAGCTCCGGCAGATCTGGCTCTGCTTTCTTCCAAACGAATTCTTAATTCCTCGGATTTAGCCAATAAATCAGATCTCTCCCTCTCCAGCTGTTCAATACAACGTTCCATCTTCCTTTTCTTCCTTTCGAGCCTCTCCTCTCGAGCGCTCATTAACTGGGTGTGTGGAGTCGAAGCAAACTGTCAGCTTTCCAGCTGCTTCGTGTTGCTGCTCTCAGCAAAGAAAGCATTCCAGGCAGCCAGCCATAAATTCCACTCTTTATTTCCTCCTGACTCAATTACAGGCAGAATAAACAAAGCAATCCGTCTTTCATGACGCGTTGCTTCGACTGGCCTCTTTTTTTCCCTCGCTCCCCCCAGCACAGCCATCGGCCCAACCCCTTCCGTCTTTCCCTGTGACATGGAGCACCCCCTCTCGGAAGTAGCTCCTCCTGCTCAGACTCACTCTCCTCTTCTCTTTCCTCTGAGGACGAGCAAGTGCTAATCAGAGGGGATCGTTCTCTGTATCCTCCCTTTCCTCCCTCCCTCGCTGCCTGCAGTTCCCTGACAATAAATCAATCTTTCCAGAGAAGATTTGCCATCGAACTTACAATACAAACATGATAACAGAGCAACGGCTCGCCTCCCCCTTTGACTATTAATCTCGCAACATAGTCTGTCTCGTAATGGAGGATCCTGATTAAAAACTGCGTCACAAGAGAGCCTTTTATTTTCTTTCCAAATCTTTCACAAAACAAAGGCTTTAGTTGATATATTTATTTCCACACAGTTTATTTTCCAATCTCACTTGCTATAAGTCATATGACGGTTCTTCTAGGGGAGGGGTTGTTAGGTAATATCGTAGTAAAAAAAAGAAAAAGCCCCCCCCCCTTTCCGTTCCGTTTCAACATACCGGCATAGATGTTATTCTTTAATGTTATCTTCTGTCCAGTCCATTCCATCACTCTTAACTTCTCAGTGGCAGGCTTAATTAGCAGCTAACATACCCTTTTCTTTGCTCGAAGCAAGTGCAATAATTCTTATTTCCAATTTTTCATCTTAAGAAATGCAACTAGAGTCGTGCTCAGAGACAGCGTCAGGGAGATCCGAGCTTGCTTGAGGGCTTTCCGTCCAGTGCCCTCACCCCCTCCTTCTTTCGAACTCGGGGGTGATTTATGGGCAACCGTGGACGAGGCTGCATCTTCCCTTCCACCGGGAAGAATTTGGGAGGCTGATTTACTCCCATCATCAGCCCCTTAATTACCTTGTGTGAGCTGGAGAGATGGTATTGTCGGCCAACTTCCAAGGCGCCCCATTGGGATGGTTTTCGTTGCTGCCTCCTGTATAATGTTGCGAGCCTCCATCCATAGTTCTTCAGGCACTCTGTCCACCAAATCTAAATCCTTAAACCTGTTCCTCACTTCCACTGTGTATTCATAAGGGATTTGATTTAGATTGTATCTTACCGGCCCAGTGGTTTTTCCTACTTTCTTCAGCTTAAGCTTGAATTTTGCTATAAGAAGCTGATGATCTGAGCCACAGTCAGCTCCAAGTCTTGTTTTTGCTGACTGTATAGAGCTTCTCCATCTTTGGCTGCAGATAATATAATCAATCTGATTTCGATGCTGCCCATCTGGTGATGTCCATGTGTAGAGTCGTTTCTTGTGTTGTTGGAAAAGCGTGTTTGTGATGACCAGCTTGTTCTCTTGACAGTACTCTATTAGCCTTTGCCCTGCTTCGTTTTGATCTCCAAGGCCAAACTTGCCAGTTGTTCCTTTTATCTCTTGATTCCCTACTTTAGCATTCCAACCCCCTATAATGAGAAGAACATCCTTCTTTGGTGTCACTTCTATAAGGTGTTGTAAGTCTTCATAGAATTGGTCAATTTCAGTTTCTTCAGCACCAGTAGTTGGTGCATAAACTTGGATTACTGTGATGTTAAAAGGTCTGCCTTGGATTGGTATCGAGATCATTCTATCATTTTTGAGATTGCATCCCAATACAGCTTTCGCCATTCTTTTGTTGACTATGAGGGCCACTCCATTTCTTTTACGGGATTCTTGCCCACAGTAGTAGATATGATGGTCATCCGAACTGAATTCGCCCATTTCCGTCCATTTTAGTTCACTGATGCCCAGGATGTCAATGTTTATTCTTGCCATCTCATTTTTGACCACATCCAACTTACCCAGGTTCATGGTTCTTACATTCCAGGTTCCTATGCAATATTTTTCTTTACAGCATTGGACTTCCCTTTTGCTTCCAGGCATATCCACAACTGAGCGACCTTTCGGCTTTGGCCCAGCCGCTTCATCAGCTCTGAATCTACTTGTACTTGTCCTCCGCTCTTCCTCAGTAGCATATTGGACGCCTTCTGACCTGAGGGGCTCATCTTCCAGCGTCATAGCTTTTACATGCCTGTTGTCTTTGTCCATTGAGTTTTCTTGGCAGGGGTACTGGAGTGGCTTGCCGGTTCCTGCTCCAGGTGGATCACGTTTGGTCAAAACTCTCCACTATGACCTGTCCATCTTGGGTGCCCTGCTCGGCATAGTTCATAGCTTCTCTGAATTATTCAAGCCCCTTCGCCACAGCAAGGTAGTGATCCATGAAGGGGTTACTTGATTTAGGGATTAAAAATATTGGAGATTTCCCCACCATTTTTACCCTTTTGGGATTCGAGGTGTACTGCCTGGGGTTGTTCACCTCCCTAGCGTCTGGCTACTCTCCGTAGTCTCACCTCTCATAAAGGACGTGAGCTCCGACCAAACTTCTTTGACGCTGCAGGACGATATCGATCCTGAGTCACCTCCAGGATCTTTTAGGGGTCGCGTAGCCCCTGTGTTGCCCCTGGTTCCCCTTAGGCAGCTGCTTTGACTGTGGAGGTTCCACAAAGCGCACCCGAAGTGGAGGGTGGGAAAACCAGAAGTTATACAGTTTCAATCACCGTTGCAATACATTAACCATAAATCAAGGGCAAGAAAAATAGAGAGGGATATGATGTAGGCGACGGAAACAAGAATAAGGCAGGAGGGTGAAAGAACTGCAGATACATATTTTATCAAAACATGAATGTATTTCTATGTTCCTGTAGTTACTTCCTTCTCCAGCTGGTGTCACTGTCTTCTATTGGCAACTTGCTTTGTTTACTTTACTTGAAATGCCTTTAATTACCCTTCTATGACAAGTAAGGTGTCCTGACAGAGCCACATTCCAAATATTATTTACTGAGATTTCAATGGGGATTTCAATAGGTTTCCAGTATTGTCAACTACTGTTAATCGGGCTGCTGATAATAGATAAAATACTAAGTCTCCATATTTAAAGTTATTGTTTATACTAGAGTCTAAGGATAACAGGTGTCAGAGGTGTGGGCGTTTCTTCTCACACAGAAGCCACGAGAGTCTCTTTGGCATTTTTATGATCTTTATTTACAGATTTACAAGTAGCAATTAGCAGACGATTCATCCATCAGAGTCACTGAGTTCAGATTTATGTTGAAACCTGCTTTTGCCCCTCCAACAGCTCATAAAATGGCAAAGTCTTCTGCCCTTGCACTCATTCCAACGCTTAATCACACGCCTCTCTAGGGCGGTTGTAAATCTTGCTCCCTCCCCTTCTTCTGAGCCTGAGCTTAACCCTTGCGTTGCCTGTGAACTTTCTGAGTTCACAGGCCTCCCCCTCCCTCAGGCTCCTCTTCCCTATCTTCTGCTCCCCAGCCTCCCCCTCCCTCTGGGGAACTTGAGACCTCTGGTTCGACCCTGACATCACCCCCCTCTCCAAGCCCCTCTCCCTCTGTTTCGCTCCCCCGTCCTCCGTGGGACTGAAACCTAGAAACTCCTCTTCCTCATCATCGCTTTCATTGAAGATTACTCTGAGCTGCCAGCTGTAAGGTTTGGGTCTTAAGGAGTATCTTTTATGGAACTCTCTTTGCAATTCTGGTGCGTGAACACTCTCTATCGGTTCCCAAGAGTTCTCAGAGGCGTCAAAACCTTTCCATGCCACTGGATACTGTAGCCTCCCTCTGCGCACCCGCATGTCTAGTATCTCTTGTACCTCAAACTCTTCCTCTTCATCCACCAACGATATCTGCAACGATACAGACAATCGTCTCGCCACCCCTATTAGCTAATCTGGAACCAGCTCCTCCTGCACCTGCCGGAATGGTTATACCTACTAAAGAACAGCAAAGTGTAAACAAAATTTCAACACATTCCTCAATGCCTGACCTGGAGTCATCATTATCGGACGGAGAATCTCTAGCTGATGATTTAGAAGTTCAATCCGTTACCGATACGGACTGGACAGAAGACCCCTTGGGCCATATAAATAAGATGATATACCCACGGAGGGAAAATCCAATAATAGTTAAAACTTGTACTGACTTAACCTCTGCTCCCTTAGGTGATAAGTTCTCTGATAAAATAAGGGATTTCAGAGAGGAGACTAGACCAAACCAGGACACTACCCCTATAGGATCGGGCGAGCAGAGCATAATTACAAATAGCTCAAGAAGCACACCTGTGCCAAAAGGAGAGAAGTCATCTACTATTAGGCAAAGGAGAATTACTGACTTCTTTAAATTTGACAACCCACCAAGATCAGCGTTCCCCCCTTCTCCATTGTGACTACCTAAACCTCAGTCAAATCCTCTCCCGTTCTCCCTTTTAAGCTGGAACATAGCAGGCTGGAAAGGGAAAAAATCTGACCCGGACCTTGTAAAACTAATAAACTCACACCAAGTAATTCTCTTGCAAGAAACATGGGAAGAGGGGAGAGTAGATATTAATGGTTTTGATGTTACATCATTACCGGCATGCCCGTCTACTAAAGGAGGCCGGCCTAGTGGAGGATTAGTTATAGCAATTTCCCTGAAAATACAGGCAAAACTCACGCTTGTAAATGCTTCCACCCTTGCAATTACAGCCCTGATTACGGGGAAAAACTTTGAACTTGTTATAACAAATGTTTATCTTCCTCCTGGAGGCAACATTGCAGACTTATACAAAAAATGGGGAATCTTGGAGGAACATCTTACTCTTTGTCACTCCAAATACCCCAATATACCCAATGTTATTGCAGGGAACTTCAATGCTCGCATTGCAACCAACTGGGAGTCCTTAATCAAAGCCAAATGGTGGATAACTCCAGAATTCATTGATGACCTCTCCCTCCATAATCAAAGACTTTCCAAAGACAAAAGGGTAAATGAAGCAGGAACCCTTCTTTACCAATTGGTACTACGTCTAAACTTAGTGATTCTAAACGGGAACTGCCCGCCTGACGTACCAGGTGAGTTTACACACATAAGCTCCTCTGCAAACAGTGTCCTGGATTATATGTTAGTATCTCATGACATATTCCCCAAATTTTCCCACTTTAAAGTTGAAAATATTCAACTGAGCGATCACCTACCGTTGGTCGCCACAGTGACTATAGACTGGACCCCAGATGGAGACAGACACCCATCACATTTGATTACGGACTCAGCATTGCAAATCAAAAGTATAAAATGGTCCAAACTACAGGCCCAAAAATACTCAGAATATTTCCAACAAGGACTAAAACAAGCATACTCAGGCTTAATTGAGGATCATTATGATTATGACCAAACTCTAAGACTATTCTCGAATCTGTCGGAAGATTTAACGTCTTTTTTCTCTGTCCCGATGCATAAAATAAATCGAACACAAAGGAAGATAGGTGCATTGTGGTTCAATAGTGCTTGTAAACAGGCTAGACAACTTCTTGGTAACATCTACAAAGAGTATAAAGCCTCCGGGGCAACGGTCCTGCCAAAAGAATATTTCCAAGCAAAATCGGCCTACAAGCAAATTCAAAAGGGAGCCAGACAGGAATGGCAAGTGAATCAATGGCGGACAATCATAGAAGCCTCATCATCACGGAACTCCAGACAATTTTGGCTCCTGGTAAATAAAAGAACTAAAAGATACCCTTTAACTATTATTTCTGCCCCGGTTTGGGAATCTTACTTAAAAAACTACTTTGCCACAACCGACTGTATTGCTAACACAAGAGATGAATCTCAAGATCAGCTTCCCCTCTGGCCCCCCACCGATCCGGAAGACATCCATGACTTGATCGTTAAACTCAAAACAGGGAAAGCGCCTGGACCAGACCTGATCCCAGCAGAAGCTATAAAATACCACGCGGACTGGTGGGCCAAAGTCCTGGCAACCATCTTCGATGCCGTTAACAACTCTGGAATGATCCCGAAAGTATGGAAGGACGCTGTTATTGTTCCAATCCACAAAAAGGGCTCACCAGATGACCCGGGGAATTACAGAAATATCAGTCTGCTCTCAATAGTGGGGAAACTGTATGCCCGCTTCCTGTTGAACAGACTTATTCAATGGGCCGAAGAGAAAAAATTAATTGGGCCCGAACAAGCTGGATTCCGCCCAAAACAGTCAACAATTAATCATATTCTAAATTTACAGCATCTTGCCTGGAAATATTCCACCCCAAAGGCAGCATTCGATAGTATCTCCAGGAGCATCCTCTGGGAAAAACTCACCCGCTGGGGCATCGACAGAAGGCTTCTCTGGCTAATAATCAAACTCCATGAGAACTCAGCGGCTAGAGTGAGACTCACCCCGGAGGGTGATCTCACCAATTCAATTCCCATTAACAGAGGTGTCCGACAGGGTTGTATATTGGCTCCATTCCTGTTCAATTTGTTCATAAGCGACATGAGGACTCCCCTAATAGAGGCTCAAGAAAAGATTCACGCACCACGCCTAGCACTTTATCGTTGCCCTTTGTTACTATATGCGGATGACGCAGTCATCCTTTCTTTTTCTAGAGTAGGTCTTATGAGGGCCTTAAAATTTTTTGGATCATATTGTAACGCAAATTCCCTTACAATTAATTATGAAAAATCTAAAGTCCTAGTTTTCTCAAAGAGCCGGAAACTCCATAATTGGAGAATTGACGGGAGAGTCATCGAACAAGTCTATAGATTCCAATACTTGGGAGTTTGGTTACAACATAACTTTAGATGGAAGGCCCATGTAGCCTATGTTACAAACAGAGCCAAAGCTATCTCCTTGGCGATCTTGCGATTTTTCTTCACCGATGGGGCCCTTCATATCCCATCGGCGCTGAAAGTCTTCAAGGCCAAGGTGATCCCGACAATTGCTTATGCCATCTCAATTTGGGGGACTTTTGTCAACTTATCTCACTTAGAGGTTATTCAAAATCAGTTTTTAAGAGGGATATTGAAACTGCCCAACTGTGTAAGTAATTCAGCGCTACGCATAGAACTTAATATTGTATCCCTGGAAAACGCTCTGTGGAAGCACATACTTTGTCACTGGCTATCTCTATGGCACAGTCTCCCAAACTTGTACTTGATACAGTGTATGTGGAGAGATGATTTCCAGAGCCCATGGGTAAAAAATTTACAACTGAAAATTACGGCAATGGGAATCTCCCCATCCAAATTACTAGAGCAGGATATAGTTCCAGCTAAAAGAACAGTAACCTGTAAACTAGAGGAGATGGACTTGCAGCAGAAAATGGTCTTGGGCAATGGTACCTGCTCACCTCTAAACCTTGGTTTATTACCCCTCTTAAGGCTCCCAAACTATCTGAATTCCTTGACTTCTTCGGCTCATAGATATGCCTTTGTAAAGGCAAGATTCAACACCTTCCCATTGAACGTGCTGAGAAATAGATTCTCCAATGGACAGATATCGCTCTTATGTGATTGTAATTGTGGGGCACCGGAATCGTTGCATCACATAATTCTTGACTGTGCTTTTCACTCATCGGCCAGGAGCAAGTTTCTTGCTCAATATCTAAAGGGAATTGCCGATGAGACGAATGAAGCCAAACTGAGATATCTATTAAATGATGATGACCCCCTAAGATCACTCATGGTTGCCAGATTCTTGATCAGCGTCCTATCCCTAAAGAAGAGAAACGGACTCCTGTGCGGCTCGGATAATCCCTTTAAACTATGATCTATGTTTTAGGTTGTAATTAGGTGATATCACCATGGATGTCTTCTACTAATTTATAAGCAGAAGGCGATGTTTATGTTACAAATTTATTGTAATGTATGATGTTGGTCCTTTGTTTTTGTTTTGCTTTGGTTCTTGTCTGTTGTTTGTAAGTTTTGCCGGTTTTAAATTTGGAGGTTTAAGTACATTATGTTGGTATGGGAAACTGTCGTGTGATGGGCCAATGGCCGTAATAAAGATCAATACAATACATCCACCATTATCGGTGGAGGGGGTGGCTCCCTTGCTACCTGATACCTATGAGGTGGCACAAACACTGACAATAGTGACCTGTGAAAGACCGGGTGTATCTTCATGGTTTCCGGTAACTTGAGTCGGAAAGTGACTGGGTTGATCTGGGCCGTTACCTGGAATGGCCCCAACCGTCTCGGCTCTAATTTTCGGCACCTCCCTTTGAGTGGCAGCCCCTTTGTGGACAGCCACACCTGGCTCCCTATCTTGATTTCCTCCCCAACCTGGTGATGCTTGTCTGCTGCTTTTTTGTACGCCGCCTTGGAGACCTCCAAATCCTCCCGCAACATCTCATGGAGACATCTCATCTCCTCTACCATCTGTTCTGCTGCCGGCACCAATAGCTGTTCCTCCTGCCCGGCTTCCAGCAGTGTATAACTACTGGCGGTGTGCTTGTGTGGAGGAATCTTAGGCATGCAGAAAAACTCTCATACGCAGCTTCTCCTAGTCTAAGAAGCGTTTATTGTACAGCAGCAAAATAAATCATTGGCCCGGGAGAGAGCGGCGACATGCTGTCTCTCCCTCACAGCAAAACAGAAAGTAAATCAGCTCACATAACAAAGCATAAAACCCTGTATGTGAACACACCCCAGTGACAGGACGTCACTTCCTTAAAGCTATTAACCCTGTAAGCTCTGGGTCTCCTCACACGCCTTGGGGTGTAAACCGTAATTTGCCACAAAGGGCGCCCGCCCTGTGGACGCGTGTACTGCATTGTTGTAAGCAAACTCTGCCAAGCTCAGCTTGTCAACCCACTCGCCCTGCTGGTACCCTGTGTAACACCTCAGGTATTGTTGCAAGGTCACATTTGTTCTTTTTGCCTCCCCATTAGTCTGTGGATGCCTTGCGGAAGTGAAGCTTATTTCCACGTCTAGCATCTGCATCAACCTCCTCCAGAACTGCGATCCAGTTGGGCGCCCCGATCTGAGATTACCCTCAAAGGCATGCCATGCAGCTTGAACACATAGTCTATGAACACTTTGGCAGTCCCCTGGGTGGTAGGGGCCTTGGCGCAAGGTATGAAGTGAGCCATTTTGGTTAGCAGGTCCATCGCCACACAAATCACGGTCTGCTTCCGCGACGAGGGCAGGTCGGTTATAAAGTCCATGGACACCACCTCCCAAGATTTGCTGGGCGAGGCCAGCGGCTGTAACAGCTCTGCAGGAGCGGCCCTGGGTGCCTTTGTCCGTTGACACACCTCACAGGATGTGCTGGTCCCGTGGGTTACCCGAGAGGTGAGGTCCAAGTCCGGTCCGTTGTCAAAGGTGCAATGTGGAGGCAGTCTGTAGTAGCTGAAGCTGGGTGCAGGGCAGGGAGTTGGGTGAAGTCAGGAACAGGCATGCAAGCAGGGAGCCAGGGCGGGTCAGGAGCTCAGGCAGGAAAGCAGGACAGGGTTCAGGTAGGAACTAGCAACCAACAATGTTGCTCCCACAACTTGGGACTGGGGCTGGCCGGCTTTTATCTGCCCTGAGGCATAGCGCGGTTCCGATCCTCTGGTGACTTGCCTCTCCTGGCCTGGAGGCGAGCACTCCTCCTGCGGGAACTTAGTTCCCTCTGCCTCTCTGCCCTGAGCCTTTGCAGCTCACGAGAGGCTGGAGGGTTACCAGACCCAGAGGCAACCTCAGCTTCCTCTGACGGGGCTGAGAGTGGAGCACCTGCAGGCAATGGGTCCTCCATCACCTCAGGAGCCAGAGCAGACTCAGTGGATACCTGCACCTGAGGATCCAGCACAGGTGAGGACCCTTCAGGCTCATGCCTCAGCCCCGGCTCAGCTGGTTCTGGAGGCGGGGAATCCTGTGCAGGCTGGGATCCCTCAGGTTCAGTACCCGAGTCCGAATCCCAGGCCATCACACAGGCCCTCACATATTGATTTATGTCTTCTCTCATCTGCGGCCACCAAAAATGCCTGGTGACTTGATACATGGTCTTATTGTTAGGATATAGTTCCATTACACCTTAAAAGGGTACAGGCATGACGTTTGTGTACCACATGGCTGTTTACTTCCAGCTCTCGCTGGGAACTTCCGTTGCATGTAGCTTTTGCTATGTGGCTGTTTTCCCCGGAGACGAAGGGATGCAGTCATGTTTTCCTTTGTTCCTGAAGTACACTGAATAAAGCTGTAAATATGCTCTCTCTGTCTGCACCTTCCGTTGTGGATAATTTATACACTCTGCTGACAGAGTGTGCATGAGTCTTGGAACGTATCTGAGGCTTGTGTCGCTGATTGACTGATGCTGTTCCACGGGAGACCGGCAATCGTCCTGCCTGATGCCCCCATCTCCCTGGCAGTATCCCAACACTTATCGTGGCCAAAGTGCCCTGCTGTCGGGTTGTCGTGGTGCTGCTGTAGCACCCTGCCCCTTAGCTCTCCTTCAGGGACATACAGCGTCCCCCTCTTGTAAAACAGTCCTCTCCTTTCTTCAAACCCTTCCTCCTCCCCTTTTCTTGCTGCAATTCCTCTAGCTTCTTTTTAGAAAACTCATCCCCAGCAGTCAGTTCCTGGAACTCCCTGTCATTCACTATGACCGTTGTGCACCCCCACTGATCCGGTCTCAACATTTCCCTCAATGTGGGAGGTGCCCCTTCGGTCATGTACTCGGGCTTCCGGGACATGGCATCGGCTCTGACGTTCTGATGCCCCAGCACATACTCAAACCTAAAATTAAACTTAGCAAAAAACTCCATTCATCACACTTGTCTCCGATTCAGCGATCTCGCAGACCTCCAGTACTCCAGATTCTTATGATCCATCTGGACTATCACTTGATGTGCCACCCCCTCCAGGAAGTGCTTCCACGCTTTAAAGGTGGTGTGCACAGCAAGCAATTCCCGATCAAAAATTGTGTAATTTTGTTCAGACTGGTTCAGTTTTCTGGAGTAAAAGGCCCACGGCCTCCAGACCCCTTCCCTGTCCTCCTGTAACAACACTGCAACAATTGCCCTATCAGAGGCATCAGTCTCTACCTTCATTGGCCTGCTTGGATCCAAATGCATTAGGTATCTTTCTGACACAAACATTCCCTTCAGCTTCTTGAACACCCCCTGTAAGAACAGTAGGGCATCCCTGCCCCCAGGTAATCAAAGGAACAGGTCCCTCTCACTGTGGGTTGGGGAGCTGCTGGCACGTCACTAGAGGGCGTTCCAGAGGTACCTCTTTCTTACAGTGGCGTTCCATAGGAGAAAAGTTATTAGGAAAGGAAACAGTTAATTGATTTAAGGTAAAGTTAACAGGAGTTTAAAGCGCATGAAGGACATCCACCAACAATATCCTTAGCTTGTGTCAGAGGAATGGAAAAATTGTTTATGAATTGTTCATGCAGCTGCTTAGCTCCCTGGTGAAAAAATGCATGGCTGTCAATTACATTAGAAAATAATGGACAGAAAGTTTTCAGAGCAGAATCAGCATGTTGATTTCCTTCTGAAATTACATCTTTGAATCCTGTATGGGAGCGAACATGAGAGTAAACATGAGCAGCATAGAAAGGGGCGATTCTATTTGTCTGGAGATTTTTCAGTGTCAAGAACAAAGAGAGTAGATTAAAATCTAGCATAGGAGAAAGATAGGAATTAGCCAAATGTGATAAAAAGATATCCCACTTCAAACAAAAATCACAAAATGGAGTGGAAGTGTAGGTAGGTCTCTGTCAGTTTTCTGATAAGCTGCAAACAATATGCCAGTTGTTTTCAGAGTCCTTATACGTTAAAACACTCTCTAAAGGGAGCTCCATCCTTTAAAAAGATTAAGCGTGTTTTGAATAGGAACCTGTTGAATCAAAACCAGGCGTGAATCTTTAGGAGGGTTAAAATTGTTGTGGTTGTGGACAGTCAAGAGTTAACACTCCAGGAGCGTTCTTATCAACTGGGTGCACTGCCCACATGACCCGGGCATTTCCCTTTGATCTGTGCTCTCTGGGGGTTGCTGAGAGCAGTCTGTCTGAGAATGTGAGCAAGGTAGTTTCGTTTTGTTAGAGACAGAAAGCTGCAAGCATGCAGCTAGATTCTGTAGGTTTTTCTTTTCTGTTTTTGTATGCTTCTAAATAAAGAGTGATAGAATAGAAGCACTGGTGTCGAGCTGAGTTATTGAAGACACCACGCAGACACAGAAAAAGCCATTTTACGCTGGGTGTGAACTGTGCTAACGTCCGACAACTGAGAAGAGTGGCAGCGTGCGAATGGAAGCGTGTGGGCACCATTGAAGTTTGTCGGAGTGGCAATAAATCAAATTTATTGCAGTGCCATTGCAGCAGACTCCGTGGGCCAAAGGATTTAGGA
This sequence comes from Podarcis filfolensis, assembly GCF_964270895.1. Lineage (NCBI taxonomy): Eukaryota > Metazoa > Chordata > Lepidosauria > Squamata > Lacertidae > Podarcis > Podarcis filfolensis. The sequence goes on from NC_139619.1 coordinate 20,364,222, forward strand.
CCCACAAACTTCAACAAAAATAAACTATCCCAAGATAATCAGTTAATGCAAACTGATAGGAAAGAGAACAACTCATTAAGGACTCGTGCTCCTGTTGTAGAAAAAAGCAAATAACAAGCAGCAATATCAAATTCAGTGTTAGGCAAATGTAGCCACTTTAAAATCACTATTCTGTCAGCAGTGTCTGGTGAAAACATTGTATTAAGGAGTATCACACATATGAAGTGACCCCAAAACTCTGCTACTGCAGTAAAGTAAACTCATCAATTTGATTTTAATTAATTTTTATAATGAAATGTTTTTAGAGTGTTGGATTATTTGATTGTTGTTAGCCGCTCTGAGCCCGGCTTCGGCTGGGGAGGGCGGGATATAAATAAAATTTATTATTATTATTAGGAATTTTAAGTTCAAGGAGGAAAGGAGAAACAGTCTGCAATAAACGATGAAGAATAGGTCTCACTGTCTGAGGTGGAATTGGACCTGTATTCTATGTCTTAATTTTATAAACCACCATAGTGGCATGGCGCAGATCTGCAACAGGAGACAGCCACTTAAAAGTAACTGGCTTTGCTAATGTGGCTTCAGGCACAACAGTCTTTGTTCTCCCGTTTAAACCCAGGCTGGAACTGAATGGTAGTTCTGTTTAGCTGTGGATTGTTTTGGGAGTTATTTTTTATTTTTTTATTTTATTAGTTGTTTGTCTAATACTATAATAGTAGGATGACAAAGAACATATTAGTTTCATATAATCAGAGAGGTAGCTGATGTTAGCTGGCTTGTTCTACTCGACTAATTAGAGTTATCGAGTTGTTGATACTATAAGCAGAACAACTAGACTGGGAAAGAATAACATCAATTGCTATCAATAGAGGCTAGTATGAGGCTTGGGATTGCTACCGTGGAGGGGCGAGGGGGGTATGGTGGTGGGGGCAGATGTTATCGGCGAAGGGGATCAAGATACGGATATGCTCATACCCCTTCCAATCTGCGCCCCATTCCGAGGGACGAGGGTAGGGTGAGCGAGAATTACTCACCTCCGTCACTGGTGCTGTGCAATGCCAGGTCTATAGGCAACAAAACCGCCACCCTGCGAGATTTCTTTACCTCGCAGGGGGTCGACCTGGTTTGTGTGACGGAGACCTGGTTGCGCGAAGGGGAAACAGTTACCTTACGAGAGATGGCGCCCCCGGGTTTCTCCGTCCTCCACCAGTCGTGGACTGTGGGCCGGGGGGGGGAGGGGTGGCATTATTAATCCGGGAAGATTGTTCTTTCAGGGCTCTACCATCACCATCGATCCCCGGCATTGAATGTGTTGGCCTAGTGTGGGGCACCAAGGAGAGCTTGGCTGTCTGGCTGGTGTACCGGCCACCTAGCGCACCAGCAGCCACCCTGTCAGGCCTACTGGAGGCAGTGGCCGGCTGGGCCTTGGAGTTCCCTAACCTATTGGTATTGGGGGACTTCAACATCCATGCTGATGCCACTCCCTCCTCACAGGCTCTGGACCTGGTGTCTTCCATGGCGACACTAGGGCTCTCCCAGTTTGTTTCGGACCCCACACATCAAGCAGGCCACACACTGGATTTGATCTTTGGTGTAGGTATAGATGTGATCATGTCTCCTTCGATGAAGGTGCCATGGTCTGATCACTACGCTCTGAAAGCCAGGATTGATTTTCCACCCCCACGCTGCTTAGGTGGCGAGCCAATTTGGGCTCGCCCGCAGAGGCTGATGGACCCTGATAGATTCCATCAAGCCTTGCGGGACCTTGCTCCCCCTGGCGACTCATTGACTGAGCTTGTTGAGGGCTGGAATACCCAGCTCCTGGCAGCCATCTATGAGATTGCACCTAAGCGCCCTCTGCGACCCCGCAGAAACCGGGCTCCCTGGTTTACTGAGGAAATCTGGAAAATGAAGCGGGACCTCAGATGGCTAAAGCGAGTATGGCAGGGTGCCCGCGACGGAGCTTCAAGAACATCTTATAGGGTTTTTATGAAAACCTACGAGATGGCAGTGAAGGCCGCTAAGAAGTCTTACTTCTCGGCCTCCATTGCATCCGCTAGCTCTCGCCCGGCGCAATCATTTAGTATAATTAGGTCTTTAACGTCCCTGGAGGGACAGCCAAATTTAAATAACAATTTGACACACAGCTGTGAGGCATTTGCGAGCTTTTTTGCGGAGAAGGTACTGTTGCTCCGCCGTGACCTCCCTGCCAATTTGGATACAATAACGGAATTGGAGGCCCCTCGACTGTCCTTGGGTCCAGTATTGGACCACTTTGACCGGATATCCCCAGCCGATGTGGACAGACTCCTCCGAACTGGAAAGCCCACCACCTGTCCTCTTGACGCGTGCCCGTCCTGGCTGATTAGAGCGTGTCCAGACGAGGTGCGGGCCCCCCAGGGGATATTATCAATTTGTCCCTTGGCACCGGCACATTCCCATGGGAATTAAAGGAGACAGTGGTGTGCCCACTCTTAAAGAAAACATCATTAGATCCTTTAGATCTATCCAATTACCGCCCGATTTCGAATCTTCCGTTCCTGGGTAAGGTGATTGAGAGAGCGGTTGCTGAACAGCTTGGTGGGTTTCTGGATGAAACATCGGCCCTGGATCCATTCCAATCCGGCTTCTGCGCTGGTCATGAGACTGAGACAGCTCTGGTCACCCTAACAGATGTTCTCCGCAGGCAGCTGGATCGGCGGGTTGGGGCTGCTGATTCTTCTAGACCTGTCAGCAGCCTTTGACATGGTCGATCACGAACTCCTGGACCACCACCTTGCCGACGTGGGGATCCAGGGGACAGTCCTTCAATGGCTGTGCTCATTTCTCTCTGGTCGGGGACAGAGGGTGGCGCTTGGGGGGAACTGTCATCGCGCCACTCCCTAGTGTGTGGAGTGCCTCAGGGTGCGATACTCTCCCCGATGCTTTTCAACATCTTTATGTGCCCCCTCGCCCAGCTTGTCCGGAGTTTTGGGTTGGGCTGCCATCAGTATGCTGATGACACCCAACTCTATCTGTGTGATGGCCTGGGAATCTGATTCAGAGGCTGAACCGGAGGAGCCCCAGCCTGCACAGGAGTCCCCGCCTCCAGGGCTGGCTGAGCCGGGGCAGGGCCTTGAATCTGAAGCGCCTGCACCTGTGCCGGATCCTCAGGAGCAGACACCAGATGAATCCACTCTGGCTCCGGAGGTGATTGAGGACCCATTGCCTACAGGTGCGCCTCTCCCAGCCCTGTCAGGGGAAGGTGAGCCTCCCCCTGGGTCCAGTAACCCTCCAGCCTCTCCTGAGCTGCAGAGGCTCAGGGCAGAGAGGTGGAGGGAAGGAGAGGCGGGTCACCTGTGGGCCGGGACCGCCCCTGGCCTCAGAGAAGATAAAGACCAGTCAGCCCGGTCCCAGGTTGCGGGAGCAACGACGTTGGAAACCTGTTTCTGCCAGCACCCAGACCTGTTTCTCTTGGCTACGCCCGGCTTCTTGCTTTGGACCCCGCTTCCCCCTTTGTGGACAGTCTCCAGACCCTCGGCCCAGGATCGGTCTTTGACCACGCCTCACAGTAACCTCCCCGGGACCAGCACAATCTGTTGATGGATGGCCATCCTGACTCGGCCCCAGACACACTGATCAGATGTTTGGAAGCTGTGTCTGGATGGTTACATGGGAGCCGGTTGAAGTTAAATCCTTCAAAGACAGAGGTCCTTTGGCTGGGTCGGGACGATATGGGATTGGGGGGGGGGCAACTCCCATCTCTTGCGGGGGTGCAATTAGTGCCAGCACCGTCCGTTAAGAGTTTGGGTGTAATCTTCGACGCCTCCCTTTCCATGGAGGCGCAGATTGCAGCTATAACAAAGGCAGCATTTTTTCATCTCCGCCAAGGTAAGCAGTTGGCTCCTTACCTCTCTCGCCCTGACCTAGCCACTGTGATCCACGCGACGGTCACCTCCAGACTGGATTATTGTAACTTGCTCTACATGGGGTTGCCCTTGAGACTGACCCAGAAACTCCAGCAGGTGCAGAATGCCGCAGCGAGACTCCTTACGGGGTCCTCGCTACGAGATCACATTCACCCGGTGCTATACCAGCTTTACTGGCTCCCGGTGGAGTACAGGATCAGATTTAAGGTGCTGGTTTTAACCTTTAAAGCCCTATACGGCCTAGGACCCTCGTACCTACGGGACGCCTCTCCTGGTATGTCCCACAGAGGAACTTACGATCTTCAAACAAAAACATCTTGGAGGTCCCAGGCCACAGAGAGGTTAGGCTGGCCTCAACCAGAGCCAGGGCTTTTTCAGCTGTGGCTCCGACCTGGTGGAACGCTCTGCCACAAGAGACTAGGGCCCTGCAGGACTTGGCATCTTTCCGCATTTCCATTTTCTGTCACACTTCGCTTCGGTTCTTTAAACACTGCAAAGGGCAATGATTCATGGGCGCTCTGTCCCTGTGCATTCTGAACAACAGGACAGACTGCTAATAATGGTAATGTGTCAGCTATTTCTTCTTCTTCACTGCTTCCTTCTGCCATATTTTGCTTTTGCACTGTGGTCTGAGCCCCTTGTGGCCATTGGTCCACCAAAGAAGGTGGCATGGAATTTACATTCGACCCAGGCAAATTTTTGGCAAAGGAAGGTGCCAATGGAATCACGTTTGGCATGACCTCAGACGAGAGAGGCTGGAAATCCAGAGGCTGAGATGGGGGACGACAACAATATTATGGTATTTTTAAAGGCAGCTAGGGGTTGCAACAATGTGGGAGCATTCACAGAGACAGCTGGGGGCTGCAGTAAAGGGTTAGAGTGTTGGGATACTGCCAGGGAGACAGAGGCATAATCAGGCAGCCTTCCACGTCGTCTCTGGATGATCTCCAGACTCCCATTGGAACTGCATCAGTCAATTAGCGACACGAGCCTCAGACACATTCCAGGACTCATGCACGCCCTTTTCGCAGAGTTTCCACAACGGAAGATTCACCCAGAAGAGCATATTTACAGCTTTATTCAACGTTGGTCAGAACAAAGGAAAAACATGACTGCTTGCTTCCATGTCGAGGAAAACAGCCAGAAACAAAAGCTATATACAAAACGGAAACTCCCTTTTTAAGGAAGAACGGAAATATCCTAACATAGAGAGCTTTCCAACTGCATCTCTACACAAATGCCAGTTGTGGAAGACTTGTACAGATGCCTCAGGATGTCTATGGAGTGCATCTCCCAGCTCATTCCATTTCTTAATGTCATAAGTACCCCCCGCTGGAAACCAGGGGCACAGTCTAGCAATCTCTAACAACAATTTTTCTACCAGGGCTGCTAAATACTTGTCATGCCCTGCCTGAGCTAGCAAAAATAATAAATTATTCCTATGATTTTCCTGCACATGTGAAAGCTTGCTTCCCATGATCTCACCTGAAGGGGTATAGACGTACGTCTCTGGGGCTCATTCTGAGTGAATGAGATCCTAAGTCCAGGGATCGTTTTGCAGACGATGATCACCCGCCACTGAGGGACAGCTGGTTGCTACCTCCGAGGGGAGTCCAATCCTGGGGGTTTCCTTTTGCTGAGGTTTCCTTTTGCTGTGCCTCAAATGGTTTCCTTTTAGTGGCTCACACACTGAGGGGTTTTTTTTAGCTTTACCTCACACGGGGCACCACTTGATAATAAAATACACACAGAGGCTTGAACCAGCAAGACTCTGGGAGGAGTGTGTGTAATAATAATTCCTGTCCACGGCCCAGGTCGTTTTATTCACAAAAGAACTTTTTACACAGTGTTCATAAGAACCAATCAGATTTCCTGTGAGCATTACAAGAAAACCCCACGTGGGGACAAAGTTAGATCAGAAGAAATTATTTTAACTAAAAAGAAACTAATTTAAGCATGGACTTCCAGCTTGGTCACGGCCATCAAAGAAGTGTGGAAAAACCCCTCGGGGGATTCCGAGCAACGAGGGGGCTTTTGGAGGTTCCGCAAGGACTCTGCGGACCTCAAAACCTCAAGGGGGTTTCCTTGAGGGACGGGGGCACCCAGCGGCATCAAGGCAGGCTCTCCTGCTTTTCGGGTTTAACTAAAAATCCGAGGACAGGATAGAGCGGCTGACGCAAACGGTAAGGCACCACCAGCTCCGCGCTGTGCTGTCTCGAGCTTCAGATGAAAGTGGCAAGCTTCCAGAAAAAAGAACGAAGATAAAAAGCCTACAGAATAAACTTATCCGTAAAAATTGGAATTTAAGCAAGGAAATTCGGATTGCTGAGGGATGCATAAAGGGAGTCCGTCATGGAACTTTGAAGTGTCAGGCATAGCTCTAATGGCTTTAGCCCAAACGTAGCAGAGTTTTCCTGCACAGCGAAGAAGCTAGTTGAGGTGGAAATGACTAGTCAGCTAGACTCAGAATAACTATTTACAGGATTTATTAAAAGGAAAAATAAAACCAGCAGAGTTTCTGCATACAAAACAAAGCAAAAATAAATCCTTTCTTTCTCTCTCTCTCTTAACCATACACAGCACTTCTACTCCTAACACACCTAACCCAAACTGTGCTAGCACTCCTAGATAACAGAGTTGAGTGCTGGTCGTTAACCAATCAGAGTAAGTAGTTTCTAGGTCAAGCAGACCTTGGCTTTCTGCCAAGAGTAAATTGACACTGCCTTGAGTTAATTGTGTGAAGCCAGAATCTGTAAGTTTTCATGAGAATCAATTAACAGAAACTGAACAGTCCGTCCCGGCAGCGGTGAGAAAAATGGTACAGAGAACAAAGTCACAAGAACAAAGAAGGAAGTGAAAGTTCCTGCTGAGTAAGTGCAAAAGTGAAAGTCCTCAGAAACAATGTACTGAGGCAATTGATATTCGGAAACAAGTTAACAAGAGAAGAGTTAAAAATAAGGACTTTGTATTTCTATCTTGGTAAGGCTCTTGAGGCTCGGGGGGGGGGGGGATAACGTGCTAACACTCCAACCCAAAGAACAGAATCTTGTGTGAAGGGACTTGGAGTAGAAAGCAAAAAAAGGAGAGAGCTTTTAATGGTGTCAGGCACTTCGCTACTGCAGCAGAGGGACTGAGTCTGGAAAGAGCCTCAAAGTCTTTTTATAACTGATTAATTCTGATCAAAACTAACTCCTTTTGAATCGCATTTGAAGGTTAAAGGCTGCATTTACTACTTTATGTTAAGTCTCTGCTGGCATCTAAAAGACTGAGTTCTGGGGAGGGAAGAGGGAGCTTTGTTTTATAAGAAGAGGAAAGTATGTGCATATCCAAACATATTTTTATTTGCTGTTTTTCTTGAGTCATATACCCCCCCCCGGTGGACAAAGTATATTATTGCAATATATAATTCGAAATGTCAGGGGAAAATGGGGGGAAAATTGGGGGGACACCAGGGGATAGGAGAGTATCCAAACAAGAAGAAATTAAAGATTTGGATAGTCTGTGGCTAAAAATAAAGGAAGAATTTAAACAAAATGAAGAATATATGGAGAAAAAATTAGCAGAGGTACAAGAAACGTTGGATAAGAAAATAGATGGAGTAGTAGGGGAGCTCTCAAACAAAATTAAAGATCTAACAGTTAGATCAAAGACAATGGAAGAGATGGATACAAACAACTGGTGGGTCTGCTGAAGAGAAATGGGATCCAACATAGGTGGGAATTTCCTGAAGGGATTTCTTTTTACTACAAAGACAAAAGATTTAGACTAACTGATATCCAAGAGGTGAAGAAGTTCTCAAGAAGATATGAGAAGGAGTTAGGAAAGCTGGAAGGAAATCAAGTGGATCCCAGACTTGCAGGAATGGAGCTTGATCTAGAAGAAGAGAGAAAGGAAAAGAAGAGAAAGGAAAGAAACAAAGAAGAAAAGGAAGAAGGAGAAGAGGAAGAAGCAGAGGACGAGGAAGAAGAAGAGGCAGAAGAGGAAGAGGACTCAGATGACAAAACTACCCGAATTTAAACCAAATTTATAAGTTGACTGTTTTTTAAAAAATGACTTTGAAATTGTTATCTTTGAATGTGAATGGATTGAATGATAAATCTAAGAGAAATAAAGTGGCTGAAGAAAGCAAAAGAAAAAGACTGTTGGAGGACAAGGACAGATTTCTGCAAAAGCACTCAGTGGAACTTGGATTACAAAGCTCACAGCTGTCGGGACAGCATCCTCTTAATTTGACATTATGGCGCTGAGAATTTATTCATGGAATGTAAATGACTTGAACTCTCCTCAAAAAGTTTATCATGTTTTGGAAAAACAGAATTTGGATATAATTTGTTTACAGGAAACCCACATTACAAGATTACATAGAAAAATGCTAATAAACAAAAGATTGGGACAAGAATTTATTTCTTCTGACAAAGTTAAAAAAAGAGGAGTGGTTTTCTTTATTAAGGGAAAATGGAATCCAAAATTGGCTTTTAAAGATGAGGACGGAAGACAAAAAGCAGTTGAAATTACAGCACAAGGCGAAAAATATTTTTTACTAGGAATCTATGCACCTAATGATGGCAAAGCGGAATTCTTTAAGAACCTGGAAACAAGTCTTTTGGAATATATGGATTATAAATTAATATTGATGGGGGACTTGAATGGAGTTGCATCTACTTTGACTCAGAGATCAAAGGTATCGAATTCTGGCAGATTACCTAAGACTTTTTTTGACCTAACTGATAAATTTGGTTTGTCAGATATATGGAGAATTAGAAATCCAATGGAAAAAGACTTCACCTTTTTTTCAGATGCAAATGAAGTATTTTCGAGAATACAGTGGTACCTCTGGTTACGTACTTAATTTGTTCCGGAGGTCCATTCTTAACCTGAAACTGTTCTTAACCTGAAGCACCACTTTAGCTAATGGGGCCTCCTGCTGCCTCCATGCCGCCAGAGCACAATTTCTGTTCTCATCCTGAAGCAAAGTTCTTAACCCGAGGTACTATTTCTGGGTTAGCGGAGTCTGTAACCTGAAGTGTATGTAACCTGAAGCGTATGTAACCCGAGGTACCACTGTAGACTACTTATGGATATTCAGAGTCTTGGTTCCCAAAGTAACAAAAACGGAAATTTGCCCTAAAACTTGCTCTGATCATAATGCAGTTTTTATGGACCTGGAAATGTTTGTACAGGGTTCCTTCAGATGGAGAATGAATGATGATTTGTTGAGAAGTACTTCAATTGTCAATAAAGCCCAAAAAACCCAAAGGATTATTTTGAACTCAACATGAACCAGGGAACGGAAACAAGGGTTATTTGGGACGCCAGCAAGGCAGTAATGAGAGGGTTTCTGATACAACAAAATTCAATTAGGAGAAAGTCACAGAATGAGAGAAAAGATAAAATTATGGAACAATTAAAAGACAAAGAGAAGAAGCTCAGAGGAAACCCAAAGAATTTGCAGCTACAAAAAGAAATCAAGGCCTTGCAGGTTCAATATTCACAGTTAGTAAATGAAGAAATAGAATGGAAGTTAAGAAGGATGAGACAAAGAAATTTTGAATCTGCAAATAAATGTGGGAAATTACTGGCCTGGCAACTAAAGAAGAGACAAAAGCAAAGTACTATCACAAATATTCTAACAGAAGGAAAATCTGTAGAGAACCCTGCAGACATAAGAAATTGTTTTTATAAATATTATAAACAACTGTATAAAAAGGATAAAGAGGACTTGGTAAAAATTGAGCAATTCATTAAGATTAATGGTTTGCAGAAGATTCCAGAAGATAAAAAGATCCTACTAAAGGGACTAATCACAAGACAGGAAGTGGAACATGCAATAAACTCAATGCAACTTGGCAAGGCACCGGAAGCAGATGGTCTATCAGCGAAATATTATAAGATATTGAAAGACTGGCTTATTCAACCTCTGGTAGAAGTATGTAATCTGATTCTACGAGGGGGCAAAGCACCTGAAACCTGGAAGGAAGCTTATATTACTCTGATTCCCAAACAGGGTCAAGATAGATCCAATGTTAAGAACTACAGACCAAACTCCCTACTTAATGTGGATTACAACATTTTTGCAAATATATTGGCTAGCAGGCTAAAGAAAGTTTTATCTAAGCATATCCACAAGGACCAGGCAGGATTCTTGCCTGGAAGGCATATGAAAGATAATATTAGAAATGTTGTGGATATTTTGGAAAAGTTGGAAGCAAGAAAGAGCTGTAAAGCAATGCTGAAGTTTATTGATGCAGAGAAGGCCTTTGACAATGTATCCTGGAGTTTTGTGCTACATAACTTTGAAAGTATGGGGGTTGGTCAAGACTTTTTAAATGGTATTAAAGCGATCTATCAAGAACAAAAAGCTAAAATTATTGTAAATAATGTGGTATCGGAGGAAATCAGAATACAGTGGTACCTCGGGTTACATACGCTTCAGGTTACATACGCTTCAGGTTACACACTCCACTAACCCGGAAATAGTGCTTCAGGTTAAGAACTTTGCTTCAGGATAAGAACAGACTTCCGGAACGAATTAAGTACTTAACCTGAGGTACCACTGTAGAGAAGGGAACCAGGCAAGCGTGCCCACTTTTCCCTCTGCTGTTTATTTCAGTCCTAGAGGTCTTGCTAAGTATGATAAGAAAAGATGAACAAATTAAAGGTATTACAGTAGGATCCAAATGAGAAAAATTAAAAGCCTTTGCTGATGACTTAGTATTGACACTACAAGACCCACTCCAATGCAGTAAAAGCACTGGAGCTGATACAGGAATTTGGACAGGTAGCGGGATTTAGGTTAAACAAGAGCAAAACCAAAGTATTAGAGAAAAATCTGGACAATGATGAAAGAAAACTTCTACAAGAAAAGACGGGCCTAGATTTTGTGAAAAAAGTTAAATATTTGGGGGTGAACCTGTCTGGGAAAAATCTGAACTTGTACAAAGATAATTTTGAGAAATTGTGGAATGAAATTAAGAGAGATTTGGAGATATGGTCAAACTTAAAATTGTCATTAACCATTTCAGTGGTTAAGATGAATATGTTGCCAAAGATGCTTTCTTTGTTTCAAGCCCTCCCAATTATAGATAATGCGAAATGTTTTAAAGAATGGCAGAAAGCTTTATCTAGATTTATCTGGCAGGGGGGGAAACCCAGAATTAAATACAAATTACTTACGGATTTTAAATTACTCGCATGGCAACTAAGGAAATGTCAAAATCAGAACATAATAAACAAAATAATGATAGGAGAGCATCAAACTGAGGACCCAAAAGAAATAAGGAAAGCTTTTCACGGTTTCTATAAGGAACTGTACAGGAAAGAAAATGAAGATTTAAGGAGAATGGAAAAATACCTGGAGGCATATAAAGGGAAACAAATACCAGCAGAAGAAAGGGAACAATTAAATAATCCAATAACAATGCAAGTGATTCAAAATGCAATTAAAAAAATGAAACAAGGTAAAGCCCCTGGACCTGATGGACTCACTACCAAATATTATTAGACTCTTAGTGGACAGTTGACTACAGTTCTCTGTGAGGTAATGAACAATATTTTACAAGGAGGAAAAATCCCGAATACTTGGAAAGAGGCATACATAACACTAATCCCTAAACAAAAGGTTGATTGCTTAAACGTCAAGAACTTTAGACCAATATCATTGTTGAATAATGATTATAAGTTATTTGCAGAAGTGTTAGCAAATAGATTAAAACAAATCTTTTTTTTTCAAGTAAATTTTTATTGTTTTCCTTACATATTCTTTTCCAACAAACCATATTAATGCCATACATTCCCTTTGACTCTGCCGAGTCACGACTCCCCTCCCTCCCTGCAATTGGTATATTTAACCCCTTTCTATCACGCACATTCTCACAATAGTACTATTATACATTGAAGGTATTATGTCAATCCTGCTAGTGCCTTGACCTCTTTACAATTCTCCTTTAAATATTCAATAAATTTACTCCAATTATTTTGGTATCTTTGGTCTTCCTGGTCCCGGATCCTCCCTGACAATTTGGCAAGTTCTGCGTATTCTGTCAACTTCACCTGACACTCCTGGATGGTTGGTATGTCTTGTGTTTTCCATCTTTGGGCCAGGAGGGTTTTTGCGGCGGCCGTAGCGTACATGAACAGATTTTGGTCTCCCATTTTGATTTCCATTCCTACTAAACCTAATAGACACGCTTCCGGTCTTTTGGGGAAAGTATACCTAAATATTTTTTGAGTTTATTATAAATTGATTCCCCAAATTTTTTAACCTTGTCACAGGTCCACCACATATGAAAATAATCCCCATCTACTTTTTTACATTTCCAACATTTGCTTTCTCTTTTTCTATACATTTTAGCTAACTTTACTGGCACCAAGTGCCATCTATACATCATTTTTAACAAGTTTTCCTTTAGAGCCATACATCCTGTAAATCTCAAACCCTCCTTCCATAGTCTTTTCCACACTTCAAATTCAATGTTATGCCCAATATCGATTGCCCATTTTATCATTGATTCATTTACTTCTTCGTCTTTTGTATACCATTCAAGCAATAAACTAAATATTCTAGATAAAGTTTTACCTTTACACTCTATTAACTCGATTTGGATTTTTGATTTTTTGTCTTCAAACCCATTACTCTTTTTATCTTCATTTAATAAGTCACTAATCTGGTGATATTGTAGCCACCCTGTTAGCATCTATCCAATTTGTTCATATGGTTTGAGCTTTATCCTCTGGTCTGTTTTCCTGGTAATATCCTCATATGTTACTCTTTTCCCTTCCATATTTACTTTTTTCATTGTCAGCACCTCAGTTGGTGATATCCACCACGGTGTTCTTCTTTCCAGGAAGTTTTTATTCCGATCCCATACTTCATATAAAGATTTTCTAACCACATGGTTCAGGAAACCCTTATGTACTTTTACTTTGTTGTACCATAGGTACGAATGCCAACCATATCTATTGTCATGGCCCTCTAAGTCTAATAGGTCAGTATTTTCCAGAGTCAGCCATTCTTTTAGCCATACCAAGCAAGAAGCTTCATAATATAAAATCAGGTCCGGTAAATCAAAACCTCCTCTCTCTTTCTTATCTACTAATATCTTCAATTTTATCCTTGGCTTTCCCCCCTGCCAAAGAAATTTCGATAATTTTTTTTGCCAATCCTTAAATTGTCTTGTCCCTTTAACCACTGGTATTGCTTGAAATAGAAATAACAGTCTGGGTAAAATATTCATTTTTATCACAGAGATTCTACCTAAGAATGACAATTTTAATCTACTCCATATATCTATATCCTTCTTGATTTTTTTCCATACAGTCTCATAATTATCTTTATACAGATTTATATTTTTTTGTTGTCATCCAAATTCCCAAATATTTTACTTTTTTAGCTATCATAATTCCTGAGTCTATCTGTAGTTCTTCCATCTCTTCTTTCTTCATATTTTTTACTAGCATTTTGGTCTTGTTTTTATTGAGTTTGAACCCTGATACCTTCCTGAACTCTTCCATTCTTTTTATCGCCTCTTTTACACTTTGTTTTGGTTCTCATAGAATCATAGAATCATAGAGTTGGAAGAGACCACAAGGGCCATCGAGTCCAACCCCCTGCCAAGCAGGAAACACCATCAGAGCACTCCTGACATATGGTTGTCAAGCCTCTGCTTAAAGACCTCCAAAGAAGGAGACTCCACCACACTCCTTGGCAGCAAATTCCACTGTCGAACAGCTCTTACTGTCAGGAAGTTCTTCCTAATGCTTAGGTGGAATCTTCTTTCTTGTAGTTTGGATCCATTGCTCCGTGTCCGCTTCTCTGGAGCAGCAGAAAACAACCTTTCTCCCTCCTCTATGTGACATCCTTTTATATATTTGAACATGGCTATCATATCACCCCTTAACCTCCTCTTCTGCAGGCTAAACATGCCCAGCTCCCTTAGCCGTTCCTCATAAGGCATCGTTTCCAGGCCTTTGACCATTTTGGTTGCCCTCCTCTGGACACGTTCCAGTTTGTCAGTGTCCTTCTTGAACTGTGGTGCCCAGAACTGGACACAGTACTCCAGGTGAGGTCTGACCAGAGCAGAATACAGTGGCACTATTACTTCCCTTGATCTAGATGCTATACTCCTATTGATGCAGCCCAGAATTGCATTGGCTTTTTTAGCTGCCGCACCACACTGTTGGCTCATGTCAAGTTTGTGGTCAACCAAGACTCCTAGATCCTTTTCACATGCACTGCTCTCAAGCCAGGTGTCACCCATCTTGTATTTGTGCCTCTCATTTTTTTTTGCCCAAGTGCAATACTTTACATTTCTCCCTGTTAAAATTCATCTTGTTTGTTTTGGCCCAGTTCTCTAATCTGCCAAGGTCGTTTTGAAGTGTGATCCTGTCCTCTGGGGTGTTAGCCACCCCTCCCAGTTTGGTGTCATCTGCAAATTTGATCAGGATGCCCTTGAGTCCATCATCCAAGTCGTTGATAAAGATGTTGAATAAGACCGGGCCCAAGACAGAACCCTGTGGCACTCCACTAGTCACTCTTCTCCAGGATGAAGGGGAACCATTGATGAGCACCCTTTGGGTTCGGTCAGTCAGCCAGTTACAAATCCACTGAGTGGTAGCATAGTCAAGACCGCATTTTACCAGCTTCTTTACAAGAATATCATGGGGCACCTTGTCAAATACCTTGCTGAAATCAAGGTAGGCTACATCCACTGCGTTCCCTTCATCTACCAGGCTTGTAATTCTGTCAAAAAACGAGATCAGGTTAGTCTGACATGACTTATTTTTCAGAAATCCATGCTGACTATTGGTGATCACAGCATTCTTTTCTAGGTGCTCACAGACTGTTTGCTTAATGATCTGCTCCAGAATCTTCCCTGGTATTGATGTCAGACTGACTGGGCGGTAATTATTTGGGTCCTCTCTTTTCCCCTTTTTGAAAATAGGGACAACATTTGCCCTCCTCCAGTCTGCCGGGACTTCGCCTGTTCTCCAGGAATTCTTCCAATGTTAAGGCTAATCTGCGAAAGCTCTTACTTTAAATTCTTTTCGTCCCACCTTAATGCCTCTGACCTCTGGTGATTCTCTTAGATTCTTATTTAAGACCTCTAGGAGTGTAATAAATATCAAGGGAGACAGAGGACACCCCTGCCTAGTGCCTTTAGTTATCTCAAAATTGTCTGACATGTTATTATTGATTATTAGTTTTGCTTTTTGATCCGAATAAATCATATCAATGCCTCCTCTCAAATTTTTTTCACCAATTCCTAATACTTTTATGTTTTCTTTCATAAAGTGCCAGGATACATTATCAAACGCTTTTTCCGCGTCTATGAACATTAGTACTGCCTGCTTCTCATTTCTCACTTCGAGATACTCAATTATATTTATCAAATTTCTTACATTGTCCCTCAGTTGCCTCCCCGGCAAAAAGCCTGCTTGGTCTTTATGTATAGCCTTATTTAGCACCATTTTCAGTCTATTCGCTAATATATCCGCAAATAGCTTATAGTCGTTATTCAATAACGAAATTGGTCTAAATTTTTTTACATCTAGTATGTCCACTTCTTTCTTTGGGATCAATGTAATATAAGCTTCTTTCCAAGTGTTTGGCATCCTTCCTTCTCTTAAAACTTTATTCATTACTTCACTTAATACAGGTGTTAAATGTTGTGATAATGTTTTATAATATTTTGCTGAAATACCGTCCGGTCCTGGGGCCTTCCCTATTTTCATTCTTTTTATTGCCTTCGTGATTTCTTGTTCTGTTATTTTCTGGTTAAGCATTCTTTTTTCTTTTTCTGAGATTTGATGTAGTTTGTGATCTTGGATGTAGTTTTCTATTCTCTTATTATCTTCTTTAGCTTTCCTATAGAGATCTCTATAGAATCTCTGAAATACTTTTCTAATTTCTTTCGGATCTTCAATCGTTTTATCCCCATATTTTATTTTACAAATTGTGTTCTGTTTTTGTCTTGCCTTTATTTGCCACACCAAGAATCTCCCAAACTTGTTGGCCGACTCAAAGTTCTTTTGTCTCATAGCTTTTATTTTCCATTCGACCTGCTGTCCCACCACCATGGAGAACTGAGACTGCAGCATTTTTATATTTTGCTTTATTGTTTCATCTTTAGGTTTTATTATTAACAGTGTCTCGTTCTCCATGAGCTGGGACAGGATCTCTTCTTTCGTCTTCTCTCTTCCTCTTTTCTGGAAACTGTTTTTTTTTTTAATCAGAAAGCCCCTCATCACTGCTTTGCTCGCATCCCAGACTGTTTCAATTTGCGTTTCTTTGTTTAAATTCCATTTAAAGTAATCTGTTATTGTCTCTTTTGCTCTTTCCACTGCTCTCTGGTCATTAAATAAACTCTCATTCATTCTCCATCTATATGTAGAGGGGTCTTTCCCTTTTAGTTCCATATATAACGGGTTGTGGTCTGACAGAGTTCTTGGGAGGATCTCAATTCTAGTAACTCTTGGTGTTAAAATCTTAGAAGTCCAGATATGATCTATTCTGCTAAAGCTTTGGTTTGGCTCGGAGTGAAATGAAAATTGTTTTACTGTTGGGTTCCTAAGTCTCCAAATATCAATCAATCCCAATGTGTTGGCCATGTCAAAAAAGGCTTTCGGCAGTTTACCTTCATATGTATCCCGCCTCTTTGTTGATCTATCTAAATCTGGTACCACCACTCCATTAAAATCTCCCAGTAATATCAATTTCTGATCCAGATGGTCTAATATTATTTCATTCAACTTTGTATAAAATTCAGCTTTCTTATCATTTGGTGCGTAAATCCCCACAATCAACCATTTCCCCCCTTGAAACCCAATTTGTACAATCAATATTCTTCCCTCGTCATCCTTAAAAATTAATTTTGGATCATGCATCTCTTTTACATATATTACCACACCTCTCTTTTTGTTTGAGTCTGACGCGATAAACTCTTCACCCAGTATTTTATTACTTAAGATTCTTTTATTTTTTTTGCTACATGTGTTTCTTGCAGGCATATAATATCTAAATTTCGTTTAATCAAGACATGATTAATTTTATCTCTTTTATTTTTATTATTCAACCCATTAACATTCCAAGAAAATACTTTCAGATTCATTATTTCTTTTATCTAAAAGTTCTCACTCAGTTACGCTGAATTTACTGGTCTTTGTTGTTGTTTTCTTCTTCTGATTCTTCTCTCTCTTCCTCTTCTTCCTCCTCTTCTTCCTGTTGTTCTTCCTCTTTCTCCTTCTCCTTTCCTTCCTCCTTCTGATCCCGTCTTGGTTTTATTTTCTCTGTCTTCCCCAGATCTTTGTCCTATCTTCTGGAGAATTTTTCTAGCTCTTGAGGACTGCTTAATTTGAATCTTTTATCTTTAAAGTAAAAGGAAATTCCCTCCTTGAATTCCCACCTGTGTTGGATTCCATTCTTTTTCAATAAACTCACCATTTGTTTATAAATGTCTCTTCGTCGCAAAAATCTGGCTGGGACTTCCTTAAAAATGAAGATTGTCTTTCCATCTATGCATAATTTTTTATTGTAGTTCAATCTCAATATTTCATTTCTTATGTCCATTGAATTGAACATAACTTAAACGTTCCCTGGAAGCTTTTTTGCCCTTGCTTTCACTGATCTTACCTTTATTCTAAAGACATTCATTATCATTGATCCAATATCTTCTCTTAGTTCCATCCACCCAGCCAGTTCTCTTATTATTTTAGCTCTTATGTTCTCATTTGCCATCTCCGGAATCCCCCTAAATTTCAAATTTAATTGCTTTTGTCTCATCTCCAAAAGAAATAGGTTATCCAACATCTCTTCCTGTACCCTATTCATTTCTGTAATTTCTCCTCTAATTCGTTCTGTCTCTCTTTTTGCTTCCTTTAAATCTTTCTGTGTACGTTTCGCTGAGTCTTCTACAACCTTAGTTCTTATTTCCAAGTCTTTTACCTTCCCTGTCAACTCTCCCACCACCACTTCCAATTTTTTATCTAAGGCTTCCTGGACTTTCAGTAATTTTCTCTCTCTATATTGCTCATTTTGCTTAAATTCTTTCTTTATTTCCCCCAATAAGCTCTCATACTCTCTACTTTCTTTTCCATTTTGTTGCCTAGATGGTCGTCTTTCTGCTGGGGTCCCTATTCCCTTTTCCCCATTTTCCCCAGACATCTTAGATATATATTACACAAGATCAGTCAGTGCAATGTTCCAAAAAACCACCAGGGGTCGCAATTCCCCACCTTCTATACTTTTGAAGTGTAGTTTTTTTAGCTCCCCACACGGTGGCAGCACCTAGTCTGCTAGCTGCCTCGTCGCTCCCATCACTTCAGTCACTTTTGTCTTTCCTCTCCCCACGTCCTCAAGCACACAAAGAGCAGCAGAGCAGAGAGGCAAGCCCGGGAATCCTCAAACAGCTATCCCAAAGAGTAAAAGATAAGACTGGCAGAATCCGAGACCAGGGAGAAGAGTCGGTGGAAGAAGATTGGAAGAAATTTAAGGACTATTTACAGAAACACTGCAAAATTAACGAATGTTAAAATGATGCTGGAATGAAACGAAGTGGTTTTAGTAACAATGTTAAAAAGGAGTATGTAAAAATGATTTATTAAATAGATGAAATTATAAGGTTACAATATGTCAAGATAAAGAACTAAGATAAAAACAAAGAGGGAAAGGATTTGCTGAATTAACCATTCAAAATGGAATACAAAAAAGGGAGGTGTGAGGAGGTCAGGGAAACAAGTGAATGAAAAATAAGACATTGAAAGATGGACTTTTTTTTACTTTTTTCTCTATTTTCTTTTCCTTTTTTTCTTTCTATTCTGTATTTTTTATTGTTTGTATTTTTTCTGTATTATTTTATTATTTTGTAAACTCTTTCTCGAAATTTGAATAAAATATTATTTTTAAAAAAAGAGAGTAAAAGATAAGAGTTTGTTTGTAATCCCCCGTACGTTTTCTTCTCTTCTTCTGTCTTCCACCGCTTGTCGGTTCAATCCACAAGGTTATTTCAAACCACGTGCAGGGTTGTGTAAGACTCCCAGATTCCCGAAGTGTAGTTTCCGGCTTCTTCTTCCTCCCGATAGCAATGAGGGGAAGGGGGGGTTAATTCCCCATTGTCTTTCTTTGTTCCTTTGATACTCCTTTAATACTGTTCTTAACCCCACGAGAGGCTGTTAAAAATCAATATGAAAGCCACCACACCATGCTTTTTCTATCATCAGAGTTCTCTTTAAGTCCACAGTCCAAATATTTTTTGCTAGCCCAGTGTGGCTGAATTCCTCTTCACTTAAAATGGAGGAGTGGGATGAGTAGTTTTGCAATTTGCCTCTGCCAGATAGAGACCCGTCCAGAGCCGATCAAAAGATACCTCCAATACTTTTTCCCCAGCAGTTATTTCAGTAGTAGCTTTGCCTCGACACTTTATAGTTCGTGTTCAAGGGCTTGAAAAGTAACACTCACTCAGCGGAAACTTTCTTTCTCTTCTCCTTCCTCCAACCTTCCGTCGTGCACCATTTTCTCCCAGTTGCCGGGACGGACTCCCTTTTTGCGCCCCGTAACTCGCTGAATTTTAAAGAGTTCAGAGTTTTAGAGCAATGCTTGGATTATCTCCGCCAATTATAAGTCCAAATTCGTTGTTAATTTTGGAAGCTGGCCGCTTTCATAAGAAGCCTGAGACTTTACAATGCGGGTTTGAAGCTGCTCCCCCTTCGTGCCCACAGCTCAATCCCGTCCCCAAGTCTATTATTAAGACCCAGGGAGCGAGAGAGCACTTCTGGGCACCGCTGGGTACCACGTCCCTCAGGATCTCTTACTGAGGTTCCAAGGTCCGCGTAGCCTTCGCGAAACCTCTCAAATAACCCCCACACCGCTCGAGACCCCCCAGAGGGTTATCTCGCGCTTCTTTTCATGGCCACGGCTCCACCGGAAGTCCAATTGAAACAAATCTTAAAAGAGGTATCCATAAAGACCAAGCAGGGTTTTTGCCTGAACGTCAATTAAAAGATAATGTGATACATATTGTAAACATAATAGAATACTTAGAGATTAGAAACGATAAACCAGCGGCTTTAATGTTTATTGACGCGGAGAAAGCTTTCGACAATGTTTCTTGGCAATTTTTGATGAAAAGTATGTGATTGATGGGAGTAGGGGGAGCTTTCATGAGGGGCATAAGGTAAAGGTACCCCTGCCCGTACGGGCCAGTTGTGTCCGACTCTAGTGTTGCGCGCTCATCTCGCTCAAGAGGCCGGGAGCCAGCGCTGTCCGGAGACACTTCCAGGTCACGTGGCCAGCGTGACTAAGTGGCATCTGGTGAGCCAGCACCAGCGCCGCACATGGAAACGCCGTTTACCTTCCCGCTATAAAGCGGTACCTATTTATCTACTTGCACTTAGGGGTGCTTTCGAACTGCTAGGTGGGCAGGAGCTGGGACCGAACGACGGGAGCTCACTCCGCCGTGGGGATTCGAACCGCTGACCTTGCAATCAGCAAGTCCTAGGCACTGAGGTTTTACCCACAATGCCACCCGCGCCCCATGAGGGGCATAGAGGCAATTTATTCCAAACAGAGAGACAAGTTAATTGTAAATAACATTTTAACAGAGTCTTTTGATATTACTAAGGGTACCAGACAGGGGTACCCTTTATCCCCACTACAGTTTATTATGGTACTGGAGGTGTTAACCAATAATCTGAGAAAGATATCAGAAATAAGAGGCATTAAAATTGGAGTAAAAGAATTTAAGTTAAAGGCTTTCGCCGGTGATTTAGTATTAACCTTAGAAGAACCACAATCAAGTTTTATAAAAGCAATGGAGGAAATTGAAGATTTTGGTAGATTTGCAGGATTTAAACTGAATAAAATAAAGACGAAAATGGTGGTCAAAAATATGGGAAGAAATGAGACAGAATTGCTGGAACAAAAGTGTGGAATCAAAGTGGTAAAGAGAGCAAAATATTTGGGAATTTGGCTAATGGCAAAGAATATTAATTTGTTTAACGATAATTATACACCGGTATGGAAAGAAATTAAAAGAGACTTAGATATATGGAATAGATTAAAATTATCAATGAGTGGCAGAATGTCAATGATCAAAATGAACATTTTACCAAAGATGTTGTTTTTATTTCAAACGATTCCCATTATTAAAGGGTCAACACAATTTCGAGAATGGCAAAAAGTCCTGTCACGATTTATATGGCAGGGGGGGAAACCCAGGATAAAATTTCAATTATTGATTGACAAGAAAGAAAGAGGAGGATTTACTTTATTATGAAGCATCTTGTTTGTGTTGGATAAAAGACTGGATATTATTGGAGAATACGGACCTGCTGGATTTAGAAGGGTATAACAACAGATATGGATGGCACTCCTATCTTTGGTATAATAAAGTGAAAATACATAGAGGATTTGTAATTCGCATAATAAGGGGTGCTTTATTTGCAAGATTTATGTCTTTCTCCGTCCGGCCGCTTCTCCTGCGCAAGCTCTGAGAAATACGACCTAGGTAGAAAAACAAATTGCAGAGATGCAGCAGTCGTTCGTGTGAGAGCAGAGGGAGTGAAAATAGTCCAGGCACAGCTTCTTCTATCTAAAAGCTTTATTTACAAGCAAAGCAACACATTCCATCAGAGCTAGAACACATCGTGTCTTTCTCCTTTCGCTCCCGGAGAAAAGTGAAACCAAACACACACAGAACAAAGAACTGTGACGTACAGTGCAGCGTTGCATGAACGCTCCTGCCCCAGAGCAAAACACAAGGAGGTTAACCCTATAACCACCATACTCTACACTTTATATGATGTTTGGGACAGGAATAGAAATTTATTGGAAAGAAGCACACCATGGTGGATATCCTCGGTGGAAGTGTTGACAGTAAGAAAGCTGAATATGGAGGGGAGGAGGGCAACTTATGAAGAAATTTTAATGAGAACAGAGAAAGGATGGAAACTGAAACACTATAATTGTATAGAAAATGCATTTACGGGATGGTGACAATATCATCAAGTGAATGATATACTTAAAGAGGACAAGAAAGTGGGATTCAGTGAAAAGAAGTCAAGATATCAGATTGAAATATTAAAAGGCAGGTCAAAACTTTTATCAGAAATGTATGATTATTTATTGGAATGGAACACAAAAGATGAATTGACAAAAGAGGTAATGATAAAATGGGCAATTGACTTTGGGTACAATATTGAATATGATACTTGGGTAAAATTGTGGAACGAAGGTCTGAAATTCACGGTGTGTACTACCCTAAAGGAAAACATAATGAAAAAGATGTACCGCTGGTATATTACTCCTGTCAAACTAGCAAAAATGTACAGAGTGAGCAGTAAGGTATGCTGGAAATGTAAAACGAAAGATGGAGAGTTTTTTCACATGTGGTGGCCATGTGAAAAGATGGGGGGGGGGATCGGATATGATCTACAATGAATTGAAAAAACTATTTAAATATACCTTCCACAAAAAACCAGAAGCTTTTCCGCTGGGGATGATAGGTGATGAATTAAGAAAAGCAGACCATAGATTATTTATGTATGCCACGACTGCTGCCAGAATCTTAGTAGCCCAAAAATGGAAAACTCAGGAAATACCAACATTAATGGAGTGGCAGACAAAAATGGTGGAATATGTAGAATTAGCAAAACTGACCCACAGGATCCGTAACCAAGAGGAAACAAAGTTCAAAAAGGAATGGAGTAAATTTGTTAAATATATAGGTAATAACTGTAGAAGTTTAAAGACTGTAGCAGGATTAAAATAAATCTTGTGATGTGTATAGAATGTAATTAAGAATCTGTGAAAGAGAAAATTTAATACGAAAGCCGGATGAAGGGAGGGAGGGAACTCCGTGCGCGACAGAGCGTGTAGTAAATAAGTAGACACAAAATTGTTTGAACTTTAGAGTATTTCTTTTGTTTGTCTATGTTACAGAAAACTCAATAAAAAGCATTTTTTTTAAAAGAAACTAATTTAAGCAGGCATACATTCTGGGGTAAATAAAACAGAACTAAAAAGGAAGAATGCATTCAGCAAACCCGGAGGTCATAAACAAGCAGTACAGGAAGGAAGGATGGGTAGTATTTACCATCTCCTGGAAGGATGGCAGTATTTACCATCTTCCTGTGAACCCTCTTCCTGGCCCTTAAGATCTATCTAAAGATTAAACTATATCAAAGTAACTGCCTACTATCTTTATGAACTGAGGATACCTGATGAAGCAACTGGCAACTGGGCTGTGTATTTAGAATGCTTATACGTGCTTGTCAGACAGAGAGAAATGGGCAGTAGAGAAAATGGCCAGAAATTCAGAGACTTGTCGGATTTGATCAGAAATTATTGTCAATGAATCGAACCCAGTCAACTTCATGCTTTCATAGCGGACACAATGGCTTGATGCATATTTTATAATTCCTCATAGTAATCCCATCTGATCCCCACACTCTGGATATTTGTACTCCTACAATTGATGAAAGATTGGAAAACTGCTGTCCCATTTTGCAGCCCAAAAGGCATGACTAGATACTCAAACGACCCAAAACGTGTACAAAAGGTGGTTTCCACTCACCCCCCTGTTTGATTCTTATCAGATTATATGCCCCCTGGAGGTCGAGCTTGGTAAAGATCTTGGCCGACCTCACTTTCTCCAATAGGTCATCTATACGTGGCAGGGGGCACCCGAGGGGTCTCATTTGGGAGTTTAGCCGGCAAAAATCGCATACGAGCCTAGCTGCTTTGCCTCCTTTCTTTTTCACAAAAAACACTGGGGAGCCCCCTGCTGCCATGGACTCTCTGATGAACCCAGTTCTTTTGGAGGAAGTCCCTCAGTGCTGAGCACTCTGCCTCTGACATGGAGTATATTTTCCCTGGGGGTAGTTGAGCCCCGGGGACTAGATCTATCTGGCAGTCATAGGGCCGGGGGGGGGGGGGAATTGGCCAGCCTCTTTCTCACAAAAGACGTCTCTATAGGCTGCATACTGTGGGGGGATTATACTTTCTTCACCCGTGAGTTTCCCGTCCACCTCTGCCTGCATCATTCCCACCTGGGTCCCCCCTCCTCCTGGCCCAAACAGTGCTTCATACAGTATGCTGAGCCAAACACCAAGGACCTTTGACCCCAGACTATCATCGGGTCGTGGCGGGTGAGCCAACTCATGCCCAGCAGCACAGGGTGACCAGCCAGCTTAGTCACATGGAAGGCTCTGGTCTCAGAGTGATGGGTTATTTCCAACTTCATTGGAGGCGTCTCATAAGCCACTTCACTGGCCAATAGTGGCCAATTCATTGGCCAATTCAGAGAGCCAGTGTGGTGTAGTGGTTAAGAGCGGTAGTCTCGTAATCTGGGGAACCAGGTTCGCGTCTCCGCTCCTCCACATGCAGCTGCTGGGTGACCTTGGGCCAGTCACACTTCTTTGAAGTCTCTCAGCCCCACTCACCTCACAGAGTGTTTGTTGTGGGGGAGGAAGGGAAAGGAGAATGTTAGCCGCTCTGAGACTCCTTAAAGGGAGTGAAAGGCGGGATATCAAATCCAAACTCTTCTTCTTCTTCAATAGAGGTCTGCTGTAGATCATCTTTACGCGCAACGGGAAACTCAAGGGCATTAGGGCTATCCTGTGCTCTTGCACCAAGCCCAGGTCGACAAAATCTGCTGATGCTCCCGAGTCCAAAAGCATGGGGACTTCTATTCGATGACCATTTGGGAGCTGTAGTTTCACCTTCACTGTGAGTCCTGGGGTTGGCACCCCTGCGTGAGAGCTGTTTAGTGCTGCTCCACCCGGCTGCAGGCTCCCATTTCCAGCCAGGGTTGCTTGTTTCCCTGCTGTGACTCCTTGGGTGGCGCCTCTCCTCTCACATCTTCCCCCGATAGGGACTCCCACCCCCTGCGACTGGGGCACTGGCGTGTGATATGCCCGGGCTTCCCACAAATGAAGCAGAGCCTCCTTTCTCTCCCACATCCTTCCCCTCCCTTCCCGGGGAATGTTGCAGTGACTGGGAGGGGGTTGAGCTGCTCCTATCTCCATAGCTTCTGGCCCTCCTCATCCGGGCAGGCTGCCCGCTCTCCACTCAGGAATGTCCGGAATGTGGCCTTCCTGCCGGTGCAGGCACCCCTGCTCCTTTCTCTCTTCAGTTCTCCTCTCTGCTTTTAGACTCAACTGCAGACAGACCTTGACCAGCGCATCCAGTGACTCTGGTTCTGGCATCTGGTTAAGCTGATCCAATATCTCAGTACGTAATCCTTCTCTGAACAGGACTGCGACAGGTGGGGAGTTAATGTCCCACTTCAGCTTCTGCACCAGTAAACTAAAGTTCGACCAGTAGACCCCGACAGTGTTTTCCCCCTGTTTCAATCGTAAAAGCTGCCTGGCTGTCACTACTTTGTGTGCCGGATCCAAAAAGATAGTGTCCAGAATCTGTAGGAAGGACTGGAGGTTCCCCAACGCGGCATCACATCGCGTGATGAGGGGCATCACACCTTCCTTCGCCCTCCCCTCCAGGAAGCTTATCACATATGCCACTTTCTCTTGCTCTGATTTAAACTCAGCTTTTTTCAGCTCTAAGAGATAAGAAATCTCAGTCTTGAAAGACAGATACTCCGAACTCTCCCCCGTGAAGCTCCGCGGGTGGGCGGCTACGGGCTTACTTACTCTCTCCGTGTGTGCCGCTTGAAACTGTTGGGAAACTGTGTACGTGCAGCTACTCACACAGAGTCAATTAAGGTTTGGCAGACAGCCAGAAGGCAATCTGAAGGAGTAAGTCTGCCTGGTGATAACAGAGGCATGGAGACAGCTCCCTGATTGGTTAAGCTCTCTCAAAGGAGTGATAATTAATGGTCTACTAACTGGAATGTGTTAGTTCAGTGTTCTGGAGTTCAGAGGTTCAGAGTTCTGTGTGTCAGTGTAGGAGTTGTGAGTCTTATATGAGAAAGCTAGCAAAAGATCCGTGTTCTGTTCCTGTAAATAGTCCACTGTATATAATAAACACTTAACTACAAGTTCCGGGTTCCTGCTTTGTCTATCCTGTCTGCAGCCAAATCGCCAATTGCTTCCGTGGATTCTGCATTTACTCTGCTAGGTCTGGCTAAGGTGCTGCAACTAGTCAGAAAGTTGCGAAACACCAAATAGGTTTTACCAATAGAAACAACGCCCGTTGTTCGGTCAACGCTGCCGATAAAACATCCACCTGGCTCTTGAGCTATAAGTTCTGCTGCCATAAATCTTCCAGGGTCAACTGCAGGGCTGGGGGCTGTCCCCCCCAGCTCCATTTTCCTTTTGCCGTGAAAAGAGGCAGGCCAATGTAAATACTGTCAGAGCTGTGGGCGTCTCTTCTCACACAGAAGCCACGAGAGTCTCTTTGGCATTTTTATGATATTTATTTACAGATTTACAAGTAGCAATTAGCAGACGATTCATCCATCAGAGTCACTGAGTTCAGATTTACGTTGAGACCTGCGTTTGCCCCTCCAACAGCTCATAAAATGGCGAAGTCTCCCACCCTTGCGCTCATTCCGACGCTTAATCACACGCCTCTCTAGGGCGGTCGTAAATCTTGCCCCCCCCCCCTTCTGAGCCTGAGCTTAACCCTTGAGTTGCCTGTGAACTTTCTGAGCTTATTCCAACTGCTCTCGTCTCATTGCCTCCCCCTCCCTCAGGCTCCTCTTCCCTATCTTCTGCTCCCCGGCCTTCCCCTCCCTCTGGGGAACTTGAGACCTCTGGTTCGACCCTGACAGCAAGGCAAAAACTGAATTGAGTGGAAGGGATTGCTGCGTAATTTTGAGACATGGGCAACTTACATCCACCAGGAGCGACACCTCAATGCCTTCCACATGTGCTGTGTCAGAAAGATTTTGGTTATCACATGGGAGGACAGAGTTTCAGACAAAGACATGCTCTCCCAAATCCACATTCCCAGCATGTTCACACTCCTGTCTCAGACATCTATGCTGGTTTGGGCATGTCCACAGAATGGAAGATGGCAGGATCCCCAAGAATGTGCTCTATGGGGACCTGGTTTCAGGCACTAGGCCTATCGGCAGACCAAATCTGCATTTCAAAGATGTCTGCAAATGAGACATGAAGGCTGGCAACATCAACCCCTTGGAGTGGGAATCAGTTGCAGACGACTGCAGTGCCTGCAGAAAGTCAAGTTGTGTATCCCTAGCAGTGACCAGAGGAGGAATGACCACTGGGAGAAGCACAGAGATAAAAAAAAAGCCATGGCACATCTGCAGCAGCATAACTAGACGCCTTTATCTGCTCCAGATACAACAAAACATGTCTCTCCCGTCTCAGTCTCTACAGCCACAGCAGATACTGTAACCTTCCAACAGCTTGACTTCACCCTCAAAGGCAAACTCCTCCATTGTCTCAAGAGACAGAAGGATGTCAACATTAAGAATTGGTGCCTGAGTTTGATTCCCCACCCACCTCTTTCACTTCCCTGTCACTTTCCCCTTGTGTGTCATGTTTTTGTCCGTAAGCCACTATGGGAGCCTTTTTGGCAGAAGAGTGGACTACAAATGTTCTAAATAAGTAACAGAAGTCTATGCAGTGCACCAGGGGATGTCATGTGGGCAACCCAACATGAAATTTAACTTTCTGTATGCAACAGCTAATGAGACAAAGCAAATGTTTTTTTGAGGCGGATGACTGCTCAGTTTTTCCAGCCAAATGAGTATTTTCTAACACGTGGTGGAAAAGAGATGCTGGGGGAAGCATCCTTCTAGTTTCTATCCAGGACTCAACCTGTTAAGACAGCAAGCGCTCTTCCAAATGTGTCAAATTCACTAAAATTCATTAAGTTAATTCCTACTAAGCTTGTTAACATATTAAAGAGCAGCTGGGTCTAATCAGAGTAATAGTCACCCCCCTTCTCTCCCTCCCAGTGTCAAAGTGATGGTTAAGCACAGAGCTCTGTGCTACTCTACCCAGGGCATGCAATATAGACACGCAAGCACACACACACACACACACACACACACACACACACACACACACACATATAATGTGCAATAAGGTAACTAGAATTAGCAACAGCAAAATACAACTGAAATAGTCAAAACAAGGAAGGAAGGAAGTTACAGCACAGCTGCTGGCACATTAACATTGCTATGTCTCTCCAAAGGGGCTGCAGTTATCCATGGGTTAACACATCACACCACCTTAGAGAACTCTAAAAAGGCCAGGAACATGCACAGTTGCAATTGTGCTTTTAATCTCAGAAGTAAGCTCAGTACCAAATCCCAAATGTATTGGGTATTTCACTGTTTCATAAAGGACATATTAGTATTTTATAAAAGTCAGTTACTCACTTCTACCAAGGCGTTAAGTTTCTTAAAAATTTGTTTGTTTTTTTGCTTTGTTCCCTTGAATAAATTTTGTGTATACACATTACAAGAATGTTCTATTTACAACAAATGGCACACGTAAAATGCATTTTATTTTTTAAAAATATACTTTGGTGTAGGGAGAGGGGCTGACTTTAGAAGCACTCAAAACACAGACTTCTTAAAAACCATCTTATCTGTGAGTCCTGCAAGACCCTCCTCCCTGCTTTGCTGGGCTGGGGTGGGGGGCAGCACTCTGATTCCAGCTGCAAAAGCAGCTGGTGCTGGAGAGTCCAGAGACTATCTGACCTGTGAGGCCAGTAAGTCCTGCTGTCCAGTATGTCTAGAAACTATTGGCATGGGGGGGTGTTGCTTAGGTGTTATTGCTCGAGTCAAGATTTAATTCTGACAAACATTATTTTAGCTGTTATTGGGATTACATTGCTTATTTTTTATTCTCAGATCTTATGATCTACATAACAATTGTTAATTTTTGCTGTATACTTACTGAGAGGTTTTCATTTTTTATCACTTAAGATTTTAAATTTGGTTGCATTTTTGTACCTACTAGAGCAAATTATGTGAATATTCTGGAGTTGTAAGCCATCTAGAGCACACCTTAACTACGGAAAAGAGGCATATAAATAAATAATTATGGTGAAAATGATGGAGAAAAGTTGTTACCTTGTAGGTAACGCTGTTAGAGGAGTCCACTATGATAAACAGAGGCTTCCTCGTGGAAGGACAGAGATCACCAGGGTTTAGGCTAAAAGAGAGAACAGAAACGGTTCAAAAGTACGCTTGGAACCTGGGAAGAGATTGTTGCTTCCTTAGTAACATAACATCATTCAAGGGGTCTCCCCAGCCCCCATCACAACCTTCCTTTTACTGTACTTATTTATAAAAGCGCTTAAAGGAAACTAAGCAAACCTAAACAGGACCCTCCACCCACCAGTTTAAACAGAGAGGCCTGAGGTCATGGTCACAAGAACATAAGAAGAGCCTGCTGGATAATGTTTCTTGCTTGCCTGGATGGAGAGATGTAGGTGTGTGCCTACAGCACGAAGGTGTCACCTCCACTGCTCCCCCTACTGCCTTTGGGCCCACCCACCACCAGCATGCAGCCACCCAAAAATGTTACTATTGAAGGAATGTGACGCACAGGTTGAAAAATACCCCCCAACCCTGCCCTTGAGGTTAGGGCTTTATAGGAAATGTGTATGAGTGTTGGGATTTCAGTTCCCACCAGCTGCGAACAAGCAGATACAGTGGTGCCTCGCAAGACGAAATTAATTCGTTCTGCGAGTTTTTTCGTCTAGCGAATTTTTCGTCTTGCGAAGCACGAAATCCCATAGGAATGCATTGAAATTCAATTAATGCGTTCCTATGGTCAAAAAAAGTCCAAACAAAGCCAAATTTGGTACAACAAGAGTTTATTAAGTGCTCTTTAAAGTCACACATACTGTAAAGAGCATTTCAAAAATTGAAGGAACAATAAATTAAGTTTCTAAACATGACAGAAAAACATTTAAAAATCAACAAAGTGTACAGTACATTTTCTAAGACTCTGGGGGACAACTCGAAGAAGGTTCCTCTTCCACTCTTTGCTTCTTGCTGAAGAACCTGTCCACGGTCTGCTGCTTCATCCGCCTTTTCAGCACCCCCTGAAAGGCGACATGACCCTCGTATCAAAAGTGTTCACAAGGTCATGTGCCAGGTCCTTGTCAGGGTGGTGCCGCTGTGCAAAAGCCTGCACATCCTTCCACTTCAGGCAAATGTCCCTCAGTTCTTTGGAGGACAGCCGTTCCTCAGTTGCTTCCTCCTCTTCCAGCGAGGCCTGCTCCTGCGCAGCCTCTGCCTGCAGTTCGACCAGCTCCTGGGTGGTCAGCTCGTGGTCGTGCTCCTCCACCAGCTCGCTGACATCCTCCTCTGTGACCTCCAGGCCCATGGTCCTCCCCAAGGAAACAATGTCCTGCACCACTGTTGACTCTGGTGCATCAGAGTCACTTGGTGCCACACAGTCCGGCCACAGGCTGCGCCAAGCGCAATTCAAATTTCTCTGGCTGATCCCGTTCCAGGCCGTGGTGATCATCTTCAAGCAGGTGACGATGTCGAAGTGGTCCTTCCAGAATTCCCGCAGGGTGATGGTGGTGCAATCAGTCACCTCGAAGCATCGCCTGAAAAGCTCCTTGGTGTAGAGTTTTTTGAAATTGGTGATGAGCTGCTGATCCATCGGCTGGAGCAGTGGCGTGGTGTTAGGCGGCAGGAACATGATGCTGATGAAGCTGAACTCCTCCAACAAGTCCTCCTCAAGGCCTTTAGGATGAGCAGGAGCATTGTCCATCAGAAGCAAAGCCTTCAGCGGCAGGCCGTTGTCCAGCAGGTACTGTTTGACAGCAGGGCCAAAAGCAAGATTGACCCAGTCCACAAACAGCACACGTGTGACCCAAGCCTTACTGTTGAATCGCCACATGACACTCAGCTGCTCCTTGTCGACCTTGTGTTTCTTGAAGGCCCGTGGGTTCTCCGAGTGGTACACCAGCAGGGGCTTGATCTTCAGGTTGCCGCTTGCGTTGGCACAGAAGAGCAGGGTCAGACGGTCCTTCATGGGCTTGTGGCCAGGCAACTTGGTCTCCTCCTGTGTGATGAAAGTCCTTTTGGGCATCCTCTTCCAAAACAGCCCGGTCTCGTCGCAGTTGAAGACCTGCTGTGGAACGTAGCCCTCCGTCTTCACAACCTCCAGGAACTCCGCTGCAAAGTCTTCAGCCGCAGGAACATCAGAACTGGCAGCCTCTCCATGCCTGACCATGCTGTGGATTCCAGATCTTGTCTTGAACCGGTCAAACCAGCCTCTGCTTGCCTTGAAGACTTCTGGCTCGCCTGAGGTTCCTGGCTGTTCCCGGACGAGGTCTGCGTGCAAGGCCTTGGCCTTCTCACAAATGACGGCCTCAGTCACTGTGTCCCCTGCACGCTGCTTCTCTTCTAACCAGATGAGCAGCAACTTCTCCACCTCCTCCAGAACAGCTGGGCGGTTCTTCACGATCCTGGTGACTCCCTTGGCTGCATCAGTCGCAAGGATCTTCTCCCTCATCTTCAGGATGGTCCCAATGGTCGATGGATTCCTCCCGTACTCCCTGGCGAGGTCTGTCACACGCATTCCACCGTCGTGCTTCCGGATGATCTCCTTCTTCATTTCCAGCGTAACCTTCTCCTTCTTCCTTTCGCCGGCCTCTGCAGCAGCAGTCTTCTTGGGTCCCATGGCAGCACAGCTCCTACCTTCGCAAACCCCCCAAAAAATAATCAGTGCTTCACATCCAAAAAATTCAAAAGCACCCAGCCACCCACCACACAGAAATTCAAACCCAGAACCAAGTCCTTGAATTCCAAACACCCCAACCCAAAATCCAACCCCCCCCCCAAAAAAAAAAGTTTTAAAAGTTTAACTTACCAAATGGCTGCAAAAGAAGTTTTGGAAAAGCTTCAAAAATCACCAAAGTCTTCAAAAACCTCAAAAAAGGCTACCACACCGCGTGCTATGAGTTGCTCCTCGAAGTCAAGTCGCAACTGCACCTCTTCAAGCAATGCACCCTGGGTATTAACGGTTTTACAAAAAAGGAAACAAACTTGCAAGACGTTTTCGTCTTGCGAAGCAAGCCCATAGGGAAATTCGTCTTGCGAAGCACCTCAAAAAACGAAAAACTCTTTCGTCTAGCGAGTTTTTCATCTTACGAGGCATTCGTCTTGCGAGGTGCCACTGTACATTGTTTACATCATGTGATGCCCCTGAGCGTGAGACAGGAAGTCTCAGCCAGTTCTCAGTGTTCTCAGTGTAGTTACTGGGAGTTTTTTCTTCTGCTTCTGCATAGAAGCAGTGTTGAGTCATAGACTCTTGTGCTGTACTGCTCAGGGAGAGCAGACATGATTGTACAGTCTTAATAAAGTAGCTGTTAGACTACGGAATGTTCTCTTTCTTCTGTGATGCGATGCCAGGAGGAAGTGAGTGTGCTCCTCTCAGAAGGGAGGAGTCGCTTATTAACGGTCTCTCTGGACTGAAGGTGGATTCCAGCCAGAGAGTGACCTCCGGAGAAAGGCCCCGGAGTGCCTGGGATGCTGGCACCCTTCCCGGGTCGGCGTTTTTCCTGGGCGGGTGTTTGTGGGAGAAGCATCAGCCTCAAAATCCCAGTTGGAAGAAGCCAGTACAAATGCTGAAACCATGGGGCAGCAAAGTCCCGTAACTAAATTCCAAGGGCTGAGGGCTCCTGCTACATGCTCTTCCAGGTGCATGGTACTCACCAGTGCATCTCTTTGTATGACTGGTTCTGCTTGTGGATGCCATCCCCATTTATGATGTCCCGGTTGCTGTTTGTCAGGACACCGCCAAAATCATAGGGACCTGCAGAAAATGCAAACAGGAGGCCAGAATGAACAGCAGCTACACAGCTAGGTGTCAGCAATGAAACAAACACGGGATATGGACAGCAGCCCCCATTTGGGAGAAAAAGTTGAATCAGGGAGAGCTTGCAGATTACTAATGGATTATGGGTTTGGAAGTTTACTTGGCCAATGTCTGCCCCCCCCCCCATCTTGACAATACAAGATGTCCTTTAGCTTTTGATTCATTTTAGCCTATGAATTCGAAACACAACACAGCTTCACTTTGTCCCAATATAACTTACTACGATCTTGATTAGAATTTGGTACAGCTGCCATAGGTGGGATAAAAAAAATTCTACCAAGAGCTGGAATTGAGGGCTGCCAGCTGACTATCCCTATTTTAGATTATGTAGGGCCAAAAGGATCGTGCCCATATCATTAAAGACCTCTCTAATTAAAACCATGTTTATTTCACATGTATATACGGGAAGGATCAATATACGCCATGTTTAAACCTACACACCACAATCAAAATCAATACAACCAAGAACTAGAAATCTATCCTTCCACGTTAGCAGGTCACGAAGAACCTTTCTAGATTTGCTGTAGATACCAGCCACCAGCATAGTGTTGCACTCCGTAAGCCCGCACAATTGCACTCATTTCACACGCTACCAAGGTTATGCTTAAAATTCTATAAGGAAGGCTTAAGCAGTATGTGGACCGAGAACTCCCAGAAGTGCAAGCTGGATTTCGAAGGGGCAGAGGAACCAGAGACCAAATTGCAAACATGTGCTGGATTATGGAGAAAGCTAGAGAGTTCCAGAAAGACATCTACTTCTGCTTCATTGACTATGCAAAAGCCTTTGACTGTGTCAACCACAGCAAACTATGGCAAGTTCTTAAAGAAATGGGAGTGCCTGATCACCTCATCTGTCTCCTGAGAAATCTCTATGTGGGACAAGAAGCTACAGTTAGAACTGGATATGGAACAACTAATTGGTTCAAAATTGGGAAAGGAGTACGACAAGGCTGTATATTGTCTCCCTAGTTATTTAACTTATATGCAGAATTCATTATGCGAAAGGCTGGGCTGGATGAATCCCAAGCCAGAATTAAGATTGCCAGAAGAAATATCAACAACCTCAGATATGCAGATCACACAACCTTGATGGCAGAAAGTAAGGAGGAATTAAAGAACCTTTTAATGAGGGTGAAAGAGTAGAGGGCAAAATATGGTCTGAAGCTCAACATCAAAAAAACGAAGATCATGGCCACTGGGCCCATCACCTCCTGGCAAATAGAAGGGGAAGAAATGGAGGCAGTGAGAGATTTTACTTTCTTGGGCTCCGTGATCACTGCAGATGGTGACAGCAGTCACGAAATTAAAAGACGCCTGCTTCTTGGGAGAAAAACAATGACAAACCTAGACAGCATCTTAAAAAGCAGAGACATCGCCTTGCCAACAAAGGTCCGTATAGTTAAAGCTATGATTTTCCCAGTAGTGATGTACGGAAGCGAGAGCTGGACCATAAAGAAGGCTGATCGCCAAAGAATGGATGCTTTTGAATTATGGTGCTGGAGGAAACTCTTGAGAGTCCCATGGACTGCAAGAAGATCAAACCTATCCATTCTTAAGGAAATCAGCCCTGAGTGCTCACTGGAAGGACAGATTGTGAAGCTGAGGCTCCAATACTTTGGCCACCTCATGAGAAGAGAAGACTGCCTGGAAAAGAACCTGATGTTGGGAAAGATTGAGAGCGCAAGGAGAAGGGGACGACAGAGGACGAGATGGTTGGATGGTGTTCTTGAGGCTACCAGCATGAGTTTGACCAAGCTGCGGGAGGCAGTGGAGGACAGGGGTGCCTGGCGTGCTCTGGTCCATGGGGTCACGAAGAGTCGGACACGACTAAACGACTAAACAACAACACCAGCCACCAGCATAGTGTGTGTGTATGTGTGTGTGTGTGAGAGAGAGAGAATGCCATGGGAAGCTTAAAAAAGGAAAAGCTGGTTTTTTGACCCAACTCTGGACAACAGCCACTTACACAACATGCTTCACTACCAGCTTCACAACTGCCTAGTGGGAATTCACGCATTTTCTACAACAAGACAATGGGATTTTCCAGATTGCCTTTGCGCTTAACCATCTCTTCCCAATGGAGACAGTATAATTTGTCTAGTTTGGTCCTAAGACTTTACTCCTTCTCCTGGAGACCCAGTTACTCATTTCACATAGCAAAGTTGACAGGTGTCAAATGTGGATTTTAGAATCAGGCTCTATCTGCACTATACATTTAAAGCAGCATTAAACCACTTTAAACACTCAGGGCTGTTAGTTTCTGTTCTTATCACTGAGCAGCTGCTTAGAGTCACAGGGATTCCAGGCTATCACGGGAGGGGAGACGGGATATGACGTTAGTGGTTTCCTGTTTCCTTTGTTCCTTTGTTCTGTTGCTCTCTGCTTTCATAGAGAGAGGATGTCTTTTCTGACTGCGTAGCTTAGAAATAAAACTCTTTACAATGTAGCCCAAACCTCTTGTCTCTTCCCTGTGCTGGGAACTCTGCTGAATGGATGGAAACGTGCCTTGGAGCCTCATCAAAGGCTCAAGGTCGTTAATTATCCATTGGAGGCGATTCCGGAGACTCGGCCAGAAAATGGAGCTTTATCAGCTTGGCTGAGTGGAGATTCCGACATTTTTGGTCATGCGCCCAGACGAACGGCAGAAGAATGCAAGGCAGCTTATCTTCTCTGTGTGTCAAGAAGATTGATGAGAGGTATGTGCTCTTGCCCCGGGAAGTCTGCCAGTCCCTAATTAATGGCATTAAGGGGTGGGCTTTGAACTTTCAGCCAAAGCAGTGACCGGTTGCGGCAGAAGTTCAGCGTAATGCAAAGGCCTCAAGTAGTGTGCTTTTGGAATGCAGCTGGTGAATAGACGCAGCTTGCTTTAAAGACACAGACATGGCCAGTCCAAGAGTAACAGAGGCTCTTGAAAACGCGTTTGGATTTTCAAAGCTCCAAAAAAAATTTATTCGAACTGGGTGCAGTATGCAGAAGCTCTGCTAAGAAAAGAGGGTCTGTTTAATGTGATAACAGATGCCCCTCCCCCCAGCTTCAGTAACCGAAGAATGGGAGGCTAAGGATTCCAAAGCAAGGGGAACTCTGACGCTTATAGTGTCCCCTGAAGAGTTATGTCTTTTGCGTGACAAGGCCTCAGCCAGGCAGATGTGGGACAGTCTGCAAGAGTCACATTTGAGAACAGAAGTGGGTGCTTCTTTGTTCTTTTATGCCAAGTTGCATGATATGGCACTTGTTGAAGGAGCAGACGTACATGCTCACCTCATGGAAATGCAGAATCTCAGGCATGAGT
The DNA here is from genome assembly GCF_964270895.1 of Podarcis filfolensis. NCBI lineage: Eukaryota > Metazoa > Chordata > Lepidosauria > Squamata > Lacertidae > Podarcis > Podarcis filfolensis. The sequence goes on from NC_139619.1 coordinate 20,400,195, forward strand.
TGCAACAGCGTGGAATCACCTTTCCAGAGGCTGTGTATTCCTTCCATGATTCTACATTCTTTGGGTTCAAGTTGGGAAGCGATTGCCAGCCAGCTCGCTGTTTTGCCTACTGCTCAGCTAACGGTAGTGCATGTTACTGCTGTGGTGTTGAATGAAGCGGATTGGCATAGCGCTAATCACTAAGGGGGAATCCTCACAGATGTCATCCCAGAATGCAGTGCAACCACTAGATGGTGCCAAAGCTTTGAAGGCAGTGAAATGCTACTCGTGTGGATGTCTACGCCACGTGAAGAGGGAATGTAAACATCCCAAGGCCAAGGCAACAGAGCAGCGCAGCGAAAGCTCAATGCGTGGAAAAGGCAAAGGCAAAGGTCAGAAGTCCAGGACAACGCACCCTCTTTGGGTGGAGCCAGGTCCTTCATGGTTCTCATTGATTCATTGCCAATCTTCCAGAGAGTTATTGGGCAGAAGCGCTCGGCTGTTTTGTTTTCACTTATAATCGCAGATTATCATCACCGATTGGTTGTACCCCCTATGAAAAGATGTTTGGCAAGAAACCATACATCAAACACATGAGAATTTTTGGTTCTGACATGTGGGTTCACACACCACAAAGCTCCAAGTTAGGCAAACGTGGTTTGCATGGTATCTTTCTAGGATATCAGAAAGGTTCTTACTGAGTGATGATGACTGACACTAATACAGTTAGACTTACTAGAAGTGTTGAGTACAATGCCAAGTGGGGGGAGAATGTGGGAATTTTCCAATGCTATCCTGATGACAGTGAAGAGTCTGAGGATAAACAGCGGCAAAACCCCACACCCACTGATGAAGGTTCTGATTCTGAATCTGAATCAGATGATTCAGAGGATTTCAAGAGTGCTAAGGCCTCTCTGCGACCCTCTGAAGGCTCTGATCAAGAATTGGAGGAACCACTGTTCACTATAGGCCACTTTTCTCCTAAGAAAGAAGAGGAGAGCGTTGAAGACTTACGACTAAATCACAGGTCTGAAAGAGCCACAAAAGGTAAACCTCCAAAGAGATTTGCTGATGAATTTGCTAAAGCAGCTAAAGCTGTAACTGCTGTTAATAGCTGCAAGAAGGTATTTGAACCTTCAAACTTCCAGAAGATCCAGGCTTTGGACTCGAAGGATGCTGAGCCATGGTTAACTGCCATGAAGGCTGAGCTTGATTCCTTAGAGAGGAACAAAGCATGGGAGCTAGTTCCGACAGTTCCAGGGATGAAACTGCTTGACAGCAAATGGGTATTCAAAGCAAAGACAGATCAAAATGGCAAGATAGTCAGACACAAAGCCAGATTGGTAGCCCAAGGTTTTTCACAGGTACCAGGAGAAGACTATCATGAGACCTACTCACCCACCATGAGATATGAGAGCATTAGGCTTATGCTCAAACTTGCTGCAGAAGAGAATCTGCACGTTTCTCATCACAATGTGAATACAGCATTTTTGTACGGAACCTTACGTGAATCACTTTATATGCTTCCACCTGATGGCGTACAGGTAAAACAGGGATTTGTTTGTTCTCTGAAGAAGTCCCTATATGGTCTCAAGCAAAGTGCACGATGCTGGCACTCTAAACTCACTGAAGTGTTGTTTTCTCTAGGTTTTCAGCAAGGTAAAGCTGATCCATGTGGATTTTTCAAAGAGGAAGGGCAGAAGAAGCAGTATTGCTTCTTTTATGTTGATGATATTCTTTACTTTTGGAAGGATGTCAAAATGTACAATAGCGCCCTAGTCAACAATCCTACTGTTAAGGATTGGAAAGCTCTGAAACGAATAGCACACTATTTGAGAATTAACAATCAGAAGTCGGGTGGTCTTGAGATATTTGCTGATGCGAGTTTTGGAAGTGACACTACAGACAGGAAAAGTACGTCTGGAATTTGCTACATGTACAACCAAGGTCTTTTTGATTGGTCGTGCAAGAAGCAAACAACAGTTAGCTTAAGTTCTTGTGAAGCTGAACTGAATGCACTGTCTTATTCACTTGTGGATTGTGAATGGTTGTTACAATTGTGTAAAGACATGAGACTTCCTGTCAAATGTCCAATCCAGGTTTATCAGGACAACAAAGCATGTTTGGCCTTGCTGACTTCTAAAGGTTGTAAGCAAAGCACGAAGCACTTGCAATTGAAGCTGCAACATGCTAGAGAATGTGTTCAGAAAGGACTTGTAACGGTGTCTTACATGCCAGGAAATGAAATTCCTGCTGATTTATTGTCCAAGGTTGTTCCGAAGGATCAACACTGTACCTATGTACAGAAATTGGGTTTGTACTGAGATTCTACAGTGGTGCCCCGCAAGAGGAATGCCTCGCTAAACGAAAAACCCGCAAGACGAAAGGGTTTTCCGATTTTTAGCGGCTTCGCAAGATGAATTTCCCTATGGGCTTGCTTCGCAAGACGAAAGCCCATAGGGAAATCTCCGGGGACAGCGGGGAAGCGCAGTGCGCCTTCTCCTCTGTTCCCGGACCTGTCCTGAAGGCTTGCGGTGGGAGGTCCGGGAACAGAGGAGAAGGCGCGCAGCGCTTCTCCTCTGTTCCCGGGGCTTGCGGTGGGAGGAGGGTTTTTCCTCCCCACCGCCAACATTCAGAACAGCATTCTGAATGTTGGCGGTGGGGAGGAAAGCCCTCCTCCCACCGCAAGCCTTCAGGACAGGTCCGGGAACAGAGGGGAAGGCGCGCAGCGCTTCTCCTCTGTTCCCGGACCTGTCTTGAAGACTTGCGGTGGGAGGAAGGTTTTCCTCCCCACCGCCAACATTCAGAAGGCTGTTCTGAAGGCTGGCGGTGGGAAGAAAAGCCCTTCTCCTCCGCCAGCCTTCAGAAGAGTTCCCGCAGGGCTGCCTAGGCTGCGGATAGCAGCCTGCTGCCCCACGCGAGGGGCGCTCTGCTTCAGAGCGCCCCTCACGCCGGGCAGACATCCGCAGCTTGGGGAGCCCTGCAGGAGTTCCCTGCAGGGCTCTCCAAGCTGCGGATAGCAGCCTGCTGCCCCTATCCGCAGCTTGCGGATAGCAGCCTGCTACCCCTATCCGCAATTGGAGAGCCCTGCGGGGAAGTCCTGCAGGGCTCCCCAAGCTGCGAATGTCTGCCCTGCACGAGGGGCGCTCTGAAGCAGAGCGCCCCTCGCGTGGGGCAGCAGGCTGCTATCCGCAGCTTGGAGAGCCCTGCGGGGAACTCCTGCAGGGCTCCCCAAGCTGCAGATGTCTGCCCCGCGCGAGGGGCGCTCTGCTTAAGAGCGCCCCTCGTGTGGGGCAGCAGGCTGCTATCCACAGCTTGGAGAGCCCTGCGGGGAAGTCCTGCAGGGCTCCCCAAGCTGCGAATGTCTGCCCCGCGCTTCAGAGCACCCCTCGTGCCGGGCAGCAGGCTGCTATCCACAGCCTAGGCAGCCCTGCGGGAACTCTTCTGAAGGCTGGCGGATGGAGAAGGGCTTTTCTTCCCACCGCCAGCCTTCAGAAGGCTGTTCTGAAGGCTGGCGGTGGGGAGAAAAGTCCTTCTCCCCCCGCCAGCCTTCAGAAGAGGTCCGGGGACAGACTGTCCCCGGACCTGGTCTGAAGGCGGTCTCCATAGGAACGCATTAATTGATTTTCAATGCATTCCTATGGGAAACCGTGCTTCGCAAGACGAAAAACTCGCAAGAAGAAAAAACTTGCGGAACGAATAAATTTCGTCTTGCGAGGCACCACTGTACTGACACGCTGCCCAGTGGTGTTCACAGAAAGGGGGAGGATGTTAGTTTCTGTTCTTATCACTGAGCAGCTGCTTAGAGTCACAGGACTCTGTTTACTTTCCAGGGATTCCAGGCTATTGGAAGTCTCACGGGAGGGGAGACGGGATGTGATGTTAGTGGTTTCCTGTTTCCTTTGTTCTGTTTCTCTCTGCTTTCATAGAGAGAGGATGTCTTTTCTGACTGCGTAGCTTAGAAATAAAACTCTTTACAATGTAGCCCAAACCTCTCATCTCTTCCCTGTGCTGGGAACTCTGCTGAATGGATGGAAACGTGCCTTGGAGCCTCATCAAAGGCTCGAGGTCATTAGTTATTTGTCGGAGGCTATTCCGGAGACTAGGACGGAAAATAGAGCTTTATCAGCTTGGCCAAGTGGAGATTCCGACAAGGGCTCCCCCAAAAGTTTCTGTGAACTGCCGTTTGTTAAGGTGGTGAGACTTTTTAGGAGGCCCCCTATTCCCCTCACAAAGCTACCATTCCCAGAGTGGTTTAACAGTTCCCTCTACCTGGTGTACTCTGGGAATGGCAGCTCTGTGCGAAGAATGGGGGGGTCTCCTAACAAGTCTCACAACCTTTAATAAATTGCAGCTCCCAGGATGCTTGGGGGGAAGCCATGAGTGTTTAAAGTGGTATGGTACTGCTTTAAACATACAATGCAGATGGCGCCTCCCTTGAATGCTGCTTTCCATGCTCCTGAAGCTGTAACATTCTAGGGAACAAGAGATACTGGTTGCCTTTCCCAGTACATTCAGCTCAGAAAGCCAATCATGTGGACTGCTGGTGTAGGGATGATCGCGGAGTGGGGTCCGGAGGGAGCACACTTCCCCACCAGCAGGCAGCCACAGTCTGCCTGCACGCGTGACCCTGGGGTGCAGGGCACCCCCCCAGACAAGCCACAGCTGTCTGAACATCGTTTCCTCTGTCTAACCTTTTGCGGTCTCAGTAGTCTGCAGTGTCCTGTCTGTAAGCTTTGTCCCTGAGACCTCTTGTCTCCTTTGTACCACCCCACGATCTTGGGACCCGAAGATGTGTAAAGGTCACAGCCCAAAATGTATTTGCCTGGTTTGCATATTTGTCTCAATAAAAGGAGGCTCCACAGGGCTGGCCGGCAGCTTGCATGCAGCTCACCTGTGCGCAGCTCACCTGATGATCATGTGAGGAGAATCAGAACTTACAGGGTTAAACAGTTCTGTGTGACGTCTCACATTCTGAGGCGTGGTTATGTTCACATACAGGAATCTTTCTTTGTGTGTGAGTTTCCTTTCGTTTTTGGCTGAGAGACGAAAGGATGTCCGCTCTCTCACCGGGCTGATTTATGATGTTTTTCTTCTCATTAAAGGCTGTTGGAGATTAGCAAGAAGCCTGCTTTCAGTCTGATTTATTATCCACACACAAGGCAACACTTCCTGCCGCTGCAAAACTCTGCTAAGGACTCTGCTAAGAGAGCTAAGAGAGCTCAAGTTTTTCTATTGGCACGGGCGTCCATCGGCGCAGCAGAAGTGTGCCAGGCGCCATCTTATCTCACAGATCAACCCCTGTCTTGTGCCTTCACTTCATGCTGGTAGCTATGTGCAAGTCCAATATTTTTAAAATTATCATTACTAGGCTGAATTCAGCAATGCCACCTTGGTCTGTGTTGGCCACATGGATTGGCAAGGATCATCTTCAGCTGACTTTGTACATGTGTACAATTGGAAGGGCTGAGACAACAATCCTGGTTCTTCATTTACTTCCCAAATTTCACTTGCTGATTAATAACCAGTTTTACCTTCCCAAGGAAAGACCAAAGCAGCTAACAAAAGGAAACATCAGTTAAAAAATAATAATTTGTTGTTGTGCAAAAGCAAATATCAGGAATGTTGCCGTTGCAACTTTGCCTTACTGAGCTCAGAATATTACAGGGCAGTTTCATGGGCGAGGCAGAGCCTATCCTCCTCTTTTTCTTAGACCTGTCCTCCCTTTCTCTTTGTCTGATACTCCATCCTTCCATGGTTCAAGCTCTCTAATAGATGATCTATGATGCCAACGACTAATAATTATAAATTATCTTTATTAATATGGAATTAAGTGTTATAACCTGTACAATGCAATTGTAGTTAATACAAGGCAGTTTCCTATTTGGAATAATAATAATAATAATTTAATAATTTATTATTTATACCCCGCCCATCTGGCTGGGTTTCCCAGCCACTCTGGGCAGCTTCCAACAAAATATTAAAATACAATAGTCCTTCAGATATCAAAAGCTTCTCTAAACAGGGCTGCCTTCAGATGTCTCCTAAAAGTCTGGTAGTTGTTTTATCCTTTGACATCTGGTGGGAGGGTGTTCCACAGGGCAGGTGCCACTACCGAGAAGGCCCTCTGCCTGGTTCGCTGTAACTTTGCTTCTCGCAGGGAGGGAACCACCAGAAGGTCCTTGGTGCTGGAATAATAAAATAATAAAAAATAAAAATATAGTAAAATCCTTTTTACAGAAAGGTTCGGCCTTGCTGGCATCCTCCTAATATTGACAAGCAGAGGGAGGTTTGATGGCATTTTTTATATAATATCAATCTCACCATAGTAGTCCATTGGGACAGCAGACCTTTGTGCCCTGTGACACTTGGTGAGTGTAAAAGACAGTTTTTCTAGTAATATGTCCCATTCATAAATAATGCCAATACTATACACGCCTGTCCATCAAAAAATTATTCAACAGGACTAATTATATTAATGTGTCTATCCAATACCCATTCAACTGTATAATTTTATCGTGATTCTTTTTTAAAAAAATATTTTTTATTAACAGGCCAATCACATCACATTATCCAAATCACATTAATTCCAAATTATACAGCCAAATTTTAAATTTTGTTGGGGGTACCCATACATCAAGCTCCGAACGAGTCCAAACATCACTTATATTGCTGCTTTAATTAAACAATTCTATCCAGTTCAATCCAGATAGTCCTTTATTACTTTCTTCATCTTCTTGTTGCTATCTTATATCCCTTTCTTTGCGATCTCTGATGATCTACACAAGCAGATTAGAGACAGGCATCCTCTGTGTGGGTTTTGTACTCTCCAAAGCTCATATCGCTCAGGTACAGCCACTATTCCACACTTCCATAAAAAATTAGTCTTCGGTCTGTCCTTTAATTTTCTCAGGCTTGCCAAGTATATCAGGAGGGCTCTGTCAGGTTAAGATCACATTCCAACCATCCTTCTCATTCCAATGGTCCTGATTCTCCTCCCCCTGTCTTTCTTTCTCAGGCAAGCCTGTCTTAACGAGACACCATTTTAAACTGTGTCATAAAATTTTCCTCCGTTCTCATTGTTTACCAATCATCTCCTTAACTATAATCCACTCCACACAATTCTTGAATTCCTGCTTGTGGTTAGTAAAACACAACAATCTTATTTCTTTCTGGGGTGGAGGGTTCTTAATATCACATAGTGCAAAGAAAAGTTTTTTCCTCCACCCCCCCCCTTCATTCCAAACATACAGTCTCTTAATGGTGGTTCGTCAGATGATTTACTTATCCATCCATCACTCCTGGTCACAGAGATCCATTAGTCAGCAGTCTTATCTCCCGAGCGTTGCTTGATGTATGTGCTTTAGCTTCATTCCAATCATATGTTTCCAATTATGTTTCCAATTATAATTCCGAGCACGCGCTAATTGGAATCGACGTCAGGAAGAGCTGACCTCATCGAGGGCTCGTGCCAAGTGACCGGCACCCCCGTCTCTCAAATCTGGGGGTGCATTGTGGACACCGCTGGCAAGGCAGCCCCCCCATCTCCTTGGGGGGGGTAGGAAGACTGCATACTTCCCATAGCAGCCTCTTAATTACCTCGTATGGGTCAGAGAGATGTTATTGTCGGCCATCTTCCAATGCGCCACCTGGTGGCTCCCCAATTTTATCGTGATTCATTCTATACTGTGTACACAAACAGTACACAAACATGATCTATATTACAATACTTTTATTTGTTTTTTTATCTTATATTTTGGAAATGTGCATCCAGTTGTTGTTTTTCCTTTAAATTTTTTGGGGGGCCCCAAGAGAGTGGGGACCTAAGATATGGCTTACTGAGCTTATACGTAAATCCAGCACTGGCTGACGGCTGACGCAAATATTCATTTGTTCATTCAAACAGCCTCTGGGTCGCAGCGTCCGGCCACTGTAACTCCTCTTCCTTGGCTGGTTCTTTTTCAGGCAGGTAGGAGATGGCCTTGGCAGACCCCGGAGGCGGCGGTGCCCAACTCGGCTCAGCCTTCCCGGACATCATGGAGCTGAAAGTCAGCGGTCAAGTCTACCTAACTCGCCACAGCGCCCTGCTGAGCGTCCCTGACTCGTTGCTGGGAGAGATGTTCACCCCCAACAGCGCCCGGCCCTTGGCCCGCAACATTAAGAACCGCGTCTTCGTCAACCGAGACAGCTTCCTCTTCCGCTACATCCTTGACTACATGAGAGACCGGCGCCTCGTGCTGCCGGAAAACTTCCCAGAGAGGGGTCGGCTGCAACGTGAAGCTGAGTACTTCCAACTCCCGGAGCTGGCCCGGACATTGGTGCCCGAAACTGGCCGGCAGGACTCGGACAAGGAGGGCCAAAGCGACTCCAAGGATCTTTTCCCTGGGGCCAACCCCCCGGGAAGCTTGTCTGGCGGACAAAGCACACGGATACCCGGCTTCATCACCATCACCTACGGGGGCTTCTACACCCTGGGCCGCGACAGCCAGACGGGCGCCAAATTTCGCTATTTGGCGAGGATCACAGTCTGCGGCAAGACAGCGCTGGCCAGGAAGGTCTTCAGCGAGGCACTGAATGAGAGCCACTGTGACGTGGGGTGTATGACAATGTATCCGTTTTGCTGAGAGGAATTCCCTCAGATCGCCAAACTGAGACGCCGGCCGGGAATATAGGAGCAAAATGGCGGTCTGGATTCGAAAGACGGTTGCCACAGGACTCACACCCCAAACAAAGGGATGCTCCGTCTTTCATCAGCTCTCCCTTCCCCCTCTGGGGAAGCACCATGCACCCACCACAGACGCATATGTCTGTTGGGATATAGTTCCATTCCACCTTAAAAGGAACAGGCATGACTGTTGTATGTCACATGCCTGTTTACTTCCAGCACAGCATGGGGTGATGTCCTCTTTCAAAACTTCCCTCTTTCCCCCAGAATACACTTCATACAGCATTGCTGAGACATCATCACGACGTCACTAGCATGTCACAAATGGGGAGGCCACACAAGTTCAATATCGGATGCCTTTCCCAACACCTCTTATGTCCAAAGTCTGTTTCGGGGGCCTAATCCCCCGTTTCGGGGGTCAGACGTCCCCGGGGACAGTACCCAGGTTTACAAATCTGTCCCTGGACAAGATCCATCCCTGGATTTTGTTTCATGTCCCCAGATTTCTATGTTCAGTCTTCTAGATCTATGAGTAGGGAATCAATCTTGCATGATTGGTTCAATGGCACAAGACACATCATACAGGGACTTCCAGCGAGGCAACATGACACCATATCACTACAATATTCCATGTGATATTTTTTATACATGCCCCATTTTCTAATAAAGGTTTGATCAGGGCGGTGTCTCTGTTAACTTTGCCTATTATTATTATTATTATTGTATTATTATTTAAGATCATTGCTTTGTTCTAGCACATATCATGTTGTTGTTGTTTAGTCGTTTAGTCGTGTTCGACTCTTCGTGACCCCATGGACCAGAGCACGCCAAGCACTCCTGTCTTCCCCCGCCTCCCGCAGTTTGGTCAGGCTCATGTTTGTAGCTTCGAGAACACTGTCCAACCATCTTGTCCTCTGTCGTCCCCTTCTCCTTGTGCCCTCCATCTTTCCCAACATCAGGGTCTTTTCCAGGGAGTCTTCTCTTCTCATGAGGTGGCCAAAGTATTGGAGCCTCAACTTCATGATCTGTCCTTCCAGTGAGCACTCAGGGCTGATTTCCTTAAGAATGGATAGGTTTGATCTTCTTGCAGTCCATGGGACTCTCAAGAGTCTCCTCCAGCACCATAATTCAAAAGCATCAATTCTTCGGCGATCAGCACATATCATAGACAAGTATTATTATTATTATTATTATTATTATTATTATTATTATTATTATTATTATTATTAAAGATCATTGCTTTGTTCTAGCACATATCATAGACAAGTATTATTATTATTATTATTATTATTATTATTATTATTATTATTATTATTATTAATTTAATTTCCATACCGCCTGATACTCGAAGGTCTCAGGGCAGTTCACATAAAATACCAAATACATAAAATCAAAATGAAACCAACAACCCAATAAAAAAAAACAACAACCCAGAAGAGCCAACATTTTTAAAAAGGTTATAGGATGCTAAGAAACTGTGTGGTGGGCTTGACACAGCTTTCATAGATTTTATTTAAATAATAATAATAATATTTATTCAGTTTTCCATTTTCTCCTGGGGATTCTGGGCCCAGACATACCCGAAAAATGCAAAAAGGAATATTCTTCTATGAGACAGAAGCAGCAAGAATATTGATCGCAACGAATTGGAAGGGAGATAAAATCCCAACAAAATGAGAGTGGCAAAGTAAGTCATTGGAGTTTGCAAAAATGACAGAAAAACTGAGACGTAATACTGAGATGTATTCAAAAATGGGACATGTACAGAAAATAACTAGAGGATTATTGCAGTAAGATGACATCAGCGACAGCATTTGAACGACTCCTGCGTTTGGATGTGCAAATATAAGAGAATATAACATTGGTGAAGATTATTAAAAAGAAAATAAAGATATTGTTTTGTTGTTGTCTATTTTTTATGATGGATAACTTTGATTTTGTGCCGTGTGGTTTTTTTTAAGTTTGATAAAGGAATCTAAAAAAAGAAAAAGAAAGAAAATAGAGATGAGTAGTATATCAGATCAGGAAATACATGGTGGCGTGGCAGGAGGTCGTAGGAATTTTAACAAAAACCTATTGAGAAAATATTGATATTCTTTGGTATTTTTGTTTGGGGTTTTCATACACGTGTTTGTTATGCTTTTCTTTAATTTCCCTAGAGGGGCTGGGGAAACCCAGCCTGATGGGCGGGGTAGAAATAATAAATTTTGTTGTTGTTATTGTTGTTACTGGAAGCCGCCCAGAGTGGATGGGGGAACCCAGCCAGATGGGCGGGGTAGAAATAAATTGTTGTTGTTGTTGTTGTTGTTGTTGTTGTTTTCAATAAACCATTTAATACAAAAAAAGAAGATACCACGGTATTTCGAAACAGCAACAGCGGAATTCCTAAAATCGCTATCCAGCCTTTATTTAAATAATAGGAGCCAGCTGGAACTGAAATGGGAGATTGCTATATTATGAGATTGATCTCCTTCTCTAAAGCTGCCATTTGCTGATTAATTTCTCTCCCTTTCTTCCTTCCTCCAGGTCCTCCAGTTTCTGGTCAGGATGCCCAAAAGTCATCAGGAGAGCATCCCCATTCCCCCCCCCCTTTTTTTAAAAAGATATTTATTGAAGTTTTACAAAAACATAAATTTACAAAATGTAAAAAGGTCATATAAAAAGAAAGAAATACAAAAAAACATAGAAAAATACATGAAAAAGAAAAAAGAAGAATAAAAATACAAAACACAGAAGACAAATAGCTAAAAAAGAATTTAAAAAAAAATCCATTTTTTGTAACTTTAAACTCATTATCTTATTTCCTTGGCCTCCTCACACCTCCCCTTTTTGTATTCCCATTTAAGTAATCAAATCAGCAAATCCTTACCCTCTTTCGTTTATCTTAACTCTGTATCTTAACATATTATAACTCTATATTTTCATCCCTTATCAATTCAATTTTGCATATTCTTATTAACCTTGTTGCTAATGCCACTTATTTTCAATCCAACATCATTTTAACATTCATTAATTTTACAATATTTCTGAAGATAGTCTTTAAATTTCTTCCAGTCTTCTTCCACCAACTCTTCTCCCAGGTCTCGGATTCTGCCAGTCATTTCCGCCAATTCCATATAATCCGTCACCTTCATCTGCCACTCTTCCAGGGTGGGTAGCTCTTGTGACTTCCAATACTTTGCAATAAGTATTCTTGCTGCTGTTGTTGCATACATAAAGAAAGTTCTATCCTTCTTTGGCACCATTTGGCCGACTATGCCCAGAAGAAAGGCCTCTGGTTTCTTCAAGAAGGTATATTTAAATACCTTTTTCATTTCATTACATACCATCTCCCAGAAAGCCTTAATCCTTGGGCACGTCCACCAAAGGTGAAAGAATGTACCTTCATTTTCTTTACATTTCCAACATTTATTATCGGGCAAATGATAGATTTTTGCAAGCTTGACTGGTGTCATGTACCACCTGTATATCATTTTCATAATATTCTCTCTTAAGGCATTACATGCCGTAAATTTCATACTGGTGGTCCACAACTGTTCCCAGTCCGCAAACATAATGTTATGACCAATATCTTGTGCCCATTTAATCATAGCAGATTTAACCGTTTCATCCTGCGTATTCCATTTCAACAGCAAGTTATACATTCTTGAAAGTATCTTAGTTTTGGGATCTAACAATTCTGTTTCCAATTTTGATTTTTCCACCTGGAAGCCAATTTTTTTGTCCAAATTATAGGGCTCTCTTATTTGATAATAATGAAGCCAGTCTCACACTTTATCTTTTAATTTCTCAAAACTCTGCAATTTCAATTTATCTCCTTCTTGTTCCAGTATTTCCCAATATTTCGGCCATTTGGCCTCCATATTGAGCTTTTTCTAAGCCTTCGCTTCCATTGGTGACAACCACCTTGGGGTTTTATTTTCCAGTAAGTCTTTGTATCTTATCCAGACATTGAACAATGCTTTCCTGACAATATGGTTTTTAAATGCTTTATGTGCTTTAACCTTGTCGTACCACAGATATGCATGCCACCCAAAAACATTGTTAAAACCTTCTAGGTCCAAAATGTCCATGTTCTCAAGAAGCAGCCAGTCTTTCAACCAGCAGAATGCTGCTGATTCATAGTAAAGTTTAAGGTCTGGCAGGGCAAATCCGCCTCTTTCCTTTGCATCAGTTAATATTTTGAATTTTATTCTGGGCTTCTTGCCCTGCCAGACAAATCTAGAAATATCTCTCTGCCACTTCTTGAAACAGTCCATCTTGTCCAAAATTTGCAATGACTGAAATAAAAATAACATTTTTGGCAATACATTCATCTTTATAGCTGCAATTCGACCCAACAAGGAAAGCTTCAAATTTGACCATATTTCTAAGTCTTTTTTCACTTCTGTCCAGCATTTAGGAGAGCATCCCCATTTCCCAGGTAAGAGAGCTCCACTGGAGATCAGCAGCTTCCCAAAGAGGCCAACATACAAAGACAGACAGACAGTCTCTCTCTCTCTCTCTCTCTCTCTCTCTCTCTCTCTCTCTCTCTTCTCTTTTTCACCAGCTTCCCAAAGAGGCCAACATATAAAGACTATCTCTCCCTCCCCCCCCCTTTCTCTGTCTTAGAACCCTCAGACTTCCCTCTGAAATAAAAAAAAATTAAGGTCATATATATATATATATATATATATATATATATATATATATATATATATAATGTTCATAATTGTACCAATATAGCACGTATATAGATATGGGGACCACATGTCTGGAGCAGCACAGGAAGACCGCCCAGAAACCATTTTGACTCCCAAACTGACCAAATGTTTTCTCTGCAAGGAGGGATTGGGTGAGGGAACCTTCCCATTGTCTCAGGAATTTAGTAATCACCATCTCAAATGAATGGCCAGACAACCAGGAAAGGCAATCAGATAAGGCATTATCAGATAACCTGGCAGACAGGAAAAACAACAACATTCAAATTTCTGTTGTAGGCCACCTTTTCTGTGATGTAGGTATGATGTTTGTGGGGGGGTGGTCTTGGGCTACACCCCTTCTGTGATGTATGTATGATGTATGGAGCTCATCTTTTGTCTTTGTTAGGAGCTCATCCTACACTCGAGTAGGACCCTGGCAGAGACACATGCCTGACTGGCATGTTCTCTCCCTCCTGGTTGATCGTTTGGGAGCTTCAAAAGCTTTCTTCAGCCCGAACATCACAGCAACCGATGCCAACAGACACCGGCACACTTAGGGATCCGCAGAGTTTGCACATCATGCGTAACAAGACCTCAGCAACTCAGCATTTTAGCTAATCTACTTTATTTACATATAAACACACACGGAGCACTGCAACATGGCTCCCTCTCTCTCTAGCATTAGACAGCAAAGAGAAAAAGGACAAAGGACAATAGTCCCACTTCACAGATCACAGTAACACAAACATCCTGTCACCGTCACTTCCCACTCTGTGGAGTCAAAACATATACCGTCATGTGATAGACAAAAATCCCATTACTGCAAACATGGAACAGGAATTCTAACAATCTTGAGCTCCAGGGCAGGAAATTTAAAATATCTATATAAGGACAGGCACACCTTTGTTCTGGGTCCTCCTCCATCCTCCTGCGTGTGAGGGGAGCACCCTGTTGCAACAGCTTTAATAAAGATCAGGCTTACTTGCTGCTTTGCTTCTCAATATTCTCTGGTTGGCCTCTGTTATTTTCTCCTACCGATAGGGAACCCACTTAAGGACTCTATACAGGCTCTTGGATACCGCATAAGGGAAGAAGGGCAGATTTTGTTTACAACACCTCCTTCCTTCCATGGGTTCTTACCATATCCCACAATTAACTGCATCGCACATAAAAATAGAATAAAATTTGTACTCTAATCTGAAGCAGGCGTTCAGGGCAATCTCCCTCCCCCACTTAGGTTCATCTGACCATTCCTCACTCTTTTTATGTCCGAAGTACATCCCCCTTAGAAGAAGAATTCAGCCAGCTATAAAAACAGTTAGAATCTGGCCAGAGGGGGCTCTTAGTCAGCTCCAGGACTGTTTTGAAAGTATTGATTGGAGTGTGTTTGAACATCAAGATCTGCACAGATACACAGATGCTGTACCTCACTATATTAAAGTGTGCACCGACAATGTAACGACAGACGGGAGCATTAGAGTTTATGGGAACAGCAGACCCTGGATGACTGCTGAAGTTAGGTCACTCTTGAAAGCCCGGGATACTGCCTTCAAGGCGTTGTCGTTAGTGGTAGCGTCGTTAGTCCCAAGATGGCGTCGTCGTTAGTGGTAGCGTCAACTTGAGCTCCGCATCAGTTGATGCTGTTTTTATTATTTTTATCAGTTTTTTATTAGCTTTTATCAGCCTCAGTATTTTATCTTTGTCATTTGGCAGCTATTATATTTACAAAGCTTGAGTCAAGGGCTTGAGTTAAAAGTCTTAGAGAAAGTCTGGAAAGTCCCAGAGAAAGCCTTAATTAGCTCCAGCTCAACTAAACCAACCAACTACCTATCAGCAGGAGTGGAGATTAGACGCCCTATCGTGGGAAGACGCCGAGCTTCCTGATTTACAGCAGAAATTAGTAGCGGCTCTATCTCTGGGGAAATGCCTAGGAAAAAGAAACAACAGGCCTCATCTCCACAAGTGAGCCCACAGCAGAAGAGCAAGCAGAGTAAAATGGACGATTTTGTAAGAGCACAGAACTCAGAACCTACTACATCAAATAGAACTCATTCCCAGGTAGGTGGGGATGCTTTAATGGGTGGAGATCACCCAGGGGAGAATGCTGAGATGAGCGCTCATGAACTATCCCATGAACTACCATCTGAGGGGGCACCTCTCTATGCAGAAATACTCGCGGACCACTGTCTGCTGACTGCAAGAACAGTGGAAGAAATTAACATCAAATTAGAAAAGGTAACCTCTCTCCTGACGGAGTTGGTGCTCCTGGCAGCCAAAAATAGCTCACTCAGTATTAAAGAGACCGACCATAGCATTGCCCTCCCTCTAGACCATCGTGTACAGGGGTGTAACCGGTCTGGACTTGATAACCAAGAGACTACAAATACTAAAAACAACAAAAGCGAAAGTAGGGACCTGATCCTACAAAGTACTCAAGTAGCTCTTGATATATATCATTTTAATGGTATGCTGCCTTACTGGAAATCAATCGACAGTGTGAAGAGAAACTTTAAGCTTTTACTAAATATCCATTGCAACACTCTGATCGCGATAAACTTGCTTTGCACGGACCCCCAGCACACTAGACTCATGCTGACATTTTCTGACTCAGCTACCCCTAAAATGCTACTGAAATATAGGGCCCTTTTACAGGACTATAATATTGATTTGAGGCATGTTTTTAAAGACACAGAACGAAAACAACTACTGCCAAACTTGTCGTATAGCCAGACCGACCCCAAGCAATCAATGCCCTCTCTGCCGAAGGGCTTTCGCCATAGGGCCATGATTCATTCGGAAGGGCCGTCAAAGATGAATATGTGTGGTGAACCCAGCCGTAACAGTCCCTTGGAGAGGAAAACGTCAGAGCAAAAAGGCCAAACACACAAAGAACGCCAGCCCAATCTAGATAATTCAAAGATAGGACACTCTATTACGCCTTTGGCAGATCCAGAATTTCACCACTCTCTACCCCAGCTGGAATCTGATCAGCCAATGCCAAGTGACGCCCCTCCCAAGGGAAATGGGACACATAGAAAGCCAGAGACAGATTTAATTGTCTTTGACGAAGATCCCCTGATGGTCCCAGCAATTCAGATAACACAGGCGATGCCGGGAAATCGGGAAAATGCTGCAACTCAACCCCGAGAACAACAACACCGTGCATATCCTAAGAATGGTTGCATCATTACCGAACCAGTGGGAGAGCTGATAACAATTTCCCCACCACAATGAAGCCAAGCCAGTTATGGAACGAGCAGCCTTAACATTATCTCATGGAAGATAGCGGGTTGGGCCAACAAACTAGGGGACTGTTAGGATATTTCCGTTCCACCTTAAACAGGGAGCAGGCTGTTGTTTGAGTCACAGTCTGCGTACTTCCGGCTCACAGGAAGTTTCTGTTTTTGTATATAGCTTTTGTCTCTCTCTCTGTGCCTGGACACGCAGACAGGCAGTCATGTTTTTTCTTTGTTCTGACCATCGCTGAATAAAGTTGTAAATAATGCTCTCCTGAGTGCATCTTTCATTGTGCGAACTCTGCAAAGGGCGTGCACCAGTCCTTGGAATGTGGACAGATGTTTCTGAGGCTTGTGTCGCTAATTGACTGATACTGCGTTTCTACGGGAGGTTGATGGATCGTCCGGAGACGGCGTGGGGGCATGATGGCCTTTGTCTCCCTGGCAGTATCCCAACAAGGACGAGCCATTTCGTGAATATATAACAGGTTTTGACATAATAACGCTGCAGGAAACTTGGGCAACTGACAACATAGTTCTCGACGGTTACGATGCCTATGAAATCAAGGCCTCTAAACCGCTCGGAAGGGGACGACCGAGGGGGGGCCTAGTAACTCTGGTTTCCACTCAATTGGCGTCACAAGTTACTGAGTCCTCAGTTTTCGAGCAGCTGGCACTGGGGATCACTTTGCATCTGGAATCCAAGAGTATCATTCTTGTTTCAGCTTATATCCCACCACATACAGTGCAAACACAGATAGAGAGCACGTGGCGTAAATTCCATAGTTTCCTTTATTCCCTACAAATTAGGTACCCTGGACCGCCATTTTACCTAATGGGAGATATGAATGCCAGAATAGGCTCAAATGATGATAGCCTGGAAATAAAATTCCCAATATTAAGAGATCTAAAGGAAAATAGCGCCCTCTTTCTAAACCCACCCCCTCGTAGACATTCGAAAGATTGTCAAATCAACTATGCTGGCTTCTGTCTGGCTTTTTTACAAATAAGTCTTGACCTCATCATTGCTAATGGGGCATTCCCTGGGGACAGACAAGGCAAGTACACATTCATAAATACAAATGGAGCCAGCACAGTAGACTACTGTCTCACTAACAGAGAGGCCTTTGAATCAATTAAAAAATTCAACATAGATAATAGGACTGAAAGCGACCACCTACCTCTAATCATCTCCGCTACTGGCCAAAACTCAACTCAGCGCTCTTACATAGAACATGAGGATCTAGATTTATCAATAGATTCCTCCCTGACGGCTTATGAAAATCTTATTGAGTCCTTGCAGGATGTGGTCTCTGTAACATAAACTCAGCCAGCAAGCCACGCACTGCTAAAGGGTTTGACCAAGAGTGCAGCCCAAAGAAGGAAGCCTTAAGGAACGCTTATTTGGCCTATAGAAACGCTGGATTAAACTACTTACCTCCATCTTATTTCAAAATCAAAAAAGAGTATAAAGCCCTTTTGGCCTAAAAAAAAGGCAGTCCGAACAAAATTCCTGGTCCCTGCTATTGAATGCCTCACTAAACAATGAAACTAAACTCTTGGCAACTGGTCTCCGACTCAATGAAAAATAGTTCTTCAGCCCCCAGCTGTGTCATTCCAGCTCAGGTTTGGGAGAACCACTTCAGAAATATATTTATGGAAACTCCAAACCTCCCTTCCAGCTTACAGGAGGATGACAGGGCAGAATTGTCACTGCTCCCTAATTGGAGGCCGGTTACTGTGGAGGAAGTCCATACATTAATTGGGAATCTGAAGAGCGGAAAGGCTCCGGGGAAAGACTTTATCCCAGCGGAACCGCTTCTGGGAGCACTCTTTACGGTAGTAAATAACTCGGGTAAGGTACCATATAGCTGGAAACATGCTATAGTAGTTCCAATCTTTAAGAGAGGCCACCCAAATGTACCTTCCAATTATAGGCCAATTAGCCTGCTCTCAATAATTGGGAAGCTGTATGCCCATTTCCTCAGTAGCAAACTGACAACTTTTCCTATCTGAAGCCCAGGCAGCTTTTCGTGAGAACCATTCAACAACAGACCACTGTCTAATGCTGTCCTTCCTAGCCGAGAAGTATACCAGGCCTCTACAGGGTAAACTCTTCATGGCCTTCATGGATCTGAAATCAGCGTTTGACTCCATCCCCAGATCCCAGCTATGGTCCAAATTAAGTCTGATTTTGCAGGACAAACGACTTCTCTTTCTCATAAAAGCCCTGTACAATGGAACCAAACTGCAGGTCCGATGCGGTTGACAGGGACAGCTATCGAACAGCATCGAGATGACTAGGGGGGTGAGACAGGGTTGTATTTTGGCCCCCACATTGTTTTGTCTATTCTTAAATGACCTAGAAGAGAACTTAATGGACCCAGATGGACACATTCCAAAAATAGGAATGAGAAGGACCCCCTTGTTGTTATATGCTGATGACGCGGCCATCATCTCACATTCCAGACCGGGTTTGAATTATCTGTTGAGGAAATTTTCTGATTACTGTTCTGGAAAGGGTTTATCCATTAATTATGAAAAATCTAAAATTTTAGTCTTCGAAAGAAGATTCTCCTGGTCTAAATGGGTGCTGGATGGCCATAACCTTGAACAGATAAAATACTTCAGTTATCTAGGGCTCACATTCCATCATACAGGATCTTGGAAGCACCATTGGCAAACCTCCCTTCAAAAGGCGGAGATTACAAAGCTAGCCATACTCAGATTCTTCTTCACAAAGGGTGGCAAATATGTTCCAGCAGCTTTAAGGGTTTTCAACGCAAAGCCCGTTTCCCAACTCCTGTATGCAGCAAATGTCTGGCATAATAGGGACCTGCCAAAGCTAGATGGCTTTCAGGCAAAATTTCTACGATCTCTGCTGCAGGTACCTAACTGCGTCCCCAACTCCGTACTTCTGTTAGAAGCTGGTGAATGCCCAATTTCAACTAAAGCGTGGTGGGCTGCCCTAAAACATTGGCTCAGGATTTCAGGGTTTAATCTAGGGAAGGGTTTGTACCAACACCTGACCAATGAGGAATTTGTCAGCAAATGGCAGAAAACCATGGCTAAAAAAGCCACCTCTATTGGTCTGTCTCCCCCCCAACTGTATTACCTGGGTTATGAATGTGCCCAAAAGATTTTAAAGCAAAGATGATGGGATAATGCACACAGTGACTTGCGATCTCGATCACACGCAGTCTGTAGTCCGCTGGCAGTAGGAGTTCAATATGGGTATGTCTTTAAGTTAACATCTTACATTAAAAACCTGACAGGCGAATTAGGAAAATGGTCAGAATCATCAAATTTTCCAACGACCCCCAAACTCGTGCAAAGCTCATAGATATTAAAAGGACATACAGAAACATGATTCATTGCAAGAAACAGCAGCACATCCTAGAGGCTTGGTCCACTCTTCGTTCGGCTGTAGAGAGGCATGACTCCCGCTCCTTTTGGCGCTTAGTTAGACCTTCGGCACCACTCAATTCAGCTACCCAGATTTCCGCTGATGAATGGATTGCCTATTATTCAACCAGTTTCGCTTCTCCAAATCATCTCACAGATCTCCTTTACCCCCCGTCGGACTTCTGTTCCTGTTCTCTTAGTCCCACTTCTTCAATAAACTTTACCTCAACTCGCATCTTCAACATCATAATGTCCATGCGAAGGAATAAGGCCCCCGGCCCAGACATGGTCCCGTTGGACCTTTTCCTGACTGATCCTATTTGGTGGAGCGAACAGCTGACTCCTGTATTCACCGCTATCTCCTCCGCCCTAGACATCCCCGACTCCTGTAGAGAAGCTATAATAGTTCCGATCTTCAAAGGCGGCCAGCCAAACATCCCTAGGAACTATCGCCCCATTAGTTTATTATCTATTCCGGGGAAAATATTTGCCGCTGTTTTACTGGAAGAACTTCTTTCATGGGTCCAGGAGAGGAACATTCTACCGTTAGAACAGATTGGCTTCCGAAAGTCAGCATCAACCATGGACCACTGTCTAACTCTTTATCACCTTGCCAGTAAATACACTGCACCAAGGCAAGGCCACCTATTTGCCGCTTTCATGGAACTGGAGGCCGCCTTTGATCCCATCCCTAGGCAGAGATTATGGTCCAAACTTGCTCATTTGGGAATTGATCCGCACCTCCTCTCCCTAATTATTTCCCTTTATTCAAACACCACAGCTTGCGTCCGAAGTGGTCCCAACGGTTCCCTTACCTCCCCATTCCCAACGGCCAAGGGCGTCCGACAAGGTTGTCTCTTGGCCCCTTTACTGTTTAATCTCTATCTTCATGATGCAATTTCCCCTTTGAAGCTAGCAACTAAGTATCCTCCTCACTTAGCAGGCCACCCCGTTGCTTCCCTTTTCTATGCAGATGATGCCGTCATCTTATCCAGAACAGCTGCGGACCTAGCAAATGCAGTTAATGCATTTATCGCCTATTGTAAGGCGGAAGCTCTTAATATTAATTATAAAAAATCGAAAGTCCTTCACTTCACTCGTTCCCGCAAACTCAAGCTGGAGCCGCTTAAGATTACAGGTGGCTACTTAGAAAAGGTAAAAGCCTTTAAATATCTAGGCTTAATATTCACTTATAATCTCTCCTGGACCACCCATCTACAATCTGCCTTTTTCGCCGCAACCACAACCTCCAATGCCATTGTCCGATTTTACCACCAGAAGGGCGGCAAACACCTTCCAGCAGCAATTCAAATATTTAATGCCAAAGTTGTTCCTAAACTATTATATGGCTGTGAAGTATGGACTACAGCAATATCAGGTAACTTGGATCGCCCACTTTCTTATGTTTCTGAGATCTCTTTCCGGTGTTCCGAGATGCGTCTCAGGTGCAGCCCTACGACTTGAGTTCGCCCAGCCCTCAATTGTAAAACGAGCATGGTGTCGAGCCATCTCCTATAGCTCCCACCTACTAGCATCGGATGCTCGAATTAGAGGTGGTTTTTCCAATCTGATTCTAAGAGATATTCATAATTCCCCTTGGAAAACTACAATTAACCTCAAACTCCATTCTCTTTTTAATCTGAATTGCAAAACTGTTCTTAAATTAGAGTGTATCAGTCCGGCGGCCCTACCTTCAATTAAAAAGAAGCTACAGCAACTTGACTTCTCTAACACAGCTGCCGATGCAAGAGGGCCGTGTTCAGGCCTAGCCCTAGCTATTCCTCCCCCTGAAGGAATCCCTCTATACTGCTTCACAATTTCTTCGGAGGCTAAGCGAAGGGCCTTTACTTGTGCCCGTCTCAACTGTTTTCCTACAGCAGTTCTGTCGGGTCGTTATTCCAGAGTCCCCATCGCAAACAGAACATGCACCTGTAATGACACGGCTCTGGAGACTATGGAACACGTAATGCTCTTTTGTCCTAACTGGTCAGATGAAAGATCTCGGTTTTTAACTCCTCTCATGAACAAGCTTCATCTCCCAATCCAGCCCTGGATAGTGTCCCTTTTTCTGCAGGATTCTGATTGTTGGATTACCGAGATGACAGCTAACTTCCTGCTCAGTGTGATGAAGAGGAAAGCGGCACTAACTTCTTTTTTAACACCACAGCTGCAGTCGAGACGCTGCACAATCGAACGAAGTTCCAAGTAGCTTTATTGTACAAGGACAATGGAGCTAGGACAAATCTGAGGAGCTGAAGGACCCCTTTAACGATCCTCCTCCAGCCTCAGCAGTTTTTTGTCTTTTTGTTTCTGTACTATTCGGTCACTCGATGTTTTAAATCTTCTGTTGCTTCTGTTATCTCTTTTTTTTCCTTTTTTTTTCTCCCTTTAAGTATTTGCCTAGGACGATATTTACCTTTACCTTCCCACCCCCATTTTATGTTGTTATTTCTATGTATATCATGCTATGGCCACACGGCTAATGCAATAAAATCTAAGATAAAAAACCTGACAGTACCAAATTACCTGAACAAGTGCAGCTTTCGTCTGCTGATAAAATAAACAGACAGCCCTTGACTGATATAGCTTTGTTAATTATTGGAATGCCTGCCGGAAGGAGAAAATGAGGTGCAAAGAGCCAGAAGAGCATAATTGGGACTCATAATTCCTCTAAAACAAAGAATCGACAGAGAGCCAATTCCATCTTCCTTGGCTCAGAAACAGAGCGGGTTGAGGAAGCTGAGAAAACGGAGCAAATATTTCCCCCCCCCCATATCATTTTTATTAATTTTCCAACACAATTATACATTTTTCTCCATATTTTAACAAATTAAACTTTTTGACTTCCTCCCGCTTCTCTGGTAATCATCCATATTTACTCTTCAATTACGCATTCCCTTCATTGTATTGCCATTTGTCTTCTCTCCCCTTTCTATTTCTTATTGACAATACATCTCATACTTTTACAGTGCTTCTTGAAACCCCACTAGCCTTGTTTGCACATCACATACATTTTTCAGATAATCTACAAACTTTCCCCAATCTTCGATGAACTTTTGGTTTCGAACATATCTTATTTTCCCAGTCAGTCTATCCAGTTCCGCATAGTCCGTTAATTTCGATCTCCATTCTTGTATCGTTGGTACTTCCTCTTGTTTCCATTTCTGGGCCAATAAAATTCTTGCGGCTGTAACTGCATACTGGAAAAGTTTACAGTCTTTTCTTCTTATTTCATTTCCTGTAATCCCTAAGAGAAAAGCTTCTGGTTTCTTAACAAATGTGTATTTTAACATCTTTTTCAATTCATTATATATCACTTCCCAAAAGCTCCTCACTTTCTTACATTCCCACCACATATGGTTAAACATTCCCTCTTTTTCTTTACATTTCCAACACTTATTACATGTTTTATACATTTTTGCAAGTTTTACCGGTGTAATGTACCATCTATAAAACATTTTCATAACATTTTCTTTCAACGCCGTGCATGCAGTAAATTTTAAATTTTCTTTCCACAGTTTTCCCCAATCCTCAAATTGAATGTTATAACCAAAGTCTTTGGCCCAGTGTATCATTACCGATTTAACCTCTTCGTCTTTCGTGTACCATTCCAACAATATCTTATACATTTTTGACAAAGTTTTATATTCATTATTTATTATATCTATTTGGAACTTAGAGTCTTTTTCTACATAACCACTTTCCTTTATATCTTTTTTAAACATTTCGTTTACCTGGAAATAATGCAGCCAATCATACACATAATCTTTAACTTGTTCATATGGTTTTAATTTCCATTTTCCTCCTTCTTTAATCACCATTTCCCCATATGTAGCCCATTTACCTGTCATATTAATTTTCTTTACACACATAACCTCCAACGGGGATAACCAATGTGGAACTCTCGGTTCCAAAAGACTCTTATACCTGTCCCATACTTCTATTAGCAAACTCCTGAAAATGTGGTTTGCAAAACCTTTATGTACTTTCTTCTTATCACACCATAGGTAAGCGTGCCAACCAAATCTGTTGTCAAAACCTTCAAGGTCTAGCAATTCCATATTTTCTAGTTTAATCCATTCCTTTAACCAACATAAACATGCTGCTTCGTAGTATAATTTCATATCTGGCAGGGCGAAGGCTCCTCTTTCTTTTACATCTGTTAATAGTTTAAATTTTATTCTTGGCTTCTTGCCCTGCCATATATACCTTGAAATCACTCTTTGCCAGTCCTTAAAGATCCCTATCCCCTTAATAATGGGGATAGTCTGGAATAAAAATAACATCTTTGGAAGCACGCTCATCTTTATCGTAGAAATTCTGCCCCAAAAAGACAGTTTTATTCTGCCCCACACCTCCAGGTCGTTCCTTATTCCCTTCCAAACCTGTACATAATTGTTCTGGAACAGGTCAATATTTTTAGGAGTTAACCAAATTCCCAAGTATTTTACTTTCTTCACCACCTCTATCTCTGTCTGTTGTTGCATTATTTCTATCGTATTATGCTCCATATTTTTAGCCATTATTTTAGTCTTTTTCTTATTCAATCTAAAACCGGCTACATTTCCAAATTGTTCAATCTCCTTCAATACTTCTTTAACACTTTCCATTGGTTCTTCCATCGTTATAACCAGATCATCGGCAAAGGCTTTGACTTTATATTCATTCTGACCTACTGTCACCCCCTTAATTGAACTATTTTGTCTAATCACATTTAAAAAGACCTCAAGGACCGTTATAAATAACAATGGCGAGAGCGGACAACCCTGTCTTGTTCCTTTAGATATCTTTATATCTTCCGTAACTACATTATTAACTATCAGCTTAGCTCTCTGCTCTGTATATATTGCCTTGATTCCATTGAAAAACTCTTTCCCCACTTCCATATATTCTAGATTTTTCAGCATAAAATCCCATACTACATTATCAAATGCCTTTTCAGCATCCACAAACATTAATATCGCTTGTTTCTCATTCCTGGCAGTCAGAAATTCCAAAATATTAATTATATTCCTTACGTTATCTTTCATTTGTCTGCCTGGCAGAAACCCTGCTTGGTCTTTGTGGATAGTTCTTATCAATATTTTTTTCATTCTCTTCGCTAAAATCCCCGCAAATATTTTATAGTCCGTATTCAACAGTGAAATAGGTCTGTAGTTTTTAACTTGAGATAAATCCGCATCTTGTTTTGGAATCGAAGTAATAAATGCTTCTTTCCACGTTTCTGGGATCTCTCTTGCTTTTAGAATATTATTCATAACTTCTTTCAATGGTATCATCAAGACATTTCTCATTTCTTTATAATATCCTGATGTAAATCCATCTGGTCCGGGGGCCTTTCCCCTCTTCAGTTCTTTTATAACCTCTTTGATCTCTTCAACTTCTATTGGGGTGTTCAGCTGGTCTTTTTGTTCTGTCGGGATCTTCTGCACCTTTTTATCTTTTAGAAATCTTTCTATTTTCTTCATATTATTCCTTTCCTTATTTCTATATAATTGCCTATAAAAGTCCAAGAATCCTTTCCTAATTTCTTTCGGGTTAACTGTCTCTTCACCGTTCATAATAATTTTGTTAATTGTATTCTGTTCTTTTCTCTTTTGAATTTGCCACACAAGCCATTTACCTGATTTGTTAGAGAACTCAAAGTTTTTCTGTCGTAACCTTTTAACATTCCATTCCACTTCTTTATTTATTATTGTCAGGGAATCAGGAGCAGGAGCACTGGGGAGAGAGGAATTGGAGAGCGAAGGGGAAGAATCCGAGGGAAGCGTAGGGGACTATGACAGTGGCCCGAGAGATTCCATGAGCTTCTCCAGCGAATCAGAAGATTCCCAGAAGGGGGCTCCGATGGTCAGGGCAAGGGGGGTCCCAGGGGGGACGCACCAGAAACAAGGAGCCAGAGGGGAACCCCAAAGCAGCAGTGGAGGATCGGGACCAGTTTCCCCACCAGAGCGTAGTGGGGGGGAAGAGTCACATGTGTCAGGGCCAGCGTCTCCTCCGGAGGGGAGGGAGAGTAAGTCAGGGCTGACCACGCCTCCATCGGAGAGTGGGGGAATGGAGGGGAGGTCAGTTGCAGCTAGCCCACCCGAAGGGGGAAGCAGTGACAGCAGCAGTGAAACGGTTAGGAGGAAAACTGCTGGCTGGGCGCGCGCGCCAAGTTCAAATGTACAGGCGCGCGGGACAGCAGGAGACCCGGATGGGGAACCAGCTCCTAAAGCCCGCCGGAGGGAGGGAGAAGGCTCAGGGGAATCAGCGTCAGAAGAGGCTAGGAAGGGCGAGACCCCGGCGGGCAGGCGGACCCAGAGGAGGAAGGAGCAGCGGAAAAGGTGGAGCAAGGCGAGGGTCTTAAATTGGTGTACAGGGGGAGGAGATTCAGAAGGGTCATCAGCGGTCTGACAGTTGAGACGTGGGGCTGCGCGCTGTGGCTCTGGAAGAGAAACTGAACTTCAATAAAGCCTTTTGTATTTAACAACAAAGCAGCGTTGGTCCTTTGTGAGCTGGGACCTTGGGCAGCCCTGACAATTATCATTGCAAATTGAGTTTGAAGTGTCTTGATTTCTTGCTTGATTTTTAAATTATTTGGTTTTTTGATTAATTTTTGCTCATTGTCCATGATCTGCTTTAAAATTTCTTTTTCCCTTTTCCCCTATGTTTGTTCTTCAGTGAGTTCTGCTGAATAAAGAATCCTCTCATAACTGCTTTGCTTGCGTCCCAAACAATGTTCATCTTTGTACCTTTGTTAGAATTGTCTATAAAATATTCCGTTAATTTCTTTTGTGCTTTTTCTATAATCTTCTGATCATCCAACAAATAATCGTTAATTCGCCATCTAAACGTTCTTTCTTCAAAACCTTTAAGTTCCATTTTTATTGGACTGTGATCTGAAATTACTTTAGGTTGTATTTCAATTTGTTGGATTCTTGGAGTCAATTCATCCGATACCCATATTTGATCGATTCTTGACATTGACTGATTCGGTTCTGAATAGTAAGTAAATTGCTTCTCCAGTGGGTGTCTAAATCTCCAGATATCAATCAAGTTACAGTTTCCCTTCTTTATTTATTCCTTCTCTTAATCTATCCATTTCCAATGAAACCACTCCATTCATATCTCCCATTATTATGATTTTCTGGTCCATGTATTCAAAAAGTTTTTCTTCCAAAGCTTTATAGAATTCAGTCTTATTTCCATTAGGTGCATAGATCCCGACAATTATTAAATTTCCGCCTTGCCATTTGATCTGAACTGCTATAATTCTTCCTTCTTCATCTTTAAATATTTGTTGAGCTTCGATTTTGTTTTTGATATATAAAACAACCCCTCTTTTTTTCTCTTTATCCAAAGATATAAATTCATTCCCTAGTCTTTTGTTGATCAAAATTTTTCTGTGTCTCCTTGCCACATGTGTTTCTTGTAAACATATAATGTCCAAATTTTTCTTTTTTAAAAATTGTTCAATTTTATTTCGTTTCTTTTTGTCATTCATCCAATTCATATTCCAATTCCATAGTTTTAGAGCCATGATAGAAGCCAATTAAATAAATTTACGTTAATTTACTTATAACCTGTCTTCCTTTTCTTCTGCTTCTTCTTCTTCTTTTTCGGAACTCTCTTCTTCCACCGATTCTGACTCGTCCCTGGGTCCTACTCCTCCTTCTGCACCTTTGACCTCTTCTTCTTCCACCTGGAATTCTTTGTATCTTCTCGTAAACTTCCCTATTTCTTCAGGGCTTGTCAACTTACGTTTCTTAGTTTTATAGAAAAAGGAAATTCCTTCTGGAAATTCCCATCTGAAGTCAATCTTATTCTTCTTGAGAATCTGCACCAGTGGCTTATAAGGGTCCCTTCGTTTCAACAGCCTTATCGGAATAGCTTTGAAGATGATTATGTAGTTCCCATCTATATATAGTCTTTTCTCTCTATTCTTCTGTAGTATCAAATTTCTCATCTCTCGATCTTTAAACGTAATTAAGCAGTCACCTGGAAATTTCCTTGCCTTGGTTGTTCTTATTCTCATCCTAAATGCATTTTGCACTGTTTTTGCTACTTCTTCTACAGGGATCTCCAGCCACTGTGCCAGTTCTGTAATCAGTCTCTCTTTAACATTCTCGTTCTGAATTTCCGGTACAGATCTCAGCCTTAGGTTGACTTCCCTCTGTCTCAGTTCATTCATAGCAATTGCGTCTTTAATTTCCTCCTGTGATTTATTTATTTCTATCATCTCCACCTTCATTCTTTCTTCCTCTCGTTTCACTTCCCTCATCCCCAATTTTGTCTTTTTCAACCCCTCTTCTAGTGATTGTGTTCTTTTGGAAACCTCTTTTATTTGCCCTTTCAGTTCATTAACTGTCTCATCAATTTTTTTATCCATTTTCCCAATTTTATTATCCACTTGTTCCATTTTATTATCTACTTGTTCTAATTTTGTTTCTAAGTTCTTTTCACTTCGTTTAATTTCTGCAAACATTTTCAATATTTCTGCTCTAAAATCAGATTCTTGCTTTAACGGTCTCCTGTCAGTTGATTTTAGAGCAGAAATATTGAAAATGTTTGCAGAAATTAAACAAAGTGAAAAGAACTTAGAAACCCCCTCTCCATCCCTTTCTTTTGTTGATGTGTCATTTTACCCAAGATATCCTTTCTGACGTTCCCCACCTGTTCAAATCACAGCAAATATGGCCAATTTACAAATTTTAAATTTTAAAAAAATAGCTATGATGGAAAACCCACAAACTCTTTTACAAATAAAAATATATTATAATTTCCAAAAGAAAAAGAATTAATTTAAGAGTAATTAGCCCCCCTGTAATAGGGAAAGTTAAAGGGGAAGTCACAATCCTGACCAAAGTTGACCAAAGTTGAAGACAATCTTCTTGCCCCCACTTGGGCTAATCCTAATTGGGTTCTTCCTTCTGTATTTGTACTTGCCTCAATTGTAATCCAAATAAAATTGTAATCCAAATTGTAATCCAAATAGAGTGTAAATCCAAATAGAGTGTAAATCCAAAAGATCAAAATTTAAAAAAGAAAAAAATGAGGAACTTAACTCCAAATACAAATTATATATTCCACTTAGGATGGGATGGTCCTTTCACAGTATCAATACGGAGAACCATAGAATCATAGAATCATAGAATCATAGAATCATAGAGTTGGAAGAGACCACAAGGGCCATCGAGTCCAACCCCCTGCCAAGCAGGAAACATCATCAGAGCACTCCTGACATATGGTTGTCAAGCCTCTGCTTAAAGACCTCCAAAGAAGGAGACTCCACCACACTCCTTGGCAGCAAATTCCACTGTCGAACAGCTCTTACTGTCAGGAAGTTCTTCCTAATGTTTAGGTGGAATCTTCTTTCTTGTAGTTTGGATCCATTGCTCCGTGTCCGCTTCTCTGGAGCAGCAGAAAACAACCTTTCTCCCTCCTCTATGTGACATCCTTTTATATATTTGAACATGGCTATCATATCACCCCTTAACCTCCTCTTCTCCAAGCTAAACATGCCCAGCTCCCTTAGCCGTTCCTCATAAGGCATCGTTTCCAGGCCTTTGACCATTTTGGTTGCCCTCCTCTGGACACCTTCCAGTTTGTCAGTGTCCTTCTTGAACTGTGGTGCCCAGAACTGGACACAGTACTCCAGGTGAGGTCTGACCAGAGCAGAATACAGTGGCACTATTACTTCCCTTGATCTAGATGCTATACTCCTATTGATGCAGCCCAGAATTGCATTGGCTTTTTTAGCTGCCGCATCACACTGTTGGCTCATGTCAAGTTTGTGGTCAACCAAGACTCCTAGATCCTTTTCACATGTACTGCTCTCAAGCCAGGTGTCACCCATCTTGTATTTGTGCCTCTCATTTTTTTTGCCCAAGTGCAATACTTTACATTTCTCCCTGTTAAAATTCATCTTGTTTGTTTTGGCCCAGTTCTCTAATCTGTCAAGGTCGTTTTGAAATGTGATCCTGTCCTCTGGGGTGTTAGCCACCCCTCCCAGTTTGGTGTCATCTGCAAATTTGATCAGGATGCCCTTGAGTCCATCATCCAAGCCGTTGATAAAGATGTTGAATAAGACCGGGCCCAAGACAGAACCCTGTGGCACCCCACTAGTCACTCTTCTCCAGGATGAAGAGGAACCATTGATGAGCACCCTTTGGGTTCGGTCAGTCAGCCAGTTAGAAATCCACTGAGTGGTAGCATAGTCAAGACCGCATTTTACCAGCTTCTTTACAAGAATATCATGGGGCACCTTGTCAAATGCCTTGCTGAAATCAAGGTAGGCTACATCCACTGCGTTCCCTTCATCTACCAGGCTTGTAATTCTGTCAAAAAACGAGATCAGGTTCGTCTGACATGACTTATTTTTCAGAAATCCATGCTGACTATTGGTGATCACAGCATTCCTTTCTAGGTGCTCACAGACTGTTTGCTTAATGATCTGCTCCAGAATCTTCCCTGGTATTGATGTCAGATTGACTGGGCAGTAATTATTTGGGTCCTCTCTTTTCCCCTTTTTGAAAATAGGGACAACATTTGCCCTCCTCCAGTCTGCCGGGACTTCGCCTGTTCTCCAGGAATTCTCAAAGATGACTGCCAGTGGTTCTGAAATCACATCTGCCAGTTCTTTTAATACTCTTGGATGCAGTTCATCTGGCCCTGGAGACTTGAATACATCTAGACTAGCCAAGTATTCTTGTACTATCTCCTTAGTTATTCTGGGCTGTGTTTCCTCTGCTGAATCATTTGCTCCAAATTCTTCAGGTCGGGCATTGTTTTCTTTATCGGAGAAGACTGAGGCAAAGAAGGCATTGAGGAGTTCAGCCCTTTCTGTGTCCCCTGTTTGCATTTCACCATCTTCTCCTCTGAGTGACCCCACTGTTTCTTTGTTCTTCCTTTTGCTACGAACATACCCATAAAAGCCTTTTTTGTTGCTTTTAACCTCTCTAGCAAGCCTGAGTTCATTCTGTGCTTTAGCTTTTCTGACTTTGTGTCTACACGTGCTGGCTATTTGTTTGAATTCCTCTTTGGTGGTTTCCCCCCTTTTCCATTTTTTGTACACATCCTTTTTTAATCTTAACTCAGTTAAAAGTTCTTTAGATAGCCACCCTGGCTTCTTTAGGCACCTTCCATGTTTCCGTCTCCTTGGTATTGCCTGAAGTTGTGCTTTTACTATCTCCCTCTTAACAAACTCCCAGCCATCATGAACTCCCTTTCCTTTTAGTATTACTGTCCATGGGATCTCACCCAGCACTTCCCTAAGTTTTATGAAGTCGGCTTTCTTAAAGTCAAGAAATTGAGTCCTAGTATGCTTGGCTGCTCCTTTCCGCTGTATAGTAAACTTCAGAAGAGCATGATCACTCGCGCCTAATGATCCTTCCACTTCTACCCCACTAACCAGGTCATCAACATTGGTTAGGACCAGATCTAAAATGGCTGTTCCTCTTGTTGCTTCTCCCACTTTCTGGACAATGAAGTTGTCTGCAAGGCCAGTGAGGAATCTGTTTGACCTTATGCTCTTGGCTGAGTTTGACATCCAACAAATATCCGGGTAATTGAAGTCCCCCATTATTACTATCTCCCTTCCTTTTGCATGCTTAGCCATCTGTTCCAGGAAGGCATCATCTATGTCCTCCGTTTGGCTTGGGGATCTATAGTAAACTCCCACAATGAGGTCACTGTTATTCTTCTCTCCCTTAATTTTGACCCAAATGCTCTCACTTTGGCTTTGAGGTTCTAAATCTTGGATCTCTTCACAGGTATACACATCCCTGACATATAACGCCACTCCTCCTCCTTTCTTGTCTGGTCTGTTTCTCTGAAATAGATTGTATCCCTCCATTATTACATTCCAGTCATGGGACTTATCCCACCAGGTTTCAGTGATGCCTATTATGTCATATTTAGTTTGCTGTACCAAGAGCTCAAGCTCATCTTGTTTATTTCCCATGCTTTGCGCATTAGTGTACAGACATTGAAGTCCATTAATCATTCCCCCGTGTCTCTTATTTAAGGATTTTTTCCTCCCACCACTAGGTCTGCGTGCTGTTTGCTCCATTCGGTCTATGACATTTGGATGATCATCTTCATCAATTGATAGACTCCTACCTTCAGGAGCACTGTCTCCCTCCCCCACATTAGTCAGTTTAAAGCCCTCCTGATGAGGTTTCTGAGATTTTTTGCAAAAACATTCCTCCCAACCGTTGTGAGGTGCAGCCCATCGCTTGCCAGAAGTCCATCTTCAAGAAACTGCAGTCCGTGATCTAAGAATCCAAACCGTTCCTGTTTACACCATTTGTGAAGCCAGCTGTTCACTTCCACTATTTTTCCCTCTCTCCCTGGGCCACGTCGTTCAACTGGGAGGACAGATGAGATGACAATTTGTGCATTTAATTGCTTCAATTTCCTGCCCAGAGCCTCGTAATCTCTTTTGATCTTCTGGAGGCTATTGCTTGCAGTGTCATTGGTTCCCACATGAACCAAGAGGAAGGGGTATTTGTCAGTGGGTTTTATGATTCCTTGCAGTCGTTCAGTTACATCTTGGATCTTAGCCCCGGGGAGACAGCACACTTCCCGAGACATCTTGTCAGGCCCACAGATCACTGCTTCTGTTCCCCTCAGTAGGGAATCCCCTATCACCACTACACGCCTCCTCTTAGGTCTGGTCGGGGTTCTTCCGTGAGCTGTCTGTTCCAAGGTCGCCTGCACATTCCCTGAGGACTGACTTTGCTGCTCGTCTTCATATACCTGATCGACTGTAATGAGGGAGAGATCCTCAAATGGAGTCTGCTCTTCATCTTCCATGCTAGGGGAGAGGACCTCAAAGCGATTGTGTATTTCTAAACAATCAGAGCGAACCCTGGGCCTCCTACTTCTTTGAGTCACGTTTCTCCATATATCTGGCTCCTGTGTTGGTGAACTAGCCTCCTTCTCAGGGGAGTCCCCTGTCTCCTCCTTGGTGGAGACGGTGTGCTCTGTTGCTTCCAAGAAGAGCTCCAGCTCTCTAATTCTTTGGAGCGTAGCTACACGTTCCTCCAGTTGCTGGACTTTGTCTTTTAAGAGGGCAATCAACATGCAATTGCTGCAGGTAAAGCTGCCTGCAACCTTTGGCAAGATGGCAAACATTGCGCAGGAACCGCAGGCGACTGCAGCTGTTCCCTCACCCTCCATCTTGAGAACGTGTCGTTGGGGGTGACTACAGCGGTCCTCCATCATAAAAAGCGTGAAGACAGGACAAATAAATCCCCCCCAAAAAACCTAGGTCTCCCCCAACAAATGTTTGAGACTAGCTCCCCTAAATCTAAAAGATGGATCAAACTGCGTGCTCCGCTGCCCTGCAAGCTCTGATAAGCTCCTCCCACAGCTAATCACCTGCCTCAACAGAAACCCTGCCCCCTCTGACCTTTGCACAGGGAGAGCAGCTAATCAGCCACAAGTAACACACACAGGAAAACCGAATAAACCTTAAATTTAATGTCTGGATTATCTGTTTAATATTCCAAAAAAATGGTGTTTAGTATCTGCAGAAAATAGCCACAAATAACCGAAGAGGGAAGTATGGAGAGAGTCAGATCTTACAGGGTTAAGAAGTTCTGAGTGACGCCTCACATTCTGAGGCGTGGTTTAGAATACTGAGGGGAGTGTTCTACTCTGTCTCTCAGAGAGTGTGTGTTGCTCCGTACCGGGAGAGGAGCAAGATGTGTGCTTTGTCACCAGGAGAGTTATGATCTGTTGTTTTTTGCTACAAGAATAAAGCTATTTGTAAGATAAGGAGGACACCGTGCGTCAAGCCTGATTTGTTACGCACACACGGCAACAGCTTCTGTTTCTACGCTGCGTACGCACTCTGCTGAAGCTGTGAGGAGCCCTTGGGAGCAGAGCACCGCAGGGGAAGCGTGTGGACTCCGGAGGCAAGCAAAGCTTCTAATAAATCACCCCATAGGTTATGGATAGGTTATGGAGTTGTCAGCAACGCTGTGAAGCAAGCTGCGTTCGTGCCGGTGTGTGCTGCGGCCAGCTGAAGAGACGCTGGAGAAAAGGCTGAAGCCAGCTGGAGCTAAGCCTATGCTTAAGGCAGGGAGCTCGCTGGGCAGATCTGCGCTTGAACCGGGTGCGAGAAGAAGCTACTACTGTTTGTAAGTAAGCTGGGCCCCGGGGGAGAAGATGGCAGACAGCCATGAATCGTACTCAGTCCCTTTTGAAAAGGTGGATGGGAAGGAGCCCTGGGTCGCGTGGCAGGCACTGAAGACGGCACGTCAGGCCGCAGAGGGAGCACCAAGCCCAGTGGGGGCTGGGACTGTGTTTGGAAGCTGTTGCAATGCTTCGACACAGCGGCTGAGAGCAAAGAAGAGGAAAGCAGCAGCAAGCTGTTCCTCTGGAAGCTGTGCACCCAGGAGTGGGGGTGCAGGCCAGATAGGCCATTCCAAGGGTCTTGAGAGTGCCCAGGCTGTTTGGCAGGAGCTGGAGAGGGTTTGCGGAGGAACCTCAGCGGGAGCCGAAAGCCACATCCCCAGTTGCAGAAAAGCCTCAAGGAGGGCTGCTGGCAAGGTTGGGGGGGCAGAGAAGACCGGCAAGTTTGCAGTTTTCCACTCGTCGTTGCTTTGTTTGCAATTCCCCTGACCATCTGCGCCGCTGCTGCCCACAGAGAGCAAGGGAGACAGGGCAGGATGTTTCCAAGGTCGCTTCCCATGGGAACCAGCCAGGTTTCCATGGCAACCAGTCCAGCAGAGGAGGCAGGCGTGGGAAGACGCAGAGACGACCAGAGGGGGAAGACGACGTTTATCAGCTATCTGCTTCGATGGCAGTTTTAGAGGACACCTGCAAAGGCCCCAAGGACGGGGGCAGCGGGAAGTCTGTTGCTAAGGCAACAACGAAGGACAGAGTGCTGCGTTGGGTTGTGGACTCTGCTGCAAATAAACATCTCGTGTCTGAGACACCTGGTGTCAAGATAAGGAACTGCAGGGCTGTTTCAGCTGGGAAATCAGTGTGTTTTGCTGATGGGTCACAGAGACGTGTAACCAATGTGGGAAATGTGTTTGTTTCTGTTTTACAGGCGCAGCTGGAAGTCTACGTGTCGCCAGGGATAAAACATTGTCTTTTATCTGTACCTTGTCTCTTACAGGAGGGCTATATGGTTTGTTTTGAGAAGAATGTCTGTACAATTTCCAGAGGGGGGAAGCAGCTAGTACGTGTTGAGAGAAATCAGAACAACCTCTTTGTTCTGGAAACATCTCTGGAGGGTGAGGGGAATGCTGGCAAGGCCACCATTCACACTCATGTTTCATGTGCTTGCGTGTGGCACAAGAGAATGTCACATGGCCCCTGTGAAGACATTCAGATGTTGTCAGAGTGCACCAAAGGGTGCAAGGTAAGAGAATGTGGTGAACTTCTAAATTGCAGGGCTTGCAGGAAAGCCAAGAATAAGGGATACAGTTATCCCAGGGTGGAGAGAGTAACCACAAAGCCTTTTGAGCTTGTGCACGCAGACCTTTTTGGTCCCATGCCACAGCCAAGTCTGGGCAAGGCCAGGTTTCTGCTGACGCTGACAGATGATTTTACGCAGAACTCTTGGGCGTTCACGCTGAGAACGAAGGAGGATGCAACGCAACAGATCAAGGATTGGGTTGCAGAGGTGGAACTAAGGTTCTCCACCAAGGTGCAAGGGTTCAAGTGTGACCGAGGTTCAGAGGTCACTGGGTCTGCTCTAAAGAGGTTCTTTCGCCAGAGAGGGATACGTCACAAGGTGACTTCTCCTCAGGAGAGTGGCGTGGCAGAGCTAAGGAGTAAAGCTCTGGTTCAAGCATCAGAGATTCTACTGTGTGACTCTGGTTTGCCTCAAAGTTTTTGGGGGGAGGCGGTAAAGATGGCCAATTTCACGATGAACAGGTGCTACAATTCAGTGGTAGGTGACACCCCGTATTTCTTGCTCAACGGACAGAGACCGCAGGTGCATTTCTTCCGTTCATTTGGTTGCAGAGCCTTGGTGCCTGTACCAAAGTTTCAGCAGCAAGAGGGTGGTCCAAGGTACCAGGAAATGATCTTCTGTGGGTATGAACCTGCGACAAAGGGGTGGAGATTTGCATGGCCAGAAGGTGATCAGACCAAGCTTATGATCAGTAAACATGCTGAATTCTATGAACAGGATAGTAGGGCAAGGCGCAAAGCGAGCCCTGACGTTCACTCAGATTGTCTGTCTGAATCTGAGGAGGAGGGAGAGCCAGGTGATGGGGACCAGATCTATGATCAGGGTCAGCACCAGGGTAGGGCGTCTCCACAGGTTGTTAAAAGAGTGTCCAAGAGTGAGCCCTCAGCTCCTGTTAGCGTAAAGGAGAAAGCTCACAGACGGTTCAAGTCAGAGGGGGAGTCGTCTGATGAAGAAGATGCACTTGCTGGCCCCAGTGGGTCAGAAGAAGCACTCCAGTTTGTGCCCAGGCGGTCATCTCGGGCAACAAAGGGAATTCCACCTGAGAGGTTTCAAGTCACAAATGCGTGGGTTGGTCTCGCACAGTGCGAACCTGAGATTTGTGAGGAGGTTCAACAGGTGCCTGACAATGATGCCAGGAGGGTGCGAAAGGCAGTGGAGAAGGTGTTGAACACTCAGAGGTCCTCTCAGAATGTGATACGAGAGGGGGTATGGAGAGAGTCAGAACTTACAGGGTTAAGAAGTTCTGAGTGACGTCTCACATTCTGAGGCGTGGTTTAGAATACTGAGGGGAGTGTTCTACTCTGTCTCTCAGAGAGTGTGTGTTGCTCCGTACCGGGAGAGGAGCAAGATGTGTGCTTTGTCACCAGGAGAGTTATGATCTGTTGTTTTTTGCTACAAGAATAAAGCTATTTGTAAGATAAGGAGGACACCGTGCGTCAAGCCTGATTTGTTACGCACACACGGCAACAGCTTCTGTTTCTACGCTGCGTACGCACTCTGCTGAAGCTGTGAGGAGCCCTTGGGAGCAGAGCACCGCAGGGGAAGCGTGTGGACTCCGGGGGCAAGCAAAGCTTCTAATAAATCACCCCATAGGAAGCTCCACTGAGAAAGGAAAAACAGCACAAGGAGGAAGTGGAGCCAAGGTCACTTCAAAAAAGAAGAAGAAAAATTCCACTAACATTGGAAGAAGCACAAAAAAACAAGTTGTAGTAACTTAATCCATCCACTAGGTGTCCGTGCCCAAATCCGGGGTGAATAAATTAATAGTCCAGATAAACAAATTCCAGCTTTTGTTTTTATATACCGAAATTATAAATCCAATTAATAAGGAGATTGAAGATACATAAAAGATGTTAAATCCTGTACGTTGCAACTGCAGCCTTTTCAGATTCCCTTCTATTTTACTATTAACAATGGCGTCGGAAGCTTCTCCTTTCTTTATCCTTAAAAGCGAAAGTGGGAAGACAAAGAACTTGGCTCTCTGTAAGTCCTCCGATCCATCAAAGATCTCTATTTACCACAACAGTTCCTCTGTTCCCCCTTTTGGTCTAATACTTCTTTCAGCCTCTTTAGAACTTGGCAAAGTTACTTTTTAGCTTCTTTGTTTTGTTTCTAAAAGTTACGGGGAAAACGGAAACAATAGCCGCTAGTGGCAACTTACTTTCGCTTTCCAGCTCTGCATTTGTTGCTGCGTCAAAGCTGATCCCAGATGACAGCCAAGCTCGAAAAAGTATCTTTATTCTTTCGGAGCCTTCCTTGGTTCCACCTCTTGCAGTGTATGGCTTAATTTAGGCCCAAATTTCTTATTTTTGAGATCGAAGCGCTGTTCTTTGCAAGCTCGGGGCTTCGCTATTCGGGTGCAGCAATGGCTTCCCGATAGCCCGCTAACCCGTTCCGCCGTACTCTTCACCCCTTTTGGGGGTTACCTGACGGCCAGACAGGCAGTTTTAAGGGCACTGCCAGGAACCTGACACCCCTGGACACCCTCCAGAGGCTTTATAGGGGGGTACCGCGCCCTGTAGCACCCCCTTTCCACCCGAAATAGCTGGGATTCTTCTCTGCGAAGAATCCCTCGCTGGCGGCAAGATCGCGCTCCACCGGAAGTCCGAGAAAACGGAGCAAATAGAACAAACAGTGAGTAACAACGTTAGGGGAACCTCACCCCCCCCTTAAGGAGGATGGCAATGACCCGACCCCCCTCCTTCCAGAAAAAGCTAATCTGTCCAAGAGGGCAAGAGCAGGAGCAGGAGGGGTTCCTCCCACTCCTAACGCTCCTAACGCTAACCCACCCATGTCTCTAGAACAAGATATTAGAGGAGCCTGCTTTCAACCGATTCCGGATACGCACCCCTACCAAGAGATTTGCATGTTGTCTGCAGAAACTATGGTTCTGGTTCTCCAAAGACTGAATGAAATCCTCACCAAAATAGTTAACATTGAGAAACAATTGGAAACTAGTTATTCCTCTTTAAATGCTCAAGGGCTTAAAAGGATGATAAGAAATGACTTCGTTAACAACTCACCAACTCGAACTATGGATGAAGTGAGGTCCTGTCAAGTCTTGCAAATGAACCAGATAACGCTTGAGATTCACCGATTCAATCATAGGTAGATGAACCGCAGACAAATTAGTATGTCCTTGTCTCAGCTCCTAAATTACCATTACTGAAATGTAGATCTAGAAAATTTCCACTTCCATCCTACCTTGAAGGGATTACCCACCTCCGTCACTGGTGCTGTGCAATGCCAGGTCCATAGGCAACAAAAACGCCACCATGTGTGACTTTTTTGTCTCGCAGGGGATTGACCTGGCTTGCGTGACGGAGACCTGGGTACGGGAAGGCGAATTAGTCTCCCTACATGAGATAACACCCCCAGGTTTTTCTGTCCTCCATCAATCGCAGACTGTGGGTCAGGGGGGAGGAGTAGCGTTGTTAATCCGGGAGGACTGCTCTTTCAGAGCTCTGCCAGCACCGGCGATCTCCGGCATTGAATGTGTTGGTCTCGTGTGGGGCACCAAGGAGAGCTTGGCTGTCTGGTTGGTGTACCAACCACCCAGCGCACTGGCAGCCACCCTGTCAGACCTGCTGGAGGTGGCGGCGGGCTGGGCCTTGGAGTTCCCAAGCCTACTGGTTTTGGGAGACTTCAACGTCCATGTCGATGCCGCTCTCTCCTCACAGGCTCTGGACCTAGTGACTTCCATGGCAACACTAGGGCTCTCCCAGTTTGTTTTGGGCCCCACTCATCAAGCAGGCCACACGCTGGATCTGATCTTTGGTGCTGGCATAGATGTGATCATGCTCCGCCCTGTGGAAGTGCCATGGTCTGATCACTAAGCTCTGAAAGCCAAGATTGACTTCCCGCTCCTCCCCTACTCAGGTGGCGACCCTATTTGGGCTCGCCCGCGAAGGCTGATGGATCCTGATAGATTCCTTCAGGCCTTGCAGGACCCTGCTCCTCCTGGCGACTCATTAGATGACCTTGTCGAGGACTGGAATAACTGGCTCTTGGCGGCCATCGATGAGATCGTGCCTAAGCGCCCTCTGCGACCCCGTCGAAACCGGGCCCCTTGGTTTACTGAGGAGCTCCGGAAAATGAAGCAGGATCTCAGACGGCTAGAGTGAGTATGACGACGGACTCGTGACGGAGCTTCAAGAACATCTTATAGGACACTTATGAAAGCCTATGAGATGGTTATGAAAGCTGCTAAGAAATCTTACTTCGCAGCTTCCATTACATCCGCTAGCTCTCGGCCGACACAACTTTTTAGAATAATTAGGTCGATAACATCCTTAGGAGGACAACCAAATTTAAGTACAAATTCGACCCACAGCTGTGAGGCATTCGCGAGCTTTTTTGCGGAGAAAGTCCTGTTGCTCCGCCGTGACCTCCCTGCCAATTTAGATACAGTGATTGAACTGGAGGCCCCTCGACTGACTTTGGGTCCAGTGTTGGACCATTTCGATCAGATACTCCCTGCTGATGTGGATAGATTCCTCCAAGCTGGTACGCCCACCACCTGCCTCCTCGATCCGTGCCCATCTTGGCTGATTAGGGCGTGTCCAGATGTCGCGCGGACCCCCCTGGTTGAAATTATCAATTTGTTCCTTGGCACGGGGACATTCCCAGGGGAACTGAAGGAAGCAGTGGTGTGTCCGCTCTTAAAGAAAACTTCACTAGATCCTTTAGACCTATCCAATTACCGCCCAGTTTCAAATCTTCCATATCTGGGTAAGGTAATTGAGAGAGGGGTTGCTGAACAGCTTGGTAGGTTTCTGGAGGAAACATCGGCTTTAGATCCATTTCAGTCTGGGTTCCATCCTGGTTTCGGGACCGAGACGGCTCTGGTTGCCCTAACAGATGATCTCCGTAGACAACTGGATCGAGGCGGGTCAGGACTGCTGATTCTTTTAGATTTGTCAGCAGCCTTTGACATGGTCGATCATGATCTTCATGGGCCTGTTACATCTACCTCCCTGAAGCTCAGCACTGGCACTCCACAGGGATGCGTGCTAAGTCCATACCTGTATTTGTTGTATACATATGATTGCATTTCATCTGACCCATCTACTGCAATTATTAAGTTTGCTGATGACACCACCATAATGGGTTTAATTACAGGCAGAGACAAATCTGCGTACAGGGGGGAGGTTCAAAAGATATCCACATGGTGCTCAGAGAACAATCTGCACTTAAACATTGACAAGACAAAGGAGATGGTGTTGGACTTTCGGAGGAAGAGAGGGGAGCTAGCCCCATTGTATATTGGGGGGGCTGTGTGGAGAGAGTCTCTTCCTTTAAATTCCTGGGAGTCCATCTTAGTGAAGACCTTACTTGGAAGGTCAATACAGCCCAGGTGGTTAAGAAGGTCCAACAGAGACTTCATTTCCTTAGGGTCTTGCGAAAGAACAATGTTAGACAGCAACTGATGATTTCCTTCTATCGGTTCACGATAGTAAGTGTTCTCTCATACTGTATTACGGTGTGGTACGCTGGTTTGACAGCCATTGACAGAAAGTCCCTACAGAGGGTGGTGAAGACAGCACATGATATAATGGGCTGTCCCCTGAGTCTACTAGATGTCATCGTCGGAGACCGTTGTCTCAGAAGAGCGAGGAACATTCTCAGGGATGACTCATACCCTGGCCAGCACCTTTTTAATCTCCTGCTCTTGGGAGGAGATATGGAAGCATGATAAGCCGCACCAACAGGTTAAAGAACAGTTTCTACCCGTGGGCCATGAGGCTGCTGAATGGAAGACAGCAACATTGCAGCTGACGTTCGGTGTTGGTGGTCATACGACAGCACACAGAGTGTAACAAGGACGGAGAGATTGTGGGGGGAGGGGGGCTCGTTTAATCTCACTGTAAACAAGTGGTACAGTGACAATAAAGTATTTCTATTCTATTCTATTCTATTCTATTCTATCCTCCAACTCCTTCTCCTCCTCCTCCTCTTCCTCTTCCTCTCCTCCTCCTCTTCCTCCTCTCCCTCTCCTTCTTTTTCTTCTTCTTTTTCCTCCTCTTCTTCTTCTCTTTCTCCTTCCCCCTCCTCCTCCTCCAACTCCTCCTCCTCCTCTTCCTTTTTCTCCTCCATCTCTCCTCCAGCGTCCGCTGTCCCCACCAGCACCACGCCAACTGCCCTGCCGACCGCCACCCTCAAAAGATCCCCCGTGGTCCCAGCTGGGGCCACCACCGAACCAGCCCCGCCAGACCCGCACCAGAGCCCCAAGGAGGCCATCCAGGAGAGACCTTTCTCTTCCACCAACTTCTCCCCCAACCCAGATCCGGCTTTGCCCCCTCCTCCAGATCAAGGCCCCCTCCTGGAAACCAGGGGGTCTTGGGGGTCCTTGCCATGGCTGGAGGCCCCTGAGGAGTGCAGCCCGCCCCTGCCCA
This sequence comes from Podarcis filfolensis, assembly GCF_964270895.1. Taxonomy (NCBI): domain Eukaryota; kingdom Metazoa; phylum Chordata; class Lepidosauria; order Squamata; family Lacertidae; genus Podarcis; species Podarcis filfolensis. The sequence continues at coordinate 20,441,975 of NC_139619.1, forward strand.
CCACCTTGGCCTTTTCCAAGCCCCTCCAGAAACTGGAGGAGGTGAAGCAGGTGGGCGTCGAGGAGAACATGCTGGAGTGTGGCCCGCCACCCCCCGGCGAGGAGAGGAAGGCCCTCCAGTCGGAGCTGGGCAAATGCATCGAGGACTTTCGGAGAATCTGGGTGCCCACCTTGTTCCCCAACAAGAAACAGGCAAATACCAGCTCTAAGGAACTCTTGTGGATCCATCAAACGGAAGCAATCATCAATGGACCATACTATAAAATAAAGGAGACAGTTGTAGATGAGAAAAATTAAAATGGATTTTTCCCCTGACCTGCAGTGGTGATAGTCCTTGTTTGGATGGGGGGTTTTGATCCATTTCCGCAGTCACACAATCCATCCATCAGGAGCTGAACCAGCTTCCACACAGTCACAAAAACAAAGGAACCAAAAAAGCGGCAAACTGAATCTGCTCCAGAACTGAATCCGCTCCACCAGCCCACGTACATAGGTACTAGTCAAACCAAATTCATTATCGGCTTTTTCTACCTCCCTTATCACAGAGTAGGGACGCGGGTGGCGCTATGGGTTAAACCACAGAGCCTAGGACTTGCCGATCAGAAGGTTGGCGGTTCGAATCCCCACGACGGGGTGAGCTCCTGTTGCTTGGTCCCAGCTCCTGCCAACCTAGCAGTTCGAAAGCACGTCAAAGTGCTAGTAGATAAATAGGTACCGCTCCGGCGGGAAGGTAAACAGCATTTCTGTGTGCTGCTCTGGTTTGCCAGAAGCGGCTTAGTCATGCTGGCCACATGACCCGGAAGCTGTACGTCGGCTCCCTCGGCCAATAAAGTGAGGTGAGCGCCGCAACCCCCGAGGCGGCCACGACTGGACCTAATGGTCAGGGGTCCCTTTACCTTTACATATCACAGAGTAGGGCAAGTTGTCCCATTGGCCAACTTGATTTCCCTGGGCATCTGGGGTCACTGTGACCGGAAAGACCACAGTGAGGTTGGCAAGATCTTCTGCTGTTAAGTCTGGTGATGTTGTTCCCTCTTTAACCATTTGCTGGACAGCAGAGGATTTCTTTTTCTGGCCCAGTTTGTTTAGTTACTGATTCTGGCCCAGTTTCTTTCCTGATTGATTCAGAAGGTTCCAGAGGCTGAAAACGATTGTTACCACTGGAAGTTTTTGGCTGGTATAATGGAGGTGGTTGCAAAATAACTGGAGGAGCCTCAAGGGCTGACCTAAGTGGCTCTGCCGCTGGCAGGCCTAATGGTGCAGATGGTGGATTTATAAACCAAGGCTGAGTTTCTGTGGACGGGGGCTTAACAACCGAAAGCAAAACCTTAGTTTCTGTGGGAGCAGATCGCTGAATGGGAGCAGAACACTGAATGACAGCAGAATGCTGAATGGGAGCGAAACGCTGAATGGCATCTCGGCAGAAATGCCAGACCTGCAGGACTCGCACTTGGGCTCTGGGCTCTGAGTGCAGGGTCCATCCTATTTTTCCCCAGTCCTGGAGCCTAAAGGAACCAGCCTCAGGGTACCATGAACATTGGGTATGAATTACCCACAATAGGACATTTAATTTTGCACATGAACAGCGGTGGTGTGCTGTTAACAGCAGCTCCTGTAAATCTTTGCGATGTTTTCGCTGTTGTGCAGAAAGGGAAACCCCCCCCCATCCCTCCTTATTCCAAAATACTCACCGGGATCCCGAAGGATGCGAGGATGCGTCTGTAGCCCTTGCTGGGCGAAGCGAGTATGGTCACGCGCCACGTTAGGTGCCACATGTAGGAATAACGAGGACGACAGGAGGTTGGATGCAGGTGAGCTGTGCAGAGGCATGCTGGCAAGCATGTTTCAAGCAGGCTGCCGACTAGTTCTGCAGAGGCTCCTTTTATTAGCAGAAGTCAACAATTGGAATCAGTAGTGAAACCACTCTGAACAGGACGTATTTCCATCTAAGCACATTTCCAGCGCTAGCAAATACACGTGTTAGCAGGTGTTTCCCTAAAATGTTTTCCCCGATGCTTGATTACGTCTGTGTCCCCAGTCATGCTCCAGCCAAGCATTATGTCTAGTAACCAAATCTGTGAGAGGACAAACGGTCAGGGAAAAAACCCTGTTTTCTAGCCAAGAGGCAGAAGTTCAGGGAGCGTGGGTGCAAGGCTCCTTGGCACACTGTTGCATGCCGGGTGCGAGGTTTGCCTCAGCACAAGCAGAGCGTCACCTCCACAGGAGAACTTTCTATTATATCGAGGAAAAAATCCCTAAAGAAGAAGGAGAGTCTGGAATAGCCTGGGAACTAATTTTAGTGTTTACAGAAGACCAGGGGTTGCAAGCAATTACCTGCCAAGAAAGACTTGAAAGATCTGAATACTCCAGCATATCTGGGACTTAAGTATTAAGCCAGAAAGTTGGAAAACTTAGATTATAAAAATTAATAAAGCATTTCACATAGATGTGGACTTGGACATGGATGTTTAGCTTGGACAGACTTTTTGGAACTTTTATTTACAGGTGAAACTCGAAAAATTATAATATCGTGGAAAAGTTCATTTATTTCAGTAACTTAAAAGGTGAAACTAATATATGAGATAAACTCATGACATGCAAAGTGAGATATGTCAAGCCTTTATTTGTTATAATTGTGATGATTACGGCGTACAGCTGATGAAAACCCCAAATTAACAATCTCAGAAAATTAGAATATTGTGAAAAGGTGCAGTAGCTATTCAATCCATAATATCTGCAATGGGTTCCTGAGCCTTTAAATGGTATCTCAGTCTGGTTCAGTAGGAAGCACAATCATGGGGAAGGCTGCTGACCTGACAGTTGTGCAGAAAGCCATCACTGAGACCCTCCATAAGGAGGGAAAGCCTCAAAAGGTAATTACAGAAGAAGTTGGATTTTCCCAAAGTGCTGTATTGAAGCACATTAATGGAAAGTTATGCAGAAGGGAAAAGTGTGTAAGAAAAAGGTGCACAAGCAGCAGGGATGACCGCAGCCTGGAGAGGATTGTCAGGAAAAGACCATTCAAACGTGTTGGGGACTTTCACAAGGAGTAGATTAAGGCTGGAGTTAGTGCATCAAGAGCTACCGCACACAGACAGATCCTGGAGATGGGCTTCAAATGTCGTATTTCTCTTGTCAAGCCGCTCCTGAACAAGAAACTGTTGAGATACTGCCAGGGAGACGGAGGCATCAGGCAGGCCCCCAGTTGTCTCGGAACGATCACCAGTCTCCTATGGAACAGCACCAGTCAATTAGCGACACGAGCCTCAGAGACATTCCAAGACCCGTGCACACCCTTTCAGCAGTCTCCAGAACGAAAGATGCAGACAGGAGAGCATATTTACAGCTTTATTCAACGTAGTTCAGAACAAAGGAAAAACATGACTGCTTGCCTCCGTGTCCAGGAAAACAGCCAGAACAAAAGCTATATACGAAACAGAAGTTCCGAGAGAGCTGGAAGTAAACAGGCATGTGACACACAACAGCCTGTTCCCTTTTAAGGTGGAACGGAACTATATCCTAACATCCTCCCCCTTTCCGTGTAACCTGTAGTACCTGTTGGAAGAAGAGGAAGTGGCGGAGTTTAGACTCGTCAACTGCAAACTTGGAGTCAGACACGGAGTGAAGGAGCTCCGGAGTGATTTATGTGTTTGAGCAATAAACCTGAGATAATTACTGCCGGTGTCTCGCTTCTGTGGGAGAGCCAAGCCATTACAGTACCTGTGGTTCAACCCAATTGTAACCTCTGTACATAAACCTGAAGTTGTTCTCTGTTAACAACCTTAGACAACAGATCTGCAGTAATTTCATTTCCTGGCATGTAGGACACCTGAATGAGTCCTTTCTGAATACACTCTCTTGCACGATGTAACTTAATCTGCATGTATTTGGTTCTTTGCTTGCAACTCTCTGAGTTCAGCAAAGCCAAACAGGATCTATTGTCTTGATACACTTGTATAGGACATTTCACAGAAACTCTGATGTCCTGAAACAGTTGCACCAACCATTCACAATCCATGAGTGAAAATGACAGGGCATTGAGCTCTGCTTCACAGGAACTTAGGCTTACTGCCGTCTGCTTTTTGCAAAAGCCAGTCAAACAGACAATGGTTGTATATGTAGCATACTCCAGAAGTGCTTGTACCATCCGTGGTGTCACTTCCAAAACTAGCATCTGCAAAGATTTCAAGACCTCCAGTCTTCTGACTGGTGAACCTCAGTCTGTAGTGCAAAGTCCCCTTTAAATAGCGGGCTATGAGCTTCAGAGCTCTCCAGTCCTGAACAATAGGATTGTTGGCATGTCTGCTAAGCAGGTTAGTGCTTACAGCTATGTCAGGTCTTGAACATCTAGCAATGAAATTCAGCTTGCCTAGAATGCATCTGTATAGCGTAGTGTCAGAAAACGCTTCAGCAGTACTATCTACCTGGTAACCTGTCACCATCGGTGTGTCTGCTGGGTTTGCAACAACCAAATTCAACCTGGTTAATACATCAGCAATTTTCTGTGTTTGGTGTACTAGAAAATTACCTACTTGGTCCTTCTCCACCTGCAGAGAAAGATAGTTGGAAACCTCAACAAGATCCTTCATGTCAAAGTGCTCCTTCAGCTAAGCTAGGGTGCTTTGGTACAAAGCCTGATACTTCCAAAACAAAAGAAGTTCACCAACAAAACATAAACAATACAGTTTGTTTTGCCCCTCCTCCTTGACAAACGCACATGGATCAGCTTTGCCTTGGTGAAAACCTAGAGAAAGTAATGTCTCAGTGAGTTTTGTGTTCCAACACCTGGCACTCTGCTTGAGACCATATAGGGATTTCTGTAGTTTACAGACCATTCCCTTCTGTTCCTCCACTCCATCAGGTGGAAGCATATACAGCTCCTCCCCCAAAACCCCATACAAAAAAGCTGTGTTCACATCGTGGTGAGAAACATGCAGTTTCTCCTCTGCACCAATCTTGAGCATTAGCCTAATGCTCTCATACTTGGGTTTCCTTTCCGAGACGCCCGAAGATGGCGGCTGTAACAACTTCTCCTTCATGAACCCTCCGGATTACAAACCTTTTATAGCCTTTTATAGCCTTTTACAGCCGTCTTTTTAGCTGTTTTTATTTGACTTTTAAATCATTTTACCTCTGTTAGAAGTTTTAATCGTTTTACTTCTATGGTTGGCCAATACGTATCAACAAGGATATTCAAACCTTCTGCTGATTAGTAACGCCGCCTTGAAGATTGGGTTATGCTGAGCAGTGGAGGAGGAGTAGCAGAGGAGTTGCGGCCATAAAAGATAAGTTCTCTTTTGTCTCCGTTTACCTCTACTTTGAACCTCCGTAGTCAGTGAGACAGCGACAAATGGGTCATGGCAAGCGACCAAGATGTGCTGAGAAAGGTTGTTCACCCCCAAGAGCAAAGCAGTCAAAGCTTGAATCTCCCCCACCATCTACTAACAATAACAGCAAAACGGAGCAAGTAATTGTTTCTGCGGTCGAAACATACAACCGCTTCTGGCCTCTGTATGATCAAGGAGAGTTGGAAAAGCTAGCTGATTCAGCGGGGGATGGAAGCCATAGGGAAGCCCTCCTCCCTGACACCTTAATTACCCCTCCGTCACTGAAACGGGAAGCATTAGGGCAAACTGCCCATGATTTAGTACCTGATCAAATACAACTGGTAATCAGGACTTTAAGCTTCATTTTCAAGGAATTGGAGGGGATTTCTTTGTCATTGAACAAACTTTCACGGGCCCTTCTGGCTCATCTACCTTCCTCAACTGAGCTATCTAATTTGCAGCAATCTCCTGTGCAGCTTGTAAGTGCCTTAAAGAGACAACTTGATCAGAAATCTCTCCTTAAGGGCCTAAGATGCAGGCTGCCACTGCTCCAAAGGAATAAGCAATCTTTGATTTTTCAACCTAACAAAATATGTTTATCCATTTTTTCCCGTGACGCCCCCAGTCTTAGGTGGAATAACCTGAGGATGGCTAAAGGGTACCTTCGTGATTTGTTAAATATTCCTTTTTTCCAGATAGATCTTATATCTGTAGCACCCCTAAATGCCATGCCCTGGCCAAGGAAATTTATGCTCTCCTTCCAGTCTGCAAGGATCCCACATCTTCTTGCAAGACAAAAAGATCGGCTGGCACCCTGGGAGATTGTAACAACAAGAGTCTTTAAGGACACGAGTGTTAAACCTCTTTTTGCCAACATCTTAACTGACAATGAACGCTCGTTTCCTTCTTCTGTTCCTATAATAACGGGAAAAACACCTAGCCGGGTATCCCCTGTTCCACCTGCGACCCCAAGTGCCCATCTAGTTACGTTGAGGAATGATCCAATTGCAAGCGGAGATTGGAATATCCCTGAAGAGAGAAATCTTATCTCCTCTTATGGAAAACTCCCTTCAGAAGAACAGCAGGCTATTCTCAATAGATTGGATCTACTCAAACAAAGACTTCTATCGCAAGGGGACCCCTCTATACCGATGAGAGAGGAGAGCAGGCGCTCTACGTCCCACATGGCGTCTCCATCAAATGCCCTGATAATTTCTCAACCTGTTACCTTGTTACCCCCTACTGATCTGAATCAGCAGTCACCTGTTGACCAACAGCACCATCCTACCGTGGAGGAAGTCGATAAACTCAATACTCCCGTCTTAGACCTTATGCCCAATCAAAATATGGAAGTTGATGACTCCTTTGCCTCAATGCCTGAGCTAGAATCTACCCTGCCTGAAGATCACCAGGAAATGACTATGCATGCACCATCCTCACGTTCATGTCCTTTAATACATCTGCGTGATAATTCCTCTCCATCTGCGCAGCAACTACAAGTGATGGCTGGAACACCTCTTAGCGCTACCCTGGCTAAGACTGATAATTCTGACGGATCTACTAGTGTAGCCCATCAAAGACTTGTTACTACTCACCTCAATGAACAGCATCCAACCTCACCAACTTTGCCTAATTCTTCCTTCCCGGCAAAGCCCTTCCAGCCTGTTAATGTTACCAAATCATCGATACAATTAACACAGAAGAAGACCTTATCCGCACAAACTAAAATTACCGATTTCCTTATTGGTCCTCGTTCTACCTCCAAGAACCCATTAAACAACTCAAAGTGACAATTACCGGGACAGCACAAGGACTCGACATTATCAATATTTAGCTGGAACATTGCTGGTTGGAGAACCAAAAAATCAGACCCCGAATTCAGGAAGTACATAAATTCATTTAAAATCATTCTATTCCAAGAAACATGGGATGAGGAAGAGATTACCATAGACGGCTTTGATCTCCTAACACTTCCGGCCTCCCCTTCTTTGAAAGGTGGTCGCCCCAAAGGGGGCCTTTTGATTGGGATTTCACTCCAACTTCGTGCCAAATTCACTCTGGTACGGGCTTCCCCGCCTTTTGCTCTATCTGGACTGATCACAGAAGGGAAGTCCTCATTACTAATTACTAATGTTTATCTCCCCCCCGAAGGCTCAGCGCCTGATCTTGATTGGAGACGGGAATCATTTGAAAATCACCTACTGTCATGTCATACTAAATGCCCTAACTCGTACTCCTTAATTGGGGGAGACTTTAATGCTCGTATTGCCACAAATTGGGACTTACTAACCAAGTCCAAATGGTGGACTTCCCCATGTTTGGACAATTTTGACTTGGAACATGCCAGAATTAGAACTTCAAAGGACAACAGAGTAAACAAAGCAGGAGTGACCCTTTACCAAATGGCCATTCGCCTGAATCTAGTATTTTTGAACGGCACCTTCCCCCCCGATATACCGGGGGAGTTCACTCACCTGCGACTAACATCTAACAGTGTTATCGATTACCTCTTGATCTCCGCAAATCTGGCCATTAATGTACTTTCCTTCCAAGTTGAAAACCAACATTTCAGTGATCACCTCCCAATAGTGACCACTCTGTCATTGTTCCGGTGCCAGAATGACAATAAACACTCAGTCCTTCTGGAAACCTTATCATCGATCAAAATAAGAGGGATCAAATGGTCGGAGGCTGTGGCCCAAAAATACCAGGTTTTCTTCCATAGGGAAATCAACGCCTACTTACCTCAAATAACTACTGATTTACAAGATTCCAATTCGGTTTTGAAACTTTTTAACCTTCTTATAACAAACCTTACCACTTTTTTTACATCACCTCCTCAAAAGGCGAAAGTGGCGCATTGCAGTGCTGGGGCCCCTTGGTTTAACACCTCTTGCAAACAAGCAAGATCCCTTCTTCGTTCCATCTATAATGAATACAAAAACTCTAATGCTCAGGCTCTACCATCTTCCTATTTACAAGCCAAAAGAGCATACAAACAGACTTTAAAGCTGGCCAAACGCGAGTGGTATCAAAAACGTTGGCGAGCCTTGATTGCGGCCTCGAGATCCCGCAGACCACAGGAATTTTGGGCTCTGATAAACAAAAGAGGAAGGAAGTACCCACTGACGATTATCCCTGCGCACACATGGGAACAATTCTTGAGTAAATATTTCTCCTTGGCAGAGGAATCCAACTCATCCACGGAACTCCGAGCCGACCATCTACCCTTGTGGCCCTCCACTGACCCAGACCTGATAATGGACTTGATATTAGATCTGAAAACGGGCAAAGCCCCCGGGCCGGATCTAGTCCCTGCTGAGGCTATTGTTGCGCAACCGAGGTGGTGGGCTGAAATTCTGGCCAAAGTCTTTGATGCAATTAATTCTACGGGGCTTATCCCTAGGTCATGGAAGGAGGCCGTGATCGTGCCAGTCCATAAAAAGGGTCCCCCTGCTGACCCGGAGAACTATCGGAACATCAGCCTTTTGTCTATCATCGGGAAAATCTATGCAAAATTTTTGCTGTCCAAGCTGTCCCATTGGGCAAACGACTCAAATTTGATTGGCCATGAGCAAGCGGGCTTTAGGAACAATTATTCGACCTCTGACCATATGGTAATCATGTATCATCTTGCCAGAAAATATTCTGCCCCGAGTCGGGGGCGCCTATGTGTCGCTTTTATAGACCTAAAGGCTGCCTTCGACAGTATCCCAAGAAATTGCCTATGGAAGAAATTAGAGAGATGGGGCATAGATAGAAGGCTGTTATGGCTTATAACCCAATTACACCATGGGTCGTCGGCTAGAGTGAGACTCACACCGGCGGGAAACCTATCCAACGAGGTCCCAATAAATAGAGGTGTGCGCCAAGGCTGCATTTTGGCCCCACTCCTCTTCAACCTGTTTATTAGCGATATGAAGCTCTTTCTGAACGAGTCTCAAGCCAACATTCATGCCCCCCGCCTAGCTGATTTTCGCTGCCCTTTGCTCCTATATGCCGACGATGCAGCGATCCTTTCCTACTCTAGAGTTGGTTTATGCAGAGCTCTAAAGATTTTTGCGGCTTATTGCAAACTTAACCATCTGACAATTAATCATGGGAAATCTAAAGTCCTGGTCTTTACCAGGTCTCGGAAAACTTACAGCTGGAAGTTAGATGGAGTCCAATTAGAACAGGTTTTCAAATTTAAATACCTGCGAGTCTTTTTTCATTACAATCTAAGCTGGAAGCCACAGATACAGTATTTACTAAACAAAGGGAAAACAATACTTTATACTCTACTCCAATTTCTTGCAGCCGACGGAGCCTCTCACATCCCTTCTGCATTGAAGGTATACCACGCAAAAGTGGTTTCCACCCTCTGTTATGCTGCCCCGCTCTGGGCCCCAGGGTCCAATTTAACATCACTGGGGACATTGCAGAATCAGTTTCTCCGTCGCCTTCTGAAACTCCCCATGTGTGTGAGCAACGCAGCCATACGTCTGGAGTTAAGGATCGCATCATTGGAGACTGTCATCTGGAAGCGAGTCTTTGGCTATTGGCTGTCCAGCTGGCATAGGCTTCCCGACCATTACCTTTTTCAGTGCCTCTGGCGGGACGTCTTTGTCAATCCGTGGGTAGGGAAAATCCATGCCAAACTTCTGAGCATCGGAATTTCCCCAGCGGACTCCTTAAAGATGAACTTACGCTCAGCCAAAAGCCTTATTGAGCAAAGATTAGCGGACATTGAAAATCAACACAACCTTGCCAGGGGTGGGGGTGTCTGCTCCCCCAGGTATCACGGAATAACCCCACCACTTGGCCTTCCATCATACATGTCATCTCTTTCATCAGTACCACACCGACATGCATTTATTCGTGCAAGGTTCAATGTCTTTCCATCGAACCTGCTGAACCACAGATTTTCCAAGGGTTTGGTATCTCCGCTATGTGTGTGTGACGGGGAAACTGTTGAATCTCTTTCACATATAATGTTCAACTGTCCCCTACATAGCATAGCCAGGGCTAAATTCCTGGGTCCTGCTTTACTACGCTTGGTTGGCAGGCCTGTTGAGTCACACGCCGCACTGCTTTTGCAGGATACAGATCCTTCTGTAACTCTGCAGGTGGCGAGATTTCTGAATGCGGTTATCTCACACTCAAAAACCACCAAAAACCAACAACAACATCAAAACTAATCGAACTGTTATGATGAGAGTGCATGTCGGAGTTCGTCTTCAGTTTTCCTTTTCTGTGATCTGTCCCTTGGAGCTCTCCTGGCCCCAAGCTGTCACTTGGCTCTGCTCAATGACCCACCCTTGCATCGTGGTGTTCACCTTCTGTTGTCGGATATTTCTGTTTTTATGTCCCTGTGTTTTTATGTTTGTACATATTTTATGGGCTAATAGCCGTAAATAAATAAATTGTAATTGTAATTGTAAATTACTTGACGGTGGGTGAGTAGGTCTCGTGGTAATCCTGTCCTGGCACCTGTGAAAAACCTCTGGCAACCAATCTGGCTTTGTGCCTGAAAACCTTGCCATTCTGGTCTGTCTTGGCCTTGAAGACCCATTTGCTGCCAACCAGCCTCATTCCTGGGACTAGCTCCCAGGTTTGGTTCCTATTCAAGGAATCAGCTTCAGCCTTCATGGCATTAAACCATGGCTCAACATCTTTAGAGGTTAACTCCTGGACCTCTTTGAAGCATGAAGGTTCCCACACCTTCTCGGAACTACCAAGAACAGCAGTTGCTGTCTTAGCAAACTCATCAGCAAATCTCTTTGGAGGTTTGCCTTTTGTGGCCCTTTCAGATTTACGCACTAGACACAAGTCTTCTGCACTCATCTCCTCCTTCTTAGGAGAAAAGTGGCCAATGGTGAACAGTGGTTCTTCCAGTTCAGTGTCAGACGCATCAGATGGTCTGATTGAGGCCTTTGCGCTCTTGTAGTCTGCTGTGTCATCGCTGTCACTGACAACAGCAGCAGCGCTGCCCACTGAGCTGGAATCCGAACTCTGATCATCATTCTCATCTTCCTCTTCTACCTCATCATCATCTCCTTCCACATCATCTTCATCCGCCTCTGAGTGACTCTGGAAAATTCCCACATTCCCCCCCCCCCACTTAGGATTGTACTCCACACTCTTTGTGAACCTAATGGACTTAGAGTAAGTCATGAATACCCTGTATGCACCATTTTCGTACCTGTCAGAGCTACCCTAGGTCCCAGCTCACAAAGGACCAACGCTGCTTCGTTGTTAAGTATAAAAGTCTTTATTGAAGTTCAATTTCACTTCCAGAGCCGCAGCGCGCAGCCCCACGTCTAAAGTCTCAGACCACTGATGCTCCGTCTGAGTCTCCTCCCCCTTGACACCAATTTAAGATTCTAGCCTTGCTCCACCTTCTCCGCTGCTCCTTCCTCCTCTGGGTCCGCCTGCCCGCCGGGGTTCCGCCCTTTCTAGCCTCTTCTCCCGCTGATTCCCCTGAGCCTTCTCCCTCCCTCCGGCGGGCTTTAGGAGCTGGTTCCCCGTCCGGGTCTCCTGCTGTTCCGCGCGCCTGCACATTTGAACTTGGCGCGCGCGCCCAGCCAGCAGCTTTCCTCCTGACCGTTCCACTGCTGCTGTCACTGCTTCCCCCATCGGGGGGGCTAGCTGCAACTGACCTCCCCTCCGTTGGAGGCGTGGTCAGCCCTGACTCCCTCTCTGGAGGAGACACTGCTCCTGACACATGTGACTCCTCCCCCCCACTACGCTCTGGTGGGGAAACTGGTCCCGATCCTCCACTGCTGCTTTGGGGTTCCCCTCTGGCTCCTTGTTTCTGGTGCGTCCCCCCTGGGACCCCCCTTGCCCTGACCATCGGCGCCCCCTTCTGGGAATCTTCTGATTCGCTGGAGAAGCTCATGGAATCTCTAGGGCCACTGTCATACTCCCCTACGCTGCCTTCGGATTCTTCCCCTTCGCTCTCCCAATCCTCTTTCCCTAGTGCTCCTGCTCCTGATTCCCTGACAGTACCCTATGAACAAACCAGGTGCCCCACACTTCCCAAGCTTGCTGCTCTGTGGGGTGTGGACCCATGTGTCAGAACCAAAGATTCTCATGTGCTTGACGTAAGGTTTCTTACCAAACATCTTCTCATAGGGAGTACAACCAATAGGTGATGACAGTCTCCTGTTATAGGAATAAAGGAAACATGATAAAGCTTCACCCCAATATTTCTCAGGGAGATTGGCATCATGCAACAAGGTTTTTAGGTCTTGCAGCAAAGTTTGGATTGCCCGCTCACAAAGTCCATTCTCCCATGGAGATCTAGTACTTGAGAGGTCGTGCTGGATTCCCTTCTCAGTCAGGAAAGCCTCGAACTGCTGAGAAGTGAGTTCACTGCCTCAATCAGAAAGTAAACAGCCAATGAGTTTACTATGAGCATTCTCCAACCAAGCACAGAACACCTTGAATCTAGGAAACGCTTCTGACTTCTGCTGGAGCATAAACACATGAATGTACCTGGAAAAAGAATCAACTAAAACCATGAAGTACCTTGCTCCACCCAAAGAGGGCGCAAGTGGACCAACCAGGTCTGCGTGGACTAGCTGATAGGGTTTGGAAGCCTGGCTGCTAGACACCTTGCCTTTTGGATCAACCATCACCTTGTTCTCAGCACAAGATACACATTTCATGTGAAACTTACAGGGCTTGATGTTCAAACCCTGAACCAACCCAGGCATCTTGGCCAGTGCCTGCCAAGACATGTGACCAAATTTTTGGTGCGCCTCGTGAATACATCCTGCATGAAGAACTTTGTTAGTTTGTGCAGCACAAGATTTAACATTAGACACATCAACAGCATTGTCATCATAAGTTATCAAGAACAAGCCATCTATAAACTTTGCATGCAAAAATGTCCTCTTTGCCCTTCCTGATGACACAGACACTCTTCTTGAAGGAAATCTCAAAGCCTCGCCCAGTCAGCTGTGGGACGCTGAGCAAATTGTCTGCAGAATCTGGAACAAAAAGTACTTCGTTGATGGTAGTATGCAGACTTGCCAGTTTCACTTTCCCGACTCCTGCAACTCTCAATGTCTTTCCATCCGCCTGTTGAATTTCCCTTCTTGAGGCGTGAAGGAAATAAACAAGTGCTGATCCTTCATTATGTGCCTCGTGGCTCCAGAATCGACAGTAAAGCGGCCTTTGGCCTTTGGAGAAGCAGTGCCAGCAAACAAAGCCTTGTTTTTCACTGGCCTGGGTTTCCCACCCCCCTTCTGCTTCTGGCCATCTGCAGGCTTCTTTTGTTTCGCTTTCACCTTTGGACCTCTGTGAAGATTACCTTGATTCCCACAGGAAACAAAGCTCACAGCTGCCGACTCCTTGGCTCCCCCTGGAGGCTGGAATGCTGTCTGGGATGACGTCACAGTCAGCTCACCCTGCAGCTTGCAACCGGCGCCCTCGGCATCCCTGCGATCACACGCAATCTGGGAAACAGCCAGGACCTCTGACACAGTCAAACTCTGTGCTGGAAATGCTGCCAGATGGGCTACTTTCAAAGCATTCCACATCTGACTTGCTGTCATGTTGCCAGCCAGTGTTACAATTTCCTCCAGAGAGATGGACAAGACGATCACGTCTATGGCCCTTGAAACATCAGCCCTCCATCTATCTGTCAGAGGTACTGGAGGGGCTTCAGAAACAGTGTGCCACACTCCAAACTGTCTCATCTGGCCCTCACAGTACCTTGCCCAGGTCTGATAGTTGTGGCCATTAAGCTTTGGGCATGGAGCCCCATCTGAGGCTTGTAAAAGCTCCATTTCAGCTCTTTACTTCAGCCGTGAGCCTTATTCCCTTCAAAGGTTCCTTATCTACGGAAGGTTGTAAATTACGAGGCCTGCTTGCTTCTCTCTGCCAGCCTAATTACTTGGCTCAGACTTCAAAGACTCTCTGCTGCTGCACAGAAAAGTCTCGCTTTTCCACATACCTCTGTTGCTGCTAGGATCTCAGCAGGCATCAGCAGTCTTAATCTCCTGTAAGCACCATGAATCTGGGCCCGAAACCTGTTGGGATACTGCCAGGGAGACAGAGGCATCAAGCAGGCCCCCAGTTGTCTCCGGACGATCACCGGTCTCCCGTGGAACAGCACCAGTCAATTAGCGACACGAGCCTCAGAGACATTCCAAGACCCATGCACGCCCTTTCAGCAGAGTCTCCACAACGAGAGAGCATAGTTACAGCTTTATCCAACCTAGTTCAGAACAAAGGAAAAACATGACTGCTTGCCTCCGTGTCCAAGAAAACAGCCAGAATACAAAAGCTATATACAAACGGAAGTTTCCAGCGAGATCTGGAAGTAAACAGGCATGTGACACACAACAGCCTGTTCCCTTTTAAGGTGGAACGGAACTATATCCTAACAGAAACAACGTCAGAAGCGTCTTACCTGAGCTAAAGAAAAAAAGAACTGGTCTGTTGCTCAGTGGTCCCAAGTCTTCTTTTCTGATGAGAGCAACTTTTGCATCTGTCAGGGACTCAGGAGCAGGAGCACTGGGGAGAGAGGAAATGGAGAGCGAAGGGGAAGAATCCGAGGGCAGCGTAGGGGAGTATGACAGTGGCCCGAGAGATTCCATGAGCTTCTCCAGCGAATCAGAAGATTCCCAGAAGGGGGCGCCTATGGTCAGGGCAAGGGGGGTCCCAGGGGGGACGCACCAGAAACAAGGAGACAGAGGGGAACCCCAAAGCAGCAGTGGGGGATTGGGACCAGTTTCCCCACCAGAGCGTCTCCTCCAGCGGGGAGAGAGAGTGAGTCAGGGCTGACCACGCCTCCAACGGAGGGGAGGTCAGTTGCAGCTAGCCCCCCCAGAGGGGGAAGCAGTGACAGCAGCAGCAGTGAAACAGTCAGGAGAAAAGTTACCGGCTGGGCGCGCGCGCCAAGTTCAAATGTACAGGCGCGGGGAACAGCAGGAGACCCGGATGGGGAACCAGCTCCTAAAGCCCGCCGGAGGGAGGGGGAAGGCTCAGGGGACTCAGCGTCAGAAGAGGCTAGAAAGGGCGAGACCCCAACGGCCAGGCGGAACCAGAGGCGGAAGGAACTGAGGAAGAGGTGGAGTAAGGCTAGAATCTTAAATTGGTGTCAGGGGGGAGGAGACTCAGACGGAGCATCAGCGGTCTAACAGTTGAGACGTAGAGCTGCGCGCTGCGGCTCTGGAAGTGAAACTGAACTTCAATAAAGACTTTGTACCTAACAACGAAGCAGCGTTGGTCCTTTGTGAGCTGGGACCTTGGGCAGCTCTGACAGCATCTCATTTGGAAACCAAGGACTCAAGACTCTGGAGGAAGAATGGGGAGGCACACAATGCCAAATGCTTGAAGTCCAGTGTGAAGTTTCCACAGTCTGTGTTGATTTGGGGAGCCATGTCTTCAGCTGGTGTTGGTCCACTGTGCTTCATTAAGTCCAGGGTCAATGGAGTTAAGACGAGAGAAAGCAGACTGAGACAGCAGCCAGGAGATGTTCTATTAACATTAGTTTCCAAAAGAATGAAGGATGCAATCCTTCAAAAAAGTTTTGAGGACAATCTCATGGTTGCTGGACAGAAAGGGGACATCTTTCAGGTGATTCCATTGAAACTGAGACTTCGAAGGACTAAATATTGATTTTTAGCAACAGCACTGAGGAGGGTAGACATCAGGTATAAATGGGAATATCCAGAAGGGATATCCTTTACATTTATGAAAAAGAGATACAGGTTGACAACAGAACATCAGGCCAGATAATTTTTTGAAAAACACAGAAGAGACTTAGATCCTGGACATGGCATAAGAACAGACCCAGTAGCAGAACACAGAGCTGCTCTGGAGTGGCTGTCACTAGAAGGTGCAACAGGTGGAAAAACAGATATTTTAACTGACTCATAATGGCCAATCTTAAAATATTGAGCTGGAATGTGAACAGTTTGAACTGCAAAGCTAAACGTAACAGGATTCAGCATGTAATTTTAAAACAGAAATTAGATATAATTTGTCTTCAAGAGACACACATTGCAAAAAAAAAAGAATATTAATTAATAAAAAATTAGGTTTGGACTTCATCTTGGTGGATAAAACAAAAAAGAGAGGAGTAATCTTTTACATTAATCTTGCACTAGAACCCAAATTGATTCAGAAGGGTGAAAAAGGTAGGATTTTGATAATACAAATAAAAATCCAGGGAGAGAAGGTGATTTTGGTAGGAATTTATGCACCTAATGAGAAAAAAGCAGTCTTCTTAAAAAAACTGGAAACAGAATTACTTGAATTTGCAGATCAAAAGATGATATTAATGGGAGATTTAAATGGAGTTCCATCATTAGAAAGAGATAGATCAATCAGGAAAAATGAGACGAAAGAAGGCAGCTTACCTGTCAGGGAATTGGAGGCTGAGAAGGGGGAGAGAATGGGGACCTATAGAGATAAGCCTCCGATCGTTAGTAGTGGCACGTCCTCGGAGGAGGAGAGTGATGAAAGGTTGTCAAGAAGCAATGAATCAGAGAGGGGGAAGCAGCTTCCGGGGCCCAGCCATTCTCGTAACAGAGGAAGGAAAGGGGGAGGGTTCCGGAAATGGCTATGCTGGAAGAAAGAGAAGAGACCGACAGTCTCTGCAACTGACACTGAATGATGCAGACATACTCTGAGAGCTCTTGTACATAGCAGAAAGAAACCAATAAATCTTGTAAATATGGCTGGATTCCCAGACTCTTATCTCTTCTAGCACTCACCAATCTACCCCTGACAGCTTGCAGAGACTCATATGCCGGGTGCTAGCAAGAAAAGGGAAGATAAGAGCATGGAGAAGGAATTTGCTGCTTTGCAGGAGAGCTACGCCAATCTGGAGAGACGAGCGGAGGAGCTGCGTATCAGATTGGAAGAGAGTTGGGTGCATCATAAAGAGATGAGAGGGGACCTGCTGGGAAGAAAGATGCCTACGCTGGTAGGTAGGTTTGACGGCGATCCTCAGGAATATTTAGGCTTTAAAACGGAGATGAAATATGCACTAGAACTGCAGGGAGCGGACTTTGCTAATGATGCACAGAAAGTAGCTTTTGTAATTAGCCACTTATCGGGGCCAGCTCGGGAGTGGGTGAGATCACTGATAGCAGCCGGTAATGAGGCACTTCGGGACTTGGCAAAGTTCTATCAGGCGATGGACGCCATGTTTGCAAATGAGAGTCAAGTTGATATGACTCAGCAGGAACTCTTGGCTTTGAAGCAAGGCAATTTGACTGTGCGCAGTTACTGGTCTCAGTTCGCAATGCTGGTCCACAAGCTGGGTTGGGATTTGAGTTCAGAACCAGTTCAGGCTCTGTTTAAGGCCGGGCTGAATTCCGAAGTGAAAGATGAGCTTTCCAGAGGTCCCCGACCCCAAGATATGGACGCGTTAACTAAGGCTGCCTTAGCGGTGGGCCTCCGGCAGGAAACCCATTTGCTGGAGAGGAGGCAGAGCAGAGGGCAGCATTTCCATGGCGATCGCATTCTTGAGATGCCGGCAGAGGCTACTCAAGGTCAGAGTCAGCCAGAGCTGATGGAGATCGACTCAGCCCCCGCGCGGGTACATTCAAAAGCCCAACTGCAGAGCAAAAAGGAGGGAAAGGACTGGCAGGCGGCCAAAAAGTGTTTTTTGTGCCAGAAACCAGGACACTTTGCCAGAGTGTGTCCGGAGCTTCGTAACTGGCAGGGAATGGTGGGGGCCACTCCACAGGGAGAAGAGGAAGTGCTCCAGGTGCAGGGAAACGGGAAGGCCTGGCTGGTGGACGCTCTAGTGGACTCAGGGGCTAGTGCCAACTTCAGCAGGGACTTTGCTGCGCAGCACCAGTTGCAGCTTCGGCCTTTGGATTTTCCTTTGCAAGTGACCACCATTGATGGAAGGGAACTTTTGGGAGGGGAAGTGACCCATCAGACCCCTCCCATGAGGATGAGGATTTCCATGCACTCTGAGACCATCGCTTTCCACGTAGCCACCCTGGCTGGGCCGCCCATTATTCTGGGTTTGAGTTGGTTGGCGTTGCACGATACGGTGGTTTCCTGGCACCAGCGGTCCCTGACTTTGGGATCGGCGCACTGTTTGGAGAACTGCCTGGGAGTAGTGGAACCTCGAGAAAGGAGAAAGGAGGGCCAAGATGGCGGCAACGTGCATGGGAAAGAAAGGCGGAATCCCTCCACAATACCGAGACTCGGAGGAAGTGTTCAGTGAGAGGGAGGCCAACACGTTACCGCTTCACCGGCCATACGATTGCCAGATTAACTTGGTCCCGGGGGCCAAGCTGCAGGCGGGGAAGCTGTATTCCATATCTGACCAAGAGATGAGGGAGTTGAAAGACTTTATTGACAAAAACTTTAAAAGGGGGTTCATCAGGGAGTCCAAGGCTGTGGGTGGCAGCCCAGTGTTCTTTGTGGACAAGAAAGCAACGAGTGAGAAGAGGCTAATCGTGGACTTTAGGGCCCTCAACTCCTTGACAGAACCCATGGCCTTCCCCATGCCAAGAATCGATGACGTTTTGGCGAGGGTGCGGAAAGGAAAAAATTTTACGAAGCTGGAGCTCTGGGGGCCGTACAATCTCATCAGGATGCGAGAGGGCAATGAGTAGAAGACCACCATGTTTACCCCGCTGGGGGCATTTGAATATCTCATCATGCCTTTCGGCTTGCAATGCGGAAGCCCGTGCTTCCAGGCATTCATGCACCACGTGCTGGGGCCGCTGCTGTATCGTAACTGCGTTTGTTTTTTAGATGATATTTTGGTATTATCTGACAACGAAAAGCAGCACGTGAAGGACGTGTGTGAAGTTCTGAGTAAGCTAAAGGAGCATCGCCTGTGGGTGAAGCTGGAAAAGTGCCAGTTCCACAGGAGGGAGGTCGAGTTCCTGGGCTACAGGTTGTCGGATAAGGGTCTGGCGATGGATCCGGAGAAGGTGAAGGCTGTGGTGGAATGGAAAAGCCCCAAGACCAGGAAGGACATTCAACGGTTCCTGGGTTTCAGCAACTTCTAGAGGAAGTTCATCAAAAACTTTGTGCAGTTGGCGGCGCCCATAACAGACTGCGTTAGTGGGAAGAAGAAATTTATGTTTATTTCAGTCCTGGAGGTTCTGCTAAATATGATTAGAAGGGACCATCTGATTCAAGGTATTCAGGTCGGAGCCAAACAATATAAATTGAAAGCTTTGGCAGATGACCTAGTTTTGATGTTACAGGAGCCAGAATCCAGTACGAAGAGAGTATTAGAAATGATTCAAGAATTTGGTCATGTGGCAGGATTTAAACTGAACAAGTCAAAAACTAAAGTTCTTGAGAAAAACTTAACACCGATTGAGAAAGAGAGGTTTCAGAAGAAGACTGGTTTAACATTAGCTAAGAAAGTTAAATATTTGGGGGTTAATATGACTGCTAAGAACTTAAACTTATTTAAAGATAACTATGAGAAATGTTGGACAGAAGTGAAAAAAGACTTAGAAATATGGACAAATTTGAAGCTTTCCTTGTTGGGTCGAATTGCAGCTATAAAGATGAATGTATTGCCAAAAATGTTATTTTTATTTCAATCATTGCAAATTTTGGACAAGATGGACTGTTTCAAGAAGTGGCAGAGAGATATTTCTAGATTTGTCTGGCAGGGCAAGAAGCCCAGAATAAAATTTAAAATATTAACTGATGCAAAGGAAAGAGGTGGATTTGCCCTGCCAGACCTTAAACTTTACTATGAATCAGCAACATTCTGCTGGTTGAAAGACTGGCTGCTTCTTGAGAACACGGACATTTTGGACTTAGAAGGTTTTAATAATGTTTTTGGGTGGCATGCATATTTGTGGTATGACAAGGTGAAAGCACATAAAGCATTTAAAAACCATATTGTCAGGAAAGCATTGTTTAATGTCTGGATAAGATACAAAGACTTACTGGAAAATAAAACCCCAAGGTGGTTGTCACCAATGGAAGCGAAGGCTCAGAAAAAGCTCAATATGGAGGCCAAATGGCCGAAATATTGGGAAATATTGGAGCAAGAAGGAGATAAATTGAAATTGCAGAGTTTCGAGAAATTAAAAGATAAAGTGCGAGACTGGCTTCATTATTATCAAATAAGAGAGCCCTATAATTTGGACAAAAAAATTGGCTTCCAGGTGGAAAAATCAAAATTGGAAACAGAACTGTTAGATCCCAAAACTAAGATACTTTCAAGTTAATGCCGCTTTCCTCTTCATCACACTGAGCAGGAAGTTAGCTGCCATCTCGGTAATCCAACAATCAGAATCCTTTAAAAAAAGGGACACTATCCAGGGCTGGATTGGGAGATGAAGCTTGTTCATGAGAGGCGTTAAAAACCGAGATCTTTCATCTGTCTAGTTAGGACAGAAGAGCATTACATGTTCCATAGTCTCCAGGGCCGTGTCATTACAGGTGCATGTTCTGTTTGCGATGGGGACTCTGGAATAACGACCCGACAGAACTGCTGTAGGAAAACAGTTAAGACGGGCACAAGTAAAGGCCCTTCGCTTAGCCTCCGAAGAAATTGTGAAGCAGTATAGAGGGATTCCTTCAGGGGGAGGAATAGCTAGGGCTAGGCCTGAACACGGCCCTCTTGCATCGGCAGCTGTGTTAGAGAAGTCAAGTTGCTGTAACTTCTTTTTAATTGAAGGTAGGGCCGCCGGACTGATACACTCTAATTTAAGAACAGTTTTGCAATTTAGATTAAAAAGAGAGCGGAGTTTGAGGTTAATTGTAGTTTTCCAAGGGGAATTATGAATATCTCTTAGGATCAGATTGGAAAAACCACCTCTAATTCGAGCATCCGATGCTAGTAGGTGGGAGCTATAGGAAATGGCTCGACACCATGCTCGTTTTACAATTGAGGGCTGGGCGAACTCAAGTCGTAGGGCTGCACCTGAGACACATCTCAGAACACCGGAAAGAGATCTCGGAAACATATGAAGTGGGCGGTCCAAGTTACCTGATATTGCTGTAGTCCATACTTCACAGCCATATAATAGTTTAGGAACAACTTTGGCATTAAATATTTGAATTGCTGCTGGAAGGTGTTTGCCGCCCTTCTGATGGTAAAATCGTACAATGGCATTGGAGGTCGTGGTTGTGGCGAAAAAGGCAGATTGTAGATGGGTGGTCCAGGAGAGATTATAAGTGAATATTAATCCTAGATATTTAAAGGCTTTTACCTTTTCTAAGTAGCCACCTGCGATCTTAAGCGGCTCCAGCTTGAATTTGCGGGAACGAGGGAAGTGAAGGACTTTCGATTTTTTATAATTAATATTAAGAGCTTCCGCCTTACAATAGGCGATAAATGCATTAACTGCATTTGCTAGGTCCGCAGCTGTTCTGGATAAGATGACGGCATCATCTGCATAGAAAAGGGAAGCAACGGGATGACCTGCTAAGTGAGGAGGATACTTAGTTGCTAGCTTCAAAGGGGAAATTGCATCATGAAGATAAAGATTAAACAGTAAAGGGGCAAAGAGACAACCTTGTCGGACGCCCTTGGCCGTTGGGAATGGGGTGGTAAGGGAGCCGTTGGGACCACTTCGGACGCAAGCTGTGGTGTTTGAATAAAGGGAAATAATTAGGGAAAGGAGGTGCGGATCAATTCCCAGATGGGCAAGTTTGGACCATAATCTCTGCCTAGGGATGGAATCAAAGGCGGCCTCCAGGTCCATGAAAGCGGCAAATAGGTGGCCTTGCCTTGGTGCAGTGTATTTACTGGCAAGGTGATAAAGAGTTAAACAGTGGTCCATGGTTGATGCTGACTTTCGGAAGCCAATCTGTTCTAACGGTAGAATGTTCCTCTCCTGGACCCATGAAAGAAGTTCTTCCAGTAAAACAGTGGCAAATATTTTCCCCGGAATAGATAATAAACTAATGGGGCGATAGTTCCTAGGGATGTTTGGCTGGCCGCCTTTGAAGATCGGAACTATTATAGCTTCTCTCCAGGAGTCGGGGATGTCTAGGGCGGAGGAGATAGCGGTGAATACAGGAGTCAGCTGTTCGCTCCACCAAATAGGATCAGTCAGGAAAAGGTCCAACGGGACCATGTCTGGGCCGGGGGCCTTATTCCTTCGCATGGACATTATGATGTTGAAGATGCGAGTTGAGGTAAAGTTTATTGAAGAAGTGGGACTAAGAGAACAGGAACAGAAGTCCGACGGGGGGTGAAGGAGATCTGTAAGATGATTTGGAGAAGCGAAACTGGTTGAATAATAGGCAATCCATTCATCAGCGGAAATCTGGGTAGCTGAATTGAGTGGTGCCGAAGGTCTAACTAAACACCAGAAGGAGCGGGAGTCATGCCTCTCTACAGCCGAACGAAGAGTGGACCAAGCCTCTAGGATGTGCTGCTGTTTCTTGCAATGAATCATGTTTCTGTATGTCCTTTTAATATCTATGAGCTTTGCACGAGTTTGGGGGTCGTTGGAAAATTTGATGATTCTGACCATTTTCCTAATTCGCCTTCTTAGGGCTTTACATTCCTTGTCAAACCAAGGTGGTTCAGAGAAGAGGCATTGGTGGATAGGCGAGGTGGTGGTTGTGTAAGTTGTTGAGAAAGCATCAATTAATTTCCGATATTGGTCAGCGGGCAAAATTGGGTCAGAAGGGACAGCAGACATATCAAGTGATTTTTGTATGTCCAGGGCAAGAGAGGAACTGAGGCTTGTCCATTTCTTTGTTTTGTATACTGGGTGACTTTGTGCCGTGGAACTATAGTTTGAGGGGGCTGAAAATGGCTCTACTAGGTTTAACAATAGAGTCAATGGAAGGTGGTCACCACCAAAATATTCAGCCACTTCCATTTTTGTAGAAATTGAGAATAGCTCTGGCGTCAATAAGATGTAGTCGACAACACTGGTTCCCCGGGAAGTGATGCACGTTAACTGCTGCGAGGACAAGGGAGTGATGTTACCATTCGCGATGCAAAGATCGTTTTCCATGGCCAATTGGGCCATCAGCCTCCCCGACGCATTTGTTACAGGATCAAGAGAGCATCTGTTTCCCCAGGGGGGCTGCAGGGGATTGTCCAAGAGAGCTGCGGGAGATAATATATCATCGTCGTTGGGACCTATTCTTGCATTAAAGTCACCTAAGAGGATTTGGGGAAGTCCAGGGTTAGTTATTTGAAGGTCATGGAGCCAAGACGAAAGTTCAGACCGCCTTTCATTGCGGTCGAAATCATTGATTACTGGGGGCAGATATACTGTAGTTATCAACCATGGGCTTTTGGTCTTTGGAAGATGGATCTTTATAGTGAGAAAGTAAGGGGAAGATTTAATTTCCTCGCAAATAGTGAGGGATAGGTTGGTTGAAATAAGACAGGCGAGGCCAGCTTGGGGGCGACCCCTGTTGGTTAATTTACGAGCACAGGAGCTAAAGGAGCAATAATTAGGGAGAGCGATACTTTGTTGGGACCAGGTCTCTTGAAGGCACACAATGTCAAAAGAAGAGATGAAGTTTATTGCCTCAGGATCCATTTGCTTTGTCGCCCAGCCGTTAACATTCCAGGAGACAATTGTAAGGCTCTGGGATGGATTGGATGCGTCTTTAAAGGAAGGAACTGCTTTTTCTTGATTTGTGAGTGAGGATTGGGTCTGTTTATACCTAATGATGTCGAATTTCCGCGGAGATAGGGAGCCGGCTGATGTTTGCCTCTGGTCTGATCTTTGTCAATTATTTCCCAAGGTGCTTTTAGGGATTACTCTTTTATGAGCCGGCCTATTACTCTCCATACATGGCAAACTAGCCAAGTGTTCTATAGTTTCGGCTGTTGAGTGTTGAATACTGACATTAGTGATCACCGGGCCTCTGAAGTGTGTTATCTCTTTCCGTAAGTATTCTTCCGGTACCTGATTATGGCCTAATTCTGCCTCGTCTAGGTACCTCAGCTTGTCCCAAGAGCCGGGTGAGTTCATCTTGGGGATGGTTCTCCTTGTTGGAGGTGGTGTAGTGTTCTCTTCAGTGTGCTGGGCTTCCTTGATTGGAGGTAGGTTAATCTCAGCCATTGTCTGAAGGTAATGTGGCCGACAGGCCGCTGGGTTTTGTTCTTGTATAGGGTTCAAATTATAGGAAGTCTGGTCCTTATTGTGGGCGTCCACATTAATTTCCTTATTTATATCTCTCCCAGCCAGCTTAACTCTTAGCAAATCTAGTCTTTCTAATATTTCAGTTTGTATTGGAGATGGAAAATGGCAAAATTGCCTAATTAAGGTATTTTCTTCCACGGAGAAAAGGTCCTCATCTTCCTTCTCTTGAAATTGCAGGTCTTGCAGATGAGCATCTTTCCTTTTTAGTTTTTGAGGCTCTTGTTTCTGGAGACCAGGCCAGGTTCTAGGAGGTTGTTTCTCCTTACTAGGGTTTGCATGCTTAGTTTCCAGAAGGGGATTCGGTGGAGCCTTGTTTTCAAAAAATCTGAGAATTTTTATCTGGGCCTTTAAGAATATATATCTTGATCTGTAGATAAACTTGGCCAGGTTCTGATCTCTAAATGTAATCATTGCTCTCATTGAACAACCATCATGATGCAAATAGTCTACAGAAATAATGTCATATGGCTTTATTGCTCTTGGCAATATATCATTCAGAATGTTCAAGGAGCTCATTCTTCGATCTTTCCCTGAAAGGAAGCCCTTTGATTTTGGAAAGTTTGTAAATACCAATTTTTGGGGATTTAAAATCAAGTTCCAACATCTTGCCTGAGTAAAGGCTTGCCCATCTTGTATAATGTTGTCACCGCGATTGGGCATTGCATCGTCCCCATTTCTCGGTTTGCTAAGCGGTTTGCTGCCTTCATTGTTAGACACCACTTCTCTCCCAGATTCTAGCTCACTGAGTGAACTGTTACCAGGGCTCTGGGACGTTGCTTCCATCCTCCCATTTAGTTCTGAGCTATGGTTCGGAGATGCCATCTTAGCCATTAGCTGTGGCGATGACTTCTTTTTCCCCTTCCTGCCTTTCTCTTTTTTATCTCGTGCAGCAGATTTATTTGAGTCCGATGGGAGTAGATTAAATAATTTCTGCCATTGTTTATGTCGGCTTATCTTTACTTTCCTTGTTGCTTTAATATTCTTAGTTTTCTTTTCCCTGGCTTTTGGTCTATTTTTTTGCAATTTCTTGGTTGTTACTGCTTGTCTCATCTTCACATGTTCATCTGGGTTATGCACAAGTTCATCTGGTTTATGCACTTGGGGTGCATCAGTTGCCGTTGTCTCTTTTGGTTGGGGAATAAAATTTTCCACAAGGGTCAGCAATAACCCATTTGTTATTGTCAAGTAATTTTTTATGTTGAAAAGGTCTATATTTATATCTTGGAGGTGGGCCTGAAAATGGCCATCACTCGGTTCAGTTTGAGTATATTTAGAAGTGGGCGCCTGGTCTTGATGGCGTGTTGTTAATTCTGCCAGGGGCTGTTGATTATAGGTGACAGAAATATTTTCCTCAAGTTTCTCCGCTAGAACTAGCTCTTGCGCCAAGCTTCTTGGGGAATTTGTACTTCCAGAGTTTTGTTGAAGCTCTTTGAAGTAATGTGACCGTTCAAGATAAGTAAGGGGGGGAGGAGTGACTTCGTCAATAATTAGTTCAATTTGTTCGCTCAAACATTCCTCCCTCTTAGGGAAATAATTTATAATTTTACTTTGTCTCTTTCCGGGTCCCGGGGGGCTAAGTGTTGTATCTGGCAAGATACCCAACTCCTTGCATATCTTTCTGGTGAGGACCATGTTGGGTAGTTGTCTTCCAATTAGAAAACCAGTTGTCCCCAAGTGTTTCTACCTAATTTGCGGGACCGATGGATGAATGTGGGAGTATCTGCAGCTTTCTCCTGCTTAGCTCATCAGCAAGCACTGATTCTCAATATGTTTCTTTGGTGGAGCAGGAAAAGGGAGGAAGGGAGGAAGTTCCAAGTAGCTTTATTGTACAAGGACAATGGAGCTAGGACAAATCTGAGGAGCTGAAGGACCCCTTCAACGATCCTCCTCCAGCCTCAGCAGTTTTTTGTTTTTTTTGTTTCTGTATTATCGGTCACTCGATGTTTTAAATCCTCTGTTGCTTCTGTTATCTCTTTTTCCCCCCTCCCTTTAAGTATTTGCCCAGGACGATATCTACCTTTACCTCCCCACCCCCATTTTATGTTGTTATTTTTATGTATATCATGCTATGGCCACACGGCTAATGCAATAAAATCTATTGATACTTTCAAGAATGTATAACTTGCTGTTAAAATGGAAAACGCAGGATGAAACGGTTAAATCTGCTATGATTAAATGGGCACAAGATATTGGATATAACATTATGTTTGCTGACCGGGAATAGTTGTGGACCACCGGTATGAAATTTACGGCATGTAATGCCTTGAGAGAGAATATTATGAAAATGATATATAGGTGGTACATGACACCAGTCAAGCTTGCAAAAATATATCATCTGCCCGATAACAAATGTTGGAAATGTAAAGAGAATGAAGGTACATTCTTTCACCTTTGGTGGACGTGCCCAAAGATTAAGGCTTTCTGGGAGATGATCTATAATGAAATGAAAAAGGTATTTAAATATACCTTTCTGAAGAAGCCAGAGGCCTTTCTCCTGGGCATAGTCGGCCAATTGGTGCCAAAGAAGGATAGAACATTTTTTATGTATGCAACAACAGCAGCAAGAATACTTATTGCAAAGTATTGGAAGACACAAGATCTACCCACCCTGGAAGAGTGGCAGATGAAAGTGATGGACTTTATGGAATTGGCGGAAATGACTGGCAGAATCCGAGACCTGGGAGAAGAGTTGGTGGAAGAAGATTGGAAGAAATTTAAAGATTATTTGCAGAAACACTGTAAAATTAATGAATGTTAAAATGATGCTGGATTGGAAATAAGTGGTATTAGCAACAAAGTTAATAAGAAGATGCAAAAATGAATTGATAATGGATGAAAATACAGAGTTATAAAATGTTAAGATATAGAGCTAAGATAAATGAAAGAGGGTAAGGATTTGCTGATTTGATTATTTAAATGGGAATACAAGAAGGGGAGGTGTGAGGAGGTCAAACAAACAAGCAAATGAGTTTTAAGTTATGAAAAATGGAATTGTTTTTAATTTTTCTTATTTTTTCTGTGCTTTTATCTTTATTTTTCTTTTTTCTTTCATTATATGTTTTTGTATTTATGTTTTTGTAAAACTTCAATAAATATTTCTTAAAAAAAAAAAGAAATTTATGTGGCCTGAGGCGGCGCAAGAGGGGTTTGAGAGACTGAAGAAGGTTTTTGCATCCGAGGAGCAGTTACTGCATGTCAACCCCCAGCTGCCGCTGCGAGTGGAAACTGATGTGTCGGACCGGGCGATCGGAGCGGTCCTGATGCAGCAAGACGGTAAGGGGGATTGGTGTCCGTGTGCCTTTTTCTCCCGGAAGCTGAAGAAGTCGGAGGTGAACTACAGTATTTACGACAAAGAATTGCTTGCTATTGTGGCTGCGTTCAAGAAATGGAGACACTTCCTTATTGGTGCGAAGCATCAGATACAGGTGTGCACGGATCACAAGAACCGGGAGTACTGGCGTACGGCGCGTGTGCTGTGCCAAAGGCAAATACGCTGGGCGGAGTTTTTTGCCAACTTCAACTTTAGGATTCAGTACGTGCCTGGGGAGCAAAACTTGAGGGCGGATGCACTATCACGCAAACCAGAGTACCTGGCAGAAGAAGGACCTCCTGTAGCCAGGCTCATGTTCCCCGAGAACAGGTGGACTTGTGGGGGGGCATTGGTGAAGGACGAAGAACTGGCGCAACTGATCAGAGACGATGCCTTTGCACGGCGGAAACTGGACAAGCTAAGGGAAAAGGGGGGAGCTGAGGGAGGTTTTGAGGGAAAAGGGGGGCTGCTGTTCTATCGGGGGGGGCGTTGTATATTCCGGGTGAAACCCTAAGGAACAGAGTCCTCAAGCAACTTCACGACAGCTCCACTGCGGGACATTTTGGGCAACACAAAATCATGTTGTTGGTTACTAGGGAATTTTGGTGGCCCAAATTGAGGGAGGACGTGAGAGAATATGTAAGAGGGTGTGACACCTGTCAGAGGGTCAAAGGGGAGAGGGCTGCTCTGCCAGGGTTATTAGAGCCTTTACCCACACCAGGGAGGCCATGGGAGGTGGTGTCGGTAGATTTCATCACAGACCTGCCCAGGTCCAAGGGGAAAACAGCCGTCACGGTGGTGGTGGATCTCCTAACCAAGATGTGTCATTTTGTGGTGTGTTCACATGCAGTGACAGCGGAGGAGACAGCCAAGCTGTTCGTAGAGCATGTGTTTAGGTTGCATGGGGTCCCTTCTAATGTGATTTCGGACAGGGGGACCCAATTCACCTCACAGTTTTGGCGCAAGCTCCTGAGTTTGCTGCAAGTAGAGGTGAGCTTCACGACAGCGAGGCACCCCGAAACCAATGGGCAGGCAGAGAGAGCAAATGCTGTTTTTGTCAGCATCGCCCTTGAGCCAGTGCCACCAACTGGACTCATACACTTCAGCCCCGACTGGGCTAGGCGAAGCTGGCTAGCACTTCCAGAGACCACCTTCTGCACAGGAACAGGTCAAAGTGCTGTGGACTCACAGCTTAGAGTTGTGAGCACCGGATTCACTCCAACAAGAAGACAGTCGTCGCACAGCAGAGTACAGCAGAGTATAGCAGAGCATAAACGACTCGGAGAGCAGCTCTGTAGAATATCTTCTTTTATTCTATCTACAACTATTATACACAACTATGTACAGAGCTAAATGAGGTCTAAGCAAAAATGCTGAACTGCACTGAGTGTCTGCAGCTGCTCTTAGCAGCAACCTTATCTATACACACGATCTCTCTCTAACACTCAGTCTCTCTCTCTCTCTTATGTGAGGCTGGAGCGGAATAAGTAGAGAGCAGAAACCGCCCCCTCCTCTCTGGAGAATCAGCAGAGAACATCAGCAGATTCTTGGATATGGGAGGGGTGAAATCTCCTCATCCTCCCCCATTTCATCCGACCATTCAAGAATCTAAACATAACTGCAATTTACACACACACTCTAAAAGTTGTTCTCTGCTTACAACCTTGGTAACATATCTGTAGGTATCTCTCTCCCCCCTTATCTAAGACACTTTAACAATACCATTAAACAATCACTGTAACCACTCTGTGTCCATTAGGAAAGAGTTAAAGCATAAACCTCACCAACCTTGTCACTGAAAAAATAACGTACATTCTCATTATGTACATTCCTGAGCCATTTACAAAACTGGCGAAACTTGGTAAAGGCTTCAGACTTTTCTGCAACATATAGACCCATACATATCTTGAATAGGCATCTATCAAAACCATTAAAAACCTCGAATTGCCTCTAGAGAGCGCTAGAGGCCCCACTAAGTCTGCATGAATGACTTCGTATGGTTTCTTGGCCTCTCTCCCAGACTCTGTACCTTTGGGAGCTTGCCTTGCCTTACTCTCAGCAGAAGAAACAGATTTCATGTGGTAGGGACATTCTTGCAACTTCATACCCTCAACCATATTAGGCATTTTTGCCACAGCCTGGAAATTCAAATGACCATAAGCACGGTGGTAATAATGAATACGTTCGTCATGCAACTTCTCATTCTTATCAACAGATAAATTGCAACACTCTTTCTCAGTTGCTTCTGCAGTTGTACTTGTAACAAAAGGCAGTTGGTACAAACCATTAACACATTTGGCATACAGAATGAGCTTGTCATCTCGACAAATTTCACAACGAGATTTAGCAAACACCACCTAAACCCTTGTCGATCAAGCTGGGAAACACTCAACAGATTGTCCTGAATATCAGGCGCATACAGGACATTCTTAATTGTTGCATTCAGGCTCTTTAAAAACACAGTTCCCTGAGCCAAACTCCTGAGAACAGTCCCATCTGCTTGATGAATTGCTTTCTCTTGCTTCTCAAGCTGAACAAAGAGATCCTTATCTTTGGCTACGTGGTTGGTACAGCCAGAGTCGATCATGAAGAAACTCCGCCCACATTGATTGGAGTAGCGAGAGATCAAAGCCTTTGAAGTAGCAGGTGCTTGGGGATTTCGTCCTCCTCCCCCTCTGCCTCTGAAGTTTCCCTTCTTCTTTAAAGTCTTCTTGCTGCACTGGAAACTCAAATGGCCTTGTGCTCCAGACGAAAAGCACCGCCGCAACTTTAGTGCTTTAACAGCAGTTTCACTTTCCCCTGCTGCTGGAGACTCAGGCACATTTTCAAGCACATTTTTAACAGCACAGTCCCGGCTTTCTCTAACAGCCTGTCTGCAATCCCACTCATTCAAGAGCACGCTAGAACCATAATCTTCTGTTAGCCGGTCAGCAGGCATCGTAGAAATCTGGGCAGCTACTCCGTCATAGGAATCATCTAGGCTATTTATCATCAGCATTGCAAACACAGCCTCTGAAATATTCAGGTCTCGCTGAACAAGGTCCTGTCTGAAACGCTTTAACTGAGATAGATGGCTAGGCAAATCACCACCTTTCTCCAACTGCAACCTGCACAGCTTCTAGAAGAAAATCACACTGGAACCGGCTTTTTGCCTCAAATGCATATCTCTCAGCTTGTGCCAAACAGCTCATGCAGTCTCTTGACCCTGTAAATTCACCAACAAGTGGTCTGAAACACTCAAAACAATTGTCCCCCGGGCTCTCATGTCTGCAGCATGCCACTCAGGCCAATCATCATCATCCTTATCGGGAGGGTCATCTTCTATAGTGTGAAATAGCTTCTCCCTCTGTAAAAGCAATTTCATCTTGACCTGCCAGACAGCATAGGTCTCAGGCGTGAGGAGAGGAAAGGACAGAGCCATCTGACCAGAATGTGCACAGGCCATGTCTGCTATCAATTAAAGCAAGACACTTCCCTCGTGCAACACAGATAGAGCCTTGGACTCCTTCAGCCACTCTCTCTCCCACTCAGAGCGCAATTAACAATCAAACAGGGATGCTATCTTCTTTCCTTTGCAGTCAGCAACATACCTCCATAAATCAAGCAGCAGCAACAGCAACAACGGCAGCTTGAACACTCTGCTCCAAAACAGCTCTGCTTCTGGGCACCGCAAATCAGTCCAGCATGCAGCGTCCGTTCCGCCGTCCAGCAATCAGCAACAGAACCCTCTGGCGACTTGGACAACTGGGACAACTGGTACAACTGGAACAACGACTGGGCCCATAACCAATGTCAGCATCGCCCTTGAGCCAGTACCACCAACTGGACTCATACACTTCAGCCCTGACTGGGCTAGGCGAAGCTGGGTAGCACTTCCAGAGACCCCCTTCTGCACAGGAACAGGTCAAAGTGCTGTGGACTCACAGCTTAGAGTTGTGAGCACCGGATTCACTCCAACAAGAAGACAGTCGTCGCACAGCAGAGTACAGCAGAGTATAGCAGAGCATAAACAACTCGGAGAGCAGCTCTGTAGAATATCTTCTTTTATTCTATCTACAACTATTATACACAACTATGTACAGAGCTAAATGAGGTCTAAGCAAAAATGCTGAACTGCACTGAGTGTCTGCAGCTGCTCTTAGCAGCAACTTTATCTTATACACATGATCTCTCTCTAACACTCAGTCTCTCTCTCTCTCTTATGTGAGGCTGGGGCGGAATAAGTAGAGAGCAGAAACCGCCCCCTCCTCTCTGGAGAATCAGCAGAGAATATCAGCAGATTCTTGGATATGGGAGGGGTGAAATCTCCTCAGTTTTGCAACAGTATTTGCGGTGTTATGTCAATCAGAGGCAGAACGACTGGGTGGACAAATTAGCACTAGCGGAGTTTGCTTACAATAACGCAGAGAACGTGTCTACAGGGATGACTCCTTTCTTCGCCAATCACGGGTGTCACCCTAGGGCTTTCCCGGGAAGGGGGGAGGAGTCGTGGAGTGTGCCAGCCACGGAACAGTTTGCGGAAGAAATGGAGGCTATTCACCAACAGCTCCAGTTGAACTTGGAAAGGACCAAAGAAGTATACAAAAGGGAGGCAGACAAGCATCGGAGACCAGGGGAGGTCATCCGGGTTGGGGATAGAGTGTGGTTGTCCATGCAAAGCTTGCCCTGGAGGGGTGGGTGCAAGAAACTCAAGCCCAGGAGGGTGGGGCCCTTTGAGGTCATCCAGCAGATCAGTCCTGTGGCTTTTAAGTTAAGGCTGCCTGAGAGCATGAAGATTCACCCCGTTTTCCACAGGTCACTGCTGTCGCCCTATAGGGAAGGGGGGATCCAGGAGGGTAGAGGGGAAGGGGAGGTTCCACCACCCAAAATAGAGGAAAGAGAGCAATGCAACGAGGTGACAGAAATACTGGACTCTCGTTGGAACGGGGAGGAACTAGAGTATCTGGTGGCTTGGGAGGGGGCGCCCAGTTCAGAAAACACATGTGTTCCTGAAGGTTGCATCACTGAGGAGTATCTGGTGGAGGAGTTTCACGATTTATTTCCTGACAAACCAAAACCCCCGGGTAAGTTCTTTAAACAGGTGTTTGGGCTGACGGATGACGAAGAGGACTTCGAGGGTTTCGTGCCATTGGACGATGAGGAGTGGGGACCGGAGAGAGTCGGTGGAAACGGCCCGGAAGAAGGACATCCGGAGAATCGCTGGGCAACAACGGGTTTGTGGGAGGGCTGGAGGGATGTTTTTGAGGATACAGAAGACGAGGGTGACATTTTCCTAGGTTTTCCTCCCACGACTCGTGACATAGGTGAAACAGAGACAGCCGTTTCTCCTGAGGAGGAGAGGGGGGCCTTTGGGGAGGGGTTGGATGTCAGGGAATTGGAGGCTGAGAAGGGGGAGAGAATGGGGACCTATAGAGATAAGCCTCCGATCGTTAGTAGTGGCACGTCCTCGGAGGAGGAGAGTGACGAAAGGTTGTCAGGAAGCAATGAATCAGAGAGGGGGAAGCAGCTTCCGGGGCCCAGCCATTCTCGTAACAGAGGAAGGAAAGGGGGAGCGTTCCGGAAGTGGCTATGCTGGAAGAAAGAGAAGAGACCGACAGTCTCTGCAACTGACACTGAAGATGCAGACGTACTCTGAGGGCTCTTGTACATAGCAGAAAGAAACCAATAAATCTTGTAAATATGGCTGGATTCCCGGACTCTTATGTCTTCTAGCACTCACCAATCTACCCCTGACATTACCAAAGACTTTTTTTGATTTGGCTCAAAATTTGAATTTGATAGATACTGTATATGGAGAACAAGAAACTTGTTCGACAAATAGTTCACTTATTACAGTCATGTTCATGATAGCAGCTCAAGAATAGACTCTCCCCCCCAAATATTTTTTATTAAGTTTTATACAATTATAACGCAAACTGCAACAAACATTGCACAACCAAAAAACAAACAAAAAAAAGAAAAAAGAGGGAGAAAAAGTACATCTATAAAAAATAACAACAAAGAAATAAACAACACATACTTAATTATTTAAAAATCCAACCTTATAAACATGTTACTTGACTTCCTCTAGTCCCTCCTTTCTGATTTCCCTTGTTTATGAATGTAACAGTTTTCCAATATCATTATTAAAGCTCAATATTTCAATTATAATCAAATTTCTTCACTTTTCTTAATGTTCTAAATTCCAATTATTTAAGTAAATCTTAATTTAATCCTAGGCCTGTTTGGTACTTTCAGGTAATTTCTAATTTTTAATATTACAATATTTGTTCAGATAGTCCTTAAATTTCCTCCAATTGATATTCCTCTTCTTTCTGGTTGTGGATTCTTCCAGTAAGATCAGCCAACTCCAAAAAGTCCATCATCTTCATCTGCCATTCTTCCACAGTTGGTAGTTCTTGTGTTTTCCACTTTTTGGCTAATAAAATTTGAGCAGCAGTTGTGGCATACAGAAATAACTTTACATCTTTTTTGGGCAATTCCAAACCTGTTATTCCAAGTAGAAAGGCTTCTGGTTTCTTTATAAATGTATATTTCATCATTTTTTTTCAATTCATTATAAATCTTTTCCCATAAGTCTTTCACCTTGGGGCAGGTCCACCACATGTGATAAAAAGTTCCTTCTTTTTCTTTGCATTTCCAACATAAATTATCGAAGTTATGATAAATTTGCTAATTTAACAGGGGTCATGTACCATCTATACATCATTTTCATTATATTTTCCATTAACATCGTACATGCAGTGAACTTAACCCCTTTCTTCCACAATCTTTCCCAATCCTCAAACATTATATTATGTCCTACATCTCTTGCCCAATCTATCATCACAGATTTAACTTGTTCATCCTTTGTATGCCACTCCAACAACAAATTATACATTTTAGAAAATTTTTTATCCTTAGTATCTCCAATTTGGTTTTTTTCTGTTGCAAAACCATTTCTCTTGTCAATCTTAAATAATTCATTAATTTGATAATATTGAAGCCAATTTACTTTATCTTTAATTTGTTCAAACGGTTTTAATTTAAAACCATCATGATCCTCTGAATGACACCTTGTTTAGAGATCCAGAAATTATCAGGAAGGCCCAAAAAAGGGTGAAAGACTATTTTGAGATAAATTTGAAGACATCAGTGGAAAAAAGGGTAATCTGGGACGCAAGTAAAGCCGTTATGAGAGGATTCTTGATCCAACAGAATGCAATAAAAAAGAGAACTCAAGAAGAGAAAAAGGGAAAGATCTTGGAAAAAATAAAAGAAGGAGAGAAGAAGCTTAGAGTTAAACCAAAGTCGCAGGAAATCTTGAGGGAGATTAAATTTTACCAAGCACAATATATGAAAATGACAAATCAGGAGATAGAATGGAAAATCAAACAGATGAGACAGAAGACTTTTGAATCTGCTAATAAATGTGGGAAATTGTTAGCATGGCAATTGAAGAAAAGACATAAGTTAAATACTGTGACTGATCTTGAAGTGAATGGAAAGAACATACAAAACCCACAGGAGATTAGAAATTGCTTCCAGAGTTATTTCAAACAACTTTATACACAAGGGCCACAGACAGAGACTAAAATTGATCAATTTTTGAAAACCAATGGATTACAAAAAAATTTCTCAAGAAAATAAACTATTGTTGAACTCTAAAATATCAGAACAAGAGGTTGAAGGTGCCATACAGACTATGCAATTGGGAAAATCTCCAGGGCCAGATGGATTAACCTCCAAATATTACAGAACTTTGAAGGACTATTTGATCCAACCACTAAAGGAGGTTTGCAATGAAATTATGAAGGGGAAAAAGGCGCCGGAGTCGTGGAAAGAAGCCTTCATCACACTTATACCTAAAACTGAGTCTGAGAAGACACAACTTAAGAACTATCGCCCCATAGACTTCCGGTCAGCACCAGCGACCGTAATGGCAGATTTCCTCTGATCTCCGGAGGAAATCGGCTTCGTGGAGCTGGGGTTCTACCGCTACGGCGAAGCGGGGACCCGAAAAAAATCACAGGTGGGGAAGCCTGTGAGCTGAAGGCTCGGCGGGCTCCATTTGCGCCCCCCCCCCCCGCTGCAAAGGAGCCTTTTTAAAGGCTCCGGATCGGACCGGGGGTGAGCGGCGCGGAGCTGAGAGCTGCCTACCCGTCTCCGCGAAGTGAAGCCGCATAGCCAGGGTCAAAGAGCGCTGATTTCTTCACTGGACAATTGGACTCGAAAACAACTACCCGTGAGTAGGACTTTGACATACATTTGGAAGAAATTTTTAAAGAATTTGGCACCGAAACGGGAAAGGTAAAAACAGGAAGTCTGCCTTTCCGGACTGTTAACAGATCAAAGCAAAGAGACTGTAAAGCTGTGACTGAGAAAGACGTGTTTTTGAAAGGATTAAAATCCAGCACCAAAAAGGAAATTTTCCCTTCTGTTTGCAGGAACAGTGGGGTGAGATTTGAAAGATATTTGCCCTGCAAGGAAAGGAAAATTTAAAGTATCTCTGCGGACTTTAAAACCTGGGAACGGACTGCCTATGACAGGGGAGCCGATTAGAGGGAACTGTCAAACTGCAAGAGCAAAAAAAAGTTTGATTTTGCTCTGCAAAGGATACAGTGTTGACAGAACTATACTGGAAATTAAAGTAACCTTTTAGGACTGAAAATTTGATATTAAGATATTGGGAATTTATCAGGACTTTACTTGTTATAAAGTTACAATAAGAAGTTGGAACTGTGACCCCTAGAGGTGACTATGTTGCAATGACATTCTAGTCAACAAGTAACTGCTGTGGAAAATTTCTTCTCAAAACAAACTCTCCAAGCGTGGGACTGACCTTGGGATTGTATGTGAGTGCTATGGCAGATGATAAAGGGAAAACAGAGTTGACACAGGAAAAAACTACCAGGTCCGGTAGACAATACAAGACTGATACTACACATCAGAGAAGGCCTTCAATAGCTGGTGCAGCGGGTACAGTAGGAGCTGCTGCCCCACAGGTAAAACCAAAAGTTATGTCAACTGACGACCTTTTGGCTCAAGCATTGGGCAAGATTGATGCAACTTTGGAGAAATTGGCTAATAAGGTGGAAGAGACAAATAGACAAGTAGCTGAGGCTTCAGCAAAAATTGATTTGAATACTTCAAGTATTAATGAATTAGGGAAAAAGGTCAACTCTAATACACAGTCTATTGAAAAACTACTGGAGGAATCGGCCTCAACTAGAAAGCTGGCTGAAGAGGCTAAGAAAATTGCAACTGCTGCTCAGGAAAAGATTCCACCGGTATATAAAAAGTTAGAAGAGCATGACTTGACACTGTCCATGATAGAGTTACAAAGAAAGGAGAGGAATTTAAGAATCAGAGGCGTGCCAGAAAGTGAGAAAGATAATCTGGCAGAATTTCTCACAAAGGAATTGTTACAATTTTGGCAAAAGGACCTGGGGGAAGAAGAATTTAAGATAGTGAGTGCATTTAGACTCGGCAGAAGACAAGGAAAGAACAAAGCAAGAGATTGTTTGATTACTTTAAAAACAAAGGAAGAAAGAGATAAAATTTTGAACTTACACTATCAAAGAACTTTGGAAATTGAGGACACCTTTGTGGAAATCTTCAAAGATATACCTAAATATATTTTGGATGTAAGGGCCTACTACAGAGATCTGGCTGTTTTGTTGAGAAAAAACAAAATAATCTTCAGGTGGGAATTCCCCCAAGGCCTGTCTTTTAAAACAGAGGAAAGAAAATAAGAATAAGGACAGTAAACAACAAGGACAAGTTTCTGAAAGATCACGAAGAGGACCTACAGAAGGAAGTGGAATCTGGTGAGGACCCATCGGTGTCAGGAAAGGGACTTTTGGAGATAGTAAATTTACTATCTGGACGCCCCGGCTCAGGGAGAGACAAGCCACCGACAGAAGAAGAACAACAACTTGGTGCAGTGGGAGGGAAAATTAATTAATTAATCATGTCTCTGCAACTTCTAAGTTGGAATTGTAATGGACTGAATTCCCCTAGAAAGAGAAAAGGTGTTTTCCATATATTAAAAAAAGAACAATTGGACTTGATTTGTTTACAGGAAACACATGTAACGAGGCTACACAGGAAAATACTTGTCAATAAAAGATTAGGGCAAGAGTTTATTTCGTCTGACAAAGTCAAAAAGAGAGGAGTGGTGATATACGTAAAGGAGAAATTTTCACCGAAATTTATCCTCAAAGATGAACAAGGAAGGCATTTGGCAATTGAAATTCAGTTCTAAGGAGAGAAATTTTTGATAGTAGGTGTGTACGCACCGAATGAGGGGAAGTCGGATTTTTTTAAGAAGTTGCATGAGACTCTTATGGATTTTATGGACTACAATATAATCCTGATGGGGGACATGAATGGAGTTGTATCTACTAATATGGACAAGGCGCAAAAACAGGTAGTCACCAAAGATGGTAGACTACCAAAAACCTTCTTCGAAATGACTGACAACATGGACTTGATTGATATTTGGAGAACTAAGAACCCTCTGGAGAGAGAGGGAACATTTTTCTCTGAAGCCAAGATGACATGGACCAGAATTGACCAAATTTGGATTACTAGAGGAATGGCACCAAAGATAAAAAAAGTGGAGATCTGCCCTAAAACTTGCTCTGACCATAATGCTGTAAAGATGGAGATGAAGCAAACAACAACCGGCACCTTCAGATGGAGGATGAATGACACCTTATTTAGAGATGAAGAAGTATATAACAAGGCCCAAAAGACTTTAAGAGATTATTTTGAATTAAATTTGCCAACAAATGTGGAAAAAAGAGTAATCTGGGATGCAAGTAAAGCTGTGATGAGAGGGTTTTTGATACAACAGAATGCATTAAAAAAGAGAAGGCAAAATGAGAAAAAAGATAAAATTTTGGAGAAAATTAAAGAAGGTGAGAAAAAAATGAGAGCCAAGCCGAAGTCACAAGAGATTCTGAGAGAAATAAAGATCTATCAAACGCAATATATGGAATTGATGAATCAGGAAATAGAATGGAAAATTAAACAAATGAGACAGAAGACATTTGAATCGGCGGACAAATGTGGGAAATTACTGGCTTGGCAACTGAAAAAAAGACAAAAATTAAACACAATTACAAACCTGGAAGTAGAAGGAAAAGACATAAACAATCCAAATGAGATTAGAAACTGTTTTCAGAAGTACTTTAAACAACTATATGCACAAGGGCCACAGAATGAAAGGGACATTGATGGATTTTTGAAAATAAATGGATTACAAAAAATTTAACAGGAAAGTAAAATACTGTTGAACTGTAAAATAACAGACCAGGAGATAGAAGGTGCCATTTTAAATATGCAATTGGGCAAATCTCCGGGACCGGATGGGTTGACTTCCAGATACTATAGATCTTTGAAGGACTGGTTAATCCAACCTCTGAAGGAAGTCTGCAATGAGATTTTGGAAGGGAAAAGGGCACCAGAATCGTGGAAAGAGGCCTACATTACACTTATACCGAAAACAGAGACTGAAAAGACTCAACTTAAAAACTACCGTCCCATATCCTTATTAAATGTGGATTACAAAATCTTTGCTGATATTTTGGCCAAGAGACTGAAAAGAGTATTGATTGAAGAGATACATAAGGACCAAGCGGGCTTTCTACCGGGAAGATATATATCTGATAACTTGAGGAATGTAATTGACATCTTGGAAAAGGTTAGATTAGATTTTATTGCATTAGCCGTGTGGCCATAGCATGATATACATAGAAATAACACCATAAAATGGGGG
The DNA here is from genome assembly GCF_964270895.1 of Podarcis filfolensis. Taxonomy (NCBI): domain Eukaryota; kingdom Metazoa; phylum Chordata; class Lepidosauria; order Squamata; family Lacertidae; genus Podarcis; species Podarcis filfolensis. The sequence continues at coordinate 20,481,442 of NC_139619.1, forward strand.
TAGGAAGGTAAAGGTAGATATCGTCCTGGGCAAATACTTAAAGGGAGAAAGAAGAAAAAAAAGAGATAACAGAAGCAACAGAGGATTTAAAACATCGAGTGACCAAATAGTACAGAAACAAAAAGACAAAAAAACTGCTGGGGCTGGAGGAGGATCGTTAAAGGGGTCCTTCAGCTCCTCAGATTTGTCGTAGCTCCATTCTCCTTGTACAATAAAGCTACTTGGAACTTCGTTCGATTGTGTGGCGTATCAACTGCAGCTGTGGTGTTAAGAAAGAAGTTAGTGCCGCTTTCCTCTTCATCACACTGAGCAGGAAGTTAGCTGTCATCTCGGTAATCCAACAATCAGAATCCTGCAGAAAAAGGGACACTATCCAGGGCTGGATTGGGAGATGAAGCTTGTTCATGAGAGGAGTTAAAAACCGAGATCTTTCATCTGACCAGTTAGGACAGAAGAGCATTACGTGTTCCATAGTCTCCAGAGCCGTGTCATTACAGGTGCATGTTCTGTTTTGCGATGGGGACTCTGGAATAACGACCCGACAGAACTGCTGTAGGAAAACAGTTGAGACGGGCACAAGTAAAGGCCCTTCGCTTAGCCTCCGAAGAAATTGTGAAGCAGTATAGAGGGATTCCTTCAGGGGGAGGAATAGCTAGGGTTAAGCCTGAACACGGCCCTCTTGCATCGGCAGCTGTGTTAGAGAAGTCAAGTTTCTGTAGCTTCTTTTTAATTGAAGGTAGGGCCACCGGACTGATACACTCTAATTTAAGAACAGTTTTGCAATTCAGATTAAAAAGAGAACGGAGTTTGAGGTTAATTGTAGTTTTCCAAGGGGAATTATGAATATCTCTTAGAATCAGATTGGAAAAACCACCTCTAATTCGAGCATCCGATGCTAGTAGGTGGGAGCTATAGGAGATGGCTCGACACCATGCTCGTTTTACAATTGAGGGCTGGGCGAACTCAAGTCATAGGGCTGCACCTGAGACGCATCTCGGAACACCGGAAAGAGATCTCAGAAACATATGAAGTGGGCGATCCAAGTTACCTGATATTGCTGTAGTCCATACTTCACAGCCATATAATAGTTTAGGAACAACTTTGGCATTAAATATTTGAATTGCTGCTGGAAGGTGTTTGCCGCCCTTCTGGTGGTAAAATCGGACAATGGCATTGGAGGTCGTGGTTGCGGCGAAAAAGGCAGAATGTAGATGGGTGGTCCAGGAGAGATTATAAGTGAATATTAAGCCTAGATATTTAAAGGCTTTTACCTTTTCTAAGTAGCCACCTGTAATCTTAAGCGGCTCCAGCTTGAGTTTGCGGGAACGAGTGAAGTGAAGGACTTTCGATTTTTTATAATTAATATTAAGAGCTTCCGCCTTACAATAGGCGATAAATGCATTAACTGCATTTGCTAGGTCCGCAGCTGTTCTGGATAAGATGACGGCATCATCTGCATAGAAAAGGGAAGCAACGGGATGACCTGCTAAGTGAGGAGGATACTTAGTTGCTAGCTTCAAAGGGGAAATTGCATCATGAAGATAGAGATTAAACAGTAAAGGGGCCAAGAGACAACCTTGTCGGACGCCCTTGGCCGTTGGGAATGGGGAAGTAAGGGAGCCGTTGGGACCACTTCGGACGCAAGCTGTGGTTGAATAAAGGGAAATAATTAGGGAAAGGAGGTGCGGATCAATTCCCAGATGGGCAAGTTTGGACCATAATCTCTGCCTAGGGATGGAATCAAAGGCGGCCTCCAGGTCCATGAAAGCGGCAAATAGGTGGCCTTGCCTTGGTGCAGAGTATTTACTGGCAAGGTGGTAAAGAGTTAGACAGTGGTCCATGGTTGATGCTGACTTTCGGAAGCCAATCTGTTCTAACGGTAGAATGTTCCTCTCCTGGACCCATGAAAGAAGTTCTTCCAGTAAAACAGCGGCAAATATTTTCCCCGGAATAGATAATAAACTAATGGGGCGATAGATCCTAGGGATGTTTGGCTGGCCGCCTTTGAAGATCGGAACTATTATAGCTTCTCTCCAGGAGTCGGGGATGTCTAGGGCGGAGGAGATAGCGGTGAATACAGGAGTCAGCTGTTCGCTCCACCAAATAGGATCAGTCAGGAAAAGGTCCAACGGGACCATGTCTGGGCCGGGGGCCTTATTCCTTCGCATGGACATTATGATGTTGAAGATGCGAGTTGAGGTAAAGTTTATTGAAGAAGTGGGACTAAGAGAACAGGAACAGAAGTCCGACGGGGGGTGAAGGAGATCTGTGAGATGATTTGGAGAAGCGAAACTGGTTGAATAATAGGCAATCCATTCATCAGCGGAAATCTGGGTAGCTGAATTGAGTGGTGCCGAAGGTCTAACTAAGCGCCAAAAGGAGCGGGAGTCATGCCTCTCTACAGCCGAACGAAGAGTGGACCAAGCCTCTAGGATGTGCTGCTGTTTCTTGCAATGAATCATGTTTCTGTATGTCCTTTTAATATCTATGAGCTTTGCACGAGTTTGGGGGTCGTTGGAAAATTTGATGATTCTGACCATTTTCCTAATTCGCCTTCTTAGGGCTTTACATTCCTTGTCAAACCAAGGTGATTCAGAGAAGAGGCATTGGTGGATAGGCGAGGTGGTGGTTATGTAAGTTGTTGAGAAAGCATCAATTAATTTCCGATATTGGTCAGCGGGCAGAATTGGGTCAGAAGGGACAGCAGACATATCAAATGATTTTTGTATGTCCAGGGCAAGAGAGGAACTGAGGCTTGTCCATTTCTTTGTTTTGTATACTGGGTGACTTTGTGCCGTGGAACTATAGTTTGAGGGGGCTGAAAATGGCTCTACTAGGTTTAACAATAGAGTCAATGGAAGGTGGTCACCACCAAAATATTCAGCCACTTCCATTTTTGTAGAAATTGAGAATAGCTCCGGCGTCAATAAAATGTAGTCGACAACACTGGTTCCCCGGGAGGTGATGCACGTTAACTGCTGTGAGGACAAGGGAGTGATGTTACCATTCGCGATGCAAAGATCGTTTTCCATGGCCAATTGGGCCATCAGCCTCCCCGACGCATTTGTTACAGGATCAAGAGAGCATCTGTTTCCCCAGGGGGGCTGCAGGGGATTGTCCAAGAGAGCTGCGGGAGATAATATATCATCGTCGTTGGGACCTATTCTTGCATTAAAGTCACCTAAGAGGATTTGGGGAAGTCCAGGGTTATTTATTTGAAGGTCATGGAGCCAAGACGAAAGTTCAGACCACCTTTCATTGCGGTCGAAATCATTGATTACTGGGGGCAGATATACTGTAGTTATCAACCATGGGCTTTTGGTCTTTGGAAGATGGATCTTTATAGTGAGAAAGTAAGGGGAAGATTTAATTTCCTCGCAAATAGTGAGGGATAGGTTGGTTGAAATAAGACAGGCGAGGCCAACTTGGGGGCGACCCCTGTTGGTTAGTTCACGAGCACAGGAGCTAAAGGAGCAATAATTAGGGAGAGTGATACTTTGTTGGGACCAAGTCTCTTGAAGGCACACAATGTCAAAAGAAGAGATGAAGTTTATTGCCTCAGGATCCATTTGCTTTGTCGCCCAGCCGTTAACACTCCAGGAGACAATTGTAAGGCTCTGTGATGGGTTGGATGCGTCTTTAAAGGAAGGAACTGCTTTTTCTTGATTTGTGAATGAGGATTGGGTCTGTTTATACCTAATGATGTCGAATTTCCGCGGAGATAGGGAGCCGGCTGGTGTTTGCCTCTGGTCTGATCTATGTCAATTATTTCCCAAGGTGCTTTTAGGGATTACTCTTTTATGAGCCGGCCCTTTACTCTCCATACATGGCAAACTAGCCAAGTGTTCTATAGTTTCGGCTGCTAAGTGTTGAATACTGACATTAGTGATCACCGGGCCTCTGAAGTGTGTTATCTCTTTCCGTAAGTATTCTTCCGGTACCTGATTATGGCCTAATTCTGCCTCGTCTAGGTACCTCAGCTTGTCCCAAGAGCCGGGTGAGTTCACCTTGGGGATGGTTCTCCTTGTTGGAGGTGGTGTAGTGTTCTCTTCAGTGTGCTGGGCTTCCTTGATTGGAGGTAGGTTAATCTCAGCCATTGTCTGAAGGTAATGTGGCCGACAGGCCGCTGGGTTTTGTTCTTGTATAGGGTTCAAATTATAGGAAGTCTGGTCCTTATTGTGGGCGTCCACATTAATTTCCTTATTTATATCTCTCCCAGCCAGCTTAACTCTTAGCAAATCTAGTCTTTCTAATATTTCAGTTTGTATTGGAGATGGAAAATGGCAAAATTGCCTAATTAAGGTATTTTCTTCCACGGAGAAAAGGTCCTCATCTTCCTTCTCTTGAAATTGCAGGTCTTGCAGATGAGCATCTTTCCTTTTTAGTTTTTGAGGCTCTTGTTTCTGGAGACCAGGCCAGGTTCTAGGAGGTTGTTTCTCCTTACTAGGGTTTGCATGCTTAGTTTCCAGAAGGGGATTCGGTGGAGCCTTGTTTTCAAAAAATCTGAGAATTTTTATCTGGGCCTTTAAGAATATATATCTTGATCTGTAGATAAACTTGGCCAGGTTCTGATCTCTAAATGTAATCATTGCTCTCATTGAACAACCATCATGATGCAAATAGTCTACAGAAATAATGTCATATGGCTTTATTGCTCTTGGCAATATATCATTCAGAATGTTCAAGGAGCTCATTCTTCGATCTTTCCCTGAAAGGAAGCCCTTTGATTTTGGAAAGTTTGTAAATACCAATTTTTGGGGATTTAAAATCAAGTTCCAACATCTTGCCTGAGTAAAGGCTTGCCCATCTTGTATAATGTTGTCACCGCGATTGGGCATTGCATCGTCCCCATTTCTCGGTTTGCTAAGCGGTTTGCTGCCTTCATTGTTAGGCACCACTTCTCTCCCAGATTCTAGCTCACTGAGTGAACTGTTACCAGAGCTCTGGGGCGTTGCTTCCATCCTCCCATTTAGTTCTAAACTATGGTTCGGAGATGCCATCTTAGCCATTAGCTGTGGTGATGACTTCTTTTTCCCCTTCCTGCCTTTCTCTTTTTTATCTCGTGCAGCGGATTTATTTGAGTCCGATGGGAGTAGATTAAATAATTTCTGCCATTGTTTATGTTGGCTTATCTTTACTTTCCTTGTTGCTTTAATATTCTTAGTTTTCTTTTCCCTGGCTTTTGGTCTATTTTTTTGCAATTTCTTGGTTGTTACTGCTTGTCTCATCTTCACACGTTCATCTGGGTTATGCACAAGTTCATCTGGTTTATGCACTTGGGGTGCATCAGTTGCCGTTGTCTCTTTTGGTTGGGGAATAAAATTTTCCACAAGGGTCAGCAATAACCCATTTGTTATTGTCAAGTAATTTTTTGTGTTGAAAAGGTCTATATTTATATCTTGGAGGTGGGCCTGAAAATGGCCATCACTCGGTTCAGTTTGAGTATATTTAGAAGTGGGCGCCTGGTCTTGATGGCGTGTTGTTAATTCTGCCGGGGGCCGCTGATTATAGGTGACAGAAATATTTTCCTCAAGTTTCTCCGCTAGAACTAGCTCTTGCGCCAAGCTTCTTGGGGAATTTGTATTTCCAGAGTTTTGTTGAAGCTCTTTGAAGTAATGTGACCGCTCAAGATAAGTAAGAGGGGGAGGAGTGACTTCGTCAATAATTAGTTCAATTTGTTCTCTCAAGCATTCCTCCCTCTTAGGGAAATAATTTATAATTTTACTTTGTCTCTTTCCGGGTCCCGGGGGGCTAAGTGGCGTCTTGGAAAAGTTAGATGTGAACATAAATACTAAAGCTGTTCTGATATTTGTGGATGCGGAGAAAGCCTTTGACAACATTTCTTGGAGTTTTATGAAAAAGAACTTACAGGGTATGGGGGCAGGCCAAGGCTTTGAAAATGGTATAAGTGCAATATACTCTGAAAAAAAGGCCAAATTAATTGTAAATAATGTGGTTACGGAACAATTTAAAATAGAAAAAGGGACACGACAAGGGTGCCCAATTTCCCCTTTACTTTTTATATCGGTCCTGGAGGTTTTGCTGAATATGATTGAATATGATTAGAAGGGACCGGTTGGTTAAAGGCATACAGGTCGGAGCCAAACAGTATAAATTGAGAGCATTTGCAGATGACCTAGTCTTGACGTTACAGGAGCCAGAATCTAGTACCAAAAGAGTTTTAGAATTAATTCAAGAATTTGGTCAGATGGCAGGATTTAAACTGAACAAGTCCAAAACTAAGGTTTTAGAGAAAAACTTAACATTGTTTGAAAAAGAGAAATTTCAGAATGAAACAAGTTTGACTGTGGTGAAGAAAGTGAAATATCTGGGGATTAATATGACAGCTAAAAATGGGAATTTATTTTAAAATAACTATGAGAAATGCTGGTTAGAAGTGAAAAAAGATTTTGAAATATGGTCAAATTTGAAGCTTTCCTTGATGGGTCGAATTGCAGCTATAAAGATGAATGTATTGCCTAAAATGTTGTTTTTGTTTCAAACATTGCAAATTGTGGACAAGATGGATTGTTTTAAGAAGTGGCAGAAAGACATTTCTAAATTTGTCTGGCAGGGCAAGAAGCCCAGGATAAAATATAAGATCTTAACTGATGTAAAAGAAAGGGGTGGCTTTGCCCTGCCAGACTTCAAACTTTACTATGAATCAGCAGCATTCTGCTGGTTGAAAGACTGGCTGCTTCTTGAAAACACAGACATTTTGGACTTAGAAGGTTTTAACAACGTTTTTGGATGGCATGCATATTTGTGGTATGACAAGGTTAAAGCACATAAAGCATTTAAAAATCATATTGTTAGGAGATCTTTGTTTAATGTTTGGATCAGATACAAGGATTTATTGGAAAATAAGACCCCAAGGTGGTTGTCACCAATGGAAGCGAAAGCCCAGAAAAAGCTCAATATGGAGGCCAAATGGCCGAAATATTGGGAAATTTTGGAACAAGAAGGAGACAGGCTGAAATTGCAGAGCTTTGAGAAACTAAAAAACAAAGTGCGAGACTGGCTTCATTATTTTCAGATAATGGAGGCTTACAATTTGGACAAGAAAATTGGCTTCCAGGTGGAAAAATCTAAACTAGAAACAGAAGTGCTAGAACCTAAAACTAAGATCATGTCAAAAATGTATAACTTGCTGTTGAAATGGAATACACAGGATGAAACGGTTAAGTCAGCTATGATTAAATGGGCACAAGATGTTGGACATAACATTATGTTTGCTGACTGGGAACAGTTATGGACCACCGGTATGAAATTCACGGCATGTAATGCCCTAAGAGAGAATATTATGAAAACGATATACAGGTGGTACATGACACCAGTCAAGCTTGCAAAAATATATCATTTGCCTGATAATAAATGTTGGAAATGTAAGGAGGTTGAAGGTACATTCTTTCACCTTTGGTGGACGTGCCCAAAGATTAAGGCTTTCTGGGAGATGATCTATAATGAAATGAAAAAGGTATTTAAATATACCTTCCTGAAGAAACCAGAGGCCTTTCTCCTGGGCATAGTCGGCCAATTGGTGCCAAAGAAGGATAGAACTTTCTTTATGTACGCAACAACAGCAGCAAGAATACTTATAACAAAGCACTGGAAGACGCAAGATCTACCCACTCTGGAAGAATGGCAGATGAAGTTGATTGACTGTATGGGACTGGCAGAAATGACCGGCAGAATCCGCGACCAGGGAGAAGAGTCGGCAGAAGAAGACTGGAAGAAATTTAAGGACTATTTACAGAAATATTGCAAAATTAATGAACTTTGAAAGATGCTGGATTGAATTTATGTGGTCTCTAGCTGTTATGATAAAAAGAAATGGGATAAATATTGTTTAAGTTATAAAAAATTTTTTTAAAAAAAAGTTGATTGGAAAATAAGGTGTTAGTTAAAAGGAATGTTAAGAGTAGGATTTGCTGGATAATCATTTTGAACTAGAAAACAAGAAGGGGAGGTATGAGGAAGTCAAAGAAACATGTTATTGAAAATTGATATTTAAACTGATTTTTTTTAATATTTTTCTTTTTCTTTCTCTTTTTTGTTTGTATAAAATTGAAAAATCGAATAAATATTTATATATAAAAAAAAGAACTATCGCCCCATATCCCTGCTTAATGTGGATTACAAAATTTTTGCTGATATCTTGGCTAGAAGACTTAAAAAAGTTTTAGCAGAAATGATACATAAAGACCAGGCCGGCTTTCTCCCTGGTAGACATTTATCGGATAATATGAGAAATGTAATCAACATTTTGGAAAAGTTACAAGTCAATATTAATACAAAAGCGGTGTTGATATTCGTAGATGCGGAGAAAGCCTTTGACAACATCTCTTGGATTTTTATGAAGAAAAATTTGCAGGGGATGGGGGTTGGACAAAATTTTGAAAATGGTATAGGTGCGATTTATTCTGAACAAAAGGCTAAACTTATAGTTAATAATATAGTGACAGAAGAATTCAAAATTGAGAAAGGGACACGACAAGGCTGCCCAATTTCCCCATTGCTTTTTATTTCGGTCCTGGAGGTTTTGCTAACTATGATAAGAAGGGACCAGCTGATTCATGGTATTCAGGTCGGAGCAAAACAATATAAACTTAAAGCCTTTGCAGATGACCTTGTATTAACATTACAAGAGCCAGTACCTAGTACCAAGAGAGCTTTAGAATTAATCCAGGAGTTTGGTCACGTGGCAGGCTTTAAGTTAAATAAGTTAAAAACTAAAGTTTTGGAGAAAAATTTGACACCGATGGAGAGAGAGAGGTTTCAGAAAGAGACAGATCTGACATTAGTAAAGAAGGTAAAATACTTGGGGGTGAATATGACTGCTAAGAATGCAAATTTATTTAAAGATAATTATGAGAAATGTTGGTCAGAAGTGAAGAAAGATTTAGAGATTTGGTCGAATTTGAAGCTTTCCTTGCTGGGTCGGATTGCTGCCATTAAGATGAATGTATTGCCGAGAATGTTGTTTTTGTTTCAATCACTACAAATCATTGACAAGATGGACTGTTTCAAGAGGTGGCAAAGAGATATTTCTAGATTTGTCTGGCAGGGCAAAAAGCCCAGAATAAAATTTAAGATACTTACTGATGCTAAAAACAGAGGGGGGTTCGCCCTGCCGGACTTCAAACTTTATTATGAATCAGCAGCTTTCTGCTGGTTGAAGGAATGGCTACTTCTTGAGAACACTGACATCTTAGATCTTGAAGGCTATGATAATGTATTTGGGTGGCATGCATATTTGTGGTATGGCAAGGTTAAAGCGCATAAAGCATTTAAAAACCATATTGTCAGGAAAGCACTATTTAATGTCTGGACAAGATATAAAGATTTTTTAGAGAACAAAACCCCAAGGTGGTTATCACCTATGGAAGCGAAAGCTATGAAAAAACTTAATATGGAGGCAAAATGGCCAAAGTATTGTGAAATTTTGGAACAGGAAGGTGACAAGTTGAAATTGCAGAGTTATGACAAGCTCAAAGGGAAGGTGCGAGACTGGTTACATTATTTTCAAATAAGAGAGGTTTATAATCAAGATAAAAAAATTGGTTTTCAGGTGGAAAAATCAAAGTTGGAAATAGAACTGTTAGAACCCAATGCTAAGATATTATCAAGAATGTATAATCTGCTGTTGAAATGGAGTACTGAGGAAGAAATGGTAAAATCTGCTATGATTAAATGGGCACAAGATATAGGACATAATATTATGTTTGCTGATTGGGAGCAGTTGTGGACCACTGGGATTAAATTTACGGCATGTAATGCCCTAAGAGAGAATATTATGAAAATGATGTACAGGTGGTACATGACCCCAGTCAAGCTTGCAAAAATCTACCATTTGCCCGAGAATAAATGTTGGAAATGTAATGAAATTGAAGGTACATTCTTTCACCTTTGGTGGACATGCCCGAGGATTAAGGCTTTCTGGGAAATGATTTATAATGAAATGAAAAAGGTGCTTAAATGCACTTTCGTGAAGAAACCAGAGGCCTTTCTCCTAGGCATAGTTGGCCAATTGGTGCCAAAGAAGGATAGAACTTTCTTTATGTATGCTACAGCAGCAGCAAGAATACTCATTGCGAAGCATTGGAAGACGCAAGATCTACCCACCTTGGAAGAATGGCAGATGCAAGTAATTGACTATATGGAAATGGCGGAGATGTCCGGCAGAATCCGAGACCAGGGAGAAGAGTTGGTGGAAGAAGATTGGAGGAAATCTTTGTCTCTTTCCGGGTCCCGGGGGGCTAAGTGTTGTATCTGGCAAGATACCCAACTCCTTGCATATCTTTCTGGTGAGGACCATGTTGGGTAGTTGTCTTCCAATTAGAAAACCAGTTGTCCCCAAGTGTTTCTACCTAATTTGCGGGACCGATGGATGAATGTGGGAGTATCTGCAGCTTTCTACTGCTTAGCTCATCAGCAAGCACTGATTCTCAATATGTTTCTTTGGTGGAGCAGGAAAAGGGAGGAAGGGAGGAAGTTCCAAGTAGCTTTATTGTACAAGGACAATGGAGCTAGGACAAATCTGAGGAGCTGAAGGACCCCTTCAACGATCCTCCTCCAGCCTCAGCAGTTTTTTGTTTTTTTTGTTTCTGTATTATCGGTCACTCGATGTTTTAAATCCTCTGTTGCTTCTGTTATCTCTTTTTCCCCCCCTCCCTTTAAGTATTTGCCCAGGACGATATCTACCTTTACCTCCCCACCCCCATTTTATGTTGTTATTTTTATGTATATCATGCTATGGCCACACGGCTAATGCAATAAAATCTATTGATACTTTCAAGAATGTATAACTTGCTGTTAAAATGGAAAACGCAGGATGAAACGGTTAAATCTGCTATGATTTAATGGGCACAAGATATTGGATATAACATTATGTTTGCTGACCGGGAATAGTTGTGGACCACCGGTATGAAATTTACGGCATGTAATGCCTTGAGAGAGAATATTATGAAAATGATATACAGGTGGTACATGACACCAGTCAAGCTTGCAAAAATATATCATCTGCCCGATAACAAATGTTGGAAATGTAAAGAGAATGAAGGTACATTCTTTCACCTTTGGTGGACGTGCCCAAAGATTAAGGCTTTCTGGGAGATGATCTATAATGAAATGAAAAAGGTATTTAAATATACCTTTCTGAAGAAGCCAGAGGCCTTTCTCCTGGGCATAGTCGGCCAATTGGTGCCAAAGAAGGATAGAACGTTTTTTATGTATGCAACAACAGCAGCAAGAATACTTATTGCAAAGTATTGGAAGACACAAGATCTACCCACCCTGGAAGAGTGGCAGATGAAAGTGATGGACTTTATGGAATTGGCGGAAATGACTGGCAGAATCCGAGACCTGGGAGAAGAGTTGGTGGAAGAAGATTGGAGGAAATTTAAAATTTATTTACAGAAGTATTGTAAAATGTATGAATGTGGATGACTTTGAAATAAAATGAAGGGGTTCTAGTAACAAGAGATAAAAATTTGAAACTATAAATTTGGGAGGCAAAATATTTAAGGACAAAGTAGTAGGATATGAATTTGCTGAATTAATTGTTAAAGAGGGATACAAAAAAGGGAGGTGCGAGGAAGTCAGGAAAATAAGTTAATCAAAGATGAATAATTAGAAAAGAGTGATTTGTGTTTGCCCTATTTTATTTGTTGTGTTTGTATTCTATGTATTGTGAAAGATTGTATTGTTGTGTCTTATTTTTTTTTTTGTGTGTGTGTTTTATTGTTGTATGTTTGGTTATATCTTTTTATTGTTAAACCTAATAAAATATTATTATAAAAAAAAACCATCATGATCCTCTAACAGTAAATCTGAATATCTCAACCATTTATTTTCCATATTTAACTTTTTTTGGACCTGTGCTTCCATTGGTGAAATCCATTTGGGTGTTTTTCGTACTAAGAGATCCTTATATCTGATCCATACATTATATAACACTTTTCTAATTATATGATTCTTAAAACCACTGTGAGCCTTTATCTTATCATACCATAGATATGCATGCCATCCAAATCAATTATCCAACCCCTCCAAGTCCAAGACATCTTCATTATCTAACTGAATCCAGTCCTTAATCCAGCAGAAGGCTGCAGCTTCAAAGTATATCTTGAAATCTGGCAGGGAGAAACCCCCTCTTTCTTTAACATCTGTAAGTAATTTATATTTAATTCTAGGTTTTCTCCCCTGCCAGATAAATTTAGACAGCGCCTTCTGCCATTCTTTAAAACATTTAACATTGTCGATAATTGGTAAGGTTTGAAACAAAAACAGCATCTTCAGCAATACATTGATCTTAACTACCGATATTCGGCCCATAAGTGAAAATTTTAAGTTTGACCATATCTCCAGATCTCTGTTAATTTCATTCCATAGTTTTACATAATTATCTTTATATAAATTCAAATTCTTCGCCGATAAGTTCACACCCAGATATTTAACTTTCTTTGTAAAGACCAGGCCTGTCTTTTCAATAAGGGTTTTTCTTTCATCCTTATCTAGATTTTTATCCAAAACTTTGGTTTTGCTCTTATTTAGTTTAAATCCTGCCACCTGCCCAAACTCCTGAATCAGCCCCAGTGCTTTTATTGCACTGGTTTCTGGATCCTGTAAAGTTAAAACCAAATCATCAGCAAAGGCTTTTAATTTATATTGCTTGGAACCTACTACAATGCCCTTAACCTCATCCTCTTTCCTCAACATATTTAGCAATACCTCCAGAGCCGAAATAAATAGTAGAGGGGAGAGTGGGCACCCTTGCCTGGTTCCTTTTTCAATTCTAATTTCATCTGATACCACATTGTTAACTATAATTTTAGCTTTTTGCTCAGAATAAATCGCATCAATACTATTTAAGAATTCTTGGCCAACCTCAATTCTTTCTAAAAAAATTTTCATAAAAAACCAAGAAACATTGTCAAAGGCCTTCTCAGCATCAATAAACATTAATATTGCTTTACAGTTTCTTTTTACTTCCAACCTTTCTAATATATCAACTATATTCCTAATATTATCTGTCACGTGTCTCCCAGGCAGAAATCCTGCCTGGTCCTTATGTACATATTCTGATAAGACCTTTTTCAATCTATTGGCCAGAATATTTGCGAAAATTTTATAATCCACATTAAGTAATGAGATCGGTCTGTAATTCTTCACATCCAATCTATCTTGATCAGGTTTTGGTATCAGGGTTATATATGCATCTTTCCAGGTTTCGGGTGCTTTGTCCCCTCTTAGGATCTTATTACACACACCTGCCAATGGTTGAATTAACCAATCTTTCAGAATTTTATAGTATTTAGCAGACAGACCATTTGGTCCTGGGGTTTTGCCTAATTGCATCTGATTTATTGCTATCTCAACTTCCTGTCTTATAATCATACCATTGAGTAGGGATCTTTTGTCTGCGGGAATTTTCTGCAATTCATTTACATTGAAAAATTGCTCAATTTTATCCTTAACTTCTTTGCCTTTTTTGTACAATTGTTTAAAATATTTCTGAAACCATTTTCTTATGTCTGCAGGGTTTTCCACAGATTTTCCATCAGATACAATATTTGTAATAGTATTTTGTTTCTGTCTCTTTTTTAATTGCCAGGCGAACAATTTCCCACATTTGTTTGCAGAGTCAAAGTTTCTCTGTTTCATTGTTTTTATTTTCCATTCAATTTCTTGATTTATAATTTGAGAAAATTGGATCTGCAAAGCTTTAATTTCTTTCTGTATCTGTTGACTCTTTGGTGTTGATCTTAAACTCTTTTTATCTTTTATTTGAGACAGAATTTTTTCTTTTTTCTCATTCTGTATCTTTTTCTTTATCGAATTCTGTTGTATGAGGAAACCTCTCATTACAGCCTTACTTGCATCCCAAATGACTCTTGTTTCTACCTCTGTATTCATATTTATTTCAAAATAATCTTTTAGAGTCTTTTGGGCCTTACTGATTGTCTGTTCGTTCCTCAACAAGTCATCATTCATCCTCCATCTGAAGGAACCCTGCAGGCATAACTTCATCTCCAAAACCGCTGCATTACGATCTGAGCAAGTCTTAGGGCAAATTTCAGTTTTAGTGACCCTGGGAATCAAGTCTCTGGATATCCATAAATAGTCGATTCTCGAGAAAGATAGGTTTGAATTTAAGAAAAAAGTATAATCTTTTTCCATAGGATTTCGTAGCCTCCATATATCTGACAGATCATATTTATCAGTTATATATATAAAAAAATTGGTAATCTGCCAGAATTCAGAAATTTTTGCCCCTGTGTTTTGTCCATAAGTGTTGAGGCTACCCCATTCAAGTCGCCCTTTAAAATCAATTTGTAATCCATATAGTCCGTAGGTTTTAAGTCCAGATTCTTGAAGAATTCCACTTTGACATCGTTTGGTGCATAAATTCCCAGTAGAAGAAATTTATCGCCTTGTGCTGTAATTTCAACAGCAATGTATCTCCCTTCCTCATCCTTAAATAACAACTTGGAGTTCCATTTTTCTTTAACATAAAAGACCATGCCTCTTTTTTTAACCTTCTCTGAAGAAATAAATTCCTGTCCAGGTTTCTTATTTTGAAGAATCTTTCTATGAAGTCTAATAACATGTGTTTCTTGTAAACAAATTATATCCAGATTCTGTCTTGCCAGTACATGATAAACTTGATTTCTTTTTCAACGTGAGTTTAACCCATTTACATTCCAGGAGTAAATTTTCAAAGACATCCTGATTTTTTAGGGGCCCACTGCCCCTGCCCCCAATGTAGGGGAACTTTCCAGTCCAAGCTCTTTTGTGTTTTTCTCCAGAAATGTCTCTTTCTCCCCAACAGTTCTAATTCTTTGTTTTCTCCCTTGAAATTTGAAAGAAAGACCTTCTGGGAACTCCCACCTAAAAAAAATATTATTTCTTCTTAGAGCACTAGCCAATTCTGTGTAATTATTTCTCAGGGCCAAAAAGTGTATCGGGATCTCTTTAAACAAAATTATCCCTTTCTCATCTATCTTTAAGCTTTTTTTGTAATGATGGCCTAAAATAGTGTCTCTTTGCTCTTTAGTTTTGAAGATTACCATACAATCATGTGTAATCTTAGTATCCTTTTTAGGTCCAAATCTATAGGCCTTGTCAATCTAGGAATTTAATTCTTCTTTTGGGAGATCCCAATAAGCTACAAATTCCTCAATTAACCAGTCCTTTAAATTGTCTTGTTCTTTCTGGGGTACCCCTCTCAATCTCAAATGACTTTCCCGCTCTTTCAGTTGGAGAAACGCAATTGAATTTTGGGCTTCTTGATGAATTATCTCTCTAAGTCAGGGACTCTCACAGTTTCCAATTGCGTCAGTCTTGACTCATGTGCTGATACATCTGTCTTAACCTCTTTCAAATCTTGTCTTAGCTCAGCAAAGTCATTTTTTAATTCCTGTATAGTCTTTTGGTTTCCTTTTACTTCTGTTTTAATTTCCTGAAGCAATTGCATCACAGACTCCTCAAAAGTTGGTGACTTGGAGTCCCTCCTTACTTTAGTTTTAGATTTCTCTGGCTTCTCTCCTTTCTCTCCCTCATCCATAACTTGTGTTTCTTTTGTTCCAGGTCAGTCTCAGTCACAAGGGGGAGATAAGGAGGCAGACAGGTTCTCTTCCCCAGCCTCTCCACAAACCTTAATGCAAAAGTCAGCAGTCTCTCCTTTCTCCAACTTCTAATCCTTTTTTTTTTATACTCCTTTAGTTTGTTCCCAAGAGGTTAGTAACACAGTTACAGTTTATGTCTTGAGGTAAAGATACTGTTATTACTAATTTTTGAGCTCAGGCAGCTGCAGTTACTTTGTTTTTCCCAAAGAGGAAAATGAAAGTTGAAAGTATCCGATTCCTTTATGACGTCACAATAGAGTCTAGCCTCCCCCACCGGGTGGTCCGCTTCCACAAAGAAAATACAGCAAAATCTAGTCAATCTTCTGCAGGGAAATTAAATCTAAAAATTATCTCCCTCCCCCTTCCCCCTGCTAGAAGGGTAGATCCGAATGTTTATGTGAAAGTTTTAAAAGTCCCGTTTTAAATCGCGGCTTTGGTTGCGGTGACTGCTTTCTCCTTTAATCAGCGGAAGGGATCGACCTCCATTTTTAAATCCCTTTCCTTTTCCAATTAGACAGCTGAATTAATATCCTTTTACTCACGATTTTCCAATCAGCTTTTTTTGGAGGAATTGGCCGCTCACAATCACCGGACTCGGAGCTTCGTGCGATGAAGGAAGCAAGTCTATTCCAAAGTGCCACCGTCTCCAACCCCACTCACCCTTGGAGCTCTTTTTAGGAGCTTACTGGGGAGTGGGGGAGTCGTTCCAGGCACCCGCAGGAACACCACGTCCTCGGAACACTCGATCCGAGGTTTTTTTCGGGGTACTACAACGCTCTAGTGGTTTCCCCAGCCTTCAAAGCACCGGTGCCCTTTCAAATGAAAGAGCTCCCGTCCGCCATAATGGGCGACCAACTGGAAGTGCTAAGAATAGACTCTTTATTAATATCTAAATAGCTAGAATCTCGAGCTAAAGAAATTGAGATCAATCCTAGGACATTTTCAGATCATAATTCCCTGATAATGAAAATAAAAAAAAGAAAGCCAAATTTCATTCAGATGGAGATTGAATGAAGATTTATTAGATGATCAAAAATTTACAGAACAGGCCAAAAAGGCCTTAAGTGATTATTTTGAAATAAACACTCAAGGACAGACAAAATTGCAGGTGACTGGGGACGCAAGTAAGGCGATAATGAGGGGATTGTTTATACAACAAAATTCATTTCAAAAAAAGATGAAAGGAAAAAGGAAAAAAGAGATTTTAGAAGAGATTGCAGAAAAAGAGAAACAATTGTCAAAGAAAGCAAATAAAGAGTCAATTAAACAGGCAATTAGAACATTACAAACTCAATATTCTATGATAATTAATGAGGAAATCAGCTGGAAAATAAAAAGAATGAAACAAAAATATTTTGAGCATGCCAATAAATCAGGAAAACTACTAGCATGGCAGTTGAAGAAAAGTGAACAAGGGAACTCTATTAACAAAATTAATATAGACGGAAAGATCACAGATAAGACGGAGGAAATAAGAGCAGCATTTGTAAAATATTTCTCAGAGCTGTATAGGAAAGGATCGGGAAAAACTTTTAAAACAGAGGAATATATTAAAAGTAGTAATTTACCAAAAATAAAAAAGGAACAAATGATGATCTTAAATACCCAAATAACAGTTCAAGAAGTGTTAGAAGCAATAAAGTGGACAAAAAATGGCAAGTCTCCTGGGCCGGATGGATTAATGGCAAAGTATTATAAAAAATTAAGTGAACAATTGGTCAATCCATGGAAAGATGTTATACAGGTGAAATTCCAGAAACATGGAAAGAGGCTTATATTACAGTAATTCCAATACAAGATTCAGATTTGCTGCAAATTAAAAATTATAGGCCTATCTCATTGTTAAATAATGATTATAAATTATTTGCAAACATTTTAGTTAATATAATGAAAAAATATTAAATGATTATATACATCAAGATCAGGCAGGATTTCTTCCAGGTAGACAAATGAAAGAGAATATAAGAAACGAATGTAATAGTGTCAGCTTCGTTCCGGAGCTGACAGAGGCTGGGAATGAGAACAGACAAAGAGAGATAAGGACACTGGAATGTGAGCTGGAATGTGAGAGGGAGGAGGGACAACCTAGCGGCATGACTTCAGAGAACAGAGAGCAGGCAGCAGATAGCAACGGTAACCTGATCCCTGAGCATAGTGAGCAAGGAAAGGGGAGCCAGAGCAGAGATATGCAAACTAGCAGTCTTAGCTCAGAAACGGAGGGAGGCCGGGAATAGCCAGCCCAAAAACTCGAAGGCGCGAAAAGGTCAGTGAGAGGAGGGGAAAAGAGCGAAAGCGAAAGGGCTTTTTCCCCTGTTTAGAAGAAGAGGAAGGGGAGGAGTTTAGACTCGGCAACTGCGAACTTGGAGTCAGACACAGAGTGAAGGAGCTCCAGAGTGATTTATGTGTTTGAGCAATAAACCTGAGATAATTACGACCAGTGTCTCGCTTCTGTGGGAGAGTCAAGCCATTACAAATAGAATACCTGGAGGTTAAAAATAAAAAGGAAGCAGCAATGATGTTTATAGATGCTGAAAAAGCCTTTGACAACATATCTTGGAATTTCATGACAAAATTACTTCAAGAAATTAATTGTGGATCTAAATTTTTAAAAGGAATACAAGCAATATATTCAGAACGAAAAGCCAAACTAATTGTAAATCAGGTGATAACGGATGATTGCAAGATACAAAAAGGAACTAGACAAGGTTGTCCATTATCACTGCTTTTGTTCATTCTGGTCCTGGAAGTACGTGCCAGAAATATAAGAGCAGGCAAGGAGATTATAGTGATAAAAACTAGGAAAGGTGAGTTTAAATTGAAAGCATATGCTGATGATCTAGTGATTACAGTGGAAGATCCAAAAAATTTTCCCCTAGAGTTATAGAAAAGATTCAAAAATTTGGGACTTCCGGGTTAGCGCGATCGACTAATGGCGGATTCCTTCCGAGCTCCGGAGGGAATCTGCTCAGTAGGGGACGGGTCCTGCCGCGGCGGCGACGCGGGGACCCTCAGAAACCACAGGCGCTGAAGCCTGTGGACCTGGTGACTCGGCGGGCACCATTTGTGCCCCCCCGACCCGCAAAGGAGCCTTTTTAAAGGCTTCGGAACGGGGGACAGGGAGCGGCGCGGTGCTGTGAGTCGACTGCTTCCCCTACGGAGTGAAGCCACATGCCATGGTCGGAGAGCGCTGACTTCCTCCTTTGAACATTTGGACTAAAAGTAACAACCCGTGAGTAATACGGAAATTGGACTTAAAATTTCTTTTTTGGATTTGGCACGATCGGGGAAGGCGCAAAGAGGAAGTCCGTCTCCCCGCCTTGTAAACATCTTAAAGCAAGGACTAGATAACTAAGGTTGAGAGAACACCTTCTCTTTAAGAGGATAAAAGTAATTAATTTCACGTTTTGGCAGTATAAGCGAATTTGCTGGAGGATAAGAGTTAATTTTGAGAGTGGAACCGTTACCCCCCCCCCCCAGGACCCGGGAGCGATCCGTGAGAGAGCCTGTCGAAGAGACATAGAAGATTTTGACAGCTGTCAAACTAGCTGTCAAAGTTGGGGAAAAAAGAGAACTTTGTTTCTGTTGTCTTTGCTGGTTATATTTGTTACATTCAGGTAACAAATTGTTGAAAATAAAGAGAAAAAGCTAATTTGACTTTTGGATTGGAACTGGAAGGAATACTAAGTAACCAGAACTCCTCTAAAGGGGGCTCTGGGACATTACAAGAATGGCTGCAAGTGGAAAAATACTGACTGAACTGGAGAGGGCTTTCTTTCTCCTGGGAAAGTTACAAGAACAAGGTAATGTTTTGGCTACAAATGTCACAACATTGAATGAAACAGTAAATAAACTTGCTGAATCTAGAAGGGACTTGACTCAAGTCTCTGCATCTGAGCAAAAAGTTTTTGTAGCTGAACTAAAAATCTTTGCAGCTGAACAAGAAAAGAAATCTGAGAAATTTGAGAAAGTGGGGAAAGAGATATATGATGATTTGGAGGGAAAGGAAGGAGGAGCTATAATGCAGCAGATGATTAAGGAGAGCCAGAGGCCTGCTAAGATGGATATAAAGGAAAATAAGAATGGGATCATGAAAATCTGGTTTGAATTGAAAAATGAGGAATGGAGAGATCTCCTCATGTGGAGATCTGAAGATCTATGGATTACAAACTTGACTAAAGTGGAAGCTGGAGTTTTTGGTACACTTGGACTTAAAAGAAGTAAGAAACAAGATTTAGGCTACATTTTTAAATATGGAGGTCTGGCTGGAAGAAACATGGACCTTATTGGGACAGAGCTTCTCCGAGATTTGGTGTTTAATATAAAGGACTATCAAAAAAACCGGCAGAGAGGAATTGAGAGAGAATTAAGAGCCTCGGACGTGAGGTCACCAGGCTGACAGCAGATAGACTGATGGACATTTGTTGGGGTTCGAAACCGGGAAAGGCGGGGAGTGGGGCTTTGGGAATCCAAAGGGTGTACAATTATACTTTGTTTCTTTGTTTTTTGTTTTGCTACTTATATAAAAATGGGGAATTCGTGAAAGGGAATTGGGGTTGACCTTAGAAAAAGATATTAAGAATAAGTACTGACGTATAAAGACTGAGGTTTATGTTAAAATTGGTTAACTAAAATGAATTAAATATAATAAAGTAAAATTAGGGGATAAGAACTTGCTGAACAAAAAATTGATCTGGAATACAAGAAGGGGAGGTGTGGGGAAGTCAGGGAAATATGTTATTGAAAGTAAGGAATGCAAATTCTATGTGTGTGTTTTTTTTGTTGTTGTTTTTTTTTCTCTATTTTTTGAAAATTTCAATAAATATCTTTTTTTTAAAAAAAAAAGATTCAAAAATTTGGGGAAGTGGCAGGATTTAAATTAAACAGAAATAAAACAAAGTTATTAGTTAAAAATTTAAAGGAAGAATAGAAAAAAGAGTTGGAGCAAAGTATTGAGATAGAAGTCCATAAAAAGGTAAAATATTTAGGGATATGGCTAACACCAAAAAATATAAATATCTACAAAGATAATTATGAGAAAGTGTGGCTTGAGATAAAAAGAAATTTAGAAATATGGAGTAGAATGAACCTCTCCCTACTAGGAAAAATAGCAGCGGTTAAAATGATTGTTCTGCCAAAAATGCTCTTTCTCTTCCAGACAGTCCCAGTAATTGTGAAGGATGATTGCCTCAAAAGTTGGCAGAAGGAAATTTCCAATTTTACTTGGGGGGGGGGGGCAAAAGGCCAAGGATACATAAGATACAGATACAAAAGACAGAGGCGGTTTTGCCCTCCCAGTCCTTAAATTGTATTATGAGGCTGCATGTTTGGTATGGATTAGGGACTGGTTAAAACTGTAGAGGGAAGAAGCATTGGACTTGGAAGGTCATGATAACAGATTCAGATGGCATGCATACTTATGGTATGGGAAAGGAAAAGTGCATAAAGGATTCTATAATCATATAATCAGGAAATCATTAATGAGGGTTTGGGAGAGATATAAAGATTTAATAGAACAACTCCTTGGTGGCTCTCACCCCTTGAAGCTTTGTTGCTCAAACCACTTGGCAAGAAAGGGAAGTGGCTTACATATAGTGATTTATTAAAAGATCAGAAAGGAAAATGGAAATTAAAAGAGTACGAGGAAATAAAAGACCATTTTCAGAGTTGGTTACATTATAGGCAATTACATGAGATGTATAAAGAAGATAACAAGAAAGGATTTAGTTACACCACTTCTAGATTTCAAAAGGAAGTTATAGAAGGGAAAGTGAAGTTGCTGAAGGGTGCATATAGCATTCTGCTAAAATGGGAAACAAAAGATGAGGAGGTGAAATCGGTCATGATCAAATGGACACAAGATATAGGACATAATATACAATTTGAAGATTGGAGAAAACTGTGGAAGATGTTAGGATATTTCCGTTCTACCTTAAAAGGGAGCAGGATGTTTGTGTCACAGCCTGCGCATTTCCTGTTCACAGGATGTTTATGTTTTCTGTTGCTTTCGTTTTCTCTCTCTTGGTGTCGAAGACACTGAAGCAGGCAGTCATGTTTTTTTGTTCTGATCAACGCTGAATTAAACTTGTAAATATGCTCTCCTGAGTGTGACTTTTGCTGTGTGAATTCTGCTGATAGAGTGTGCATCAGCCCAGGAATGTGGCAATCTATTTCTGGAGCTCATGTCGCTAATTGCTGAAACTGCGTATCTACGGGAGATCGGTGGACGTCCGGAGACGATGTGGAGGCAGTGATGGCCTTTGTCTCCCTGGCAGTATCCCAACAGAAAACAGATTTAAAATTTACAGATTGTTCTCTTCTGAAAGAAAATTACATGAAAATGATGGTATATAACACCAGTACAGATAGCAAAAATGTATAAAACTGGGTCAAACATACCCAGAATGTAGAGAAATTTAAAAAATTTGGGAAATGATATACAGTGAGATGAAGAAAATGTTTAAAATGACATTTATTTAAAAAAAACCCAGAAGCATTTTTGTTAGGGATTGTAGGACAAGACCTGCCAAGGAAAAGAAAGAATTTATTTATGTATGCTACAACAGCGGCAAGAGTCTTGATTGCACAAGGATGGAAGAATGAGGAAACCCCGACAAAAGAACAGTGGCAAGAGAAATTGATGAACTATGCAGAACTGGTGAAACTGACATGCAAACTATGAGACAAGGACAACTGTGACTTCAAAGAAGAATGGGAACCATTTATAAATTATCTAATAAAACAACAAAATGAATTGGACTCCCTGGCAGGTTTTGAATAAACATACACAAATTTATTGAGGGATAACATTGAAGATAGATAATATAAGGATGTAAACAGTTTTATAATATGCAGAAGTTAACATTGGATGAGAAATCAGAGAGAGGAGGTGGGGAAGTGGTAGGGGGGAGGGAGGGAGGGAGGGAGGGTTTGTTGGGGAGGTGGGAGGGGAAAAAATGGGGGGATAAGGAAGATGATTTGTTTGGATAATTTGCTATGTTAAAATTGTCAATAAAAAACTTTTTTTAAAAAAGGAAGAGGGCCTGATTTTTGCATTGTGCAAAAACCTCGCTTTATTTCTCTGATTATCTGAGTTTTTTACAACTCTGCAAAGTGGGAATTTTTGGTGCAACAGGTTGGGATATTCTAAAAGCTGCAAAGCACCTGGATTCCTCAAGTTTTGCAACCGGCAAGCAAGCTTGTGAGTGCCTAAAATCTTGCTTTTCTTCTTGGATTTGAGTTTTTTGCAACTTTGCAAAGTGGGAATTTTTGTGTAACAGATTTGGGATTCTTGAGGCTGCAGAGCAATTGCATTCCTCCAGATTAGGAAGAGGGCCTGATTTTTGCATTGTCCAAAAAACTCACTTTCCTTCTCAGATTTGAGTTTCACAACTCTGCAAATTGGGATTTTTTTCTGCAACACATTTGGGATTCTTGCTCCAAATTAGCAACCATCGAGCCAGCTTTCTGAGGGGCCAAATTGTCCCAAAAATCTTGTGTTTCATCTAAGATTTGAGGTTTTCCCCCAGGAACTGGATAAAAGTTGGATTGAGATGATTTTAAACGGATCCTCATGCATTCATATGATTTTTTAACTCGAATTAAATAAAACTACCATGATACTGTAGACCATGTCTTAATCTGTAGGAAGCATAAAAAAAACATGCACCCACTGTTTCGTGGGGTGGCAATGGCGCAAAAACATGGTTGCAAAGCATGGATCCTCATAGATCCTCATGATTTTTGCACTTGATCAGCCCAAAGTCACCATCAGATCACACATCATGGCCAGGGGCACAGCCTGCACCACAAAACTCACGGATCCACGGCTTCCTGGCAACACCGTGGCCCAAAAACGTGGTTCTAAACCATGGATCCTCATGGCTCCTCAGGGTTTTTGCATTGGGGCACCCCTAACTCACCATCAAATCACACGTCATGTCCATGGGCAGAGCCTGCACCACAAAACTCACGGATCCACTGCTTCCTGGCAAAACAGTGGCCCAAAAACATGGTTTTGAAGCACGGGTCCTCATGGATCCTCAGGGTTTTTGCATCGGGGGACCCCTAACTCACCGTCAGATCACACGTCATGTCCATGGGCACAGCCTACACCACAAAAAACACGGATCCATGGCTTCCTGGCAACACTGTGGCCCAAAAACATGGTTTTGAAGTACGGATCCTCATGGATCCTCAGAATTTTTGCATCGGGGCCACCCCAAACTCACCATCAAATCACACGTAATCTCTATCGGCACAGTCTACACCACAAAAATCATGGATCCATGGCTTCCTGGCAACACCATGGGCCAGAAACGTGGTTCTGAACCATGGATCCTCATGCATCCTCAGGGTTTTTGCATTGGGCCACCCCAAACTCACTGTCAAATTGAACATCATGTCCATGGGTACAGCCTGCACCACAAAAAACACAGGTCCACGGCTTCCTGGTAACACCGCGGGCCAAAACCATGGTTCTAAATAATGGATGCTCTGAGGTTTTGCATTGGACCACCCCTAATTCACCGTCAAATCACACATCATGTCCATGGGCACAGCCTGCAGCACAAAAAAATATGGATCCACGGCTTCCTGGTGACACCATGGGCCAAAAACTTTGTTTATAACCATGGATCCTCATGGGTCCTCAGGTTTTTTTGCATTGGCGCACCTGAAACTCACCATCAACTCACCCATCATATCCATGGCCACAGCCTGCACCACAAAAAACAAGGGTCCACGGCTTCCTGGCAAAACCATGGGCCAAAAACATGGTTCCAAACCATGGATCCTCATGGATCCCTCAGGATTTTTGCATTGGGCCATCCTAAACTCAGTGTCAAATCACACAGAATGTCCATGGGCACAACCTGCAACAAGAAAAACACGGATCCACGGCTTCATGGCAACACCGTGGGCCAAAAACCTTGTTTTGAAGCATGGATCCTCATGGTTTCTGCATTGGGACACCCCTAACTCACTGTCAAATGACACGTCATGTTCATGGGCACAGACAGCACAAAAAAAGCAGGGTTCTGCGGTTTCCTGGCAACACCGTGGGCCAAAAACGTGGTTTCGAAGCTCTAGTCCTCATGGATCCTCAGGGGTTTTGCATTGGAACGCCCCTAACTCACTGTAGAATCACACATCATGGCCATAGGCACAGCCTGAACCACAAAAATAAAGGATACAAGGCTTCCTGGCGACCCCATGGCCCAAAAACGTGGTTTCGAACCATGGATCCTCATGGATACTCAGTGTTTTTGCATTGGACCACCCCTAACTCAACATCAAATCACATGTCAAGCCCAAGGGCACAGCCTGCACCACAAAAAACACAGATCCATGGCTTCCTGGCAATACCGGGGTCCAAAAACATGGTTTAGAAGCATGGATCCTCATGGGTCCTCAGGGTTTTTGCATTGGCGCACCCCAAACTCACCATCAACTCACACATCAGGTCCATGGGCACAACCTGCACCACAAAAAACACGGCTCCACAGCTCCTGGCAACACTGTGGGCCAAAAACGTGGTTTAGAACCATGGATCCTCATGGGTCCTCAGGGTTTTTGCATTGGGCCACCCTAAACTCACCATCAAATCAAACATCATGTCCATGGGCACAACCTGCAGCACAGAAAATCTGAATCCACGGCTTCCTGGCAACACCGTGGGCCAAAAACATGGTTTCAAAGCACTGCTCCTCATAGATCCTCAGGGGTTTTTTCATTGAGGCACCCCTACCTCACTGTCGAATCACACATCATTGCTATAGGCACAGCCTGCACCACAAAAATCATGGATCCACGGCTTCCTGGTGACACCATAGCCCAAGAACATGGTTGCAAACCATGGGTCTGTCAGTACACCTTTGAGCTGATGCCAACAACTGGACTCAATAACTGGTTCTGCCCTGACTGGGCTAGGCGACTAAAGCACTTCCTGAGATCTTCCACTCCTGGAGAACAGGTCTAAGTGCACTGGACCCACAACTGTCCATTGTGAGCACCAAACTCAGCAGAGTATGAACAACACGGAAGAAAGCTGTGAAGCATAACTTCTTTATTTTATAATAGCTACTGCAAACTAAACTAAAGAGCTACTGGCTTGCATGAGTGTTACAACTTTCACTCAGCCATCTAATCTTTACATAGATAACATACAGACTCCCACAAAGTTAGGCAGGAGCGGAAGAAGCGAAGAGTAGTTTCTGCCCCCTCCTTTCTGAAAACAACATATCAGGAGATTCTCGCAATGGGAGAGGGTGAAAATATCCACATTTGCCCCCTTTTCATACCGACCATTGCAGAATCTAACACATTTGCAATTTATGTATATACACAGCAAGTTGTTCCCTGTTAACAACTTTGGTTAGTGCATCGGCAGGTATTTCTTTCCATGGCATGTAGGATACTTTTACAATTCCTTTCTGGATGCATTCTCTAGCTCGGTGAAGCTTGATTTGTAGATACTTTGTTCTCTGTTTGCATCCTTCAGAGTGGAGCAAAGCTATACAAGCTTTATTGTCCTGATAGACTTGAACAGGACAAGTGACTTTCACTTTTACATCTTCAAACAGTTGTAATAACCACTCTATGTCCATGAGGGAAAGAGTTAAAGTGTTAAGTTCTGCTTCGCAAGAACTCAAGCTTACTGTTGCCTGCTTTCTACGAGACCAATCAAATAGGCATTGAGTATACAGGTAGCACACACCTGATGTGCTTTTGCCATTAATTGCATCACTGCCAAAACTGGCGTTGGCATAAATTTCAAGAACTCCAGATCTTTGGCTAGTAAGTTTTAACCTGTAATGCACAGTTCTTTTTAAATATCTCGCTATTCATTTTAGCACCTTCCAATCTTGAACTGTGGGTTGATTTGCATGTCTGCTGAGCAGATTTACACTTACAGCAATATCTGGTCTTGTACACCTTGCTATAAAACTGAGTTTACCTAATACACTCCTGAAAAGCATTGTATCAGGAAAAACATCAGCATCAGCATCATGTTGATAACCTGAGACCATGGGGGTGTCTACAGCATTAGCATCGCTCAGGTTCAACCTTTCAGTGACATCATTTATTTTACGTGTCTGATGCAGCAAAACATCACCTTGTGCCTACCTCTTGTGAGAGATAATTGCTGACTTCTCCGAGATCTTTCATATCAAAATGTTTCTGCAGCTTTGCTAGAGTGCTTTGGTAAACATTCTCATTCTTCCACAAAAATAATATATAATCTACAAAGCAAATGCAGTAGAGTTTGTGCTGATTAGACTCTTTTACAAAAACACAAGAATCAGCCTTCCCTTGCTGAAAACCTAGGGAAAACAGCACTTCAGTCAGCTTGGTGCACCAGCATTGTGTGCTCTGTTTTAAGACATACAGGGATTTTTTTCAGCTTACAAACCATTCCCTGTTTTATCCGCACACCATCTGGCGGTGACATGTAGATATTCTCAGTGAGAATTCCATATAAAAACGCAGTAGTTACATCATGATGAGAAATGGTCATAACTTCCTCTGCAGCAATTTTCATCAACAGCCTAACACTTTCACACTTTACTGTCGTTGAATATGTCTCATGATAGTCCTGATCAGGTATTTGAGAAAAACCTCATGCCACTAGTCTGGCTTTGTACCTGACTATTTTTCCATTCTGATCAGTTTTTGTCTTGTAGACCCACCTACTAGCAACACACTTCATGCCTGGTTCTGCTGGAACCAATTTCCATGTATCATTCTGCTTTAGGGAATTTAACTCGGCTTTCATGGCGTTTAGCCAAGGTTCAGCATCCTTTGCGGATAAATTTTGAACCTCTTTGTAGTTGGCTGGTTCAAAAACCGAATCTGAGATGCTAGTAACAGTAGCTTTAGCAAACTCTTTGGAGTACCACTTAGGTGGTATGGCCTTAGCAGTTCTTTCAGATCTACGCAAAACTCTGGTCCTCTGGGTCTGGTGTCTCCTCCTCCTTGGGAGAATGACGACCTAATGTAAATGAAGGTGCTGTGTCTGAATCAGTGTCAGACTCATTTGATTGTTTAAGAGAGGCTTTTGCTCTTCACTGGGTAACAATTTTTTACTTTTTGAATGTTGTCTAGATTTCTACAACTGATTTAGCGTATTTTTGCACTACTGAATCAGGAAATGGCATCCGTTTCTCTCCATCAGGTCAGGTTTACTGTAAACTGAATGGTGGGCATTGATAAAGGTAAGTACACGTAAATTGCATTTTGCTTCACCATTTTTCAAACTTCAGGGCTTGAACTTCCATTTCTTGGAACTCCAGGAATGCTCAGCGGCAGGGAGGTCTCTCTTCAGAGTCCAACAGTAGTCAGCCATCATGACTGCATCCCAGCGACCCTGATACCTGGTCTCCATCTCTTCCATGTCCTGATGGAATCTCTCCCCCTGCTCGTCACTCATTGAACCCAGGTTCTCAGGAAACCGGTCCATATGTGAAAATAGGTAGTGCATCTTGACGCTCATGTTGCAGCCCAGATTTCTGAAAGCAGTCAGCATGTTGTTGACAAGTTCTGCGTAGTTTCTGGCCTTATTGTTGCCAAGAAAGTTCTTCACTACCAGAACAAATGCCTTCCACGCTTCCAGTTCCACTTGGTTCATTGAGTTTCTGAACTGTGGATCTCTGATGAGCTGACGGATCTGAGGACCATCAAAGATGCCAGCTTTCAACTTCTCCATGGTCAATCCTGGAAAAGCCTGGCACAAGTAAGTGAAGCAGTCACCATCCTTGTCCAGAGCCTTGGTGAACTGCTTGATTAAGCCGAGCTTGATGTGCAGCGGTGGGAAGAGTATTCTGTCTCTGTCCACCAGAGGGTCGTTGATGACGTTCCTTTTTTTGCAAGGCACCAATTCCTCCCGCACAGGCCAGTCCTTCTTCGTGTAATGCTGAGCACGGTCCCTACTATCCCACATGCACAGAAAACATGGGTACTTGGTGAAGCCAGACTGTTGTCCCAACAAAAAGTTCACCATCTTCAGGTCAACACAAATAAACCACTTATGCTGATCATAACCAATTTTCTCCAGCACATACTTCACCGCTTCATAGTTCTCCTTCAGTGTACTTGAGTGAGCCAGGGGTATAGAGGCAAACTGGTTGCCGTTGTGTAGCAGAACACATTTCAGTGATCACTTGCTGCTGTCAATGAACAGTATCCAAACTTTGGGTTCTGCTCCAAGCTTGAGCAGAAGCTGCGCAATATCTGCACAGTACACCAAGTCCTTCTCTTCCGAGAAAAAACGGAGGTACTCTTGATGCCTGTTGCGGAAGTAGCTGATGCGAGCACTGTCAGAGAGGAGGTTTTTTTTCCTTCAATCTGGATGCCAACAGTTCGGCAGAGTCCTTTGACAAGTTGAGGTCGCAAACTAGATCGTTCAACTCCTTTTGGGAAAATGGATGTGGAGCATCATCTTCAAGAACCACTTCTTCTTCTTCATGTCCTTCAACACTGGAGGCATCTTCGTCACTAATGTCAGGAAGTTCTCCGAAGATAGGCACTGGAATTTCATCACAATGAGCTACAGGACGACGTGCTGATTGAAGATCAGGATACTTGAGGCTGCTCCGGTTCTTTCTGTTGATCCCAGTCACATCAACAGCGCAGAAGTAGCAGTCAGTGACATGGTTTGTCGGCTCCCTCCAAACCATGGGAATTCCAAAGTTCAGACTCCTCTTGCCATTGGTCCACCCACGTAGAGTCTTGGTGCATGCCTTGCATACCATGTGTGGCGCCCAAGCTTTATCCTGGTCACCAAGTTTAATACCAAAATAAGCATGGTAAGCACGCCTTATGAAACTTGTGACTGGCTTCCTATTAGGAGGAATGGTGTTACGAAAAAGGAGCAATGCTGCTGAGTGCTCCAGATGGCTGGAAAGCCAAACAGGATGTTGATGTTATGGGACTGTACCGTGGCAACAAAGGACAGTCTATTATGTGCACTGAGCACCGGATGTTAGCTCAGAGTGTCACATGACCCTGTACTGGAAGTACATGGGTGGAGTTTTTTTTCTCTCTCTGGCTGCTGATATCAGAGGGTACAGACATGTTTTCTCTGTACTGCTGGAACGACAGAAATAAAGACATGTAGATATATTTCTGTCTGTCTCTTTCCCCTCCCTGGGAGAGGAAGGGGAGGAATGGTGTGTTCTTCTTTCACGTTGGGAAGAATCGCCGATTGGAGACCTCCCTTGATCCTGCCGGGAGTCGCAGACAGGAGGTCACAAGGATTCAAGCCGGGCACCTGGAGGGTGGCCAAATTCCTCTGATATATGGCTTGATATCAACATATGGTAGCAGACGCTGCTGGTTATCTGATCCATGGGAATCAGCATGAGAGGTGAGAGGTTGATGGATCGTGTGCCATCCTCTGCACCAAGGAAAGAAGATCACGTCTGCATTGCAGCCAGAAGCTGAACGGCTGGACACCAAGAGGGGGTGTTTTCAAAGCAACGGAGCCCCAAAAAGGTATGCTGAATATCGGGCTAAAAGTGTGAATGCAGATTGATTTATTCTCTGGTTCACGAGAGAGCTGCGTTTGCAAAAACAGCTCTGAGAGCCTAGCCTTGCATACCAGGCATATTTGCGGTGAGATAACGAAGATGTTAATAGAGGCTCAGAACTTACAGGGTTAAGAGTTCTGAGTGATGACGCCTCACATTCTGAGGGCGGGGATAGAACACTGTGACTTCGCCTCAGATGAGTGGCGTGGCAGAGATGAGGAGTAAGGCTCTAGTCCGAGCATCCGAGATCTTACTGGATGACTCTGGTTTGCCTCACAGTTTTTGGGGGGAGGCGGTAAAAACGGCCAATTTCTCGATGAACAGGTGCTACAATGCAGTGGTAGGAGACACCCCATATTTCTTGCTCAACGGACAGAAGCCACAGGTGCATTTCTTCCGTTCGTTTGGTTGCAGGGCCATGGTGCCTGTACCAAAGTGTTTGCAGCAAGAAGGTGGTCCAAGGTACCAGGAAATGATCTTCTGTGGGTATGAACCCGCGACAAAAGGGTGGAGGTTCGCATACCCAGAAGGTGATCAGACCAAGCTTCTGGTCAGCAAGCATGCTGAGTTCAAAGAGCAGCAGGGAAATAGGTCAAGGCTCAAAGTCAGCCATGACACTGTCTCAGATTGTCTGTCTGAATCCGAATCTGAGCAGGAGGGAGAGCCAGGTAATGGTGACCTGGTCGATGATCAGGATCAGGACCAGGGGGAGGCGTCTCCACAGGTTGTTAAGGGAGTGTCCAAGAGTGAGCCCTCATCTCCTGTGCGCATAATGGAGAAAGCTCACAGACGTGTCAAGTCAGAGGGGGAGTCTGATGAGGAAGACGCACATGCTGGCCCCAGTGGGTCAGGAGAAGAATCCCAGTTTGTGCCCAGGCGGTCTTCAAGGGCAACAAAGGGAATTCCACCTGAGAGGTTTCAGGTCACAAATGCGTGGGTTGGTTTCGCACAGTGCGAACCTGAGGTTTGTGAGGTTCAACAGGTGCCTAACAACGATGCCAGGAAGGGGCGGAAGGCAATGGGGAAGGTGTTGAACACTCAGAAGTCCCCTCAGAACGTGATTCGAGAGGGGGTGTTAATAGAGGCTCAGAACTTACAGGGTTAAGAGTTCTGAGTGATGACGCCTCACATTCTGAGGGCGGGGATAGAACACTGGGAGTGGCCAGTATCTCTGAGAGAGAGAGAAAGACGCACGCAGTGTGAGAGAGAGTCGACATGAGTTGCGTCTCACCGGGAAGATTTACGATGTGTTGATCTGTACGGAATAAAGACTTTAAGATAAGGAGAGCTGCGTGTCAGCCTGAGTTATTGCCACCACACGACAGAACGTTTCAAGCGTCTACATCCGCTGTGTTTTACACTCTGCTGAGTCAAAGGTCTTCGGAAGGGTCAGAGGAGGCGCAGGGAAGTGTGCCGGACCCCTGGACGTAATTGACTCCCACGGACAGAAGAGGTATGCACAGTTGCTAAGCAACGACAGTCAGGCCAGTGCAAAACTACTGACACCTGGGGCTGGCTCAGTCAGAGCCGGGAAAGCGAAAGTTGTTTTGACTGTGAGACAGCTTGGAGATTGCCTGCCTGAGAGAGAGGCAGAAAAACAGCTCAAAAAGGAGCTTTTGGATTTTAACTAGCTCGAGAGTAGAGAGCTGAGGCTTGGATTCAAAATGGATGCCAAGGACAGGGGGAGGGAAGAACGGAGTTCTAATTCCCCCACTGATGTTGCTACTGGAGAGAATGCTGTAGCTTTGAACATTGTCCGATGCTACAATTGCGGACAGGCTGGGCATCTTCAGCGGAGCTGCAAGAAGCCACGCCAGCCGAAAGGAGCGAAGGGTCGCTCAGCAAAGCCTGAGGCAGCAGGCAAAGGTCATACCAAGTCTTCGGTGAAACCTGCAAAGGCCCTGATGGCGAAAGGAACCACGCCAGATGTTGGACACTCTTTTGTAATCGATACGGGCTGTAATTTTCATATGTCTCCGCACAGAGGACTCTTTTCGACGTTTAAGAAGCAAAGCTTCGCTGTGGAACAAGCCAACGGTCAGAAGCTGGAAGCGACCGGGGTTGGAACTGTGTATCTTAAGAGTCTGAACCTGACTATACACAATGTTTACTTAGTTCCTGAATTGAAGTTCAATCTGCTGAGTGTTTCGCAGATTGCAAAGAAAGGACTGAAACTGTCCTATGATGATAAGAGCTGCGAGATCTTCAAAGATGGAGAGTTATATCTTTCTGCCAGACAGAAAGGTGGACTGTATTTGTTGGACTTTGAGCAAAGTGATTACATGGAATGTAATTCTGAGTCTAACTTGATTTCTCTTGCAGGTGTGACCAAAACAAGCGCCAAGAAGGTGGCCAGGGTCGACAGAGCGTTTCAGCGGGTGTATGCTGATGTTATTGGTCCTCTAGAACCATCTAGAGGCAATGCAAGATTTTATCTTGTGTGTGTGGATCATTTCTCTAACTTTGTCTGGGTTTATGTGTTGAGAAAGCCACAGGAAGCCTTGGAAAGGTTTCAGGAGTTTTGTGACAAGGTTAAAGATATGCATGATGCTAACATTGATTGTCTTTTGACAGATGAGAAGCAGATTTTTCTTTTACAGGATTTCCAGAGGTTCCTGCAGAAGAAAGGAATTAGACACAAGGTTGCTGTTTCAGTGGAAGCGTGGAACAGGGGTGTCTGTGTAAAAGTGAACAAAGAATTGCAAAAGGGAATGAATGCGCAATTGCTTAGTTCACATCTGCCACATGAGTTCTGGGCGGAGTCACTCATGTCGTATTGTCATGCATGGGTGAGAAAGGTGTCGAAAGAGTTGGGAAGTTCTCCTTTTGAGAAACTGTTCCAGAGAAAACCTTCTGTTGCCCATTTCAAGGTTTTTGGGTCTCATGTGAGGACAGAAGCTCCAGGTGGAGTAAAGAATGCCAGAGGCATTTTTTGTGGGATATGAAAAGGGTCTCTACAGAGTAATTTTGTCTGAATCTGGTCAGGTGATTCTCACAAAATTTCTAGAGAGTGCTCCTGAAAAGGAGAGAGTGATAGCACACACATTTCCCACAGAGGACGATTCAGATGATGATGATGATTTCACAGAGTACAGAGTACAGTGCACCGGATTCCCCGCCTCCAGAACCAGCTGAGCCGGGGCTGGGGCACGAGCCCGAAGGGTCCTCACCTGTGCTGGATCCTCAGGTGCAGGACCAGCTGAGTCTGCTCTGGCTCCTGAGGGGGTGGAGGATCCATTGCCTGCAAGTGCTCCACTCTCATCCCCATCAGGGGAAACTGAGGTAGCCTCTGGGTCCGGTAACCCTCCAGCTTCTCCTGAGTTGCAGAGGCTCAGGGCAGAGAGGTGGAGGGAACTAAGCTCCCACAGGAGGAGTGTTCGCCTCCAGGCCAGGAGAGGCGAGTCACCTGAGGATCGGGGCTCCCTGTGCCTCGGGGCAGATAAAAGCCAGACAGGCTCAGTCCCATGTTGCGGGAGCAACTTTGTTGGTTGTCAGTTCCTGCCTGAACCCTGTCCTGCTATCCTGCCGGAGCTCCTGACCTCACCCAACTACCTGCCCTGCATGCAGCTTCAACTTCTTCGGACTGCCTCCATACTGCACCTTTGACCTCGAACTGGACTCGGACCTCGCCTCTTGGTTAGCCCACAGGACCAGCACATATGACTTCATAAGGTTTCTTAGCTTCTCTCCCAGATTTTACACCTTTGGGAGCTTGCTTAGCCTTGTTTTCAGCGCAAGAAACACATTTCATATGGTAAAAGTTTGTTGGGTCGTATATCTTTTGACCCACTAAGTCTGCTGCAACGGCCCTGCAATAAATTTGATTTATTGCCACTCTGACAAACTTCCAATGGCGCCCACACGCTTCCACTCCGCGCGCTGCCACTCTCCTCAGTTGCCGGATAATAGCAGAGTTCACACGCAACATAAAATGGCTTGTCTGTGTCGACGTGGTGTCCTCAATAACTCAGCTCGACACCAGTGCTTCTAATCTAACACTCTTTTTTTTTAAAAAAAAATTAATAATTTTATTAAGTACAAATTTAAAAAAATACATATTCACAGCAAAAGAAAATACAAAAGAAAGAAAAAATACATCTAACCAAGGAAAAACAATTAGAGAAAGTTTTGTCTCTTTTCATATTTACAGTTATTTATACCTCTATAAAATGCTGTTTACAATAAAGCAGTGAAATGAAAGATAAGATATCGGGGGGAAAGAAAAAAAAGAACAAAGAAAGAATAAAGAAGTAAAAGAAAAATATCATTTTTGAAAAGAAAAAAAAAAGACTTCCACCATTTACCTCACGCGTTTTTAATACTCCGTTCGTCAGAACCTCTGTTCTTCATATTTTCCCTTTGGAGTTCCTTAATGTCTCACTTTGTATTTTTTATATTACACACAAGATTATTCTAAACACAACCAGATTTTTGTAGTTGAGCCCTGGTTTTGTAAATAATCATTTAAGCACTCCCATTGCTTCATAACTATAGTTTTGGATTTTCTCCTTATTATATCTGTCAGTTTTGCTAATTCCAGGTACTCGCAAAGTTTCCCCAACCATTCTCTTTTTGTTGGGATGCTTTCCTCTTTCCAATAGCTAGCAATCAAAATTCTTGCCGCTGTTGTCGCGTATAGAAATAAGTTAATTTTATCTTTTGGGATATCTTTATCTAGAATTCCTAATAGATATGCCTCTGCTTTTTTGTGTGTGGTGTCCTTATCAATTTTTTTATTTCGTCATGGATCATGTCCCAAAAGGTTTTAATCTTTGGGCAAGTCCACCACATGTGGTATAACGTACCTTTTGTTCTGTTACATTTCCAACATTTGTCGTTGTTCCTTTTATTTATTTTTGACAGTCTGTCAGGGGTTAAGTACCATCTGTGGTGATTTTTTCTGAAATTCTCCCTTAATAAATCACACGCAGTAAAATTTATGTTTTCCTCCCCAAAAGTTTTCCATCTTTCCAGATCTATCTCATATCCTAAATCATGCTCCCATTTTAACATGTTTTCCCCTTTTGTCTCTTGCTCTAAGGTGGTTTTCATTAATAATCTATACATTTTTGCAAGTATTTTTTGATCACTCTGCAGTATTTCCTTTTCTAATTTTGAGATTTTATTTTCAAATCCCCCCCTTTTTATGTCTTTTTCATATGTTGCTTTTAATTGATAATATTGTAACCAATTTATTCCAAATGTTTGTAATTGTTCATAAGTTTTTAATTTAATGTTTCCGTCTGCATCCTCTAATATTTCCCTATGTGTTGGCCAAGTCTCTTTTACATTGCTCTTTAATGCTGTAGTTGCTTCCACTGGCGAAACCCATTGGGGAGTTTTCTCAATAATTTTTCCTTTTGTTCTTTCCCAGACATCCAATAGAGCCTTTCTTACTATGTGATTTGTAAATTTTTTATGTTGTTCTTTTTTGTCATAGAATAAATAGCCGTGCCAGCCATATATTTTGTCCCAGCCCTCTAATGTTAGGACTTAATTATCTTTTAATAATATCCATTTTTTTATCCAACACCAACACGCTCCCTCAAAATACTTTCTTAAATCTGGCACTGTGAATCCTCCACTTTCCTTTGGGCCCGGTCATTACTTCTAGTTTTATCCTTGCTTTTTTCCCTTGCCATATAAAATTTGCAAGATCTCTTTGCCAGCTTATAAAATATTTAGTTCCTATTACAATTGGAATCGTTTGGAATAAAAATAGAATTTTGGGGAGTATCATCATTTTAATCATAGATATTCTTCCTCCTAATGATAGTTTTAGTTTTCCCCATTTATCCATACTTCCTTTAATTTCTTTGCATTTTTTGATATAATTATCCTTAAATAAATTTGTATTTTTATTTGTAATCCATATCCCTAAGTAGTTCACTTTATTTTCTATTTTTAGTCTTGTCGTTTCCTCTAATTCCTTTTTCCCTTTCTCGCCTATATTTTTAGTTATCAATTTCGATTTATCTTTATTCAATTTGAATCCTGCTACTTTGCCAAATTCTTTCATTCTTTCTAATGCTTTTTTATACTTTCTTTTGGTGTTTCGGTTGTAATGATCACACCGTCTACAAATGCTCTTACTTTGTAACACTGTGTCCCAAGACATATGCCCTTTATTTCTTCATCCTTTCTCAGAGCTATTAATAGAGTTTCTAATATTGTTATAAATAGGAGTGGGGATAATGGACATCCCTGTCGTGTCCCTCTCTCGATGTCGAATTCTTCTGTAATTTCGTTGTTTAGGATTAATTTGGCTCTTTGTTTTTTGTAAATTGCTTGAATTCCATTCATAATTCTTTTCCTAAATTGAAGCTTTCGCAGGTTTTGATCATAAATTTCCAAGAGACACTGTCAAATGCCTTTTCAGCGTCTACCAAAAGCATTGAAATTTCTTTACTTGGATTCATTTCGGCATATTCTATTAAGTCTATAATTATTCTAGTGTTGTCCTTTATTTGTCTGGCTGGCAAAAATCCTGCCTGATCTTTTTTAATTACCCTTTTTAGCAGAGTTTTCATTCTATTTGCAAGAACTCCAGTAAATATTTTATAGTCTATATTCAATAAAGATATTGGCCTGTAGTTTTTTATAAGTCTCAAATCTGTACCTTGCTTTGGGATAAGGGTTATTAATGCTTCTTGCCACAAATTAGGTATTTCTCCTTTGTCTAAAATTTCATTCATAATTAATTGCAATTTGGGTGTTATTATTTCCTCTATTTTTTTATAATATGTTACTGAGATTCCGTCTGGTCCAGGCGATTTCCCCTCCTTCATATTTTTAATCACTTTTTAATCTCTTCAAGTTCAATATTTGAATTTAATATTGCATATTCTTCTTCTTCTATACCTGGTAGTCTATTTTCTCATAGGTATTTTTGGATTTTCTTTTCCTCTTTTAATTCTACTTTATATAATTTTTTGTAATATTTTATAAAACTTTCTTTAATTTGTTTTGGGTCTGTGATTTCCTTTTCTTCGTCAATAATTCTATTTATTACTCTTTCTACCTGTCTTTCTTTAATAAACCATGCCAGCATCCTACCCGGTTTATTTGCCTGTTCAAAATATCTTTGTTTCGTCCATATAATTTTTTTCTCTACTTCCCTATTTATTAAATTCGAAAGGTGGGCTTGTAAATTCTTTATTTTTTGGAGGATATCTTCATTCTTTGGGTTTTTCACTAAATCTTTTTCTTTCTCTCTTATTTGTTTATTTATTTCCATAATATTATTATCTTTATTTCTCCTTATCCTTCCCATTTGTTGTATTACATACCCTCTCATATAGGCTTTGTTCGCTTCTCAAATCATTTTTTAATCTGTATCCTGATTTTCATTTATTTCATAAAATTCTTTCAATATTTCCTTAGCCCTTTTAACCCTTTGATCATCTCTCCATACCTCCTTGTTCATTCTCCACCTAACACTCTTTATTTAGAAGCATTCAAAACAGAAAAGAAAACCTACAGAATCTAGCTGCATGTTCGCAGCTTTCTGCCTCTTAACAAAAACCGAAACGACCTTGCTAACGTTCTCAGACAGACTGCTCTCCAGAGAGAGCTCAGCCCCCACAGAGCACAGATCAAAGGAAAAAAGCACGGATCATGTGGGCAGTGCACCCAGTTGATAAGAACGCTCCTGGAGTGTTAACTCCTGACAGTCCAGAGCCACAACAAAGGACAATTTTTCAATTTCATGCCATCAACCATGCTTGGCATTTTAGCTGCTGCCTGGAAATGCAAATGACCATAAAGACAGTAGTACTCATGAATACAATGGTCATGGAGTTTCTCATTCTTATCTACAGAAATGTTACAACATGTCTTCTCAGTGGCTTCAACAGCTGTACCTGTAACAAAAGGCAATTGATATAAACCATTAGTACATACAGAATGAGCTTGCCATTTCGACGAATTTCACAACAAGATCCAGCAAAAACCACCTTAAACCCTTGATAATCAAGTTGGGAAACACTCAAAAGGTTGTCCTGAAGATGAGGAGCATACAGGACATTCTTAATTGGTGCATTGAGGCTCTTTAAAAACACAGTTCCTTGAGCCAAACTTCTGAAAACAGTTCCATCCGCCTGATGAATTGCTTTCTCTTGCTTCTCAAGATGAACAAAGAGATCTTTATCTCTGCACATGTGGTTCGTGCAGCCAGAATCAACAATGAAGACTCTCTGTGCACGTAGACTGGAGCAGCGCGAGATCAAAGCCTTTGATGCAGCTGGCCCTTGGGGTTTTCATCCTCCTCCCCCTCTGTCTTTGAAGTTGCCCTTCTTCTTTGAAGCTTTTTTACACTGAAAACTAAGGTGGTCTTCTGCGCTGCAGGAAAAACAACGCCGCAACTTTAACAGCACTTTCACTTTCTCCTGTTGGAGACTTAGGCACATATTCAGCAGCACCATTGTCCCGGCTTTCTCTAACAGGCTGTCTGCGATCCCACTCATTCAAGAGCACGCTAGACACATAATCTTCTGTTAGCCAGTCAGAAGACAAAGTTGATATTTGAGCAGCTACTCCATCAAAGGAATCATTGAGACTGTTTATCATTAGCACCGCAAACACAGCCTCTGAAATATTCAGGTCTCGCTGAACAAGGTCCTGCCTGAGGCATTTTAATTGGGAAATATGGCTGGGCAAATCACCATCTTTCTTTAATTGCAGCCTGCACAGCTTCTTGAAGAAAATCATGCTGGAGCCGGCACCTTGCCTCAAATGCATATCTTGCAATTTATGCCAAACAGACCGTGCAGTCTCTTAACCCTCCAAGTTTACCAACAAATGGTCTGAGACACTCAAAACAATTGTCCCCCTGGCTCTCAGGTTTGCAACATGCCACTCTGGCCATTCATCCGCATCCTCCTGGGGGGGGGGGGTCATCTATAGTATGGAATAGCTTTTCCCTCTGTAAAATCGCTTTCATTTTGACCTGCCACGTTGGATAGGTCTCGGGCGTGAGGAGAGGAAAAGATAGAGCCATTTGTCAGGAATGTGCACAGGCCACGTCTGCTCCAAATTAAAGCGAGACACTTCCCTACGTGCAACACAAATAAGCCTTGGACTCCTCCAGCAACTCTCTCTCCCACTCAGTGCGATTCACAGGCAAACAGGGACGCTATCTTCTTTTCTTGGCAGCCAGCAACATACATCCATAAATCAAGCAGCAGCAGCGTGGAAAACAGCTCCGGAAAACATTTCAGCTTCACAGCTCTGCTTCTGCTGTCCGGCATCTGGGCACTGCAAACAAATCCAACTTGCAGCTTCTGGACCCGAAATCGATGTCAGAAGCCACTGGGCCCCATAACCGATGTCAGTACGCCTTTGAGCCAATGCCAACGACTGGGCTCAATAACTGCTTCTGCCGCCAACTGGGCTAGGCGACTGAAGCACTTCCTGAGATCTTCCACTCCTGGAGAACAGGTCTAAGTGCACTGGACCCACAACTGTCCATTGTGAGCACCAAACTCAGCAGAGTATGAACAACACGGAAGAAAGCTGTGAAGCATAACTTCTTTATTTTGTAATAGCTACTGCAAACTAAACTAAAGAGCTACTGGCTTGCATGAGTGTTACAACCTTCACTCAGCCATCTAATCTTTACATAGATAACATACAGACTCCCACAAAGTTAGGCAGGAGCGGAAGAAGCGAAGAGCAGTTTCCGCCCCCTCCTTTCTGAAAACAACATATCAGGAGATTCTCGCAATGGGAGGGGGTGAAAATATCCGCAGGATCCTCATGGATCCACAGGGTTTTTGCATTGGAAGACCCCAATCTCATGGTCAACTCACACATCATGTCCATGGGAACAGCCTGCACCAAAAAACACACGGATCCGCGGCTTCCTGGCAACACTGTGGGCCAAAAACGTGGTTCCAAACCATGGATCCTAATGGATCCTCAGGGTTTTTGAATTGAGGCACCCCTAAATCATTGTCAAATGACACATCATGTCCATGGGCACAGTCTGCACCAAAAAAATCACGGATCCATTGCTTCCTGGCAACACCGTGGGCCAAAAACACCATGGGCAAAAAACATGGTTTCGAAGCACAGATCCTCATGGATCCTCAGGGTTTTTTCATTGGGGCACCCCCAACTCACCGTCAAATAACACGTCATGTCCATGGGCACAGCCTGCAACACAAAAATCACGAATCCATGGCTTTCTGGCAACACCGTTGGCCGAAAATGTGGTTTTGAAGCACAGATCCTCATGGATCCTCAGGGTTCTGGCATTGGCGCACCCCAAATTCACTGTCAGATCACAAGTCATGTCCATGGGCACAGCCTGCACCACAAAAACACAGGGAACCACGGCTTCCTGGCAACACTATGGTCCAAAAACATTTTTTTTTGAATTATGGATCCTCGTGGATCCTCAGGGTTTTTGCATTGGACCAGCCCAAACTCACCGTCAAATCACATATCATATCCATGGGCACAGTTGGTACCACAAAAAACACAGGTCTACGGCTTCCTGGCAACACCGTGGGCAACACGTTTGCATTGTGGCACCCCCAACTGGCCATCAAAAAATGCATCATTTCCATGGGCACAGTGTGCACAACAAAAAAAAACAGCTCCTGGCAACACTGTGGGCCAAAAACATGGTTCCAAACCATGGCTCCTCAGAGTTTTTGCATTGGACCACCCCTAACTTACTGTCAAATCACATATCATGTTCATGGGCACAGCGTGCAACACAAAAAACATGGGTCCACAGCTTCCTGGCAAAGCCGTGACCCAAAAACGTGGTTTTGAACCTTGGGTACCCTTGGCTCCTCAGGGTT
Organism: Podarcis filfolensis; assembly: GCF_964270895.1. NCBI lineage: Eukaryota > Metazoa > Chordata > Lepidosauria > Squamata > Lacertidae > Podarcis > Podarcis filfolensis. The sequence continues at coordinate 20,522,407 of NC_139619.1, forward strand.
TTTTCATTGCCGCAACCCAAACTCACCATCAAATCTCACATCATGTCCATGGGCATGTTAGTTTCTGTTCTTATCACTGTGCAGCTGCTTGGAGTCACAGGACTCTGTTTACATTCCAGAGACCTTCCAGACTGTGGGAAGTCTCACGGGAGGGGAGACGGGATGTGACGTTGGTGGTTTCCTGTTTCCTTTGTTCCTTTGTTCCTTTGTTCAGTTGCTCTCTGCTTTCATAGAGAGAGGATGTATATTTCCTTGCTGTCTGCGAAATAAATAAAATAAATAAAGCATAGCATGTAGCCATAAATCTCATCACTTCTGCTGCTTTGATACTCTGCTTAATGTGGGAACATGCCTTGGAGCCTTATCAGAGGCTCAGGTCGTTAGTTATTCGTCGGAAGGCGATTCTGAAGCACTCGGGGGAAGAAAATGAGCTTTATCAGCTTGGCCGAGCGGAGATCCCGACAGGGCACAACCTGGTACAAGAAAAACACAGATCCACAACTTCCTGGTGACACCGTGGCCCAAAAATGTGGTTTCGAAGCACGGATCCTCATGGATCCTCAAGGATTTTGCATTGGGGCACCCCCAGCTCACCATCAAATCAGACGTCATGTCTATGGACAGAGACTGCAGATCAAAAAAACACGACTGCACGGCTTCATGGCAAAACCGTGGACCAAAAAAGCAGTTTAGAACGCTGGATCCTCATGGATCCTCAGGGTTTTTGCATTGGACCAGCCCAAACTCACCGTCAAATCACATATCATATCCATGGGCACAGTTGGTACCACAAAAAACACAGGTCTACGGCTTCCTGGCAACACCGTGGGCAAAAAACGTAGTTTTGAAGGACGGATCTTTATGGATCCTCAGGGTTTTTGCATTGGGTCACCTCTAACTCACTGTCAAATCACACATCATGTCCATGGGCACAGACTGCACACAAGAAAAAAACGGATCCACGGTTTTCTCGCAACTCCTTGCGCCAAAAACGTGGTTCCAAAGCATGGATCCTCATGGTTTTTGCATTGGGCCACCCCAAACGCAGCATCAAATCACATATCATGTCCATGGGCACAGTCTGCACAAAAAAAGCACAGATCCACGGCTTCTTGGCAACACCGTGAGCCAAAAACGTGGTTTCGAAGCACGGATCCTCATGGATCCTCAGGGTTTTTGCATTGCGGCATGAAGTGAAGGCACGAGACAGGTGTTGATCATCAGGTGATGATCGCTAAAGGCCGCAGAGGCTCCTTTTATTGAAACAATATGCAAAACCAGGCACATACATTTGGACTGTGACCTTTACACATCTTTCAATCCTGATATTGAGGGGTAGTACAGGTTATTTTGGCACCTGTTTCCACCGCCTCACTTTCCCCTTGCACAATGTTTTTACTCGAAGGAAACAGGGGTCACAGACAGGGCACGGCAGACTACTAAGACCGCAATAGGTTAGACAGAGGGCATGTGGCTGTGGCTTTGTCTGTGAGAGGGAGTGTGTTCCACACCCCAAGGTCACGCGTGCAGGCAGACTGAGGCTTCCTGTGGGTGGGGAGTGTGCTCCGGACCCAGCGATCATCCCTGCAGGGGCACCCCTAACTCACTGTTGAATCACACATCCTGGCAATAGGCACAACCTTTCCCCTACAAAAATCACGGATCCATGGCTTCCTGGCGACACCTGTCGGAATCTCTGTTCTACCGAGCTGATAAAGCTCATCTTCCTCCGGCCGAGTCCTTCGGAATCGCCCTCAAATGTGATTAACGACCTGAGCCTTTGATGAGGCCTCAGGCACATTCCCATTCAGCAGAGAATCAAAGCAGCACACGGAAGTGATGAGATTTATGGCTACATTGCAAAGAGTTTATTTCTAAGCTACGCAGGCAGAAAAGAAATCATAATCTTTCTGTGAGAGCAGAGAGTAACTGAAACAAACAAAGGAACAAAGGAACAGGAAACCACTAACGTCACATCCATCTCCCGTCTCCCGTGAGACTTCCAACATTATGGAATGTGTGGAATGTAAACAGAGTCTTGTGACTCCAAAGCACTGCACAGTGGCAACACACAGAAACTAACATCCTCCCCCTTTCTATGAACACCACTGGGCAGTGTGTCAGTACAATCTCAGTACAAACCCAGTTTCTGTACATAGGTACATCGTTGATCTTTCGGAACAACCTTGGACAATAAATCAGCAGGAATTTCATTACCTGGCATGTAGGACACCGTTACGAGTCCTTTCTGAACACATTCTCTAGCATGTTGCAGCTTCAATTGCAAGTGCTTCATGCTTTGCTTACAACCTTCAGAAGTTAGCAAAGCTAAAGATGCTTTGTTGTCCTGATAAACCTGGATTGGAGACTTTACAGGAATTCTCATGTCTTTACACAATTGTAACAACCATTCACAATCCACAAGTGAATAAGACAGTGCATTCAGTTCAGCTTCACAAGAACTTAAGTTTACTGTTGTTTGCTTCGTGCACAGAAACTAACAACACCATGTCCCCAAAACATGGTTTTGAACCATGGATCCTCATGGATCCTCAGTGTTTTTGCATTGGACCACCCCTAACTCAACATCAAATCACATGTCAAGTCCAAGGGCACAGCCTGCACCACAAAAAACATGGATCCACGGCTTCCTGGCAACTCCGTGAGCCAAAAATATGGTTCTAAACTGTGAATCTTCATGGATCCTCAGGGTTTTTGCATTGGGCCACCCCAAATTCCCCGATAAATCACACGTCATGTCCATAGGAACAGCATGTACCCCAAATAACACAGATCCACGGGTTCCTGGGAACACCAGGGCCCAAAAACGTGGTTTAGAACTGGCTAGGAGACGACTTCCGGTTTTTCCACCCTCTGTTGTGGGTGCGCTTCGCGGATTCTCCGCACTTAGCAGCTGTTAGAGGGATCCTTGGGGGGCAGCGCGGAGGCTACGCAACCTCCAAAAAGGCCCTGGGGGTGGCCCAGGGCTGACACTGTCTGGCAGCATCAAAAAAGTAACCCTTCGAAGCCCATGTCCCAACCAGGAGGTGAGTTGACGGAGAGTACCTGGACGCGAGGACACGAACAACCCTCAACAGCAAGCCTCAAAACCCTAAACGGTAAGAACGGCAGCAAAATGTCCAACTTTCTAGTTCCTGCAGGTGCTGGAGATGACTCCCCTGCCCCCCGGTAAGCTCTAAAAAAGAGCGCCGAGAGCGGGCAGGGTGGAGACGGTGGCACTAGGGAATCAATTCGCTTCCTTCAAAGTGTGAAGCTCTGAGTCCGGTGATCGTGAGCGGCCAGGTCCTCTAAGGAAAAAAATAAAATAAAAATCTGGACTATCCCTCCTGGAAACTGTGAGTAAAAGGATTGTTTTTGGAACTTCGATTTGGGAAGGAAAGGGATTTAAAAACGGAGTTTGATCTCTTTCACTGAAGTAAAAACGAAAGCAGCTAACCAAACCAAAAGCCGTAACTTTAGACTTATTGTTTAGAAACTTTCAAGTCTTTCCTATATCCCCCCTTCTAGCAGGGGGAAGGGGGGAAAAGATAAAAAACAAACTCACCTGCAGAAGAATTAGGGATTTCTCTTGAATTGTATCTTCTTTGTGGAAGCGGACCTCCCGGGTGGGGGGAGGCTAGACTCCATTGTGAAGTAACAAAGGGATCGGAAGCTCTCAACTTTCGTTTTCCACTTTGGATAATTACAAAGTAACCACAGCTGCCAGAGCTCATAAAATACCTGGAACTGTATCCTCCACCCTCTGCAATTAAATTAAGGACTTGGATTAAACTTTTGGGGACTGTTTAAAGGAGAAAATAAAGACTTGTATTCTATTCACCAAACTGAAAGACTGTGGACAGGAAAGACTCTTACTCTGAAGTGGGGATTTCTGTAGATGGGAAACAGCCTGTTTAGCCTTCTGGCTCCCTCTTGTGACTGCAGCTGACCTTGAAAAAATAAAAAAAAAATTATGGATGGGGCTGACAAACCAGACAAGACAGAAAAGTCAGAGAGGTTTGAAAAAGTAAAAAGTAAACCTAGAAGGGACTCTAAAACACCAACATTTGAAGAATCAGTAATGAACCTTCTCCAGGAAATTAGAACAGAAGTTAGAGGGAATCAAAAAACCATCCAAAAATTGAGGAGTGATTTCTCTGAAGTGAAAGAAGATCTGAAAGCACTGAGGTCTAATATCACCTCACATGAGGACAGAATCACACAACTGGAAACAGTAAAAATTCGGGACTTAGAGACTGTTCAGCAGCAGGCGCTAACTTCGATGGCGTTTTTGGAGCTAAAGGAGAAGGAGGCTCATCTGAGACTGAGGGGAGTGGTCCAGAAAGAACAGGATAATTTGAAGGCTTGGCTCATTGAGGAATTATTGGGGGGATCTCAAAAGAAGAATTGAATTTGTGGATTGATAAAGCATACAGATTTGGTCCTAAAAAGGATTCTAAAATTACACATGACTGCATGGTGATTTTTAAAACAAAGGAACAGAGAGACACAATATTGGGACATCATTATAAAAAAAAGCTTAAAGATAGATGGCAGGGTGGTCATTTTGTTCAAAGAGATCCCACGATACTTTTTATCTACGAGGAGCAACTATTCGGATCTGGCAACTAATCTAAGGAAGAAAATATCTTCTTCAGGTGGGAATTTCCAGAGGGTCTCTCCTTCAAATTTCAAGGGAGGAAACAGAGGATTAGAACTGTAGGAGAGAAGGAGAGATTTCTGGAGAAAAACGCAAAAGAAGTTGGTTTGGAAAGTTCCCCTCCTCTGGGTGCAGGGGCTGAAGGACCTTAAAAAATTAAGATCTCTTTACGAATTTATTCCTGGAATGTTAATGGCCTTAACTCTCCGGGAAAGAGAGGTCAAGTTTTTCATATTTTGGAAAGAAACAATTTGGATATAATATGTTTACAAGAAACTCATGTTATTAGATTACACAGAAAAAATTTACAGAATAAAAAACTAGGACAGGACTTTATTTCATCAGATAAGGTAAAAAAAAAAAGAGGAGTGGTGTTCTACATTAAAGAAAAATGGAACCCCAAGTTTTTGTTTAAGGATGAGGAGGGGAGATACATTGCGGTTGAAATTACAGCACAAGGCGACAAATACCTTTTATTGGGAATTTATGCACCAAATGACGGAAAAGTGGACTTTTTCAGAAATTTGGACTTGAAGCTTAATTAATATTTGGATTATAAAATAATATTGATGGGAGATTTGAATGGAGTAGTCTCCACATTAATGGACAAATCACAAGAACAAAAAGTACAAAATGCAGGCAGACTCCCAAAATTGTTTTTTGAGATGGTGGACAAATATGATTTGTCAGACATATGGAGACTAAGAAATCCGACTGAAAAAGATTATACATTTTTCTCAAATTTCCCCCAAACATTTTCAAGAATCGATTACTTATGGGTTACTAGAGATTTAGCTCCAAGGGTATCCAAAATTCAAATATGTCCTAGGACATGCTCTGATCATAATGCAGTGTTATTGGAAATGAAATTGTATCTGCAGGGTTCTTTTAGATGGAGGATGAATGATGGGTTGTTGAGGAATGACTTGGTGGTGGGAAAGGCCCAAAAGACTCTAAAGGATTGTTTTGAATTAAATATAAATACAGAGGTAGAAGCAAGAGTCATTTGGGATGCTAGTAAAGCTGTTATGAGAGGTTTCCTCATACAACAGAATGCTGTAAAGAAAAAGTTACAAAATGGAAAAAAGGAAAAAATTATTTCCCAAATAAATGAGAAAGAAAAGAAATTAAGATCAAAGCCCAAAAGCCAACAGATACAAAAAGAAATTGAAGCTCTGCAGACTCAATTTTCTCAAATTATAAACCAAGAAATAGAATGGAAAATAAAATTAATGAAACAGAGAAATTTTGAATCTGCAAATAAATGTGGAAAACTGCTGGCTTGGCAATTTAAAAAAAGACAGAAACAAAATACGATTACAAATATTGTAACAGAGGGAAAATCTGTGGAAAATCCTTGGGATATTAGAAAATGTTTTCAGAAATATTTCAAACAACTGTATAAAAAAGGTAAAGAAGATAAAGACAAAACTGAGCAATTTCTTAGATTAAATGAAATGCAGAAAATTCCCGGAGATAAAAGATTACTACTCAATGACATGATTACAAGACAGGAGGTAGAGACAGCAATAAATCAAATGCAATTGGTCAAAGCCCCGGACCAGATGGACTATCTGCCAAGTATTATAAAACTTTTAAAGATTGGTTAATTCAACCGTTGGCAGAGGTATGTAATAAGATATTGAGAGGGGAGAGGGCTCCTGAAACCTGGAGAGATGCATATATAACTTTGATACCAAAATCTGAACAAGATAGATCGGATGTAAAGAATTATAGACCAATTTCATTACTTAATGTGGACTATAAAATATTTGCAAATATTTTGGCTAATAGATTGAAAAAAGTCTTAACAGAATATATACATAAAGACCAGGCAGGTTTTTTGCCTGGAAGACATATGAAAGACAATATCAGAAATATAGTGGCTATTCTGGAAAGATTAGAGGCTAAAAGAAATACTAAAGCATTATTAATGTTTATTGATGCGGAGAAAGCCTTTGATAATATTTCTTGGCTTTTTATGGAAAAAAATTTGGAAAGTATTGAAGTTGGCCAACAATTTTTAAATAGTATTAAGGCGATTTATTTTGAACAAAAAGCTAAAATTATTGTTAACAATGTGGTATCGGAGGAAATCAAAATTGAGAAAGGAACCAGGTAGGGATGCCCACTTTCCCCCTACTATTTTTTTTGGTCCTGGAGGTATTGCTGAATATATTGAGGAAGGAAGAGAAAGTAAAGGGCATTGTGGTAGGATCTAAGCAGTATAAATTAAAAGCCTTTGCTGATGATTTGGTGTTAACTCTACAGGATGCAGAGTCCAGTGTATTGAAAGCACTGGAGATGATACAGGAGTACGGGCAGCTGGTAGGTTTTAAATTGAATAAGAGCAAAACTAAAGTAATAGAAAAGAATCTAGATAAAGATGAAAGGAATACCATTACTGAAAAAACAGGCCTGGCATTTACAAAGAAGGTTAAATATTTGGGGGTGAACTTAACAGCGAAAAATTTGAATTTATATAAAGATAACTGTCAGGGAATTGGAGCCAGGGAAGGGGGAGAGAATGGCAACTTATCGAGAGAAGGCGCCTTTAATTAGCAGACGAGGAAAGTGACGAAAGCCTGTCAGGAGGCAATGAATCTGAGAGGGGGGAGGCACTTCTGGGGCCAAACCACTCTCGTAAGAGAGGAAAGAGGGGGGCTGGGCCTCGGAAGTGGTTATGCTGGGGAAACCGAAAGCAAATTTAGTTGAGGCAACTGACTTGCCATGACTGGAACGGACTTTCAACGCTGACTGTAAATAGCAATAAATCTCTGTAAATATGGCTGGATTCCCAGACTCTTATCTCCGCTAGCACTCACAACTCGTTCCTGACAATAACTATGAGAAAGTATGGAATGAAGTAAAAAGAGATTTAGAGATATGGTCAAATTTAAAATTTTCACTTATGGGTCAAATATCGGTGGTGAAGATGAATGTATTGCCGAAAATGTTGTTTTTGTTTCAAACTTTACCTATTATTGACAATGTTAAATGCTTTAAAGAATGGCAGAAAACCCTGTCTAAATTTATTTGGCAGGGGAAAAAACCGAGAATTAAGTATGAATTGCTTACGGACATAAAAGAAAGAGGAGGGTTTTCCCTGCCTGATTTGAAGATATATTTTGAAGCAGCGGCCTTCTGCTGGATTAAAGACTGGATTAAATTAGAAAATGAGGATATTTTGGACTTGGAGGGACTGGATAATAGGTTTGGATGGCATGCATATCTTTGGTATGATAAAGTAAAGGCTCATAGTGGTTTTAAGAATCATATAATCAGGAAGGCGCTTTATAATGTATGGATTAGATATCAGGATCTCTTGGTAAGAAAAACACCCAAATGGATTTCACCGATGGAAGCCCATGCACAAAAAAAGTTAAATATGGAGAATAAGTGGTTGAGATACTCTGATTTACTGATAGAGGATGCTGAGAGATTTAACTTAAAACCATTTGAATTAGTTAAAGATAAAATAAATTGGCTTCAATATTATCAAATTAATGAGTTATTTAAGATTGATAAGAAAAAAGGTTTTGCAACAGAAAAAACCAAACTGGAAACGGAGTTGTTAGATACTAATGTTAAGAATATGTCTAGGATGTATAGTTTACTACTGGAGTGGCACACAAAAGATGAACAAGTAAAGTCGGTTATGATTGATTGGGCACAAGATGTGGGACATAACATAATGATGGAGGATTGGGAGAGACTTTGGAAGAAAGGGGTTAAGTTTACCACATGTACTATGCTAAAGGAAAATATTATGAAAATGATGTATAGATGGTACTTAACCCCTGTTAAATTGGCAAAGATGTACCATAATTGTGACAATATATGTTGGAAATGTAAAGAAAAAGAAGGTACCTTCTATCATATGTGGTGGACTTGTCCCAAGGTAAAGGACTTCTGGGGAAAAAATTATAATGAATTAAAAAAAATGATGAAATATACATTTATTAAGAAACCAGAGGCCTTTCTCCTTGGGATAGTTGGTACTGAACTGCCCAAAAAAGACGTGAAAGTATTTTTGTATGCCACAACAGCTGCTAGGATTTTACTAGCCAGAAAATGGAAAACACAAGAATTACCAACGGTAGAAGAATGGCAGATGAAGATGATGGAATTTATGGAGCTGGCTGATCTCACCGGGAGAATCCGCAACCAGAAAGAAGAGGAACACCAAGAGGATTGGAAGAAATTTAAAGACTATTTGAATAAATACTCTAACATTAAAGATATGTAACCACTTGAAAGAACCAATCAGGCCTAGGACAAAATTAGACCTAAATGTATAAATAAGAAAATGTACTATAAGAAAGGTAAAGAATTTGGAATATGACTGTAATATTGTTTTAAGAAATAATGATATTGGAAACTGCTGCATTCAAATTAAGAGGAAATTCAGATGGAGGAGATTAGAGGAAGTCAACTAAAATGTTTATGAAAATGGATTTTAATTAATTAATTGAGTTTCTTTTGTTTTTCTGTTTAGGTATGTTAAGTCTGTTATTCTTTTTTCTTATTTTTTACTTCTATATTGTGTTGTTGTTGTTATGTTGTTGTGTTGTTGTATATTCTCTTTTTTGTTATGTCTATTGAAAACTAATAAATATTATTGTAAAAAAAAAGTCCAACTTTCTAAATCCCCTTAACTTCTGGACTAAGCTAAAAAGGAGAGACTGGGGAGAAGAAGAGAAGAGGGTCTGTGAGACTTATTTATACAAAGTGAACTGTTCTGAAATAGACTCCGAAAGACTAGCGCATACAGAGAAAAGAACGGGAGATTTTACTTCAAATATATCGGAAATCTTTCTCATTATACTTAACCATAAGCGCAGAAATCTCCAAGAAGTACCAGTAGGAAAAAGAGAACAGTTTCAAACTTTACTCTGCAGCAGCATTAGCTCATTAAAAGAAACGGAGTCTAAGGACTTAATTTGCTTTTTACTTTGAAGCAGCATGAACTCAGTAAAAGGGACTGAATTAAAAGACTTGGATTGCCAGCGCTGTTTGTGGTAAAAGAATGGAAACTACTGGAAAACAAAGGTAAAAGAGAAGGCAACACTTTTAATATTGATCTTATATCAAACACTTACCTATAAAGATGGCAAAGATGGCGTAGTGTGGTCTAGGAGAAACGGCTGGACTAATTGGAGAATCAGGAAGAGAAGAAAGACAGCGAAAGGAGGGAAGGATCTGGTCAAAAGAAGAGATGGACTATAAAAGTAAAGATAAGCTGCTCTTCAAAAAGAGACCGCGACACCAAGTGGCGAACAGCAGAAAGGCATCCGACCTCTCAGAATTAAAGATAGATCACTCCACATAAAGACTTAAGAAAATAGTGATAGCGACACCAGTGGCGAACAGCAGAAAAGCAGTCAATTATACTGAATTGTAACATTGTTTGAATAAGTGTTTTTGGTTAAAGACTAGGAGGGTAAGAAAAAGACAGTCCTTTTTGGAATATAGCAATAAGGATTTGGTGGACAATAACAAAGGAAAAAGTGACATCTGCAATATTGAATCTAGAATAAAATATAAAGGGGAAAGAAAGGAAAAGAGAAAATGCTTTGGATTAATGAAATTAGAAGGGTATAATTAATACAACAACAAATTGACAGTAAGATATTAGATTCTGGCTTTCTCCTATGCATGTTTTTGGTTCCTCCTCCCCCCCCCCCCTTCTTTTTACTTAAGAGATAATAGAAAGAGATAAGAATTGGCATACAAAAAAATTGGAATTATTTTTAGATTAATATATTTAACCAACAATTCAGGGGGAATAGGGGAGGGGAGGGAGGAGGTGGATTTTGTAGCTCTGTACTTTTATGTGTAAATTGAAGTTTTGTCATTCTGTGCAAAAATTGGTGGGGAAGAGGAAATTGGTTGAGCAAATCTGTAATTTCATATGGTAATTATTATTTGATGCAAAATACATCATTTAGACCCCTTCATGGATCACTGCCTTGCCGTGGCGAAGGGGCTTGAATAACTCAGAGAAGCTATGAGCTATGCCGTGCAGGGCCACCCAATCTGGACAGGTCATAGTGGAGAGTTTTGACCAAACATGATCCACCTGGAGCAGGAACCGGCAAGCCACTCCAGTATCCCTGCCAAGAAAACTCCATGGACAAAGACAACAGGCATATAAAAGTTATGACGCTGGAAGATGAGCCCCTCAGGTCGGAAGGCGTCCAACATGCTACTGAGGAAGAGCGGAGGACAAGTACAAGTAGATTCAGAGCTGATGAAGCGGCTGGGCCAAAGCCGAAAGGATGCTCAGTTGCAGATATGCCTGGAAGCGAAAGGAAAGCCCAATGCTGTAAAGAAAAAAAATAGCATAGGAACCTGGAATGTAAGAACCATGAACCTTGGTAAGTTGGATGTGGTCAAAAATGAGATGGCAAGAATAAATATTGACATCTTGGGCATCAGTGAACTGAAATGGATGGGAATGGGCGAATTCAGTTCGGATGACCATCACATCTACTACTGTGGGCAAGAAACCCGTAAAAGAAATGGAGTGACCCTCATAGTCAACAAAAGAGTGGCGAAAGCTGTACTGGGATGCAATCTCAAAAATGATAGAATGATCTCGATACGAATCCAAGGCAGACCTTTTAACATCACAGTAATCCAAGTTTATGCACCAACCACTGGTGCTGAAGAAACTGAAATTGACCAATTCTATGAAAACTTACAACACCTTATAGAAATGACACCAAAGAAGGATGTTCTTCTCATTATAGGGTATTGGAATGCTAAAGTAGGGAGTCAAGAGATAAAAGGAACAACTGGCAAGTTTGGCCTTGGAGTTCAAAACGAAGCAGGGCAAAGGCTAATAGAGTTTTGCCAAGAGAACAAGCTGGTCATCTCAAACACGCTTTTCCAATAACACAAGAGACGACTCTACACATGGACATCACCAGATGGGCAGCATCGAAATCAGATTGATTATATTCTCTGCAGCCAAAGATGGAGAAGCTCTATAAAGTCAGCAAAAACAAGACTTGGAGCTGACTGTGGCTCAGATCATCAGCTTCTTATAGCAAAATTGAAGCTTAAATTGAAGAAAGTAGGAAAAACCACTGGGCCGGTAAGATACAATCTAAATAAAATCCCTTATGAATACACAGTGGAAGTGAGGAACAGGTTTAAGGATTTAGATTTGGTGGACAGAGTGCCTGAAGAACTCTGTCTTCAGGATGGAGGCTCGTAACATTATACAGGAGGCAGCAACTAAAACCATCCCAATGAAAAGGAAATGCAAGAAAGCAAAGTGGCTGTCCAACGAGGCCTTACAAATAGCGGGGGAGAGAAGGCAAGCAAAATGCGAGGGAGATAGTGAAAGATACAGGAAATTGAATGCAGATTTCCAAAAAATAGCAAGGAGAGACAAGGAGGCATTCTTAAACGAGCAATGCAAAGAAATAGAGGAAAACAATAGAATGGGAAAAACTAGAGATCTGTTCAAGAAAATTGGAGATATGAAAGGAACATTTCGTACAAAGATTTCCATAATAAAAGACAAAAGTGGAAAGGACCTAACAGAAGCAGAAGACATCAAGAAGAGGTGGCAAGAATACACAGAGGAACTATACCAGAAAGAAATGGATGTCTCGTATACCCCAGGTAGTGTGGTTGCTGACCTTGAGCCAGACATCCTGGAGAGTGAAGTCAAATGGGCCTTGGAAAGCAGTGCTAATAACAAGGCTAGTGGAAGTGATGATATTCCAGCTGAACTATTTAAAATTTTAAAAGATGATGCTGTGAAGGTGCTACACTCAATATGCCAGCAAATTTGGAAAACTCAGCAGTGGCCAGAGGACTGGAGAAGATCAGTCTACATCCCAATCCCAAAGAAGGGAAGTGCCAAAGAATGCTCCAACTACCGCACAATTGCACTCATTTCACACGCTAGCAAGGTTATGCTTAAAATTCTACAAGGCAGGCTTAAGCAGTATGTGGACTGAGAACTCCCAGAAGTGCAAGCTGGATTTCGAAGGGGCAGAGGAACCAGAGACCAAATTGCAAACATGCGCTGGATTATGGAGAAAGCTAGAGAGTTCCAGAAAAACATCTACTTCTGCTTCATTGACTATGCAAAAGCCTTTGACTGTGTCGACCACAGCAAACTATGGCAAGTTCTTAAAGAAATGGGAGTGCCTGATCACCTCATCTGTCTCCTGAGAAATCTCTATGTGGGACAAAAAACTACAGTTAGAACTGGATATGGAATAACTGATTGGTTTAAAATTGGGAAAGGAGTACGGCAAGGCTGTATATTGTCTCCCTGCTTATTTAACTTATATGCAGAATTCATCATGTGAAAGGCTGGGCTGGATGAATCCCTAGCCGGAATTAAGATCGCTGGAAAAAATATCAACAACCTCAGATATGCAGATGACACAACCTTGATGGCAAAAAGTGAGGAGGAATTAAAGAACCTTTTAATGAGGGTGAAAGAGGAGAGCGCAAAATATGGTCTGAAGCTCAACATCAAAAAAACGAAGATCATAAAGGGGAAATGAAGAAACAATTTAATGACCTTAAGCTGGAAATGAACAGTAAAGTAAAGTAAAAGGACTAGATGACAAATTAGATAAGATGGGGAATAGATGAGAATACTAAATCAGTTATGGAATTAAAAGGACAAGTAAAAGAATTTGCAGAGGAAAAGAAAGAACTAACAAAAACTGTTCAGGAACTTAAAACAAAAACACAACATTTAGAAGAATTTTATAAGAAATCATCCAAAGATTTAAGAAAAAGTAAAAAAGAATGGGATAAGGTTAAAAAGGAAAATGATGCTTTTAAAGTCACCCAGTCCCATCACCTCCTGGCAAATAGAAGGGGAAGAAATGGAGGCAGTGAGAGATTTTACTTTCTTGGGCTCCGTGATCACGGCAGATGGTGACAGCAGTCACGAAATTAAAAGACGCCTGCTCATTGGGAGAAAGGCGATGGCAAACCTAGACAGCATCTTAAAAAGCAGAGACATCACCTTACCAACAAAGGTCCGTATAGTTAAAGCCATGGTTTTCCCAGTAGTGATGTATGGAAGTGAGAGCTGGACCATAAAGAAGGCTGATAGCCGAAGAATGGATGCTTTTGAATTATGGTGCTGGAGGAGACTCTTGAGAGTCCCATGGACTGCAAGAAGATCAAACCTATCCATTCTTAAGGAAATCAGCCCTGAGTGCTCACTGGAAGGACAGATCGTGAAGCTGAGGCTCCAATACTTTGGCCACCTCATGAGAAGAGAAGACTCCCTGGAAAAGACCCTGATGCTGGGAAAGATGGAGGGCACAAGAAGAAGGGGACGACAGAGGACGAGATGGTTGGACAGCGTTCTCGAAGCTACAAACATGAGTCTGACCAAACTGCGGGAGGCAGTGGAAGACAGGAGTGCCTGGTGTGCTCTGGTCCATGGGGTCACGAAGAGTCGGACACGACTAAACAGCAACAAAATCATTCAATTCTGCTAGGATGATATCATTTTTACAATATATTCTTATATATTCCTTAAATAATTTCCATTCTCTGTATACTTTTTGATTCATGGCTCCCCTGACTTTTCCAGTCAGCTTTGCTAATTGGAAATACTCTATCATGAGTGTTTCCCAGTCTATTATTGTTGGTGTTGTTTCGCATTTCCAACTTCTGGCTACAAGTATTCTTGCAGCCGTGGCTGCTTACATAAACAGTGGTCTTGTGTTTTGCTTAATTTCTTTTGGCAATATTCCTAGATGGAACATCTCCAGCCTTTTTTTGATGGTAAATTTAAATAATTTGTTAAATTCGTCAAATATGTTATTCCAAAACTCGCTTATAACCATGCAGGTCCACCACATATGGTAGTAGGACCCTATTTCCTTTTTGCATCACCAACATATTGGTCAACTTCCCTTGTACATTTTAGCCAGTTTTGCCGGGGTATGATGCCATCTGTAGAGCATCTTCATGGTATTATCCCTCAAGTTATAGCATGATGTAAATTTGATATCTTGGCGCCACAGTCTTTCCCACTGCTCCATATAGATGTTATATACAAAGTCTTGCGCCCACCTTATCATGGATGTTTTAACCTGCTCCTCTTTCACTTCCCACTCTAAAATATATTCATACATGCTTGATATATACTTTCCCTTATTATATATTAAATCTCTTTCAAAGATGGAAGTTTCTTTGGCAAGACCTTCTTTCCTGTCTGTACACAATTTTTGAATTAGTTGGAAATATTGTATCCAGTCAGACAAGTGGTGTCTAATTTCATCATATATTTTTTAAAGTTGGTTTATCTTTTGTCTGGTTCTAATAATATCCGATAGAAGGTCACTCTCCCTTCATGTTTTTCCTTTTAACTGCTATTGCTTTCGCTGGGGATGTCCACAGAGGTATCTTTGGTTCCAAAATTCCTCTATATTTACTCCATATCTTATAGAGCGATCTCCTTATTACGTGGCTTAAAAATCCTTTGTGGACCTTCACCTTTTTGTATATTAGATAGGCATGCCAACCAAACCGGTTGCCGTGCCCCTTAGGATCCAGCATGTCTGTGTCTTTTAATGTAATCCATTTTTTTAACCATACTAGTCCAGCTGTATCATGGTATAATTCCAGATCCGGTAGTCCAGATCCTCCTCTTTCCCTTTTGTCTATCAATAAAGGTAAAGGTAAAGGGACCTCTGACCATTGGGTCCAGTCATGACCGACTCTGGGGTTGCGGCGCTCATCTCGCTTTATTGGCTTCCGGGTCATGTGGCCAGCATGACTAAGCCGCTTCTGGCGAACCAGAGCAGCGCACGGAAACGCCGTTTACCTTCTCGCCGGAGTGGTACCTATTTATCTACTTGCACTTTGACGTGCTTTCGAACTGCTAGGTGGGCAGGAGCTGGGACCGAACAACGGGAGCTCACCCCGTTGCAGGGATTCGAACCGCCGACCTTCTGATCAGCAAGTCCTAGGCTCTGTGTGTCAGGGAGAGGCAAACGGGAAAAGATGAAAGGACAGAACCCAGCAGTTATAGAGAGCCTAGAGAGATTATCAGCAGCGTGTCGTCAGACAGTCAGTCTGACGAAGAGGGGGAGGAGGAGGATGAGCCTGGGACAAGTCATGGTGTACACAGAGGAAGTAAGGGGAGGAGTTTTCGCAGACTTGCATGCTGGGTGAAAAAAAGGAGGAAGTAACATTAGAGAGAGCAACTGCGCACAAGGGGAAGGAGGTTAATGGAAACGCTGGAGATGTACGTTTGAACTTTGTCAAATAAATCAATTGTTTGGAACTGGCTGGGAGCCCGGAGTCTTATCTATGGCCAGCTGGACAGCACTAAGCCTCTGACACTGTGTTTTAACCCACAGTGCCACCTGCTGATGTTTAATTCTCGGTTTATTTCCATTCCAGACAAATCTGACTAATTCCTTTTTCCACTCCTGGAAACATTTCATTCCTCCCAAAATTGGTAAAGTTTGAAACAAAAAGAGCATTTTGGGGAGGATGTTCATTTTTATTACCGAGATTCTTCCCAAAAGGGAGAGGTGTAGTTTAGTCCAGCTTTCTATATCTTTTTTATGTCTTTCTATATTTTAATATAATTATCTTCGTAGAGATTTATATTTTTATTTGAAATCCAAATTCCCAGTTATTTAACCTTATTTTTAATTTCCAAACCTGTTTTTTCCTGTAATTCAGTTTTCTCTTCCTGTGTTAAATTTTTGGTCAGTAATTTTGTTTTCTGGTAGTTTATTTTCAGGTCCATTAGCTTCCCATATTTTATAATTAGGTCAATAGCTGCTGGAATGCTTTGGTTCAGATCCTGCATTGTTAATAATAATAATAATAATTTATTATTTATACCCCGCCCATCTGGCTGGGCCTCCCCAGCCACTCTGGGCGGCTTCCATAGAAACCAGAAACACAGTAAAATATCACACGTTAAAAACTTCCCTGAACAGGGCTGCCTTAAGATGTCTTCTGAATGTCAGGTAGTTGTTATTATTATTGTTATTATTATATCATCTGCGAACGCTCTAATTTTATATGATTTCTCCCCAATTATAATTCCTTTTATTTTTTATTTTTTCCTGATGTTATGCAACAGTGGTTCCAGAGCTAATATAAATAACAGGGGTGACAAAGGGCACCCCTGTCTGGTTCCTTTAGTTATAGGGATGTTATCTGTTAGATTTCCATTTATTATTAGCCTTGATTTTTGATGTTCATATATTGCCTCTATTCCTTTTCTGAATTTTATTCCTGGATCCATTACCTCCAATTGTTTATTCATATAATACCACAAAACGTTGTCGAATGCCTTTTCTGCATTGAGTAGTAAAAGGGCAGCTTTTTATCGTTTTTAGCTTCTAAGTATTCTATAATATCCACAATATTTCTGGTATTGGTCAAAATTTGTCTTCCCGGGAGAAATCCTGACTGATTTGGATGTATTATTTCATTTAATCTTTATTATCACTATTCTCCCTTTGGGGTCCAAAAATAACAACTCTGGCTCTAACACAGGTCTAACATAAATCACTACTGCTCTTTTTTTTTTACATTGTCTGCAGCAATGAATTCTTTTCCTAGTTTGGGGTTAATTAATACTCTTCTATGTTCTCTTGTGACATGTATTTCCTGGAGGCAAGTAATAACATTCTTTTGTTTGGTCAAAATGTTTGCTATTTTATTTCTTTTTTTATCATTTAGTCCATTAACATTCCAAGACAATATTTTTAAATTCATCTTTATTCGTTAAAATATGTTATAACACAAAGTTTATTTACAATTTTTATTTTTGGCAATTCAATTTGTTGTTTTTTTGTGAGGTATTTACTCACTCTCCGAGCCATGGTCTGAGTTTGTGTTTTTCAAATTCTTTGGGCTGGACTCTTTTTCTGTAAAATGTCTATCGCCCCCTAATTCATTTTCGTATGTTCTGTAAAAATTTTCTGCGTCTTCCACTGTTTCCAATCTTCTTCTTTTCCCTTTAAAATTGAAGGAGATTCCTTCCAGAAATGCCCATTTAAAAAAATATGGATTTCATTTTTAGGACTTTTGTCAGGAATTGCTATTTTTCTCTCTTTTTCAGCAAACGAGGAGGGATCTCTTTCAAAATTACGATTTCCTCTCCTCCAATTTTGAACAATTTTTTCCTTCTTTGCAGTAGTATCCTATTCCTTAGTATATTTGATGTAAACATAATTAGACAGTCCCCTGGCCATTTAGTCATCTTTGCTTTCCTAGAATTTACTCTAAATATACTTTCTGTATTTTCAGCAATTTCATTTTCTTTTATTTCTAACCAATTGGCTAGTTCTTTTATAATAGTGTTTTGTACATTCTCTTTCGGGTTCTTTCGGACACCGCGTATCCTCAGAGTTCTTTCTTTAGTTTGCATTTGAAGAATGGATAATGCATCCCGGGTTGCTTCCTGGGTGACTTTAAAAGCATCATTTTCCTTTTTAACCTTATCCCATTCTTTTTTACTTTTTCTTAAATCTTTGGATGATTTCTTATAAAATTCTTCTAAATGTTGTGTTTTTGTTTTAAGTTCCTGAACAGTTTTTGTTAGTTCTTTCTTTTCCTCTGCAAATTCTTTTACTTGTCCTTTTAATTCCATAACTGATTTAGTATTCTCATCTATTCCCCATCTTATCTAATTTGTCATCTAGTCCTTTTACTTTACTTTACTGTTCATTTCCAGCTTAAGGTCATTAAATTGTTTCTTCATTTCCCCTTTATGATCTTCGTTTTTTTGATGTTGAGCTTCAGACCATATTTTGCGCTCTCCTCTTTCACCCTCATTAAAAGGTCCTTTAATTCCTCCTCACTTTCTGCCATCAAGGTTGTGTCATCTGCATATTTGAGGTTGTTGATATTTCTTCCGGCGATCTTAATTCCAGCTTGGGATTCATCCAGCCCAGCCTTTCGCATGATGAATTCTGCATATAAGTTAAATAAGCAGGGAGACAATATACAGCCTTGCCGTACTCCTTTCCCAATTTTGAACCAATCAGTTGTTCCATATCCAGTTCTAACTGTAGCTTCTTGTCCCACATAGAGATTTCTCAGGAGGCAGATGAGGTGATCAGGGACTCCCATTTCTTTAAGAACTTGCCATAGTTTGCTGTGGTTGACACAGTCAAAGGCTTTTGCATAGTCAATGAAGCAGAAGTAGATGTTTTTCTGGAACTCTCTAGCTTTCTCCATAATCCAGCGCATGTTTGCAATTTGGTCTCTGGTTCCTCTGCCCCTCCGAAATCCAGCTTGCACTTCTGGGACTTCGCGGTCCACATACTGCTTAAGCCTGGCTTGAAGAACTTTAAGCATAACCTTGCTAGCGTGTGAAATGAGTGCAATTGTGCGGTAGTTGGAGCATTCTTTGGCACTGCCCTTCTTTGGGATTGGGATGTAGACTGATCTTCTCCAGTCCTCTGGCCACTGCTGAGTTTTCCAAACTTGCTGGCATATTGAGTGTAGCACCTTCACAGCATCATCGTTTAAAATTTTAAATAGTTCAGCTGGAATATCATCACTTCCACTAGCCTTGTTATTAGCACTGCTTTCTAAGGCCCATTTGACTTCACTCTCCAGGATGTCTGGCTCAAGGTCAGCAACCACACTACCTGGGGTGTACGAGCCATCCATTTCTTTCTGGTATAGTTCCTCTGTGTATTCTTGCCACCTCTTCTTGATGTCTTCTGCTTCTGTTAGGTCCTTTCCACTTTTGTCTTTTATTATGGTGATCTTTGTACGAAATGTTCCTTTCATATCTCCAATTTTCTTGAACAGATCTCTGGTTTTTCCCATTCTATTGTTTTCCTCTATTTCTTTGCATTGCTCGTTTAAGAAGGCCTTCTTGTCTCTCCTTGCTATTCTTTGAAAATCTGCATTCAATTTCCTGTATCTTTCACTATCTCCCTCACATTTTGCTTGCCTTCTCTCCCCCGCTATTTGTAAGGCCTCATTGGACAGCCACTTTGCTTTCTTGCATTTCCTTTTCGTTGGGATGGTTTTAGTTGCTGCCTCCTGTATAATGTTACGAGCCTCCATCCTGAAGACAGAGTTCTTCAGGCACTCTGTCCACCAAATCTAAATCCTTAAACCTGTTCCTCACTTCCACTGTGTATTCATAAGGGATTTGACTTAGATTGTATCTTACTGGCCCAGTGGTTTTTCCTACTTTCTTCAGTTTAAGCTTGAATTTTGCTATAAGAAGCTGATGATCTGAGCCACAATCAGCTCCAGGTCTTGTTTTTGCTGACTGTATAGAGCTTCTCCATCTTTGGCTGCAGAGAATATAATCAATCTGATTTCGATGCTGCCCATCTGGTGATGTCCATGTGTAGAGTCGTCTCTTGTGTTGTTGAAAAAGAGTGTTTGTGATGACCAGTTTGTTCTCTTGGCAGAACTCTATTAGTCTTTGCCCTGCTTCTTTTTGAACCCCAAGACCAAACTTGCCAGTTGTTCCTTTTATCTCTTGACTCCCTACTTTAGCATTCCAATACCCTATAATGAGAAGAACATCCTTCTTTGGTGTCATTTCTATAAGGTGTTGTAAGTCTTCATAGAACTGGTCAATTTCAGTTTCTTCTGCACCAGTAGTTGGTGCATAAAATTGGATTACTGTGATGTTAAAAGGTCTGCCTTGGAGTTGTATCGAGATCATTCTATCATTTTTGAGATTGCATCCCAGTACAGCTTTCACCACTCTTTTGTTGACTATGAGGGCCACTCCATTTCTTTTACGGGATTCTTGCCCACAGTAGTAGATATGATGGTCATCCGAACTGAATTCGCCCATTCCCGTCCATTTTAGTTCACTGATGCCCAAGATGTCAATATTTATTCTTGCCATCTCATTTTTGACCACATCCAACTTACCAAGGTTCATGGTTCTTACATTCCAGGTTCCTATGCTATTTTTTTTCTTTACAGCATTGGGCTTTCCTTTCGCTTCCAGGCATATCTGCAACTGAGCATCCTTTCGGCTTTGGCCCAGCCGCTTCATCAGCTCTGAATCTACTTGTACTTGTCCTCCGCTCTTCCTCAGTAGCATGTTGGACGCCTTCCGACCTGAGGGGCTCATCTTCCAGCGTCATAACTTTTATATGCCTGTTGTCTTTGTCCATGGAGTTTTCTTGGCAGGGATACTGGAGTGGCTTGCCGGTTCCTGCTCCAGGTGGATCATGTTTGGTCAAAACTCTCCACTATGACCTGTCCAGATTGGGTGGCCCTGCACGGCATAGCTCATAGCTTCTCTGAGTTATTCAAGCCCCTTCGCCACGGTAAGGCAGTGATCCATGAAGGGGAATTGAATGATACATGTGTACAATAAATAAATATCATAGAGAAATATATGGGGGGGGGGAGGTATAAAATAAACTGTGTGATAAAATCAAGACAATAGAAAAAGTATAATGAGAACGATTGGAAATTTTTCATAAAAGACTTCATTGGAAAAGAAATGATGTTGTATAAATAATTGGCTTTTTTAATTGATATTGTCTTGTTTTTGTTAAATTATTTTTTGTTTTTCTTTCCTTTTTTATTTTCTTCTTCTTCTTCTTTGTGCTTGATTCTGTTGTACTTGCCTGTATTATATGACTATATTTTAAACCAATAAAGTTGTTATTTGAAAAAAACCCAAAAAAACGTGGTTTAGAACAATGGATCCTCATGGGTCCTCAGGGTTTTTACATTGGCGCACCCCAAACTCACCATCAAATCACATATCATGTCCATGGGCACAATCTGTACTAAAAAATACACAAGTCCACAGCTCCTGGCAACACCGTCAGCCAACAATATGCTTCCAAACCATGGATCCCCAGGGTTTTTGCATTGGACCACCCCTAACTCACCGTCAAATCACACGTCATGTCCATGGGCACATCCTACACACAGAAAAATCATGGATCCATGGCTTCCTGGCAACACCATGGCCCAAAAACATTTTTTCAAAATATGGATCCTCATGGATCCCCAGGGTTTTTACATTGGGCCACCGCAAACTCACGATCAAATCAAACATTATGTCCATGGGATCAACCTGCCACAAGAAAAACACGTGTCCTCAGGGGTTTTACATTGGTGCACCCCAAACTCACCCTCAAATCACACGTCATGTCCATAGGCACAGCCTGCACCACAAAAACCATGGGTCCACAGCTCTTGGCAACACCGTGGGCCAAAAATCTGGTTTTGAAGCATGAATCCTCATGGATCCTCAGGGTTCTGGCATTGGGCCACCCAAAACTCATGATCAAATCACACATCATGTCCATGGGCACAGCCTGCCCCCCCCCCCAAAATAAGGGATCCACTGCTTCCTAGCAACACCGTGGGCAAAAAACCTGTTTCCAAACCATGGGTCCTCAAGATCCTCAGGGTTTATACAATGGGCCAACGCAAACTGACCATCAAAACACAAGAAAGGCATGAGTTTTGCAGGTGAAAATGAATAGAAAGAGTATGAATAAGCTTTGTTTGGGCTTCATTTCGGGTTTTTTGGGTGTGCATGCATATTCACTCAAAGAAAGCAAAACACTTGTTTTTTGTGTCAATATGCATAGTAAGAAGACGAATAAGCTTATTTCAGGCTTATTTCACTGCTTTGCATGTTTTTTGGTTGTGCATACATATTCACACACAAAAAGCAAAAGGAAGTAAAATAAGCCCAAAGAAAGCTAAACACTTGTTTTTTGTGTCAATATGCATAGAAACACGACAAATAAGCTTTGTTTGGGCTTATTTCACTTCGTTTCGTGTTTTTTGCTTGTGCATACATATTCACTCAAAAAACCGCAAAAGGAAGTGAAGTAAGCCCAAAGAAAGCTAAACACTTGTTTTGTGTGTCAATATGCATAGAAAGACGACAAATAAGCTTTGTTTGGGCTTATTTCACTTCGTTTTGCTTTTTTTTGAGTGAATATGCATGCACACCCCAAAAACACGAAACGAAGTGAATTAAGCCCAAACAAAGCTTATTCGTCTTCTTTCTATGCATATTGCCACAGAAAACATGTGTTTTACATTGACTGATTGAATATGCATGCACACCCAAAATAACGAAACGAAGTGAAAGAAGCCCAAACAAAGCTTATTTGTCATCTTTGTAAGCATATTGACACAAAAAACAAGTGTTTTGCTTTCTTTGGGCTTATTTCACTTCCTTTTGCGGTTTTTTTTTTTTTTTTGTGTGTGTGTGTGTGAATATGTAGGCACACCCCCAAAACACGGAATGATGTGAAATAAGCCCAAACAAAGCTTAGTCGTCCTCTTTCTATGCATATTGACATAAAACACAAGTGTTTTGCATTCTTTCTTTGAATATGTATGCACACCCAAAAAACACGCAACGAAGTGAAATAAGCACAAACAAAGCTTATTTGTCGTCTTTCTATGCATATTGACACAAAAAACTAGTGTATTGCATTCTTTCAACGAATATGCATGCACACCCAAAATAACGAAACGAAGTGAAATAAGTCCAAAGAAAGCTTATTTGTCTTCTTTCTAGGCATATTGACACACACAAAAAAAAGCCTCTCCTCCTTCCGGAGGGGAGGGATTGTAAGCGGGAACCGATTCCCGCGCCACGCAGGGGGGCGTTCCAGCCCCTGCCCTCCCATCGACGCTGGCACGCCACGCCTCCCAGAAGAGCGCCCAATCAGGTGGCCGCTCTGGGGGTGTGGTTTAGCTGCTCAAATGCGGTCGCACCAGCTCTTCTCCCCATTCCGCTGCCGTTTTCCTCGCGTCAAGACCTAGGAGATTCGTCCTCGCGTCAAGACTTGGGAGACTTTGTTCGTCTTTTCATCCAGCCACAGGCCGTGCAGCAGCCTCGTCCCATTGAACCTCGGAGCGGTATCTGGCTACCAAGGAGACAGAGTCCCTTTGTGAACCGGGTGCTCTCGACCAGCTCCACAAACTGCGAGGTTTGGTGGGGGGGGAGGTGTGACTGTTAGCGGTATTCCTCCTGTGCTTTCACTGTGCCTGTGCGGGTGGGTGAGCTCGCTGGCAGTCTCCCTAACTTGATCAGTTTCCTTATTTGATCTTTGTCCTGCCTTCGGAAAATCCTGCTGTTTGACTGAGATTTGGGGTGATTGAGCGTTGGGTGTCTGAGAGTTCGCGTTAGTGCTTTAGCGGAGTGTGCTAGAGTGTGTTAGCGGCGGCGGCAGCATCATTGTGGTGAGCGAGTGCCTGTGCTCATCTTTGCTCATCTTATTAAAGCAGATAGCCGTCCTAAGGGTGCTTGTCCAGCCCCCCGTCGGTGAACAAGCAAAAGCTTCCTGCCTGCCCCATCTCTAGCGGTACACCCGCTCCTTTCCCCATATCATAAACGGGTTTTCTTAGATCGTTAATCGGAGCAAAAACCCTTTCGCAACCCCCCCTTTTCTTTCTGTTATCTCAGGGGCTAGAGGTTTCCTTAGCTGGAGATTTGGGCTTCCCAAGCGGCGCCCGACATCTTAACCGGGCATGTGGGCCGCCGCTGCCAGGGTAACATGGCGGACGCCATCTGTGCCTTGTCCTTCCCGCGGTTCTCTCCATAGGTTTTGCAGCTTCCGTAGCTCTCATTTGGTTACCAGGTGAAATAGGCTAGCTCAACTCATAAAGCAGGCCCGAGGGTGGTAGTTTGAGGGGATTAAGCTGTCGGAGTAAAGATTAGCCAGTAATAAGCGTGCAATGTGGAAGGGGGCAGCCGGTAATTTTATAGCTCACCACGTGGTCCCTGTGTCCTCGTCCATACCAGTTTCATTAGATTTCCGACTCAACTTTTAAATAGACTCACCTCTAAATTAATTCCCTATAATTCATCGGACTAGAGGGAGCTTGCTTCCCCTGCCCCCGTCATTGCTATAAACCCAGTGCTGCATCCGCTGTCTTCGCTTACTTTCACCCATCTTTGCTATAAACGGCTACATTGCTCTCTTGAACGACAGGGCTACTAGATACTTCGTATTGTTCTCTTGAGTGATACTTCGCTTTCACCAATTTGCGGTGCAGCTGGAGAGTTATTGTTCTCTTGAACGACAGGGGAACTGATACTTTTTTTTGCTCCTACTACTTGGGCTGGGCATCCTGTGCTACATTGTTCTCTTAACATCAGCGATAGCAGATACTTGTTTGCCTTAACTACCCAACAATTTGTTTAACTGCAGTTTGAGTGCCTCTCATAGACCGGCTTTGTTTATTAATCACCACGCCATTACGCAGGCGGTGACCGGAGCCTTGGCCCCTTTGTGTTTACTAAGACCCCATTTCAGGGGATTATCTCCCTGAGCAACGTACCGTGCCTTCCTTAAGGGGCCATCGTGCAGCTGCGATTACTTTTTGACTCTTAATCCTAGAAATTTATACTTTTAATTTTATTGATGTGTCACTTGTTTAGGCCCCCTTGTGGTCGCCGTGGTTTTGGCAGCCGCTCTCTAGCAAACAGCTAGAGTGTCAGCGTAATCAGATATCACTCCTGGTTGCATATATTTGATTAGTGGTATTTTCAATACTGTGAACAACGTTACAAGTAATAAGTTGATAATAATTATTGGGAGATAGTAGGAATTGATTATTAGATAGTTAAGGTAAAGGCTATCCTTGCCCATATAAGAAATTAGTTAATTAATAAATAAAATTTCTAAAAAATACACACACATATATATATAAAATATCAGGATATAATAAAGCTGCAAGCACTGATAATAATCAGCCTTAAATAAATTGATTGTACAATAAATTCACACGCTTCTATATTAATAGATAAACGATTAAATAAGCAATTGAAACAATAATAAACAAATATATAAATAAATTTAATAATAATAATAACAAATAAATAATAATAACAAATAAATAAATAAGTAGAAAATTATTATTAATAATAATAATAATAATAATAATAATAATAATTAATACATTGTAGGTAATTATAATATAAAAAGAAAAAAGAAAAAAATATACATAATAATAAAAGGAGAGATTTGACGTCCTTATACGAACTATAGCGAGCATAGCTTGGGGGGCTCGCTACCTTTAATATATTTTACATGGTGCCCAAGAGGAAGCGTGCTGCTGTGGACAATGGTAATCCACCTCAGGCGCCCCGTGAAAATAATGGTAACTCAAAATCCGTATCACACTTCTTGAATGCTTTCAGGTCTTTTATTGATGATTATGAGCAGCGTTATTCTACCGAAGCTCCCAGCTTAACGCCCTCCCCTGACGTTATTCCCGACACGGCCCCAAACAGCCCGCCTTGCTCCCAACCTGATGACCTCCCGGGCACATCGGCGGCACTATTTAACGATTCTCAGTTCACAGTTGAAGGTGCAAGTGCTAGAGCAGGGATGTCAGCAGTGCAAACTAGGTCACAGGCCTCTAGGACCCGTCCGGTAGCTACTGGTACTGCAGCCAAGAGGTCTACTGGTCACGGTAATAATAATGCGATGTCTAGTTCTTCCAGCTCAGCGCAGAACACGCAGCCTAGAGTACAGGCTCCAGAATCAGGCACCTCTTCGGCTGATGAGGAGGAGCAGCAGACCCCAGTAACCGATAAGCCAGCAGGAAAAAGACGCGCCAAGAAGAAACACATCTGCAAGAAAAACAAGTCAAAAACCGGAGACACTGATGACGAGTCAGGTAGTTCCTCTGAGTATGATAGTGACAGGTCCCTCGGTTCTTATTGGGGTAAAGGGGAAGAGATTTCAGGTCTTCCTGACTGGGTGTTAGCTAGGAGGGCCAATTCCCACCGTAAAAGGTTTGGGGGAACCCAGGAGTGGAAGGATAGGTCCCTAGTTAAAGACGCAACCACATCTACATATTCCACGTCAGATGTAATTCCGGGTGATCACCTTTCGCCTAAAATGCGTGCTAAGATTTTAAATGGTGAGTTCGTGGATATGTTTCAGTTAGTACCCCCTGCCGAAAAACTGGGGAGGGGGAGAAAGAGGCCTTCATATAGCAAGCGTAGGGGCAAATACCCCACGGTACCCAGGACTTTCGAAAACTGGTTAGACGGTTTTCAAGCTTACATGGGGACGATCGTAGCCGCATATCCTAAAAGAGCGGTTCATCTTGTGGCCTACCTTTCCACACATTAGAACAGCCTGTTCTCTCTCTGGAGAGGCTGCAGCCATCAGCTACAATAAGAAATTCCGTAGAAAGGCCTCCAGGATCCCACATGCACGCTGGGACCAGGTCGAGAATGGCAGGGTTTCTCCAAGGGTTTCCGAATCCCAGCTACCGGCCCGTTAATTCCAAAAGACTCCCCCAATCAGAAGTTGGTCAGAGAAAGGCCCGAGGTAGCGGAGAAGAAAATTGCTAAGGAAGTGGCTGCAGGAAGGGTGACAGGCCCATTTGTACATCCCCCCCATCCAAAACCTGCACATCTCACCCCTTGGCATCGTCCCCAAAAAGGCCCCGGGAGAATTTAGGCTAATCCACAATCTTTCTTACCCCAAAGGTGGCTCAGTCAATGATGCCATTCTACCAGAAATATGTTCAGTAAAGTATGCTACCTTAGACCAGGCAGTAAAATTCATTCGAGGCTTCGGTCGTGGGGCACTTTTGGCTAAATGTGATATCGAGTCGGCCTTCCGCCTGTTACCCGTGCATCCCAATGACTTCCACCTGTTGGGGTTTAAATTCCAAGGGAAGTTTTATATCGATAAAGCAATGCCAATGGGTTGCTCAGTAGCGTGTCATTCAGCACCTTTTTGGACTGGGCCTTGTGCTATAGGAACAACTCATCTGGGGTGACACATTATCTAGATGACTTTTTGCTCGTAGGGGTGCCCGATAGCGGGAATTGCGCCGCCCTTTTGGAGGCCTTTTCAGCCCTGGCTCAGGAGCTGGGAGTTCCCCTTGCCGCCGACAAGACCAAAGGCCCCACCCCAAGACTCACCTACTTGGCCTTAGAGCTAGACACAGTGGCTCAGTCTTCCCGTCTGCCCGAGGAAAAGATAGCAGCCCTCAAGGAAACCATATTTCAAACCCTCCCACTCAAAAAAGTCACCCTCAGGCAGATACAGTCGTTGTTAGGGCATTTCAACTTCGCGTGTAGGGTAGTATCTCCGGGCCGCCCCTTTTCTTCTCGCTTAGCCAGGTTGTCAGTCGGCCTGAAACACCCCCATCACAGAGTGTTTTGCTTTACTTTATTTTATTTTATTTTGCTTTATTTTATTTTATTTTATTTTGCTTTATTTTATTTTATTTTATTTTGCTTTTATTTTATTTTATTTTGCTTTTATTTTATTTTGCTTTATTTGGGCCTATTTCATTTCCTTTTGCATTTTATGTTTGAATATGTATGCACACCCAAAAAACATGAAACGAAGTGAAATAAGCCCAAACAAAGCTTATTCGTCTTCTTTCTATGCATTTTCACCCCAAAAACACATGCTTTGCTTTTTTTTGTTTATTTCACTTCGTTTTGCATTTTTTGTTTGAATATGTATGCACCCCCCAAAAACACGAAACGAAGTGAAATAAGCCTGAAATAAGCTTATTCGTCTTCTTACTATGCATATTGACACAAAAAACAAGTGTTTTGCTTTCTTTGAGTGAATATGCATGCACACCAGAAAAACAAGAAACGAAGTGAAATAAGCCCAAGCAAAGGTTATTTGTCGTCTTTCTATGCATATCGGACCATCGGCTGTGGGGAGGACTGCAGGGCCTGCTCCCTTCCAAGGCCTTTTCCAACTGGCCCAGGGGGCATGGCCCAGGCCCTCTCTCCCAGCTATAAAGGGACTCCTGCTGCGGTGAGGCCTCGGACCATCGGCTGGGTGAGGACTGCAGGGCCTGCTCCCTTCCAGGGCCTTTTCCAACTGGCCCAGGGGGCGTGGCCCAGGCCCTTATTTGGAACAAACTTTTGGGGAAGTGTGGGAAGTGTTCTGCCATTGCTTCCCTGTTCCAGGTGGTTAATGTTCTTTAAAATGTCCTCAAGCAGTCGGTGGCAATTTAAATTTTTATTTCTTTTTTCCCTTTTTTCCTTTGTTGGGGGTGGGTGGGATGTATATTTGGTTGGGGATTAATTTTAGTATAATTGTTTTGTTCCTTTTTTGTTGTTGTTCTATTGGTTCTGTATAGTTTGTGTTTTGTTATTAAGGGGCGGGATCAGGGCTGCCTGTGAGTGGTGCCCCAGCCAACACGATGGCTGGGACAAGTTCCACAGGGGGGGGAAGCACTGGGACATCCGATCTCGGTGATCATGGGCAGGAGGCGGAGTTACGCTAAGACCAGACCATGTCATTACCGAGGAGGCAGGTTTAGTCATTGTTTGAAGACTATCCCTGCCTCCGGGTCTGGCCTTGACCGGATGGATACTGGAATCAACAGGGGAAACCCACATGACCTGAAGGTGCTGCTCTGTAATGCCAGGTCAATGATGAATAAAACCACTGCCATCCACAACCTGACTGGATGTAGGATTTGACCTGGCATGTGTGACAGAGACCTGGTTGGAGGAAGCAGATGGGCCTGTCCTTACCGCTGCTTGCCCACCAGGTTTCTCTTACGCACAGCAACCCAGGTCATGTGGGCAGGGAGGGGGGGTTGCAGTGATTTTTAGGAAGTCACTAGCTTGCACCAGGCATCCTACTGGGAAGATCCAGTTTTCTGAGTGCATGTTCTGGAAGTTGGGCAATAGGGGCAGTACAGGATTCCTTTTGGTGTACTGACCTCCCCGCTGCACCAAGGATTCCCTGTCCGAGCTGCTTCAGGTCGTGGCGGATGTTCTCCTGGAGACACCTAGTTTGGTTGTCCTAGGGGATTTTAACATCCATGCTGACACGACCTTACAAGGGGCTGCTCGGGACTTCATGGAAAGCATGGCCTTCATGGGGCTGTCCCTGAATAAGTTTGGCCCAACTCACAGTCATGGACATGCCTTAGACCTGGTGTTCACCTCTAGTGACATGGGTGATCTGACATTAAGTAAAAGTGAAACAAAAGAAGTGCCATGGTCAGATCACTTCCTGGTGCAACTGGACTTCTCTGCGACCCTTCCCCTCTGCAGGGAGGTGGGACCAATTCAGATGGTCCGCCCCGCCACTTAATGGATCCAAATGGTTTCCAGAGAGTGGTAGGGGATGCTTTATCCCATGTTGATGGCCTTTCAGCTGATTCCCTGGTGGCCCGCTGGAATGCGGAGTTAACCAGGGCTATCGACTGTCTGGCTCCGAAGCGCCTTCTCCGATTGCATGGAGCCCAGACAGCCCCGTGGTTTTCTTCGGAACTGAGGGCGATGAAACAATCGCTGAGACAGCTAGAGCGTCGGTGGCAGAAAACTCACTCCGAATCTGACCGGACACAGGTTAGAGCTCAACGTCGAGCCTACCAATTGGCAATAGCGACGGCAAAGAAGACTTTCTTCACTGCCTCTATTGCATCTGCAGAAAATAGTAGCAGGAGACTCTTTCAGGTGGTTCACAATTTAACGGAACCACCTTTACCACCGGGGCCTTGTAAACACGCCAAGTTATCCTGCAACGATTTTGCAAAGTTTTTTGCAGATAAAATCACTCATATTGGGAAGGAGCTAGACACCACCGTGGGAGCAGGGCTGGGGCGGGAGAGTGCTAGAGCTCTGTCTGGTCAAGTTGCATGGAATCAATTTCAATCCGTTACCCCCGAGGATGTGGACAGGCTGCTTGGACGTGTGAAACCAACCACCTGTCTCCTTGATCCTTGCCCATCCTGGCTAATAAAAGCAAGCCGGGAAGGGCTGGGCGATGGGCTCTGCGGGGTGGTGAATGCTTCCCTCTGTGAGGGAACATTCCCAGATCCGCTGAAAGAGGCGGTCATTAAACCGCTTCTTAAAAAACCATCTTTAGACCCGGCCAGTATGGCCAACTATCGCCCAGTCTCAAATCTTCCATTCTTGGGCAAGGTGATTGAGCGCGTGGTTGCTGAACAACTCCAGGCATGCCTGGAGGATGCGGACCATTTGGATCCCTTCCAATCGGGATTCAGGCCTCATCATGGGACTGAAACTGCCTTGGTCGTGCTGGTTGATGATCTCCAGCAAGCTAGGGACAAAGGTGAGAGTTGTTTCCTAGTTCTGCTGGATCTCTCAGCGGCCTTTGATACAATCAACCATAACATCCTTCTGGACCGTCTAGAGGGGCTGGGAGCTGGGGGCACTGTTATACAGTGGTTTCGCTCCTTCCTCCTGGGCCATGTTCAGACAGTGGTGGAGGGGGATGAGTGTTCAGACACCTGGGCCCTCACTTGTGGGGTGCCTCAGGGTTCCGTCCTCTCCCCCATGCTTTTTAACACCTATATGAAGCCGCTGGGAGAGATCATCAGGGGGTTTGGACTGGGTGTCCATCAATATGCAGATGATACCCAGCTCTACCTCTCTTTCAAATCAGAACCAGTGAAGGCGGTGAAGGTCCTGTGTGAGTGCCTGGAGGCGGTTGGAGGATGGATGGCGGCTAATGGATTGAAGTTGAATCCCGACAAGATAGAAGTACTGTTTTGGGGGGACAGGGTGCGGGCTGGTGTGGAGGACTCCCTGGTCCTGAATAGGGTAACTGTGCCCCTGAAGGACCAGGTGTGCAGCCTGGGAGTCATTTTGGACTCACAGCTGTCCATGGAGGCGCAGGTCAATTCTGTATCCAGGGCAGCTGCCTACCAACTCCACCTGGTACGCAGGCTGAGACCCTACCTGCCCGCAGACTGTCTCGCCAGAGTGGTGCATGCTCTAGTTATCTCCCGCTTGGACTACTGCAATGCGCTCTACGTGGGGCTACCTTTGAAGGTGACTCGGAAACTACAACTAATCCAGAATGCGGCAGCTAGACTGGTGACTGGGGGCGGCTGCCGAGACCACATAACACCGGTCTTGAAAGACCTACATTGGCTCCCAGTACGTTTCCGAGCACAATTCAAAGTGCTGGTGTTGACCTTTAAAGCCCTAAACGGCCTCGGCCCAGTATACCTGAAGGAGCGTCTCCACCCCCATCGTTCTGCCCGGATGCTGAGGTCCAGCGCCGAGGGCCTTCTGGCGGTTCCCTCATTGCGAGAAGCAAAGCTACAGGGAACCAGGCAGAGGGCCTTCTCGGTAGTGGCGCCCACCCTGTGGAATGCCCTCCCATCAGATGTCAAAGCAATAAATAACTACCTGACATTCAGAAGACATCTTAAGGCAGCCCTGTTCAGGGAAGTTTTTAATCTGTGATATTTTAGTGTATTTTTGGTTTCTATGGAAGCCGCCCAGAGTGGCTGGGGAAACCCGGCCAAATGGGCAAGGTACAAATAATAAATTATTATTATTATTATTATTATTATTATTATTATTATCATCATTATTATCATTATTATTATTATTGGAAAAAACAAAGTGTTTTCCTTTCTTTGACTGAATATGCATGCACACCCAAAATTACGAAACGAAGTGAATTAAGCCCAAACAAAGCTTATTCGTATTCTTTCTATGCATTTTCACCCCCAAAACACATTCCTTTCTTCTTTTTTGTTTTATTTCACTTGATTTTGTGTTTTTTGAGTGAATATTTATCCACACCCCAAAAACACGAAACAAAGTGAAATAAGCCCAAACAAAGCTTATTTGTCGTCTTTCTATGCATATTGAAACAAAAAAGAAGTGTGTTGTATTCCTTGGGCTTATTTCACTTGCTTTTGCGTTTTTATTTGAATATGTATGCTAACCCAAAAGCACGCAACACAGTTAAGTAAGCCCGAAATAAGCTTATTCGTCCTCTTTCTATGCATTTTGACACAAAAAACAAGTATTTGCTTTCTTTGGGCTTATATAACTTCGTTTTGCGTTTTTGTGTGTGAATATGTATGTACACGCCAAAAACTCGAAACGAAGTGAAATAAGCCCGAGAAAAGCTTATTCATCCTCTTTCTATGCATATTGCCACAAAAATAAATGTTTTGCTTTCTTTCAGTGAATATGCATGCACACCCAAAATAACGAAACAAAGTGAAATAAGCCCGAACAAATCATATTCAGATTCTTTCTATGCATTTTCACCTCCAAAACAGATGTTTTTTTCTCTTTTTTTGGTTAATTTCACTTCGTTTTGCGTTTTTTTGAATGAATATGCATGCACACCCAAAATAACGAAACAAAATGAAATAAGCCCAAACAAAGCTTATTTGTCGTCTTTCTATGCATATTGATAAAAAAGGTGTTTATTTTTCTTTGGGCTTATTTCACTTCCTTTTGCTTTTTTAAAGTTTTTAATTTTTTTTTAATTTTTATGAAATACAAATTAGAAAACATACATATTAACAACAAAAGAAAATACAAAAGAAAAAGAAAATCTAACTAACCAAGGAAAAAGAATTAGAGAATATTTTGTCTCTTTTCATATTTACAGTCATTTATACCTCTATATAAGAGGGTGAAAGAGGAGAGCGCAAAATATGGTCTGAAGCTCAACATCAAAAAAACCAAGATCATGGCCACTGGTCCCATCACCTCCTGGCAAATAGAAGGGGAAGAAATGGAGGCAGTTCATACCTCCTCGTTCATTCTCCACCTTCCCTTAGTATGATTTTGAAATTTCATATATGCTGGATTGTGATCTGATATCGATCTGTTTAGTATCTCTGCTTTTTCTAAACTCAACATCAACTTTTTTGATAGCTGTCAGGGAACTGCCATCAGTGCAGGAGGGAGAGAGCAAAAGCCAAATGGATTATAGAGAGCCTCCAGGGATTCTGGGAAGTAGCTCCTCTTCAATGGACCTGCTTCCGGGGGCCCAGTTACCAGTGGGTAAGCGGTATGTCATGTCCGACCGGGAGATGCAGGAGTTGAGGCAGTTTATTGACAAGAACTTGAAGAGGGGTTTCATAAGGGAATCGAAGGCGGTGGGGGGGAGTCCAGTGTTCTTTGTGGACAAAAAATCGAACAATCAGCCCAGATTGGTGGTAGATTATCGCCGTTTAAATTTGGTATCAGAACCCGTGGCCTTCCCAATGCCCAGAATTGATGATATTTTGACACGTGTGAGGAAGGGGAAAATTTTTACCAAGCTGGACCTCAGGGGGGCATACAATCTGATTAGAATGAGAGAGGGGGACGAATGGAAAACGACCATGTTCACCCCCCTGGGGGCTTTTGAGTATCTTGTCATGCCATTTGGATTGCAATCAGGATCCGCCTGCTTTCAAGCCTTTATGCACCATGTGTTGGGCCCCCTGCTGTACAAGAATTGCGTGGCCTTTTTGGATGACGTTTTAATCTACTCTGAGAATGAAGCACAGCACGTCAGAGACGTCAGGGAGGTGCTACAGAGATTGAAGAGGCATCAGTTGCGGGTCAAGCTGGAAAAATGCCAATTCCACGCCCGGGAGGTCGAGTTCCTGGGGTACCAGCTGTCAGACAAGGGACTGGCCATGGACCCAGACAAGGTGAAAGCAGTGCTGGAATGGAAAAGCCCCAAAACCAGGAAGGATGTGCAGAGGTTCCTAGGTTTCAGCAACTTCTACAGGAAGTTCATAAAGAACTTCGCTCACTTGACAGCACCCATAACGGATTGTCTTAGCAGCAAAAAGAAGTTCGCGTGGACAGTGGGAGCGCAGCAATCCTTTGAAAGGTTAAAGAAGGCGTTCGCCTCGGAAGAGCAGCTCCTGCACGTGGATACGGGGAAGCCCCTGAGAGTGGAGACGGACGCTTCTGGCCGCGCCATTGGAGCAGTACTGTTGCAACCAGGATCAAAGGGGGACTGGCAACCTTGTGCATTTTTCTCCAGGAAACTGAGAAAGTCAGAGCAAAACTACACTGTTTATGACCGAGAATTGCTTGCAGTTTCGCGGCATTCCGACAGTGGAGACACCTTTTGATTGGGGCACGACACAAGATCCAGGTCCGAACTGGACCACAAGAACCTGGAATACTGGCGGACAGCACGCGTGCTTAACCAGAGACAGGTCAGATGGTCCCAGGAGTTCGCCAAGTTGTTCTTCGAGATACAATACGTGCCTGGGGAGAAAAATGTTAGAGCGGATGCACTTTCCAGGAAACTGGAATACATGGAGGGGGAAGGGCCTCCTGTGGCCAGGCACGTGTTCCCCGAGGACCAATGGGTGTGTGGGGAAGTGCTGGTAGGGAAACAGGAGCTAGCAGGGCTCACCAGAGACGATGGGTTTGCTCAGACTAAAATCAGGGAGCTCAGAGATGCAAAGGAGGACAATGGGGGTTTTGAGGAAAAGGAAGGGCTACTGTACTACCAGGGGGCGCTGTATGTGCCAGGAGAGACATTGAGGGGCAAGATACTCAAACAGCTCCATGACAACCCAACAGCCGGGCATTTTGGGCAGCATAAGACCATGCTACTAGTCACCAGGCAGTTCTGGTGTCCCAAGATAGGGAAGATGTACGAGAATATGTCCGGGGGTGCGACAAGTGCCAGAGGGCAAAAGGGGAAAGGACCGCCCCAGCGGGGTTACTGGAACCCTTACCAACACCGGAGAGGCCCTGGGAGGTGGTGTCCATTGATTTTATGACAGATCTGCCCAAGTCAAGGGGAAAGACAGCGGTAATGGTGGTGGTCGATCTACTGACTAAAATATGCCATTTCGTGGCTTGCTCGCATGCGGTGTCAGCAGAGGAGACAGCCAGGCTGTTTGTGGACCACATTTTTAGGCTGCATGGGACTCCATTGAGGGTGATCTCTGATCGCGGAAGACAATTTACCTCCCGTTTCTGGCGGAAACTCAGAACGCGGAAACGCAGGTTGAGAAGAAGAAGAGAAGAGTTTGGATTTGATATCCCGCTTTATCACTACCCGAAGAAGTCTCAAAGCGGCTAGCATTCTCCTTTTCCCTTCCTCCCCCACAACAAACACTCTGTGAGGTGAGTGGGGCTGAGAGACTTCAGAGAAGTGTGACTGGCCCAAGGTCACCCAGCAGCTGCATGTGGAGGAGCGGGGAATCGAACCCGGTTCACCAGATTACGAGTCCACCACTCTTAACCACTACACCAAGCTGGCTCTCCAAGGTTGAGGTGAGCTTCTCGACGGCGAGGCACCCAGAAACCAACGGTCAGGCCGAAAGAGCGAACGGAATACTCCAGCAGTACCTACGCTGCTATGTCAGTGAGAGGCAGAACGATTGGGTAGAGAAATTGGCGCTGGCTGAATTTGCGTACAATAACGCTGAACACGTGTCCACGGGAATGAGCCCCTTCATGGCCAATTACGGGTGTCACCCCAGGGCCTTCCCAGGGCATGGGGAGGAGGGAAGGACTGTACCTGCAGCGGAGCAATTTGCAGAAGAAATGGAGGCTTTACACCAACAACTCAGGCTAAACTTGGAAAGGGCCAAGGAAGTTTACAAAAGGCAGACAGACAGGCACCGCCGACAAGGAGAGGTCATACGGGTGGGAGACAGGGTGTAGTTGTCGTCCCTGGGGTTGCCCCTAAAGGGAGGGTGCAAAAAGTTGCAGCCTAGGCGACTGGGGCCCTTTGAGGTATTACAGCAGGTTAACCCAGTGGCGTTCAAACTCAAGTTGCCGGACAGCATGAAGATACATCCGGTGTTCCATAGGTCCCTACTTTCACATCACGGGGGGGGGGGGGGAATTCCCGGGAAGGGAGGGAGGGGTTACCACCCATCCGTGGGTAGAGGAGAGGGAACACTGTAATGAAGCTACGGAAAAACTCGATTCGAGGTGGCGAGGTCACCAGGTAGAGTACTTGGTGGCCTGGGAGGGAGAACCCAGATCTGAAAACACGTGGGTCCCTGCTGAATCCATCACAGAGGGTTATCTGGTGGAAGAATTTCATGGTTTGTTCCCGCATAAGCCCAAACCAATAGCTAGGTTCTGGGAGGAGGAGTTCGGACCCACGGACGACGAAGGGGACTTTGTAGGTTTCCCTGCCTCAGAAGAGGAGGGAGGGGAGGTGTCCGTGGGAGAAGAATCAGACTGGGAGGTTCAACCAGCTGGAGGGGATCCGAGAGGATGGAAGGCCGGTTTTGAATCCACGGAAGATGATGACGGTTCTTTCAGGGGTTTCCCCGCATCGCCAGTCGACGAGAGAGAGGAGGATTCATCAAAAGACCTCACCAGTGGGGAGGGGGGTCTTGAGGAGGGGGTGGATGTCAAGGAACTGCCATCAGTGCAGGAGGGAGAGAGCAAAAGCCAAATGGATTATAGAGAGCCTCCAGGGATCGTGGGAAGTAGCTCCTCTTCAACGGAAGAGAGTAAATGCGGCTCCAGTGGAGAGGAGGTGCAGGAGTCAGAAGTGGCGAGGTGGTCCCAGGACTCCTTGCCTGGAAGAAGCGGCAGAAAGCATTTGCGCAGAGAGGGGAGGCGCAGACTGGGCGTCAAGAAACTGCTTTGCTGGGGAAAGTTTAAGAACCGCCCACTCACGGATTCTGCCAGCGATTGAGTCAGCCACAGGAGAGTGGCGCTCCGGACAGATAAAGTTAATTTTGGCAGCAAAGCCAAGTCTTCACAGCCAAGTAGGGAGATATTTGCCTGCTTGCTCCTGAGCAACCCCTTGGAAACATAACAATAGCCATATTGCGTCGATTCGTCCCCCAATTTTTTTCGCCTCCGAGTAATGGGTTATGTCTTTAACACTTGGATTTTTTGTTCTCCAGGCGTCATATAAATTAAAATTCTCAATTAAGTGGAAAAAGGAGAGTGGTAATCTACTTGAACTCGACGTTTTGTCTCTTTGCGTTCTGTCCATTTCTATCGATGTTACTCCATTAAAATCTCCCATAATTACTATATTTTCGTCCACATAATCCCATAATCTCTCTTCCAATTTTCTAACAAACTCATCTTTTTGACTGTTTGGAGCATATATTCCCACCACTATGATTTTCCCTTCTTTTGTTTGTATTTCTACCCCCAGTACTCTACCTTCATCATCTTGGAATAACATTTGGGATTTCAACATTGTATTTACATAGATGACCACTCCCCTCTTTCTTTCCGTTCCAGATGCTATATATTCCTGTCCTAGTCTTGTATTTTTTAACACCCTTACATTAGTTTTGGATATATGTGTTTCTTGTATACATATGACGTCCCATTTTTTCTTCTTTAATATACATTCTAACCTATTTCTTTTAAGTTTGCTGTTCAATCCATTTATATTCCATGAAATACATTTCAGCCTCATAGTCGTTTATTTGCTTAAAATACTCACAACTTTACTATTATTATGTGGTTATAGTCCGGAATAAACCAATGTCCTAAGGTCGCGTTGAAAAGGGAATAAAGGTTTCCGTCTTGTCCTTCTTGCTTCACTCTACCAGTTTTTCTCCTCCCAATTCCTCCCAGTACTTCCTCCAAAAGATTTTTGTATCTTCTGCTGATCTGAAGGATCTTCTCCTGTCTTTATATGTAAATGACAGTCCCTCTGGGAATTCCCATTTAAACCTTATTTTGTTTTTCTTTAGCGCTGATGTCATGAATCTATAATTGTCCCTCCTCCTCAACAGGCGTGTTGGGATCTCTCTCATTAATTCTACATAGCTCCCGTCTATGCAGAGTGGGTCTGTCCTGCCTTTCAATAGTAGTTTATCTCTAAGCAGTCTTGAATTTAAAAACATCAAGGAGTCTCCAGGTCCTTTCCTTGTTTTGGTTTTGTCCACCTTTATTCTAAATATTTTTTCAATGTCCAATATCATCTCTTGTTCTTGAACCCCCAGCCATTCTGCTATTGCCTTTGTCAATTTTGTTAATATGTCTTCATCTTGATTTTCCTTGACACCGCACACACGGAGAATCATTTCTTTTTGTTTCATCTGTAAAATGGCCAAGGAATCCCAAGTGTCTTCCTGTATCTTCCTCATTTCATCTATTTCTTCTTTATTTTTTTCTTGGTGTCTTTTCATTTCTCTTTGTTCTTGCAAGCACTTTTTCATACTTTCATCCTGCTTCTGTACTTTTATTTGGGTCGCCTGGACTGTTTGATCTAAATTTTGGTGTTTCGCTGTCAGTTGATTCACTTGGGTTGAGAGGTCCATTATCACTTTTGAATTCTTTTCAATTTTCGCCCCCATACTTTCCATCTTCCTGTCAAGCATTCTTACATTTCCATCCAGAGCTGTTATTTTTTCTCCTAGATTTTTCTCCATTTTTTCCATTGCTGCTAATATTTCTTTCATGTCCATGTTATTTTCACTTTCTGATAGTGATATTCTTCTTTGGTAGCTTTGCGATGTGCTGGCACCACTCAGATTTGATATTTTCTTTGATCCCATCAGGCTGTTATATATATATATTATTCTTTCTTTCTTTATAATTTTTCCTTATTTCAGTGTTTTCTTTCCTGGGAATTCGCTTAATTTTTTATTTATGTGTCCATTTCGTTATATGTCCCTTTGGTTATAAAATGAATTGGTAGTTTCCTCAAGCTTAAAATTATTCTTCTCTTTCTATTTATATCCAATAGGTGGTGCTGTGGTCTCAATTAGTGTATTCTTCTAGAAGTAATTCCTCTTAACAGCCACACACGTCACTGTTTCCTCCTTTAGTGCTTTCCTTCCCTGTGTTTCCCTCTCTGAGATCTTCAGAATCTCCTCTTTGTCTTCTCTTCCTGTCTTTGTTCTCAGTAATCTCCTTCAATGGTGGAGGGGCCCCCATGACTCAGCAATCGCCCTCCACACCTCTCTCTCTCCTGACAGGTATGTCAGTTTTCTCAAGTTATTTTTCCTCAGCGGGTCTGTTTTTTAGTCGTTTATTTTCGCTACAGTTTTTAATCCATTATAAAGTCCTCCAGTAGTTTACTCTTCTAGTTTCTTCTAATTTCTAGTTTCGGTTCGTTTATTTTTGCTCAATCTGGTGTATCTAGGCACGCTTTTCTTAAAACACCTTGTGCAATTAAAGAACTGGCAGATGTGATATCAGAACCACTGGCAGTCATCTTTGAGAATTCCTGGAGAACAGGTGAAGTCCCTTGTGAGGAACAGGCGAAGTCCCGGCAGACTGGAGGAGGGCAAATGTTGTCCCTATTTTCAAAAAGGGGAAAAGAGAGGACCCAAATAATTACCGCCCAGTCAGTCTGACATCAATACCAGGGAAGATTCTGGAGCAGATCATTAAGCAAACAGTCTGTGAGCACCTAGAAAAGAATGCTGTGATCACCAATAGTCAGCATGGATTTCTGAAAAATAAGTCATGTCAGACTAACCTGATCTCGTTTTTTGACAGAATTACAAGCCTGGTAGATGAAGGGGACGCAGTGGATGTAGCCTACCTTGATTTCAGCAAGGCATTTGACAAGGTGCCCCATGATATTCTTGTAAAGAAGCTGGTAAAATGCGGTCTTGACTATGCTACCACTCAGTGGATTTGTAACTGGCTGACTGACCGAACCCAAAGGGTGCTCATCAATGGTTCCTCTTCATCCTGGAGAAGAGTGACTAGTGGGGTGCCACAGGGTTCTGTCTTGGGCCCGGTCTTATTCAACATCTTTATCAACAACTTGGATGATGGACTCAAGGGCATCCTGATCAAATTTGCAGATGACACCAAACTGGGAGGGGTGGCTAACACCCCAGAGGACAGGATCACACTTCAAAATGACCTTGACAGATTAGAGAACTGGGCCAAAACAAACAAGATGAATTTTAACAGGGAGAAATGTAAGTATTGCACTTGGGCAAAAAAAATGAGAGGCACAAATACAAGAAGGGTGACACCTGGCTTGAGAGCAGTACATGTGAAAAGGATCTAGGAGTCTTGGTTGACCACAAACTTGACATGAGCCAACAGTGTGACGCGGCAGCTAAAAAAGCCAATGCAATTCTGGGCTGCATCAATAGGAGTATAGCATCTAGATCAAGGGAAGTAATAGTGCCACTGTATTCTGCTCTGGTCAGACCTCACCTGGAGTACTGTGTCCAGTTCTGGGCACCACAATTCAAGAAGGACACTGACAAACTGGAAGGTGTCCAGAGGAGGGCAACCAAAATGGTCAAAGGCCTGGAAACGATGCCTTATGAGGAACGGCTAAGGGAGCTGGGCATGTTTAGCCTGGAGAAGAGGAGGTTAAGGGGTGATATGATAGCCATGTTCAAATATATAAAAGGATGTCACATAGAGGAGGGAGAAAGGTTGTTTTCTGCTGCTCCAGAGAAGCGGACACGGAGCAATGGATCCAAACTACAAGAAAGAAGATTCCACCTAAACATTAGGAAGAACTTCCTGACAGTAAGAGCTGTTCGACAGTGGAATTTGCTGCCAAGGAGTGTGGTGGAGTCTCCTTCTTTGGAGGTCTTTAAGCAGAGGCTTGACAACCATATGTCAGGAGTGCTCTGATGGTGTTTCCTGCTTGGCAGGGGGTTGGACTCGATGGCCCTTGTGGTCTCTTCCAACTCTATGATTCTATGATTCTATGAATTATTAACAGGGTTTTCGCGTGGGGCGTACGGCCCCCTTCTCTGTTGTCTGTTCAGTTCTGTAGTTCCCTTCACAAACTGTTTCTTCCTGCCTCCCCCTCCCTCCACTGAACAGGCAGAGGTTTTTCAATTGTTTTCTTTCTTTCAAATTTATTTTACAGGGGAGGCATTTGCTTTTCACAGTCTCCTTTTTATAGGAGAGTTCAGTGCTGCCGTGCCGGGGAATTGGGGCATTTGTACCAGAGAGTGGTTTTGCCTCTTTGCGCAAAGGTCTTCCCCACGTCTTTCTGTATCAGTTTTCTTTGTTCTATAATATTGGGAAACCTCTTCTTTTGCGCTGCCTTAGACTTCCGTCCTCAGGTTCCCCCCCTTGAGGTCGAGGTGACTTACACCTAGTCCCTCGTCTCTCTTTCTCTGGCACCAGGTCCGCCTCGAGATTGCAGGAGCGCGGATCTCTACCCGTCTCTCTGGCGAGCTGCTCTGGAAGTCCCCTTCCTTTTCCTTTTTTTTTGGAATATGTATACTCACCAAAAAAACACGAAATGAAGTGAATTAAGCCCAAACAAAGCTTATGCATCGTCTTTCTATGCATATTGACAAAAAAAGTGTTTATTTTTCTTTGGGCTTATTTCACTTCGTTTTACGTTTTTTGTGTGAATATGTATGCACAGCCAAAAAACACACAACGCAGTGAAATAAGCTTATTTGTCTTCTCTCTATGCATATTGACACAAAAATCAAGTGTTTTGCGTTCTTTGGGCTTATTTCACTTCCTTTTGCGCTTTTTTTGGGTAAATATGTATTTGAGGAGATTTCACCCCTCCCATATCCAAGAATCTGCTGATGAGTCTGGTGATTTTCCAGAGAGGAGGGGCGGTGTTCTGCTCTCTACTTATTCCGCTCCAGCCTAACATCGGTCAGTCAGTCAGTGTCAGAGAGAGAGAGAGAGACTGAGTGTTAGAGATCGTGTGTATAGATAAGGTTGCTGTTAAGAGCAGCTGCAGACACTCAGTGCAGTTCAGCATTTTGTTTCAACCTCATTTAGCTCTGTATATAGTTGTGTATTATAGCTGTAGATAGAATAAAGAAGATATTCTACAGAGCTGCTCTCCGAGTTGTTTATATGCTCTGCTTTACTCTGCTATACTCTGCTGTGCGACGACTGTATTCTTGTGGAAGTGAATCCGGTGCTCACAACTCTAAGCTGTGAGTCCACAGCACTTTGACCTGTTCCTGTGCAGAAGGTGGTATCTGGAAGTGCTACCCAGCTCGCCTAGCCCAGTCTGGGCTGAAGTGGATGAGTCCAGTCCGTGGCACTGGCTCAAGGGCGATGCTGACATCGGTTATGGGCCCAGTCGTCTGACCAGTCGTTGTTCCAGTCATACCAGTTGTCCCTGTCGTCTCAGTCGCCAGAATTTTCTGTTGCTGATTGCTGGACGACGGAACGGAGGCTGCATGCTGGACTGATTTGTGGTGCCCAGAAGCAGAGCTGTTTTGGAGCAGAGTGTTCAAGCTGCCGCTGTTGCTGTTGCTTGATTTATGGAGGTATGTTGCTGACTGCCAAAGAAAGAAGATAGCATCCCTGTTTGCCTGTTAATTGCGCTCTGAGTGGGAGAGAGAGTGGCTGAAGGAGTCAAGGCTTTATCTGTGTTGCACGAGGGAAGTGTCTTGCTCTAAGTAATAGCAGACATGGCCTGTGCACATTCTGGCCAGATGGCTCTGTCCTTTCCTCTCCTCACGCCTGAGACCTATGCTGTCTGGCAGGTCAAGATGAAAGCGCTTTTACAGCGGGAAAAGCTATTCTTCACTATAGAAGATGACCCTCCCGATGAGGATGCAGAAGAATGGCCTG
Source organism: Podarcis filfolensis (assembly GCF_964270895.1). Taxonomy (NCBI): domain Eukaryota; kingdom Metazoa; phylum Chordata; class Lepidosauria; order Squamata; family Lacertidae; genus Podarcis; species Podarcis filfolensis. Next base: position 20,565,261 of record NC_139619.1, read on the forward strand.
AGTCGCATGCTGCAGATATGAGAGCCCGAGGGACAATTGTTTTGAGTGTTGCAGACCACTTGTTGGTGAATTTAGAGGGTCAAGAGACTGCACGAGCTGTTTGGCATAAGCTGAGAGATATGCATTTGAGGCAAAATGCCGGTTCCAGTGTGATTTTCTTCAAGAAGCTGTGCAGGCTGCAGTTCGAGAAAGGTGGTGATTTGCCTAGCTATCTATCTCAGTTAAAGCGTCTCAGACAGGACCTTGTTCAGCGAGACCTGGCTATTTCAGAGGCTGTGTTTGCAATGTTGATGATAAATAGCCTAGATGAGTCTTACAATGGAGTAGCTGCACAGATTTCTACGATGCCTTCTGACCGGTTGACAGAAGATTATGTGTCTAGCGTGCTCTTGAATGAGTGGGATCGCAGACAGGCTGTTAGAGAAAGCCGGGACTGTGCTGTTGAAAATGTGCCTGCAAATGTGCCTAAGTCTCCAGCAGGGGAAAGTGAAAGTGAAACTGCTGATGTTAAAGCACTAAAGTTGAGGCGGTGCTTTTCGTGTGGAGCACAAGGCCATTTGAGTTTCCACTGCAAGAAATCTTCAAAGAAGAAGGGAAACTTCAGAGGCAGAGGGGGAGGAGGACGAACTCCCCAAGCACCTGCTACTTCAAAGGCTTTGATCTCTCGCTGCTCCAATCAACGTGGGTGGAGTTTCTTCATGGTCGACTCTGGCTGTTCAAACCACGTGGCCAAAGATAAGGATCTCTTTGTTCAGCTTGAGAAGCAAGAGAAAGAAATTCATCAAGCAGATGGGACTGTTCTCACGAGTTTGGCTAAGGGAACTGTGTTCTTAAAGAGCCTGAATGCAACAATTAAGAATGTCCTGTATGCGCCTGATATTTAGGACAATTTGTTGAGTGTTTCCCAGCTTGATCGTCAGGGGTTTAAGGTGGTGTTTGCTAGATCTCGTTGTGAAATTCGTCGAGATGGCAAGCTCATTCTGTATGCCAAGTGTGTTAATGGTTTGTACCAACTGCCTTTTGTTACAGGTACAACTGCAGAAGCAACTGAGAAAGAGTGTTGCAATTTATCTGTTGATAAGAATGAGAAGTTGCATGACCAATGTATTCATTTTTACCACCGTGTTTATGGTCATCAGAATTTCCAGGCTGTGGCAAAAATGCCTGATATGGTTGAGGGAATGAAGTTGAAAGAATGTCCCTACCATATGAAATGTGTTTCTTGTGCTGAGAGTAAGGCAAGGCAAGCTCCCAAAGGTACAGAGTCTGGGAGAGAGGCCAAGAAACCATACGAAGTCATTCATGCAGACTTAGTGGGGCCTCTAGCGCTCTCTAGAGGCAAGTCAAGGTTTTTTGATGGTGCAAAAGGGGCAAAGACAGTTAAGAGAGAGGCAAGTTCTGATGTGATTGATAATCCTGATGCCGATGTAGATTCAGATGATGGCACAGATTACACTGGTCAACAACAAATTTGTTGTCTGCATTTCTTCAGCTGATTTAGGACGAATCTGATGCGCTGAATCCAAAAATCACATTGGTTTTGCTCAATCAGGTCAAGTTTTTGAGCTATGGCCACATGTTATTTTTTAACATTTTTGTTCACATGTACGCTTGTGTGGAGCATTTTAGAAGAAGTTGGTGGGGGTAAAATGCCATGTTGAATAATTGTTTTGATTGGAAATGATTATTTTAATGACAAGAAGTATTCAATTTCAATTCAATTCAAAATCCTTTATTAGGCATAGCACACCACACATTATCAAACAAACATCATATACAGACTGTATAAAATACGGGCTCAGCGAACACAATTTATCCCAGTCCTATTCCTAACTCCAAAAAATAAATCGATGTACATAGATAATATAATACAACACAGCAACATCACCTACCATTAAGAACCACTAAGTCTCTCTATCATGGCCCATTCTTTCTTCATGGACAGCCCTCAAAAATTCAGCCACTATAACAGTAATTTGATCATCGCTGTCCGCCAGCAGGTCCTGAACAGTTGGTTTTGTAAAAATCTGTCTATTAAATTTTAGGGCCTCAAACAATTGTCTTCTGGCATAACTGCCAAAATCACAGGAAAAGAACACATGCTCCAGAGTATCGGGTTCCTGTTTTCCGCATTTGCAGAGACGCTCTGATTCTGGGATAGCAAAGTATCTTCCTCTCACTAACACCGAAGGAAACATGTTAAATCTGGCCAACATAAACAGCCTACACGATTCATGTTTCTTCAGATTTGTCATGTATCCCTTTTGAAAATCTCTAGGACTTCCGGTCGGCGCCAGCGCTCAATGGCGGTCTCCCGCTGAGCTCCGCTCAGGGAGACTGCTCTACGAGTTCGGGTCTGACCGCTACGGCGAAACGGGGACCCCTAAAATCTCAGGCGCGGAAGCCTGAGAGCACGGAGGCTCGGTGGGCACCTTAAGCGCCCCCCTCACTGCAAAGGAGCCTTTTTAAAGGCTCCGGAGCGGCATCGGGGAGTGCGGTGCTGAGAGCCGCTACCCAGCCCGTGGAGTGAAGCCGCGTCACCATTGACGGAGAGCGCCGATTCCTTCCTGACATTTGGAACTTAATTGGATTATCCGTGAGTAAGACTGAACAACAACTTTAAAAGAAAATACCTGGAAATTGGCTGAAAACGGAGAAGGTAAAAAGTAAGGAAGTCTGCCTTCCCCGGACTGCATGTTAACTAAAGCAACGAAATAGGAAGCTGCAATTTGACAGGAAGCAGCTTTAAAATTGACGGACTCAGACATTGGACTTAAATCCCCCCCTTAGCAGGCAGGGGCAGGGGGGGGAAGACTTTTGATTTGCATCACCTGCATGAAAGAAGTATAGAAGGGGAATTTTCTGCCGTTTTGAACCCTTGGGGAGGACTGCCTGGAAAGTGAGCCACCGGGACTGAGAACTGTCATTAGAGACTTGTTACAAAGTTGGTGCTTTGCCTTTCTACAATAAGTAAAGACCTTATTTGCTACAAGTCTGGCACTCTGGAAAGTTACAATTTGACAACATTTGGGAAATATCGGACAATTGGTTGTTACTTTTGTTACCTTTGAAGGGAACCCTTGTTTCTTTGTATTTGGAACTTCAGACTGCTCCCTCTAGAGGGTTGCAGGGAAATAGTTATTATCTCCACTGTAAGGAACAGGCTTGTGGAGTTTTCCATCTGAAAGTAATTCCCGTGGGAACGACCTTGGGACATGAGTGGCCCAGCAGAAGAGATAACAACAAGAGCTAAGAGTAAAGCTGCTCTTTATCGAGTCTTTAGAGTCTTTAAAGACTCTAAATTTCAGACGGAAATTATAGACAATGATGTGAAAACTTTATCTAAAATGTATAAGATGCTGTTAGATTGGAATTTAGTAGATGAGGAAGTCAAGTCCGTTATGATTCACTGGGCTAGAGATGTGGGGCATAGTATACAATTTGAAGATTGGGAAAAACTGTGGAAAGATGGATTAAACTTTACAGCATGTACGACAATAAAAGAAAATGTCATGAAGATGTTTTATAGGTGGTATATAACACCTATAAAATTATCGAAAATGTACAAGGTTTGTAATAAGTGCTGGAAATGCAAAGACAAGGAAGGCTCCTTTTACCACATGTGGTGGGAGTGTAGAAAAGTGAAAGAATTCTGGGAAAAAATATATATTGAACTCAAGAAGATCCTAAAATATACGTTTTTAAAGAAACCAGAAATCTTCCTATTGGGGATACTAGGGAACGAGATACAAAAGAAGGATTGTAAATTTGTGTACTACGCGGTTACAGCAGCAAGGGTAACGCTAGCCCAGAAGTGGAAACAGCAGGAAATACCAACGGTGGATGAGTGGAGAGCAAAATTATTAGACTACGCGGAGTTGGATAAATTGACAGGAAAGATTAGATACTTAAGAGACCAAAAGTTCATTAAGGATTGGGGAAAATATGTAGATTACCTGGAATATATAAGTGAGGGACAAACAACGTTAAGGGGATTTAAAGAAGCATTGTGAAAGACGGAGAGTTATTGACTAAAGGGAATAGAAGAGAGAGATATATATATTGTCAATATAAGCTAGGAAATGCGTAATCTTAATTATTACCACGAAAGATTTACGGACAAGCTGAAGGAAGTCTTATAAGAGATGGAAATGTGAAATATCTGATGTGAAACATGTAACGTGTACTATTTTTTTTTCTTTTTTTTATTTTCTTCTTATTTTTTGTTTATCTTTTATTTGTAAATCAATAAAAAATTTAAATGACAAGAGTAAAGCTGCTCAGAAAAAAAGGGGTTCTATCTCAACTTCAGCTGCAGCAGGCATGGCTACAACTTTATCTATGGATCCAGTGGCACAGGCATTAGTCAAAATAAATGAAGCTCTGGAAACGCTTACAAAGCAGAGTACGGAAAACTCTAAACAGTTGAAAGAATTGTCAACAAAATTTGATTTAAATACAGAGTCAATAAACAAATTGGTTCAAGAAAATGAGACAACTAGAAAGATCGCTGAAGAGGCAAAAACTTCTGCAGAAGAGGCAAAAACTTCTGCAGAAACTACACAGGAAAAGTTAGTACCAGTCTGCAAAAAGCTGGAAGAGCATGATGCGGCCCTGTCTTTGCTGGAACTACAGAGGAAAAATAGGAATTTGAGATTGAGGCTGATCCCAGAAAGTGAAAAGGACAATTTGATAGACTTTCTTACAAAAGAGTTTCTGGAATTTTGGCAGGACAATTTGAAAGAAGAGGAATTCAAGATAATAACCGCTTTTAGACTGGGCAGGAGACAAAACAGAAAGAGCCCAAGAGACTGTTTGATAACTTTGAGATCTCAGGAGGAGAGAGATAAGATATTAAATTTACATTTTCAAAGAGCTCTTGAGATTGAAGATTCCCGTGTGCAGATATTCAAAGATATTCCTAAATATATTTTGGAAGTGAGGACCCATTACAAGGATTTGGTCACTCTATTGAGAAAGAACAACATACCATTCAGATGGGAGTTCCCACAAGGCCTGTCTTTCAATTACAAAGGAAAGAAAATTAAAATAAAAACAGTGCAAGATAAAGAACAATTCTTGGAAAGGAACGAGGAGGACCTTTTGAAGGAAACGGTGGAACCTACAGACCTAACAGAATTACCAGACATTTCAAACTTATCTTTTGGGCTTAAAACACCAACAGAAGAAGACTTGCTTGGAGCAGTTGGAGGAACAATTAAGTAAACAACAAGATGTCTCTGCAATTTCTAAGCTGGAATTGTAATGGACTTAATCTTCCTAGGAAAAGACGTGAGGTTTTTCACATTTTAAAAAAAGAACATTTGGACTTGATTTGTTTACAAGAAACCCACGTGACTAGAGTACACCGAAAATTACTTATTAATAAAAGATTAGGACAGGAATTCATTTCATCGGACAAAGTGAAGAAAAGAGGAGTGGTGATCTATGCAAAGGAAAAGTTGGCCCCCAAATTAATTTTTAAAGATGAACAAGGAAGGTATTTGGCAATCGAAATTCAAGTTCAAGGAGAAAAATTACTGATAATAGGAATTTATGCACCGAATGAAGGGAAGTCAGAATTTTTCAAGAAATTGCATGAGACATTAATGGACTATTTGGACTATAATGTAATTTTGATGGGAGACATGAATGGAGTGGTCTCTACAAACATGGACAAAGCACAAAGACAGGTGGTCTCCAAGGATGGGAGACTACCAAAGACTTTTTTTGAAATGACTGACAATATGAACCTGATTGACATTTGGAGAACAAGGAACCCTCTTGAGAGGGAGGGAACTTTCTTCTCTGAGGCAAAAATGACTTGGACTAGAATTGACCAAATATGGGTAACTAGTGGGATGGCATCAAAGATTAAGAAAGTGGAAATCTGCCCAAAGACTTGCTCCGACCATAACGCTGTAAAGATGGAGATGAACCCAACAACAGCTGGCTCCTTTAGATGGAGGATGAATGACTCCCTGTTTAGAGATGAAGAGGTGTATAAAAAGGCCCAGAAAGTGGTAAAGGACTACTTTGAGATAAATCTGAGAACAGAAGTGGAAAAAAGAGTAATTTGGGACGCAAGCAAAGCCGTTATGCGAGGATTTTTAATACAACAGAATGCTATAAAAAGGAAGAGACAGAATGAGAAGAAAGATAAGATTTTGGAAAAGATAAAAGAAGGAGAAAAAAAATTGAGATCTAAACCAAAGTCACATGAAATTTTGAGAGAAATTAAGTTCTACCAGAGCCAATATATGGAATTGATGAATCAAGAGATAGAATGGAAAATAAAACAAATGAGACAAAAGACATTTGAGTCGGCAGATAAATGTGGGAAACTTCTGGCATGGCAACTGAAGAAGAGACAAAAACAAAATACGGTTACAAATCTAGAAGTTGAGGGAAAGAACATTTATAAACCAAATGAGATTAGAAACTGTTTTCAGAGTTATTTCAGGAGACTTTATGCACAAGGGCCAGTGAATGAAAAAGAAATAGAAGAATTTCTTAAAAAATATGGATTACAAAAAATTTCTGAACAAAGTAAAGTGATTTTGAACCAGAAGATAACTGATCAAGAAATCGAGGGAGCCATTCAAAGTATGCAATTGGGAAAATCTCCAGGACCTGATGGACTAATCTCCAGATACTACAAAGTTTAGAAAGAATGGCTTATACAACCGTTGAAGGAGGTCTGTAACGAAATCTTAGAGGGGAAGAAGGCACCTGAATCGTGGAAAGAAGCGTATATTACACTTATACCAAAATCAGAGACTGAGAAGAACCAGGTTAAGAACTACCGCCCTATATCACTACTCAGTGTGGATTACAAAATTTTTGCAGACATTTTGGCAAAAAGACTGAAAAGAGTTTTGGTGGGGGAGATTCACAAAGACCAAGCGGGCTGTCTTCCAGGAAGACATCTGTCAGACAATGTGAGAAACATAATAGATATTATGGAGTTATTAGAAGTTAATATTAATACCAAGGCAGTATTAATATTTGTGGATGCGGAGAAAGCCTTTGACAATATTTCTTGGAGCTTTATGAAAAAGAATCTCCAAGGGATGGGGGTAGGCCAAGGTTTTGAGAATGGTATAGGTGCAATTTATTCTGAACAAAAAGCAAAATTGATTGTAAATAATGTGGTTACTGAAGAATTTGCTATTGAAAAAGGGACACGACAGGGGTGCCCAATATCCCCATTACTTTTTATATCTGTCCTGGAGGTTTTATTAAACATGATCAGAGGGAACCAGCTGGTTAAAGGGATTCAGGTCGGAGCTAAACAATATAAATTGAGAGCGTTTGCAGATGACCTAGTATTAACTTTACAAGAGCCAGACACTAGTACGAGAAGAGTTTTAGAGTTAATACAAGTATTTGGTCAAGTAGCAGGTTTTAAGTTGAACAAACAAAAAACGAAAGTACTGGATAAAAATCTAACAGTTGCTGAAAGAGAGAAGTTCCAGAGTGAAACTGGTTTAATGGTAGCAAAGAAGGTGAAATACCTGGGGATTAATTTGACATCTAAGAATGTGAACCTATTTAAAGATAATTATGAGAAATGTTGGACAGAAGTGAAGAAAGATCTAGAAATATGGTCAAATTTGAGACTTTCCTTGTTAGGCCGAATCGCTGTTATTAAGATGAATGTTTTGCCGAGAATGTTATTTTTGTTTCAAACATTGCAGATTGTGGATAAAATGGATTGTTTCAAGAGGTGGCAAAAAGACATATCTAGATTTGTCTGGCAGGGCAAAAAGCCCAAAATAAAATTTAAGATACTAACTGATGCAAAAGAAAGAGGGGGGTTTGCCCTGCCGGACTTAAAATTGTATTATGAATCAGCGGCTTTTTGCTGGCTGAAAAACTGGCTGCTTCTTGAAAACACAGACATTTTGGTTTTGGAAGGGTTCAATAACAGATTTGGCTGGCATGCATATATATGGTATGACAAGGTTAAAATCCATCAAGGTTTCAAAAACCATATTGTTAGGAAAGCACTATATAATGTTTGGATTCGGTATAAAGACTTGCTGGAAAATAAAACCCCTAGGTGGTTGTCACCAATGGAAGCTAAGGAAGTGAAAAAACTTAATATGGAATCCAAATGGCCAAAATACTGGGAAATTATAGAGCATGAGGAGGGAAAAGTGAAATTGCACAGTTATGAGAAATTGAAGTCTAAAGTAAGAGACTGGCTTCATTACTACCAGATAAATGAAGTCTTCAAACAGGACAGGAAAATTGGCTTCCAGGTGGAGAGGTCAAAATTAGAAACAGAGCTTTTGGAACCCAATACTAAGAATCTGTCAAGAATGTATAACTTGATGTTGAAATGGAATACACAGGATGAGACGGTTAAATCAGCTATGATTAAATGGGCACAAGACATTGGTCATGACATTATGTTTGCTGACTGGGAACAGTTATGGACTACCGGTATAAAGTTTACGGCATGTAATGCCTTAAGAGAGAACATTATGAAAATGATCTATAGGTGGTACATGACCCCAGTCAAGCTTGCAAAAATCTATCATACGCCCAATAATAAATGTTGGAAATGTAAGGAAACGGAAGGTACTTTCTACCACCTTTGGTGGACGTGCCCAAGGATCAAGGTCTTCTGGGAAATGATTTATAATGAAATGAAAAAGGTGCTTAAATGCACTTTCGTGAAGAAACCAGAGGCCTTTCTCCTGGGCATGGTAGGCCAATTGGTGTCAAGGAAAGATAGGACGTTTTTTATGTATGCGACAACAGCAGCAAGAGTTCTTTTAGCAAAGTATTGGAAGACACAAGAGCTACCCACGCTGGAAGAATGGCAGACAAAGGTGATAGACTATATGGGACTGGCTGAGATGACTGGCAGAATCCGTGACCAAGGGAAAGAGACGGTGGAAGAAGATTGGAAGAAATTTAAAGTTTATCTTAAGAACTGTTGTAAAATTAATGAGTGCTAAAATGTCATGGGTAATGTAAAACAGAATTGCAGTGATAAATAATTGGGTAAGAGAAAAAGGATTAAATAATTGGGTAAGAGAAAAAGGATTAAAGAAAGTGAATTATAAGTAAGTAAAGTGATAAGTAATTGGATAAGAGGAAAAAGATCAGAAATTGTATTACAAGTATTGAAATTAGGGGTTGCTGGGAAAATTTAAAACAGGGATGCAGAAAAGGGAGGTATGGGGAAGTCGTTGAAACAAGGTTTAAGAAAAAGAGGTTAAGAAATTATACGTGTTTATATGTTTGTTTGTTTATGTATTGTCTTGTATTGTTTTTTAATATGTGTTGGAAAATCAATAAAAATTTATATATATAAAAAAAAGATATGGGTCGATACCAAGGTGTTCTAGTTTAGTCCATAGTTTATTGCGGTCGACCGAATCAAAGGCACTTTTTAAATCTACAAATGCCACAAAGAGTTTATTTCTCATGACATATTTATCCACAAGATGACTTAATACTAGACACTGGTCACGAGTTGACGAGCCTGCCTTAAAACCAGCCTGCTCTTTACCAGGTAGACCTTTTGTCAGCATTCATTCTTCCAATTTAATAAGCAGAGATTTGGCATATATTTTACTTATGCATGGTAACAAACTTATAGGCCTGTAATTCTCTTGGCAATTCCTATCACCTTTTTTAAAGATCGGTACCACTATTGAGTTGTTCCACGACTTAGGTACAAGGGCTGAGTGATAGATAGAATTAAAAAGCGGCACAAGTTTAATGGCCCACCATTCTACATCTAATCTCAACAGGTCTATTGGAATGCCATCCATACCAGGTGATTTCCCTTGCTTAAACGAAACAATTATCCTTTTCATCTCCTCAACAGTAATTTGAAATTGTGTGGTTTTTGCCAGAGAAAATTTAAAATTTTCCTTTTTACATACTTGGTGATCATAAAAAACAGCAGTAAAATGTGAAATCCAAGCCTCATCGCTTATATTAGGGAAATCAGTGATATCTTTTATTGAGAGAAGTGACCAAAAAGTTTTAGTATCTTTAATTTCTAATGCAGTAACAATTTTAGACCATTTGAAGTATTCAGGTCCGATAGTTCTGGGTGATTATGTTGAAAAGGGATCAGTTTGAAGTCATAAAACCTCGAAATCTTCCATAAATTGGTGCGGCAAAGCATAAAGACCACGAAGTATCCTGATCTTCAATCAGCACGTCGTCCTGTAGCTCATTGTGATGAAATTCCAGTGCCTATCTTCGGAGAACTTCCTGACATTAGTGACGAAGATGCCTCCAGTGTTGAAGGACATGAAGAAGAAGAAGTGGTTCTTGAAGATGATGCTCCACATCCATTTTCCCAAAAGGAGTTGAATGATCTAGTTCGCGACCTCAACTTGCCAAAGGACTCTGCCGAACTGTTGGCATCCAGATTGAAGGAAAAAAACCTCCTCTCTGACAGTGCTCGCATCAGCTTCTTCCGCAATAGGCATCAAGAGTACCTCCGTTTTTTTCTCGGAAGAGAAGGACTTGGTGTACTGTGCAGATATTGCGCAGCTTCTGCTCAAGCTTGGAGTGCCACAGTACGAACCCAAAGATTGGAGACTGTTCATTGACAGCAGCAAGTGATCACTGAAATGTGTTCTGCTACACAACGGCAACCAGTTTGCCTCTATACCCCTGGCTCACTCAAGTACACTGAAGGAGAACTATGAAGCGGTGAAGTATGTGCTGGAGAAAATTGGTTATGATCAGCATAAGTGGTTTGTTTGTGTTGACCTGAAGATGGTGAACTTTTTGTTGGGACAACAGTCTGGCTTCACCAAGTACCCATGTTTTCTGTGCATGTGGGATAGTAGGGACCGTGCTCAGCATTACACGAAGAAGGACTGGCCTGTGCGGGAGGAATTGGTGCCTTGCAAAAAAAGGAACGTCATCAACGACCCTCTGGTGGACAGAGACAGAATACTCTTCCCACCGCTGCACATCAAGCTCGGCTTAATCAAGCAGTTCACCAAGGCTCTGGACAAGGATGGTGACTGCTTCACTTACTTGTGCCAGGCTTTTCCAGGATTGACCATGGAGAAGTTGAAAGCTGGCATCTTTGATGGTCCTCAGATCCGTCAGCTCATCAGAGATCCACAGTTCAGAAACTCAATGAACCAAGTGGAACTGGAAGCGTGGAAGGCATTTGTTCTGGTAGTGAAGAACTTTCTTGGCAACAATAAGGCCAGAAACTACGCAGAACTTGTCAACAACATGCTGACTGCTTTCAGAAACCTGGGCTGCAACATGAGCGTCAAGATGCACTACCTATTTTCACATATGGACCGGTTTCCTAAGAACCTGGGTTCAATGAGTGATGAGCAGGGGGAGAGATTCCATCAGGACATGAAAGAGATGGAGACCAGGTATCAGGGTCACTGGGATGCAGTCATGATGGCTGACTACTGTTGGACTCTGAAGAGAGACCTCCCTGCCACTGAGCATTCCAGGAGTTCCAAGAAACGGAAGTTCAAGCCCTGAAGTTTGAAAAATGGTGAAGCAACATGCAATTTACATGTACTTACCTTTATCAATGCCCACCATTCAGTTTACAGTAAACCTGACCTGATGGAGAGAAACGGTTGCCATTTCCTGATTCAGCAGTGCAAAAATACTCTAAATCAGTTGTAGAAATCTAGACAACTTTCAAAAAGTAAAAAATTGTTGCCCAGTGTTATCAGAGCCCAAAAGCCTCAGGAGAGTCTGACGCTGATTCAGACTTAGCAGCTTCGTATACTTTAGCTCCCCATTCTTCCAAAGAGGAGGAAGCACCAGAACAAGAGGATCAGAGATTTTTGCGCAGATCCGAGAGAACAACCAAGGGTGTACCACCGAAAAGGTTTTCTGTAGAGTTCGCTAAGGCTGCGGTCATGGGCAACTCTGGTGGGTTTTTTTGAACCAGGCATGAAGTGTGCTAAGAGTAGTAGCACAAAACGCTTCATTTATTTCCTTACCTGACCTAAAGTGGTTCATGTGTAATACGTTAAAAGGATCAGGATTGAAGGAGCAAGCGTGTGTTTGAGTACTGAAAGTGGTTTGTTCAAATCTGCCTAATTAGCAATGTAAATTTGTATCTGAGAGAGAAACGTGTATGAAGATTTTTCTAGAAGCTGCTTTTTCATTTGAGTATTCTTAATGTTTATTTTTGTGTGTACTACAGATTGAGGTTTATGTTTTAATTCTTTCCTGATAGACACAGAGTGGTTGCAGTGACTGTTTAATGATGTGATAAAAGTGTCTTAGATAAGGGGGAGAGAGATACTTGCAGATGTGTTAACAAAGGTTGTAAGCAGAGAACAACTTTTGGAATGTGTATGCAAATTGCAATTATATTTAGATTCTTGAATGGTCGGATGAAATGGGGGAGGATGAGGAGATTTCACCCCTCCCATATCCAAGAATCTGCTGATGAGTCTGGTGATTTTCCAGAGAGGAGGGGCGGTGTTCTGCTCTCTACTTATTCTGCTCCAGCCTAACATCAGTCAGTCAGTCAGTGTCGGAGAGAGAGAGACTGAGTGTTAGAGATCGTGTGTATAGATAAGGTTGCTGCTAAGAGCAGCTGCAGACACTCAGTGCAGTTCAGCATTTTCGCTTAGACCTCATTTAGCTCTGTATATAGTTGTGTATTATAGCTGTAGATAGAATAAAGAAGATATTCTACAGAGCTACTCTCCGAGTTGTTTATATGCTCTGCTGTACTCTGCTATACTCCGCTGTACGACGACTGTCTTCTTGTTGGAGTGAATCCGGTGCTCACAACTCTAAGCTGTGAGTCCACAGCACTTTGACCTGTTCCTGTGCAGAAGGTGGTCTCTGGAAGTGCTACCCAGCTCGCCTAGCCCAGTCGGGGCTGAAGTGGATGAGTCCAGTCTGTGGCACTGGCTCAAGGGCGATGCTGACATCATGCACACCCAAAAAACATGCAACACAGTGAATAAAGCCCTAAATAAGCTTATGCATATTCTTTCTATTCATAATGCCCCCCAAAACAAGTATTTTGCTTTCTTTGAGTTAATTTGCATGCACACCCAAAATAACAAAACGAAGTGAAATAAGCCCAAACAAAGCTTATTCGTCTTCTTTCTACACATATTGACACAAAAAACAAGTGTTTTGCGTTCTTTGGGCTTATTTCACTTCATGTTGCGTTTTTTTGAGTGAATATGCATGCACACCCAAAAAACACGAAACGAAGTGAAATAAGCCCAAACAAAGCTTATTCATCGTCATTTTATGCATAATGAAACAAGAAACAAGTGTTTTGCATTCTTTGGGCTTATTTCACTGCTTTTTGTGTTTTTATTGTGAATATGTATGCACACCCAAAAAACACGAAATGAAATGAAATAAGCCCAAACAAAGCTTATTCGTCGTCTTTCAATGCATATTGCCACAAAAAACAAGTGTTTTGCTTTCTCTGAGTGAATATGCATGCACACCGAAAATAACAAAACGAAGTGAAATAAGCCCAAAGAAAGCTTATTCGTCGTCTTTCTATGCATATTCTTTGGGCTTATTTCACTTCCTTTTGCGTTTTTATTGTGAATATGCATGCACATCGATAAAACACGAAAAGATGTGAAATAAGCCCAAGCAAAGCTTATTCCTCTTTCTATGCATTTTCACCCCCATTTTTGTTTTATTTATTTCACTTCGTTTTGCGTTTTTATTTGCTTTCTTTCAGTGAATATGCATGCACACCCAAAAAAACTAAACAATGTGAAATAAGCCCAAACAAAGCCTATCTGGATTCTTTCTATGCATTTTCACCCCCAAAACACATGCCTTCATTTTTTTTTGTTTATTTCACTTCCTTTTGCTTTTTTTGTGAATATGTATGCACACCCAAAAAACATGAAACGAAGTGAAATAAGCCCAAATAAAGCTTTTTCGTCCTCTTCCTGTGCATATCCACCCAAAAAACACGTGTTATGTATGCACACCCAAAAAACGTGTATGCAGGCACGCACCAAAAACACGAAACAATGAGAAATAAGCCCAAACAAAGCATATTTGGATCATTTCTATGCATTTTCAGCCCTAAAACACGTGCTTTTCCTTTCTTTTTTTGTTTTGTTTATTTCACTTCGTTTTGCGTTCTTTCTATGCATATTGACACAAAAAAACAAGTGTTTTGCTTTCTTTGGGCTTATTTCACTTCCTTTTGCATTTTTTTGACTGAATATGCATGCAAACCCAAAAACACGAAACGAAGTGAAATAAGCCCAAAATAAGCTTATTCGTCTTATATCTTTGCATATTGAAACAGATAACAAGTGTTTTGTTTTCTTTGGGCTTATTTCACTTCGTTTTGCGTTTTTTTGAATGAATATGCATAAACACCCACAATAAAGAAATCCAGTGAAATAAGCCCAAACAAGGCTAATTCGTCGTCTTTCTATGCATATTGACACAAAAAACAAGTGTTTCCTTTCTTTGAATGAATATGCATGCACACCCAAAAACACGAAACGAAGTGAAATAAGCCCAAACAAAGCTAATTCGTCATCTTTCTATGCATATTGACACAAAAAAGAAGTATTTTGCGTTCTTTGAGCAAATATGCATGCACACCCAAAAAACACGCAACGCAGTGAAATAAGCCCAAAATAGGGGAAATCTGAATTTTTTAAGAAGTTGCATGAGACATTGTTAGACTATATGGATTACAACATTATCATGATGGGAGATATGAATGGGGTGGTATCTACAAACATGGACAAGTCGCAGAGACAGGTAGTTACTAAAGATGGCAGACTACCAAAAACCTTTTTTGAATTGACTGACAATATGGACTTGATTGACATTTGGAGAACTAAGAATCCCCTGGGTAGAGAGTGAATTTTTTTCTCTGAAGCCAAAATGACATGGACAAGAATTGACCAAATCTGGATAACTAGAGGACTGGCATCCAAGACTCGAAAAGTGGAAATTTGCCCTAAAACTTGCTCCGACCATAATGCTGTGAAAATGGAGATGAAACTAACACCAATCGGTTCCTTCAGATGGAGGATGAATGATACCATGTTTAGGGATCAAGAGGTTATCAAGAAGGCCCAAAAAACCTTGAGAGACTTGAAAACAAGGGAAAAAAGAGCATTAATTTGGTACCGAAAACGGGAAGGTGTAAACAGGAAGTCCACCTTCCGTTTCTTGTAAACAGATCAAAGCAAAGACTATTTAAACTAAGACCTGGAAAATTACTTTAAAAGGACTTAAATCCTAACATCAAGACAAAAGATCTCCCTCCCTGAATTGCAGGAGAGGGGAGGGAAGAGTGAGAAGTATTTTTGCCTGCAAAAAGAGAGGAAAAAGAAACAAAGACCACCGCTTAATGCCTGGGACGGGCTGTCAAGTGCTAACAAGATTGCCGTACCGTGAATTGCGCTGTTTATAGACATTGTAACTTTTTGACAGTTAACTCTGCAAGAGAGATACTTTTGATTCTGTCTGGCTTCTCCGGACTTTAAGGTCTTTAAGGAACTGTAAAGTAACTGAAATTGAAATTGAAACGGTTGTTTACTTTGTTAAATGGGGGATTTGGAAAAGTTACTTTAATGGAACAAGAACTGACTGTTACTGTGTCCCCCTAGAGGAACTTGGTAATTGTTACAACAGGCCAGGGAATTTTCCACTTCAAATTGGCCAGCGGAATTTTCCACAGTAAAACAAATTCCGGCCGTGGGACTGACCTTGAGCTTCAGATAAAGTGTTATGGCAAACTTGCCGCAGGAAAAAACAACAAGATCTGGGGAAATTCGGCAGCAGCGAAGAGCATCAGCATCTGGCCCTTCTGCACCATTAGGGGCAGCACCCGTTCAAACTGATCTAAAAGGAATGGCATCTGAAGATGTAGTAGCTGTGGCATTAGGCAAAATTAGTGAATCTTTGGAAAAACTGAGTAAACAAGTAGCTGAAGCATCAAGCAAAATTGATCAGAATACTACAAGTATCAATAATTTGGGACAGAAGGTGAATTCTAACACAGAATCTATTGAGAAATTGCTGCAGGAATCAACTTTGACCCGAAAGACAGCTGAAGAAGCAAAGAAAAAAGCACTGGCCGTTGAAGAAAAGATACCACCGATATGTAGGCAACTCGAGGATCACAAGTCAATGCTATCTATGATTGAACTGAAGGAAAGACAGACAAATTTAAGGATCAGGGCGGTACCTGAACTTGAGAAAGACAACCTAAGTGACTTTCTTATGCATGAATTTGCAGACTTCTGGAACCTAGATTTAGAGAAGCAAGATAGTAAGATAGTAAGTGCCTTCAGGCTCGGAAGAGGGGGGAGAAAGAACAGGGTGAGAGACTGTTTGATTACTCTCCGAACAAAAGAGGAGAGAGACAAAATATTGAGTCTGCATTTTCAGAAGACCTTGGAAATACATCAATCAAGAATGGAGATATTCAAAGACATTCCGAAATACCTCCTGGATCTTAGGTCTAACTACGGAGACCTGGTGAACTTGTTGAGAAGTAACGGTATTGTCTTCAGGTGGGAATTCCCTCAGGGCCTATCTTTTACTTTCAAAGGAAGAAAGTTAAAAATAAGATCAGTGGAAGATAAAGAAAGATTTCTGAAAGATCACGGAGAAGTGTTGCAGAAAGAATTTGAAGAAGAGCTAAGAGCACTAAAACCAGGAATACTAGACATATTATCACTATCCTTTGGATTGGAAAACTTAGAGAAAGTGGTACCACCGACAGACCAGGAACAACTGCTGGGTGCAGTTGGAGGAAAAGCAAAGTAACCACGCCATGGCTCTGCAACTATTAAGCTGGAATATTAATGGTTTTAACTCCCCGGAGAAGAGGAAAAAAGTTTTTCATTTATTGAAAAAGGAACAATTGGACTTGATTTGTTTACAGGAAACACATGTGATAAGGCTGCACAGGAAAGTATTGATCAATAAAAGATTGGGTCAAGAGTTTATTTCATCGGATAAGGTTAAAAAAAGGGGAGTTGTGATTTATGCAAAAGAGAGCCTATCACCGAAATTTATGTTTAAAGATGAACAAGGAAGATTTGTGGCAATTGAAATTCAAGCACAAGGAGAGAAATTTCTGATAGTAGGAGTTTATGCACCAAATGAGGGGAAATTGGAATTTTTAAAAAAGTTGCATGAGACATTGCTGGACTACATGGATTATAACATCATTATGATGGGAGACATGAATGGAGTGGTATCCACAAACATGGACAAGGCACAGAGACAGGTAGTTACTAAAGATGGCAGACTACCAAAAACCTTTTTTGAGATGACTGACAATATGGACTTAATTGACATTTGGAGAACAAAGAATCCCTTGGGTAGAGAGGGAACTTTCTTCTCTGAAGCCAAAATGACATGGACAAGAATTGACCAAATCTGGATAACTAGAGGACTGGCTCCTAAGACTCGAAAAGTGGAAATTTGCCCTAAAACTTGCTCCGACCACAATGCTGTGAAAATGGAGATGAAATTAACACCAACTGGTTCCTTCAGATGGAGGATGAATGACACCCTGTTTAGAGATGAAGAGGTTACTAAGAAGGCCCAAAAAACCTTGAGAGACTATTTTGAGATAAATATGAACACTACTACTGAAAAAAGAGTAGTCTGGGACGCAAACAATGCAGTTATGAGGGGGTTTCTAATTCAACAGAATGCAATAAAGAAGAGAATTCAAAATGAGAAAAAAGACAAAATTTTGGAAAAAATAAAAGAGGGTGAGAAGAAACTGAGAGCGAAACCAAAGTCACAAGAGATTCTGAGAGAAATAAAGTTATATCAAGTTCAATATATGAAGATGATGAATCAGGAAATAGAATGGAAAATTAAACAGATGAGACAAAGGACATTTGAATCGGCCAATAAATGTGGAAAATTGTTAGCTTGGCAAATGAAAAAAAGACAAAAACTCAACACCATTACTAATTTGGAAGTGGAAGGAAAGAACATTCAGAATCCAGTGGAAATCCAGTGGAAGGTGCCATCCAGAATATGCAGTTGGGCAAATCTCCAGGGCCGGATGGCCTAACCTCAAAATATTATAGATCCTTGAAGGATTGGATAATTCAACCACTAAAGGAGGTCTGTAATGAAATTTTGGAGGGGAAAAAAAGTGCCAGAGTCGTGGAAGGAAGCCTATATTACGCTTATACCGAAAACTGAGTCTGAAAAGACACAACTTAAGAACTACCGCCCCATATCCCTGCTCAATGTGGATTACAAAATATTTGCTGATATTTTGGCTAAAAGATTAAAAAAAGTATTAGTGGAAGAGATATATAAGGACCAAGCCGGCTTTCTCTCAGGTAGACACTTGTCTGAGAACACGAGGAATATAATTAACATTTTGGAGAAGTTGCAAGTGAACATTAATACTAAAGCAGTTTTAATCTTTGTAGATGCGGAGAAAGCCTTTGATAATATTTCTTGGAGTTTTATGAAGAAAAATCTTCAGGGGATGGGGGTTGGTCAAGGGTTTGAAAATGGTATAAGTGCAATTTACTCAGAACAAAAGGCTAAACTAATAGTTAATAATGTGGTGACAGAGGAATTCAAGATAGAGAAAGGTACACGACAAGGCTGCCCAATTTCCCCATTGCTTTTTATTTCGGTCCTGGAGGTTTTGCTAAATATGATTAGAAGGGACCGTCTGATTAAAGGTATACAGGTCGGAGCCAAACAATACAAACTGAAAGCTTTTGCAGATGA
The DNA here is from genome assembly GCF_964270895.1 of Podarcis filfolensis. Taxonomy (NCBI): domain Eukaryota; kingdom Metazoa; phylum Chordata; class Lepidosauria; order Squamata; family Lacertidae; genus Podarcis; species Podarcis filfolensis. The sequence continues at coordinate 20,583,987 of NC_139619.1, forward strand.
CTTAGTATTGATGTTACAGGAGCCAGAATCTAGTACTAAAAGAGTATTAGAACTGATTCAAGAATTTGGTCATGTGGCAGGATTCAAGTTGAATAAGTTAAAAACTAAAGTTCTTGAGAAAAATTTAACACCGATTGAGAAAGAGAGGTTTCAGAAGGAGACAGGTTTAACATTGGTTAAGAAAGTAAAATACCTGGGGGTTAATATGACTGCTAAGAACTTAAACTTATTTAAAGACAACTATGAGAAATGTTGGTCAGAAGTGAAAAAGGACCTAGAAATATGGTCAAATTTGAAGCTTTCCTTGTTGGGTCGAATTGCTGTTATAAAGATGAATGTATTGCCAAGAATGTTATTTTTGTTTCAATCATTGCAAATTTTGGACAAAATGGACTGTTTCAAGAAGTGGCAGAGAGACATTTCTAGATTTGTCTGGCAGGGCAAGAAGCCCAGAATAAAATTTAAAATACTAACTGATGCAAAGAAAAAAGAGGTGGATTTGCCCTGCCAGACCTTAAACTTTATTATGAATCAGCAGCATTCTGCTGGTTGAAAGAATGGCTGCTTCTTGAGAACACAGACATTTTGGATCTAGAAGGTTTTAATAACGTTTTTGGGTGGCATGCATATTTGTGGTACGACAAGGTTAAAGCACATAAAGCATTTAAAAACCATATTGTCAGGAAAGCATTGCTTAATGTCTGGATAAGATATAAAGACTTACTTGAAAACAAAACCCCAAGGTGGTTGTCACCGATGGAAGCAAAGGCTCAGAAAAAGCTCAATATGGAGGCCAAATAGCCGAAATATTGGGAAATTTTGGAGCAAGAAGGAGACAAATTGAAATTGCAGAGTTTTGAGAAATTAAAAGACAAAGTGCGAGACTGGCTTCACTACTATCAAATAAGGGAGGCTTATAATTTGGACAAAAAAATTGGCTTCCAGGTGGAAAAATCAAAATTGGAAACAGAGCTGTTAGATCCCAAAACTAAGATACTTTCAAGAATGTATAACTTGCTGTTGAAATGGAATACGCAGGATGAAACGGTTAAATCTGCTATGATTAAATGGGCACAAGATGTTGGACATAACATTATGTTTGCTGACTGGGAACAGTTGTGGACCACAGGTATGAAATTTACGGCATGTAATGCCTTAAGAGAGAATATTATGAAAATGATATACAGGTGGTACATGACACCAGTCAAGCTTGCAAAAATCTATCATTTGCCCGATAATAAATGTTGGAAATGTAAAGATGATGAAGGTACATTCTTTCACCTTTGGTGGACGTGCCCAAGGATTAAGGCTTTCTGGGAGATGATATATAATGAAATGAAAAAGGTATTTAAATATACCTTCTTGAAGAAACCAGAGGCCTTTCTCCTGGGCTTGGTCGGCCAATTGGTGCCAAAGAAGGATAGAACTTTTTTTATGTATGCTACAACAGCAGCAAGAATACTTATTGCAAGGTATTGGAAGACACAAGATTTACCCACTCTGGAAGAATGGCAGATGAAAGTGATGGACTATATGGAATTGGCGGAAATGACTGGCAGAATCCGAGACCAGGGAGAAGAGTCGGTGGAAGAAGATTGGAAGAAATTTAAGGACTATTTACAGAAACACTGCAAAATTAACGAATGTTAAAATGATGCTGGAATGAAACGAAGTGGTTTTAGTAACAATGTTAAAAAGGAGTATGTAAAAATGATTTATTAAATAGATGAAATTATAAGGTTACAATATGTCAAGATAAAGAACTAAGATAAAAACAAAGAGGGAAAGGATTTGCTGAATTAACCATTCGAAATGGAATACAAAAAAGGGAGGTGTGAGGAGGTCAGGGAAACAAGTGAATGAAAAATAAGACATTGAAAGATGGACTTATTTTTTTTACTGTTTTTTCTATTTTCTTTTTCTTTTTTTTCTTTCTATTCTGTATTTTTTTATTGTTTGTATTTTTTCTGTATTATTTTATTATTTTTGTAAACTCTTTCTCGAAATTTGAATAAAATATCATTTTAAAAAAATAAATGAAGTCCGGCAGGCAAATTAGCCTGGGAGACGAGCCAGAGGCCTCATGATTTATGAGTAGCCAAGATAAGGAGTCTTTGAAGGAAATAAGGCTCAAGGCTCAAGTAAAAACCTGGGATGGAGTTTTTACAAGCCTCTGATGGCACTCAGTGCCCAAAGCTTAATTGCCACAATAATGAGACCTGGGCAAGGTGGTGTGAGGGCCTGCTGCGACAGTTTGGGGTGTGGCACACTGTGTGTGAGCCCCCCCCCCCCAGTTCCTCTGACAGATAGATGGAAGGCTGAAGATTCAAAGGCCATAGACGTGATTGTCTTATCCGTCTCTCTGGAGGAAATTGTAACACTGGCTGGCAACACGACAGCAAGTCAGATGTGGAATGCTTTGAAAGTAGCCCATCTGGCGGTCATCCCAGCCCAGAGTTTGACTGCGTCGGAGGTCCTGGCTATTTCCCAGATTGCGTGTGATTGCAGGGATGCTGAGGGCACCGGTTGCAAGCTGCAGGGGGAGCTGACTGTGACATCATCCCAGGCAGCATTCCAGCCTCCAGGGGGAGCCAAGGAGTCGGCAGCTGAGAGCTCTGTTTCCCATGAGAGCCAAGGTCATCTTCACAGATACTGGAAGGCCAGAAGTAAACAGAGACAGAAGCATGCAGATGGCCAGAAGCAGAAGGGGGGTGGAAAGCCCAGGCCAGGGAAAAACAAGGCTTTGTTTGCTGGCACTGCTTCACCAAAGGCCAAAGGCAAATTTGATGGCCAGGAGCAGGGGGGCAAGCAGCAGCAGCCCAAGCCAGTGGAAAACAAGGTTCTGTTTGCTGGCACTGCTTCTCCAAATGCCAAAGGAAAGTTTGTCGTCGATTCTGGAGCGACAAGGCATTTATCGAAGGATCGGCATCTGTTTATCTCCTTCACGCCTCAAGATGGAGAGATCCACCAGGCTGATGGAAAGACGTTGCGAATCGCAGGAGTCTGGACTGTGAAACTGGCAAGTCTGCATACAACCATCAAAGACGTACTTTATGTTCCAGATTCTGCAGACAATTTGCTCAGCGTCCCACAGCTGACTGGGTGTGGCTTTGAGTTTCCTTCAAGAAGAGTGTCTGTGTCATCAGGAAAGGCAAAGAGGACATTTTGCATGCAAAGTTTATGGATGGCTTGTTCTGTATAACTTATGATGACAATGGTGTTGCTGTGTCTAATGTTGAATCTTGTTGTGTTGCACAAACTAACAAAGTTCTTCATGCAGGATGTATTCACGAGGCGCACCAAAGATTTGGTCACATGTCTTGGCAGGCACTGGCCAAGATGCCTGGGTTGGTTCAGGGTTTGAACATCAAGCCCTGTAAGTTTCACATGAAATGTGTATCTTGTGCAGAGAACAAGGTGAAGGTTGCTCCAAAAGGCAAGGAGTCTAGCAGGCAGGCTTCCAAACCCTACCAGCTAGTCCACGCAGACCTGGTTGGTCCACTTGCGCCCTCTGTGGGTGGAGCAAGGTACTTCATGGTTTTAATTGATTCTTTTTCCAGGTACATTCATGTGTTTATGCTCCAACAGAAGTCAGAAGTGTTTCCTAGGTTCAAGGCGTTCTGTACTTGGTTGGAGAATGCTCACAGTAAACGTATCGGCTGTTTGTTTACTGATCGAGGCGGGGAATTCACTTCTTAGCAGTTTGAAGCTTTCCTGACCGAGAAGGGAATCCAGCACGACCTCTCAACTCCTAGATCTCCATGGATGAATGGACTTGTTGAGCGAGCAAACCAGACTTTGCTGCAAGGCCTAAAAACCTTGTTGCATGATGCCAATCTCCCTGAGAAGTTTTGGGGGGAGTCTCTGTCCACGTTTGTTTACACTTATAATCACAGATTGTCATCACCTATTGGTTGTACTCCCTATGAGAAGATGTTGGGTAAGAAACCTTATGTCAAGCACATGAGAATCTTTGGTTCTGACATGTGGGTACACACCCCACAGAGCAACAAGCTTGGGAAGCGTGGGGCACATGGTTTGTTCATGGGGTATGAAATAGGTGCATACAGGGTATGGATGACTGACTCTAAATCCATTAGGTTTACAAAGAGTGTTGAGGATAGAACTTTCTTTATGTATGCTACAACAGCAGCAACAATACTCATTGCAAAGTATTGGAAGACACAAGATCTACCCACCCTGGAAGAGTGGCAGATGAAGGTGATGGACTATATGGAACTGGCGGAAATGACTGGCAGAATCCGAGACCAGGGAGAAGAGTTGGTGGAAGAAGATTGGAAGAAATCTAATAATAATAATAATAATAATAATAATAATAATAATAATAATAATAATAATATCTTTATTGTCATTGCCCCCTCTTCTCAGGGACAATGAAATTACTTGACTGCTCCATAAAAACTCCATTAAAGACTATTTGCAGAAATATTGTAAAATTAATGAATGTTAAAATGATGTTGGATTGAAATTAAGTGGCATTAGCAAAAAGGCTAATAAGAAAATGTAAAAATGGATTGATAATGGATGAAAGTATATAGTTATAATATGTTAAGATACAGAGTTAAGATAAATGAAAGAGGGTAAGGATTTGCTGAACTGACTATGTGAACGGGAATACAAAAGGGGGAGGTGTGAGGAGGTCATGGAAACAAGCAAATGAGCTTAAAGATATGAAAAAAGGATTTGTTTTTAACTTTTTTTTAACTAATTTTTTTCTTTTGTTGTTGTATTTTGTATTTTCTTTTTTTCTATGCATTTTTGTATTTTTTTGTATTTTTTTCCTTCTTTTTTTCTCTTGTTTTCTTTTTACTTCGTAAATCCCTGCTTTTTGTAAAACTCTAATAAATATTTTATATAAAAAAAAGAAATAAGCCCAAAATAAACTTATTCGTCTTCTTTCCATGCATATTGACAGAAAAAAACAAGTGTTTTGCTTTCTTTGAGTGAATATGCATGCACACCCAAAATAACGAAACAAAGTGAAATAAGCCCTGTTGTTGTTGTTTAGTCGTTTAGTCGTGTCCAACTCTTCGTGACCCCATGGACCAGAGCACGCCAGGCACTCCTGTCTTCCACTGCCTCCCGCAGTTTGGTCAGACTCATGCTTGTAGCTTCGAGAACGCTGTCCAACCTTCTCGTCCTCTGCTATAAGCAAGTTTTGGAATAACATATTTGACGAATTTAACAAATTATTTAAATTTACCATCAAAAAAAGGCTGGAGATTTTCCATCTAGGAATATTGCCAATAGAAATTAAGCAAAACACAAGACCACTGTTTATGTAAGCAGCCACGGCTGCAAGAATACTTGTAGCCAGAAGTTGGAAATGCGAAACAACACCAACAATAATAGACTGGAAAACACTCATGATAGAGTATTTCCAATTAGCAAAGCTGACTGGAAAAGTCAGGGGAGCCATGAATCAAAAAGTATACAGAGAATGGAAATTATTTAAGGAATATATAAGAATATATTGTAAAAATGATATCATCCTAGCAGAATTGAATGATTTTGTTGTTGTTTAGTCGTTTAGTCGTGACCGGCTCTTCGTTACCCCATGGACCAGAGCACGCCAGGCACTCCTGTCTTCCACTGCCTCCCGCAGTTTGGTCAGACTCATGTTTGTAGCTTCGAGAACGCTGTCCAACCATCTCGTCCTCTGTCGTCCCCTTCTCCTTGTGCCCTCCATCTTTCCCAACATCAGGCTCTTTTCCAGGGAGTCTTCTCTTCTCATGAGGTGGCCAAAGTATTGGAGCTTCAGCTTCACGATCTGTCCCTTCCAGGGAGCACTCACCGCTGATTTCCTTAAGAATGGATGCGTTTGATCTTCTTGCAGTCCATGGGACTCTCAAGAGTCTCCTCCAGCACCATAATTCAAAAGCATCAATTCTTCGGCGATCAGCCTTCTTTATGGTCCAGCTCTCACTTCCATACATCACTAATAGGAAAACCATGGCTTTAACTATACGGACCTTTGTTGGTAAGGTGATGTCTCTGCTTTTTAAGATGCTGTCTAGGTTTGCCATCGCCTTTCTCCCAAGGAGCAGGCGTCTTTTAATTTCGTGACTGCTGTCGCCATCTGCAGTGATCACGGAGCCCAAGAAAGTAAAATCTGTCACTGCCTCCATTTCTTCCCCTTCTATTTGCCAGGAGGTGATGGGCCCAGTGGCCATGATCTTCGTTTTTTTGATGTTGAGCTTCAGACCATATTTTGCGCTCTCCTCTTTCACCCTCATTAAAAGGTTCTTTAATTCCTCCTCACTTTCTGCCATCAAGGTTGTGTCATCTGCATATCTGCATATCTGAGGTTGTTGATATTTCTTCCGGCAATCTTAATTCCGGCTGGGGATTCATCCAGCCCAGCCTTTCTCACGATAAATTCTGCACATAAGTTAAATAAGCAGGGAGACAATATACAGCCTTTCCGTACTCCTTTCCCAATTTTGAACCGATCAGTTGTTCCATATCCAGTTCTAACTGTAGCTTCTTGTCCCACACAGAGATTTCTCAGGAGACAGATGAGGTGATCAGGCACTCCCATTTCTTTAAGAACTTGCCATAGTTTGCTGTGGTCGACACAGTCAAAGGCTTTTGCATAATCAATGAAGCAGAAGTAGATGTCTTTCTGGAACTTGGCTTTCTCCATAATCCAGCGCATGTTTGCAATTTGGTCTCTGGTTCCTCTGCCCCTTCAAAATCCAGCTTGCACTTCTGGGAGTTCTCGGTCCACATACTGCTTAAGCCTGGCTTGAAGAATTTTAAGCATAACCTTGCTAGCATGTGAAATGAGTGCAATTGTGCGGTAGTTGGAGCATTCTTTGGCACTTCCCTTCTTTGGGATTGGGATGTAGACTGATCTTCTCCAATCCTCTGGCCACTGCTGAGTTTTCCAAATTTGCTGGCATATAGAGTGTAGCACCTTAACAGCATCGTCTTTTAAAATTTTGAATAGTTCAACTGAAATATCATCACTTCCACTGGCCTTGTTATTACCAGTGCTTTCCAAGGCCCTTTTGACTTCACTCTCCAGGATGTCTGGCTCAAGGTCAGCAACCACACTACCTGGGGTGTACGAGACATCCATATCTTTCTGGTATAATTCCTCTGTGTATTCTTGCCACCTCTTCTTGATGTCTTCTGCTTCTGTTAGGTCCTTTCCACTTTTGTCTTTTATTATGGAAATCTTTGTACGAAATGCTCCTTTCATATCTCCAATTTTCTTGAACAGATCTCTGTTTTTTCCCATTCTATTGTTTCCCTCTATTTCTTTGCATTGCTCGTTTAAGAAGGCCTTCTTGTCTCTCCTTGCTATTCTTTGAAAATCTGCATTCAATTTCCTGTATCTTTCACTATCACCCTCACACTTTGCTTGCCTTCTCTCCCCCGCTATTTGTTGGAAAACAAGCCCCCCTCCGGAGAGGCTGGTCTCGGAGCTTGTTCACCGGTAATCTTCCTCTGGCTGACATCCCAGACAGAGCAGGGAGATTTTGATAGGCGACATTTCCCAGCTTGGAAAATGCACACCCCCTCCCTTCTTGCATCCCAGCAAGGGAAAAGGAGATAGTCAGATAGTCTATTTACATCTTGTTTATTTCTGACTTTACAGCACTACAAAAAACATGTCCGATCAGTTCAGACTTCTTTTAGCAAGTGACTCAAACTTCTTTTACATACGCAACAGGAAGGTTTTATATTACACTCTTCACAAAGCTCTGAGAAGCCCGTGAACTTCCAGGAACATTCTTTCCCACAGCTAGTCACATCATGTGATGTAAACAAGCTATCAGTTTGCAGCTGCGTTGCTCTCATATTCTGACATCCTCCCCCATATGAATCAACGTTAGCTGCGAACAAAGCTTGATCCAGAGACGAAAACAAACAGTTGTTATACATGTAACAATCCCTTGTTGTTTCAGTTCCACTCTTGGAACTACCCGCCACTGATTTTACCAATGTAACTCTCTGGTTGTCTGTTTTCCAAGGAATGAGTGCATCTGCACTACCTTGGCTAGGGAATGTAGTGTTACGCTTAGCAATTCCCTGTTTTGTCTTTGTCTCTGACTTAGACACACCTTTAACTCGTTTTGAGTTGTCAACAATAGTAACACATGCAACAGCTGAGTTAGCAAACTCTTGAGAATACCTCTTGGGTGGTACGCCCTTTGTAATTCTCTCAGACTTGCGTATGAGGTGCTGATCCTCCTTGCTGACTGGTTCAGTCTCAGGACTTTTTGGAGAACCTGTTCCAATAGTAAACAGTGGTTCATCCTTAACCTGCGAAGGTCTAGCCAGTGTGTGTGAACCTCTCTCAATGACTGTGTCAACAGAACTTCCTGAGCTTTCTGTGTCACTCTCAGTACCAGAATAATCAGAATGATCAGAATCATTATCTGAATTGTCATCAGTGGGAAATGTATGAAAAACCTCTGTTTCTTGTCTCGGAGTGCTCTCTAGAAACTTTGTGAGAATCACCTGACCAGATTCAGACAAAATTACTCTATAGAGACCCTTTTCATAACCCACAAAAATGCCTCTGGCATTCTTCACCCCATCTGGAGTTTCTGTGAGACCCAAAAACCTTAAAATGCGCTATAGAAGGTTTCCTTTGGAATAGCCTCTCAAAAGGAGAACATTCCATACCTTTTGAAACCTTTCTCACCCAAGTGTAACAGAAAGAAGATAAAGATTCAGCCCAAAACTCATGTGGCAAGTGTGAACTCAGCAATTGTGCATTCATGCCATTTTGCAACTCTTTGTTCACCTTTACACACACATTTTTGTTCCACGCAGCTTCTGAGACAGCAATCTTATGCTTGATCCCTTGCTTCTCAAGGAAATCCTGAAAATCCTGTGAAAGAAAAATTGGCTTTTCATCTGTGAAAAGATAATCAATATTAGCATTATGAATATTCTTAACCTTATCACAAAACTCCTTAAACCTTGCTAAGGTTTCTTTGGGTGAATGCAACACATATATCCATGCATATTGAGAGTAGTGATCAACAAATACAATATAGTATTTTGCATTGCCTCTAGATGGTGCTAGAGGACCAATTACATCAGCATACACTCGCTGAAAAACACTGGTAATCTTAGTTGCCTTTTTATCCTTGGCCTTGTCTGATGTACCTGCAAGAGAAAGCATTTTAGATTCACATGCTTTACAGCTTTTATAATCATTCTCATCAAAAGTCAACAAATACAGTCCGTATTTCTCTCTGGCAGAAAGATACCGATCTCCATCTTTGTAGATTTTGCAACTTTTCTCATCATAGGACAACACCAGTCCCTTCTTAGTGATTTGAGAAACACTCAGCAAATTGTACTTTAAATCTGGAACAAAATACACATTGTTTATAGTCAAGTTCAGGCTTTCTAGATACACAGTCCCGATCCCGGTCGCTTCCATCTCCTGGCCATTGGCCTGCTTCACAGTGAAGTGTTGCTTCTCAAACGTAGAAAACAATTCCCGGCGTGATGCCATGTGCTGGGTGCAACCTGTGTCTATAACAAATGTGTTTTCCACTAATGATGTGGCTTTTGGTGACAGCAAAGCCTTAGCTGGTTTTGCCTGCGACTTGGCTTGACCTTTGCTTGAAACCTGAGGTTTTGCAGAGCTCCCTCTAGCTCCTTTCTGTTGACGTGGACTCTCACAGTTCCTCTGAATATGCCCAGTCTGGTCATAAATATCACAACAAACAGCGTTCAGAGCTACAGCTTGCTCCCCTGTAGCAATAGTAGTGGGGGTGCAAGATTTCCGAGCTTCACTCCCCCCATCAGCAACAGCTATTGCAGCAAGAACAGGAACGTCAACAGCAACAGCAGCAACATTCCCTTCACTCCCCCTTGGTGGCTCAAAGCTCCTCCCAGCTTTCGATGAGCTCTCAAGAATCTGGCCAGCGCCATCTTGACTTTCCCCCTCTGGTGCAGCCAACTCTCGGTCCTTGCTTCCCACCCCAGCTTCACAAGCTGTCCGGAGGGATTCCCAAACGACCTTTGGCTCTTTGGCACCCTGTAGGACTGGCACAAGATAAGCTTCCACACTGTCAGCCAGAATTCTGAGCACACGCTGCTTCAATTCACTTTCAACTGCAGCCTTCTTCCCCTGTGCTTGTACAGCAACAGGCAGTGGGGTTTGCACTAAGTGCCAAAGCTGCTCTTCCACCAGCAAGTATTCCATTGCAAAAGACCATTCCAGCCAATTTTGGCTACTCAACCTCTGAGAGAACAGAGCCATCTTAATTCCAAGCTTCAGCGTTCAGCTACAAACTGGAAAATCCAAAAGGCTATAAGCTGTTTACAAGACTGCAAGCACCTGCAGCTAGCTCTGCTTGGAAAGTCCCTTCCAACAGCTGTTTCCAGCCTCTGAGTCTAAGCTGTGCTCCGGCTTGCCTTTGTTGCTTTTGAAGCTAACTAGCTCATAAATTAGCTCAAAAGTACTCACGTCTTGTCGCTAGGCAACGGCAGTCTTTATCAGCTCCCCTGGAATGCGAAGTATGTGGCTTCCTCTTCGCTCTGTTTTAATCCAAAAACAAGATCCCTTCAGTGAACCGAAGAATTTTCAATTTGCGTTCACCATACAGCCATAAATCAGCAATTGTCAGGGGTCTGTGGATCGTTGCAAATCAGCAAAAATGTCGCCTACCTGGTGCTCCAGCCGTTTTTAGTTGTGCCTTGTAGCCTCCACCATCTGCCGTGCTACCACTTGCTGGAAAACAAGCCCCCCTCTGGAGAGGCTGGTCTCGGACCTTGTTTACCGGTAATCTTCCTCTGGCTGACAACCCGGACAGAGCAGGGAGATTTTGATTGGCGACATTTCCCAGCTTGGAAAATGCACACCCCCTCCCTTCTTGCATCCCAGCAAGGGAAAAGGAGATAGTCAGATAGTCTATTTACATCTTGTTTGTTTCTGACTTTACAGCACTACAAAAAACATGTCCGATCAGTTCAGACTTCTTTTAGCAAGTGACTCAAACTTCCTTTACATACGCAACAGGAAGGTTTCATATTACACGCTTCACAAAGCTCTGAGAAGCCTGTGAACTTCCGGGAACATTCTTTCCCACAGCTAGTCACATCATGTGATGTAAACAAGCTATCAGTTTGCAGCTGCGTTGCTCTCATATTCTGACATCTTTCACTATCTCCCTTGCATTTTGCTTGCCTTCTCTCCCCCGCTATTTTTAAGGCCTCGTTGGACAGCCACTTTGCTTTCTTGCATTTCCTTTTCATTGGGATGGTTTTAGTTGCTGCCTCCTGTATAATGTTATGAGCCTCCATCCATAGTTCTTCAGGCACTCTGTCCACCAAATCTAAATCCTTAAACCTGTTCCTCACTTCCACTGTGTATTCATAAGGGATTTGATTTAGATTGTCTTACCAGCCCAGTGGTTTTTCCTACTTTCTTCAGTTTAAGCTTGAATTTTGCTATAAGAAGCTGATGATCTGAGCCACAGTCAGCTCCAGGTCTTGTTTTTGCTGACTTTATAGAGCTTCTCCATTTTTGGCTGCAGAGAATATAATCAAACTGATTTCGATGCTGCCCATCTGGTGATGTCCATGTGTAGAGTCGTCTCTTGTGTTGTTGGAAAAGAGTGTTTGTGATGAGCAGCTTGTTCTCTTGACAGAACTCTATTAGCCTTTGCCCTGCTTCGTTTAGATCTCCAAGGCCAAACTTGCCGGTTGTTCCTTTTATCTCTTGACTCCCTACTTTAGCATTCCAATCCCCTATAATGAGAAGAACATCCTTCTTTGGTTTCACTTCTATAAGGTGTTTTAAGTCTTCATAGAATTGGTCAATTTCAGTTTCTTCAGCCCCAGTAGTTGGTGCATAAACTTGGATTACTGTGATGTTAAAAGGTCTGCCTTGGATTTGTATCGAGATCATTCTATCATTTTTGAGACTTCATCCCAGTACAGCTTTCGCCACGCTTTTGTTGACTATGAGGGCCACTCCATTTCTTTTATGGGTTTCTTGCCCACAGTAGTAGATATGATGGTCATCCGAACTGAATTCGACCATTCCCATCCATTTTAGATCACTGATGCCCAGGATGTCAGTATTTATCCTTGCCATCTCATTTTTGACCACATCCAACTTACTAAGGTTCATGGTTCTTACATTCCAGGTTCCTATGCAATATTTTTCTTTACAGCATTGGACTTTCCTTTTGCTTCCAGGCATATCCGCAACTGAGCATCCTTTCAGCTTTGGCTCAGCCGCTTCATCAACTCTGAATCTACTTGTACTTGTCCTCCGCTCTTCCTCAGTAGCATGTTGGACGCCTTCCGACCTGAGGGGCTCATCTCCCAGCATCATAAGTTTTATATGCCTGTTTTCTTTGTCCATGGAGTTTTCTTGGCACGGATAATGGAGTGGCTTGTCGGTTCCTCCTCCAGGTGGATCACGTTTGGTCAAAACTCTCCACTATAACCTGTTCATCTTGGGTGCCCTGCTCGGCATAGTTCATAGCTTCTCTGAGTTATTCAAGCCCCTTTGCCATGGCAAGGCAGTGATCCATGAAGGTGTGCATGCATATTGACCCAAAAAACGCAAAGCGAAGTGAAGTAAATCAAAAGAAAGGAAAACACGTGTAGTTTTCGTGAATATGCTTAGGAAGAGTACGAAAAAGCTTTGTTTTCGCTTATTTCACTTTGTTTCGAGTTTTTGTGGTGTGCATACATATTCACCCCAAAAACGCAAAACGAAGTGAAGTAAGCCCAAACAAAGCAGAACACGTGTTGTTTGGGTGAATATGCATAGAAAGAGGACGAAAAAGCTTTGTTTGGGCTTAGTTCACTTTGTTTCGTGTTTTTGGGGTGTGCATGCATATTCACCCAAAAAACGCAAAACGAAGTGAAGTAAGCCCAAACAAAGCAAAACACGTGTTCTTTGGTGAATATGCATAGAAAGAGGACGAAAAAGCTTTGTTTGGGTGGATTCCACTTTGTTTCGTGTTTTTGGGGTGTGCATGCATATTCACCCAAAAAACGCAAAACGAAGTGAAGCCCACACAAAGCAAAACACGTGTTCTTTGGTGAATATGCATAGAAAGAGGACGAAAAAGCTTTGTTTGGGTGGATTCCACTTTGTTTCGTGTTTATGGGGTGTGCATGCATATTCGCTCAAAAAACGCAAAACGAAGTGACGTAAGTCAAAAGAAAGGAAAACATGTGTTGTTTGGGTGAATATGCATAGAAAAAAGACGAAAATGCTTTGTTTGGGCTTATTTCACTTCGGTTCGTGTCTTTCGGGTTTGTATGCATGTTCACCCAAAAAATGCAAAACGAAGTGAAGTAAGCCCAAACAAAGCAATATACGTGTTGCTTGGGTGAATATGCATGGAAAGAGGGCGAAAAAGATTTGTTTGGAATTATTTCACTTTGTATTGTGTATTTGGGGTGTGCATGCATATTGACCCTAAAGAGGAGAAACGAAGTGACGTAAGCCCAAACAAAGCAAAAGACATATTTTTTGGGTTGATATGCATAGAAAGCAGAAGAAAACGCTCTGTTTGGACTTATTTCACTTCCTTTCGAGTTTTTGTGGTGTGCATGCATATTCGCTCAAAAAACACAAAGCGAAGTGAAGCAAGTCAAAAGAAAGGAAATCATGTGTTGTTTGGGTGAATATGCATACGACAAGGACAAAAAAGATTTGTTTGGACTTACTTCACTTTGTTTCATGTCTTTGGGGTGTGCATGCATATTCACCAAAAAAACGCAAAACAAAGTGAAGTAAGCCTAAACAAAGCAAAACACGTGTGGTTTGGGTTAATATGAATAGAAAGAGAACGTAAAAGATTTGTTTGACTCCTGAAGTTTACAGACCATTCCCTTCTGTATCTGCATCCCGTCAGGTGGAAGCATATACAACTCCTCCCCCAAAACCCCGTACAAAAAAGCTGTATTAATGTCGTGATGGGAAACGTGCAGTTGCTCCTCTGCAGCAATCTTGAGCATTAGCCGAATGCTCTCATACTTGACGGTGGGTGAGTAGGTCTCGTGGTAATCCTGTCCTGGTACCTGTGAAAAACCTCTGGCAACCAATCTGGCTTTGTGTCTGACAACCTTGCCATTCTGGTCTGTCTTGGCCTTGAAGACCCATTTGCTACCAACCAGTCTCATTCCTGGGACTACTGGGACTAGCTCCCAAGTTTGGTTCCTATCCAAGGAATCAACTTCAGCCTTCATGACATTTAGCCATGGCTCAGCATCTTTAGAGGTTAACTCCTGAACCTCTTTGAAGCTTGAAGGTTCCCACACCTTCTCTGAGCTACTAAGAACAGCAGTTGCTGTCTTAGCAAACTCATCAGCAAATCTCTTTGGAGGTTTGCCATTTGTGGCCCTTTCAGATCTGCGTACTAGACGCAAGTCTTCTGCACTCATCTCCTCCTTCTTAGGAGAAAAGTGACCAATGGTGAACAGTGGTTCTTCTAGTTCATTATCAGACGCATCAGGTGGTCTGACTGAGGCCTTTGTGCTCTTGTAGTCTGCTGTGTCATCACTGTCACTGACACCAGCAGCAGCATTGCCCACTGAGCTGGAATCCGAACTCTGATCATCATCATCATCATCCTCAGCTTCCTCTTCTATCTCAACATCAGCTACTTTTCTCACATCATCTTCATCCTCCTCTGAGTGACTCTGGACAATTCCCACATTTTCCCTCCACTTAGGATTGTACTCAACACTCTTTGTAAACCTAATGGATTTAGAGTCAGTCATCCATACCCTGTATGCACCTATTTCATACCCCATGAACAAACCATGTGCCCCACGCTTCCCAAGCTTGTTGCTCTGTGGGGTGTGTACCCACATGTCAGAACCAAAGATTCTCATGTGCTTGACATAAGGTTTCTTACCCAACATCTTCTCATAGGGAGTACAACCAATAGGTGATGACAATCTGTGATTATAAGTGTAAACAAACGTGGACAGAGACTCCCCCCAAAACTTCTCAGGGAGATTGGCATCATGCAACAAGGTTTTTAGGCCTTGCAGCAAAGTCTGGTTTGCTCGCTCAACAAGTCCATTCATCCATGGAGATCTAGGAGTTGAGAGGTCGTGCTGGATTCCCTTCTCGGTCAGGAAAGCTTCAAACTGCTAAGAAGTGAATTCCCCGCCTCGATCAGTAAACAAACAGCCGATACGTTTACTGTGAGCATTCTCCAACCAAGTACAGAACGCCTTGAACCTAGGAAACACTTCTGACTTCTGTTGGAGCATAAACACATGAATGTACCTGGAAAAAGAATCAATTAAAACCATGAAGTACCTTGCTCCACCCACAGAGGGCGCAAGTGGACCAACCAGGTCTGCGTGGACTAGCTGGTAGGGTTTGGAAGCCTGCCTGCTAGACTCCTTGCCTTTTGGAGCAACCTTCACCTTGTTCTCTGCACAAGATACACATTTCATGTGAAACTTACAGGGCTTGATGTTCAAACCCTGAACCAACCCAGGCATCTTGGCCAGTGCCTGCCAAGACATGTGACCAAATCTTTGGTGCGCCTCGTGAATACATCCTGCATGAAGAACTTTGTTAGTTTGTGCAACACAACAAGATTCAACATTAGACACAGCAACACCATTGTCATCATAAGTTATACAGAACAAGCCATCCATAAACTTTGCATGCAAAATGTCCTCTTTGCCTTTCCTGATGACACAGACACTCTTCTTGAAGGAAACTCAAAGCCACACCCAGTCAGCTGTGGGACGCTGAGCAAATTGTCTGCAGAATCTGGAACATAAAGTACGTCTTTGATGGTTGTATGCAGACTTGCCAGTTTCACAGTCCAGACTCCTGCGATTCGCAACGTCTTTCCATCAGCCTGGTGGATCTCTCCATCTTGAGGCGTGAAGGAGATAAACAGATGCCGATCCTTCGATAAATGCCTTGTCGCTCCAGAATCGACGACAAACTTTCCTTTGGCATTTGGAGAAGCAGTGCCAGCAAACAGAACCTTGTTTTCCACTGGCTTGGGCTGCTGCTGCTTGCCCCCCTGCTCCTGGCCATCAAATTTGCCTTTGGCCTTTGGTGAAGCAGTGCCAGCAAACAAAGCCTTGTTTTTCCCTGGCCTGGGCTTTCCACCCCCCTTCTGCTTCTGGCCATCTGCATGCTTCTGTCTCTGTTTACTTCTGGCCTTCCAGTATCTGTGAAGATGACCTTGGCTCTCATGGGAAACAGAGCTCTCAGCTGCCGACTCCTTGGCTCCCCCTGGAGGCTGGAATGCTGCCTGGGATGATGTCACAGTCAGCTCCCCCTGCAGCTTGCAACCGGTGCCCTCAGCATCCCTGCAATCACACGCAATCTGGGAAATAGCCAGGACCTCCGACGCAGTCAAACTCTGGGCTGGGATGACCGCCAGATGGGCTACTTTCAAAGCATTCCACATCTGACTTGCTGTCGTGTTGCCAGCCAGTGTTACAATTTCCTCCAGAGAGACGGATAAGACAATCACGTCTATGGCCTTTGAATCTTCAGCCTTCCATCTATCTGTCAGAGGAACTGGGGGGGGGGGGCTCACACACAGTGTGCCACACCCCAAACTGTCGCAGCAGGCCCTCACACCACCTTGCCCAGGTCTCATTATTGTGGCAATTAAGCTTTGGGCACTGAGTGCCATCAGAGGCTTGTAAAAACTCCATCCCAGGTTTTTACTTGAGCCTTGAGCCTTATTTCCTTCAAAGACTCCTTATCTTGGCTACTCATAAATCATGAGGCCTCTGGCTCGTCTCCCAGGCTAATTTGCCTGCCGGACTTCATTTATTTTTTTAAAATGATATTTTATTCAAATTTCGAGAAAGAGTTTACAAAAATAATAAAATAATACAGAAAAAATACAAACAATAAAAAAATACAGAATAGAAAGAAAAAAAAGAAAAAGAAAATAGAAAAAACAGTAAAAAAAATAAGTCCATCTTTCAATGTCTTATTTTTCATTCACTTGTTTCCCTGACCTCCTCACACCTCCCTTTTTTGTATTCCATTTCGAATGGTTAATTCAGCAAATCCTTTCCCTCTTTGTTTTTATCTTAGTTCTTTATCTTGACATATTGTAACCTTATAATTTCATCTATTTAATAAATCATTTTTACATACTCCTTTTTAACATTGTTACTAAAACCACTTCGTTTCATTCCAGCATCATTTTAACATTCGTTAATTTTGCAGTGTTTCTGTAAATAGTCCTTAAATTTCTTCCAATCTTCTTCCACCGACTCTTCTCCCTGGTCTCGGATTCTGCCAGTCATTTCCGCCAATTCCATATAGTCCATCACTTTCATCTGCCATTCTTCCAGAGTGGGTAAATCTTGTGTCTTCCAATACCTTGCAATAAGTATTCTTGCTGCTGTTGTAGCATACATAAAAAAAGTTCTATCCTTCTTTGGCACCAATTGGCCGACCAAGCCCAGGAGAAAGGCCTCTGGTTTCTTCAAGAAGGTATATTTAAATACCTTTTTCATTTCATTATATATCATCTCCCAGAAAGCCTTAATCCTTGGGCACGTCCACCAAAGGTGAAAGAATGTACCTTCATCATCTTTACATTTCCAACATTTATTATCGGGCAAATGATAGATTTTTGCAAGCTTGACTGGTGTCATGTACCACCTGTATATCATTTTCATAATATTCTCTCTTAAGGCATTACATGCCGTAAATTTCATACCTGTGGTCCACAACTGTTCCCAGTCAGCAAACATAATGTTATGTCCAACATCTTGTGCCCATTTAATCATAGCAGATTTAACCGTTTCATCCTGCGTATTCCATTTCAACAGCAAGTTATACATTCTTGAAAGTATCTTAGTTTTGGGATCTAACAGCTCTGTTTCCAATTTTGATTTTTCCACCTGGAAGCCAATTTTTTTGTCCAAATTATAAGCCTCCCTTATTTGATAGTAGTGAAGCCAGTCTCGCACTTTGTCTTTTAATTTCTCAAAACTCTGCAATTTCAATTTGTCTCCTTCTTGCTCCAAAATTTCCCAATATTTCGGCTATTTGGCCTCCATATTGAGCTTTTTCTGAGCCTTTGCTTCCATCGGTGACAACCACCTTGGGGTTTTGTTTTCAAGTAAGTCTTTATATCTTATCCAGACATTAAGCAATGCTTTCCTGACAATATGGTTTTTAAATGCTTTATGTGCTTTAACCTTGTCGTACCACAAATATGCATGCCACCCAAAAACGTTATTAAAACCTTCTAGATCCAAAATGTCTGTGTTCTCAAGAAGCAGCCATTCTTTCAACCAGCAGAATGCTGCTGATTCATAATAAAGTTTAAGGTCTGGCAGGGCAAATCCACCTCTTTTTTCTTTGCATCAGTTAGTATTTTAAATTTTATTCTGGGCTTCTTGCCCTGCCAGACAAATCTAGAAATGTCTCTCTGCCACTTCTTGAAACAGTCCATTTTGTCCAAAATTTGCAATGATTGAAACAAAAATAACATTCTTGGCAATACATTCATCTTTATAACAGCAATTCGACCCAACAAGGAAAGCTTCAAATTTGACCATATTTCTAGGTCCTTTTTCACTTCTGACCAACATTTCTCATAGTTGTCTTTAAATAAGTTTAAGTTCTTAGCAGTCATATTAACCCCCAGGTATTTTACTTTCTTAACCAATGTTAAACCTGTCTCCTTCTGAAACCTCTCTTTCTCAATCGGTGTTAAATTTTTCTCAAGAACTTTAGTTTTTAACTTATTCAACTTGAATCCTGCCACATGACCAAATTCTTGAATCAGTTCTAATACTCTTTTAGTACTAGATTCTGGCTC
This sequence comes from Podarcis filfolensis, assembly GCF_964270895.1. Classification (NCBI taxonomy): domain Eukaryota; kingdom Metazoa; phylum Chordata; class Lepidosauria; order Squamata; family Lacertidae; genus Podarcis; species Podarcis filfolensis. The sequence continues at coordinate 20,602,793 of NC_139619.1, forward strand.
CTGTAACATCAATACTAAGTCATCTGCAAAAGCTTTCAGTTTGTATTGTTTGGCTCCGACCTGTATACCTTTAATCAGACGGTCCCTTCTAATCATATTTAGCAAAACCTCCAGGACCGAAATAAAAAGCAATGGGGAAATTGGGCAGCCTTGTCGTGTACCTTTCTCTATCTTGAATTCCTCTGTCACCACATTATTAACTATTAGTTTAGCCTTTTGTTCTGAGTAAATTGCACTTATACCATTTTCAAACCCTTGACCAACCCCCATCCCCTGAAGATTTTTCTTCATAAAACTCCAAGAAATATTATCAAAGGCTTTCTCCGCATCTACAAAGATTAAAACTGCTTTAGTATTAATGTTCACTTGCAACTTCTCCAAAATGTTAATTATATTCCTCGTGTTCTCAGACAAGTGTCTACCTGAGAGAAAGCCGGCTTGGTCCTTATATATCTCTTCCACTAATACTTTTTTTAATCTTTTAGCCAAAATATCAGCAAATATTTTGTAATCCACATTGAGCAGGGATATGGGGCGGTAGTTCTTAAGTTGTGTCTTTTCAGACTCAGTTTTCGGTATAAGCGTAATATAGGCTTCCTTCCACGACTCTGGCACTTTTTTTCCCCTCCAAAATTTCATTACAGACCTCCTTTAGTGGTTGAATTATCCAATCCTTCAAGGATCTATAATATTTTGAGGTTAGGCCATCCGGCCCTGGAGATTTGCCCAACTGCATATTCTGGATGGCACCTTCCACTGGATTTCCACTGGATTCTGAATGTTCTTTCCTTCCACTTCCAAATTAGTAATGGTGTTGAGTTTTTGTCTTTTTTTCATTTGCCAAGCTAACAATTTTCCACATTTATTGGCCGATTCAAATGTCCTTTGTCTCATCTGTTTAATTTTCCATTCTATTTCCTGATTCATCATCTTCATATATTGAACTTGATATAACTTTATTTCTCTCAGAATCTCTTGTGACTTTGGTTTCGCTCTCAGTTTCTTCTCACCCTCTTTTATTTTTTCCAAAATTTTGTCTTTTTTCTCATTTTGAATTCTCTTCTTTATTGCATTCTGTTGAATTAGAAACCCCCTCATAACTGCATTGTTTGCGTCCCAGACTACTCTTTTTTCAGTAGTAGTGTTCATATTTATCTCAAAATAGTCTCTCAAGGTTTTTTGGGCCTTCTTAGTAACCTCTTCATCTCTAAACAGGGTGTCATTCATCCTCCATCTGAAGGAACCAGTTGGTGTTAATTTCATCTCCATTTTCACAGCATTGTGGTCGGAGCAAGTTTTAGGGCAAATTTCCACTTTTCGAGTCTTAGGAGCCAGTCCTCTAGTTATCCAGATTTGGTCAATTCTTGTCCATGTCATTTTGGCTTCAGAGAAGAAAGTTCCCTCTCTACCCAAGGGATTCTTTGTTCTCCAAATGTCAATTAAGTCCATATTGTCAGTCATCTCAAAAAAGGTTTTTGGTAGTCTGCCATCTTTAGTAACTACCTGTCTCTGTGCCTTGTCCATGTTTGTGGATACCACTCCATTCATGTCTCCCATCATAATGATGTTATAATCCATGTAGTCCAGCAATGTCTCATGCAACTTTTTTAAAAATTCCAATTTCCCCTCATTTGGTGCATAAACTCCTACTATCAGAAATTTCTCTCCTTGTGCTTGAATTTCAATTGCCACAAATCTTCCTTGTTCATCTTTAAACATAAATTTCGGTGATAGGCTCTCTTTTGCATAAATCACAACTCCCCTTTTTTTAACCTTATCCGATGAAATAAACTCTTGACCCAATCTTTTATTGATCAATACTTTCCTGTGCAGCCTTATCACATGTGTTTCCTGTAAACAAATCAAGTCCAATTGTTCCTTTTTCAATAAATGAAAAACTTTTTTCCTCTTCTCCGGGGAGTTAAAACCATTAATATTCCAGCTTAATAGTTGCAGAGCCATGGCGTGGTTACTTTGCTTTTCCTCCAACTGCACCCAGCAGTTGTTCCTGGTCTGTCGGTGGTACCACTTTCTCTAAGTTTTCCAATCCAAAGGATAGTGATAATATGTCTAGTATTCCTGGTTTTAGTGCTCTTAGCTCTTCTTCAAATTCTTTCTGCAACACTTCTCCGTGATCTTTCAGAAATCTTTCTTTATCTTCCACTGATCTTATTTTTAACTTTCTTCCTTTGAAAGTAAAAGATAGGCCCTGAGGGAATTCCCACCTGAAGACAATACCGTTACTTCTCAACAAGTTCACCAGGTCTCCGTAGTTAGACCTAAGATCCAGGAGGTATTTCGGAATGTCTTTGAATATCTCCATTCTTGATTGATGTATTTCCAAGGTCTTCTGAAAATGCAGACTCAATATTTTGTCTCTCTCCTCTTTTGTTCGGAGAGTAATCAAACAGTCTCTCACCCTGTTCTTTCTCCCCCCTCTTCCGAGCCTGAAGGCACTTACTATCTTACTATCTTGCTTCTCTGAATCTAGGTTCCAGAAGTCTGCAAATTCATGCATAAGAAAGTCACTTAGGTTGTCTTTCTCAAGTTCAGGTACCGCCCTGATCCTTAAATTTGTCTGTCTTTCCTTCAGTTCAATCATAGATAGCATTGACTTGTGATCCTCGAGTTGCCTACATATCGGTGGTATCTTTTCTTCAACGGCCAGTGCTTTTTTCTTTGCTTCTTCAGCTGTCTTTCGGGTCAAAGTTGATTCCTGCAGCAATTTCTCAATAGATTCTGTGTTAGAATTCACCTTCTGTCCCAAATTATTGATACTTGTAGTATTCTGATCAATTTTGCTTGATGCTTCAGCTACTTGTTTACTCAGTTTTTCCAAAGATTCACTAATTTTGCCTAATGCCACAGCTACTACATCTTCAGATGCCATTCCTTTTAGATCAGTTTGAACGGGTGCTGCCCCTAATGGTGCAGAAGGGCCAGATGCTGATGCTCTTCGCTGCTGCCGAATTTCCCCAGATCTTGTTGTTTTTTCCTGCGGCAAGTTTGCCATAACACTTTATCTGAAGCTCAAGGTCAGTCCCACGGCCGGAATTTGTTTTACTGTGGAAAATTCCGCTGGCCAATTTGAAGTGGAAAATTCCCTGGCCTGTTGTAACAATTACCAAGTTCCTCTAGGGGGACACAGTAACAGTCAGTTCTTGTTCCATTAAAGTAACTTTTCCAAATCCCCCATTTAACAAAGTAAACAACCGTTTCAATTTCAATTTCAGTTACTTTACAGTTCCTTAAAGACCTTAAAGTCCGGAGAAGCCAGACAGAATCAAAAGTATCTCTCTTGCAGAGTTAACTGTCAAAAAGTTACAATGTCTATAAACAGCGCAATTCACGGTACGGCAATCTTGTTAGCACTTGACAGCCCGTCCCAGGCATTAAGCGGTGGTCTTTGTTTCTTTTTCCTCTCTTTTTGCAGGCAAAAATACTTCTCACTCTTCCCTCCCCTCTCCTGCAATTCAGGGAGGGAGATCTTGATGTTAGGATTTAAGTCCTTTTAAAGTAATTTTCCAGGTCTTAGTTTAAATAGTCTTTGCTTTGATCTGTTTACAAGAAACGGAAGGTGGACTTCCTGTTTACACCTTCCCGTTTTCGGTACCAAATTAATGCTCTTTCTTCCCTTGTTTTCAAGTCTTTAAATTCAACCTACTCACGGTAGTTGTTTTGATAGCCGAATTGTCACAGGAAAAAAGTCAGCGCTCTCCAACAACAGCTGTGCCGCTTCACTCCACGGAAGAAGCAATTGCCTCTCAGCACCACGCCGCTCACCCCGTTTCGCTCTGGAGCCCGGAGCCGGGTTCCTTTGCATATTGGGGGGGCGCTGAAGGTGCCCACCGAGTCCCACGGTCACAGGCTTCACCCGCCTGTGGTTTTTTAGAGGGTCCCCGCTTCGCTGTAGCGGCAAGACTCGATTTCCGCAAAGCTCACTCCCTCCGGGTTAGAGGGAATCCGCCATTGCCGATGGCGCCGACTCCAGAAGTCCCCCTTGCCTGCCGGACTTCAAAGACTCTGCCGCGGGAACAGAAAAGTCTTGCTTTCCCCACATACCTGACACAGTCTTTCGCAGTCTTACTCTCCTGTAAGTGCCGTGAATCTGGGCCCGAAACCTGTTGTTGGGATACTGCCAGGGAGACATAGGCCATCAGGCCTCCACGTCGTCTCAGGACGATCCATCAATCTCCCGTAGATACAGTATCAGTCAATTAGCGACATGAGCCTCAGAAATAGCTGTCCACATTCCAGGACTCCTGCACACCCTTTTCGCAGAGTTTCCACAACGGAAGATGCACCCAGGAGAGCAGCATATGTACAGCTTTATTCAGCGTTGGTCAGAACAAAGAAGAAACATTACTGCCTGCCTGCGTGTCGAGGCAACAGAGAGAAAAACAACAGCTATATAAAAAACAGAAACTTCCTGTGAACAGGAAATACGCAGGCTGTGACTCACAACAGCCTGTCCCCTTTTTAAGGTGGAACGGAAATATCCTAACACATGCATATTCACCCAAAAAACGCGAAACAAAGTGAAGTAAGCCAAACAAAGGAAAACACGTGTTGTTTGGGTGAATATGCATAGAAAAAAGATGAAAAAGCTTTGTTTGGGAGGATTTCACTTTTTTCATATTCATGGGGTGTGCATACATATTTGCTCAAAAAACGCAAAATGTAGTGAAGTAAGTCAAAAGGAAGGATAACACGTGCAAGAGGACTTCCGGGTTGGCGCCTCCGGCAATGGCAGAGCTCCTCCGATCGGGAGGAACTTGCTCCGTGAAAAGCAGGGTCTGACCGCCACGGCGAAGGCGGAGACCCATAGAAATCACAGGCGGGAGAAGCCTGTGAACTTGGGATTCGGCTGGCACCTTATGCGCCTCTCCTACTCGCGGGGAAACCGTTTTGGGGATCCGGAGCGACGTGGGGTGAGTGGCGCGGTGCTTTGAATTGACTGCTTCTTTCACGGAGTGAAGCCGCATTGCTGCTTTTGTAAATAGACTAAAGCAAAGACGTTACAAACTAAAGTCTCTGAAAGTTTTTGGACAAAGGATTAAAATTCCACTGGTTAAAAACATCAAACCCCCCTTGGAAGCAGGAGAAGAGGGGGGAAGTCGTGGACCTAGGGAGAACCTGCAGGAGAGACTGGAAAGTAAACTACCACTGCTCTGATCCTGGGAACGGTCTGCCTGAGGACGTTTGGGGAAGGTTCACTGACAGAACGGATTTGACAGTTACTTAAAATTAGAAAGATACTGTTTCCATTGATCTCCTTCTGAGTTTATTAAAGGGAGGAAAAATAACTGAAAATTGAAACTGTTTCTGTGCCTGAAAGAACAGATACAATTTGAAACTGCTTCCCTCTAGAGGGAGCATGTGAAACTGTTACAGGAGTGTAACAGGGCAAACTCCAGCTGTAAGATAAAGTTTCTGAGAACCAGAGATTGACCTTGGACTATTCAAAATGCTGATAGGAGAAGTTATTGTGACCGCATTATTTAAAATAAATCATTCACTTGAACAGCTGCATAAAAAGGTAGAGGACATGAACTTTAAAATGGATAGCCGGGAACAGAAAGTGACTAACTTGAATCAAAAAGCAAGCAACAATATAGAAATAACTCAGGATTTGGTACAGGAATATACCTTGGCAAGACAAATGGTGGAGGAAAAGGAGAAAGATGCCGCTGTGAAACTTAAAGTAGCTCAAGAAGAACCCTCAGTTTTACAGAGGCAAATCGAGGATTGTAAATGGAGGCCCTGCATGACTGATTTTAGCAAAAACCAGATCTTGAGGATGGGACCCTGGCTTGGACTGAAGAACGAAAGTTGGAAAGACCCCTTTATCCAGGGACCAACTGACATCTGGGTCATGGGTTTGGGCCTGGAGGAGCTTGAAGCTGTGGGGGCCTATGGACTTGGAGGAATCCTGAAACACGTCCTGAAATACCCCATGGACCTCAGTTTCAAATATGGAAATTTGGCTGAGCTGTTCAGAAGGAATAAAAGTTCTGCTTGGTTGGAGTTTTCCCGAGATTTGCTCCTGAGCATCAAAGAATATGAAGAAGATCCACAGAAGGGACTTGGAAAAGAATTAAGAGCCTCGGACATAAGATCTCCAGGTTGATGGACTATATGGATTTGACGGAAAGGACTGGCAGAATCTGAAACCAGGGAGAGGAGAGGGTGGAGGAAGATTGGGAGTTAAAGCTTATATTTAGAAATTTTTGTAAAATTAATGACTGTTAGAAAAATCATGGAATGCTATTATATAGATTTAGTAGAAATGTTAGAAGAAGTTAAGAATAGATAAGTAATTTAGTCTTAAAGGGAAATAAGGTTAAAAAATATGTTATCTACAGGACGATAAAAAACAGAGAAAGATGGAAAGGATTTGCTGAAACAATTAGAAGAATTGGAATACAAAAAGGGAGGTGTGAGGAAGTCGAGGAAACAAGGAAATGAAGGATAGAAGATGGAAAAGGAGAGATGTATTTTAAACTGTTTTTGTTGTGATTTACTTATGTGTTTAGTTTAATGGGATTGGGTTGGGGTTTATATTATTTGTATACTGTATTATATTGTGGTGTTTTTTCACTTTTTTGTTTTTTCTCTTTCTTATTTTGTCTTTAAACTTTCTTTTTCTCTTCTCTCTTTTTTGTAACCTTTAAAAGCAATAAATATTATTTTTTTAAAAAAAGGATAACACATGCAGTTTGGGTGAATATGCATAGAAAGGGGACGAAAAAGCTTTGTTTGGACTTTCTTCACTTTGTTTCGTGTTTTTGGGGTGTGCATGCATATTGACCCAAAAGAGGAGAAACGAAGTGAAGAAGCCCAAACAAAGCAAAACACATGTTGTTTGTGTGAATATGCATAGAAAGAGGACGAATAAGCTTTGTTGGGCTTATTTCACTTCGTTTCGTGTCTTTCGGGTGTGCACGCATATTCACCCAAAAAAACGCAAAACGAAGTAAAGTAAGTCCAAACAAAGCAAAACATGTGTTGCTTGGGTGAATATGCATAGAAAGAGGACGAATAAGCTTTGTTGGGCTTATTTCACTTCGTTTCGTGTCTTTCGGGTGTGCACGCATATTCACCCAAAAAAACGCAAAACGAAGTAAAGTAAGTCCAAACAAAGCAAAACATGTGTTGCTTGGGTGAATATGCATAGAAAGCAGACGAAAAAGCTCTGTTTGGACTTATTTCACTTCGTTTCGTGTTTTTGGGTGTGCATGCATATTCATTCAAAGAAAGGAAACTCTTGGTTTTTTTGTCAATTTGCAAAAAAAGAAGACAAATAAGCTTTGGGCTTATTTCATATTGTTTCGTTATTTTGGGTGTGCATGCATATTCACTCAAAGAGAGCAAAACACTTTTTTTGTGTCAATATGCATAGAAAGACGACGAATTAGCTGCGTTTGGGATTATTTCACTTCGTTTCCTGTTTTTTGGGTGTGCATACATATTCATTCAAAGAAAGGAAATGCTTGGTTTTTTTGTCAATTTGCAAAGAAAGAAGACGAATAAACTTTGTTTGGGCTTATTTCACTTTGCATTGTGCTTTTTGGGTTTGCATGCATATTCAATTAACAAAACCAAAAACGAAGTGAAATAAACCAAAAAAATAGAAAAGCATGAGTTTTGGGGGTGAAAATGCATAGGAAAAAATTGAATAAGCTTTGTTTGGGTTTATTTTATTTCGTTTTGTGGTTTTTGGGTGTGCATGCATATTCATTCAAAGAAAGCAAAACACTTTTTTTGTCTCAATATGCATAGAAAGAAGATGAATAAGCTTATTTTGGGCTTATTTCACTTTGTTTCGTGCTTTTTGGGTTTGTATGCATATTCACTCAAAAAAATGCAAAAGGAAGTGAAATCAGCCCAAAGAAAGCAAAACACTTGTTTTTTGTGTCAATATGCATAGAACGACGGCGAATAAGCTTTGTTTGGTCTTATTTCACTTCGTTTCGTTATTTTGGGTGTGCATGCATATTCACTCAAAGAAAGCAAAACACTTGTTTTTTTTATTTAATATGCATAGAAAGAGGACGAATAACCTTATTTCGGGCATATTTCACTGTGTTGCGTGTCTTTTGGGTGTGCATACATATTCACTCAAAAAAACGCAAAACGAAGTGAAATAAACCAAAAAAAAAAGAAAAACGTGTTTTAGGGGTGAAAATGCATAGAAAGAATCCGAATATGCTTTGTTTGGGCTTATTTCACATTGTTTTGTGTTATTGGGGTGTGCCTGCATATTCACTCAAAAAAATGCAAAAGGAAGTGAAATAAGCCCAAAGAAAGCCAAACACTTGTTTTTTGTGGCAATATGCATAGAAAGACGACGAATTAGCTTTGTCTGGGATTATTTCACTTCATTTCGTGTTTTTGGGTGTGCATGCATATTCATTCAAAGAAAGGAAACACTTGGTTTTTTTTGTCAATTTGCAAAGAAAGAAGACGAATAAGGTTTGTTTGGGCTTATTTCACTTCGCTTCATGCTTTTTGGGTTTGCATGCATATTCACTCAAAAAAACCAAAAACGAAGTGAAATAAACCGAAAAATAGAAAAGCATGTATTTTGGGGGTGAAAATGCATAGAAAGAATTTGAATAAGCTTTGTTTGGGCTTATTTTATTTCGTTTCATGGTTTTTGGGTGCGCATGCATATTCATTGAAAGAAAGCAAAACACTTGTTTTTTGTGTCAATATGCACAGAACGACGACGAATAAGTTTTGTTTGGAATTATTTCACTTCGTTTCGTGCTTTTTGGGTTTGTATGCATATTCACTCAAAAAAAGGCATAACGAAGTGAAATAAGCTGAAAAATAGAAAAACATGTGTTTTGGGGGTGAAAATGCATAGAAAGAAGACGTATAAGCTTTGTTTGGGCTTATTTCACTTCGTTTTGTCCATGTGTCTTCATTCCCCAAGCAGGGATCGGGTCCTTGAATCACAAGGCCTCTCCTCCTTCCGGAGGGGAGGGATTGTGAGCGGGAGACGATTCCCGCATCATACAGGGGGCATTCTGCCCCCTGCCCTCTCATCGCTGGCGCGCCACGCCTCCCAGTTGGGCACCCAAATGCCAGCTCTCCCTGCCATTGCACTTCAGATTTTCCACGAGTCACCCACCCACCACTCCCTTTAGGGTGTAGCTTCTTGCTCGACCTTGCTATGGACCCATGGTTGGTCACCCTGTTTGACCAGGGGGCCTGGTAGGAGTTTTTTCCAATTGGCAAATTGGCACCGGCCTCTTGGTTTTTTTCGCCTACCTCATAGCAATCGTCACAACTTTCTTGGTATTGGGCGGTTAGGCATTGGAATGTGTTGTTGGTGTATGGAAGGGCAAGGTGTGGCCATCACCTGCCCATTCACTTTTGGATATTCCGTTAAAGGAATCCGGCGGTCGTGGATCCTGTCAGATGCCCTGTGTGGCGGGGAGCCATGGCACGACCCTCTGTGACATCAGGGTAGAGCTTATAGTTGTATTGGCATCAACAGGCTCCCCCTACTGGTGGTTGACCCCTCAGCAGACTCACCCCTCTCCGAGTGGGTGGAGTCATATTTGCTGTGGTCCAATGCCTAAGCCAATACCTTCTCACATGCTGTAATCAATAAAGTTGTGGCCTTTTCTTGCCAATTAACCTAATATACTGTGTCCACGTGTCTTCATTCCCCAAGCAGGGATCGGGTCCTCGAATCACAAGCTTTGCTTGGGCTTATTTCACTGTGTTTCGTTATTTTGGGTGTGCATGCATATTCATTCAAAGAAAGGAAACACTTGTTTTTTGTGTCAGTATGCATAGAAAGATGACGTATAAGCTTTGTTTGGGCTTATTTCACTTCGTTTCGTGTTTTTGGGTGTGCATACATATTCACTCTGTCAGGGAACTGTCATCTGAGACGAAGGAGGTGAAAGGGCTCATGGAGGGTGAAAGAGACCACTCAGCGGAGGAGGGGACCAGCAGGGGGAGAAGTGGAGTTCCAAGGGAAAGTGAGTCGGAGGGAGGGCTCAGAGACACTTCAAGCGAGAACAGTGGGGAGGTTTCAGGACCTCCCGTAGGGACACCCACTCCTCGGCGGAAACTGTCACGCCGAGAGTCCAGAAGACGCATTTCCGTTAAGGAGCTTTTATGCTGGAAGAAGTTCCGTAAACGCCCACTGTCCGATTCAACGAGCGATTGATGGAGCCATGCTTAAGGAGCTCCATCACAGACAGAGGTTTGGGAACTTAGCCAAACTCTGAGGGATCAGGATTTTACGCACAAGCAGCTCACCATCCCATCACAGCAATCGGACAGTCCCTGAAAGCAGCTTGTGCAGAGAGGCATCATGAGCAACCCAGCCGGAGCCGGAGGAGCAGCAGGAGCTGGAGAAAGTCCAAGTCTGGAAGAAAGGTACAGAGTGTTGGAACTCCAGCTAGCAATGCAAACGGCGAGGCTAGAAGAAAGGAGGGCGCAGGATGCAGAAAAGGCAAAAGGCGCTACACTAGCAAGAAAGATGCCAGGAATGGTGCAGAAGTTTGGGGGGGACCCCAGGAACTACCAAGCCTTTAGGACAGAGATGCAGTATGCTCTCGAACTGCAGTTTAACGACTTTCCCGATGAGGCATCGCGAGTGGCGTTTGTGATTGGCCATCTCGAAGGAGGGGCGAGAGACTGGGTCAGGCCCCTGATGGCAGGGAATAGTGACATGCTGAAGGACGCGAGGAAGTTTTTTCGCGCCATGGATTTGATGTTTTCCAGCGAGATTGAACAGGGACTGGTGCGCAGACAATTGATGGCTTGCAAACAGGGGAGCCGATCGGTTCGTGAGTACTGGACTGAGTTTACAATGTTGATACATAAATTGGGGTGGGACCTATCGGCGGAACCCATTCAAATGCTCTTTGAAGAGGGGCTTTCTTCGGCGGTGAAAGACGAACTTTCCCGGGCGCCCAGGGCGGAGTCTATGGACCAGCTGACCAAACCAGCGCTGACCATTGGAGCGCGCCAGGAGGCAAGAGCCTTGGAGAAGTGGGAGGGGAAAGGAGAGCGTTGGAGGGATTTCCGCATTCCAGAGATTCCAGAACCAAGTTTCCCGCCCGGAGAGCCGATGGAAGTTGGAACAGCGCGCGCGCGCGCAGTTTCAAATCCCAGTGAAGGGAGGAAGAAGGAGGGAAAGAGCGCCAAGAAATGTTATCTCTGCCAGCAGCCAGGTCACTTTGCCAGAGTCTGCCCGCAAAGAAAGGAATGGCAAGGGATGGCGGGAGCTGTTGGGGGGAAGGAGGAGGAAGTCCAGGAGCCAGTAAAAGCCAACGCCTGTCTGCCACTGTCAGGGCACTGCAGACAGGCCAAGGAGCAGTAAAAGTGCCCACTCCGGAACCTCCAAGACCAGCCCTAGTAATAGAGGTGTTGCTAGAGCTGGCAAACGGATACCCACTAAAGACCAAGGCGCTGTTGGACTCAGGCAGCTCCTGTAATTTTATGAGCAAGGAGTTTGCAGCTGAACACCAGATACAGACACTCCCTTTAAGCAACCCCCTGCAGGTCACCACGATCGATGGGAGGGAGCTGTTGGGGGGAGAAGTTAGCCTACAGACCGTCCCAATGGTTATGAGGGTGGCAAGGCACACCGAAAGGATAGCGTTCAATGTAGCCACCCTGGGAGGGGCGCCAGTCATTTTGGGAATGAGCTGGCTAGCGTTGCATGACCCGCTAGTGGGCTGGCATCAGAGAGTGGTCACCTTTGGGTCAGCACATTGCCTGGAACACTGCAAAGAGGGAAAGGTGCCAGAAGGGGCAAAAGCCTCCCTAGCAGGGACGGAAGTGGCGGACAAAGGGAAGGTGCCCAAACAATACGCTGACCTGAGCAAGGTCTTCAGCGAAAGGGAAGCAGATAAACTACCACCGCATAGAGACTTTGACTGCCAAATTAACCTGGTCCCTGGGGCCCAGCTCCCCGTGGGCAAGCTGTACGCCATGTCAGACAGGGAAATGCAGGAGTTGAGGGAGTTTATTGACAAAAACCTGAAGAGAGGTTTCATCAGAGAGTCCAGAGCGGTGGGGGGCAGCCCAGTGTTTTTTGTGGACAAAAAAAACACGGATAAACCGAGATTGGTCGTGGACTACCGGCGGCTAAATGCCGTGTCAGAACCAGTGACTTTCCCCATGCCCAGGATTGATGACATTTTGACCAGGGTGAGGAAGGGAAAGATATTCACGAAACTGGACCTGAGAGGAGCATACAACCTGATACGAATAAAGAAGGGGGATGAATGGAAGACAACGATGTTCACCCCCCTAGGGGCTTTCGAATATCTCGTTATGCCCTTTGGATTACAAGCAGGCTCCGCCTGTTTTCAATCGCTCATGAACCATGTACTGGGACCTTTGCTCTACAAGAATTGCGTGGCCTTCCTCGATGACGTGCTGATATATTCAGAGAATGAGGAGCAGCATGTAAAGGATGTCAGGGAAGTGCTGAGCCAGCTGCAAGCAAACCAGTTGTGGGTGAAATTGGGGAAGTGTCAGTTCCACACCAAGGAGGTGGAATTCCTGGGGTACCGCTTATCAGACAAGGGATTAGCCATGGATCCAGGCAAGGTCCAGGCGGTGCTGGAATGGAAGACACCGAAAACGAAAAAAGATGTGCAAAGGTTCTTAGGGTTTGGGAACTTTTACCGTAAATTCATCAAGAACTTTGCCCACTTAACGGCTCCCATCACGGACTGTCTAAGCAGCAAGAAGAAATTCGTTTGGACGGCGGAGGCGGAGCACGCTTTTGAGGAATTGAAAAGGGCATTCGCTTCGGAAGAACAGCTCCTGCATGTGGATTTGCAAAAACCCATGAGAGTGGAAACTGATGCCTCAGACCGGGCGGTGGGGGCGGTGCTGCTTCAGCCAGGGAGCAATAAGTCGGAATGGAGACCGTGTGCCTTCTTTTCGCGTAAGCTGAACAAATCCGAGAGGAACTACACGGTATATGACCGAGAACTACTCGCCATTCACGAAGCGTTCCGGAGATGGAGACACTTACTAATTGGCGCACAGCATAAGGTGCAAGTGTGTACGGACCACAGGAATTTGGAGTATTGGAGAACGGCACGAGTGCTCAACCAACGACAAGTGAGATGGGCCCAGGAGTTTTCCAAATTCCATTTTGAAATCTGCTATGTGCCAGGTCCAGAAAACATCAGAGCGGACGCTCTCTCTCGCAAACCCGAATATTTGGAGGGGGAGGGAGCGCCAGAAGAGAGACATATTATCCCAGAGGACCACTGGGTGTGTGGTGCGGCCTGGGTGGGGCAAAGAGAACTGGTAGAGGGAACGGTAAATGATGAGTACGCCCAGGATAAGCTCAGAGGTTTAAGGAGAGAGGGAGAAGACCCCGGAGGTTTTGAAGAAAGAAACGGGGCATTGTATTACAAAGGGGCGCTATATATACCCGAAGGGGAATTGAGGGGGAGAGTACTCAAACAGCTGCACGACAATCCCACAGCGGGGCATTTTGGGCAACACAAGACCATGTGGTTGGTGACCAGGGAGTTTTGGTGGCCCAAGGTGAGGGAGGATGTACGGGAGTATGTGAGAAGGTGTGACCAATGCCAGAGAGCCAAAGGAGAAAGGCGGGCACCAGCGGGGTTATTAGAACCGTTACCCACACCAGAACGACCGTGGGAGGCGGTGTCGATAGATTTTATGACTGATCTGCCCAAATCCCAGGGGAAAACCGCCATACTAGTCGTAGTAGACCTGTTGACTAAGATGGGTCACTTTGTAGCTTGCTCACATGCAGTCACGGCGGAAGAGACAGCGAAATTGTTTGTAGAACATATTTTTAGGCTGCATGGCGCCCCCTTGAGGGTGGTTTCCGACAGAGGGAAACAGTTCACGTCCAGATTCTGGAGGAAGCTTATGAGCTTGTTGCACGTAGAGGTCAACTTCTCGACTGCCAGGCACCCTGAGACCAATGGGCAGGCGGAGAGGGCAAACGGTATCCTTCAACAATACCTGAGGTGTTATGTCAATGACAGAGAAAACGATTGGGTCGAAAAGTTGGCACTAGCGGAATTTGCTTACAATAATGCAGAGAATGTGTCCACCGGGATGAGCCCCTTTTTGGCTAATTATGGGTGCCACCCCAGGGCGTTTCCAGGGGAAGGAGGAGAGAGATGGAGTGTTCCGGCCGCTGAACTTTTTGTAGAAGAAATGGAAGCGATCCATCGTCAACTCCAACACAACTTAGAAAGGGCCAAAGAAGAATATAAGAGGCAGGCAGACAAGAGCAGAAGGGAAGGTGAAACAATTAGGGTGGGGAGTCGGGTCTGGCTATCAACCCAAGGATTGCCGTTCAAGGGGGGTTGCAAGAAATTGAGACCCAAAAGATTGGGACCATTTGAGGTCATCCAACAGGTCAACCCAGTGGCTTTCAGACTCCGGTTACCGAACCACATGAAACTGCACCCAGTATTCCACAGGTCATTACTGTCACCATACAGGGGGGAAGGTGAAGGGGTATCCACACGGGGGCCAGCCATAGAAGAAAGGGAAAGCCGCAACTATGTGGCAGAAATCATCGACTCCAGGTGGAAGGGTAATCAGGTGGAGTATTTGGTCGCGTGGGAAGGGGAACCGGAGTCGGAAAACACCTGGGTGAAGGCAGAGGAGGTCCATGACGAGATCTTGATCGAAACGTTCCACCAAAGGTTCCCCAGGAAACCTCAGCCAGTAGCGAGGTTCCGGAGGGAGTACTTTGGCACCACCGACGATGAGGAGGAACTGGAGGGATTCAGGGAATCGGAGTTGGAAGGAGGTACAGACTCCGAGGAGGAGGAGTACTTGGAAACCGGAAACAGCAAAAGGTGGAGGGAAGTGTTCGAAACTTCGGAAGATGAGGGAGGTTCCTTCAGGGGTTTTGCTCCCTCGCCTCCCGCAGAGGAGGGGAGGGAAGGGGGTGAAGGGGGCCCTGGAGGGGAGGTGGATGTCAGGGAACTGTCATCTGAGACGAAGGAGGTGAAAGGGCTCATGGAGGGTGAAAGAGACCACTCAGCGGAGGAGGGGACCAGCAGGGGGAGAAGTGGAGTTCCAAGGGAAAGTGAGTCGGAGGGAGGGCTCAGAGACACTTCAAGCGAGAATAGTGGGGAGGTTTCAGGACCTCCCGTAGGGACACCCACTCCTCGGCGGAAACTGTCACGCCGAGAGTCCAGAAGACGCGTTTCCGTTAAGGAGCTTTTATGCTGGAAGAAGTTCCGTAAACGCCCACTGTCCGATTCAACGAGCGATTGATGGAGCCATGCTTAAGGAGCTCCATCACAGACAGAGGTTTGGGAACTTAGCCAAACTCTGAGGGATCAGGATTTTACGCACAAGCAGCTCACCATCCCATCACACACTCAAAAAACGTGAAACGAAGTGAAATAATCCAAAAAATAGAAAAACGTGTTTTCGGGGTGAAAATGCATAGAAAGATGACGTATAAGCTTTGTTTGGGCTTATTTCATTTCGTTTCGTGGTTTTGGGTGTGCATGCATATTCATTCAAAGAAAGCAAAACACTTGTTTTTTGTGGCAATATGCATAGAAAGACGACAAATTAGCTTTGTTTGGGCTTATTTCACTGCGTTACGTGTTTTTTGGGTGTGCCTACATATTCACAATAAAAACGCAAAAGGAAGTGAAATGAGCCCAAAGAAAACAATACACTTGTTTTTTTGTGTCAATATGCAAAAGAAAGAAGACAAATAAGCTTTGTTTGGGCTTATTTCACTACGTTTCGTTATTTTGGGTGTGCATGCATATTCACTCAAAGAAAGCAAAACACTTGTTTTTTGTGTCAATATGCATAGAAAGACGGCGAATTAGCTTTATTTGGGCTTATTACACTTCGTTTCGTGTTTTTGTGTGTGCATGCATATTCAGTCAAAAAAAATGCAAAAGTAAGTGAAATAAGCCCCCCAAAAGCAAAACACTTGTTTTTTTGTGCCAGTATGGATAGAAAGAAGATGAATAAGCTTTTTGGGGGCTTATTTCACTGCGTTGCGTGTTTTTTGGGTGAGCATGCGTATTCACAAAAAAAAAACCTCAAAAGGAAGTGAAATAAGCCCCCCAAAAGCAAAACACTTGTTTTTTGTTTCAATATGCATAGAAAGACGACAAATAAGCTTTGTTTGGGCTTATTTCACTGCGTATCGTTATTGTGGGTGTTTATGCATATTCACTCAAAAAAACACCAAATGAACTGAAATAAACCGAAAAATAGAAAACTGAAAATGCATAGAAAGAATACATATAAGCTTTACTTGGGCTTATTTCACTTCGTTTCATGTTTTTGAGTGTGCATGCATATTCATTCAAAGAAAGGAGACATGTTTTTTGTGTCAATATGCATAGAAAGACTACGAATAAGCTTTGTTTCGGCTTTTTTCACTTCGTTTCGTTATTTTGGGTGTGCATACTGTTGGGATTTCAGCCCCCACCAGCTGCCACGTTGGCAGGAAACAGCAAGAGCTTTTTACATCAGGTGATGTTTCTTACTGTGGGAAAGGAACTCACAGTCTGTTCCCAAACGGTCCTCAGTGTAACTGGGGAGGAGTTACACTTCTCTCTTCCGCCCCTGGATTGGGGCAGCGTTGAGTCAGAGAACTCAATAGAAAGAAGACGAATAAGCTTTCTTTGGGCTTATTTCACTTCATTTCGTGAAATAAACACTGCGTTGTGAAATAGAAAGAATCCGAATAAGCTTTGTTTGGGCTTATTTCACTGCATTTTGTTATTGTGGGTGTTTATGTATATTCACTCAAAAAAACGCAAAACGAAGTGAAATAAACCGAAAAATAGAAAAACATGTATTTTGGGGGTGAAAATGTTGGAAAAACGCCCGCCCGGGAGGGTTGCCAGCTTCCCAGGCACTCCAGGGCATTCTCCAGAGGTCACTCTCTGGCTAAAATCCACCATTAGTACAGATAGACCGTTGATAAGCGACCCCTCCCTTCTGAGAGGAGCACACTCACTTCCTTCTGGCATCGCATCACAGAAGAAAGATAACAGTCCGTAGTCTATCCAGCTACTTTATTTGACTGTACAAATCATGTGTGCTCGCCCTGAGCAGTACAGCATGAGAGTCTGCGACTCGACTCTGCTTCTATCTAGAAGCAGAAGAGGGGCTCCCAGTAACTCCACCCAGTTACACTGAGAACACTGAGAACTGAGTGAAGCTTCCTGTCTCATGCTCAGTCACATCACATGATGTAAACAATGTTGCTGCTTCCTCGCAGCTGGTGGGAACTGAAATCCCAACATCCTCCCCCATTTGAGTCACACTAGCTGCAAAAACAAGTGCAGCATCAAGAGAGAAAAACAAACAGTTGTTATACACATAACAATTCCCTGTGGTCCTAGCTCCACCTTTGGAACTACCTGCAACTGGATCCACCAGTTGAAACCTCAGGTGACTACTTTTCCAAGGAACTAGACCTTGGCTAGGGAGAATTGTGTTGCGCCTTGCAACCTCCAGGAACGGCTTTGTCTCTGCCCTGGACAAACCTTGAACCTGGCTTGAGTTGTTAACAACAGCTATACATGCTATAGCTGAGTTAACAAACTCCTGAGAGTACCTATTGGGTGGTATGCCCTTTGTGACTCTTTCAGATCTGTGAATGAGGTGCAGATCCTCCTTGCTGGCTGGTTCTTCCTTGGGACTTTTGGGAGAAACACGCCCAACAGTAAACAGTGGTTCCTGCACTTCCAGTTCAGCCTGAACTTGTGTAGGCCTGGACATTGTGTGTGAACCCACCTCAATGACTGTGTCATCAGAACTTTCAGTGGTGCTTTCACTGACACTCTCAATATCAGAATACACATCTGTATTGATTTCAGTGGGAAAACAGTGGAGAACCTCTCTCTCCTGTCTACCACTGCATTCTACAAATTTTGTCAGAATCACTGAATCAGACTCGGGAAGAACTACTCTGTAGCAACCCTTTTCGTAACCCACAAAAATGCCCTTTGCACCTTTGACTCCCTGTGGTGTTTCTACACGCACATGAGACCCGAAAACCCTAAAGTGTTTCACTGAAGGTTTCCTCTGGAACAGTTTCTCAAATGGAGAACTTTCCATACCAGCTGAAACCTTTCTTACCCACGTGTAAGAATACGTGTTCAGCAACTCAGCCTAGAACTTTGGGGGCAAATCTGCACTTAGCAGTTGTGCTCTCATGCCTTTTTGCAACTCTTTGTTCATCTTGACACACACACTCTTGTTCCATGAAGCCTCTGGGACAGCAACCTTGTGCTCTATCTCACATTTCTGTAGGAAATCTTTGAAATCCTGTGAAACAAAAACTGGCTTTTCATCTGTGAAAAGACTTTCAATATTAGCATCATGAACAAATTTGACCTTTTCACAAAACTCTTTGAATTTTGCTAAGATCTGTTGCGGCTTCTGAAATACGTAAATCCAGACATATTGAGAAAAAACAATCAACTATTATAAGATAGTACTTTGCATTGCCTCTAGAGAGCGGTAGAGGACCAATTGCATCAGCATACACTTGCTGAAACACTTTGGTAACCTTCGTAGGACCTTTCTGGCCTTTGGCACCTGTTGAACCTATAAAACAAGAAACGTTAGTTTTACAATCATTACAATCTTTACAATCAGTACTATCAAAATGCAACAAATACAGTCCATCTTTGTCTTTGGCAGAAAGAAATGGCTTTTTATCTTTGAAGATTGTGCATCTTCTCTCATCGAAGGACACCACCAGTCCTTGCTTTGTCAGCTGTGACACGCTGAGCAGGTTGAACTCCAAACCTGGCACAAAGTACACACTGTTAATAGTCAGATTGAGACTTTGAAGAAACACTGTCCCAAACCCAGTAGCTTCCAGCTCCTGACCATTAGCTTGCTGCATGGTGAAACGTTGACTCTCAAACGTGGAAAATAACCCTTTCCTTCTGGATAAATGGTTTGTAGCGCCCGTGTCTGCGACGAACGAATTCCAGGTTGACGATGAAGACGAAAACAAAGCTTTTGCTGGCTTTGTCTGAGACTTAGCACAACTTTTGCAACCTGCCTCTGTTTTTCCAGAGCTCCCCTTGGCTCCTTTGGAAACACGGCTTTTGCAGTTCTTCTGCACATGCCCGAGAAGTCCACACCTGTGGCAACAAATGGCGTTTAAGGCAACTGCCTGCTACTCCTGAGCAACTGTGGGGGAAGCTGACGTAGCTCCACTCTCCCCCTCAGAAACGGCAAATGCAGCCAATCAATTGTTCTCATTCATAAGAGCTGCACAAATCCTTGAAACATTCAAATCTGCAGCTGGCAAGGTGCCCAGCTGACTGGCAACAGTCCCAAACATCTGGTCTAGACTGTTTATCATCATGAAGCAAAACACAGCCTCATCTAGTGGAAAATTCCGCTGCGCCAGCTGGTTACGCAAATATTGCATTTTAGTGAGGTATTCCCGGAGATCTCCCCCCACTTTCAACCTTATATTGGTGAGCTGCTGAAAGTGCAGCAAAGCCGTCCAGGCTGCTTCACGCATGTGTACTCAGCGTAATGACTGCCACATTAGCCTTGCATGTGCACAATCTTGCACATGAATTAACTGGTCATCTGACAGACACAGAATTATTGCAGCCTTTGCTTGGGTATTGCAATTGCTCCATAGCCTACCAGGCGCTGCAGGAACCGCGTTCTCAATCACATCCCATATTCTTTGGCGCTGTAACATTGCTTTCATTTTCAGACACCAGCTCGAATAATTAGCATTGGTCGGAGGAGGACAAATCATCTTCCCGTCCCCTTGCCAGGAATCCATCTTGGCTCCAATTAAACAGCTATCAGCTTCTCCTGAGCAACAAGCTGTAAATCTTCAAGCAGTCTATGAGCCTCTTAATTGCTCAATTCCGACTTGCTTCTCTCTTTGAGGTTTAGCAGCCTCATAAATCAAAAGCTGATTACTCACAGTTCCTTTTAGCGCAAGCAGTCCAACAGCTTCCGTCTTCTACTGGCAGGATAACAGCTGTAACAGGCTGCTTCAAACTCTCCCCCGGAATGAGGAACTTGGCAGTGCTTTCTTCCACAGCAGCAGCTTCTTTAGCAGAACTTCAGAGGAGATCCGATGGGCACCATCAGTCAAGCCTTTCGACCATTGATCCGCATCAACATCCATCTGCAAACTGGCAACCATTCAGCCGTCCGCTGGAAAACATCAGAGGTTGATGGATCGAAACCATCCTCTGCTACCACATGTTGGAAAAACGCCTGCCCGGGAGGGTTGCCAGCTTCCCAGGCACTCCGGGGCATTCTCCGGAGGTCACTCTCTGGCTTAAAATCCACCGTTAGTCCAGAGAGACTGTAGTAAAGTTAGTACATTTCAAGAAGCTGTTCTTTGGTCAAGCAGAGAACAAGGCCTTGTGGGAAACCAGAAAGCCACAAGAATTATGGGAATTAGGTCATGTTGCTTTAACCCACAGACCAGCAGGCTCCAAGGGTGTAAAAGGTTTATTATGGGAAAGGAACACTCTGGGTAATTTGAAGGTTGACACCTGGAGTTAAAGTTATGCACATTCAACCGGTGATGTTATCTATCTTTTATTGCCTAAAGGAGGTGCATCTGCATAAGCTGCACGAAGCTCCATGGAAGGGAGGAAACACCCTTTGATCTAGGCTCTGGAGCCTTAATTAGCCCAGCTGTCACAAGTCAAAATTATTAGCCCACAAGCTGGTCATTGGAGAATTTGAATGTAGCCAAGGGTTGTGATTGGACCTGGGGGTTCTGGTTCCATGTGCAAATTGGGAATAAAAGATCTTGAGAATGGCTGGGAAAGTGCGCTCTGCAATCCGCAAATCCACCCGGCTGCTAACGTTCCACCTGGCAGTCGTCTCTTTGTTCTTTTGTGATGAAGATTTTCTAAGACCTCTGAATGCGGATCTCTGAAGGACTCTGAACTATCCTATCTTTGCCTTAGTGTGTAGAAGTGAGTATTAGTCAGTTATATTCTGCAATGTTATTATTTTTCTTGCTTGTAATCTACAAAAGAGGTGCCTGCTTTTTAGCATGTTTCTTTGTTATTTTAAAATAAATTTTAAGAAAGAAACTTTCTTGTTCTGTGTGCCTATCCGGGGGAAGAGCTAATTCCAACGCCTAACTTCTTGGTTGCGCTCTACCAAAGAATTTCTGCCTGCAAGTTTGTAGAAACAACTTGTAGCCTGGGGTAACCTGCAAGAGAGGAGCCCAGCCTTCTCCCTTCGACTGTGGTTCCAGGTACCCTTGGGTCGAGGGAGTGGTGGCAGCATTACCAGTTCTGTTTTATTCTGATTCTGTAAAAAGTAAAAGGTCTGCCAGCCCTGCTCCAGAAACCTGGTCTGGCCGGAGAGCAAAGACAGGTGAGGGAGGGGCGAGCGGCTGGGGACGCATTTACTACACCGTTGATAAGTGACCCCTCCCTTCTGAGAGGAGCACACTCACTTCCTTCTGGCATCGCATCACAGAAGAATGATAACATTCCGTAGTCTATCCAGCTACTTTATTTGACTGTACAAATCATGTCTGCTCGCCCTGGGCAGTACAGTGTGAGAGTCTGCAACTCGACTCTGCTTCTATCCAGAAGCGGAAGAGGGGCTCCCAGTAACTCCACCCGGTTACACTGAGAACACTGAGAACTGAGTGAGGCTTCCTGTCTCACGCTCAGTCACATCACATGATGTAAACAATGTTGCTGCTTCCTCGCAGATGGTGGGAACTGAAATCCCAACAGAAAATGCATAGAAAGAAATAAGCTTTGCT
Organism: Podarcis filfolensis; assembly: GCF_964270895.1. Taxonomy (NCBI): domain Eukaryota; kingdom Metazoa; phylum Chordata; class Lepidosauria; order Squamata; family Lacertidae; genus Podarcis; species Podarcis filfolensis. The sequence continues at coordinate 20,624,571 of NC_139619.1, forward strand.
TGGGCTTATTTCACGTCGTTTTGTGTTTTTGGGTGTGCATGCATATTCAGTCAAAAAAATGCAAAAGGAAGTGAAATAAGCCCCAAAAAAGCAAAACACTTGTTTTTTGATTCAATATACATAGAAAGAAGACGAATAAGCTTATTTTGGGATTATTTCACTACGTTGCGTGTTTTTTGGGTGTGCCTGCATATTCACTCAAAGAACGCAAAGCACTTGTTTTTTGTGTCAATATGCATAGAAAGATGACGAATTAGCTTTGTTTGGGCTTGCTTCACTTTCGTTTCGTGTTTTGGGGTGTGCATGCATATTCACTCAAAGAACGCAAAACACTTATTTTTTGTGTGACTATGCATAGAAAGATGAGGAATTAGCTTTGTTTGGGCTTATTTCATGGATCACTGCCTTGCCCCCTTCATGGATCAATGCCTTGCCGTGGCGAAGGGGCTTGAATAACTCAGAGAAGCTATGAGCTATGCCGTGCAGGGCCACCCAAGATGGACAGGTCATAGTGGAGAGTTTTGACCAAACTACTCGTGTTTTGCTTTCTTTTGACTTACTTAACTTCGTTTTGCGTTTTTTGAGCGAATATGCATGCACACCCCAAAGACACGAAACGAAGTGAAATAAGCCCAAACAAAGCTTTTTTGTCCTCTTCCTATGCATATTCACTCAAGCAACACGTGTTTTGCTTTGCTTGGGCTTGTTGGAAAAACAAGCCTTAACGGGAGAGACTGGCCCCTCTCCCTGCTCCTGGAGCTTGTTTACCGGTGACCTCCCTGGCTGCAGTCCCCTCAAGTCCAGGGTAGATCTCAATAGGCGACATTTCCCAGCATGGGATTAATGCACACCCACTTCTCCCCCTTCGCAGGGGAAAGAAGAGTAGTCAGAAATTCCTTTTACACCATGTTTATTTCTGACCGTACAAGCCTACAAGAAAACACGTCCGATCACTTCAGACTCCTTCAAGCAAGTCACAAGGACCTCCTTTACAAACGCAACAGGAAGGTCTCATATTACACACTTCACAAAGACTTTTCCAGCCTGTGAACTTCCGGGGAGATTCTTTCCCACAGCTAGCCTCATCATGTGATGTTTTCACCGAGCTGGTTTGCAGCTGCGTTGCATTCATATCGTAACAGGGCTTACTTCACTTTGTTTTGCATTTTTTGGGGGAATAGGCATGCACACCCCAAAGACACAAAACGAAGTGAAATAAGCCCAAACAAATCTTTTTCGTCCTCTTTCTATGCATATTCACCCAAGCAACATGTGTTTTGCTTTGTTTGGGCTTACTTCACCTCATTTTGCGTTTTTGGGGTGAGTATGCATGCACACCCCAAAGACACGAAACCAAATGAAATAAGATTTGTTTGGGCTTACTTCACTTCGTTTCTCCTCTTTTGGGTCAATATGCATGCACACCCCAAAGACACAAAATGAAGTGAAATAAGCCCAAACAAATGTTTTTCGTCCTCTTTCTATGCATAATCACCCAAACAACACGTGTTTTCCTTTCTTTTGACTTACTTCACTTCGTTTTGCATTTTTTGAGCAAATATGCATGAACACACAAAAACACGAAACGAAGTGAAATAAGTCCAAACAAAGCTTTTTCTTCCTCTTTCTATGCATATTCACTGAAACAACACGTGTTTTCCTTTCTTTTGATTTACTTCACTTCGTTTTGCATTTTTTGGGTGAATATGCATGCACACCCCAAAGACACGAAACGAAGTGAAATAAGCCCAAACAAATCTTTATTGTCCTCTTTCTATGCATATTCACCCAAACAACACGTGTTTTCCTTTCTTTTGACTTATTTCACTTCGTTTTGCATTTTTTGAGCAAATATGCATGAACACACAAAAACACGAAACGAAGTGAAATAAGTCCAAACAAAGCTTTTTCTTCCTCTTTCTATGCATATTCACTGAAACAACACGTGTTTTCCTTTCTTTTGATTTACTTCACTTCGTTTTGCATTTTTTGGGTGAATATGCATGCACACCCCAAAGACACGAAACGAAGTGAAATAAGCCCAAACAAATCTTTATTGTCCTCTTTCTATGCATATTCACCCAAACAACACGTGTTTTCCTTTCTTTTGACTTATTTCACTTCGTTTTACGTTTTTTGAGCGAATATGCATGCACACTCCAAATACACGAAACGAAGTGAAATAAGCCCAAACAAAGTTTTTTCATCCTCTTTCTATGCATAATCACCCAAACAACCCGTGTTTTCCTTTGTTTGGGCTTACTTCACTTCGTTTCTCCTCTTTTGGGTCAATATGAATGCACACCCTGAAGACACGAAATGAAGTGAAATAAGCCCATACAAATCTTTTTCGTCCTCTTCCTATGCATATTCACCCAAACAATACGTCTTTTGCTTTGTTTGGGATTACTTCACTTCATTTTGCGTTTTGGGGGTGAATATACATGCACACCCCAAATACACGAAACGAAGTAAAGAAAGTCCAAAGAAAGCTTTTTTGTCCTCTTTCTATGCATATTCACCCACACAACACATGTTTTGCTTTGTTTCGGCGTACTTCGCTTGTTTTTGCATTCTTTTTTTAAATATGCATGCATACCCCAAAGACACGAAAAGAAGTGAAATAAGCCCAAACAAAGCTTTATCGTCCTCTTTCTATGCATATTCACCCAAACAACACGTGTTTTCCTTTCTTTTGACTTATTTCACTTCGTTTTGCGTTTTTTGAGCGAATATGCATGCACACCCCAAATACACGAAACGAAGTGAAATAAGCCCAAACAAAACTTTTTCGTCCTCTTTCTATGCATATTCACCCAAACAACCCGTGTTTTCCTTTGTTTGGGCTTACTTCACTTCATTTCTCCTCTTTTGGGTCAATATGTGTGTTTTTTTAAAAGAAATATTTATTAAGGTTTTACAAAAAACAGAAGTTTACAAAATAAAAAGAAAGCATAAAAAAGAAAGAGATAAGAAAAAATACAAAAAATACAAAAATACATAGAGAAGAAAAAAGAAAAAAAAATACAAGATACAAAAAGCAAATAGGTAAAAAAAATTAAAAACATATCCATTTTTTGATATTTTTAAGCTCATTTGCTTGTTTCCTTGACCTCCTCACACCTCCCCTTTTTGTATTCCCATTTACATAATCAATTCAGCAAATCCTTACCCTCTTTCATTTATCTTAACTCAATAACTTAACATATTATAGCTATATATTTTCATCCATTATCAATCCATTTTTGCATATTCTTCTTAACTTTGTTGCTAATGCCATTTAATTTCAATCCAGCATCATTTTAACATTCATTAATTTTACAATATTTCTGCAAATAGTCTTTAAATTTCTTCCAATCTTCTTCCACCAACTCTTCTCCCTGGTCTCGGATTCTGCCAGTCATTTCCGCCAATTCCATATAGTCCATCATCTTCATCTGCCACTCTTCCAGGGTGGGTAAATCTTGTGTCTTCCAATGCTTTGCAATAAGTATTCTTGCTGCTGTTGTTGCATACATAAAGAAAGTTCTATCCTTCTTTGGCACCAATTGGCCGACTATGCCCAGGAGAAAGGCCTCTGGTTTCTTCAGGAAGGTATATTTAAATACCTTTTTCATTTCATTATAGATCATCTCCCAGAAAGCCTTAATCTTTGGGCACGTCCACCAAAGGTGGAAGAATGTACCTTCGTTTTCTTTACATTTCCAACATTTATTATTGGGCAGATGATATATTTTTGCAAGCTTGACTGGTGTCATGTACCACCTGTATATCATTTTCATAAGCCTTTTTCTTAAGGCTTTTGGGTCAATATGAATGCACACCCTGAAGACATGAAATGAAGTGAAATAAGCCCATACAAATCTTTTTCGTCCTCTTCCTATGCATATTCACCCAAGCAATATGTTTTTTGCTTTGTTTGGGATTACTTCACTTCATTTTGCGTTTTGGGGGTGAATATACATGCACACCCCAAATACATGAAACGAAGTGAAGAAAGTCCAAAGAAAGTGTGATGGGATGTTGAGCTGCTTGTGCATAAAGTTACTGATCCCTCAGTGTTTGGCTAAGTCCACAAACCACTGTCCGTAACGGAGCCCCATAAACATGGCTCCGTCAGTCGCTGGCAGAATCCGACAGTGGGCGTTTACGGAATTTCTTCCAGCATAAAAGCTCCTTAACGGAAACACGTCTTCTGGACTCTCTACGTGACAATTTCCGGCGAGGAGTGGGCGTCCCTATAGGAGGTCCCGAAACCTCCTCGCTGTTCTCGCTGGAATTGTCTCTGAGTCCTCCTTCCGACTCACTATCCCTTGGAACTGCCTCTCTCCCCCTGCTGGTTCCCTCATCAGCTGACAAGTCTCTGCCAGCCTCTGTGAGACTCTTCCTCTCCAGTTCTCCCGATGGCAGTTCCCTGACATCCACCTCCCCTCCAGGGCCCCCTTCACCCCCTCCTTTCCCCTCCTCTGCGGGAGGCGAGGGAGCAAAACCCCTGAAAGAACTTCCCTCATCTTCCGAAGTCTCGAACATTTTCCTCCACCGGTTGCTGTTTCGGGTTTCTAAGTACTCATCCTCATCGGAATCTACTCCTTCTTCCAACTCAGACCCCGTGAATCCTTCCAATTCCTCCTCCTCGTCGGTGGTGCCAAAGTACTCCCTCCGGAACCTCGCTACTGACTGAGGTTTCCTGGGGAACCTTTGATGGAACGCTTCAATCAAGACCTCGTCATTGACTTCCTCTGCCGTCACCCAGGTGTTTTCTGACTCCGGTTCCCCTTCCCACGCCACCAAATACTCCACCTGATGACCCTTCCACCTGGAGTCGAGGATTTCCGCCACATGGTTGCTGCTTTCCCTCTCTTCTAAGACTGGTCCCCGTGGGAAAACCCCTTCATTTCCCCCCCTATACGGTGACAGCAATGACCTGTGGAATACTGGGTGCAGTTTCATGTGGTTCGGTAACCGGAGTCTGAAAGCCACTGGGTTAACCTGTTGAATGACCTCAAATGGTCCCAATCTTTTGGGTCTCAATTTCTTACAACCCCCCTTGAACGGCAATCCTTGGGTGGACAGCCACACCTGATCCCCCACCCTTATGGTTTCACCTTCCCTTCTGTTCTTGTCTGCCTGCTTCTTATATTGTTCTTTGGCCCTTTCTAAGTTGAGTTGGAGTTGACGATGGATCGCTTCCATTTCTTCTACAAACTGTTCGGCGGCTGGGACGCTCCATCTCTCCCCTCCTCCCCCTGGAAATGCCCTGGGGTGGCACCCATAATTAGCCAAAAAGGGGCTCATCCCGGTGGACACATTCTCCGCATTATTGTAGGCAAATTCCGCCAGCGCCAACTTTTCCACCCAATCGTTCTCTCTGTCATTGACATAACACCTCAGGTATTGTTGGAGGATACCGTTTGCTCTTTCCGCCTGCCCGTTGGTTTCTGGGTGCCGGGCAGTCGAAAAATTGACCTCCACGTGCAGTAAGCTCATGAGCTTCCTCCAGAACCTGGACGTGAATTGTTTGCCCCGGTCTGAGATCAACCTCAAGGGGGCGCCATGCAGTCTAAAAATATGTTCTACAAACAATTTAGCTGTCTCTTCCGCCGTGACTGCATGTGAGCACGCTACAAAGTGGCCCATCTTAGTTAACAGGTCTACTACTACCAGTATGGCGGTTTTCCCCTTGGATTTCGGCAGATCAGTCATAAAATCTATCGATACCGCCTCCCATGGCCTTTCTGGTGTGGGCAACGGTTCTAATAACCCCGCCGGCGCCCGCCTTTCCCCCTTGGCTCGCTGGCATTGGTCACACCCTCTTACATACTCCCTTACATCTTCCCTCACCCTGGGCCACCAAAATTCCCTGGTAACCAACCACATGGTTTTGTGTTGCCCAAAATGCCCTGCTGTGGGGCTGTCGTGCAGCTGTTTGAGTACTCTCCCTCTCAATTCCCCTTCGGGTATATATAGTGCCCCTTTGTAATACAATGCCCCGTTTCTTTCTTCAAAACCTCCGGAGTTTTCTCCCTCCCTCCTTAGACCTCGGAGCTTATTCTGGGCGTATTCATCATTCTGCGTCTCCTCTACCAGTTCCCTTTGCCCCACCAACGCCGCCCCACACACCCAGCGGTCCTCTGGGATGATATGTCTCTCTTCAGGTGCTCCCTCCCCCTCCAAATACTCTGGTTTGCGTGAGAGAGCGTCCGCCCTGACGTTTTCTGGGCCTGGCACATAGCAAATTTCAAAATAAAATTTGGAGAACTCCTGTGCCCATCTCACTTGCCGTTGGTTGAGCACTCGTGCCGTTCTCCAGTACTCTAAATTCTTGTGGTCTGTGCATACTTGCACCTTGTGTTGTGCCCCAATTAGTAAGTGTCTCCATTTCCGGAACTCTTCGTGAATGGCGAGTAGTTCTCTGTCATATACCGTGTAGTTCCTCTCGGATTTGTTTAACTTCCGCGAGAAGAAGGCACACGGTCTCCACTCCGACTTATCCTTCCCCGGCTGAAGAAGCACCGCCCCCACCGCCCGGTCTGATGCGTCAGTCTCCACTCTCATGGGTTTTTGTAAATCCACATGCAGGAGCTGTTCTTCCGAAGCGAAGGCCTTTTTCAATTCTTCGAATGCTTGCTCCGCTTCCGCCGTCCAAACAAACTTCTTCTTGCTGCTGAGACAGTCCGTGATGGGAGCCGTTAAGTGGGCAAAGTTCTTGATGAACTTCCGATAAAAGTTCCCAAACCCTAAGAATCTTTGCACATCCTTTTTCGTTTTCGGTGTCTTCCATTCCAGTACCGCTTGGACCTTGCCTGGATCCATGGCTAATCCCTTGTCTGACAAGCGGTACCCCAGGAATTCCACCTCCTTGGTGTGAAACTGACACTTCTCTAATTTCACCCACAGTTGGTTTGCTTGCAGTCGGCTCAACACTTCTCTGACGTCCTTTACATGCTGCTCCTCATTCTCTGAATAGACTAATACGTCATCTAGGAAGGCCACACAATTCTTGTAGAGCAGAGGTCCCAGGACGTGGTTCATGAACGATTGAAAACATGCTGAGCCTGCTTGTAATCCAAAAGGCATAACGACATATTCGAAAGCCCCTAGAGGGGTGAACATTGTTGTCTTCCATTCATCCCCCTCCCTTATCCGTATCAGGTTGTATGCCCCCCTCAGGTCCAGTTTAGTAAAAATCTTTCCCTTCCTCACCCTGGTCAAAATGTCATCAATCCTGGGCATAGGGAAAGCCACTGGTTCCGACACGGCATTTAGGCCCCGGTAGTCCACGACCAATCTCGGCTTATCCGTGTGTTTTTTGTCCACAAAAAACCCTGGGCTGCCCCCCACCGCTCTGGACTCTCTGATGAAACCTCTCTTCAGGTTTTTGTCAATAAACTCCCTCAACTCCTGCATTTCCCTGTCTGACATGGCATACAGCTTGCCCACAGGGAGCTGGGCTCCAGGGACTAGATTGATCTGGCAGTCAAAGGGTCTATGCGGTGGTAGTTTGTCTGCTTCCCTTTCGCTGAAGACCTGGCTCAGGCCAGCGTATTGTTTGGGAACCTTTCTTTTGTCCGTTACTTCTGTTCCTGCTAGAAAGGCTCTTGCCCCTTCTGGAGCCTTGCCCTCTTTGCAATCTTCCTCTCCAGTTCTCCCGATGGCAGTTCCCTGACATCCACCTCCCCTCCAGGGCCCCCTCCACCCCCTCCCCTCCCTTCCTCTGCTGGAGGCGAGGGAGCAAAACCCCTGAAAGAACTTCCCTCATCTTCCGAAGTCTCGAACATTTTCCTCCACCGGTTGCTGTTTCGGGTTTCTAAGTACTCATCCTCATCGGAATCTACTCCTTCTTCCAACTCAGACCCCGTGAATCCTTCCAATTCCTCCTCCTCGTCGGTGGTGCCAAAGTACTCCCTCCGGAACCTCGCTACTGACTGAGGTTTCCTGGGGAACCTTTGATGGAACGCTTCAATCAAGACCTCGTCATTGACTTCCTCTGCCGTCACCCAGGTGTTTTCTGACTCCGGTTCCCCTTCCCACGCCACCAAATACTCCACCTGATGACCCTTCCACCTGGAGTCGAGGATTTCCGCCACATGGTTGCTGCTTTCCCTCTCTTCTAAGACTGGTCCCCGTGGGAAAACCCCTTCATTTCCCCCCCTATACGGTGACAGCAATGACCTGTGGAATACTGGGTGCAGTTTCATGTGGTTCGGTAACCGGAGTCTGAAAGCCACTGGGTTAACCTGTTGAATGACCTCAAATGGTCCCAATCTTTTGGGTCTCAATTTCTTACAACCCCCCTTGAACGGCAATCCTTGGGTTGACAGCCACACCTGATCCCCCACCCTTATGGTTTCACCTTCCCTTCTGTTCTTGTCTGCCTGCTTCTTATATTGTTCCTTGGCCCTTTCTAAGTTGAGTTGGAGTTGACGATGGATCGCTTCCATTTCTTCTACAAACTGTTCGGCGGCTGGGACGCTCCATCTCTCCCCTCCTCCCCCTGGAAATGCCCTGGGGTGGCACCCATAATTAGCCAAAAAGGGGCTCATCCCGGTGGACACATTCTCCGCATTATTGTAGGCAAATTCCGCCAGCGCCAACTTTTCCACCCAATCGTTCTCTCTGTCATTGACATAACACCTCAGGTATTGTTGGAGGATACCGTTTGCTCTTTCCGCCTGCCCGTTGGTTTCTGGGTGCCGGGCAGTCGAAAAATTGACCTCCACGTGCAGTAAGCTCATGAGCTTCCTCCAGAACCTGGACGTGAATTGTTTGCCCCGGTCTGAGATCAACCTCAAGGGGGCGCCATGCAGTCTAAAAATATGTTCTACAAACAATTTAGCTGTCTCTTCCGCCGTGACTGCATGTGAGCACGCTACAAAGTGGCCCATCTTAGTTAACAGGTCTACTACTACCAGTATGGCGGTTTTCCCCTTGGATTTCGGCAGATCAGTCATAAAATCTATCGATACCGCCTCCCATGGCCTTTCTGGTGTGGGCAACGGTTCTAATAACCCCGCCGGCGCCCGCCTTTCCCCCTTGGCTCGCTGGCATTGGTCACACCCTCTTACATACTCCCTTACATCTTCCCTCACCCTGGGCCACCAAAATTCCCTGGTAACCAACCACATGGTTTTGTGTTGCCCAAAATGCCCTGCTGTGGGGCTGTCGTGCAGCTGTTTGAGTACTCTCCCTCTCAATTCCCCTTCGGGTATATATAGTGCCCCTTTGTAATACAATGCCCCGTTTCTTTCTTCAAAACCTCCGGAGTTTTCTCCCTCCCTCCTTAGACCTCGGAGCTTATTCTGGGCGTATTCATCATTCTGCGTCTCCTCTACCAGTTCCCTTTGCCCCACCAACGCCGCCCCACACACCCAGCGGTCCTCTGGGATGATATGTCTCTCTTCGGGTGCTCCCTCCCCCTCCAAATACTCTGGTTTGCGTGAGAGAGCGTCCGCCCTGACGTTTTCTGGGCCTGGCACATAGCAAATTTCAAAATAAAATTTGGAGAACTCCTGTGCCCATCTCACTTGCCGTTGGTTGAGCACTCGTGCCGTTCTCCAGTACTCTAAATTCTTGTGGTCTGTGCATACTTGCACCTTGTGTTGTGCCCCAATTAGTAAGTGTCTCCATTTCCGGAACTCTTCGTGAATGGCGAGTAGTTCTCTGTCATATACCGTGTAGTTCCTCTCGGATTTGTTTAACTTCCGCGAGAAGAAGGCACACGGTCTCCACTCCGACTTATCCTTCCCCGGCTGAAGAAGCACCGCCCCCACCGCCCGGTCTGATGCGTCAGTCTCCACTCTCATGGGTTTTTGTAAATCCACATGCAGGAGCTGTTCTTCCGAAGCGAAGGCCTTTTTCAATTCTTCGAATGCTTGCTCCGCTTCCGCCGTCCAAACAAACTTCTTCTTGCTGCTGAGACAGTCCGTGATGGGAGCCGTTAAGTGGGCAAAGTTCTTGATGAACTTCCGATAAAAGTTCCCAAACCCTAAGAATCTTTGCACATCCTTTTTCGTTTTCGGTGTCTTCCATTCCAGTACCGCTTGGACCTTGCCTGGATCCATGGCTAATCCCTTGTCTGACAAGCGGTACCCCAGGAATTCCACCTCCTTGGTGTGAAACTGACACTTCTCTAATTTCACCCACAGTTGGTTTGCTTGCAGTCGGCTCAACACTTCTCTGACGTCCTTTACATGCTGCTCCTCATTCTCTGAATAGACTAATACGTCATCTAGGAAGGCCACACAATTCTTGTAGAGCAGAGGTCCCAGGACGTGGTTCATGAACGATTGAAAACATGCTGAGCCTGCTTGTAATCCAAAAGGCATAACGACATATTCGAAAGCCCCTAGAGGGGTGAACATTGTTGTCTTCCATTCATCCCCCTCCCTTATCCGTATCAGGTTGTATGCCCCCCTCAGGTCCAGTTTAGTAAAAATCTTTCCCTTCCTCACCCTGGTCAAAATGTCATCAATCCTGGGCATAGGGAAAGCCACTGGTTCCGACACGGCATTTAGGCCCCGGTAGTCCACGACCAATCTCGGCTTATCCGTGTGTTTTTTGTCCACAAAAAACCCTGGGCTGCCCCCCACCGCTCTGGACTCTCTGATGAAACCTCTCTTCAGGTTTTTGTCAATAAACTCCCTCAACTCCTGCATTTCCCTGTCTGACATGGCATACAGCTTGCCCACAGGGAGCTGGGCTCCAGGGACTAGATTGATCTGGCAGTCAAAGGGTCTATGCGGTGGTAGTTTGTCTGCTTCCCTTTCGCTGAAGACCTGGCTCAGGTCAGCGTATTGTTTGGGAACCTTTCTTTTGTCCGTTACTTCTGTTCCTGCTAGAAAGGCTCTTGCCCCTTCTGGAGCCTTGCCCTCTTTGCAATGTTCTAGGCAATGTGCTGACCCAAAGGAGACCACTCTCTGATGCCAACCCACTAGCGGATCATGCAACGCTAGCCAGCTCATCCCCAAAATAATGGGAGCCCCTCCCAAGGTGGCCACATTGAACGCTATTCTTTCGGTGTGCCTGGCTACCCTCATTACCATTGGGACGGTCTGTAAGCTGACTTCTCCTCCCAACAGCTCTCTCCCATCGATCGTGGTCACCTGCAAGGGGTTGCTTAAAGGGATAGTCTGTATCTGGTGTTCTGCTGCAAATTCCTTGCTCATAAAATTACAGGAGCTGCCTGAGTCCAATAGCGCCCTTATCTTTAAGGGATGTCCGTTTGGCAGCTCTAGCAACACCTCTATCACTAGGGCTGGTCTCGGAGGTTCAGGCGTGGGCACTTTTACTGCTCCTTCGCCTGACTGCTGTGCCCTGATGGTGGCAGTCAGGCGCTGGCTTTTACTTGGTCCTGCCCTTCCTCCTCCTTCCCCCCAACAGCTCCTGCCATCCCTTGCCATTCCTTTCTTTGTGGACAGACCCTGGCAAAATGACCTGGCTGCTGGCAGAGATAACATTTCTTGGGGCTCTTCCCCTCCTTCTTCCGCCCTTCACTGGGATTTGAAACTGCCCGCGCGCGCGCTGTTCCAACTTCCATCGGCTCTGCGGGCGGGAAAGTTGGCTCCGGAATCTCTGGAATGCGGAAATCTCTCCAACGCTCCCCTTTCCCTTCCCGCTTCTCCAAGGCTCTAGCCTCCTGGCGAGCTCCAATGGTCAACGCTGATTTGATCAGCTGGTCCATAGACTCCGCCCTGGGCGCCCGGGAAAGTTCATCTTTCACAGCCGAAGAAAGTCCCTCTTCAAAAAGCATTTGAATGGGTTCCGCTGACAGATCCCACCCCAATCTGTGTATCAGCATAGTAAACTCAGTCCAGTACTCACGGACAGATCGGCTCCCCTGTTTACAAGCCATCAACTGTCTGCGCACCACTCCCTGTTCAATCTCGCTGGAAAACATCAGGTCCATGGCGCGAAAAAACTTCCGTGCGTCTTTCAAGACTTCATCATGCCTTGCCATCAGGGGTCTAACCCAGTCTCTAGCCCCTCCTTCGAGATGGCTAACCACAAACCCCACTCGCGATTCCTCGTCGGGAAAGTCATCAAACTGCAGATTAAGAGCATACTGCATCTCTGTTCTAAAGGCTTGATAGTTCCTGGGATCCCCCCCAAACTTCTGCACCAATCCTGGCATCTTTCTTCCTTGTGGGGGGGCCTTTGCCCTTTCTGCATCCTGAGCCCTCCTCTCATCGAGCCTCGCCGTTTGCAGCGCTAGCTGGACCTCCAACACCCGGTACCTTTCTTCCAGGCTCGGACTGGCTCCAGCTCCTCCTGCAGCTCCGGTTCCGGCTGGGTCGCTCATGATGCTTTCTCTGCACAAGCTGCTTTCAGGGACTGTCGGATTGCTGTGATGGGATGTTGAGCTGCTTGTGCGTAAAGTTACTGATCCCTCAGTGTTTGGCTAAGTCCACAAACCACTGTCCGTAACGGAGCCCCATAAACATGGCTCCGTCAGTCGCTGGCAGAATCCGACAGTGGGCGTTTACGGAATTTCTTCCAGCATAAAAGCTCCTTAACGGAAACACGTCTTCTGGACTCTCTACGTGACAATTTCCGGCGAGGAGTGGGCGTCCCTATAGGAGGTCCCGAAACCTCCTCGCTGTTCTCGCTGGAATTGTCTCTGAGTCCTCCTTCCGACTCACTATCCCTTGGAACTGCCTCTCTCCCCCTGCTGGTTCCCTCATCAGCTGACAAGTCTCTGCCAGCCTCTGTGAGACTCTTCCTCTCCAGTTCTCCCGATGGCAGTTCCCTGACAGAAAGCTTTTTTGTCCTCTTTCTATGCATATTCACCCACACAACACATGTTTTGCTTTGTTTCAGCGTACTTGGCTTGTTTTTGCGTTCTTTTTTTAAATATGCATGCATACCCCAAAGACACGAAAAGAAGTGAAATAAGCCCAAACAAAGCTTTTTCAACCTCTTTCTATGCATATTCACCCAAATTACACGTATTTTCGTTTCTTTTGACTTACTTCACTTCGTTTTGCGTTTTCTGAGAGAATATGCATGCACACCCCAAATACACGAAACGAAGTGAAATAAGTCCATACAAAGCTTTTTCATCCTCTTTCTATGCATATTCACACAAACAACACGTGTTTTGCTTTGTTTGGGCTTACTTCACTTCGTTTCTCCTCTTTTGGGTCAATATGCATGCACACCCCGAAGACACGAAATGAATTGAAATAAGCCCAAATAAATCTTTTTCGTATTCTTTCTATGCATATTCACCCCAAAAATAGGTGTTTTGCTTTGTTTGGGCTTACTTCACTTCGTTTTGCGTTTTTTTGGGTCCATATGCATGTGTGAGGAGAACCTGAGCTTACAGGGTTAAACAGCTCAGAGTTTATGTCCTGCCTACTGTGGGGTGGGGGGAGACTCTGCATCACTTACAAGAGTCTCAGTCCTTTGTTCTCTCTCCTTTCACTTTTGAGAGGAGCAGACGTGTTTCACGATGCTGCGCACTTTGATAGACAATGTATAGATTCTGCTGTAAATAATAAACTGCTTATAGGTATTAGAATCTCTGTGTGGGACTCTGCTTTGTGCACACAGAAGCACGGAAAACAGCAGCTTTCTCTGACCACTGCTAACTCTGCTATTTTGCTCAGAGCATCGGAATGCGGACTTTGGAATGCAGAGGCCTGGCAGCGAAAGCGGGCCGGACGCCAGGCTTATCTGGGCAATAAATCTTCTCAGCATGCACACCCCAAATACATGAAACGAAGTGAAATAAGCCCAAACAAAGCTTTTTTGTCTTTTTTCTATGCATATTAACCCAAGCAACACGTGTATTGCTTTGTTTAGGCTTACTTCACTTAATTTTGTGGTTTTTGGGTGAATAAGCATGCACACCCTAAATACACGAAAAGAAGTGAAATAAGTCCAAACAGAGTTTTTTCGTCTGCTTTCTATGCATATTCACCAACAAAATATGTGTTTTGCTTTGTTTGGGCTTACTTCACTTCGTTTCTCCTATTTTGGGTCAATATGCATGCATACCCCATAAACACGAAATGAAGTGAAGTAAGCCCAAACATTTTTTCTTATAGCAAAATTTATAGAAAATATAGCAATTTTTTTCTTATAGCAAAATTCAAGCTTAAACTGAAGAAAGTAGGAAAAACCACTGGGCCGGTAAGATACAATCTAAGTCAAATCCCTTATGAATACACAGTGGAAGTGAGGAACAGGTTTAAGGATTTAGATTTGGTGGACAGAGTGCCTGAAGAACTATGGATGGAGGCTCGTAACATTATACAGGAGGCAGCAACTAAAACCATCCCAATGAAAAGGAAATGCAAGAAGGCAAAGTGGCTGTCCAATGAGGCCTTACAAATAGCGGGGGAGAGAAGGCAAGCAAAATGTGAGGGAGATAGTGAAAGATACAGGAAATTGAATGCAGATTTCCAAAAAATAGCAAGGAGAGACAAGAAGGCCTTCTTAAACGATCAGTGCAAAGAAATAGAGGAAAACAATAGAATGGGAAAAACCAGAGATCTGTTCAAGAAAATTGGAGATATGAAAGGAACATTTCATACAAAGATTTCCATAATAAAAGACAAAAGTGGAAGGGACCTAACAGAAGCAGAAGACATCAAGAAGAGGTGGCAAGAATACACAGAGGAACTATACCAGAAAGAAATGGATGTCTCGTATACCCCAGGTAGTGTGGTTGCCGACCTTGAGCCAGACATCCTGGAGAGTGAAGTCAAATGGGCCTTAGAAAGCACTGCTAATAACAAGGCCAGTGGAAGTGATGATATTCCAGCTGAACTATTTAAAATTTTAAAAGACGATGCTGTTAAGGTGCTACACTCTATATGCCAGCAAATTTGGAAAACTCAGCAGTGGCCAGAGGATTGGAGAAGATCAGTCTACAGCCCAATCCCAAAGAAGGGCAGTGCCAAAGAATGCTCCAACTACCGCACAATTGCACTCATTTCACACGCTAGCAAGGTTATGCTTAAAATTCTACAAGGCAGGCTTTTTTTTTTAAAAAAAAATAATATTTATTAAAGTTTTAAGGGGTACAAAGAGAAAAAGTAAAAAACATCATTTTAAACAAAAAACAATACAACACATCACATCACAATAGGTAAAAAAAGGATAAGATACAAAATAAAAAAATAAAAAAATAAAATCCATTCAACAGAAAAGAAAAAACAAAGAAAAATACAACAAATCTTCCCATTACTTTTCTTTCATTAGCTTATTTCCTTGACCTCCTCACACCTCCCTTTTTTGTATTCTAGATCGATTATCTATTTCAGCAAATCCTTTCCATCTTTTCAAATTTTAGTCCTGTAATTTATAATATAATGTAGCTTTACTTTCCCTCCTTTCACCAATTAACAGTCAGTTTTTCCCAAATCCTTTATATCATTCCTGCTAAAGTCACATAACATCATTCCAACATCCTTCTAACATTCATTAATTTTACAATGTTTCTGTAAATAGTCTTTAAATTTCTTCCAATCTTCCTCCACCAACTCTTCTCCCTGGTCTCGGATTCTGCCAGTCATTTCCACCAGTTCCATGTAGTCCATCACCTTCATCTGCCATTCTTCCCGGGTGGGTAGATCTTGTGTCTTCCAGTACTTTGCAATAAGTATTCTTGCTGCTGTTGTGGCATACCTAAAAAAAGTTCTATCCTTCTTTAGCACCAATTGACCGACCATGCCCAGGAGAAAGGCCTCTGGTTTCTTCAGGAAGGTATATTTAAATACCTTTTTCATTTCATTATAGATCATCTCCCAGAAGGTCTTGATCCTTGGGCATGTCCACCAAAGGTGAAAGAATGTACCTTCAGTCTCTTTACATTTCCAACATTTATTATCGGGCAAATGGTAAATTTTTACCTGTGGTCCATAACTGTTCCCAGTCAGCCATCATAATATTATGCCCAACATCTTGTGCCCATTTAATCATAGCAGATTTCACCGTTTCATCCTGAGTATTCCATTTCAACAGCAAGTTATACATTCTTGACAAATTCTTAATTTTAGGATCTAGCAGTTCTGTTTCC
This sequence comes from Podarcis filfolensis, assembly GCF_964270895.1. Lineage (NCBI taxonomy): Eukaryota > Metazoa > Chordata > Lepidosauria > Squamata > Lacertidae > Podarcis > Podarcis filfolensis. Next base: position 20,640,595 of record NC_139619.1, read on the forward strand.
AATTTTGATTTTTCCACCTGGAAGCCAATTTTTTTTGTCCAAGTTATATGCCTCCATTATCTGGTAATAATGAAGCCAATCTCGCACTCTATTTTTTAATTTTTCAAAACTCTGCAGTTTTAATCTGTCTCCCTCTTGTTCCAAAATTTCCCAATATTTCGGCCATTTGGCCTCCATATTGAGCTTTTTCTGAGCCTTCGCTTCCATTGGTGACAACCACCTTGGGGTTTTATTTTCAAGCAAGTCCTTATATCTTATCCAAACATTAAACAGTGCTTTTCTGACAATATGGTTTTTAAACGCTTTATGTGATTTGACCTTATCATACCACAAATATGCATGCCACCCAAAAACATTGTTAAAGCCTTCTAGATCCAGCACGTCAGTGTTCTCAAGAAGCATCCATTCTCTCAGCCAGCAAAAAGCGGCTGATTCATAATAAAGTTTTAAGTCTGGCAGGGCAAATCCACCTCTTTCTTTAGCATCAGTTAATATCTTGAATTTTATTCGAGGCTTCTTGCCCTGCCAGACAAATCTAGAGATATCTCTCTGCCACTTCTTGAAACACTCCATTTTATCCAAAATTTGCAATGTTTGAAACAAAAACAGCATCCTTGGCAATACATTCATTTTTATCGCAGCAATTTGGCCTAGCAATGATAGCTTCAGGTTTGACCATATTTCTAAATCCTTTTTCACTTCCATCCAACATTTTTCATAGTTATCCTTAAATAAATTCACATTCTTAGCAGTCATGTTAACCCCTAGGTATTTCACTTTCTTAACCAGTGTTAGTCCTGTCTCCTTCTGATACCTTTCTCTCTCCGTCACTGTTAAATTTTTCTCTAAAACCTTAGTTTTCATCTTATTCAACTTAAATCCCGCTACTTGTCCAAATTCTTGGATCAGTTCCAGTACTCTTTTGGTACTAGATTCTGGCTCCTGTAATGTCAATACCAAATCATCAGCAAATGCTTTCAGTTTGTACTGTTTAGCTCCAACTTGTATACCTTTAACTGTTTGGTCCCTTCTAATCATGTTTAGAAGAACCTCCAGGACCGATATAAAAAGCAATGGAGAGATTGGGCAACCTTGTCGTGTTCCTTTCTCTATCTTAAATTCTTCCGTCACTACATTGTTCACAATTAATTTAGCCTTTTGTTCTGAATAAATTGCACCTATACCATTTTCAAAACCTTGACCAACCCCCATCCCCTGTAAATTTTTCTTCATAAAACTCCAAGAAATATTGTCAAAGGCTTTCTCCGCGTCCACAAATATCAAAACTGCTTTAGTATTAATATTCACTTGTAACTTTTCTAGAATGTTAATTATGTTCCTCGTGTTGTCAGACAAGTGTCTGCCCGGGAGAAAACCAGCTTGGTCTTTATGAATTTCTTCTACTAATACCTTTTTTAATCTTTTAGCCAAAATGTCTGCAAAAATTTTGTAGTCCACATTAAGCAAAGATATGGGGCGGTAATTCTTAAGCTGTGTCTTCTCAGACTCTATTTTCGGTATAAGTGTAATATAAGCTTCCTTCCACGACTCTGGTGCCCTTTTCCCTTCCAATATTCCATTACAAACTTCCTTTAGTGGCTGTATTATCCATTCTTTCAGGGATCTATAGTATCTTGAAGTCAAACCATCCGGTCCTGGAGATTTACCCAATTGCAAATTCTGGATGGCCCCTTCTATATCTTGCTCCATTATTTTGTAATTCAACATTAGCTTATTTTCTTGAGAGATTTTTTGTAATCCATTTGTTTTCAAGAAACGATCAATGTCTATTTGTTTCTGGGTTTCCTGTGTATATAGTTGTTTAAAATACCTCTGAAAACACTTTCTAATCTCCACTGGATTCTGTATATTTTTTCCTTCTACTTCCAAATTTGTAATAGTGTTAAGTTTTTGTCTTTTTTTCATTTGCCAAGCCAGCAGTTTTCCACATTTATTTGCAGATTCAAATGTCTTTTGTCTCATCTGTTTAATTTTCCATTCTATTTCCTGGTTCATCATTTTCATATATTGTACTTGGTGTAGCTTTATCTCTTTCAGAATCTCCTGCGACTTTGGTTTCACTCTCAGTTTCTTCTCTCCTTCCTTTATTTTCTCCAAAATCTTATCTTTTTTCTCATTTTGGACTCTCTTTTGAATCGCATTCTGTTGTATCAAAAATCCTCTCATAACCGCTTTGCTTGCGTCCCAAATTACTCTTTTTTCTACAGTGGTATTCATATTTATCTCAAAATAGTCTCTCAGAGTTTTTTGGGCCTTCTTAGTCACTTCTTCATTCCTAAACAATGTGTCATTCATCCTCCATCTGAAGGAACCAGTTGGTGTTAGTTTCAATTCCATCTTTACAGCATTATGGTCAGAGCAGGTTTTAGGGCATATTTCCACCTTTCTAGTCTTTGGAGCCAGCCCTCTAGTTACCCAAATTTGGTCAATTCTTGTCCATGTCATTTTGGCCTCAGAGAAGAAGGTTCCCTCTCTTCCCAGAGGGTTTTTTATTCTCCAAATGTCAACTAAATCCATATTGTCAGTCATATCAAAGAAAGTCTTTGGTAGTCTACCATCCTTAGTGACTACCTGTCTCTGTGCCTTGTCCATATTTGTAGACACCACTCCATTCATATCCCCCATCAAAATCATATTATAGTCCATATAGTCCATCAGAGTCTCATGTAACTTCTTGAAAAATTCCGATTTTCCCTCATTTGGTGCGTAAATGCCTAATATCAAAAATTTCTCTCCTTGTGATTGGATTTCAATTGCCACAAACCTTCCTTGGTCATCTTTGAAAAGAAATTTCGGTGATAGGCTCTCCTTTGCGTAAAGTACTACTCCTCTTTTTTTAACTTTGTCTGATGAAATGAATTCATGGCCCAATCTTTTATTTGTCAATATTTTCCTATGTAGCCTTATCACATGTGTTTCTTGTAAACAAATCAAATCCAATTGTTCCTTTTTTAATACATGAAACACTCTTCGTCTTTTTTCAGGGGAGTTCATCCCATTAACATTCCAGCTTAATATTTGCAGTGCCATGATATAGTTACTTTAAATCTCCTCCAACTGCGCCCAGTGCTTGCTCTTGTTCTGTCGGTGGTGTTGGTATCCCTTTCGCTGGGCAGTCCAGTCCAAAAGATAGCTTTGCTATGTCCAGTATAGGTGATCTTCTGTCCAGTATTCTTTGCTCTAGTCCTCTATCTGGTGATCTTCTGTCTGATGCTCCTGGTTCTTTTCCAAGTCCCTTCTGTAAATCCTCTTCGTGGTTGCTCAGAAATTTTTCTTTGTCCTCAACTGATCTTATTTTTATTTTCCTTCCTTTAAAGCTAAAGGATAGGCCTTGGGGAAATTCCCACCTGAAGATGATTCTGTTCCTTCTCAGCAGAGCAACCAGATCTCCATAATTGGACCTAAGGTCCAAAAGGTATTTTGGAATATCTTTGAATATTTCCACTCTTGTCTGCAGTATTTCCAAAGTCTTCTGAAAGTGCCAACCCAAAATTTTATCTCTCTCTTCTTTAGATCGGAGGGTAATCAAACAGTCTCTTACTCTATTCTTCTTCCCTCCTCTTCCAAGCCTAAAAGCACTCACGATTTTCACTCCTTCTTGTTCCAAATCCAGATTCCAAAACTCTGCAAATTCCAGCGTAAGAAATTCTATCAAACTATCCTTCTCCAATTCAGGTACAGCTCTGATCCTCAAGTTCGTCTCTTTTTCCTTGAGCTCAATCATAGAAAGAATCAACTTATGGTCCTCAACTTGTCTCTGTATATCTGGGACTCTCTTTGTTTCCAATTGAGTTACCTTTACTTCCACAGCAGCAACTTTTTCCTTAGTTTCCTCTGCAATCTGACGGGTCGAAGCAGATTCCTGTATCAATTTCTGTATGGCTTCTATGTTGGTATTCACCTTTTGTCCCAAACTATTTATACTTTCTGTATTTATATCAATTTTGTTTTTGCTTTTTTAAAAAGATATTTATTGAAGTTTTCAAAAAATAGAGAAAAAACAAAAGAAAAAATAAAAAAAACCCCACATAGAATTTACATTCCTTACTTTCAATAACATATTTCCCTGACTTCCCCACACCTCCCCTTCTTGTATTCCAGTTCCAATTTTTAGTTCAGCAAGTTCTTATCCCCAAATTTTACCTTATTATATTCAATTCATTTTAGTTAACCAATTTTAACATAAACCTCAGTCTTTATACATCAGTACTTATTCTTAAAATCTTTTTCTAAGGTCGACCCCAATTCCCTTCCACGAATTCCCCATTTTTATATAAGTAGCAAAACAGAATAAAAAGAAACAAAGTATAGTTGTACACCCTTTGGATTCCCAAAGCCCCACCCCCGCCTTTCCCAGTTTCGAACCCCAACAAATGTCCATCAATCTATCTGCTGTCAGCCTGGTGACCTCACGTCCGAGGCTCTTAATTCTCTCTCAATTCCTCTCTGCCGGTTTTTTTGATAGTCCTTTGTATTGGACACCAAATCTCGGAGAAGCTCTGTCCCAATAAGGTCCATGTTTCTTCCAGCCAGACCTCCATATTTAAAAGTGTAGCCCAAATCTTGTTTCTTACTTCTTTTAAGTCCAAATGTCCCAAAAACTCCAGCTTCCACTGTATTTCTATCAATTTTGGTATTTGCAGCGTCCACCTTCGCATTTGACGCATCCACTTTTACATTTGTCGCATCTACCTTCCTGCTAAGTTTTTCCAAAGATTCATTTATCTTACCTAATGCAATCGCTAAAGCTTCTTCTGATGACATTCCTCTTGGTTTAGGTTGTGTTGGTACAGCTGCAGGTGAGGCAGAAGGACCAGATGCTGACGCTCTTCGCTGCCAAGACTTCCCAGATCTTGTTGTTTTTTCTGGGAGTGACGAATCTACCTTTGTTTCCCATCTGCCATAACACTCAGAAAGTCCAAGGTCAATCCCACAGTCAGGCAGTTTTATCTTTCTAGTGGAAAATTCCCCTGATCCAGCTCTTATAACAGTTTCCGAAACTTCCTCTAGGGGGAAACAGTTACAATCCGTACTTGTATTGATCCAAAATAACTCCTTTTAAAACATAACTCAAGCAGGAAATTTAGTTTCAATTTTCAGTTACTTTTTTTCTCCCTTTTAAAGTCAGAGGGGGACAGTTAAAAACAATTAAAAACAATGTATCTCTCTTTGACAGCTAGAAGTCAGAGCGCGTTTCAGATACCGCAGCCTTATTGTCCTATTTGCAGCCCGTTCCCAGGTTCTGAGCAATGGAATTTTAGCTTCCTTCCCTCTCTCTCGCAGGTATATATAGTCCAAAACTCCCCCCCCCTTCTCCTGCTTCCCAGGGGGGGGGGTTACTATTTTTTGAGGTTGAAATTAATCCTTTCCAATCGGCTTTCCAAGACTGTAGCTTGCAGCCTCTTTGCTTTGTTCTATTTACAAAAGCGGAAGGCGGACTTCCTCTTTATGCCTCCCCACTACAATTCCGAATTGAATCTTTCTTCTTTTGTAAGTTTCCAATTTGTTCTACTCACGGGTAGTATCTTTTAGAGTCCAATTGTTCACAGGAAAAAGACAGCGCTCTCCGGCAACGGCTGTGCGGCTTCACTCCATGGAAAAAGCAGTCGATTCACAGTACCACGCTGCTCACCCCACTTCGCTCCGGAGCCCCGAAAACGGGTTTCCCTGCGAGTAGGGGAGGCGCAAAGGGTGCCCGCCGAATCCCACGTTCACAGGCTTCACCCACCTGTGATTTCTGAAGGGTCTCCGCCTTCACCATGACGGCTAGACCCGATTTTCACGGAGTAAATTCCTCTTAGTCAGAGGAATTCCGCCATTACCGATGGCGCTAACCCGGAAGTCTTAAAATTCTACAAGGCAGGCTTAAGCAGTATGTGGACCGAGAAATCCCAGAAGTGCAAGCTGGATTTCGAAGGGGCAGAGGAACCAGAGACCAAATTGCAAACATGCGCTGGATTATGGAGAAAGCTAGAGAGTTCCAGAAAGACATCTACTTCTGCTTCATTGATTATGCAAAAGCCTTTGACAGTGTCGACCACAGCAAACTATGGCAAGTTCTTAAAGAAATGGGAGTGCCTGATCACCTCATCTGTCTCCTGAGAAATCTCTATGTGGGACAAGAAGCTACAGTTAGAACTGGATATGGAACAACTGATTGGTTCAAAATTGGGAAAGGAGTACGGCAAGGCTGTATATTGTCTCCCTGCTTATTTAACTTATATGCAGAATTCATCATGCGAAAGGCTGGGCTGGACGAATCCCAAGCTGGAATTAAGATCGCCGGAAGAAATATCAACAACCTCAGATATGGAGATGACACAACCTTGATGGCAGAAAGTGAGGAGGCTGATCGCCGAAGAATTGATGCTTTTGAATTATGGTGCTGGAGGAGACTCTTGAGAGTCCCATGGACTGCAAGAAGATCAAACCGATCCATTCTTAAGGAAATCAGCCCTGAGTGCTCACTGGAAGGACAGATCGTGAAGCTGAGGCTCCAATACTTTGGCCACCTCATGAGAAGAGAAGACTCCCTGGAAAAGACCCTGATGTTGGGAAAGATTGAGGGCACAAGAAGAAGGGGAAGACAGAGGACGAGATGGTTAGACAGTGTTCTCGAAGCTACAAACATGAGTCTGACCAAACTGCGGGAGGCAGTGGAAGACAGGAGTGCCTGGCGTGCTCTGGTCCATGGGGTCACGAAGAGTCGGACACGACTAAACGACTAAACAACAACAAAGCCCAAACAAAGCTTTTGCGTCTTTTTTCTATGCATATTCACCCAAGCAACACGTGTTTTGTCTCATTTGGGCTTACTTCACTTCATTTTGCGTTTTTTGGGTGAATATGCATGCACACCCCAAATACACGAAACGAAGTGAAATAAGCCCAAACAAAGCTTCTTCTTCGACTTTCTATCCATGTCGACGCAAAGAACACATATTTTGCTGTGTTTCGGCTTACTTCACTTTGTTTCTCCTCATTGGGTTAATATGCATGCACACCCCAATAACTCGAAACAAAGTGAAAAAAGCCCAAACGAATATTTTTCGTCCTCTTTCTATGCATATTCACCCAAACAACACATGTTTTGCTTTGTTTGGGCTTACTTCACTTTTGGGTCAATGTGCATGCACTCCCGAAAGTCATGAAACAAAGTGAAATAAGTCCAAACAGAGCGTTTTCATCCGCTTTCTATGAATATTCACTCAAGCAACACGTGTTTTGCTTTGTTTGCACTTACTTTACTTCGTTTTGCGTTTTTGGAGTGAATATGCATGCACACCCGAAATACACGAAACAAAGTGAAATAAGTCCAAACAGAGCGTTTTCGTCTGCTTTCTATGCTCATTCACCCCAAAAATATGTCTTTTGCTTTATTTGGGCTTACTCCACTTCATTTCTCCTCTTTTGGGTCAATATGCATACACACCCCAAAGACACGAAACGAAGTGAAATAAGCCCAAACAAAGCTTTTTCATACTCTTTCTGTGCATATTCACGCAAACTACACGTTTTTACCTTTCTTTTGACTTACTTCACTTCGTTTTGTGTTTTTTGAGCGAATATGCATGCACACCCCAAATACACGAAAAGAAGTGAAATAAGTCCAAACAGACCTTTTTCGTCTGCTTTCTATGCATATTCACCCAAGCAACATGTGTTTTGCTTTGCTTGGAATTACTTCACTTTGTTTTGACTGAATATGCATGCACACTCTGAAAACAAGAAACAAAGTGAAATAAGCCCAAACAGAGCTTTTTCGTCTGCTTTCTATGCATATTCACCCAAACAACACGTGTTTTGCTTTCTTTGAGCTTACTTCACGTTGTTTTGCGTTTTAAGGGTGAATATGCATGCACACCCCAAAAACATGAAACCAAGTTAAATAAGCTTCAATAAAGCTTATTCGTCTACTTTCTATGTATAGCGCCCCCAAAAAATGTTATGCTTTGTTTGGGCTTACTTCACTTCGTTTTTCATTTTTGAGTGAATATGCATGCACACCCAAAAACATGAAGTGAAGTGAAATAAGCCCAAACATAGCTTATTCTTTGCCTTTCTATCCATGTTGACACCAAAAAACACATATTTTGCTCTGCTTGGGCTTACTTCACTTCGTTTCTCCTGTTTTGTGTGAATATGCATGCAAACCACAAAGAGACACAAAACTAAGTGAAATAAGCCCACACAAAGGTTTTCCGTCTTTTTTCTATGCATATTCACCCAAGCAGCACGTGTTTTGATTTGCTTGGAATTACTTCACTTTGTTTTGCGTTTTTTGGGTGATTATGCATGCACACCCCAAAAACATGAAATGAAGTTAAATAAGCTTCAATAAAGCTTATTTGTCTACTTTCTTTTTATTCCGCCCCAAAAAACACGTTATGCTTTGCTTGGAATTCCTTCACTTCGCTTTGTGTTTTTATAGTGAATATGCATGCATACCCAATAAACACGAAAGGAAGTTAAATAAGCCCAAAGTTTTTTGTGTTTTTTCTATGCATATTCACCGAAACAGCGCGTGTTTAACTTTGTTTTGACTTACTTCACTTCGTTTTGCGTTTTTTGAGCGAATATGCATTAACACCCAAAAACACGAAACGAAGTGAAATAAGCTCTTTCTCTCTCTTCCCCCCAAAAATTTTTTTATTGGTTTTTACAATATTAACGACAAACAAAAGCACAAAACAAACAAAACATAACAAACATAAATCATAACCTTATTGAAAATAACAGTTATTAACTTTGTAAAACGACTTCCTCGTTTCCCCTTAGTTGAATTTCATTGCATATCCTTATAACGGTTTTCCAAATCCCAATTTTGATACCCTTTAAATTAAACATTAACATCTTTAAGTCTTCTCCTTCTTGTATTAAACATATTATTTTATCAGTTAACATAAATACAATCCTAAGCCCTTTAAGTATCTGGAAGCTGTTTCCAGTTAGTTTAGCTTAACAAATTTAGCTAAATAATCCTTAAATTTCTTCCATTCTTCGTGGTGTTCCTCCTCCTTCTGGTTGCGGACTCTTCCGGTTAGATCGGCTAGCTCCAAAAAATCCATCATCTTCATCTGCCATTCTTCTACTGTTGGTAATTCTTGAGTTTTCCAGTTTTTAGCTAACAAAATACGAGCCGCAGTTGTGGCATACAAAAATAATTAAACATCTTTCTTGGGCAATTCCAAACCTGTTATTCCAAGAAGAAAGGCCTCTGGTTCTTTATAAATGTATATTTCAACATTTTTTTCAATTCATTATAAATCTTTTCCCAGAAGTCTTTCACCTTGGGGCAGGTGTCCTAAATCTCTTGCCCAATCTATCATCACTGATTTAACTTGTTCATCTTTCGTATGCCACTCCAGCAAAAGCTTGTACATTTTAGGAAAATTTTTACCTTCAGTATCTAACAACTCCATCTCCAACTTACATTTTTCCAAGGCAAAACCATTTTTCCAATTTATACAATTCATTAATCTGGTGGTAATGTAGCCAATTTATCTTATCTTTAATTTGCTCAAATGGTCTTAATTTATAACCTTCCTCTTCCTCTATTAATAAATTATAATATCTCAACCATTTGGTATCCATATTTAATTTTTTCTGGACCTTTGCCTCCATTGGTGAAAGCCAACTGGGCATCTTTTTTTCTAAAAGGTCTTTGTATTTTATCCAAACATTATACAATGATTTCCTAATTATATGATTTTTAAATGCTTTATGGGCTTTTACTTTATCATACCACAAATATGCATGCCAAACACATTATCAAATCCTTCTAAATCTAGTAAATCTGTATCTTCTAGTTTCATTCATTCTTTAATCCAACAAAGTGCGGCAGCTTCAAAATAGATTTTTAAGTCTGGCAGAGAGAATCCCCCTCTTTCTTTAGAATCTGTAAGTAATTTATATTTAATTCTGGGTTTCCTCCCCTGCCAGATAAATCTAGAAAGAGCTTTTTGCCATTCTTTAAAACATTTCACATTATCTATAATTGGGAGGGCTTGAAACAGAAAAAGCATCTTTGGCAGCACATTCATCTTAATCACAGAAATCCGGCCCATTAATGACAATTTTAAGTTAGACCATACCTCTAAATCTCTTTTCATTTCATTCCATATTTTCTCATAGTTATCCTTATATAGATTCAAATTTTTCCCAGACAGGTTCACCCCCAAATATTTAACTTTTTTCACAAAATCTAGGCCCGTTTTTTCTTGTAGTATTTTCCTTTCTTCATTATCCAGATTTTTCTCTATTACTTTGGTCTTGCTCTTGTTTAATTTAAATCCTGATACCTGACCAAACTCATGTATTAGCTCCAGTGCTTTAACTGCACTGGAGTCTGGATCTTGTAATGTCAGAACTAAATCATCAGCAAAGGCTTTTAATTTGTATTGTTTTGAACCTACTGTAATACCTTTAACTTGTTCATCTTTTCTAATCATACTTAGCAAGACCTCCTGTACTGAGATAAACAGCAGAGGGGACAGTGGGCACCCTTGCCTGGTTCCCTTCTCAATTCTAATTTCTTCTGAAACCACATTATTTACAATAATTTTAGCTTTTTGTTCTTGATAGATCGCTTTAATACCATTTATAAAATCATGACCTATCCCCATGCTCTCTAAGTTATGTAACATAAAACTCCAAGAAACATTGTCGAAGGCTTTCTCAGCATCGATAAACATTAACATTGCTTTACAGTTCTTTCTTGCTTCCAACTTTTCCAAGATATCAACAACTTTCCTAATATTGTCTTTCATGTGTCTTCCAGGAAGAAATCCTGCCTGGTCCTTATGGATATGCTCAGACAGGACCTTCTTTAGCCTGTTAGCCAGTATATTTGCAAAAATTTTGTAATCCACATTGAGTAAGGAGATTGGTCTGTAGTTTTTAACGTTGGATCTATCATGACCCTGTTTAGGAATCAGAGTAATGTAAGCTTGTTTCCAGGTTTCAGGTGCTTCCCCCCCCCCCGTAAAATTGAATCAGATATTTCTACCAGAGGTTGCATAAGCCAATCTTTCAATGTCCTATAATATTTCACTGATAGACCATCAGGTCCTGGTGTCTTGCCAAGTTGCATTGAATTTATTGCGTCTTCCACTTCCTGACTTGTAATTACGCCATTTAGTAGATTCTTTTTATCCTTCGGAATCCATTGCAGTCCGTTGTTCTTTATAAATTGCTCGATTTCCCCTAAATCTTCTTTTTCTTTTTTATACAGTTGCTTATAATATTTATAAAAACATTTTCTAATGTCTCCAGGTTTCTCTACCGATTTTCCTTCTGTAACAATGTTTGTAATAGTACTTTGTTTTTGTCTCTTCTTTAGTTGCCAGGCTAATAATTTCCCACATTTATTCGCAGATTCAAAATTTCTTTGTCTCATCCTTCTTATCTTCCATTCAATTTCTTGGTTTACTAACTGTGAATATTGAACCTGCAAGGCTTTAATTTCTTTTTGGATCTGCAAATTCTTTGGGTTTCCCCCAAGCTTCTTCTCTTTATCTTTCAGTTGTTCCATAATTTTGTCTTTTGTCTCATTCCGTGACTTTCTCCTAATTGCATTTTGTTGTATCAGAAACCCTCTCATTACCGCTTTGCTGGCCTCCCAAATCACCCTTATTTCCGTTCCTTGAGTCATATTAAGTTCAAAATAATCCTTTAGGGTTTTTTGGGCCTTATTTACAATTGATGAATTTCTCAACAAATCATCATTCATTTGCCATCTGAAGGAACCCTGAATAAACATTTTCAAGTCCATAGAAACTGCATTATGGTCCGAGCAAGTTTTAGGGCAAATTTCCATTTTTATCACTTTAGGAACCAAGTCTCTGGATATCCATAGATAGTCTATTCGCGAAAATACTTGGTTTGCATCTGAAAAAAAGTGAAGTCTCTTTCCATTGTATTTCTAATTCTCCATATATCTGACAGATCAAATTTTTCGGTTAGATCAAAGAAAGTCTTCGGTAGTCTGCCAGAGTTCGTAACCTTTGATCTCTGAGTTCTGTCCATCAAAGTAGATGCAACTCCATTCAAATCCCCCATCAAAATAATTTTATAATCCAAGTGTTCCAGCAGACTTGCTTTCAGGTTCTTAAAAAATTCCGCTTTGCCATCATTAGGTGCATAGATTCCTAATAACAAATATTTCTCGCCTTGTGCTGAAATTTCAACTGCGATGTATCTTCCTTCCTCATCTTTGAAAGCAAATTTTGGATTCCATTTGTCTTTGATGTAGAGAACCACTCCTCTTTTTTTGACTTTGTCAGAGGAAATAAATTCTTGGCCCAATCTTTTATTTATTAGAATTTTTTTATGTAGTCTTGTAATGTGGGTTTCCTGTAGACAAATTATATCCAAATTTTGTTTCTCCAAAATGTGATAATTTTTTTCCCTTTTTTGTGGCAGGTTCATGCCATGAACATTCCATGAATAAATTCTCAACACCATATTGTCTATTTACGAGGAGGCTGCCTGCAGCTGTGGAGTTTGCAATCCAAGTTCTACCGAGTGCTTCTGCATAAATCTATCCTTCTCCTGAAGATTCTTAATCTTTTGCTTTCTTCCTTCAAATTTGAAGGATAGGCCCTCTGGAAATTCCCACCTAAAAAAAATGTTCTTTCTCCTCAGAATGTCTGTCAGATCCTTGTACTGGGATCTCAAATTCAAAAAAACCCTAGGAATTTCCTTGAAAAGGACCACCGCTTTATCAGACACTTTGAGGCCTTTTTTATAGTGATGTCCCAAGATGATATCTCTTTGTTCCTTGGTCTTAAAGACCACAATACAATCGTAGGTTATTTTAGTCTCTTTTTTAGGTCCAAATCTATAAGCTTTCTCCACCCAGTCTTCAACCTCCTCTTTTTTCAGATCCCAGAATTCAACAAAATGTTTTATCACACATTCTCTGAGTTTATCATGATCCTGTTCCAGATTAGGAAATCCTCTCAATCTCAGATGAGATTGTTTCTCGGCCAGCTGTAAATGAGCTATAGCTATTGCATTTTCCTGTTGCAAACGTTCCAGGTCCTGGACCCTGACATTCTCCAACTGTGTCAATCTTTCATCATGTGTATTAATTTGCTCTTTGACAACTCGCAGATCAGTGCTTAACTGGTCAATCCTTTCTTCCAATTTATTTACAGCGCCTGTATTGCGGTCCAGTCCTTCTTTAATATCATTTAACGCTGACAATACCGACTCCTCAAATTGCGTCGGTGCTTTAGAGCCACGTCTAGGCTTTTCTTTTTTTCTGAAGTCATAACTAAGGAATGTCAAGGTCAGTCAGTCTGCCAGAACAATGGAGAAAAACAGTTTCTCTCCTTTCCACCAGCCAAATCGAAAGCAGCTTCCTTAGTCTTTAAAACTGCTTCAATCACAACAAAAAATATGGCAGAGAGAAGTTTATCCAAAACTCTCTTTCTTGAGAGGAAGTAAGACAGTTTTTATCACTTTAGAACGTTACTAGTCAGTGCAGGACAATTTATAAACTGTTCAGTGGAGGCAGAGATTAAGTTTTTTCACTTCCATTATAAAATCTCCATGGAAACTAGCCTTTCCTCTCAGTTGGTCCGCTGCCAAAAGAGGATATCTCAGTCTAATTAGGCAAGTTTCCAATTGTAATAAATCATACACACCCCTATGTTCCCAAAGAAGGGAAAGGGGGGAAATTGCTTCCAGTTTTAAAAGATTTTCTTTACTTTTAGGCTTCGGTCTTTGCACGCCAATTCATATTTTTGTTCAACAGAAGGGGAGCAACCTCCTTTTTCAATGTCTCCTTTATCTTCCTAGATAGTTCTATGATTGATTTAGGAGTACTTACAGTTCCAAATTGCTTATTCTTTTTATGGAGGAATTGGTCACTGATGATTGCCAGTCTCAGAGCTTCGCAGCTTTGAAGAGAGCAGTCATTTCCGCTGAGCCGCGTCTCCACCCCACTCACTCTCGGGGCTCTTACGAGCTTACCGGGGACTGGAGGAGTCGCAGATAAGGCTTGCCGGATAACCAAGTCCTCAGAACGCCCAATCTGAGGTTTTTAATCGTGAACTTTGTCGCTCTCACAGTCTCTCCCTTCTTCAAAGTGCTGGAATTCTTTCAGCCGAAAGAATCCATGACTGCCATACCACGTGACCAACCAGGAAGTGAAATAAGCTCTTTCTCAACCTCTTTCTATGCATATTCTGTCGGAACTCCGCTCGGCCAAGCCGATAAGTCCTCATCTTCCTCCGAGCTGAGCCATTAAATCGCCTCTGACGTGTTTAATGACCTGAGCCTTTGATAAGGCCTCAAGCACATTCTATCCAGTAGGGTTCCCAGCACAGGGAAGAGACAAGTGGTTTGGGCTACACTGTAAAGAGTTTTATTTCTAAACTACGCAGAACAGAAAAGACATCCTCTCTATATGAAAGCAGAGAGCAACTGAAACAAAGGAACAAAGGAAACAGGAAACCACTAACGTCACATCCTGTCTCCCTTCCCGTAAGACTGCAAGGTCTCTGGAATGTAAACAGAGTCCTGTGACTCCACGCAGCTGCTCAGTGATAAGAACAGAAACTAACATCCTCCCCCTTTCTGTGAACACCACTGGGCAGCGTGTTCGTACAGTCTCAGTTCAAACCCAATCTCTGTACATAGGTACAGTGTTGATCCTTCGAAACAACCTTGGACAATAAATCAGCAGGAATTTCATTACCTGGCATGTAGGACATCACTACGAGTCCTTTCTGAACACATTCTCTAGCATGTTGCAGCTTCAATTGGAAGTCCTTCGTGCTTTGCTTACAACCTTCAGAAGTCAGCAAAGCCAAACATGCTTTGTTGTCCTGATAAACCTGGATTGGACACTTTACAGGAATTCTCAAGTCTTTACACAATTGTAACAACCATTCACAATCCACAAGTGAATAAGACAGTGCATTCAGTTCAGCTTCACAAGAACTTAAGCTTACTTAAGCTTAAGTTTGCTTCTTGCACAACCAATCAAATAGACCCTGGTTGTACATGTAGCAAACTCCAGACGTGCTTTTCCTGTTTGTAGTGTCACTTCCAAAACTCGCATCAGCAAATACCTCAAGACCACCAGACTTCTGATTGTTAAATCTCAGTCTGTAGTACATAGTGCCTTTCAAATAGCGTGCTATGCGTTTCAGAGCTTTCCAACCCTTAACAGTAGGATTGTTGACTTGTCTGCTTAGCAAATTCATGCTAACTGCAATGTCAGGTCTTGAACATCTGGTAATGAAGTTTAGTTTGCCTAGCACACTTCTGTACAGTGTAGTGTCAGAAAATGCTTCTTCAGTATCATCTACCTGATAACCTGTTGTCATCGGTGTGTCTACAGGGTTAGCATCCATCAGGTTTAGTTTGGATAACATATCAGCAATTTTCTGTGACTGGTGTATTAAAATATTACTATCTTGGTCTCTCTCTATTTCCAGAGATAGGTAGTTGGTTACCTCACCAAGATCTTTCATGTCAAAGTGCTCTTTCAGTTGAGCTAGGGCGCTATTGTACATTTTGTACATTTTGTACATATTGTACATTTTGACATCCTTCCGAAAGAAAAGAATATCATCAACATAAAATAAGCAATACAGCTTCTTTTGCCCTTCCTCTTTGACAAATACACATGGATCAGCTTTACCTTGCTGAAAACCTAGAGAAAACAACACTTCAGTGAGTTTAGTGTGCCAGCATCATGCACTTTGCTTGAGACCATATAGGGACTTCTTCAGAGAACAAACAAATCCCTGTTTTACCTGTACGCCATCAGGTGGAAGCATATAAAGTGATCCACCTAAGGTTCCGTACAAAAATGTTGTATTCACATCGTAATGAGAAACGTGCAGATTCTCTTCTGCAGCAAGTTTGAGCATAAGCCTAATGCTCTCATATCTCACGGTGGGTGAGTAGGTCTCGTGATAGTCTTCTCCTGGTACCTGTGAAAAACCTCTGGCTACCAATCTGGCTTTGTGTCTGACTATCTTGCTATTTTGATCTGTCTTTGCTTTGAAGACCCATTTTCTGTCAAGCAGTTTCACCCTTGGAACTGTCGGAACTAGCTCCCATGTTTTGTTCCTCTCTAAGGAATCAAGCTCAGCCTTCATGGCAGTTAACCATGGCTCAGCATCCTTTGAGTCCAAAGCCTGGATCTCTTGGAAGCTTGAAGGTTCAAATACCTTCTTGGAGCTATTAACAGCAGTTACAGCTTTTGCTGCTTTAGCAAATTCATCAGCAAATCTCTTTGGAGGTTTACCTTTTGTGGCTCTTTCAGACCTGTGAATTACTAGTAAGTCTTCAACGCTCTCCTCTTCTTTCTTAGGAGAAAAGTAGCCTATAGTGAATAGTGGTTCCTCCAATTCTCGATCAGAGCATTCAGAGGGTTACAGAGAGGCCTTAGCACTCTTGAAATCCTCTGAACCATCTGATTCAGTTTCAGATTCAGAATCAGAACTTTCATCAGTGGGTGTGGGGTTTTGCTGCTGCTTATCCTCAGACTCTTCACTGTCATCAGGATAACACTGGAAAATTCCCACATTCTTCCCCCACTTGGCATTGTACTCAACAGCTCTAGTAAGTCTAACTGTATTGGTGTCAGTCATCATTACTCTGTAAGAACCTTTCTGATATCCTAGAAAGATACCATGCAAACCACATTTGCCTAACTTGGAGCTTTGTGGTGTGTGAACCCACATGTCAGAACCAAAAATTCTCATGTGTTTGATGTATGGTTTCTTGCCAAACATCTTTTCATAGGGGGTACAACCAATCGGTGATGATAATCTGCGATTATAGGTGTAAACAAAAGAGCTGAGCGATTCTGCCCAATAACTCTCTGGAAGATTGGCATCATGCAGCAAGGTTTTCAAGCCTTGAAGTAATGTTTGGCTTGCCCTTTCACAAAGTCCATTCATCCAAGGAGACCGTGGACTTGGCAGGCCATGTTGAATTCCTTTCTCAGTCAGAAAAGCTTCAAACTGCTGAGAAGTGAATTATCCCCCGTGATCTGTAAATAAACATTTCACTTGTTTATCATGCACATTTTTCAACCAAGCACAGAATTCCTTGAACCTAGGAAACACTTCTGATTTCTGCTTGAGATTGAACACATGAATATACCTAGAAAATGAATCAATGAGAACCATGAAGTACCTGGCTCCACCCAAAGAGGGTGTTAGTGGACCAACGAGATCAGCATGCACTACCTGGTATGGTTCTGTAGCTTGTCTACTAGACACCTTACCTTTTGCAGCCATTTTGACCTTGTTTGCTGCGCATGCCTTACACTTCATGTGGTACCTGCAGGGTTTAATAGTCATACCTTCAACTAAGGCAGGCATTTTGGAAACTGCCTCGAAGTTTAAGTGACCAAGTTTCCTGTGATAATCATGAATACATCCTGCATGCAAAACCTTGTTAGTATCTGCAATACAACAAGTTTCATCCCGCACAACATCAACAGAATCATCATAATGCAATACAAACAAACGATCAATATAATCAGCATGCAATACAAAGTCATCTTTCTTGGTGATGGTGCACTTTCTCTTCTTGAAGGAAACGTCTATGTCCTGTTCAGTCAGCTGCGAGACGCTCAACAGGTTGTGTGCAGCATCTGGAACAAAAAGAACGTTGTGTATCGATGCATCCAAGCTGTGAAGAACAACCGTTCCATAGCCTTGACTAGAGATCGTGTGGTCATCCGCTTGGTGTTTGTCCCGACAGGTGTTTGTCCCGACAAATGTGTCTGCTCGCTCCCGAGTCGACGACGAAGAAAGATCTAGACGTCTTCTGGACCTTTGGAGTGAAGCGTGAGACCATTGCCTTGTGTTGCGTCGTCCTGGACATTGGACCTTTGCCTTTGCCTTTTCCACGCGTTGAGCTTTCGCTGCGCTGCTCTGTTGCCTTGGCCTTGGGATGTTTGCACTCCCCTTTCACGTGGCCTAGACGTCCACACGAGTAGCCTTCACTGCCTTCAAAGCTTTGGCGCCATCTAGTGGTTTCACTACATTCTGGGATGACGTCTGTGAGGACTCCCCCTTAGTGATGCAGCTAGCACTACGCCGATCCGCTTAATTTAACACCACAGCAGTAACGTGCTACCGTTAGCTGAGCAGTAGGCAAAACAGCAAGCTGGCTGGCAATCACTTGAACCCAAAGAATGTAGAATCATGAAGGCCTCTGGAAAGGTGATTCCATGCTGTTGCAACTCATGCCTGAGATTCTGCATTTCCATGAGGTGAGCACATACGTCTGCTCCATCAACAAGTGCCATATCATGCAACTTGGCATAAAAGAACAAAGAAGCGTCTGCTTCTGTTCTCAAATGTGACTCTTGCAGACTTTCCCACATCTGCCTGGCTGAGGCCTTGTCACGCAAAAGACATAACTCTTCAGGGGACACAATAAGCGTCAGAGTTCCCCTTGCTTTTGAATCCTTAGCCTTCCATTCTTCGGTCATTGGAGCTGGGGGGGGGTCTGTTATCACATTAAACAGACCCTCTTTTCTTAGCAGAGCCTCTACATACTGCACCCAGTTTTGATAATCCCCTTTTCCGAGCTTTGGAAATCCAAACACGTTTCCAAGGGCCTCTGTTACTCTTGGACTGGCCATGTCTGTGTCTTTAAAGCAAGCTGCATCTCTCAACCAGCTGCATTCCAAAAGGACCCATTGCCTGCAGGTGCGCCTCTCCCAGCCCTGTCAGGGGAAGGTGAGCCTCCCCCTGGGTCCAGTAACCCTCCAGCCTCTCCTGAGCTGCAGAGGCTGAGAGCAGAGAGGCGGAGGGAACTGGGTTCTCTCAGGAGGAGTGCTCGCCTTAAGGCCAGGAGAGGCGGGTCACCTGTGGGCCGGGACCGCCCCTGGCCTCAGAGAAGATAAAGGCCAGTCAGCCTGGTCCCAGGTTGCGGGAGCAACGTCGTTGGAAACCTGTTTCTGCCGGCACCCAGACCTGTTCTTCCAGAGTTCCCGATCTTGCCCGGCTCCTCGCTTTGGACCCCGCCTCGCCCTTGGTGGATAGTCTCCAGACCCTCGACCCAGGACCGGTCTCTGACCACGCCTCACGGTAACCTCCCCCCGGGACCAGCACAGATTGTATCCGTGTATAGGACTACCCCCAAATTTTTTACATGAATTTTCTAGTAAAAATACCTAGTCTTATACACAGAAAAGTATGGTAATTTTAATTTTTATCATCTACCATACTGTTTTATTTCTTTTATAGTACAGTACATTGATGATTGCTTTCATGCTAATAATAATAATAATAATAAATTTTATTTATATCCCGCCCTCCCCAGCCGAAGCTGGGCTCAGGGCGGCTAACAACAATAAAACAATACAAAAGTACAACACAACAACACTCTAAAATCATTCATTATAAAATTAATTAAATTCAGGCCACTGGCCACTATTGGGCCAGAGCTCCGCGAAGATTGCCGAGGGAGGGAGTCAGGCTGTGCCCTGGCCAAAGGCCTGGCGGAACAGCTCTGTCTTGCAGGCCCTGCGGAAAGATGTCAAGTCCTGCAGGGCCCTAGTCTCTTGTGACAGAGTGTTCCACCAGGTCGGAGCCACAGCCGAAAAAGCCCTGGCTCTAGTTGAGGCCAGCCTAACTTCTCTGTGGCCTGGGACCTTCAAGATATTTTTATTTGAAGACCGTAAGTTTCTCTGTGGGGCATACCAGGAGAGGCGGTCCCGTAGGTACGAGGGTCCAAGGCCGTATAGGGCTTTAAAGGTTAAAACCAGCACCTTAAACCTGATCCTGTACTCCACCGGGAGCCAGTGCAGTTGATATAGCACCGGATGAATGTGATCTCGCAGCGAAGACCCCGTAAGGAGTCTCGCTGCAGCATTCTGCACCCGCTGGAGTTTCTGGGTCAGTCTTAAGGGCAGCCCCACGTAGAGCGAGTTACAATAATCCAGTCTGGAGGTGACCGTCGCGTGGATCACAGTGGCTAGGTCAGGGCGAGAGAGGTAAGGAGCCAACTGCTTAGCTTGGCGGAGATGGAAAAATGCCGCCTTTGTTATAGCTGCAATCTGCGCCTCCATGGAAAGGGAGGTGTCGAAGATTACACCCAAACTCTTAACGGACGGTGCTGGCACTAACTGCGCCCCCGCAAGAGATGGGAGTTGCCCCCCCAATCCCATATCGTCCCGTCCCAGCCACAGGACCTCTGTCTTCGAAGGATTTAGCTTCAACCAGCTCCCACGTAACCATCCAGCCACAGCTTCCAGACATCTGGTCAGTGTGTCTGGGGCCGAGTCAGGATGGCCATCCATCAACAGATAGAGTTGGGTGTCATCGGCATACTGATGGCAACCCAGCCCAAAACTCCGGACAAGCTGGGCGAGGGGGCGCATAAAGATGTTGAAAAGCATTGGGGAGAGTATCGCACCCTGAGGTACTCCACACACCAAGGAGTGGCGCGATGACAATGCTACAGATCCATGGTCTCGTTAAAGAGTAAAATTCATGTTCAATGGCTGTTTCAGGGGTTTTGGAACAGATTAATCCGTTTTGTATTCCTCTCTATGGCAAAGCGCGCCTTGGTTTTGGAACGCTTTGGTTTTGGAACAGACTTCCAAAATGGATTCAGTTTGAGAACCAAGGGACCACTGTATTGGCACAGCAACCCCTCCAGGTCTAGTGTGACCCATGCTACTGCAATGGCGAGTGGGATTTGCCCATGCTCCTAGCATCATGGAACTGGGCTGTCACAAGGCAAGTTGAGTACAGTGATACCTAATAATAATAATAATATTAATAATAATAATAAAAAAAAACACAATACAGCATTAAACATTAAAAACTTCACTAAACCTTGGTTCTCAAACTTAATCCCTTCAGGGTTTTGTGAGCCAGTGCCAGCTGATGTTTGCCACCTGCGCTACAGACTTTCCCACTCCACGGAGCCAGGTGTGCTTCATGGTTAGCCTGCTTGTGGGTCCGGCACCTTCCTGGGTTACTCCATATCTTGAGGCCAACAACCCCCTGCTGGGGAATCTAGACTACTTTATCATCACCCTGGAGGGCATGTTCGGGGAGCTGAACCGTGCCCAGACCGCTGAGATGGCCCTGCAGAACCTCCGGCAGGGTGCTCGCTCCGTTACTGAGTACGCCGCAGAGTTCCGTTGGTGGGCTGAGGACACCCTGTGGAATGAAGCTGCCCGTTAGTTCCACTTCCGCCAGGAACTTCATCCATGCCTCAAAGACGAATTGGTGTGAGCGACCCCCCCCCCAGCAGCCCTGACAGACTTTATCACACTTTGTATTAACATCGATACGCGCCTGTCTGAGAGTGATTCTGAGCGCCGCTCGAGGGGGCCCTCAGAGCCCAATGCGGCGGTGGGGCTTGAGGAGGAGCCCATGCAAGTGGGTGCGGCCCGCTGCTCTCTCTCCAGAAAAGAGAAAAGCCAGAGTTGGGGCCTGGGACTGTGCTTGTACTGCGGAGAGGGAGGCAATTTCGTGTCAGGGTGCCCGGCAAAGAGGTTCACGCCGGGAAACGGCAAGTCCCAGCTGTGCTAGGAGGGGCTCAGCCGGGGCCCAGTCGCTGCGCCCCCCATTTCCTGCTCCCTATCCGCAGATTCTGGAGCCTCTGGCGTCTTCATGGACATCAGTGTCACCGAGAAGTACCAGGTACCATCTGTAGTAAAAGCATCACCTGTTCCAGTGGTTGGCCTGGACGGGACCCCCTCACACTGGGACCCATTACCCATGACACCTGCCCGCTGGCCATGTTGGTGGCACGCCGGCACCAGGAACTATTAACATTTGAACTGGTTCAGACCCCACATTTTTTCAGTGGTCCTCGGGAGCCTCTGGTTGGTCTGGCATGACCCCGCCATTTCCTAGGCTCAACAGACACTGTTTCTCATCGTCTTTCTGCCATGACGTCTGTGCCCAGCCCCCTGTGGTGCCTCCATCACAGCCGGAACCCGCGAACCCCCACCGACTGGCCCCCACTTCTTCCACTTTGCATGGGACCACCCCAGACAGGACAGGGCCACCGGACGCTGGCACTACCAGGATTTGGCAGACGTATTCGAGAAGAAAGAGGCTGAGGTGTTGCCACCCCCAGGGCTCCGCTAGGGGCGCCTTGGAAGATGGCCGACAATACCATCTCTCCAGCTCCCACGAGGTAATTTAGAGGCTGAGATGGGAGTAATCAGCCTCCCAAATTCTTCCCGGTGGAAGGGAAGATGCGTTCTCATCCGCGGCTGCCCACAAACCACCCCCGAGTTCGTAAAGAAGGAGGGGGTGGGGGCACTGTATGGAAAGCCCTCGAGGGAGTTCGGAGCTCCTGGACGCTGTCTCTGTGAGCGCTTCAAGTTCCATTTCTTAAGATAAAAGATTGGATTTAAGAATTTTGGACATGCTTCGGGCGAAGAAAGGGTAATTAATCTGCCAACTACAGCCACTGAGGTGTCAAGAGTGACAGGAGGAAGAAAAATAACATCAAAGAATAACATCTAAACCGGTATGTTGGAACGGAACGGAAAGGAGGGGGGATAAAATGTTTTCTTTTTCTACTACGATAATACCTAACAACGCCCCCCCCCCCCCGAACAACCGTCTACATTACTTATAGCAAGTGAGATCGGAAAATATAAACTGTGTGGAAATAATAATATTAATAAATATTAATAATATTAACTAAAGCCTTTGTTCTTTGAAATACTTGGAAGAAGATAAAAGACTCTTCTGTGACGCACTTTTAATCGGGATCCGCCATTATGAGACAGACTGAGTTGCAGAGATTAATAGTCATAGGGGGAGGCGAGCTCTTACTTTGTTATTATATCTGTATTTCAAGTCCGATTTGGCAAACCTCCCCTGGAAAGTCTAATGTTTGGTGCAACCTGTCTCAGAAAATTAATGAGCAAACGCCTAGATTTTATTTCATCAGAATTGAGAGAAGATGGCGTCTGCCACTAGAGAAGGACTTTTGGATTGATTTGACATAAACACCAGCATGTGAGGACATACTGCAAATAAAAGACTTACCAACTGCAGGAAAAAAAAGAGAGTCATACAAAGTTCACACAGAAGCATATTATTGCTCATTTCAGCTCGCCTGTGGAAACAACTCAGAGGCTATGAAAGAAAGAAGGATAACAGCAGGAACATTTAAAGAAGGAACTACTGGACACTCAAAGCAGTAGAAACATAAGATGATTGGACCCCACTGAACTTGAAGCATGAGAAGCCCCAACAAAAATTTATAATTTGGCAAAATATTTGGACTTTATTATATGTATTTGCATAATTTGGAATATTTAATGTGATTGGATTGGATTGTTAAAATGGAAAACTTAATAAAAATTATTATAAAAAAGAGGTGTTGCCACCCCATCGGACTTATGATTGCCCTACTGACTTGCAGCTCAGAGCAGAGATTCCCTTCGGCCGCATTTATGACTTGTCGGCTCCTTAGCTAGGGGCCTTTCGAGAGTACCTAGACGACAACCTTGCCAGGGGTTTCATTCGCCCCTCCACATCCTCTGCTGGGACCGCCATCTTCTTCGTTAAAAAGAAGTACAGCAGGCTATGTCCATGTATCGACTACCGAAAGCTGAACCAAGTTACCATCAAGAATCGCTACCCCCTGCCATTAATTCCTGAATTGTTCGAGAGGCTGCAGGATGCGGAAAACAGTGTTCCGAACCCGGTACAGCCAGTTTGAGTACCGGGTCATGCCCTTTGGACTGTGCAATGTGCCGGCCACGTTCCAGCACTTCGTAAATGATGTTTTTCGTGACTTACTGGAACGATTCATGGTCATTGTTAAAGTTTCTGGGTCACAAATCCTTTGACCCACTGAGTCTGCTGCAACGGCCCTGCAATAAATCTGATTTATTGGCACTCCAACAAACTTCAGTGGCACCCACACGCTACAACTCGCGCGCTGCCACTCTTCTCAGTTGCCGGATAATAGCAGAGTTCACACACAGCATAAAATGGCTTGTCTGTGTTGACGTGGTGTCTACAATAACTCAGTGCGACACCAGTGTTTCTAATCTATCACTCTTTATTTAGAAGCATAACAAACAGAAAAGAAAACCTACAGAATCTAGCTGCATGTTCGCAGCTTCCTGTCTCTAACAAAAACGAAACTACCTCGCCCACATTCTCAGACTGCTCTCCAGAGAGAGCTCAGCCCCCACAGAGCACAGATCAAAGGAAAATGCCCGGATCATGTAGGCAGTATTCGAATTTCAGCTCTGGTCGTCCGAGCTGATAAGGCTCATCTTCCTTTGAGCCCAGCAGAGCATTAAAACAATGCCACAACGCCACAGCGGAAGGATGAGACAGGTACGGGCTACATTGCTATACTTTATTACTAAGCTATGCAGAGCGCAAAGAAAAACACATCTCCTCTCTGTGAGAAGCAGAGAGCAACTGAACAAAGGAAACAAAAGAACAAAGGAAACAGGAAACCAGTAACGTCACATCCCGTCTCCCTTTCCCGTGAGAATCCAACAGTATCTGGACTCTGTGGAATGTAAACAGACCTGGGACTGCAAGCAGCTGCTCAGTGAGGAAACAGAAACTAACAGGCAGTGCACCCAGTGAATCAGAAGGCTTCCTGGAGTGTTAACTCTTGACTGTCTAGAACCACAGCAGTCGTGTACTTGGATGACGTATTGATATTTTCAACGTCCCCAGAGGAGCATCACCAGCATGTCTGTCTGGTCCTGCAGCGTCTTAGGCAGCACCGGCTGTATTCCAAGCTGGAAAAGTGTGCGTTCCACCAGGAGTGCATGGAGTTCCTGGGTTACATCATCTCCCCTACAGGCCTCCAGATGGACCCCTGAAAGGTGCAGGCAGTGCTGGACTGGAGCCCCCCCAGGGATGTAAAGGGGGTACAATGGTACATCGGGTTTGCCAACTTCTACCGCCACTTCATTCAAAGAATTTCGCATCTGGTTGCCCCTATCTGCGCCCTGGCCCTGAAGGACGCCGTGTTCCAGTGGACGCCAGCTGCACAAGAGGCCTTCAAGCTCCTGAAGGAGGCTTTTACCTCTGCCCACATCCTGGCCCTTCCAGACTCACAGCTCCCCTTTGTGCTGGAGGCGGACGCCTCAGACCGGGCAATAGGGGCTGTGCTGTCTCAAAGGCAGGGGCCACAGCAGTTGCTTCACCCCTGCGCTTTCTTCTCCCATCAGCTTACTTCTGCGGAGCGGAATTATGATATTTGGGACCATGAACTCCTTGCCATTAAAGTGGTGTTTGAGGAATGGCGTCACTTGCTGGAAGGGGCCCGGCACCCGGTTCAGCTCCTCACGGATCATCGGAACCTCGAACATTTCCAAGCCATGAAATGCCTCAAGCCAAGCCAAGCGCGCTGGGCCCTGCTCTTCAGGCACTTTAACTTCCAGGTCACCTATCGTCCCAGTGCCCAGAACGGGAAGGCCGACGCTCTCTCCCGGAGGGATTTGGGCTCCGAGGATGACGGTTCAGAGCCAGCGCCCATGTTGACCCCGACCAATTTCCTCCAAGGAAAGAAGCCGGTAATAAGCCGAGGATAAAATTTAAGATTTTAACAGATAAAATTTATCCTCCGGTAAGAAGCCGAGGATAAAATTTAAGATTTTAACAGATGCAAAAGAAAGAGGAGGCTTCGCCCTGCCAGACCTGAAATTATATTATGAAGCATCTTGCCTCTGTTGGTTAAAGGAATGGATAAAATTACAAGATACGGATGTGTTAGACTTAGAAGGTTTTGATAATAGATTTGGGTGGCACGCGTACTTGTGGTATGATAAGAAACGGGTCCACAAAGGTTTTGAAAATCATATTATAAGAAGGTCCTTGATTGAGGTATGGGAAAGATACAAAAATCTGTTGGAACAAAAAACTCCTTATTGGTTATCACCGCTGGAAGCGATGAGCGTGAAGAAAGTCAATATGACAGGGGGTTGGGTAACATATGAGAAATTAATATGTAAAAGTGAAGGAAAATGGAAAATGAGACCATTTGAAGAAGTTAAGAATCATGTGAATGACTGGCTGCATTTTTTTCAAATTAATGAGATGTTTAGAAAAGATTTAAATGAAAGGGGCTTTGCTGATAAAGAATCCAAATTTCAGACTGACATATTAAATAATGACTGTAAGATCTTAGCAAAAATGTATAAGATATTGCTGGAATGGTATACGAAGGATGAGGAGGTAAAATCTGTGATGATTGATTGGGCCAAAGATATAGGACATAATATACAAATGGAGGAATGGGAAAGACTTTGGAAAGATGGTTTAAGATTTACTGCATGTACTGCTATAAAAGAAAATGTTATGAAGATGATGTATCGATGGTATATAACCCCCGTAAAGTTAGCAAAAATGTATAAGATAAGTAACAAATGTTGGAAATGTAAAGAAAAGGAAGGCACTTTTTTCATATGTGGTGGGAGTGCAAGAAGGTAAAATGCTTCTGGGAAATGATTTATAATGAATTGAAGAAAATGTTGAAATATACATTTACTAAGAAACCAGAAGCGTTTTTACTAGGTATTAAAGGGAATGAGATAAACAAGAAAGAGAAGAAGTTATTCTTATACGCAGTGACTGCAGCAAGAATATTGATGGCCCAGAAATGGAAACAAGAGGAGCTGCCTACGATAGAAGATTGGAGAGCCAAAATGATGGACTATGCGGAATTGGACAGAATGACAGGAAGGATTCGGAATCGACAAGATCAAAGATTTACAGAAGATTGGGAGAAGTTTATTCAATATTTGCAAAAACTAAGTAATAACCAGATTACGTTTGTAAGTTTTAAGGAAGCTCTGTGATGTGAAAATCTAATAATAAGTATAAACAATGAAATTGAAGCTACCAGAATAAATAACAATAAGTAGGATTGTGTTAAAAGTTATAAAATGAAGGAAGTTCAGACAAATTGAGGGAAGTCAAAAAAATGGAATTAAGAGGTAATTAAGAAGTTTGAATGTACAACTTTGTTTTCTTTTTTTATTTGTAAACCAATAAAAATATAATAATAATAAAAAAAACAATTTCCTCCAAGGAACCTGGGAGCAGGACTTTCAGGGACAGGTTTGCCTAGCTGTGCGCCAGGATCCGTTTGCCAAGGACTGGTTAGATACCGTCCCGGTGCCTTCGGGACCGGGGGGTGCACCGCTTGATGTTCGGGATGGGTGTGTGTACCATCACGGCCAGCTCTACATTCTGGAGGGGCTGCTCCGGACCCAAGTCCTTGAGCAGTGCCACGACGCACAAATCGCCAGACATCGCGGGTACGCAAAAACACTGCAGCTACTGTCCCAGGCCTTCTGGTGGCCAGGGGTTCGGTTGGACATTAAGAAATATATGCGGTCCTGTGAGATTTGTGCTCGGACCAAGGTGCCGCAACAGAGATGTCAGTATATGGAAACATCACCGCTGCAGACAGCCAGATTGTTGACATCACATGATGCGCCTATCAGGGGGGGGCAGGAAAGGGGGGGTGTTCTTCTCACGTTTGAGAAGAATCGCCTATCGAGACCTTGCCTGCGCTTGCTGGGGAATGCAGCCAGGGAGGTCAACAGGGAATCAAGCCGGGTGCCTGGGATTGTTGCCAGTTTCTCCTGATATGGGCTTGAATTCCCGACATCTGGTAGCAGAGGATGGTTTCGATCCATGAAAGCAGCTAAAGAGGTTGATGGATCGTACTTCATCCTCTGCAAGGAGATAAAGAAGTTTGTGGTAGCGTGCGGATGGAGGCTACAACGAACGGCTGAACACCGAAGCAGACGTTTTTGCTGATAAGCCAGGAGCAACGGAACCCCAAAGGTATGCTGATTTATGGGCTAAAAGAGTGAACGCAGATTGATTCTTCTCTGGTTCACAAAAGCTGTTTTTTGGATAGAAAAACAGCACTGAGAAAGAGCCACATTCTTCGCATTCTTGGGACTGATAACGGTTTGCTGCTCAAACCTGGAATGTCCAGTTGCTAAGCAACGAGACTTCAGTCTTTTCAGCTACTTTGGAGATAGTTAGCTTGAAAAGAAGGTGGAAAGTTACTAGCCAACACGGCTGACAGTGTAAGAGGCTAGAAAAACAACGTTTGTTTGTCTGCTATCTCACTGCTCTTGGAGGGACTTCCAAAGCAGCCTGTGTTTAGCTGCCAGGTGCAAAGAGTAAACAGCCAGCTATTGGAATTTACAGGCTCGGGAGTGAGAGCTGAGGCTTGAGTTTGAGATGGCTTTGTTCTCTAAGAAGCTCCAAAACGCTTGTGAAGCTGGAGTGAGAAGCAAAAGCCGAAAGTTGACTACCCCAGAAGGGGAGAGCCAAGATGGCGCTGGCCAAATTCCTTAAAGCTTATCGAAAGCTGAGGAGAGCTTTGACCCCAAAAGGGGGAGTGAAGGAACTGTTGCTGCTGTTGCTGTTGCTGTTGCTGTTCCTGTTCTTGCTGCAATAGATGTCAAAGACAGGGGGAGAGAAGCTCGGAGTTCTGACACCCCCACTGCTACTGCAAGTGAAGAACAGGCTGTTGCTTTGAACGTTGTCCGTTGTTTCAATTGTGGACAGACTGGGCATCTTCAGCGGAATTGTAAGAAGCCACGTCAACAGAAAGGAGCTAAGGGGAGCTCTGCAAAGCCTGAGGCCTCAGGCAAAAGTCGTACCAAGTCCCAGGTGAAACCTGCAAAGGCATTGCTGTCAACAAAAGCCGCATTTTCAATGGAGAACGCTTTTGTTTTGGACACTGGAGCGACGCAACACATGACATCGCGCAGAGAACTGTTTTCTACGTTTAAGAAGCAAAGCTTCGCTGTGAAACAGGCCAATGGCCAGGAGCTTGAAGCGATCGGGTTTGGAACTGTGTATCTTGAAAGTCTGAACTTGACTATTAACAATGTGTATTTGGTTCCTGATTTAAAGTTCAATCTGCTGAGTGTTTCGCAGATCGCAAAGAAAGGACTGACTTTGTCCTATGATAGAGAAAGCTGCAAAATCTTCAAAGATGGAGAGCTGTATCTTTCTGCCAGAGAGGAAGATGGACTGTATTTGTTGACTTTTGATCAAAGAGATTGCTTAAATTGTAATGCATCTGAATCTAACATGATTTCTCTTGCAGGTATGACGAAGGACGTCCAGAAGGCGACCAAAGTTAATGGTGCATTTCAGCGAGTGTATGCTGATGTGATTGGTCCTCTAGCACCATCTAGAGGCAATGCAAGATATTATCTTTTGTGTGTGTGGATTATTTCACTCATTATGTGTGGATATACATATTGCATAAATCACAAGAAGCCTTAGAAAGGTTTAAAGAGTTTTGTGACAAGGTTAAGACTGTTCATGATGCTAACATTGATTGTCTTTTCACAGATGAAAAGCCAGTTTTTCTTTTACAGGATTTTCAGGTTTTCCTGGATAAGAAAGGGATAAGGCACAAGACTGCTGTTTCTGCAGGAGCATGGAACAAAAGTGTCTGTGTAAAAGTGAACAAAGAATTGCAAAATGGGATGAAGGCGCAATTGCTGAGTTCACATTTGCCACATGAGTATTGGGCGGAATCGTTATTGTGTTTTTGTTACTCGTGGTTGAGAAAGGTTTCAAAAGGTTTAGGATGTTCTCCTTTTGAAAAGCTATTCCACAGAAAACCTTCTATAGCCCATTTTAAGGTTTTCGGGTCTCATGTCTTGACTGAAGCTCCAGGTGGAGTAAAGAATGCCAGAGGCATTTTTGTGGGTTATGAAAAGGGTCTCTACAGAGTAATTTTGTCTGAATTTGGTCAGGTGATTCTCACAAAATTTCTAGAGAGTGCTCCTGAACAGGAGAGAGTAATTGTTCACACATTTCCCACTGAGGACAATTCAGATGATGATGAAGATTTTACTGATTACAGTGGTACTGAGAGTGACAGTGATAGCTCAAGGAGCTCAGTTGACACAGTCATTGAGAGGAAATCTCACACAATGGCTAGACCTTCACAGGTGAAGGATGAACCACTGTTTACTATTGGAACTGGTTCTCCAAAGAGTCCTGAGACTGAACCAGTGAGCAGAGAGGATCAGCACCTCATACGCAGGTCCAAGAGAGTTACAAAGGGTGTACCACCCAAGAGGTATTCAAAACAGTTTGCTAACTCAGCTGTTGCATGTGTTACTATTGTTGACAACTCAAGACAGGTTGAAGCTGTGTCTAAGTCAGAGACAAAGACACAACAGGGAGTTGCTAAGCGTAACACTACATTCCCTAGCCAAGGTAATGCAGATGCACTCATTCCTTGGAAGTCAGACAACCAGAGAGGTACACTGGGGAAACCAGTGGCGGGTAGTTCCAAGGGTGGAACTGAAACAACAGGGGATTGTTATATGTATAACAACTGTTTGTTTTCTTCTCTGGATCAAGCTTTGTCCGCAGCTAACGATGATTCATATGGGGGAGGATGTCAGTATATGGAAACATCACCGCTGCAGACAGCCAGATTGTTGACATCACATGATGCGCCTATCTGTGGGAAAGAAGAATTTCCCAGGACGTTCACAGGCTGGATAAGTCTTTGTGAAGAGTGTAACTTGAAACCTTCTGTGTGCGCATGTTCAGGAAGTTTGTCAGACTTGCTAGAAGAACTGAACTGAAAGGACGTGTTTTCCTTTAGTGCTGTAATGTCAGAAATAAACATCATGTAAATAGATTTCTGACTTATTTTCTTTCCCCTGCGGAAGCAGGAGGGAGGGGTTGTGCATTTTACCCACGCTTGGGAAAATGTCGCCTATCAAAATCTCCCTGGTCTGTCCGAGATATCAGCCAGAGGAGGTTACCGGTAAGCAAGCTCCGAGGACAGTGAGAGGGGCCAGCCTCTGTGGAGGGGGCTTGCAAACCAACAAGAGACACCGTTACCAGCCGTTACCCACCCCCCACAGACCATGGTCAACGCTTTCTATGGACTTCATCGTGGACCTGCCGGTGTCCAAGGGACATTCTGGTGGTGGTGGATTCACTCACCAAGACGGCACACTGTATCCCGGTCCGAAGCCTCCCCACAGCGCAACAGACGGCCCATCTGTTTCTTGAACACGTATTCCGGCTACATGGGCTCCTGGACACGGTGATCTCAGAAAGGCCCCCAGTTCACGTCCCAGTTCTGGACGGCCTTTCTCAAGGGACTGGGTATCGAAAGGCGACTCTCCTCCGCATATTACCCATAAACAGATGACCAGATGGAGAGGGTTAATCAAGTTCTGGAGCAGTATCTCCACTGCTTCTTGAGCTATCATCAGGACAACTGGTCGGATCTGCTGCCATTGGCTGAGTTATCCTACAACTCCTCCTGCCATGCCTCCACGGGACAGAGCCCTTTCTATGCCAACTTCAGGTACCACCCGTGCCACCACCCCTGCACACTGGCAGCATCTCTCGTGCCTTCTGCCAATTATCAGGTCTCCCACATTCAGGAGACACAAGCCGACCTGGTACAGCACCTAGAGAGAGCCAAGGCCGATTACACTGGGGAACAAAATTTTTGTTGCATTGACACCTGCAGTTGTTCTAACCTACTTTCGACGTGCTGATTTCATATCTGAAGTTGGTTTTGTTCTGTAAGCTCTAGGTTTTTTGCAATTCATGTTTTTCACTTTTCACCATAATCTTTGTTTTTCACAATGCAAGAATTCAATATGTTATTAAACACATAGTCAAAGTAGTACAATATGAGTATAAATGTGAGTGACTTATATAGCATTGAACATGACATGTATAGCATTGAAAATGACATTTATATCTATGTACAGTTGGAGGTATGCAAAAAAATGTATTCCCTTGGGATACACAGTATACTGGGGAACAATTTTTGTTTGTTTACACATTTTTGTCTACTTGAAGAAGCCATGGTCCGATCTGAAAAATACAAATATTTAGGTTACAAAACTGTAAAAATAAAGAAAAATTAAGTTTGCAAAACAATAATTACCATGTGGTTAGGGTAGATCAACGTGTCAGCGTCCACTTATCCCCAGTGTAAATATGGCAAATCGGCAAAAGTCAGAAATTGAAAGATAACTATAGCATGTACATGGAAATCGATTTCAGATTTGAAATCAGCATTGAAAGAACATATAAGAACAGTTGAAAAATCTCATGCAACAGAAAATGAAAAATTTTTTGTTCCCCAGTGTTATAAGGCGCAAGCTGACCGATGGCGTCAGCAGGGGCCCTCGTTCCAGGTCGGGGACAAGGTCTGGCTGTCCTTGGAGCACCACCACACTGGACATCCCTCGGCTAAGCTGGACTACAAGTACCAGGGACCATTCACCATCCTGCAGCAGATCAATCCGGTCGCCTACAAGTTGGAGCTTCCCCCCTCCCTGAAGATCCACCCAGTGTTTCACGTTTCCCAGCTCAAGCCCTGCCATGCAGACTATTTTCCGGGTCGCATTGCCCCGCCGCCGCCAGTCCAGGTTGACGGCCATGAGGAGTTCCCGGTTGCCCAGATCCTGGACTTGAAACAGCTCCGTGGCAAGCTCCACTATCTAATTGACTGGGTGGGCTATGGGCCTGAGGAAAGATCATGGGAACCGGCCGACCTCCTGCACGCACCTGCCAAGGTTCGGGCCTTTCACTGGGAGTTCCCAGACAAGCCCGGGCCTTAAACAGAGGTGGAACCCCGTTTTCCTATTGGGGGGAGTACTGTCAGGAGTGCGTGCAGGAGCCAGGCCCTGTGACTGGTAGGGCCTTGCAGGACTAGGGCCTTCCTGAGTTTGGCCTGGAAGGGCAAGGCACGGCAGCACAGGTGAGGCTTGACAGAAGACTTGTAGCACCTGGTGGCAAGGGCCAGGAGGGGTATATAAGACCAGCATTTCCCCCTGGCTCTTTGCCACAGCAACACGCTACCCGCATAGCTGTGCTTTGGCTTCCTGACTCCTGGTTTCCTGACCCTCGGACGCTTGGCTTCCTGACTCCTGGTTTCCTGATTCATGGACTCTTGGCTTCCTGACCCCTGGACTGCTGATTCCTGCTTCTTGACCTCTACCCCGGTCCCGACGTACCAAGCTGGGACTCCGACTGCCCGTAACCTGGACCATGACAATGGGGGGCTTCTATCCGTTTCTGCAGTCACACAATCCATCCATCCGTAGCTAAAGTCATTGTTTGGATGGGGGGCTTTGATCCATTTCTGCCGTCACACAATCAATCAATTAATCAATCACTTCCTGTTTCCGGCGGTGGGAAATGGCGGACTCCCACATGATTGGACTCCAGCCGTTCCGATAATTCAGGGCTGATATGGGGGTAATTAGCCCTGGCAGCCTCCTCCCCCCCCCAGGCGGGGGAGGACTGTCTCGACGACCCGCGGTTGGCCCCAGATTGCTGATGTGGCAGACGGCAGGGGCACTGGGTCACGGAGCAAAGGGCGACTGACATTCCTGCACTGCCACCTGTAATGGTTCTAGGGGTTGCTCGTGCGTAAGCTGGTGCAAACACCTGGCTGGGTTGCCTGAGTGAACCTTTTCTGTCCAGAGTGGCTGTCTCAATCGCTGGCAGAATCCGTCAGTGGGCGTTTCTTAAACTTCTTCCAGCAAAGAAGCTCTTTGACGCCTAGTCTCCTCCTACTCTCTGCGCAAAAGCCTTCTGCGCAAGGAGGGCGTAGGCAGCGGAGGACCCTTACTCTCCCCGCTGGTCCCCGGCAAGGAGTCATGGGACCGCCTCGCCGCTTCCCCCATCTGCCCCCCTTCTCCACTGGTGCTACGCTGATTCTCTTCCCCAGAAGATAGGCTGCCTCTCCCAATCCCCGGACGCTCTCTGGAATCCCTCTGGATTTTGCTCTCGCCCTCCGGCACTGATGGCAGTTCCCTGACACCACCCCATAGCCGGACGCATCAGTTTGGGAAAATATAAAGATTTGAAAAACAAACAGACATGCTGTGAACTGACAAAGCTGGAAAAAAACCTTCAGTATGTACAGTCTCTGGTGTAAAAGATCGAACTTCAAAGAGATCCTCATCATGATGTTTGGAATCTGGAGGGGCTTGGTATGTTTTTTTTCTTCTTCTAACATTAACAATTGGTTCTGCATGCCAAGCCTCATTAAGAGCCTAAATTTCTCTTTAAAAAGTGAGCACAGATGGACTTTTATATATAATTGGGACTTATTCGCAGATTTGAAATCCCTGTTAACGACAAAAACAAAGAAGAAAATGGCGCCTACCCAGAATATCTGAAATACCTCCCTAATTAAGAGAAACAGGAGCTAACCGATGGTTGGTTATAAAGATTGGAGACAATATTAAATATGCAACTGTTTGCAAAAAGAATTTTTTCATTATGAGCGAGATAAAAGGATAAATGGATGCCTGGCAGCCCCCCTCCAGGGCCCGGAGGGGGGACTCGGTGGATTCCAAAGGCTAATTGATCGTCATGTCTGATATATGGCTACATAGCAAGCAGTTCGCTTAAGAATAAATCAACAAGGAGTCTTTGAAGGAGGTTTTTTCTTCTGTATCTCTGATAACAGCTGGAAGGGAAAGACTAACGATTTGGGAGTTGCCAAAATAATACAATTGGACTTTTTAATTTTAGTTTTTTATTTTTATTGGATTGGATTTGATATGTTAATTGGATGTTCTTATTGGAAAACTAATAAACACTTTTAAAAAAATCAAAAAAATCATCCATCCATCAGTAGCTAAAGTCATTGTTTGAATGGGGGGCTTCAATCCATTTCCACAGTCACACCATCCATCCATCAGTAGCTAAAGTCACTGTTTGGATGTGGGGATTCGATCTGTTTCCGCAGTCACACAATCAGTTCATCAGTAGTTGAACTGGGCTCTACACAGTCACAAAACCAAATCAACCAAAAAAGCCTCAACGCCAAATAAAGAGCAAAAACGAAAGTGCCAAACTTCATCCGTTCCTGAAGTCCGTCTGACTTTCCGAAATGTTCAAAAACCGAGGTGCGGCTTCCTATTGGCACTGGCACCTCGGAAACAATAGCCGACAGCCGCATTGAAGTCCGGCTTCCAAAAAATGTTTGAAAACCGGAACACTTTGGGAACCAAGGTGTTTGAGAACCAAGGTACCACTGTATGTCTCATGTTCTGCGAAGTGGGCCGGATGGGAGCACACCCCGTGACACAGGGATGAGTTTTGCCTACCCAGGCTAAGACTCCCAGTCCACTATCCTGCGTACGCGGAGAGGGTCCGCCCTTCCCTTCTGCTCTGAAGAGGAACAGCTGTCAAACCTGGACTTCCACAGCATGCCCTTCTTCATTGTAGATTATATCTCATCATCAGGGAGGATGGGAATTGTAGTCTCAAAACATCTGGAGGGCCGAGGTTGAGGAAGCCTGTTTTAGAAGGTTTGGCCAGTTTGCCTGGGATCAGGTACCATCAAGAAAACATTTCCATCCCATTTTCTTTCAAGTTATAATGTGCAGTGAACTTAATATCTTCTCTCCAGAGTCTTTCCCATTCATTCATGTAGAACAGGGGGTCAGCAAACTTTTTCAGCAGGGGGCCGGTCCACTGTCCCTCAGACTATATTTTTTGGAGGGGAACTGAACGAATTCCCATGCCCCACAAATAACCCAGAGATGCATTTAAAATAAAAGGACGCACTCTACTCATGTAAAAACATGCTGATTCCCGGACCGTCTGTGGGCCGGATTGAGAAGGCGATTGGGCTGGATCCGGCCCCTGGGCCTTAGTTTGCCTACCCATGCCATATAGCATATATTCAACACAAAAAACAGTAAAAATTTGTTGTTGACTAGTGTCAGGGAACTGTCATCGGAAGAACAGGTGGTGGAGGGGCTCCCAGAGGTTGAGAGAGACTTATCAGCGGAGGAGGGAACCAGCAGGGGGCGAGAAAGAGCTCCAAGGGAAAGCGAGTCAGAAGAATGGCTCAGAGACAATTCCAGCGAGAACAGCGAGGAGGTTTCAGGACCTCCTATAGGGACACCCACTCCTCGCCGGAAATTGTCACGTAGAGAGTCCAGAAGACGTGTTTCCGTTAAGGAGCTGTTATGCTGGAAGAAATTCCGTAAACGCCCACTGTCGGATTCTGCCAGCGACTGACGGAGCCATGCTTATGGCGCTCCGTTACAGACAGTGGTTTGTGGACTTAGCCAAACACTGAGGGACTAGGAACTTTACGCACAAGCAGCTCAACATCCCATCACAACTAGAATGTAACTTAAAAGGAAATCCTTGGAAAGATTTTTTCCTCCAAAAGCATTTTATCTTAAAAATCCAATTTAAAATTTTAAAAAATCGATTTACTGTAAATCAAAAAAAGTGGTCCTGTTAGCTAGAGATGATGGGAGTTGTAGTCCCAAAACAGCTGGAAGGCTGAGTTTGTGGGTGCCTGGATTAGGTTTTCATTTTGATGTTTCTACGGCGAACCCCTTTTGTCTGTCCTTGCTATATCTTTCATTGAGTTCGAAGGAGAGGTTTAGTAAGTGCATTGGCCAGATGCACCACTCATAATGAAGTGCAACGGCAGGCCCACATCAAATGTGTTAAAAATCATTGATTTTTATCCACCCTGGTGCCCTGTTACCTGAGGGATCTTTGCCATCAGCTGACAAGGTGTCGGCACTTTTACTCCTAGCTAGGGAGGCCTGGGTGGGGGTGAGCAGGCAGCTGAGCACGTTGCTCTCCAGAGGACTGACTTGGGAATGGCGAGCTGAAGGGCAGGAACAAACCAAAGAGGGTTGCAACAGAAAATCCAAAAACGAAGCAAGCAGCCTAACGAAAGAAAGGACGGGGGGCTACCGCAAGTCAAAGTTCATTTAGAAAGAAAGAACATTGTGGAGAGACAGCGAGAACCTACACTCACATATGATTTAAAACACGTTATTCTTAAGGGAAGCTCGATAATTTAAAAAAAATTAAAGCCCAATTTAGATCAAAGCAAGAAGGAGGTAAAAATAGATGTTTTAAAAATCTGTTTTTCAGCCACCCTGCACCGTTGGTGCACAAATGACAGACATACAGTCCTCCTGCAGAAGCCCCACTGAAGTTAAGTATGCCTGCATATTTCTTTTTCGTCTTAATGTAGTTAATGCAGGCAAAGATCCTGGTGGATTGATGTGCTTTACATTAACAGTGGACTGCTGTTGTATTTGAATATTAAACATTCTTATCAATAAGACCAGAGTTTATTTAAAAAACGGCTTTCACTAGCAACCAATTTCCCCACTTATCCTGGTTTTTTTGCAGGGGGGGGGGGGGGAGGAAATCTGATTTTTGCACCTTTCTGCTCCGCTTGCAAACCTTTGGATTCTGGCTGCTCAGAATTTGGAGGAACTTTGTTATTCAGTCTGTTTAACGAAGAACTTCTTTTAGTTGAGCCTGCAAGGATAAAACTGGGCCATGATTAGCTATGCCTCCAGGTCTGAACGCTTCCTTCCAGGTTTTCGCTGTTTGAATACCAAGGCGTTTGAGAACCAAGGTACCACTGTACTCGTCTGTGGCCCCCAGCCTCCAACTCACCCCCTCGTCTCAAGGGTTCCCCCGCTTGAAATGTATGCCTTAAAGTTACCCACCCATTGCCTGCCCTATCCCTAAATTCATATTGATTTGTCCTGTCCTCCAGTTCTGCCCTTTTTATTCTGATCATGCAGGGCAGGTTGCCTCTTAGGGCAGTTCATAAAAATGCCTGTTCCAAAGGTCTTATCTTACTACACTAGGGATTATATAGCTATACAGGTACAGCTACATAGGACGACTCCCCTGCTTGAGTGCCTGAGGGTCCCATTCCTGCCACTCACCACCTGGCCAGGGCAGGGCCTGACAGGCCTCATAAGGACTGCTGCTGTTGCTGCCCAGGAGAACTCAGAATAGCGCAGTTCTTTTTAAAATGTTTTTTAAATTTATTTTTTACCTTTTAAAATTATTTCTGGTGTGGGGGGTGGGATGGATGTTTAGTCGAGTTTGGGAATTTGTATAATTTTGGTATGTTTGTAACTTTTACTGTTTTAGGGTTTTATTGCTTTATTGTTTGTTTTTGTTTAATAGGTTTTATTTTGTTTTTAAAGGGAGGAGTCAGGGCTGCCTGGGAGTGGGTCCCAGCCAACAAAATGGCTGGGGCAGGTTCCCGGGGGGGGGGGAGTGGTGCACTGGGACAACCAATCTCAGTGATCAAAGGTAGGAGGAGGAGTTACACTAAGACCAAACCATGTCATTAATGAGGAGGCAGGTTTAGTCATTGTTTGAGGACTATCCCTGCCTCCGGGTCTGGGCTTGACCAGAAGGACACTGGAATCAACCACACGACCTTAAGGTGCTGCTATGCAATGCCAGGTCAAGGATTCACAAGACGGCTGTCATCC
Source organism: Podarcis filfolensis (assembly GCF_964270895.1). Classification (NCBI taxonomy): domain Eukaryota; kingdom Metazoa; phylum Chordata; class Lepidosauria; order Squamata; family Lacertidae; genus Podarcis; species Podarcis filfolensis. The sequence goes on from NC_139619.1 coordinate 20,678,906, forward strand.
ACGACTTGATCGTGGATGGAGGACTTGACCTGGCATGTGTGACAGAGACTTGGTTGGATGAAGCAGATGGGCCTGTCCTCGCCGCTGCTTGTCCACCAGGTTTCTCTTACACACAGCAACCCAGGCCTTGTGGGCGGGGAGGGGGGGGTTGCAGTGATTTTTAGGAAGTCCTTAGTTTGCACCAGGCGTCCTATTGAGAAGACCCTGTTCTCTGAGTGCATGTTCTGGACGTTGGGCAATAGGGGCAGTACAGGATTCCTTTTGGTGTACCGACTTCCCCGCTGTACCAAGGATTCTCTGCCTGAGCTGATTCAGGTTGTGGCGGATGTTCTCCTGGAGACACCTAGTTTGGTTGTCCTAGGGTATTTTAACATCCACACCGACACGACCTTACAAGGAGCCACTCGGGACATCATGGAAAGCATGGCCTCCATGGGGCTGTCCCCAACTCATAGCCACGGACATGCCTTAGACCTGGTGTTCACCTCTATGGACGTTGGTGATCTGACACTAAGTAGAAGTGAAACTAAAGAAGTGCCATGGTCAGATCACTTCCTGGTGCAACTGGACTTCTCCGTGACCCTTCCCCTCTGCAGGAAAGTGGGACCGATTCGGATGGTCCGCCCCTGCCACTTAATGGATCCAAATGGTTTCCAGAGAGTGGTAGGGGATGCTTTATCCCATGTTGATGGCCTTTCAGCTGATTCCCTGGTGGCCCGCTGGAATGTGGAGTTAACCAGGGCTATTGACTGTCTGGCTCCGAAGCGCCCTCTCCGATTGCATGGAGCACGGACAGCCCCATGGTTTTCTTCGGAGCTGAGGGCAAGGAAACAATCACTGAGACAGCTAGAGTGCCGGTGGCGGATAACTCATTCTGAATCCGACCGGACATGGGTTAGAGCTCAATGTCGAGCCTACCAAGTAGTGACAGCAACGGCGAAGAAGACTTTCTTCACCGCCTCTATTGCATCTGCAGAAAACAGCAGCAGGAGACTCTTTCAGGTGGTGTGCAATTTAGCAGAACCACCTGCCCCATCAGGGCCCAGTACAAGCCACATGATCTCCTGCAATAATTTTGCAAAGTTTTTTGCAGATAAAGTCGCTCATAAAGTTGCCCATCCTGGCTTATAAAAGCCAGCCGGGGTGATGAATGATTCTCTATGTGAGGGAGCCTTGCCAGACCCACTGAAAGAGGCAGTTATCTAACCGCTTCTTAAAAAACCATCTTTAGATGCGACCAATATGGCCAACTATCGCCCATTCTCAAATCTTCCATTCTTGGGCAAGGTGACTGAGCAAGTGGTTGCTGAAAAACTCCAGGCACGCCTGAAAGAAGTGGACCATTTGGATCCCTTCCAGTCGGGATTCAGGCCTCATCATGGGACTGAAACTGCCTTGGTCGCACTGGTCGATGATCTGCAACGGGCTAGGGACAAAGGTGAGAGCTGTTTCCTAGTTCTGCTGGATCTCTCAGCGGCCTTTGATACCATCAACCATAACATCCTTCTGGACTGTCTAGAGGGGCTGGGAGCTGGGGGCACTGTTAGACAGTGGTTCCGCTCCTTCCTCCTGGGCCGTGTTCAGAAAGTGGTGGTGGGCGATGAGTGTTCAGACCCCTGGGCTCTCACTTGTGGGGTGCCTCAGGGTTCTGTCCTCTCCCCCATGCTTTTTAACATCTACATGCAGCTGCTGGGAGAGATCATCAGGGGGTTCGGGCTGGATGTTCATCAGTATGCGGATGATACACAGCTCTACCTCTCTTTTAAATCAGAACCAGTGAATGCATTGAAGGTCCTGTGTGAGTGTCCAGAGGCGGTTGGAGGATGGATGGCCGCTAACAGATTGAGGTTGAATCCTGACACGACAAAAGTACTATTTTGGGGGGATAGGAGGCAGTCAGGTGTGGAGGACTCCCTGGTCCTGAATTGGGTAACTGTGCCCCTGAAGGACCAGGTGTGCAGCCTGGGATTCATTTTGAACTCGCAGCTGTCCATGGAGGCGCAGGTCAATTCTGTGTCCAGGGCAGCTGTTTACCAGCTCCATCTGGTACGCAGGCTGAGACCCTCCCTGCCCACAGACTGTCTCACCAGGGTGGTGCATGCTCTGGTGATCTCTCGCTTGGACTACTGCAACGTGCTCTGCGTGGGGCTACCTTTGAAGCTGACTCTGAAAGTGCAATTAATCCAGAATGCGGCAGCTAGACTGGAGACTTGGAGCGGCCGCAAAGACCACATAACACCAGTCTTGAAAGACCTACATTGGCTCCCATTACGTTTCCGGGCACAATTCAAAGTGTTGGTGCTGACCTTTAAAGCCCTAAATGGCCTCGGTCCAGTATACCTGAAGGAGCGTCTCCACCCCCATCATCCAGCCCAGACACTGAGGTCCAGCGCCGAGGGCCTTCTGGCAGTTCCCTCCCTGCGAGAAACCAAGTTACAGGGAACCAGGCAGAGGGCCTTCTTGGTAGTGGCACCTACCCTGTGGAACGCGCTCCCACCAGATGTCAGAGAGAAAAACAACTACCAGACTTTTAGAAGACATCTGAAGGCAGCCCTGTTTAGGGAAGCTTTTAATGTTTGACGCACTATTGTATTTTAATCATTTTGTTGGGGTCGTATTATACACAGATACAATTCCCCCCCTTTTCTTAATTCGGAGTCCCCCAAAATAAGGGGCGTCTTATACATGGGGGCATGTACAATCAAGCCAATTATGAAGATTGACAGAAGATGATCATGCTCTTCAATCTGAACGGCGCTGCATATAAAACGCCATGTAGATGGAAACAGGAAGCACGTTGATTTAGATTTTATTGCATTAGCCGTGTGGCCATAGCATAATATACATAGAAATAACAACATAAAATGGGGGTGGGAAGGTAAAGGTAGATATCGTCCTAGGCAAATACTTAAAGGGAGAAAAAAAGAAGCAACAGAAGATTTAAAACATCGAGTGACCGAATAGTACAGAAACAAAAAGACAAAAAAACTGCTGAGGCTGGAGGAGGATCGTTAAAGGGGTCCTTCAGCTCCTCAGATTTGTTCTAGCTCCATTGTCCTTGTACAATAAAGCTACTTGGAACTTCGTTCAATTGTGCAGCGTATCGACTGCAGCTGTGGTGTTAAAAAAGAGGTTAGTGCCGCTTTCTTCTTCATCACACTGAGCAGGAAGTTAGCTGTCATCTCGGTAATCCAGCAATCAGAATCCTGCAGAAAAAGGGACACTATCCAGGGCTGGATTGGGAGATGAAGCTTGTTCATGAGAGGAGTTAAAAACCGAGATCTTTCATCTGACCAGTTAGGACAGAAGAGCATTACGTGTTCCATAGTCTCCAGAGCCGTGTCATTACAGGTGCATGTTCTGTTTGCGATGGGGACTCTGGAATAACGACCCGACAGAACTGCTGTAGGAAAACAGTTGAGACGGGCACAAGTAAAGGCCCTTCGCTTAGCCTCCGAAGAAATTGTGAAGCAGTATAGAGGGATTCCTTCAGGGGGAGGAATAGCTAGGGCTAGGCCTGAACACGGCCCTCTTGCATCGGCAGCTGTGTTAGAGAAGTCAAGTTGCTGTAGCTTCTTTTTAATTGAAGGTAGGGCCGCCGGACTGATACACTCTAATTTAAGAACAGTTTTGCAATTCAGATTAAAAAGAGAACGGAGTTTGAGGTTAATTGTAGTTTTCCAAGGGGAATTATGAATATCTCTTAGAATCAGATTGGAAAAACCACCTCTAATTCGAGCATCCGATGCTAGTAGGTGGGAGCTATAGGAGATGGCTCGACACCATGCTCGTTTTACAATTTTTATTTTTTTTTATAAATTTTTTTATTGGTTTTTCAACACATATTAAAAGACAATACAACACAATACATAAACAAACAAACATATAAACACGTATAATTTCTTGATCTTTCTTTCTTGAAACCTTCTTTCAGCGACTTCCCCATACCTCCCCTTTCTGCATCCCTGTTTTAAATCATTCCAGCAACCCCTAATTTCAATTTCTTATAGCACCTTCTTTAACTCTTTTTTTTTCATATCCAATTGTTTGTCACTGCAGTTCTATTTTACATTACCCAAGACATTTTAACATTCATTAATTTTACAGCAATTCTTAAGATAAACTTTAAATTTCTTCCAATCTTCTTCCACCGTCTCTTTCCCTTGGTCACGGATTCTGCCAGTCATCTCCGCCAGTCCCATGTAGTCGATCACCTTGGTCTGCCATTCTTCCAGTGTGGGTAGCTCTTGTGTCTTCCAATACTTTGCTAAGAGTACTCTTGCTGCTGTTGTAGCATACATAAAAAACGTCCTATCTTTCCTTGACACCAATTGGCCTACCATGCCCAGGAGGAAGGCTTCTGGTTTCTTCGCCATGCTCGTTTTACAATTGAGGGCTGGGCGAACTCAAGTCGTAGGGCTGCACCTGAGACGCATCTCGGAACGCCGGAAAGAGATCTCAGAAACATATGAAGTGGGCGATCCAAGTTACCTGATATTGCTGTAGTCCATACTTCACAGCCATATAATAGTTTAGGAACAACTTTGGCATTAAATATTTGAATTGCTGCTGGAAGGTGTTTGCCGCCCTTCTGGTGGTAAAATCGGACAATGGCATTGGAGGTCGTGGTTGCGGCGAAAAGGGCAGATTGTAGATGGGTGGTCCAGGAGAGATTATAAGTGAATATTAAGCCTAGATATTTAAAGGCTTTTACCTTTTCTAAGTAGCCACCTGTAATCTTAAGCGGCTCCAGCTTGTGTTTGCGGGAACGAGTGAAGTGAAGGACTTTCGATTTTTTATAATTAATATTAAGAGCTTCCGCCTTACAATAGGCGATAAATGCATTAACTGCATTTGCTAGGTCCGCAGCTGTTCTGGATAAGATGACGGCATCAACTGCATAGAAAAGGGAAGCAACGGGGTGACCTGCTAAGTGAGGAGGATACTTAGTTGCTAGCTTCAAAGGGGAAATTGCATCATGAAGATAGAGATTAAACAGTAAAGGGGCCAAGAGACAACCTTGTCGGACGCCCTTGGCCGTTGGGAATGGGGAGGTAAGGGAGCCGTTGGGACCACTTCGGACGCAAGCTGTGGTGTTTGAATAAAGGGAAATAATTAGGGAGAGGAGGTGCAGATCAATTCCCAGATGGGCAAGTTTGGACCATAATCTCTGCCTAGGGATGGAATCAAAGGCGGCCTCCAGGTCCATGAAAGCGGCAAATAGGTGGCCTTGCCTTGGTGCAGTGTATTTACTGGCAAGGTGATAAAGAGTTAGACAGTGGTCCATGGTTGATGCTGACTTTCGGAAGCCAATCTGTTCTAACGGTAGAATGTTCCTCTCCTGGACCCATGAAAGAAGTTCTTCCAGTAAAACAGCGGCAAATATTTTCCCCGGAATAGATAATAAACTAATGGGGCGATAGTTCCTAGGGATGTTTGGCTGGCCGCCTTTGAAGATCGGAACTATTATAGCTTCTCTCCAGGAGTCGGGGATGTCTAGGGCAGAGGAGATAGCGGTGAATACAGGAGTCAGCTGTTCGCTCCACCAAATAGGATCAGTCAGGAAAAGGTCCAACGGGACCATGTCTGGGCCGGGGGCCTTATTCCTTCGCATGGACATTATGATGTTGAAGATGCGAGTTGAGGTAAAGTTTATTGAAGAAGTGGGACTAAGAGAACAGGAACAGAAGTCCGACGGGGGGTAAAGGAGATCTGTGAGATGATTTGGAGAAGCGAAACTGGTTGAATAATAGGCAATCCATTCATCAGCGGAAATCTGGGTAGCTGAATTGAGTGGTGCCGAAGGTCTAACTAAGCGCCAAAAGGAGCGGGAGTCATGCCTCTCTACAGCCGAACGAAGAGTGGACCAAGCCTCTAGGATGTGCTGCTGTTTCTTGCAATGAATCATGTTTCTGTATGTCCTTTTAATATCTATGAGCTTTGCACGAGTTTGGGGGTCGTTGGAAAATTTGATGATTCTGACCATTTTCCTAATTCGCCTTCTTAGGGCTTTACACTCCTTGTCAAACCAAGGTGATTCAGAGAAGAGGCGTTGGTGGATAGGCGAGGTGGTGGTTATGTAAGTTGTTGAGAAAGCATCAATTAATTTCCGATATTGGTCAGCGGGCAGAATTGGGTCAGAAGGGACAGCAGACATATCAAATGATTTTTGTATGTCCAGGGCAAGGGAGGAACTGAGGCTTGTCCATTTCTTTGTTTTGTATACTGGGTGACTTTGTGCCGTGGAACTATAGTTTGAGGGGGCTGAAAATGGCTCTACTAGGTTTAACAATAGAGTCAATGGAAGGTGGTCACCACCAAAATATTCAGCCACTTCCATTTTTGTAGAAATTGAGAATAGCTCCGGCGTCAATAAAATGTAGTCGACAACACTGGTTCCCCGGGAGGTGATGCACGTTAACTGCTGCGAGGACAAGGGAGTGATGTTACCATTCGCGATGCAAAGATCGTTTTCCATGGCCAATTGGGCCATCAGCCTCCCTGACGCATTTGTTACAGGATCAAGAGAGCATCTGTTTCCCCAGGGGGGCTGCAGGGGATTGTCCAAGAGTGCTGCGGGAGATAATATATCATCGTCGTTGGGACCTATTCTTGCATTAAAGTCACCTAAGAGGATTTGGGGAAGTCCAGGGTTAGTTATTTGAAGGTCATGGAGCCAAGACGAAAGTTCAGACCACCTTTCATTGCGGTCGAGATCATTGATTACTGGGGGCAGATATACTGTAGTTATCAACCATGGGCTTTTGGTCTTTGGAAGATGGATCTTTATAGTGAGAAAGTAAGGGGAAGATTTAATTTCCTCGCAAATAGTGAGGGATAGGTTGGTTGAAATAAGACAGGCGAGGCCAACTTGGGGGCGACCCCTGTTGGTTAGTTTACGAGCACAGGAACTAAAGGAGCAATAATTAGGGAGAGCGATACTTTGTTGCGACCAAGTCTCTTGAAGGCACACAATGTCAAAAGAAGAGATGAAGTTTATTGTCTCAGGATCCATTTGCTTTGTCGCCCAGCCGTTAACATTCCAGGAGACAATTGTAAGGCTCTGGGATGGATTGGATGCGTCTTTAGAGGAAGGAACTGCTTTTTCTTGATTTGTGAATGAGGATTGGGTCTGTTTATACCTAATTATGTCGAATTTCCGCGGAGATAGGGAGCCGGCTGGTGTTTGCCTCTGGTCTGATCTTTGTCAATTATTTCCCAAGGTGCTTTTAGGGATTACTCTTTTATGGGCCGGCCCATTACTCTCCATACATGGCAAACTAGCCAAGTGTTCTATAGTTTCGGCTGCTAAGTGTTGAATACTGACATTAGTGATCACCGGGCCTTTGAAGTGTGTTATCTCTTTCCGTAAGTATTCTTCCGGTACCTGATTATGGCCTAATTCTGCCTCGTCTAGGTACCTCAGCTTGTCCCAAGAGCCGGGTGAGTTCACCTTGGGGATGGTTCTCCTTGTTGGAGGTGGTGTAGTGTTCTCTTCAGTGTGCTGGGCTTCCTTGATTGGAGGTAGGTTAATCTCAGCCATTGTCTGAAGGTAACGTGGCCGACAGGCCGCTGGGTTTTGATCTTGTATAGGGTTCAAATTATAGGACGTCTGGTCCTTATTGTGGGTGTCCACATTAATTTCCTTATTTATATCTCTCCCAGCCAGCTTAACTCTTAGCAAATCTAGTCTTTCTAATATTTCAGTTTGTATTGGAGATGGAAAATGGCAAAATTGCCTAATTAAGGTATTTTCTTCCACGGAGAAAAGGTCCTCATCTTCATTCTCTTGAAATTGCAGGTCTTGCAGATGAGCATCTTTCCTTTTTAGTTTTTGAGGCTCTTGTTTCTGGAGACCAGGCCAGGTTCTGGGAGGTTGTTTCTCCTTACTAGGGTTTGCATGCTTAGTTTCCAGAAGGGGATTCGGTGGAGCCCTGTTTTCAAAAAATCTGAGAATTTTTATCTGGGCCTTTAAGAATATATATCTTGATCTGTAGATAAACTTGGCCAGGTTCTGATCAGGAAGCACGTTCTCAATTAAATCAGAAAGCAATTATTTATCGGGGTGGAAATTTCTCAACCACTTTTTTTTTAATTGACAGGGCCTGTGAACTACCCTTTCTATTTGCCTACAACCCTGTATGCTGATAGCTTTGTGTCATCTTATACACGGAATGTTGCCATTGTTTATTTCTTAATTTTGCCCTCAAAAATAGGGGTTGTCTTATACATTGGGGGGCGTCTTATACACAGAAAAACATGGTACTTCGCATGCAGAGAACACCCCAGGGTCAACCCCTGGGGGTCTCCAGGTAGGGCTGGAAAGACCCCTATCTGAAATTAATATGCTACTTAGTATGAAGAGTATTGACTTGGACAGGCCAATTGTCTGCTTGTGGGGAAGGCAACTTCCTAGGTCCCAATCCCACAAAATAACAGGAACAGTGGGGCTCAGGGCAATTACGGCAAGTAGAGAATGAACCATCTGCCCAGATTCAGGCCTGGTTCATCATCATCATCATCATCATTTATTATTTTGACCCCGCCCATCTGGCTGGGTTTCCCCAGCCACTCTGGGAGGCTTCCAACAAAAGAGTAAAAATACATGAAAACATCAATCATAAATTTCCCTCAACAGTTCAGAAGTCAATGACTTCCCATTTGAGGCTCAAGGGCACACACGCCTTCCTCTCCGTCATGGCCACGAGATCGGAAGATTTCACGTCAAATTTTAAAGAAACCAGTCTGCTGTTACATCCAACTCAGGAAACTGGGGTTTGTTTATATTACGTTATGGTTTGATTCTGCCTTTGATATTTAAACTTTACTAATAATAATAATAAAAATAATAATATATTATTTATACCCCGCCCATCTGGGTGGCTCCCAACAGAATATTAGAAACACGCTAAAATATCAAACATTAAAAACTTCCCTAAACAGGACTGTCTTCAGATGTCTTTTAAAAGTCAGATAGTTGCTTATTTCCTTGACATCTGGTGGGAGGGCGTTCCACAGGGCGGGTGCCATCACCAAGAAGGCCCTCTGCCTGGTTCCCTGTAACCACACTTCTCGCAGGGAGGGAACCGCCAGAAGGCCCTCGGGAGACGGACCCCAGCGTCCGGGGTGGAGACGCTCCTTCAGGTCTACTGGACTGAGGCTGTTGAGGGCTTTCAAGGTCAGCACCAACACTTTGAATTGAGCTCGGAAACATCCTGGGAGTGAATGCAGGTTTCTCAGGACTGGGGTTATGTGGTCTCAGTAAGACTTAATTTAAATCCTTTATTTTACAGAAAGGTTCAACCTTGCTGGCATCCTCTTAATATTGACAACCCTCGGGAGAGGGACCCTGGCGTCCAGGGTGGCGACGCTCCTTCTGGTATATTGGGCAGTTGAGGGCTTTCAAGGTCTGCAACGACACTTTGAATTGGGCCTGAAAACGTCCCGGGAGCCAATGTAGGTCTCTCAGGACCGGTGTTATATGGTTCCGGCAGCCACTCCCAGTCCCCAGTCTAGCTGCCGCATTCTGGATTAACTGCACTTTCAGAGTCACCTTCAAAGGTAGCCCCATGTAGAGCGCATTGCAGTAGTCCAAGCGGGAGATAACCAGAGTATCCACCGCTCTGGCCAAACAGTCCGCGGGCAGGGAGGGTCTCATCCTGTGTCCCAGATGGAGCTGCGCTGGACACAGAATGGACCTGCGCCTCCATGGGTCCAAAAGGACCCCCCAGGCTGTGCAGCTTGTCCTTCATTATGGTTTGATTCTGCCTTTACATTTAAGTTTAAAGAGGCACAGTTCCCCAAGTTCAGATGTTAACGTGAAACTCTGTTTTAAATCAAACAGGAAGCAAAATCTTTTGGTGTTGCTGCAGTGAAAGAAGGGGGGGGGAGCAGATGAAACAAGCGTCACCAGGGTTAGCTATTCTGTTGATCTGAAATCCTAAGTGGGCAACTTGCAGCCTACATCTGGCTCACAACACATTTCCTTGTGGTCCACGGTTTGGTGGGCTGTGGGGAGTGCGATTTGCACAGTAGGGCAGTTCATAAAAAACTCTTTTTTGAAAATGCCTGCTCCAAAGGTCTTATCTTACTACACTAGGGATTATAAAGCTATATCTGAAATTTCATGTATATCAGTTAATATCTCTTTTTTTAAAAAAAATTAATACTTTATTTACAACATATGTTAGGATATTTCCGTTCCACCTTTAAAAGGGAGCAGGTTGTTGTGTCACAGCCTGCGTATTTCCTGTTCACAGGAAGTTTATGTTTTGTACATAGCTTTTGTCTCTCTCTGCGCCTGAACATCGAAGCAGGCAGTCATGTTTTTTTTCTTTGTTCTGATCAACGCTGAATAAAATTGTAAATAATGCTCTCCTGAGTGCATCTTTCGCTGTGCGAACTCTGCTAAAAGAGCGTGCACCAGCCTTGGAATGTGGCATGTTATTTCTGAGGCTCGTGTCACTAATTGACTGATACTGTATCTACGGGAGATCAATGGATCGTCCGGAATCGGCGTGGAGGCATGATGGCCTTTGTCTCCCTGGCAGTATCCCAACAACAGGTTTTGGGCCCAGATTCACGGCACTTACAGGAGAGTAAGACTGCGACAGACTGCTGTGAGGTATGTGGGGAAAAGCGAAAGTAAGGCTTTTCTGTTGCCGCGTCAGAGAGACTTTGATGTCCGGCTGGCTAATTAGCCTGGGAGTCGAGCCAAGCAGGCTTCGTGATTTATGAACAGGCACAATTATGAGACTTGGGCAAGTTGCTGTGAGAGTCTACTACGACAGTTTGGAGTGTGGCATACTGTGTGTGAAGCCCCTCCAGTTCCTCTGACAGATAGATGGAAGGCCCAAGATTCAAGGGCCATAGACGTAATAGTCTTATCCATCTCTCTGGAGAATATATCAACACTGGCTGGCAACACCACAGCACGTCAGATGTGGAATGCTTTGAAAGTAGCCCATCTGCCAGTCATCCCAGCCCAGAGTTTGACTGCGTCGGAGGTCCTGGCTGTTTCCCAGATCGAGAGTGATTGCAGGGATGCCGAGGGCACCGGTTGCAAGCTGCAGGGGGAGCTGACTGTGATGTCATTCCAGGCAGCATTCCAGCCTCCAGGGGGAGCCAAGGAGTCGGCAGCTGAGAGCTCTTATTCCCATGAGAGCCAAGGTCATCTTTGCAGAGGCCGGAAGGCCAGAGGTAAACAGAGACAGAAGCCAGCAGATGGCCAGAAGCAGAAGGGGGGTGGAAAGCCCAGGCCAGGGAAAAACAAGGCTTTGTTTGCTGGCACTGCTTCTCCAAAAGCCGAAGGCAAGTTTGATGGCCAGGAGCAGGGGGGCAAGCAGCAGCCCAAGCCAGTGGAAAACAAGGTTCTGTTAGCTGGCACTGCTGCTCCAAAGGCCAAAGCCAGATTTATTGTTGACTATGGAGCTACCCGCCATCTATCAAAGGATCGGCACCTTTTTATCTCCTTCACACCTCAAGATGGAGAGATCCACCAGGCTGATGGAAAGACATTGCGAATTGCAGGAGTTGGGACTGTGAAACTGGCAAGTCTGCACACTACCATCAGAGATGTACTTTATGTTCCAGATTCAGCAGACAATTTGCTCAGTGTCCCACAGCTGACTGGGCGTGGCTTTGAGATTTCCTTCAAGAGGAGCGTCTGTGCCATCAGGAAAGCCAAAGAGGACATTTTGCATGCAAAGTTTATGGATGGTTATTCTGTATAACTTATGATGACAATGGTGCTGCTGTGTCTAATGTTGATTCTTGTTGTGTTGCACAAACTAACAAAGTTCTTCATGCAGGATGTATTCACGAGGCGCACAGAAGATTTGGTCACATGTCTTGGCAGGCGCTGGCCAAGATGCCTGGATTGGTTCAGGGTTTGAACATCAAGCCCTGTAAGTTTCACATGAAATGTGTATCTTGTGCAGAGAACAAGGTGAAGGTTGCTCCAAAAGGCAAGGAGTCTAGCAGGCAGGCTTCCAAACCCTACCAGCTAGTCCACGCAGACCTGGTTGGTCCACTTGCGCCCTCTGTGGGTGGAGCAAGGTACTTCATGTTTCTAATTGATTCTTTTTCCAGGTACATTCATGTGTTTATGCTCCAGCAGAAATCGGAAGCATTTCCTAGGTTCAAGGCATTCTGTGCTTGGTTGGAGAATGTTCACAGTAAACACATTGGCTGTTTGTTTACTAATCGAGAGGCTGAATTCACTTCTCGGCAGTTTGAAGCTTTCCTGACTGAGAAGGGAATTCAGCATAGCCTCTCAAGTCCTGGATCTCCATGGGAGATTTGTGAGCAAGCAAAGCAAACATTGCTTCAAGGCATGAAAACCTTGTTGCATGATTCCAATCTCCCTGAGAAGTTTTGGGGGGAGTCTTTGAACTCGTATGTTTACATTTTTAACGGGAGGCTGTCATCACCTATTGGTTGTACTCCCTATGAGAAGATGTTTGGTAAGAAACCTTACGTCAAGCACATGAGAATCTTTGGTTCTGACATGTGGGTACACACCCCACAGAGCAACAAGCTTGGGAAGTGTGGGGCACATGGTTTGTTCATGGGGTACGAAAAAGGTTCATACAGGGTATGGATGACAGACTCTAAGTCCATTAAGTTCACAAAGAGTGTTGCGTACAATCCTAAGTGGGGGGGGGGGGGGAAATGTGGGAATTTTCCAGAGTTACCCAGAGGAAGATGAAGATGATGTGAAAAAAGCAGATAATGTTGAGATAGAAGAGGAAGCTGAGGATGATGATGATCAGAGTTCGGATTCCAGCTCAGTGGGCGGCGCTGCTGCTGGTGTCAGCGACAGTGATGACTCAGCAGACTACAAGAGCGCAAAGGCCTCAGTCAGACCATCTGATGCGTCTGACAATGAACTGGAAGAACCACTGTTCACCATTGGTCACTTTTCTCCTAAGAAGGAGGAGATGAGTGAAGAAGACTTGCGTCTAGTACGCAGATCTGAAAGGGCGACCAAAGGCAAACCTCCAAGGAGATTTGCTGATGAGTTTGCTAAGACAGCAACTGCTGTTCTTAGTAGCTCAGAGAAGGTGTGGGAACCTTCAAGCTTCAAAGAGGTTCAGGAGTTAACCTCTAAAGATGCTGAGCCTTGGCTTAATGCCATGAAGGCTGAAGTTGATTCCTTGAATAGGAACCAAACTTGGGAGCTGGTACCGGTAGTCCCAGGAATGAGACTGGTTGGCAGCAAATGGGTCTTCAAGGCCAAGACAGACCAGAATGGCAAGGTTGTCAGACACAAAGCCAGATTGGTTGCCAGAGGTTTTTCACAGGTACCAGGACAGGATTACCACGAGACCTACTCACCCACCGTCAAGTATGAGAGCATTCGGCTGATGCTCAAGATTGCTGCAGAGGAGAAACTGCATGTTTCCCATCATGACATTAATACAGCTTTTTTGTACGGGGTTTTGGGGGAGGAGCTGTATATGCTTCCACCTGACGGGATGCAGATACAAAAGGGAATGGTCTGTAAACTTCGGAAGTCCTTGTATGGTCTCAAGCAGAGTGCCAGGTGTTGGAACACAAAACTCACTGAGACATTGCTTTCTCTAGGTTTTCACCAGGGCAAAGCTGATCCATGTGTGTTTGTCAAGGAGGAGGGGCAAAACAAACTGTATTGTTTATGTTTTGTTGATGATCTTCTGATGTTTTGGAAGAATCAGGCTTTGTACCAAAGCACCCTAGCTCAGCTGAAGGAGCACTTTGACATGAAGGATCTTGGTGAGTTATCCAACTATCTTTCTCTGCAGGTAGAGAGGGACCGAGCAGGTAATTTTCTGGTACACCAAACACAGAAAATTGCTGATGTATTAACCAGGTTGAATTTGGTTGATGCAAACCCAGCAGACACACACATGGTGACAGGTTACCAGGTAGATGGTACTGCTGAAGCGTTTTCTGACACTACACTGTACAGATGCATTCTAGGCAAGTTGAATTTCATTGCTAGATGTTCAAGACCTGACATAGCTGTAAGCACTAACCTGCTTAGCAGACATGCCAACAATCCTACTGTTCAGGATTGGAAAGCTCTGAAGCGCATAGCCCGCTATTTGAAAGGGACTTTGCACTACAGGCTGAGGTTCACCAGTCAGAAGACTGGAGGTCTTGAAATCTTTGCAGATGCTAGTTTTGGAAGTGACACCACGGATGGTACAAGCACCTCTGGAGTATGCTACATGTACAACCACTGTCTGTTTGACTGGCTGTGCAGGAAGCAGACGACAGTAAGCCTAAGTTCCTGTGAAGCAGAACTCAATGCTCTGTCATTTTCACTCATGGATTGTGAATGGTTGATGCAACTGTTTCAGGACATCAGAGTTTCTGTGAAATGTCCTATACAAGTGTATCAAGACAATAGATCCTGTTTGGCTTTGCTGAACTCAGAGAGTTGCAAGCAAAGAACCAAGTACTTGCAGATTAAGCTGCATCGTGCAAGAGAGTGTATTCAGAAAGGACTCATTCAGGGGTCCTACATGCCAGGAAATGAAATTCCTGCTGATCTGTTGTCTAAGGTTGTTAACAGAGAACAACTTAAGGTTTATGTACAGAGGTTGCAATTGGGTTGAACCACGGGTACTACAGGTTACACGGAAAGGGGGAGGCTGTTAGGATATTTCCGTTCCACCTTAAAAAGGGAGCAGGTTGTTGTGTCACAGCCTGTGTATTTCCTGTTCACAGGAAGTTTATGTTTTGTACATAGCTTTTGTCTCTCTCTGCGCCTGAACATCGAAGCAGGCAGTCATGTTTTTTTCTTTGTTCTGATCAACGCTGAATAAAGTTGTATATAATGCTCTCCTGAGTGCATCTTTCGCTGTGCGAACTCTGCTGAAAGAGCGTGCACCAGCCTTGGAATGTGGCATGTTATTTCTGAGGCTCATGTCGCTAATTGACTGATACTGTATCTACGGGAGATCGATGGCTCGTCCGGAATCGGCGTGGAGGCATGATGGCCTTTGTCTCCCTGGCAGTATCCCAACAACATAGTCCACAACAACTCACACATACAAACAAACCCACCACCACTGAAAATTTAATTATCAAAATTAAACTCCTATCCCCTTACACACACAAAAATAGCATAAAAATATACTTATTTACTTCTTGTATACTGTTTCTTTTATACGTGATTATTACAATTTTTCCTAATTATGACTTTAAAAACTGCAAAGTCTCCTTTAGAAATTAATCGAAACAAGTCCAGGTGTATATTTCAAATATACAAAACGTATCAGTTAATATCTTGACCCTACTCCGCAAAATTGAAATTTCAGCCTTCACGACATAGGAAAACGGCCAAGTAAACAGCTCTTTTCATGGAGGAGGGTCAAGATATCAACTGATATGCATGAAATTTCAGATATAGCTATATAATCCCTAGTGTAGTAAGATAAGACCTTTGGAGCAGGCATTTTCAAAAAAGTGTTTTTTATGAACCACCCTATTGCACAGGGAGGCAAGTGCAGGCAGATGAAGGTCCTGTGTGACTGCCTGGAGGCGGTTGGAGGGTTGGTAACAGGTTGAGGTTGAATCCTGACAAGACAGAAGTGCTGTTCTTGGGGGACAGGGGGTGGGTGGGTGTGAGGGACTCCCTGGTCCTGAATGGGGCAACTGTGCCCCTGAAGGACCAGCTGCGCAGCCTGGGGGTCATTTGGGACCCATGGAGGCACAGGTCCATTCTGTGTCCAGGGCAGCTCTATCTGGGATGCAGGATGAGACCCTACCTGCATGCTCTGATTATCTCCCGCTTGGACTACTGCAATGCACTTGACGTGGGGCTGCCTTGGAAGGTGACCCGGAAACTGCAACTAATCCAGAATGCAGCAACCAGACTGGGGACTAGGACCGCCCATACCATATAACACCGGTCCTGAAAGACCTGCACTGGCTTGAAGTACGTTTCCGAGCCCAATTCAAAGTGTATTAAGAAGATGCCTGTGAGGTTGAACCTTTCTGTAAAATAAAGTCTTTCCGAGACCATATAACACTAGTCCTGAGAGACCTGCATTGGCTCCCAGGACGTTTTCGGGCACAATTCAAAGTGTCAGTGCTGGGCTTCCAGATTACCGCGGAGCCAAATGCAAGCGGGATTCAGCCCTCTGGGGAGAATCCAGCTTTTCGGGGGGAATCAGGGGTTTTGCAAGGGCGCCGCAAGCCCCCAAAAGCCTCGGGAGGAAGATCCTGAGGACAGGATCCCAGCAAGCCGTAGAGCGGTCTCTCCGCTGCCCAAAAAAGCTCCTTTAAGGAGCAAAAAGAGCAGCGAGATTGAGACGCCGGCGCGGGACGCCATTTTCTACCCTCAAGAAGCGCAGCTTCAAGCTTGCCCGGCATAGCAGTAGACTCTGAAACATTAAAAAATCCGGATTTAATTGGCGAATATAATCGGAAAAAAATATTAATAACGATTTGGAAGCAGCGGGGTGCTAAAAAGGAGGTCAGCCCCGACTGGGATCTTATTTACATGCAAGAAGTACCCACGGAACGAAATAAACAGTGAGTTACCCTACAGCGGAATATTTGATTTAAAATAAACACTTAATTTAAGATGGTGGATTTAACGAAGGAAGGGGTGTAAGCCCTTACTAGGGGATTTTTTCTTTGTCTTTTGGTGAATTTCTGGAACTGCGGGAAGAGAATCTTCCCTGCAATTTTTACTTTCGAGTTTAACGAACTGCGTAGTTAACTGTTAAGAAGCCTCGTGATGGAATGTTTATTTATTTTTTTACTTTTGTATATGCCAAAGCAGCTTTGTGGAGAAACTCCCAAGCCCAAACTGAATTATTGACTCTTTATTTTACGTTAATTTCCTCTAATTTCTTTTGGATGAAAGCTGAGTAAGGAGAAGGAACTGCTTACCCCCCCCCCTTACTGCTTCTGACTTTGTTGACGTGGATGTTGGAGTATTTAGACTGATTATTTTTATATTTTTTGGTGCCAGACTGTGTTTTTAAGGATGGATTAAACTTGGCTCCTTTCTTTTGAGAAAAATATTTTTGGGTCCTGCTGCTTTGGCGAAGAGAACGTTAATTGTTTTTATTTTTTCTTTCCCCTTTTGGGTCGCCTTTCCCGTCTCCCTTTCTTTTTTTCTTTTTTCTCTTGGGACAGCGTATTTTTAATCTTCTGTACTTAATTTCCCCTCTTCCCTCCCTTTCCCTCCTTTCTCCCTCTCCCTGTCTTTTCCATCTCTTCTTTTCTCTCCTCTTTTTTTCTGATTTTTGATTTCTTATTCTTAATTTTTTCTTTTTTTATTTTATTTGAATTGTCTTTTTTTTCTTTTTGGGAATATTGGATTGGAATTTAAAGTATAACGTGCTGCTGGAATCTTGATTAAAGAATTGGATTGGCCAGGCAAGTGGCGGAGGATTGTTTTTATTAACTTTTTGTTACGTTTTGTGATGATTGTCATCTTTCTTTCTCTTTTTTGTTTTTTTCTTATTTTTGGACTGCCCATTGGCTGGATTAGCCAAACAAGTGGCAGAAATATTCACCTTCCTCCTTTTGTCTCTTCATTTTTTTATTTTAAAGAAATTTGGACTTTTCTATAAGGACAGCAACAGGAAAAAGAGAAACAATGTCTCATTCACAGAAAAAAACAGGAGACAATGTAGTTTGGTGGTTACAGGGTTAACCTTTCTGGTGCTTCGTGTCTGAGGGAGGGACTGCTACGGGAAGTCAGGATGTCACGTCACAGTTCTCTTTGTTCTGTGAATCTGCTTTCGATTTCAGTCGGAGTGTGTTTGAGCAAGGAGTTGGAGTGTGAGCTAGGAGAAAGATGTCTGAAAGCTCCGACGGTGTAATTTACTGCTTGTAAATAAAGCTTCTAGAATAGAAGACTCTGTTTCTGGACTTTATCACTCCCCCTTCTTCCACATGACAGCAATGCCGCTGCATCTCTGCTATTTCTGCCTCAGGTGAAGTTTTTCCCCAGAAGATTGCACTGAGAGAAAGCAGTGTTTTTTGGCACAGGGAAACGCACTGGACAGGCAGAAGTCCAAAAGGTTATGGAGCCGACGTTTTGGTTGCTAAGTGATGAGAAGGGAGTGCAAAGAGACGGCTGCCAGCTGGATCTCCTGCCGGGAAGGAAAAGGCAGTTCTGAGGTCGCTGGTGAAAAAGGAGCTGAGCATTCTTCGGAGCCCGGTTGGCGAAAAGAGTGAGTAATCTCTGGCCAAATAAGGGGGGAAGATATGGCTCAGTCCCAAGGACAGGTTTTTGAATCCTTTAATGTTCCGTTTGAGAGACTAAATGGACATAACTGGCCTGAGTGGTAAGTGAGGATGAGGTTTCTCCTGCTGGGGGAACAGCTGTGGTCGTGTGTGGACCCCTCAGAGTCTCAGGCTGCTGCAGAAGCCAGTGGGAAAGCTGAGACAGCAATGGCGGCTGTTCAAGAGATGGAGCAGCGAGCGCATGGCATTCTAGAAGCAGACGTTGAGGCTTGTCTTCTGCCACTCCTTCAAGGAAAGGGCCCCTCAACAGCTTGGCAGGCACTACAGGAGGCATGTGAGGCCGGGGTAGTAGCCAAGGGCCGAGAAGGGGGCGAAGTGTGGAGCCCAGAAGTGGCCGAGAAGAGCCCTGAGAAGGCAGTGAGCCTTGGTAGCCAAGATGGGGCTAGAAAGAGCCATGAAAGCCTCGTGCCCCCAGTGGGGGGTGAAGGGACTGTTTCTGTGTCTGTTCCTGTTTCTGTGCCTGGGAGCTGTTTGGATGCTTCAGCACATCTGTGTGATGAGCTGGGAGAGAGGCTGAGAGCTGGGAGTAAAGCAGTCGCAGGCTGTTCCTCAGGTTGTTTCTCTGGAAGCCCTGCACTCAACAGAGGGGGTGCAGGCAGAAGCTGGGCACCCAAGAGTGGGGGTGCAGGCAGCAGTGAAAGCTCTGGAAAGCCTTTGTCTCCAAAAGTCTCCAAAAGCTGTTTTCGCCGAGAGCCGGAGTCTGGCTGTGAGAGGCATTGTTCTGCTGAGAGCTCCAAGGTCGTGCAGCTGCAGGAAGAGCTGATAAGCGACGGTTCCCAGACGGTGGAGTGTGAGAACATCGACAGAGGCCTTGCAGCCATGGCAACTGGACGTGCTGCTTCTATGGCAACCGTGAAGGACACTTGCAAAGGCCCCAGTCGGGTGGGGGGGAAGCAGAGGGGGCAGTGTTGCTATGGCAACTCTTGAGGAAGACCAACAGCCAGCTGTTTTGTCTCTTGTTGTTGACACTGGAGCGACACACACGCTCGTGCCCTCTTCAGGATTTTTGAGGAACTGCAAGGAAGTAAAAACTGGTTGTTTCGTTTCCTTAGCTGATGGGAGTAGACGGCCGCTGACACAGACTGGAATGCTTTATTGTTCCTTTCTCAATCATGAAGTTCAGGCCTATGTTGTGCCAGAGATAGCAAATTGCCTGTTATGTGTACCTGCTCTAGTTGCTGATGGTTTCTGTGTATCTTTTGCAAATAACATGTGTTCTTTTTCCAGGGACGGCAAGGAGCTGTATACTGTGGAATGCAAGGACAGGCTTTTTACTGTGGAGATGCCAATTGTTACTGAGGATGCCACTGAGGATGCAAGGGTGCAATGTGTGAATGTAGCGCCCCATAGTGGTTGTGCACATCTATGGCATCGCAGATTTTGTCACTCAAATTGGAATTATGTTAAAAAGGCCCCTGAACTAACAGAAGGGTGCAAATTTAAGGCTTATGACAAATTCCTGGATTGCCGAGCCTGCAAGCAATCGAAGGTTGTCACATGCTCTTATCCCAAGTCAGAAAGGAAGACCACTAGTCCCTTTGAACTAGCACATGCAGATTTGTGTGGCCCCATGTCTGTAGAGTCCCTGGGGGGGGGGGTCAAAGTACGTTCTTCTCCTAATTGATGATTTTTCGAGATCTGCTTGGGTATTTTCTTTAAAAACCAAGGGAGAGGCTGCTGGGTTGATCAAAGATTGGATCACAGCAGTAGAGGTAACCTTCTCCACCAAGGTGAGGAGTTTTCAAGTGACAGGGGGGCAGAGTTCACTGGGTCTGCGTTGCAGAATTTCTTCCGACAGAAGGGAATCAGCCACAGGTTGACTGCGCCCCATAGTCCACAACAGAATGGAATCGCGGAAAGGAAAAATAGGACTTTGCAGGAATCGGTGTCGGCCATTTTGTTTCATGCAGGGCTACCCCAGTGTTTTTGGGCCAAAGCCTGGAGATTTGCAGTTTTTACACAGAATAGAGTGTACAATTCAAGTGTAGGGAACACACCCTATTTCCTGCTGCATGGTAAGAAGCCCAAGGTGCATTACTTCCGTGTGTTTGGTTGTGAGGCCTGGGTCCTCATTCCAAAGGCTCTACACAGGAAGGGTGAACCAAGGTCTAAGAAAATGATCTTTGTAGGGTATGAGCCTGGCTTGGAGGTTTGCATACCCGAGTGGGAACCAGTCCAGACTGGTGATCCGCAACAGTGCAGTGTTCTGTGAACAGGCTGGGTGGTCACGTCTGCATGGCAATCCAGACGTGCTTTCACAGCAGTTCTTTGACTCAGATGAGGAGGAGAAGGAACTTGTTGCTGAGGACCAAAGTCCAGAGCAACAGAGTCCGCCGCAGGGGAGAGTCCACAGCAGGGACAGCTCAGGATCCCTCAAAGGGGGAAAGCAAGAACACCTCCTCAAACCACAGTCAAGTCGGAACCAAAGAGTGAGCCTTCCTCTCCTGCTGGACCGGCTGTCAGGTTCAAAAGGCGCAGCAGGTCAGAGGGGGAAGTTTCTGACACTGAGGATGGTCTTGCTGGACCTAATGTGTCAGAGGGGGCACCAGGGTTCACTCTGAGGAGATCAGCGTGGTCAATCAAGGGCAGGCCACCTGATAGGTTCGAGGCCACTAGTGTGTGGGTTGGTGTGGCTAGGTGTGAACCTGAGTCCTTTGAGGATGTTCAGAAATTGCCTCAGGAAGAAGCCAGTAAATGGCATGAGGCAATGCAGAAGGAGATGAGATCAATGGAGTCTCTTGGTGTGTTCTCGCTCACAGAGTTGCCGCCTGGCAAGCAAGCTATGAGTTGCAGATGGGTTTACCCACAGAAGCTGGAGAACCGCAGTATAAAGCAAGACTCGTTGCCAGGGGTTTCACACAGAGGAAGGGGATTCATTTCACGGAAGTGTAGTCGCCTACTTCTTGGAGTGAGACTCTGCGCATGCTCTTAGCTGTTGCAGCACAGAGAGGTTGGAAGGCAAACCACTTTGATGTGGATGTTGCCTACCTGAACTCAGATCTCCAGGAGGAGTTGTACATGCTTCCTCCTCCAGGTTTTGAGATCAATGGGCAAGGCATTGTGTGGCGGTTGCACAAATCCATCTATGGGTTACGTCAATCTGCCCGAAACTGGAATATGTGTCTGAATGAAGCCTTAGAGAAGCTAGGTTTCAGGAGAAGTGTTGCTGATAGTTGTCTTTACCTAAAAGGGTCAGGTGAGACACAGGAAGCTCTTTTAATCTTTGTTGATGATCTTTTATACCTTGCACAGACTGGTAAACAGGTAGAAAAGTTCGCCAAGGAGCTTGGGAAAAGGTTCAAACTCAAGCAGCTTGGAGCTGTTCGTACTTATCTGGGCGTGGATGTTTCTAGAACACAGGATGGAAGTTTTTTGCTCAGCCAGAAAGGTAAAATTGAGCAACTTCTTCAGAAGTTCAGGATGAGTGATTGTGCAGGTGTGAGAAGTCCTATGGAAACTGGCTACGTAAAGGACAGTCAGCAAGCAGAACACGCTGTGTTTGAAACTGCTGAAATATTTCAGTCAGCTCTAGGTAGTCTGTTGTATCTGTCCCAGTGGAGCAGACCAGACATAGCGTTTGCTATTAATGTGCTCAGCAGAGAGGCTTCAAGTCCTAGTGTACAGGCCTGGAATGGCATCAAAAGAGGTCTGCGGTATCTGCAGGATACCAAAGATTTTTGCCTAAAGTTGTCAGCTCAAGGTGAGGTTAAGTTGACTGCTTGGGTGGACTTGGATTGGGCTAATCTTCAGGATCGCAAGTCCGTGTCCGGCCTAGTGGTGAAGTTTGGGAACTCAGTAGTTGGGTGGAGGTCCAGGAAGCAAAGCCTCATAGCGCTTTCATCCACTGAGGCAGTTGTCAGCTCAAGGTGAGGTTAAGTTGACTGCTTGGGTGGACTTGGATTGGGCTAATCTTCAGGATCGCAAGTCCGTGTCCGGCCTAGTGGTGAAGTTTGGGAACTCAGTAGTTGGGTGGAGGTCCAGGAAGCAAAGCCTCATAGCGCTTTCATCCACTGAGGCTGAGTTCAGTGCACTTTCTGAGGTGTGCAGAGAGTTAGAGTTCTATGCTTGTTTGGTCCAAGAGCTCTGTGGAGTGAATAGTTTGCCCATCACGGTTTTCGAGGACAACCAACCGTGCCTGAAATTGGCCGAATCGGGGCAATTTGAGGCCAGGACCAAACATCTAGACATTCGCTTTCAGAATGTGTGTCAGAGTGTTCACGAGGGATTAGTTGCGCTGAAGTACTGTCCCTCAGCCAAGAACCTCGCTGATGGTTTCACGAAACCACTAACCTTCCAGAGGCATGGAGAGTTCTGCGAAGGTCTGGGTTTGGGATAACAGTGGGTATGTGTTTCCCCTCAGACGCGAAGCAAGAGGGGGTGTAGAGTTTGGTGGTTACAGGGTTAACCTTTCTGGTGCTTCGTGTCTGAGGGAGGGACTCCTACGGGAAGTCAGGATGTCACGTCACAGTTCTCTTTGTTCTGTGAATCTGCTTTCGATTTCAGTTGGAGTGTGTTTGAGCAAGGAGAAAGATGTCTGAAAGTTCGGACGGTGTAATTTACTGCTTGTAAATAAAGCTTCTAGAATAGAAGACTCTGTCTCTGGACTTTATCACTCCCTCTTCTCCCACACGACAGCAACGCCGCTGCATCTCTGCTATTTCTGCCTCAGGTGAAGTTTTTCCCCAGAAGATTGCACTGAGAGAAAGCAGTGTTTTTTGGCACAGGGAAGCGCACTGGACAGGCAGAAGTCCATAAGAAAATGTGACGCCTTCGGAAAGAAGAGGATCCAAACAAGAAACTGAATTTAAAGGAGACATTTTAAAAATGTTTACAGACATTAAAAAAGACATTAAAAAAGTGAAAAAAAATTGGAGACGAGATTAGATCAGATGGATAAAAAATCTGATATGAGAGTCAATGAGTTGAAGGGACAAATGAAGGAAATAACAGAAAGAACGCAAAGCCTGGAAGAAGGAATGAAACGAACAAAATTAGAAGTAAGGGAGGTGAGGAAGCAGGAAGAAAGGGTTAAGGGAGACATTTTAGAAATTAATAAAACGCAAGAAGAACTATGGGACGTGATTGCTATGAATGAATTGAGGCAAAGAGAATTAAATTTGAGATTGAGATCTGTGCCTGAAGTACAAGGAGAGAATATAATGGAAAAATTAACATTAGAGATTGCACAATGGTTAAGTATGGAAGTGGGAAACGTCAGAAAAACAATTCAGAATGCCTTTAGAATTAAAACAAAATCTGTTCAAGCAAAGAAATTTCCAGGCGATTGTTTGATTATATTTAAAGATAGAGAAATGAAGAATTTGATATTACAGAAAAATAGAGAAAAAAGGTTGTGTATTGATGGAGCCTTCATAATTATTTTCAAGGACGTCCCACTTTGTTTGCTGAAAAAGCGTGATCTTTATAAACCACTGACACAGACATTAAGGAAGAACGAAATTGAATTTAAATGGGAGTTTCCGGAAGGGATCTCCTTTTATTACAAAGGGAAGTAATTTAAATTTACAAACTTTGACGAAACACACAAATTCTTGAGAAGATATAAAGAGTTGGGAAAGGGAGAGGAAACAGCAGGAGCAGGAGCAGCAGGCCTGGCAGGATTGGAAGAAGAAGAAGAAAAGGATGGTAAAGAGGAGGAAGAAGAGCAAGAGCAAGAGCAAGAGCAAGAGCAAGAGCAAGAAGAAGAAGAAGAAGAAGAAGAAGAAGAAGTAGTTTAAGACTTTTATACTTTTATTGGTAAAAGAAACACAAAATGGCACTGAAATTATGGACATGGAGTGTGAATGGAATTAATGATAAAAAGAAACGGAATAAAATTGAACATTTCTTGGAAAAAAAGAATTTGGATATTATCTGTTTACAAGAAACTCCATGTGGTGAGAAAACATAGAAAGGTATTGATCAATAAAAAATTGGGAAATGAATTTATTTCATCTGATAGAAGCAGGAAGAGAGGAGTGGTTTTGTACATAAAGAATAAATTTGAAGCTCAGCAGATTTTTAAAGATGAAGAAGGCAGGATAATTGCAGTACAAGTCACATGGCAAGGCGTAAAATTGATAATAGTCGTAGTGTATGCACCGAACGGAAGTAAATCTGAATTTTATAAAGACTTAGAGGAAAAACTATTTGAATTTGTGGATCAGAAAATCATAATAATGGGTGATATGAACGGAGCAGTTTCAATGGAAATGGACAGGTTGAGATCAAGTGAAAAATCAAAGGAAGGAAAATTACCTAAGACTTTTTTCTCTATGGTTGAGAACTGCAATTTGATAGATGTTTGGAGATTAAGGCACCCATTAGAAAAACAATTTACTGATTTTTCAGAGCCAAATCAATCAATCAATCAATCAATCATGTCAAGAACAGACTATGTTTGGTTATCCAGCGAGTTAACACCAAGAGTGACAAAAATAGAAATACAACCAAAGATACTTTCGGATCATAATGCAATAAAGTGTGAAATAAAAGGAATAGAGGAAAAATCCTTTCGATGGAGGCTAAATGAGAGCTTATTAGATGATCAAAAAATAATCGAGAAAGCGCGGAAAAATTTAACAGATTGCTTCGTGAATAACTAAGGGTGCTAAATGCTTATCATGCCCTGCCTGAGCTAGCAAATATAACAAATTATTCCTATGCTTTTCCTGCACTTGTGAAAGCGTGCTTCCCATGATCTCACCTGAAGGGTAATAGACGCGCGTCTTTGGGGCTTGTTCCGAGCGAATGAGATCCTAAGTCCGGGAATCATTTTGCAGGAGATGATCCACCGCGACCGAGGGACAGCAGGTTGCTAGCTCCGAGGGGAGTCCAATCATGGAGGTTTCCTTTTGCCGAGGTTTCCTTTTGCTGTGCCTCAACTGCTGAGGTTTTTTACAAGCCTCAAACAGTTTTCCTTTTTAAGTTTGCCTCACACAGTTCCTTTAGGTAGCCTCACACGGTTCCTTTAGGTGGCCTCACACGGGGCACCACTATGTTGCGTTCGCAAAGTAAAGGAAGGATTGAACTCTGATTAATAAGAATACACACAGAGGCTTGAACCAGCAAGACTCTGGGAAGGGTGCGTATAATCGTGTCTCTCGGTGCTTGTCCATGTCTCCGCAGCCCCCTGACCCTGATGAATAGTTATCTTTCAGTACATTCCTTTCTCACCACCCTGGCACCAGCCTGTAATGTTCAGTTCGTATTAAGTTCAGTTTACATGTCCTGACCTGCTCTTATTTATCTGTATACATTCTTTTCTTATCACCCTATAATGTTAAGTGCACATTTAGTTCCTGACCTGTACCTATCTGTACGTTCTCTAAGTCTCGCTATATCAGTCATGATAGGAGGCCTTTATGCCTGTCTAATTCTGTGTTCCTTTTATCCCTTGATGATTAATGTCTTATATGCAATCCTTGTAATGCATTTGTGTTAACCAATCAGCAACAAGCACATATGTGGCAATGCTGTAATATTCAATAAAAGGGACTCCCCGACACATGTTCGAGATATGCCTCCCAGATGACACTCGCTACCTGTCTGTCGTTATTTCAACCCAACATCTGGTGACC
The DNA here is from genome assembly GCF_964270895.1 of Podarcis filfolensis. Classification (NCBI taxonomy): domain Eukaryota; kingdom Metazoa; phylum Chordata; class Lepidosauria; order Squamata; family Lacertidae; genus Podarcis; species Podarcis filfolensis. Next base: position 20,704,744 of record NC_139619.1, read on the forward strand.
CCGACGTGATTGCCAGATCCCTCTACGCAGCCTCAATACTTCACTTGATTGGAAAAATCTCAGCGCGCTACTTCGTGAGTATGGGGGGAGAACTGACTAAGCTTCAGAAGGAGCATGCTAAGGAATTGCTCCATCTCGTTAAACAGCGGGTGGCGGGTGCTCATATTTCTTTAAAAGAAATTGAACGATTGTTATGTGAGATTGCTTGCCACTGTCCCTGGTACCCTGAGGCAGGCTCCTTGGGGGTAGAGGCTTGGCAAAAGATCGGAAAAACCCTCTTCGCAGAACCGAGGGCTCCGATTCATTGTCTGCTCACTTGGCAGAAATGTCAGATGCCGTCGCTAAATTAGGACCTCAGGCATCTCCGTCGGCCCCTGCCCTTCTAGCCACTGCAGACAATCCCCAACCTTACCCAAAACTTTTGCCCCCTTCACAACCCTGCCAACCCCTCGCTACGTCTCATCCGCCTCAGCCCACATCCCCCACATCCCTCCTTCGCCTGCCCCAGCCCCTGCGTGCTCTCTTACAGGAGCTGTGCGCGCCGCGCTTTCTTTAGCTAGGCAGAAAGGGCTCCTGTCCTTAGAGGAAGAGTCTGAATGGGCTGGTGAAATGCCATCTGCTTTCCCTATCACCTATGCAAACCCAGGAACTGCTCAACAACAGGTGTTGTACGAGGCACTTCCTTATTCTGTTATGAGGGAACTAAGGAGAGCCATTACTGATTCTGGCCTAAAATCCTCCTACGTAATAGGGATGCTGGAGGGGATAGCAAGCGGTTACACAATGCTACCCCAAGATTGGAAAGATTTGATGTGCATGCTTTTATCTCCGGCGCAATATGCAGTTTTTGAAAATGAATTTAAGCATAGTGCATCAGCCCTGGCTGATCCACAGCATTCAGCCAATCAACTTTATGGCGCTGGTCCGTATGATAATATACCAGCCCAGGCGACATTGACACCTTTGCATTTCAGTCGCACCGCGACCTGTGTGCAACGCGCCTTTCGGAAAGTCCCTGTCTCGGGGCAACCACTGAGCTCCTTTGTTAATATTAAGCAACAGCATTCGGAGCCCTACCATCAATTTATAGACAGATTGAAAGAATCAGTCACTAGGCAGGTTGATAACACTACAGCCCAAAATGAATTGATGAAAAAATTGGCTTTCGAAAATCCAAACACCGACTGCAAGAAGGCATTGCAGTCAGTTGTACATCGCCCCAAATATGACCTGGCCGATATGATTCAAACCTGTGCAGATATTGGCAGCCAGAGCCATCCGATGTCTTTGCTTGCCGGTGCCATTCAAGCTAGCAATAAGCCAACAGGCAACTGCTTCAACTGCAAGCGCCCAGGTCATTTTGCTAAACAATGCAGAGCCCCTGGCGGAGGAGCAAATAGGAATGGTGATGGCAATAAGGCTAAGCCTTCCAAAAAATGCCCAAAATGTGGTAAAGGCTATCATTGGGCAAATCAGTGCCAGAGTTCGGGAAACTCCATGGTGGCCCCACTCTCGGGCCAGGAGAAATAGAGAGCCCTTTGCCGTCAGTTACCACCATTGAAAATTTTCCTAAGGAAACACCCTCTGATTTCACCATTGATTTAATTAATCAGGAAACCAAAGACGCTGTTTTACCTGGTGAACCACCTAAGGTTGCAGGCTTAATTTTACCCAAATTCTCTGCGGCCAAGGAAGGAATCATGGTTATTCCAGGAGTCCTAGATCCTGACTATGTGGGCACAATCATGGTTCAACTTTGGAGCCATATGCCCATGCAGTTAAAAAAGGGTGAGTCTTGGGCGCATTTGGTAGTGCTCCCTTCTCATCCTACTGCTTCTATTGTGGATAGTAATTTGCACCAGCCTTCTCCTCTCTCTCCGCACCTATTAGCTGTAATTCAGAGGATTGGTGAACAGAAACTTCTTCGTAAGTATAAAATCAATGGCAAAGTTCTGGAAGGCTTGATTGACACGGGCACAGACATTTCTGTCATTTCCAGTAATTGCTGGGACTCCACGTGGCCCCTTGAGTCTGCCTCTGCAGTTTGGGGTGTGGGTGGACCTCAAACCTCTTCTAAAAGCGTACAGTGGCTGCCTGTTTCTCTGCCTGATAGCTCCGAAACCATTGCATACATCCAGCCTTGTGTGCTGAAAATCCACCTCAATCTGTGGGGCAGAGACCTGCTGCAACAATTACAAGCTACCATTCAATTTAATGAGTAAGCTTGCACTCCCCCTTACCTGGAAATCTGCTACCCCTGCATGGGTGGAACAATGGCCCATAACGGGGGGAAAGCTACTTGCTTTAAAACAATTGGTTAATGAGCAACTATTGGCAGATCATATTGAGCCCTCTGTTAGCCCCTATAATACTCCCATCTTTGTCATAAAAAAGAAAAGTGGGAAATGGAGATTTCTCCAGGATCTAAGGAGAATTAATGAAATCCTTGAACCCATGGGGCCTTTGCAGTGTGGTCTGCCTAATCCAAATGTAATCCCCCATTCCTACCAATTGGCTATCATAGATTTGCAAGATTGTTTCTTTTCCATTCCTTTACAGGAAAAGGATCGTAAATTCTTTGCTTTTACTGTTCCTGTGTTAAATAATAGCCAGCCCACGGAACGGTATCAATGGAAAGTCTTACCGCAGGGAATGTTGAATTCCCCTACCATGTGCCAACATTATGTGAATCAAGCCCTCCAACCTTTCCTTCTTCAGTATCCACACCTTCTGATCTGTCATTACATGGATGACATATTATTGGCTGCGCGCCACCTCCCCCCTCAATGGAAACAGGATATGGTAGCCTGTTTGTCAATTTACGGTTAGAAAATCGCTCCCGAAAAGGTGCAGGAATCCCCTCCTTTTCATTACCTAGGACATAAAATGATAGCTAGCTATTCCATTCCCGTAATCCCTGAGCTTCATGCTCCAAAAACAATGAAATATGTAGAGCTGCAACAATTACTGGGCAACATTAATTGGATAAGACCATATTTTAAAATCCCTCTTGAAGTTTTACGGCCGCTTTTTTCAGCCTTAAAAGGCCATCAATCTCCTAGTGAGCAAATTACTTTGACCTCTTCTCAACAGAAAACTGTTGCCCAGTTAAAGGAAATTATGCGTATCCATTGGGTTGACCGAGCAATTGTTAATGTTTTGCCAGATGTAGTTTTGCCCCAGATGTGGACAGATTCTGTCCAACCTTTTGCGGCCCTTATTCAGTTAGGCCCATCAAAAGTTCACATAATTGAATGGCTGTATTTACTTCACACGCTGAAGAACACGGTGACTCCTTTAGTGGATCTCCTTGCTCAGCTCATCAGCAAGGGTCGCCGCCGATGCAAAAGTCTCTTTGGCATCGATTGTCGCCAAATTATTGTGCCCATGCCCTTAGAACAATGGGAAACTGTTTTTTTCCACTAGCATGGATTTGCAGTGCTGTCAGAGCTGCCCAAGGTCCCAGCTCACAAAGGACCAACGCTGCTTCGTTGTTTAGTACAAAAGTCTTTATTGAAGTTCAGTTTCACTTCCAGAGCCGCAGCGCGCAGCTCTACGTCTCAACTGTCAGACCGCTGATGCTCCGTCTGAGTCTCCTCCCCCCTGACACCAATTTAAGATTCTAGCCTTACTCCACCTCTTCCTCAGTTCCTTCCGCCTCTGGTTCCGCCTGGCCGTTGGGGTCTCGCCCTTTCTAGACTCTTCTGACGCTGAGTCCCCTGAGCCTTCCCCCTCCCTCCGGTGGGCTTTAGGAGCTGGTTCCCCATCCGGGTCTCCTGCTGTTCCCCGCGCCTGTACATTTGAACTTGGCGCGCGCGCCCAGCCGGTAACTTTTCTCCTGACCGTTTCACTGCTGCTGCTGTCACTGCTTCCCCCTCTGGGGGGCTAGCTGCAACTGACCTCCCCTCCGTTGGAGGCGTGGTCAGCCCTGACTCACTCTCTCTCCCCGCTGGAGGAGACGCTGGCCCTGACACATGTGACTCTTCCCCCCCACTACGCTCTGGTGGGGAAACTGGTCCCAATCCCCCACTGCTGCTTTGGGGTTCCCCTCTGGCTCCTTGTTTCTGGTGCGTCCCCCCTGGGACCCCCCTTGCCCTGACCATAGGAATCTGGGAATCTTCTGATTCGCTGGAGAAGCTCATGGAATCTCTCGGGCCACTGTCATACTCCCCTACGCTGCCCTCGGATTCTTCCCCTTCACTCTCCATTTCCTCTCTCCCCAGTGCTCCTGCTCCGGAGTCCCTGACAAGTGCGCTCCAGGTGGGATGCCTGCAAATGGGCAAACAATTTTCCTTGTCTTTTTCTTCTATATTGTCTCCTGCCCCTTTAGATGCCCCTACTGTCTTTACTGACGGAGCCCCCTCCAGGGGGGTAGTTGCATGGCAACAGAATGGGGAACGGCACAGTCTCTATACTCTCCCACAAAAATCAGCTCAGCGTTCTGAGTTGGCAGCTGCTGTTAAAGCTCTGCATCATTTCTCTTCACAGCCAATTAATCTGGTGGTGGACAGTCTTTATGTGGCAAACGTTATAACTCGTTTGCAGGGCAGCTATGTAAGTCCCTTATTGGATGACAATCTATTGAGCCTTTTCTTGTCTTTACAATTGCTTCTCTCCAATCGCTCCCACCCACTATTTGTGGTGCACATTCGCTCTCACCAACCCTTCCCAGGCTTTCTCACTGATGGTAATGCAAAAGCAGATTCCTTGCTTAGGGTTTTGCCTGTCTCCCCCATTGAAAGTCATGCTTTCCATCATCAGAATGTGAAAGCTCTTAGCCGCCAATTCCAAATTCCGTTGGAAGCGGCTCGTGCAATTATCCAACAATGCCCTCAATGTTCTAATCAAATTGGCCACCCCAGCCCTGGTGTCAATCCCCGTGGGCTGGAGGCCAACCAGTTGTGGCAAATGGATGTGACTCATTTTGCCCCTTTCTCACCTTGGAAGTTTATACATGTCTGCATTGATACGTTCTCTGGCTTTATCTGGGCCACCCCTCAAAGGGGAGAACAGGTTAAACATGTTTGCAATCATCTTGTTTGTACCATGTCAGTCATGGGCAAGCCCCATTCTTTAAAAACTGACAATGCCCCAGCCTATTGCGCGAAAAGCTTTGCTCAGTTCTGTGAGACTTGGAATATTCACCATTTATTTGGCATCCCTTACAATTCCCAAGGCCAAGCTATCGTTGAACGTGCTAACCGCACTTTAAAAACTGCCTTAATTCGGCAGGAAAAAAAGGCCGGAGTCCCAGCCTCACTTTCGGAAAAAGAAGGCTGGTTAGCTAGTGTTCTCTTTACTCTCAATCATTTAAATGTTTCCATACAGGATCGTGAATCCTTTACTTGCCTGCAAAGGCATTTTCAGCAAAAAGAGATACTTCCAGCCCCGCTGGTCCGTTATAAAATATTACCCTCCAACGAATGGAGTGAACCAGTAAAACTGATTACCTGGGGGAAGGGTTACGCTGCAGTTTCTACTCCACAGGGTGCTCGCTGGGTTCCCGCACGCTGCATCCGCCTCTACCATGGCATGGCAACAGGCCCTGCAGAATCCAATACCGCAGTTCGACCGTCAACTCCAGATCGCCCGGGATGCGGCATCCAGCCCCCCCAGGACTCGCAAGCGGGGAAATCGTAATGCCCCAGTGACGTGGGGCCAAATAAAATCGCTCTCACTTCAAGCTGAACAGTTTAGAAAGGAACAGCAGCTGGAAGCAAGCCCTGATAATTTGCTTCTGTGCCTCATTTCGTGCCTTAATATAAATTCCATGATAGTGCTCATTTTCAGTGTTTTGTTTTTGCCCCTTTCTGCTTCCGCTCCTAATAGCGGTGATTCCACACTAATAAATGTGTGGGAATCTTTTGCAAAAACCCTCAATGTTTCATCTTTTTGCCTAACTCAGCAGGTATCAATAGGTGAAATCCTTGGCTCCTGCCTTATCCCTGTTTGCAATGACCCTCTCGATTTGCAAAATGATACCTGGTTTTATTCATCCTTACCCCAAAATGACTCTCTCCGCACCCTTGGTTATTCCGGTTACCATAACTGGGGTAACCGAGTTCGCCGACGCCCATCTCTGGCCATTGATTTGTTGACCCCATACGTGGCCTCTTTTAATATCACTTGCGCCCGTATGGTCAATTGCACAAAAACCAACTGTGTGAAAATGGGCAAGGATAATTTTAACTGCTCTGCTTATGTAAATATCGATATCGTCACTCTGTGGAATTGACTAATGATTGTGATGATTCTGTTTCTCTCCCTAGCAGATCTGAATATATTTCTCTAGCCGTCTCTCTTTTAGGAGTCCCTGGATTGGCTGCACGGAATAGTATGAACATTAACTCTTTAGCTTGCTCCGCAGCAAAAGCTCTGAACTTTACTTCACAAGCCCTTCACCTTTTGAATAAAGAGCAGAATGAACTCCAGCATGGACTCCTGCAAAATCGTGCAGCAATAGATTACTTGCTGATGCTTCATCATTATGGTTGCGAACAAGTGGATGACATGTGCTGTTACTGTTACTGACAATTCCAAAGCTATTCAAAAGCAAATCTCTCATTTGCGAAATCTCACACATCACATCAAACAGGACGTTGGATTTTCTGGCCTCTGGGATTCATTCACCCAGTGGCTCACTGGCTGGTTGCCGAACCTGAATTGGCTTCGTAATCTTTTTCAATATGCTATTGTCATAATATGTATATTAATTTTGCTATGCTGCTTCATCCAATGCATTCCTGGTCTCATACGTCTCTGCTCTCAGCTTTTCTCTCCCCCTCAACCACCTAATAAAATTATTGCTGCCTACTCTGCGAAGTGGCAGCACCAGCTGTAAAAGATAGGGGAGACACGGGCGAACTTATTTCAGGCATGCGCTGGCATACCACGTATCCTGAAGTATTTTTGTCCAATCCACCCTGGCGAACTTATTTCAGCCATACGCTGGCATACCACGTATTTTTGTCCCAGTTACCCCGTCCTATTTACCCTGAAAACACCTCGCACATAAGAAAAGAAAGGGGGAGATGATGAATAGTTATCTTTCAGTACATTCCTTTCTCACCACCCTGGCACCAGCCTGTAATGTTCAGTTCGTATTAAGTTCAGTTTACATGTCCTGACCTGCTCTTATCTATCTGTATACATTCTTTTCTTATCACCCTAGAATATTAAGTGCACATTTAGTTCCTGACCTGTACCTATCTGTACGTTCTCTAAGTCTCGCTATATCAATCATGATAGGAGGCCTTTATGCCTGTCTAATTCTGTGTTCCTTTTATCCCTTGATGATTAATGTCTTATATGCAATCCTTGTAATGCATTTGTGTTAACCAATCAGCAACAAGCACATATGTGGCAATGCTGTAATATTCAATAAAAGGGACTCCCCGACACATGTTCGAGAGATGCCTCCCAGATGACACTCGCTACCTGTCTGTCGTTATTTCAACCCAACATGACCCAGGTAGTTTTTATTCACAAAAGAGCTTTTTACAGAGTGTTCGTAAGAACCAGTCAGATTTCTTCTGAGCATTTCCACAAACCCACGTGGGGAGAAAGTTAAACTACTAAAACTAATTAAGCACAAATATTTCTGGGGTAAACAAAGAACAGAACTACAAAGAAGAGCATCTGGCAACCCCGGAGGTCATAAACAAGCAATACACATGATAAGGAGGATGGCCAGGAGGACAGTGACCATTATCCCCTTAATGTGAGATCTGTTTCCTGGCCCTAAGATTAACATCCTAAGATTAATATACATCAAAGAAACTTGCCCACTATCTTTATGGCCCAGGATGCCTGCCTGGCTGTCAAAGTGTGTACGTGACTCGTGAAGAAGAGGGGAATGGGCAGTAGAGGCAAAAGGGCATGAAAAGGGCATGAATGTAGAACCTTATGGGATTTAATCAGAAATTATCGCCAATATATCAAACCCAGTCAACACAATGTCTTCATCGTGGACACGATGGCTTGATGTATATTTTATAATTCCTCATGGTAATCCCATCTGACTCCTACAGGAGGGGTGAGCCAGTTCTGGGTATCAGCCACTCACGGAGCAGAGGAAAGAGGAGGGCTGATCTGCGGAAATGGGTCTGCTGGGCGCGGCGAAAGAAAACGTCAGACGATCCATCTGACTCATCGTGATGGAGTGTGCGTTTTGAACTCTTGTAAGGACTTTGAAGCTAACCAATAAATCTTTGTACAGATATGGCTGACTGCCCAGAGTTTTATCTCAGCTAGCTTGTCAGCAATTCCCTAACAGCATGGATCGTCTCATATGCTGAAAGCTAGTGGAAAGAAAGAGAGAAGGAGAATGGAGCAAGAAATAACAGAGCTTCGTCGGCGCAATGCCGGGCTGGAATCCAGAGCTTCAGAGCTACAAGTTCGGCTTGAAGAAGCCAGAGCCGCTCAAGGTAGTGCCACAGGTGGGCTATTGGGGAGGAGCAAACCTGCGCTGGTGGAAAAGTTCCACGGGAATCCTCACGAATATTTGGGATTTAAAACGGAGATAAACTATCTTCTGGAGCTGGAGGCAGCTCAGTTTGCTAACGATGCTCAGAAGGTTGCCTACCTAATTAGACACCTGTCGGGAGGGGCCAAGAGTTGGGTGAGGCCTTTGCAGCTAATAATGAAGCGCTGCGAAGTTTGCCCAAGTTTTGGCAGGCAATGGATCTTACGTATGCAGATGAAAGCCATATAGATACGACACAGCAGGAGCTTTTGGCTTTAAAGCAAGGCAGTTCAACAGTGCATAGTTACTGGTCAGAATTTGCTATGCTTGTGCACAAACTGGGATGGGAGTTGGAATCAGAGCCTGTGCAGGCTTTGTTTAAAGCTGGACTGAACACTGAAGTTAAGGATGAGCTTGCCAGGGGCCCCCGTCCTAAGAACATGGATGAGTTAACGAAGGCTGCTTTAACGGTGGGGCTGAGACAGGAAGCCAGGCTGCGGGAAAGAAAGCAGAGCAAAGGCCGGCGTTTCCATGGTAACCAAATTCCTGAGATGCCGGCAGCTGCTTCTGAAGGTCAACAACAGCCAGAGCCCATGGAAATTGACTCAGCCCGTGCGTGGGAAAGTTCAAAAGCCCAACGGCCGAGCGGCAAAGAGGGGAAGGACTCGCAGGCGGCCAAGAAATGTTTTTTCTGCCAGAAGCCTGGACACTTTGCCAGAGTGTGTCCGGAGCGTCGTAACTGGCAGGGAATGGTAGGGGCCACCCCACAGGCAGAAGAGGAGGGACCCCAGGTTTTGGGAAACGGGGGAGCCTGGCTGGTGGTGAACCGGGGCAACAGCCAGGCAGTGGCAACAGTGAAAGCCCCCGGCCAGGACACCCCAAAGCAAGTATAGTGTTGAAGGAGGTGCTAGAACTCCCGAACAGCCACACAGTGGAGGAGTTTGCTTTGGCGGACTCAGGAGCCAGTGCCTCGTTTTTCAGCAAGGAGTTTGCAGCGCAGCACCAACTTAACCTGAGGCCTTTGGATTTTCCGCTGGAAGTCACTACAATTGATGGGAGAGAGCTGTTGGGAGGGGAAGTGACTCATCAGACACCTCCCATGAGGATGCGGGTGTCTACTCACTCTGAGATCATCGCTTTTCACGTGGCCACGTTGGCGGGTCCGCCCATCATACTGGGCATGAGCTGGTTAGCCTTGCACGATCTGGTGGTCTCCTGGCATCAGCGGTCCCTGACGTTTGGGTCGGCGCACTGCATGGAGAACTGCCTGGGCCTAGAGCCACCTCGGCGGTCGGAGGCCAGGATGGCAGCAGCATGCAGAGCAGGGACGACCGAAATCCCTCCGCAATACCGGGACCTACAGGAGGTGTTCAGCGGGAAGGAGGCTGACACGTTGCCCCCGCACCGACCATATGATTGCCAGATCAATCTGATCCCAGGGGCCACATTGCCGGTGGGGAAGCTCTACTCCATGTCGGAGCGAGAGATCAAGGACCTGAAGGACTTTATTGAGAAAAATCTAAAAAGGGGATTCATCAGGGAGTCCAAGGCGGCGGGGGGAGCCCTGTGTTCTTCGTGGACAAGAAATCGACTAACGAGAAGAAATTGGTAGTGGATTTTCGCGTCTTGAACAGCCTGATGGAACCTGTGGCCTTCCCAATGCCAAGAATCGACGACGTTCTGGCCAGGGTACAGAAGGGGAAGATTTTCACCAAGCTGGACCTCCGGGGGGCGTACAACCTCATCAGAGTGCGAGAGGGCGACGAGTGGAAGACCACCATGTTCACCCCGCTGGGGGCGTTTGAGTATCTCGTCATGCCTTTCGGCTTGCAGTGTGGAAGCCCCTGTTTCCAGGCCTTCATGCATCACGTGCTAGGGCCGTTGCTGTACCGTAACTGCGTCTGCTTTTTGGACGACATGCTGGTGTACTCAGACAACGAGGAACAGCATGTAAAAGACGTGCGTCAAGTCCTGAGCAGACTCAAGGAGCATCGGTTGTGGGTGAAGCTGGAGAAGTGTCAGTTCCACGCGAAGGAGGTCGAGTTCCTGGGTTACAGGCTGTCGGACAAGGGCGTGGCCATGGATCCAGAGAAGGTGAAGGCTGTGGTTGAATGGGAGAGCCCCAAGACCAGGAAGGATGTTCAACGTTTCCTGGGCTTCAGCAACTTCTACAGGAAGTTCATCAAGAACTTCGCAAAGCTGACAGCACCCATAACGGACTGTCTTAGTGCTAAGAAGAAGTTTTATTGGACGGAGGAGGCGCAAAGGGGGTTTGAGGCGCTTAAGAGGGTCTTCGCATCGGAGGAGCAGCTGCTGCACGTCAACCCCGAGCGACCACTGCGAGTTGAGACAGATGCCTCTGATCGGGCGATAGGGGCGGTGTTGCTGCAACCAGATGAAAAGGGGGAGTGGTGGCCGTGTGATTTTTTTCTCAGAAGTTGAAAAAATCGGAGCAAAACTACACTATCTACGACAAAGAATTGCTTGCGATCGTCGCTGCGTTCAAGCAATGGCGGCATTTCCTGATTGGGGCGAGGCACCAAGTTTTGGTGTGCACGGACCACAAGAACTTGGAGTAGTGGCGTACGGCACGGGTGGTGTGCCAGAGGCAGATACGCTGGGCGGAGTTTTTTGCCAACTCTAACTTTAAGATTCAATATGTGCCAGGGGAGCAGAATGCGAGGGCGGGTGCGCTGTCTCGCAAACCGGAGTACCTGGCAGAGGAAGGGCCTCCGGTCGCCAGATTAATGTTCCCCGAGAACAAGTGGACTTGTGGGGGAGCGTTGGTGAAGGACGACGAACTGATGCAGCTGCTTAGAGACTATGACTTTGCAAGGCGAAAGATGGGCGAGTTAAGGCAAAAGGGGGGTGCCGAGGGTGGTTTCGAGGTGAAAGGGGGGCTTCTGTACTATCGGGGGGCTTTGTATGTTCCAGGTGAAACCCTTAGGGCCAGAGTCCTTAAGCAACTTCACGACAGCTGCACGGCAGGGCATTTTGGGCAACACAAAACCATGCTACTGGTCACCAGGGAATTTTGGTGGCCCAAAGTGAGGGAGGATGTAAGGGAATATGTGAGAGGGTGTGACACATGCCAAAGGGCCAAGGGGGTAAAGGCGGCACCAGCAGGGTTGCTGGAACCTCTGCCCACACCAGGAAAGCCATGGGAGGTGGCGGCGGTGGATTTCATCACTGATCTGTCTAAGTCTAAGGGTAAGACAGCAATCATGGTGGTAGTGGATCTCCTAACCAAAATGTGTCATTTTGTGGCATACTCCCATGCCGTAACGGCGGAAGAAACAGCCAAGCTGTTCGTAGAGCATGTGTTTAGGTTACATGGGATACCTGCCCAGGTGGTTTCGGATAGGGGGACTCAATTCACCTCACGGTTTTGGCGCAAGCTCATGGGTTTGTTGCAAGTAGAGGTGAGTTTCACGACGGCAAGACACCCTGAAACCAATGGGCAGGCGGAGAGAGCCAATGCTGTTTTGCAACAGTATTTGCGATGCTATGTCAGTCAGAGACAGAACGACTGGGTGGACTTTGCTTACAATAACGCAGAGAACGTATCCACAGGGATGACTCCGTTCTTTGCTAATCACGGGTGTCGCCCCAGGGTGTTTCCGGGGAGGGGGGAGGAGTTGTGGAGTGTGCCTGCAGCGGTACAGTTTGCGGAGGAAATGGAGGCAATCCACCAACAGCTCCAGTTGAACTTGGAAAGGGCTAAGGAGGTCTACAAGAAGGAGGCCGACAAGCATCGGCAACCAGGGGAGGTCATCTGGGTTGGGGACAAGGTGTGGTTGTCCACGCAAGGGTTGCCCTGGAAAAGAGGGTGCAAGAAGCTTAAACCCCGGAGAGTAGGGCCTTTTGAGGTGATCCAGCAGGTCAATCTGGTGGCATTTAAATTAAGGTTGCCTGAGAGTATGAGGATACATCCGGTATTTCACAGGTCACTGCTGTCACCCTACAGAGAAGGGGTAAGGCGGCAGGGTAGTGGGGAAGGGGAACTCCCACCGCCCGAAGTGGAGGAAAGGGAGCAGTGCAATGAGGTAACGGAGGTACTGGATTCTCGCTGGAATAGGGAATAGGTAGAGTATCTGGTGGCGTGGGAAGGGGCTCCCAGTTCAGAGAATACCTGGGTCCAGGAGAGTTGTGTCACTGACGAGTATCTGGTGGAGGAGTTCCACAATTTCTTCCCTGACAAACCCAAAACCCGGGGTAGATTTTTTCAACAGGTGTTCGGGCCGACAGACGATGAAGCGGACTTCGAGGGATTCCAATCATCTGATGAGGAGGAAGAAGAGCTGGAAGACGTCTATTGGGAACGCCGGGGAACTGCGGGTTTGAGGGAGGATTGGATGAAGGTTTTTGAAGATACAGGTGAAACTCGAAAAATTAGAATATCGTGGAAAAGTTCATTTATTTCAGTAATTCAACTTAAAAGGTGAAACTAATATATGAGATAGACTCATGACATACAAAGCGAGATATGTCAAGCCTTTATTTGTTATAATTGTGACGATTATGGGGTACAGCTGATGAAAACCCCAAATTAACAATCTCAGAAAATTAGAATATTGTGAAAAGGTGCAGTAGCTATACAATCCATAACACCTGCAATGGGTTCAGTAGGAAGCACAATCATGGGGAAGGCTGCTGACCTGACAGTTGTGCAGAAAGCCATCATTGAGACCCTCCATAAGGAGGAAAAGCCTCAAACGGTAATTGCAGAAGAAGTTGGATGTTCCCAAAGTGCTGTATCGAAGCACATTAATAGAAAGTTATGCAGAAGGGGAAAGTGTGGAAGAAAAAGGTGCACAAGCAGCAGGGATGACCACAGCCTGGAGAGGATTGCCAGGAAAAGACCATTCAAACGTGTTGGGGACTTTCACAAGGAGTGGACTGAGGCTGGAGTTAGTGCATCAAGAGCTACCACACACAGAGATGGCCTTCAAATGTTGTATTCCTCTTGTCAAGCCGCTCCTGAACAAGAAACAACGTCAGAAGCATCTCATTTGGAAACCAAGGACCCAGAGTCTGGAGGAAGAATGGGGAGGCACACAATGCCAGATGCTTGAAGTCCAGTGTGAAGTTTCCACAGTCTGTGTTGATTTGGGGAGCCATGTCATCAGCTGGTGTTGGTCCACTGTGCTTCATTAAGTCCAGGGCCAACACAGCCATCTACCAGGAGATTTTATTCCTCTTGTCAAGCCGCTCCTGAACAAGAAACAACGTCAGAAGCATCTTGCCTGGGCTAAAGGAAAAAAAAGAACTGGGCTGTTGCTCAGTGGTTCCAAGTCCTCTTTTCTGATGAGAGCAACTTTTGCATCTCATTTGGAAACCAAGGACCCAGAGTCTGGAGGAAGAATGGGGAGGCACATAATGCCAGATGCTTGAAGTCCAGTGTGAAGTTTCCAATGCCAGATGCTTGAAGTCCAGTGTGAAGTTTCCAATGCCAGATGCTTGAAGTCCAGTGTGAAGTGTTGATTTGGGGATCCATGCCATCAGCTGGTGTTGGTCCACTGTGCTTCATTAAGTCCAGGGTCAACGCAGCCGTCTACCAGGAGATTTTGAAGAACTTCATGCTTCCTTCTGCAGACGAGCTTTATGGGGATGCTGACTTCATTTTCCAGCAGGAATTGGCACCTGCCCACACTGCCAAAAGTACCAAAACCTGGTTCAGTGCCCATGGGATTACTGTGCTTGATTGGCCAGCAAATTCGCCTGACCTGAACCCCATTGAGAATCTATGGGGCACTGCCAAGAGAAAGATGAGAGACATGAGACCGAACAATGCAGAAGAGCTGAAGGCTGCTGTTGAAGCATCCTGGTCTTCCATAACACCTCAGCAGTGCCACAGGCTGATCGCATCCATGCCACGCCGCATTGAGGCAGTAATTGATGCAAAAGGGGCCCAAACCAAGTACTGAGTACATATGTGTGATGGGATGGTGAGCTGCTTGTGCGTAAAATCCTGATCCCTCAGAGTTTGGCTAAGTTCCCAAACCTCTGTCTGTGACGGAGCTCCTTAAGCATGGCTCCATCAATCGCTCGTTGAATCGGACAGTGGGCGTTTACGGAACTTCTTCCAGCATAAAAGCTCCTTAACGGAAACGCGTCTTCTGGACTCTCGGCGTGACAGTTTCCGCCGAGGAGTGGGTGTCCCTACGGGAGGTCCTGAAACCTCTCCACTGTTCTCGCTTGAAGTATCTCTGAGCCCTCCCTCCGACTCACTTTCCCTTGTAACTCCACTTCTCCCCCTGCTGGTCCCCTCCTCCGCTGAGTGGTCTCTCTCACCCTCCATGAGCCCTTTCACCTCCTTCGTCTCAGATGACAGTTCCCTGACATCCACCTCCCCTCTAGGGCCCCCTTCACCCCCTTCCCTCCCCTCCTCTGCGGGAGGCGAGGGAGCAAAACCCCTGAAGGAACCTCCCTCATCTTCCGAAGTTTCGAACACTTCCCTCCACCTTTTGCTGTTCCCGGTTTCCAAGTACCCCTCCTCCTCGGAGTCTGTACCCCCTTCCAACTCCGATTCCCTGAATCCCTCCAGTTCCTCCTCATCGTCGGTGGTGCCAAAGTACTCCCCCCGGAACCTCGCTACTGTCTGAGGTTTCCTGGGGAACCTTTGGTGGAACGTTTCGATCAAGACCTCGTCATGGACCTCCTCTGCCTTCACCCAGGTGTTTTCCGACTCCGGTTCCCCTTCCCACGCGACCAAATACTCCACCTGATTACCCTTCCACCTGGAGTCGATGATTTCCGCCACATAGTTGCGGCTTTCCCTTTCTTCTATGGCTGGCCCCCGTGTGGACACCCCTTCACCTTCCCCCCTGTATGGTGACAGTAATGACCTGTGGAATACTGGGTGCAGTTTCATGTGGTTCGGTAACCGGAGTCTGAAAGCCACTGGGTTGACCTGTTGGATGACCTCAAATGGTCCCAATCTTTTGGGTCTCAATTTCTTGCAACTCCCCTTGAACGGCAACCCTTGGGTTGATAGCCAGACCCGACTCCCCACCCTAATTGTTTCACCTTCCCTTCTGCTCTTGTCTGCCTGCCTCTTATATTCTTCTTTGGCCCTTTCTAAGTTGTGTTGGAGTTGACGATGGATCGCTTCCATTTCTTCTACAAAAAGTTCAGCGGCCGGAACACTCCATCTCTCTCCTCCTTCCCCTGGAAACGCCCTGGGGTGGCACCCATAATTAGCCAAAAAGGGGCTCATCCCTGTGGACACATTCTCTGCATTATTGTAAGCAAATTCCGCTAGTGCCAACTTTTCGACCCAATCGTTTTCTCTGTCATTGACATAACACCTCAGGTATTGTTGAAGGATACCGTTTGCCCTCTCCGCCTGCCCATTGGTCTCAGGGTGCCTGGCAGTCGAAAAGTTGACCTCTACGTGCAACAAGCTCATAAGCTTCCTCCAGAATCTGGACGTGAACTGTTTCCCTCTGTCGGAAACCAGCCTCAAGGGGGTGCCATGCAACCTAAAAATATGTTCTACAAACAATTTTGCTGTCTCTTCCGCCGTGACTGCATGTGAGCAAGCTACAAAGTGACCCATCTTAGTTAACTGGTCTACTACGACTAGTATGGCGGTTTTCCCCTGGGATTTGGGCAGATCAGTCATAAAATCTATCGACACTGCCTCCCACGGTCGTTCTGGTGTGGGTAACGGTTCTAATAACCCCGCTGGTGCCCGCCTTTCTCCTTTGGCTCTCTGGCATTGGTCACACCTTCTCACATACTCCCGTACATCCTCCCTCACCTTGGGCCACCAAAACTCCCTGGTCACCAACCACATGGTCTTGTGTTGCCCAAAATGCCCCGCTGTGGGATTGTCGTGCAGCTGTTTGAGTACTCTCCCCCTCAATTCCCCTTCGGGTATATATAGCGCCCCTTTGTAATACAATGCCCCGTTTCTTTCTTCAAAACCTCCGGGGTCTTCTCCCTCTCTCCTTAAACCTCTGAGCTTCTCCTGGGCGTACTCATCATTTACCGTTCCCTCTACCAGTTCTCTTTGCCCCACCCAGGCCGCACCACACACCCAGTGGTCCTCTGGGATAATATGTCTCTCTTCTGGCGCTCCCTCCCCCTCCAAATATTCAGGTTTGCGAGAGAGAGCGTCCGCTCTGATGTTTTCTGGACCTGGCACATAGCAGATTTCAAAATGGAATTTGGAGAACTCCTGGGCCCATCTCACTTGTCGTTGGTTGAGCACTCGTGCCGTTCTCCAATACTCCAAATTCCTGTGGTCCGTACACACTTGCACCTTATGCTGTGCGCCAATTAGTAAGTGTCTCCATCTCCGGAACGCTTCGTGAATGGCGAGTAGTTCTCGGTCATATACCGTGTAATTCCTCTCGGATTTGTTCAGCTTACGCGAAAAGAAGGCACACGGTCTCCATTCCGACTTATTGCTCCCTGGCTGAAGCAGCACCGCCCCCACCGCCCGGTCTGAGGCATCAGTTTCCACTCTCATGGGTTTTTGTAAATCCACATGCAGGAGCTGTTCTTCCGAAGCGAATGCCTTTTTCAATTCCTCAAAAGCGTGCTCCGCCTCCGCCGTCCAAACGAATTTCTTCTTGCTGCTTAGACAGTCCGTGATGGGAGCCGTTAAGTGGGCAAAGTTCTTGATGAATTTACGGTAAAAGTTCCCAAACCCTGAGAACCTTTGCACATCTTTTTTCGTTTTCGGTGTCTTCCATTCCAGCACCGCCTGTACCTTGCCTGGATCCATGGCTAATCCCTTGTCTGATAAGCGGTACCCCAGGAATTCCACCTCCTTGGCGTGGAACTGACACTTCTCCAATTTCACCCACAACTGGTTTGCTTGCAGCTGGCTCAGCACTTCCCTGTCTGACATGGCGTACAGCTTGCCCACGGGGAGCTGGGCCCCAGGGACCAGGTTAATTTGGCAGTCAAAGTCTCTATGCGGTGGTAGTTTATCTGCTTCCCTTTCGCTGAAGACCTTGCTCAGGTCAGCGTATTGTTTGGGCACCTTCCCTTTGTCCGCTACTTCCATCCCTGCTAGGGAGGCTTTTGCCCCTTCTGGCACCTTTCCCTCTTTGCAGTGTTCCAGGCAATGTGCTGACCCAAAGGAGACCACTCTCTGATGCCAGCCCACTAGCGGGTCATGCAACGCTAGCCAGCTCATTCCCAAAATGACTGGCGCCCCTCCCAGGGTGGCTACATTGAACGCTATCCTTTCAGTGTGCCTTGCCACCCTCATAACCATTGGGACGGTCTGTAGGCTAACTTCTCCCCCCAACAGCTCCCTCCCATCGATCGTGGTGACCTGCAGGGGGTTGCTTAAAGGGAGTGTCTGTATCTGGTGTTCAGCTGCAAACTCCTTGCTCATAAAATTACAGGAGCTGCCTGAGTCCAACAGCGCCTTGGTCTTTAGTGGGTATCCGTTTGCCAGCTCTACCAGCACCTCTATTACTAGAGCTGGTCTTGGAGGTTCCGGAGTGGGCACTTTTACTGCTCCTTGGCCTGTCTGCAGTGCCCTGACAGTGGCAGACAGGCGTTGGCTTTTACTGGCTCCTGGACTTCCTCCTCCTTCCCCCCAACAGCTCCCGCCATCCCTTGCCATTCCTTTCTTTGCGGGCAGACTCTGGCAAAGTGACCTGGCTGCTGGCAGAGGTAACATTTCTTGGCGCCCTTTCCCTCCTTCTTCCTCCCTTCACTGGGATTTGAAACTGCGCGCGCGCGCGCTGTTCCAACTTCCATCGGCTCTCCGGGCGGGAAACTGGGTTCTGGAATCTCTGGAATGCGGAAATCCCTCCAACGCTCTCCTTTCCCCTCCCGCTTCTCCAAGGCTCTTGCCTCCTGGCGCGCTCCAATGGTCAGCGCTGATTTGGTCAGCTGGTCCATAGACTCCGCCCTGGGCGCCCGGGAAAGTTCGTCTTTCACCGCCGAAGAAAGCCCCTCTTCAAAGAGCATTTGAATGGGTTCCGCCGATAGGTCCCACCCCAATTTATGTATCAACATTGTAAACTCAGTCCAGTACTCACGAACCGATCGGCTCCCCTGTTTGCAAGCCATCAATTGTCTGCGCACCAGTCCCTGTTCAATCTCGCTGGAAAACATCAAATCCATGGCGCGAAAAAACTTCCTCGCATCCTTCAGCATGTCACTATTCCCTGCCATCAGGGGCCGGACCCAGTCTCTCGCCCCCCCTTCGAGATGGCCAATCACAAACGCCACTCGCGATGCCTCATCGGGAAAGTCGTTAAACTGCAGTTCGAGAGCATACTGCATCTCTGTCCTAAAGGCTTGGTAGTTCCTGGGGTCCCCCCCAAACTTCTGCACCATTCCTGGCATCTTTCTTGCTAGTGTAGCGCCTTTTGCCTTTTCTGCATCCTGCGCCCTCCTTTCTTCTAGCCTCGCCGTTTGCATTGCTAGCTGGAGTTCCAAAACTCTGTACCTTTCTTCCAGAGTTGGACCTTCTCTAGCTCCTGCTGCTCCTCCGGCTCCGGCTGGGTTGCTCATGATGCCTCTCTGCACAAGCTGCTTTCAGGGACTGTCCGATTGCTGTGATGGGATGGTGAGCTGCTTGTGCGTAAAATCCTGATCCCTCAGAGTTTGGCTAAGTTCCCAAACCTCTGTCTGTGACGGAGCTCCTTAAGCATGGCTCCATCAATCGCTCGTTGAATCGGACAGTGGGCGTTTACGGAACTTCTTCCAGCATAAAAGCTCCTTAACGGAAACGCGTCTTCTGGACTCTCGGCGTGACAGTTTCCGCCGAGGAGTGGGTGTCCCTACGGGAGGTCCTGAAACCTCTCCACTGTTCTCGCTTGAAGTATCTCTGAGCCCTCCCTCCGACTCACTTTCCCTTGTAACTCCACTTCTCCCCCTGCTGGTCCCCTCCTCCGCTGAGTGGTCTCTCTCACCCTCCATGAGCCCTTTCACCTCCTTCGTCTCAGATGACAGTTCCCTGACAATATGCATGCTTCTACTTCTCATAGGTCCAATATTGCTCTATTTGCAGTCCTTGTTTTGCTGATTTGATTTAATATCCTAATTTTCTGAGATTGTTAATTTGGGGTTTTCATCAGCTGTGTGCCATAATATCACAATTATAACAAATAAAGGCTTGACATATCTCGCTTTGCATGTCATGAGTCTATCTCATATATTAGTTTCATCTTTTAAGTTGAATTACTGAAATAAATGAACTTTTCCATGATATTCTAATTTTCTGAGTTTCACCTGTACAGATGAGGGAGAGGGGAATTTTTCAGGTTTCACCCCCACCACTCCAGAGAGAGAATCGGGAACGGTTGGTTCTCCCGAGCGGGAGGGGGCCTTTGGGGAGGGGGTGGATGTCAGGGAATTGGAGGCTGAGAAGGAGGTGAGGGGGGAGAAGAGAGGCACTTACAGAGAGCCTAAGTCTTTAATCAGCAGCTATTCTTCCTCGTCAGAGGAGGAAGAGAAAGAAACGTTCGGAGACAGTGAAACGGGGAGGGGTGACCTAGTTCCAGGTATCAGCCACTCACAGAGCAGAGGAAAGAGGAGGGCTGATCTGCGGAAATGGGTCTGCTGGGCGCGGCGAAAGAAAACGTCAGACGATCCATCTGACTCATCGTGATGGAGTGTGCGTTTTGAACTCTTGTAAGGACGTTGAAGCTAACCAATAAATCTTTGTACAGATATGGCTGGCTGCCCAGAGTTTTATCTCAGCTAGCTTGTCAGCAATTCCCTAACACTGAACGACCTAATTGAAATAGAAGAAATTAAAGTTGCTATAAAAGAATTGAAAAGTGGAAAGACACCGGGACCGGATGGATTTACAGCAAGATATTATAAAGAAATGAAACACACCCTACTTGTGCCAATGAAAGAAGTGATGAATAATATATTTAAAAAGGGAGAATTGCCAGAAACGTGGAAAGAAGCATATATCACACTTATTCCAAAACAAGACTCGGATTTAACACAAGTAAAGAATTATAGACCGATTTCCCTGTTAAACAATGACTATAAATTATTTGCAAGCATATTGGCAAATAGATTGAAAAAAATATTGAATGAAATTATCCATAAGGATCAAGCAGGTTTTCTACCTGGTAGACAGATGAAAGATAACATAAGGAATATAATTAATATAATTGAATATCTAACTGCCAGGAATGAAAAACAAGCAATGTTAATTTTTGTGGATGCGGAAAAGGCTTTTGATAATATATCCTGGGAATTTATGTTAAAAAAATTGAATTAATGGATACTGGTCAATTCTTTCTAAATGGAATAAAAGCGATATATTCGGAACAGAGAGCAAAATTGACTGTAAATAATATAGTAACAGAAAATATAGAAATTACTAAAGGCACAAGACAAGGGTGTCCTCTATCACCACTATTATTCATATCGGTACTGGAAGTCTTCTTAAGGTCAATAAGGAAGAATGAACTAATGAATGATTAGAGCGTGTCCAGACGAGGTGTGGGTCCCCCTAGGGGATATCATCAATTTGTCCCTTGGCACCGGGACATTCCCAGGGGAACTGAAGGAGGCAGTGGTGCGCCCGCTCTTAAAGAAAACATCATTAGATCCTTTAGATCTATCCAATTACCGCACGGTTTCAAATCTTCCATTCCTGGGTAAGGTGATTGAGAGAGCAGTTGCTGAACCGCTTGGTGTGTTTCTGGATGAAACATCGGCTCTGGATCCATTCCAATCCGGCTTCCGCGCTGGTCATGGGACCGAGATGGCTCTGGTCGCCCTAACAGATGATCTCCGCAGGCAGCTGGATCGAGGCGAGTCGAGGCTGCTGATTCTTCTAGATCTGTCAGCAGCCTTTGACATGGTTGATCACGAACTCCTGGACCACCGCCTTGCCGACGTGGGGATCCAGGGCACAGTCCTTCAATAGCTGCGCTCGTTTCTCTCTGGTCAGGGACAGAGGGTGGCGCTTGGGGGGGGGGGAATGGTCATCGCGCCACTCCTTGGTGTGTGGAGTGCCTCAGGGTGCAATACTCTCCCCGATGCTTTTAAACATCTTTATGCGCCCCCTTGCCCAGCTTGTCCGGAGTTTGCTGATGACACCCAACTCTATCTGTTGATGTATAGCCATCCTGACTCGGCCCCAGACAAACTGATCAGATGTTTGGAAGCTGTGGCTGGATGGTTATGTGGGAGCGGGTTGAAGTTAAATCCTTCGAAGACAGAGGTCCTTTGGCTGGGAAGGGACGATATGGGATTGGGGGGGGCAACTCCCATCTCTTGCGGGCGTGCAATTAGTGCCAGCACCGTCCATTAAGAGTGTAATCTTCAACACCTCCCTTTCCATGGAGGCGCAGATTGCAGCTACAACAAAGGCAGCATTTTTTCATCTCCGCCAAGCTAAGCAGTTGGCTCCTTATCTCTCTCGCCCTGACCTAGCCACTGTGATCCACGCGACAGTCGCCTCCAGACTGGATTATTGTAACTCGCTCTACGTGGGGCTGCCCTTGAGACTGACCCAGAAACTCCAGCGGGTGCAGAACGCCGCGGTGAGACTCCTTACGGGGTCCTCGCTGCAAGATCACATTCACCCAGTGCTATACCAGCTGCACTGGCTCCCGGTGGAGTACAGGATCAGGTTTAAGGTGCTAGTTTTAACCTTTAAAGCCCTATACGGCCTAGGACCCTCGTACCTACAGGACCGCCTCTCCTGGTATGTCCCACAGAGGAACTTACGGTCTTCAAACAAAAACATCTTTGAGGTCCCAGGCCACAGAGAGGTTAGGCTGGCCTCAACCAGAACCAGGGCTTTTTCGGCTGTGGCTCCAATCTGGTGGAACGCTCTGTCACAAGATACTAGGGCCCTGCGGGACTTGACATCTTTCCGCAGAGCCTGCAAGACGGAGCTGTTCTGCCAGGCCTTTGGTCGGGGTTCAGTCTGACTCCCTCTCCCCTTCATAAGAACTTGCATGAAAGTGGCCTCCCAATTTTTCTCACAGGCCCATATAAGTTCAGCACAAACAGTTGGGCCTGGTGAGCATTTAAGGTCCCCAACCCTAATCTGCGGGTTGCCATCTGATTGGATTTTATTCTGATCCTGATCTGATTTGAGGATGTATTTTAATTGATTGTCTAATTTTATGTTAATGTGTTATACATTTGATGTTAGCTGCTCTGAGCCCGGCTTCGGCTGGGGAGGGCGGGATATAAATAAAATTTATTATTTATTATTATTATTATTATTAAAGGGAATTTCAGTCGGTCGAAATGAGTACAAAGTGAAAGCATTTGCCGATGACTTGGTATTAACAATTGAAGAGCCAATTACAAGTGTCAAAGAAGTATTAGAGGAAATAGAACAGTTTGGGCAGGTGGCAGGTTTCAAACTGAACAAAAAGAATACTAAGATAATAGTTAAAAATATGAAACAGGACCTGGTGGAAGTATTGCAGCAACAAATAGGTATAGAAGTTGTTAAAAGAGTATTTGGGAATTTGGTTAACTCCTAAAAATATTGATCTATTTCAAAACAACTACACGCCGGTGTGGAATGGTATTAAGAGAGATCTAGAAATATGGGGAAGGATGAAGTTATCATTTTGGGGGAGGATTTCAGCTATTAAGATGAATGTGCTACCAAAGATGTTATTTTTGTTTCAGACAATTCCAATAATCAACGGGGCAGCAATATTTAAAGACTATATTTAAATTTAAGAAATGCATAAGAAGTGGTTAAAACTGTGGATTATCAGAGGTGCTGATGGAAGTCCAAAAAGATTGTATAAGTCATAAAGTTTTGTGGTACGTATTATAATTTATATGTTAAAATTAATAAAAATTATTATAAAAAAAACCAAAGTGTCGGTGCTGACCTTGAAAGACCTCAACGGCCCAGGAGACCTGAAGGAGCGTCTCCACCCTGGACGCCGGGATCCCTCTCCCGAGGGTCTTTTGGTGGTTCCCTCCCTGCAAGAAGCAAGGTTACAGGGAACCAGGCAGGGGGCCTTATTTGTGGTGGCGCTCGCCCTGTGGAACACCCTCTCATCAGATGTCAAGGAAATAAGCAACTATCCTACTTATAAAAGACACCTGAAAGCAGCCCTGTTTAGGGAAGTTTTGAATGTTTCATGCTGTCTTGTATTTTTAATATTCGATTGGGAGCCGCCCAGAGTGGCTGGGGAAACCCAGCCAGAAAGGCAGGGTATAAATAATAAATTATGATGATGATGATGATGATGGTGATGTTTGGGATGAAGCATTTTTGTTTACAGGTGGAGGTTAACGTGACCATATGTGGATCTAGTGTTCGTTCATGGAAGCCCCCACCTGAAGTATGAAATTGTGCAGCCCAGACACAACCTTGTCTGCTGTTTGTGAGATCTAGAACATCTCAGGACAGGAGATGTACACAAATCACTTTTAACAGTAAACAGTCGAGGGAACCCGACTCTCTACGAGAAAAGCCTCACACAACACAGCAGAGAAAAATTTGGCATACAGAGAGAAGTATGTTGCAAACCGTATGCATGGTAAGACTGCTCTCATGATAAGACTGCTCTCTAGCTGGGGATGCTAGCGGCGGAATCGGAGAATGCAAGGATAAATGTGGAGATAGTGATTTAAAGAAGTCGAATTATAGCAGAGGGAAGCTGCGGGTGGGTGGGCGGAGTACTATACAACAAGTATATTTGTTTTCAATGGTTTTGAACTGTGTTTTTTTCCTCTCTCTCAATTTCATTTCATTTTTTTTTCTGTTGATGTTATATTTTTGCTGTATTATTTAAATAAATAAATTTTGAAAAAAAGGAAATAAAAGAAAAAGAAAAAAGGGGAGGGGGACCACCACCAATTTTCAGACACCTGACTACCGTGTAGAAGACACCCCCATGTATAAGACGACCCCTCTTTTTTGAGCCCAAAATTAAGAAATAATTAATTGCAACATTCCATGCATAAGACGACCCCCAATTTTAAACTTAAAAAATGGGGGGGGGGAATATAGTCTTATACACGGAAAAACACAGTACTTAAGTCTTGGATCAAACTGAAGTGCTTGTGATTGACAGCATGCAAATCCTGATGGGTTAGTATGGAAGAGTAGGCGTGAAATTAGGGGTCATAATTTGGCTTTCTGAATTCCAGAACCGAGTGGTCTGCGAAGTGTTTACCATGACTCTTCTGTTCTAACAGACCTCGTCACATCCAGCAACCAATGGGTGGAGATATGCACAGTAAGCTAGGTTAACAAAATGAGTAAAAAAAAAAGAAAAAAGGGCATTTAAGGCAAAAATATCACAAAGAGGTTGTAAAGGTGGGAAAGCATACTGTGTTTTGCAAACATACACTCACCCTTGCTGGGAGAATTCAGACGTGCTGCGGAGAATGAAAGGCGCTTATTGATGACAGTTTCCCCTTGCTTGAGGTTTGCTGAGGAGGTAGAGTGCTTGCTGCCTGAAAAAAGGAATTATTACTTTAGCACAGGGTGGATTTGATTCAAGTTCTCAAACTTAATCCGTTCCGGAAATCCGTTCCAAAACCAAAGCGTTCCAAAACCAAGGCGCGCTTTCCCATAGAAAGGAATGCAAAACGGATTAATCCATTCCAGACTTTGAAAAACAACCCCTAAAACAGCCATTTGACATGAATTTTGCTATCTGGCCTGCACTCTTTCTAAAGACTTGAGAAATGAGATTATCACCCCTATTTTATTGTCCATTCCGGGTCGCCCAACCATTGCCACAGTCTCCTTCCTTTTGGCAAATCAAGAGGATCAGATGACAGTAAAGGCTGTCAGGTTTCGAGCTGGGGCCATCAGAATAAGGTCCACTATTTGACTGCTGACTGAGGACCCTAGAGTGTGTTTTATACCATCGACTTTTGATTTCTGTTCTTTGTCTGTTGCATTGCTGTTTTGTTGCTACAGCCGATGGCTGACGCAAATAAAGATTCATTCATTCATTCATTCATTCAAACTCTTAAGACACAGGGACAACTCCTAAAAGGATGTCTGCCTGGGACATGCAACTCTGGGGGTCTGTGATTCAGTTCATAGAAATAGCAGGGTAGCAGACTGGGTGGGTGAACAGTTAGGCAGGTAATGAGTTCCTATGGTGGAGGCAGCATCTAGCCTATATTACACCAGACACCAGAGAATATTCCAAGGGGCCATCCCTAGGGTTTCCATGCAGTGTATACAATAATCTTATGAGCAAGCAGGCCATATGAATTCTTTAGATCTCAAAAAGGAAGTAGCTGTTGGGATTTTTATTTCTCACCAGCTGCAAGGAGCAGCACAATGGTTGTTGACACCATGTGATGTCTGTGAGCGTGAGACAGGAAGTCTCTGCTTGTTCTCAAGTAACTGGAGAGTTACTTTTGCTTCTCAGTGAAGTGGGTGTCGAGTTGTACTTCTGTGCTTGCTGCTCAGGAGAGCAGACATGTCGGATGAGAGCTCTGTGTACAGTCTGTAAATAAAGTAGTGAGTAGACTACTGACTGTCTCTTTCTTCTGTGATGGGATACCAGAAGACGAGTGTGCTCCTCTCAGGATGGAGGGGTCGCTTATTACCGGTCTCTCTGGACTGAGGGCATTTTCCAGCCAGAGAGTGACCACTGGAGAGAAGCCTCGGTGTCTTGGGAAGGTGGCACCCTTCCCGGGGGCGTTTTTCCAACAGTAGCAAATCAGTTGTGTCAGGTGGTGGTGTGGTTGCTCGTGAGTAAACAGGCAAGACTCCGACCTGTCTTTTCCAGGCTTTATTCTTAGTGCAAACTATTTACAGTGAAGAGCATCGTAAGTTCATGTCTGGCTCAGGTGCTAGCAGAATCTGGGAGTGGTCGGTCCTTGTACCTCCCCCAGCATAACAGTTGCGTGACCCCCAACCTTCTCCTCCCCTCCCTGCCCCAAAACCTACTGCACAGAATGGGCGCTGGCAAAGGGGTACTTCCCTCCCCTCTGCTTTGCTCAGGCTCAGTGTTGAGGCTCTCCCTAGCATCCCCTGGTCCCACCACCTCCTCTCCACTGGAGGTGGGGCTTTCCTCCTCGCTAGAGGAGTAACTGCTTCGCAAGATTTTCGGAGGTTCCCTATAACACTTGCCCTTCCACCTCTCGCCTCTGAGCGGATGGCAGTTCCCTGACAAGTTGCATGCAAGCAATTGAATGGTTAAGAGGAAGGCAGCTCTGCGCGGGTTACGGAAGGCCTCTAAGCAACGCCGTTCTAGACAGGAAGCTAGCGTTGCCTAAATCCAGCTAGTGAAGGAGAATGCCAAAGCTGGTGGGGTTAGTTCAAATAAGAGCAAGCAGGCAAATAGATCCTAGACCCACCTTCATCTGGAATTGGCGACTCTGTGAAATAAAGTTTGTAAACGAAAATCACAATGGTGAAACAAGTATGAGAGAATTCACAAGGAAAACATTCAGGTTCTTAATCTGAAATAACTGGCACTCTTGGGACTTCCGGGTTAGCGCCTCCGGTAATGGCTGAATTCCTCTGATCGGGAGGAATTTGCTTCGTGGAAATTAGGGTCTGGCCGCCACGGCGAAGGCGGGGACCCACAAAAAATCACAGGCGGGAGAAGCCTGTGAACGTGGGATTTGGCTGGCACCTTTTGCACCTCCCCTACTCGCGGGGAAACCCGGTTTCGGGGATCCGGAGCGACGTGGGGTGAGTGGCGCGGTGCTTCGAATTGACTGCTTCTTTCACGGAGTGAAGCCGCATTGCTGTTGCCGGAGAGCGCTGACTTTTTCCTGTGGACAATTTGATCTTAAAACAACTACCCGTCAGTAGAACGGAAAATTGGATTTTTAAACGTCTTAATTTGGCATCGAAACGGGGAGGTTTCAAACAGGAAGTCCGCCTTCCCCTTTTGTAAATAGACTGAAGCAAAGAGGCTGCAAGCTAAAGTCTTGGAAAGCCTTCCGTAAAGGGTTAAACTTCCATCGGCTAAAATCATCAAACCCCCCTTGGAAGCAGGAGAAGAGGGGGGAAATTTTGGATCGTGTAAGCCTGCAGGAGAGAGTGAAGAAAGTCAAATTACCACCGCTCTGAACCTGGAAACGGGCTGCTAGTAAGACTGACGTTTTGGAAATGCTCATTGACTGTGAATAGATCGTTTGTTGACAGCTAGTTAAATAAGAGAAATACATTGTTTCCATTGTCTCCTTCAGCGTTTAAAAAGGAGTAAAAGTAACTGAAAATTGAAACTAACTTTATTGCTTGAACTGTGCTTAAAAGGATTGATACAAATAGAAATTGTTTTCCCCTAGAGGAAGCCTTTGAAATTGTTACATGAGCTGAGCTGGGGGGATTTCCAGCTGCAAGATAAAAAACTGTGAGAATCTGGGATTGACCTTGGAGCATTAAAAATGTTGACAGAAGAAGCCTTAGTGGTTGCATTATGTAAGATAAATGATTCACTGGAACAGCTCCATAAGAAGACGGATGTGATGACTATAAAAATTGATAACTTGGAACAAAAAGTGACTAATTTGGGACAAAAAGTGAATATTAATACAGAAACTATTCAGGAATCGATACAGGGATCTACTTTGACATGGCAAATTGTGGAGAAGGCAGGGGAGAAAGTTGTTGTTGTTGAACCTAAAGTAGCACAAGTGGAGAGGGAGAGAGCCCCAGCCTTACAGATGCAATTTGATGACTATAAGTTGGTGCTTTTTATGATTGAATTTAGAGAAAGTCAGACTTTGAGGATTGGAGCCCCGCTTGGACTGGAGAAGGAAAGTTGGATAGATCCCTTCATGCAGGGATTTACTGACCTTTGGGACCTGGACTTGGGTCAGGAGGAGACTGGAGTTGTGGGGACCGCCAGATTTGGAGGAACTTTGAAATACGTCCTGAAATATCTTTTGAATCTTAGTTTTAACTATGGAGATTTGGCTGACTTGTCGAGAAGGAATAAAAACATTGCTAGGTGGGAATTTCCCCGAGATCTACTCTTCAGCATCAAAGGAAGGAAAATAAGAACAAGATCAGGAGAAGACAAAGTAAAGTGCATGTATAAATATGAAGAAGACTTGCAGAAGGGACTTGGAAAAGAGTTAAGAGCCTCGGACAGAAGATCACCAGGTTGATGGACTATATGGAATTGACAGAAATGACTGGCAGAATCCGAGACCAGGGAGAAGAGACGGTGGAAGAATATTGGAAAAAGTTTAAAGTCTATATATGGAAATAATGTAAAATTAATGAGTGTTAGAAAAATGTTGGAATGGAATTATACGGCTTTAGTAGAAATGTTATAAGGAATTAAGCATTAAAAAGTATTATAGTATTAATGGAAAATAAGGTTAAAATATGTTAAGATAACCATATGACAGAAAATAGAGAAAGATGGAAAGGATTTGCTGAAATAATTAATAGAAATGGAATACAAAAAGGGAGGTGAGAGGAGGTCGATGAAACAAGGGAATGAAAGAGAGGGTATTGAGATGGTATGATGTGTGTTTTTTGAATTGTTTTTGCTCTCGTTTTGTTTAATGTGTTAATGTTGTGTTGTGTATTGTTTATATATTGTACTGTATTGTTTTTTCTTTCTTTTTCTTTTTTTCTTTTCTTTTCTCCTTTTTGTAAGGTTTAAAAGTAACAAATACTATTTTAAAAAAATGAAATAACTGGCACTCTTATCGAACAATCCGATTACGAAGTGTAACATTAATTAAATCCCCAATCTGCCTATTATTATTATTATTATTATTATTATTATTATTATTATTATTAATTACTTATACCCCACCCATCTAGCTGGGTTTCCCCAGCCACTCTGGGCGGCTTCCAACAGGAGATTAAAAGCACATTAAAACATCAGTCATTAAAAAACATAGGAAGTTGTCTTATCCTGGGTCAGAGCATTGGTTTGCCTAGCTCAGTACTGTCAACACTGGCCGGCAGCAGGTCCTCAGGGATTCAGGCAGGGAACGTTCCCAGCTCTACCTGAGAAGCTATGTATTGCACCTGGGCTCTTCCAAATGCAAAGCATGTGCTCTATCACCCCGAGGGTGTGTTTCAGCCAGGAAGTACATCAAATTTGTTACAGAAATGACGGGGGGGGGACATCTTTAAAGCTGATAAATATCACAAATATTATGCCTGAATGCATCCTTTCGATGTGACAGCTCAGGGAAGAGACCTCGCTTGATCAATCATACAAAACCAACCCCATTTCCTCCATTCCAATGCCATTTTTGCCCTTGGAAAAAGGACTCTTTTCCCCTGCCACCACCACCCAGGGGTGACAATTGCTGAGCAGTTAGTTTCCAAAAGCCCATCGCCAGGCTTGCCCCAGGCGATGGATGTGCAAAGGGAGCTCTCTTGCCCTTTGATGGTGGGCACTTGGGAGTTGCCTGGACATGTTTTGCCTATGCCAGGCATGTCCCAACTCAGCCCTCCCAATGTTTTGGGACTACAATGCCCATCATCCCTGACCCACAGGTCCTGTTAGCTAGGGGTGATGGGAATTGTAGTCCCAAAACAGCTGGAGGGCCAACTTGGGCCATGCCTGGCCTGCGCTAATCTTGTACCAAGGACTTGCCTGGACATGTTTGCCAAGGTTGAACTAATGTCACCCCTCCCCTTTGGTGACATGTCAGTGATGTAATGATGATGTATCAATGATGCTGCTCGAAGTGTATTCTGGAGAAAAGAGGGAAGTTTTAAAAGTCGACGTTGCCCCATGCTCGGGGTTCTTACTCCTGGGGGGGGGGACCTGAGGCGCAACAATAAAGAGCATGGTCTACTGACTGCTGTTTTGCTCCAAATTCCTGTGCTGGGACTTCCTTCTTTTACTGACTGCATGGACCCGCGGGGGGACTGGCACCCCGGCGAGGTGGACTGTCGAGGAGTCTCTCACCCTAGAATTTCCCTGATCAAAATGTAGATTAAGGAAGCTTATTCCCCCTTCAATATTAATGTTCAATGTGAATGCAAAAGACTCAGGTGTTATCAAGCACCAGGAAGCCTCGTCGAAACTCTTCGCCAACTCTTCGCTTCATCATTACACTCATATTACAAGCAGAATCTGCCAGGAGCGCCTTGCTCCAAACCGGACAGGTTTTAACAGCATGCAACTGAACCTGATTCACTATTTCTGAGGTAGAAATGTCTCCAGGAGGAGGCATCCCCAGCAAGGGAAATGGAAAGCTTGTCTATTTAAAAAGTTGCCCCCTCTGCCCAATCATCTTTAGTCATCTGAAGGCAGCCCTGTTTAGAGAAGCTTTGAATATTGGTTGAATCACTGTATTTTAATATTCTGCTGGAAGCCGCCCAGAGTGGCTGGGGAAACCCAGCCAGATACGTGGAGTATTAATATTAATAATAATTGTTGTTGTTGATGATGACGTTGCTGTCAGGAAAGGGGATTAGCCATGATAGCTAAGTGAATGTCCAGGCACAAACGGAAAGTTCCTCCAAGTAGCCGTTGTGGGGGTGACAAACAGCAATGGGGGCTATTTCCTCCACACACTAAACTGCGATTCCCGGAAGCAACTGGCTGGCCAATGCCCAAAACAAGATGACTAGATTTTTTGCATCTTATTGTATTTTAATATTTTGTTGGAAGACGCCCAGAGTGGCTGGGGAAACCCAGCCAGATGGACGGGGTTTAAATTGTTGTTGTTGTTTATTAGATGGGTCTGATCCAGCAAATCTGCTCTTCTATTCTTATGACTGAGAATCAGCCATATTTAGAATCAAAGAACCAGTATCACTAATCAAAATAAGTAGATCTGACTCTGTACTCATTCTCTCCTGCAGGCCAACTTCAAAAATCAAACGTCTAACACATGGGTAGGCAAACTAAGCCCCAGGGGCTGGATCCGGCCCAATCGCCTTCTCAATCCGGCCCACGGACGGTCAGCGTGTTTTTACATGAGTAGAAAGTGTGCTTTTATTTAAAATGCATCTGTCAGGGAACTGCCATCATCTCAGGGGTGAGAGGGGAAAAGCCGGATGGATTACAGAGAGCCCCCAAAGATCGTGGGAAGCAGCACCTCCTCAGCGGAGGAGAGTAACCACGCCTCCAGTGGAGAGGAGCTTCAGGGCTCAGAGGAGGCGGTGCCAGGACACCTTGCCTGAGCATAGCAGGGAGGAGAGAGGTCCTCCGTTACCCACGCCCTCCATGCGCAGTAGGTTTCTGCGCTGAGAGGGGAAGCACAGACTGGGCATCAAGAAACTACTCTGCTGGGGAAGGTTTAAGGACCGCCCACTCACAGATTCTGCCAGTGAATGAGCGAGCCACGGAATTGAAGTCAGGCTGAAGCGGAAGAAGCAATGAACAAAATCCGCCCCCTCCTTTCTGAAACATTGTCAGCAGATTCTTGCAATGGGAGGGGTGAAACATCCTCAAAGGGGGCGTGCCACCGCAGTATGCAGATTTGAAGGAGGTGTTACCAAGCTGGACCTAAGGGGAGCATACAATCTGATTAGAGTGAGAGAGGGGGACAAATGGAAGACGACCATGTTCACCCCCCTGGGGGCTTTTGAGTATCTCGTCATGCCATTTGTATCTTGTCATGCCTGGGGGCTCCACCTGCTTTCAAGCCTTTATGCACCACGTGTTGGGCCCCCTGCTGTACAAGAATTGCGTGGCCTTTTGGGATGACGTTTTAATCTTCTCTGGAAATGAAGCACAGCACGTAAAATACGTTAGGCAGGTGCTAGAGAGATTGAAAA
The DNA here is from genome assembly GCF_964270895.1 of Podarcis filfolensis. Lineage (NCBI taxonomy): Eukaryota > Metazoa > Chordata > Lepidosauria > Squamata > Lacertidae > Podarcis > Podarcis filfolensis. Next base: position 20,736,834 of record NC_139619.1, read on the forward strand.
AGCATCAGTTGTGGGTCAAGCTGGAGAAATGCCAATTCCATGCTCAAGAGGTGGAGTTCCTGGGGTACTGACTGTCGGACAAGGGGCTGGCCATGGACCTGGAGAAGGTGAAAGCAGTGCTGGAATGGAAGAGCCCCAAAACAAAGAAGGATGTGCAGAGGTTCCTAGGGCTCAGCAACTTCTACAGGAAGTTCATCAAGAACTTTGCGCACTTGACAGCACCCATAACGGATTGTCTCAGCGGCAAGAAGTTTGCGTGGACCAAGGAAGCACAGCAGTCCTTTGAAAGGTTAAAGAAGGCTCTCGCCTCTGAGGAGCAGCTCCTGCATGTGGATCTGGGGAAGCCACTGAGAGTGGAGACGGACACTTCAGACCGGACCATCGGAGCAGTACTGTTGCAACAAGGGTCAGGGGAGGACTGGAGACCTTGTGCGTTTTTCTCCAGGAAACTGAGCAAGTCAGAGCAAAATTACACTGTTTATGACAAATAATTGCTGGCCATTTACGCGGCCTTTCGGCAGTGGAGAAACTTTTTAATTGGGGCGCAGCACCAGATCCAGGTCTGAACGGACCACAAGAACCTGGAATACTGGCAGACAGCGTGTGTGCCTAACCAGAGACAGGTCAGATGGTCGCAGACGTTCTCACATTATCACTTCGAAATACAATACGTACCGGGGGGGGGGGGGGAATGTGAGGGCGGACGCACTTTCCAGGAAACCTGAGTACATGGAAGGGGAAGGACCTCCTGTGGCCAGGCACGTGTTCCCAGAGGACCGCTGGTCGTGTGGGGGAGCACTGGTAGGGGAGCAAGAACTGGCTGGGCTGACTAGAGACGATGAGTTTGCTCAGACTAAAATCAGGGAGCTTAGAGATGGAAAGGGGGAAAATGGGGGGTTTGAGGAAAAAGGAGGGCTCCTGTACTACAAAGGGGCACTGTATGTGCCGGGACAGACATCGAAGTCCAAGATACTTAGGCAGCTCCATGACAACCCAACAGCTGGGCATTTTGGGCAGGATAAGACCATGCTACTAGTCACCAGACAGTTCTGGTGGGCCAAGGTAAGGGAGGATGTACGAGAATATGTCCGGGGGTGCGACAGGTGCCAGAGGGCCAAAGGGGAAAGAACCGCACCAGCAGGGTTACTGGAACCCTTACCGACACCGGAGAGGTCCTGGGAGGTGGTGTCCATTGATTTTATGACAGATCTGCCCAAGTCAAGGGGGAAAACAGCGGTGATGGTGGTGGTCCGTCTACTGACCAAAATGTGTCATTTCATGGCCTGCTCTCATCCGGTGTCAGCAGAGGAGACAGCCAGGCTGTTTGTGGACCACATTTTTAGGCTGCATGGGACGCCATTGAGGGTTGTATCTGATCGAGGAAGACAATTTACCTCGCGGTTCTGGCGGAAACTCATGAGCTTGCTGCAGGTAGAGGTGAGCTTCTCGACGGCAGGGCACCCAGAAACCAACGGCTAGGCCGAAAGAGCGAACGGAATATTGCAGCAGTACCTACGCTGTTATGTCAGTGAGAGGCAGAACGATTGGGTAGAGAAATTGGCGCTAGCTGAGTTTGCGTACAACAACGCTGAACACGTGTCCACGGGAATGAGCCCCTTCATGGCCAATTATGGGTGTCACCCCAGGGCCTACCCAGAGCATGGAGAGGAGGAATGGAGTGTGCCAGTGGCGGAGCAATTTGCAGAAGAGATGGAGGCTTTGCACCAACAACTCCGGCTAAATTTGGAAAGGGCTAAAGAAGTCTACAAAAGGCAGGCAGACAGGCATCACAGGCCAGGAGAGATCATATGGGTGGGGGACAGGATGCGGTTGTTGTCCCAGGGTTTGCCCCAAAGGGAGGTTGCAAAAAGTTGCAGCCTAGACGGCTGGGGCCCTTTGAGGTAATACAGCAGGTTAACCCAGTGACCTTCGGACTGAAATTGCCGGATAGCATGAGGATACATCCAGTGTTCCATAGGTCCCTGCTTTTGCATTATAGGGAGGGGGTGGGGCTTCCCAGGGAGGGAGAAAGGGGTGACTACCCATCCATGGGCAGAGGAGAGGGAACACTGTAATGAAGCAACGGAAATACTCGATTCTAGGTGGAGAGGGCACCAGGTAGAGTACTTGGTGGCCTGGGAGGGAGAACCTAGATCCGAAAACACGTGGGTTCCCGCAGAATCCATGACAGAGGGTTATCTGGTGGAATAATTCCATGGTTTGTTCCCGCATAAGCCTAAACCCATAGCCAGGTTCTTGGAGGAGGAGTTCGGACCCACGGACGATGAAGGGGACTTCGTAGGTTTCCCTGCCTCAGAAGAGGAGGAAGGCTGCCGGGAGGAGTCTGAGGGAGAAGAATCAGACTGGGAGGTCCAACCAGCGAGAAGGGAACAGAGAGGATGGGAAGCAGCTTTTGAATCCACGGAGGAGGATGACAGTTCTTTCTGGGGTTTTCCTACATCGCCGGCTGACGCTCTAGAGGAGGAGACATTTAAAGACCTCACCAACGGGGAGGGGGGTCTTGAGGAGGGGGTGGATGTCAGGGAACTGCCATTGGCTCAGGGGCGAGAGGGGAAAAGCCAGATGGATTACAGAGAGCCCCCAAAGATCGTGGGAAGCAGCACCTCCTCAGCGGAGGAGAGTAACCACGCCTCTAGTGGAGAGGAGCTTTAGGGCTCGGAGGAGGCAAGGTGGTGCCAGGACACCTTGCCTGGGCAAAGCAGGGAGGAGAGAGGTCCTCCGTTGCCCACGCCCTCCCTGCGCAGTAGGCTTCCGCGCCTAGAGGGGAGGCGCAGATTGGGCGTCAAGAAACTACTCTGCTGGGGAAGGTTTAAGGACCGCCCACTCACAGATTCTGCCAGTGAATGAGCGAGCCACGGAATAGTGGCGCTCTGCATGGTGAAGGGTTTTTGGCACCAATAACGAGGCTTTACAGCCGACCAGGGAGGCATTTGCCTGACTGCTCTCGAGTAACCCCCTGATAGCCTTACAGCATCTCTGGGTTATTTGAGGGGCATAGGAATTCATTCTTTTTTTTCTTTTTATACAAAATATAGTCCGGTCCCACAAGGTCTGAGGGACAGTGGACCGGCTCCCTGCAAAAAAAGTTTGCTGACCCCTGGTCTAACAAGTATCTGTGAGATAATCGACATAGGAAAGCTATCCTGTTTTCTGTAGAAAGAGCCAGTTTAAACAGGCCACATTTACTGAACCCTTCACCTTTACTTTTAAATCAAACCACACTTCATTACTATGCTCAGTTTTTCATATATCCAAAGCTACCTTACAGGGAGCCAGACTAGTGGTCTATCTGGCCCAGCACTGACTACTCTAGCTGGCAGCATTTTAAAGACCGTCTCAAAGCAAATCCAAAGCAACTACTCTCTTTCGAACTTAAAAATGGAAAGCGTCATGCTGGTGGTCCACAAAAGAGGTTGAAAGATCTCAAGGCAAAATTTTAAAAATGTAGTATAAACACCGACAACTGGGAAACACTGGCCTGAGAGCACTCCAGTTGGAGAACAGCCTTGACCAAAGGCATCCTGGGCTTTGAAGACACTCGAACTCAGGACGCGAGGGAGAAACGGGCGATCACACCGGGATCAACTCCCACCCAGAAACCAATTTCTGCCACTGTGGAAGGACGTGTGGATCCAGAATCGGACTCTGCAGTCACTTACGGAATCATTGCTAAAACAGTGTTGATGGAAGATCTTCCTCGGCTACGAGGGATTGCCGAAGAAGAGGAGAAGAAGAAGAAGAGGAAAAGGAGGAGGAGGAGGAGGGGGAAAGAAGAAGAAGAAGATAAGAAGAGGAAGAAAAGGAGGAGGAGGAGGAGGAGATGACGACTCTGGCTGGCAGCATCTCTCCAGGGTGATAGAAAGGGTGGCAGACACCTACCTGGCTTGCCAGGTCACAGAGCCACCCCATGACCATCTCTTCTGTTGGGTTTCCAGCCGCTGGCTCCGCTCCAGGGTCCAATGCAGCACTCCCTCATAGTGCTCCTGTTGAATCTATGGAGTTAGGCAGCGGTAACTGTGAGAGCGTTACTCTCTGGAAAATTTTTATTATTAATGCAAATAATATATATACATACAATAATATATATATATATATACACACATATACACATATATACACATATATATACACACACACACATTTATTAATAATAATACTAATACTACTACTAATAATAATAATATTTATACCCCGCCCATCTCGCCGGGTTTCCCCAGCCACTCTGGGCGGCTCCCAATCAATTATTAAAAACACAAGACAGTGTTAAACATTAAAAACTTCCCTAAACTGGGCGAGAATCCCTCCCCAGAGGAGTTTTAACAGGGTGGATAAAAATCAAGGTTTTTTTTAAAAAAAAAAATCGGATTTTTTTTATTTAAATCAGATTATTTTTATTTAAATTGGATTTTTAAAATAAAATGCTTTTGGAGGAAAAACCTTTCTAAAGATAGTTTTCTATTTAAGTTACATTATGGTCCAAAGGCTATTCATCAGGAAATAAGGATTTGTTGAAAGTTTTTCATGTGTGCTAAAACTCAGTCTAAGGGTTTTTTTGGGTTTTTTAATTGTTTAACCATATCGGTTAATCCAGCAATCCATCCATCCATCCACCTTTTCTTAGGGAGGCAGACGAAAGTTGTTGAGTTTTTTTGGGGGGGCAGGTCAAAGTTGTTGAAGTATTTTTAGGCGAGCAGGCAGAAATCCATCTATCCATCCACCTTTTTTTAGGGGGCAGGTCAAGGTTGTTGACTTTTTTAGGGGGGCAGACCAAAGTTGTTGAGGTTCTTTTAAGGGGGCAGGTCATAGGTTGTTGAGCTTTTAGGGGAGCAGGCCAAAATCCATCCATCCATCCATCAGTCCATCCATGCACCTTTTTTTAGGGAGGCAGACCAAAATTGTTGAATTTGGGGGGGGGGGCAGGTCAATTTTTTTTGAGCTTTTTCGGGGAGAAGGCCAAAATACATCCGTCCATCCATCCATGCACTTTTTTTTAGGGAGGCAAACAAAAGTTGTTGAGTTTTTAAGGGGGGCAGGTCAAAGTTGTTGAAGTATTTTTAGGGGAGCAGGTCAAAGTTGTTGAAGTATTTTTAGGGGAGCAGTATTTTTAGGGCAGGTCAGAGTTGTTGAGCTTTTTTAAAGGGGGCAGTTCAAAGCTTTTTAAAATAGTATGTGGTTAATTAAAAAAAATAATCACATTCCCATTTACAAAAAGAACGGAGAGCAGGCTTGCTAGATGAGACCAATGGCTGATCTAGTCATCTTGTTTTGAGCACTGGGCAGCCAGTTGCTTCTGGGAATCCCAGTTTAGTGCATGGAGGAAATAGTCACAATATATATATAATGAGGGATGTGGGTGGCGCTGCGGGTTAAACCACAGAGCCTGGAACTTGCCGATCAGAAGGTTGGCGGTTCAAATCCCTGTGACGGGGTGAGCTCCCATTGTTTGGTCCCACCTCCTGCCCACCTAGCAGTTCGAAAGCACGTCAAAGTGCAAGTAGATAAATAGGCACCGCTCCGGCAGGAAGGTAAACGGTGTTTCCGTGTGCTGCTCTGGTTCACCAGAAGCGACTTAGTCATGCTGGCCACATGACCCGGAAGCTGTACGCCGGCTCCCTCGGCCAATAAAGCGAGATGAGCACCGCAACCCCAGAGTCGGTCATGACTGGACCTAATGGTCAGGGGTCCCCTTTACCTTTAGATAGATAGATAGATAGATAGATAGATAGATAGATAGATGATAGATAGATAGATAGATAGATAGATAGATAGATAGATAGATAGTAAGTACCTATTAGATTAAATGCCAGACAATCTTGCGTTTTCCCCCTCCCCAGGTCTGCTCACTTCAGCACTTTGGCAATCAAGCAGAACCCGCTGCTGGCCGAAGCCTACTCAAATCTGGGGAACGTGTACAAGGAACGGGGCCAAGTGCAGGAGGCAATTGAGCACTATCGGCACGCCCTGCGCCTCAAGCCGGGCTTCATTGACGGATACATCAACCTCGCCGCTGCTTTAGTTGCCGCAGGCGACATGGAAGGAGCGGTGCAGGCCTATGTCTCTGCCATGCAGTACAACCCTGTAAGTTGAATTCCGCCGGGAGAAGGCAGAGTTCTCTCCGAAACCTAAGTTGTGGCTTTGAACCGGTGCGATTCCGAAAGCAATTCCGTTTTCAGATTCGAAAGCTTTGCAGCTGGCTCTTCGTATTCCGAAATGTCCAAGTCTCCTCGGAAGTGGGACGCAGGTGGCACTGTGGTGCAAACGCCGGTCCTTTACCTTTTTTATATATACTGAACTGAAAAAGATACTCAAATGCCCATTTAAAAAAAAAACCCTGGAGGCCTTCCTAATTAGAAATCATGCCAACAGAAATTAAGAAAAAGGTTAGAGAGCACTCTTCATGCATGCAATGACAGCAGCCAGAATTTGAGTGGTGACGAATTGAAAAAGTGAGAATATTCCCACAAAACCCAATGGGCGGGCCCAAATGTTAGAACAGGGGTTGGCAACGTGCGGCCCATGGGCCAGATGCGGCCCACGAAGACCGTTTTACTGGCCCACGAGCCGTCCCCGAACTGAGCTGCCCACTCAGTGAGTCCCCCAGCACAGCGGGGGACTCGCCGCGTGGTGCCGGAAATCGTGTCTGCGCACAAGCGGATATCAAAAATCATGTCCGCGCATGTCCAGACGCCAGAAATCGCTTCTGCGCAGGCACGATTTCCAGCATCTGGGCATGCGCAGGCACGATTTCCGGCATCGCACTGAACCAGTCCGGCCCACGGACGATCTTTGTGGGAGTGATCCGGCCCATGGCTGGTAAACCTTGCCGACCCCTATGGTAGAATATATACAACTGGCAAAAAAGACAGAGAGACTTCGAAGATACTTGACTCAGAAGGTTAATAAAGAATGGATAGTATTTAAAGAATATTTGAATAATGATTGGGATAACAAAAATCATCATCATTATTCTGTTGGAAGCTGCCAAGAGCGGCTGGGGAAACCCAGCCAGATGGGAGGGATAGAAATAATAAATTTTTATTTTTATTATAATTATTATTATTCTGTTGGAAGCTATCAAGCGTGGCTGGGGGAAACCCAGCCAGATGGGCGAGGTAGAAATAAATTATTATTATTATTATCCTCCTCCTCCTATTTTTTTCCTTTTCCTTTCTTCCCTTTCTTAGCAAACTTTGTACAGTGGTACCTCGGGTTACATACGCTTCAGGTTACAGACTCCACTAACCCAGAAATATTACCTTGGGTTAAGAACTTTGCTTCAGGGTGAGAACAGAAATCGTGCTCCTGTGGCGCGGCAGCAGCAGGAGGCCCCATTAGCTAAAGTGGTGCTTCAGGTTAAGAACAGTTCAGGTTAAGAACAGACCTCCAGAACGAATTAAGTACTTAACCCAAGGTACCACTGTATATGGAGTTTGTACATGGAGTTTGTATACAGGTTACATTGTGTACTCTTATGTACATAATGGCTGAATGTTTAATAAAGATTTTAAAAAATTAAAACAACTTTAAAAGAGGATTAAGACAGATACAACTAGTGCCAACTTGGCCCTCCAGCTGTTTGGGGACTACAACTCCCATCATCCCTAGCTAACAGGACCAGCAGTCAGGGATGATGGCAATTGTAGTCCCCAAACAGCTGGAGGGAAAAGTTGGGCCATGCCTGCTCTTAACTATTTAAATCAGTGGTGGCCGAACTCGAACCTCCAGCTGTTTTGGGACTACAACTCCCATCGTCCCTAGCTAACAGGACCAGTGGTCAGGGATGATGGGAATTGTAGTTCCCAAACAGCTGGAGGGTCGAGTTGGGCCATGCCTGCTCTAATGCAACAACATTCAGCTCTACAATACCTTCTCCTCCTCCAGCTTCTGTTTCCGCTTTTCCTCTACTGCTACTCTCCTTTGTTGCTCCTTCAACTTCTGTTCCTTCAGTCGTCTCTGTCTCTCCTCCATTTGCTTCTCATACTGGAGTTTGGCCTTTTTCTCCTTTTCCAATATCTGTGTTTCTTTGGCCGCTGCAAATTTCAACCAGGGTGGATAAAAATCAATGATTTATAAAAAAAAAACAAAATTTAAAAAATCATATTTTTTAAATTTAAATTGGTTTTTTTTAATTTAAATCGGATTTTTAAAATAAAATGCTTTTGGAGGAAAAATCATTCTAAATCTTTTCTATGTAAGAGACATTCTAGTCCAAAGGCTATTCATCAGGAAATAAGGATTTGTTTTAAGTTTTTCATGTGTCTAAAACTCAGTTGTTTTTTTAAAAAACTGTTTAACCACATCAGTTAACAAACAGGGAGGCATATGTTATAATGCTACTGTTTTGATTAAATAAATTGTTTTAATTGTTATGAAGGAAATGATTATTTTTCTCCTTCCAATCAAGTGCAGCAGAAAAGCTGTCCAAATAGAAGCAGTTAACTTACTAAACCTCACCATCATTTCATCAATGTATTTCTAATAGTAGAACCAAATCAGTTATTTTTATATAACTGTCAAAACCACTCTGAAAACTTATTCTTCCAAAAAGAAAACCTTCCTCTGCTTGTCCAGATTAAGAGGATGCCAGCAAGATTAAAAAAGAAGAAGATTTAAATCAAGTCTTACAGACTAGCGATTTAAATCAGGTCTGACTGACAAGTGGTTTACCGGTAAATCGTGATTTAAATTGATTTGAATGGTAATCAAATGTCTGTATTTTTAAATATATCCCTACCGTGCTGCTTCTCGCGCTCCTCTCTCCGCTCCCTGGCCAGCCTTTGCCTCTCTTCTGTTCTCAAAGTGGACCCATCAATCACTGGAAAGGATGGCAAAGTTGAACTGGTTACAGGGCTGAGGTTTCTGGAGGAACAAGTGACCAATGGGCGCAATTTTCTTTTCCCAGGAGTGCAACTCCAGCCTGACGTGCAGGGATACTGGTTAACATGGGAATACATGCGCCAGGGTTTTTTAAAATTTAAATCGGATTTTTAAAATAAAGTGCTTTTGGAGGAAAAATCTTTCTTTCTTTTTTCGTGTAGAAGACAACCCCCAATTTTAAACTTTTTTTAAAAATGGGGGGGAGGATATAGTCTTATACATTATATGTATGTAGTTTTTAAATAAACTCCATTTGTTGAAAAAGACTTGGTCTACATGGTCTCTTATTCTTCCTGATAGCTTGGCTAATTCTGCGCACTCCATTAACTTTTGTTGCCACTTCCATTTTGATGGTCCTTTTTCTCCCTTCCAGTCTGATGCTATTAAGATTCTCGAGGCCACTGTTGCATATAGAAATAATTCCCTTGCATTTTGAGGGATATCAGGTTCACAAAACAAAAACGGCATCCTCATCGGCCCAAGCAGACCAATTCTTACCAAGCTTTGGAAAAATGTCACAATGAGAAACTTTCGAGAAGAGAATAATAATAGAATAATAAATTATTGTTTATACCCCGCCCATCTGGCTGGGTTTCCGCAGCCACTCTGGGTGGATCGCAACCGAATATGAAAAAAACAAGACAGCATTCAACATCAAAAACGTCCCAAAACAGGGCTGCCTTCAGATGTCTTCTTAAAGTCCGATAGTTGTTTATTTCTTTGACATCTGATGGGAGAGGGAGCCACCACTGAGAAGGCCCTCTGCCTGCTTCCCTGTAACCTCGCTTCTCGCAGGGAGGGAACTGCCAGAAGGACCTCGGGAGAGGGACCCACGCATCCGGGCTGAACGATGGGGGTGGAGAAAACTTGTACAGTGGTACCTCGGGTTAAGTACTTAATTTGTTCCAGAGGTCTGTACTTAACCTGAAACTGTTCTTAACCCGAAGCACCACTTTAGCTAATTGGGCCTCCTGCTGCTGCCACGCCGCCAGAGCACGATTTCTGTTCTCATCCTGAAGCAAAGTTCTTAACCTGAAGCACTTTTTCTGGGTTAGCAGAGTCTGTAACCTGAAGCATATGTAACCTGAAGTGTATGTAACCCAAGGTACCACTGTAGAGCCTTATTTGTGTATGCCACCACAGCAGCAAGAATCCCGATAGCCCCAAACTGAAAAAGTAACAATAACCCCACCAAATCAGGCTTGCTAGCAAAAACGATGGAATACAGGTGAAACTCGGGAAAATTACAGGTAGAATATCGTGGAAAAGTTCATTTATTTCAGTAATTCAACTTAAAAGGTGAAACTAATATATGAGATAGACTCATGACGTGCAAAGCAAGATATGTCAAGCCTTTATTTGTTATAATTGTGATGATTACGGCGTACAGCTGATGAAAACCCCAAATTAACAATCTCAGAAAATTAGAATATTGTGAAAAGGTGCAGTAGCTATTCAATCCATAACACCTGCAATGGGTTCAGTAGGAAGCACAATCATGGGGAAGGCTGCTGACCTGACAGTTGTGCAGAAAGCCATCATTGAGACCCTCCGTAAGGAGGGAAAGCCTCAAAAGGTAATTGCAGAAGAAGTTGGATTTTCCCAAAGTGCTGTATCGAAGCACATTAATGGAAAGTTATGCGGAAGGGAAAAGTATGGAAGAAAAAGGTGCACAAGCAGCAAGGATGACCACAGCCTGGAGAGGATTGTCAGAAAAAGACCATTCAAACGTGCTGGGGACTTTCACAAGGTGTCGACTGAGGCTGGAGTTAGCACATCAAGACCTACCACACACAGACAGATCCTGGAGATGGGCTTCAAATGTTGTATTCCTCTTGTCAAGCCGCTCCTGAACAAGAAACAACGTCAGAAGCATCTCATTTGGAAACCAAGGACCCAGAGTCTGGAGGAAGAATGGGGAGGCACACAATGCCAGATGCTTGAAGTCCAGTGTGAAGTTTCCACAGTCTGTGTTGATTTGGGGAGCCATGTCATCAGCTGGTGTTGGTCCACTGTGCTTCATTAAGTCCAGGGCCAATACAGCCGTCTACCAGGAGATTTTGGAGCACTTCATTCTTCCTTCCGCAGATGAGCTTCATGGGGATGCTGACTTCCAGCAGGACTTGGCACCTGCCCACACTGCCAAAAGTACCAAAACCTGGTTCAATGCCCATGGGATTACTGTGCTTGATTGGCCAGCAAACTCGCCTGACCTGAACCCCATAGAGAATCTATGGGGCATTGCCAAGAGGAAGATGAGAAACATGAGACCAAGCAATGCAGAAGAGCTGAAGGCTGCTGTTGAAGCATCCTGGTCTTCCATAACACCTCAGCAGTGCCACAGGCTGATAGCATCCATGCCACGCTGCATTGAGGCAGTAATTGATGCAAAAGGGGCCCAAACCAAGTACTGAGTACATATGCATGCGTCTACTTCTCAGAGGTCCAATATTGCTCTAATTGCAGTGCTTGTTTTGCTGATTTGATTTAATATTCTAATTGTTATTTTGTGGTTTTCATCAGGTGTACGCCATGATCATTACAATTATAACAAATAAAGGCTTGACATATCTCGCTTTGCATGTCATGAGTCTATCTCATATAATAGTTTCACCTTTTAAGTTGAATTACTGAAAGAAATGAACTTTTCCATGATATTCTAATTTTTTGAGTTTCACCTGTATTTCCATCTTGCAAAACTAACAGGGAGAAGAGGATAAAGAATGGACAAATTTCAAAGAAAATCTTAAAAATGATCCGGGCAACGCAAGTCCCCTGGCAGATACAGATTAAATCTTGAAAATAGAGGGAAGACATATTCAAATCTGATTAGAGAAACACAAGAAAAAGTAGAATAACTAACATGAGCGGGCATGGCCAAACTTGGGCCTCCAGCTGTTTTGGGAATACAACTCCAATCATTCCTGTCCACTGGTCCTGCTACCTAGGGATGATGGGAGTTGTAGTCCCAAAACAGCTGGAGGGCCAAGTTGGGCATGCCTGATGTAAATTGATGTATAATAAAGATTATTTTAAGAGAAAAGTATATGCTCTGGTGTGTGGTCATTTCCTGCTTTGCAAAACAAAAGCAGCATCTTCATTGGCCCAAGTAGACCAGTTCTTACCGAGCTTTTGAAAGATGTCAAAATGGGACTCTTTTGAGAAGGAGAATATGCAACTTAAAAAGTAGCAGCACAGATTTGTGAACTGAAAAGCGGAAGGACTGTGAAGAGCCACAACCGAGGAAGTCACAGGAATGGATTTTTTTTATTTTATTGAAGCAAGGATTTTACCTGGCCTGGTTGAAGATTTCATACCAACTGGAGAATGGACTAGAACAGGACTAGCACGACTTTGGCTTCTTCTTTCCTCTGCCAACACCTGGGCTGCTGCAGTTATTACAACGAAAATCCACAATGTATTTCCGGCAGCAGGCTTCATGCAAGACTTGCTGGTACATCTGATCATTTTTTTTATCTCTTCATGTATCACGCCAAAAAAACCAGAATTATTTTTATGAGGAAGTTTCACAACAGACGTTCCAAAAGACAATAAAAAGAGTCTTTCTATATGCGACCGCCAGGATCGTGATTGCAAAACCCTGGAAAAGCAACATATTGCTGACAAAAGAAGAATGGCTCTTAAAACTCAGTGAGTATCTAGAACTAGCTCAACTTACAGAATCAATAAGAAGTCACTCAAATGTGAGAATAAGGAGAGAATGGGATGCTTTTATAAACTACATGGAAAAAGGTGGTTCCAAGGACTTTGCTTGGCTTAGCATAGACTAAAATCCCACAGGCTACCTATAGATTTGCTAACAGAGAACAGACAAACAGAAATATGATTTATTAGGAACCATTTGTGGGGGGGGGGGGAGTCAAGATACGAATCAGGGAGTCGAGCCTGAAGTCGTAAGAGGAGATGTTATAATTATAAAAATAGAAAAAAAGTTATAGGAGAAAGGAGGGCTTGTATTCCTTACAAAGAAGTTTACTGGATACTGTTTTGTTTCTAGTTTCTTTTTCTTTCATTTTTCTTTTTTTCTATCTTTTCTTCTTTTGTTGGATATATAATATGTATATGTATATGTAATGTTATATGGCTAAATAAAGATAAAACAATGGGGGGGGGACTTGCTGGTACGACAGTATTCAAACCTGCTCTTTGGGCAGAGATTTCTCCAAAAATAAAAAGTTCATAGTTCTAAAACTCCTCACCCACAATAATACAGAAAGGAGACTTAACATGGAAACGGGTATCAGAACGTGCAATAAACCCAGATGTCAACTTTGCTGCCATATACACCCAGACAACACCATCGCTGGACCCAACAATGCCAAACATCCCATCTCAGGCCTATTTAATGGCTCATCTTCGAACGTTGTGTATGCCATCAAATGCCAGTAGCACCCTTCAGCTCTCTATATTTGACCAACAGGCCAAACCCTGCGTCAGAGGATAAATGGGCCTAAATCTGACATCAGGAATCAGAAGGCAGATAAGCCAGTTGGCCCTTCAGCTGTTTTGGGACTACAGCTGCCATCATTCATAGCTCACAGGACCAGTGGTCAGGGATGATGGGAATTGTAGTCCCCAAACAGATGGAGAGCCGAGTTTGCCTATGCCTGTGATGGACTATGCCAGGCTTCCTCAAACTCGGCCCTCCAGCTGTTTGGGGACTACAACTTGTTGGAAAACTCCATTCCACCTTTAGTTGCAGACATGGAAGCTGGGGGCACTGTCATACAGTGGTTCCGCTCCTTCCTCCTGGGCCGTGTTCAGAAAGTGGTGGTGGGGGATGAGTGTTCAGACCCCTGGGCTCTCACTTGTGGGGTGCCTCAGGGTTCTGTCCTCTCCCCCATGCTTTTCAACATTTACATGCAGCCACTGGGAGAGATCATCAGGAGGTTTGGGCTGGGTGTTCATCAGTATGCGGATGATACCCAGCTCTACCTCTCTTTTAAATCAGAACCAGTGAGGGCGGTGAAGGTCCTGTGTGAGTGTCTGGAGGCGGTTGGAGGATGGATGGCGGCTAACAGATTGAGGTTGAATCCTGACAAGACAGAAGTACTGTTTTTGGGGGACAGGAGGCAGGCAGGTGTGGAGGATTCCCTGGTCCTGAATGGGGTAACTGTGCCCCTGAAGAACCAGGTGCGCAGCCTGGGAGTCATTTTGGACTCACAGCTGTCCATGGAGGCACAGGTCAAATCTGTGTCCAGGGCAGCTGTTTACCAGCTCCATCTGGTACATAGGCTGAGACCCTATCTGCCTGCGGACTGTCTCGCCAGAGTGGTGCATGCTCTGGTTATCTCCCGCTTGGACTACTGCAATGCACTCTACGTGGGGCTACCTTTGAAGGTGACTCGGAAACTACAACTAATCCAGAATGCGGCAGCTAGACTGGTGACTGGGGGCGGCTGCCGAGACCATATAACACCGGTCTTGAAAGACCTACATTGGCTCCCAGTACGTTTCCGAGCACAATTCAAAGTGTTGGTGCTGACCTTTAAAGCCCTAAACGGCCTCAGTCCAGTATACCTGAAGGAGCGTCTCCACCCCCATCATTCTGCCCGGACGCTGAGGTCCAGCGCCGAGGGCCTTCTGGCGGTTCCCTCATTGCGAGAAGCAAAGCTACAGGGAACCAGGCAGAGGGCCTTCTCGGTAGTGGCGCCCGCCCTGTGGAACGCCCTTCCAGCAGATGTCAAAGCGATAAACAACTACCTGACATTCAGAAGACATCTTAAGGCAGCCCTGTTCAGGGAAGTTTTTAACGAGTGATATTTTACTGTATTTTTGGTTTCTATGGAAGCCGCCCAGAGTGGCTGGGGAGGCCCAGCCAGATGGGCGGGGTATAAATAAATTATTATTATTATTATTATTATTATTATTATTATTATTATTATTATTATTGAACTGTTGCATGTCTTATACAGGTTTATCAAGACAACCAGTCCTGTTTGGCTTTGCTAGCTTCAGAGAGTTGTAAGCAAAGAACCAAGTACTTGCAGATAAAATTACATTGTGCATGGGAGTGTGTTTGGAAAGGACTCATTCAGGTGTCCTACATGCCAGGAAACGGAATTCCTGCAGATCTGTTGTCTAAAGTTCTTAACAGAGAACAACTTCAGGTATATGTACAGCGGTTGCAGTTGGGTTGAAATACTGCATCATAGGTTACATGGAAAGGGGGAGGATGTTGGAAAATTCCATTCCACCTTTAGTTGCAGACATGGAACTGTTGCATGTCACATGTCTGTTTACATACCAGCACAGCCTGCTAGGAACTTCCATTGTGTATAGCTTTTGCTTCTCTTTGTCTCTCGGAGAAGACAAAGAGAGAGACGACATGTTTCTTTGTCCTGATTTATGATTAATAAATCCGTAGTTGTAGTATGCTTCCACAAGCCTCACGTCTATTCTGTGTGCGCAGTTCGCTCTGCTGATATAGTGTGCCCTGGCTTTGAAGCACAGGTCGCTGATTTACGTTGGAGCAGAGGCCAATGGGTCTTCGCAGTGGGACGGCTGGAAGGAGACGACTCAGCTGGGGCTAGCCAGCTGGCCTTGAGACCCTCCGCATGCCAACACAACACACATCCTCCCTGACCGCCGCTCATGTGAGCTAGGGATGATGGGACTTGCAGTCACAAAACAGCTGGAGGGCCAAATTATCAGGCATGGCCCAACTTGGCCCTCCAGCTGTTTGGGGACTACAATTCCCATAATTCCTGACTCCTGGTCCTGTGAGCTAGCGATGATGGGAAATGTAGTCCCAAAACAGCTGGAGGGCCAAGTTTGGCCATCACTGCAGTAGGAGAACACTTCCATCTCCCAGGCCATTTAATGCAGGATCTCCAAGCAGCTGTCTTATGACAAAAGGATTTCAAAAATAGACTTGAAAGAGAAGTGGCTGAATTGCAACTTATCACTCAACTGAAAACGATGGAGAGAGTTGGTCTGAATAGAGATATTGGATTCTTGACTCATTACAGATGCTATTTTGAGTCATCTGCATACTCTCCCTTGCTTTTTCCTGTCAGACTAATTGCAGTCGTTAACAGTCATGAAAATTTATGATTCCACCGTCCAGCCGTTTCTTCTGCGCACACTCTTGAGGAAAACGACCTAGGTAGGAAAAATTGCAGAGACGCAGCAGTCTGCCTTCGTGTGAGAGCAGAGGGAGTGATGCAGTCCAGAGACAGCTTCTTCTATCTATAAGCGTTTATTTACAAGCAATAAATCACCATCCAAACTCTCAGACATCCTCTCCATGCTCAACGCACGCTCAGTCTAAAACTGAAACCAACTCACGGAACAAAGACTGTGACGACAGCACAGCACAGCTTCGTGTAGATGCTCCCCCCCCCCCCCGGATACATAACACAAGAAGGTTAACCCTATAACCACCATACTCTACAAGTCGTCCACAGGTTGACCATACCCATTGAGTCCTACTACCCTTTGGAGAAAAATTTGGCCACCCTGAATGTGATCTCTGGATCCTTGTCCTCTAACAGGGATTTTAAGCATTGAGGTTCATACCCACTTGGAAAGCTTCTACCCAAAACAAACTGAGTTGGTCTCTAAGGTGCTACTGGACATTTAAAAAAAAAAATTATTTCGACTGCGTCACACCAACACGGCTACCTACCTGAATCTAGGTTAACTGAAGGGTCTGCCAAAACCACTATATGAAACTGTTCAGGGATAAAGGCTGAGAATGCAAAACATACAGTGAGGGGGGAAAGTATTTGATCCCCTGTTAAATTTGCCCATTTGCCCTCTGGCGAAGAAATGACCAGTCCAGAATTTTAATGGTAGGTTTATTGTAGCTGTGAGAGACAGAATAAAAACAGGACAACCCCCAGAAACCCAGATGACAAAAGACAGAGACTGATGTGTATTATAATGAATGAAATAAGTATTTGATCCCCTATCAACCAGCGAGATGTCAGGCTACCTGGCATCGTCACTGTATGTAACGAGCTGAGATTAGAAGCACCTGCTGTAAGGGAGAGGAGTTACCTGTAGTCCCAGCTCTTTACAGTACCTGTACAAAAGATACCTGTCGACAGAAGCAATCAATCCAGCAGATTCCAAAGTAGCCACCATGACCAAGACCAAAGAGCTGTCCAAGGATGTCGAGGACAAGATTGTAGACCTGCACAAGGCTGGACTGGGCTACAAGGCTATTGCCAAGCAGCTTGGTGAGAAGGTGACAACAGTTGGTGCAATAATTCGCAAATGGGAGAAACACAAAATAACTGTCAACCTCCCTCCGTCTGGGGCTCCATGCAAGATCTCATCTCGTGGAGTTGCAATGATCAGGAGAACGGTGATGAAGCAGCCCAAAACTACACGGGGGGGGGGACTTGTCAATGATCTCAGGGCAGCTGGTCACCATGAAAATGGTTGGTAACACACTACGTCGTGAAGGACTGAGATCTTGCAGAGCCCGCAAGGTCCCCTTGCTCAAGACAGCACATGTACAGGCTCATCTGCAGTTTGCCAATGCACATCTGAATGACCTAGAGGAGAAAGGGGTGAAAGTATTGTGGGACTTCCGGGTTGGCGCCATCGGTAATGGCGGAATTCCTCTGACTAAGAGGAATTTGCTCCGTGAAAATCGGGTCTGGCCGCCACGGCGAAGGCGGAGACCCTTCAGAAATCACAGGTGGGTGAAGCCTGTGAACGCGGGATTCGGCGGGCACCCTTGGCGCCTCCCCTACTCGCGGGGAAACCCGTTCGTGGGGCTCCGTAGCGAAGTGGGGTGAGCAGCGCGGTGCTGTGAATCGACTGCTCTTTCCACGGAGTGAAGCCGCACAGCCGTTGCCGGAGAGCGCTGACTTTTTCCTGTGAACAATTGGATTTAAAAAGATACTACCCGTGAGTAGAACAATTGGATTTTAAAGATACTATCTGAGAATAGACCAAATTGGAACTTTTAAAAGAAGAAAGATTTAATTCGGAATTGTAGCGGGGAGGCATAAGCAGGAAGTCCGCCTTCCGCTTTTGTAGATAGAACAAAGCAAAGAGGCTGCAAGCTAGAGTCTCGGAGAGCCGACTGGAAAGGATTAAAATTTCAACTTCTAAAAATAGAAAACTCCCCCCTGGAAGCAGGAGAAGAGGGGGGAGAAGTTTTGGACTATTTATACCTGCGAGAGAGAGGGAAGGAAAATAAAACTCCACTGCTCAGAACCTGGGAACGGGCTGCAAATTAGACAATAAGGCTGCCGTATTTGGAATGCGCTCTGACTGTTAGCTGTCAAAAGAGAGATACATTGTGTTTAACTGTTTCTAACTGTTCCCTCTGATTTTAAAAGGGGGAAAAAGTAACTGAAAATTGAAACTAAATTTCCTTCTCGAGTTATGCTTTAAAAGGAGCTATTTTGGATAAATACAAGCACAGATTGTAACTGTTTCCCCCTAGAGGTAGTGGTGGAAACTGCTATAAGAGCCGGACCAGGGGAATTTTCCATTAGAAAGATAAAACTGCCTGACTGTGGGATTGACCTTGGACTTTTTGAGTGTTATGGCAGATGGGAAAGAAAATGTAGATTTATCAACAACGAGATCTGGGAAGTCTTGGCAGCGAAGAGCGTCAGCATCTGGTCCTTCTGCCTCATCCGCAGCTGTGCCAACTCAACTTAAACAAAGAGGAATGTCATCAGAAGAGACTTTAGCGATGGTGCTAGGTAAGATAAATGAATCTTTGGAAAAACTCAGCAGGAAAGTAGATGAGACAAATGTAAAAGTCGATGCGTCAAATGCGAAGGTGGATGCTGCAAATACCAAAATTGATATAAATACAGAAAGTATAAATAGTCTGGGACAAAAGGTGAATACTAACATAGAAGCAATACAGAAACTGATACAGGAGTCTGCCTCGACCCGTCAAATTGCAGAGGAAGCTAAGGGAAAAGTGGATGCTGTGGAAGTTAAAGTAACACAACAGGAAACAAAGAGAGTCCCAGATATACAGAGACAAGTTGAGGACCACAGGCTGATTCTTTCTATGATTGAGCTCAAGGAAAAAGAGCCGAACTTGAGGATTAGAGCTGTACCCGAATTAGAGAAAGATAGTTTGATAGAATTTCTTACGCAGGAATTCGCAGAGTTTTGGAAGCTGGACTTGGAACAAGAAGGAGTGAAAATCGTGAGTGCTTTTAGGCTTGGAAGAGGAGGGAAGAAGAATAGAGTAAGAGACTGTTTGATTACCCTCCGATCCAAAGAAGAGAGAGATAAAATTTTGGGTTGGCACTTCCAGAAGCCTTTGGAAATATTGCAGTCAAGAGTGGAAATATTCAAAGATATTCCGAAATATCTTTTGGACCTTAGGTCCAATTATGGAGACTTGGTTGCTCTGCTGAGAAGGAACAGAATCATCTTTAGGTGGGAATTTCCTCAAGGCTTATCCTTCAGCTTTAAAGGAAGGAAAATGAAAATAAGATCAGTTGAGGATAAAGACAAATTTCTGAGCACCCACGAAGAGGATCTACAGAAGGGACTTGGAAAAGAACCAGGAGCATTGGACAAAGGATCACCAGACAGAGGATTAGAGCAAAGAGTACTGGACAAAAGATCACCCATACTGGACATAGCAAAACTAAATTTTGGATTGGATTGCCCAGCGAAAGGGTTACCAACACCACCGTCAGAGCAAGAACAAGCACTGGGCGCAGTTGGAGGAGACTTAAAGTAACTACATCATGGCACTGCAAATATTAAGCTGGAATGTTAATGGGATGAATTCCCCTGAGAAAAGACGAAGAGTCTATCATGTATTAAAAAAGGAACAATTGGACTTGATTTGCTTACAAGAAACACATGTGATAAGGCTACACAGGAAAATATTGGTAAATAAAAGATTGGGGGAGGAATTTATTTCATCAGACAAAGTAAAAAAAAGAGTAGTACTTTACGCAAAGGAGAGCCTATCACCGAAATTTCTTTTTAAGGATGATCAAGGAAGATTTGTAGCAATTGAAATCCAATCGCAAGGAGAGAAATTTTTGATACTAGGTATTTATGCACCAAATGAGGGAAAATCGGAATTTTTTAAGAAGTTACATGAGACTCTGATGGACTGTATGGACTACAATATGATTTTGATGGGGGATATGAATGGAGTGGTGTCTACAAATATGGATAAAGCACAGAGACAGGTAGTTACTAAGGATGGTAGATTGCCAAAGACTTTTTTTGATATGACTGACAATATGGACTTAGTTGATATTTGGAGAATTAAAAACCCTTTGGGAAGAGAGGCAACCATCTTCTCTGAGGCCAAAATGACATGGACAAGAATTGACCAAATTTGGGTAACTAGAGGGCTGGCCCCAAAGACTAGAAAGGTGGAAATATGCCCTAAAATGTGCTCCGACCATAACGCTGTAAAGATGGAATTGAAATTAACACCAACTGGTTCCTTCAGATGGAGGATGAATGACACATTGTTTAGGAACGAAGAAGTGACTAAGAAGGCCCAAAAAACTTTGAGAGACTATTTTGAGATAAATATGAATACCACTGTAGAAAAAAGAGTAATTTGGGACGCAAGTAAAGCGGTCATGAGAGGATTTTTGATACAACAGAATGCGATCCAAAAGAGAGTCCAAAATGAGAAAAAAGACAAGATCTTGGAGAAAATAAAGGAAGGAGAGAAGAAACTGAGAGCGAAGCCAAAATCGCAGGAGATTTTGAAAGAGATAAAGTTACATCAAGTACAATATATGAAAATGATAAATCAGGAAATAGAATGGAAAATTAAACAGATGAGACAAAAGACATCTGAATCAGCAAACAAATGTGGAAAACTACTGGCTTGGCAAATGAAAAAAAGACAGAAACTTAACACTATTACAAATTTGGAAGTAGAAGGGAAAAATATACAGAATCCAGTGGAGATTAGAAAGTGTTTTCAGAGGTATTTTAAACAACTATATACACAGGAAACTCAGAAACAAATGGATATAGACAGTTTTTTGAAAATAAATGGACTACAGAAAATCTCTCAAGAAAATAAGTTAATGTTGAATTATAAAATAACGGAGCAAGAGATAGAAGGGGCCATCCAGAATATGCAATTGGGTAAATCCCCAGGACCGGACGGTTTGACTTCAAGATACTACAGAACCTTGAAAGAATGGATAATACAGCCTTTAAAGGAAGTGTGTAATGGAATATTGGAAGGGAAAAAGGCACCAGAGTCGTGGAAGGAAGCTTATATTACACTTATACCGAAAACAGAGTCTGAGAAGACACAGCTTAAGAATTACCGCCCCATATCTTTGCTTAATGTGGATTATAAAATTTTTGCAGACATTTTGGCTAAGAGACTAAAAAAGGTATTAGTAGAAGAAATTCATAAAGACCAAGCTGATTTTCTCCCGGGTAGACACTTGTCTGACAACACGAGGAACATAATTAACATTTTAGAAAAGTTACAAGTGAATATTAATACTAAAGCAGTTTTGATATTTGTGGATGCGGAGACTTTGACAATATTTCCTGGAGTTTTATGAAGAAAAACTTGCAGGGGATGGGGGTTGGTCAAGGTTTTGAAAACGGTATAGGGGCAATTTATTCAGAACAAAAGGCTAAATTAATTGTGAACAATGTAGTGATGGAAGAATTTAAGATAGAGAAAGGAACACGACAAGGTTGCCCAATCTCTCCATTGCTTTTTATATCGGTCCTGGAGGTTCTTTTAAACATGATTAGAAGGGACCAAACAGTTAAAGGTATACAAGTTGGAGCTAAACAGTACAAACTGAAAGCATTTGCTGATGATTTGGTATTGACACTACAGGAGCCAGAATCTAGTACCAAAAGAGTACTGGAACTGATTCAAGAATTTGGACAAGTAGCGGGATTTAAGTTGAATAAGATGAAAACTAAAGTCTTAGAGAAAAATTTAACAGTGATGGAGAAAGAAAGGTTTCAGAAGGAGACAGGGTTAACACTGGTTAAGAAAGTGAAATACCTAGGGGTTAACATGACTGCTAAGAATGTGAATCTGTTTAAGGATAACTATGAAAAATGTTGGATGGAAGTGAAAAAGGATTTAGAAATATGGTCAAACCTGAAGCTATCATTGCTAGGCCGAATTGCTGCGATAAAGATGAATGTATTGCCTAGGATGTTGTTTTTGTTTCAAACATTGCAAATCTTAGATAAAATGGAGTGTTTCAAGAAGTGGCAGAGAGATATCTCTAGACTTGTCTGGCAGGGCAAGAAACCTCGAATAAAATTTAAGATATTAACGGACGCTAAGGAAAGAGGTAGATTTGCCCTGCCAGACTTAAAACTTTATTATGAATCAGCCGCCTTTTGCTGGCTGAGAGAATGGATGCTTCTTGAGAACACTGATGTGTTGGATTTAGAAGGTTTTAACAATAATTTTGGGTGGCATGCATATTTGTGGTATGATAAGGTTTAAAAAAGCGTTTAAAAACCATATTGTCAGAAAAGCACTGTTTAATGTTTGGATAAGATATAAGGATTTGCTTGAAAATAAAACCCCAAGGTGGCTGTCACCAATGGAAGCGAAGGCTTCCAAATATACAGTAAGCCATCTGTGTCAGCAATGAAAGCATTGCGTTGACTGGGTTTAAACTATTTTGATATGATTCTTGATCAATCCACACCTCTGCATCCCTGTTCCATTTCTCTTTCTTGACAAGTCACGTACACTGCCAGTTTCTTCGCCAGGCAGGCTCCTGGGTCATCAAAGACAGTGGGCAGCTTCTTTGAAGTAGCCTTTCTGATATGTTAATCCCAGGGTGTTAATCTTAGGGCCAGGAAACATATCTCACATAAAGGTGATAATGATTGCTGTCCTCCTGGCCATCCTCCTTATCATGTATATTGCTTGTTTATGACCTCAGGGGTTGCCAAATGTACTCCTTTGTAGTTCTTTTCTTTGTTTACCCCAGAAATATGTGTGCTTAATTAGTTTTGGTAGTTTAACTTTGTTCCCACGTGGGGTTTGTTGAAATGCTCAGAAGAAATCTGACTGGTTCTTTCGAACACTCTGTAAAAAGTTATTTTGTGAATAAAATGACCTGGGCCAGGGGCTGGGGAGACACGGAGAGAGATTATTATACGCACCCTTCCCAGAGTCTTGCTGATTCAAGCCTCTGTGTGTATTCTTATTAATCAGAGTTCAATCCTTCCTTTACTTTGGGAACGCCTCAGGTGGTGCCCCGTGTGAGGCAAACTTAAAAAGGAAACTGTATGAGGCTAAGCTAAAAAGAAACGTGTGAGGCAAACCTAAAAGGGAACCGTGTGAGGCTTGGGGGGGGGGACCTCAGCGTGTGAGGCAAAGCTAAAAGGAAACCTCAGCAAAAGGAAACCCCCAGGATTGGACTCCCCTTGGAGCTAGCAACCTGCTGTCCCTCGGTCGCGGTGGATCATCTCCTGCAAAACAATTCCCGGACTTAGGATCTCATTCGCTCGGAACCAGCCCCAAAGAGGCGCGTCTATTACCTTCCAGGTGAGATCATGGGAAGCAAGCTTTCACATAGGCAGGAAAAGCATAGGAATAATTTGTTATTTTTGCTAGCTCAGGCAGGGCATGATAAGCATTTAGCACCCCTAGTAGAAAAATTGTTGTTAGAGATTGCTAGACTGTGCCCCTGGTTTCCAGAGGGGGGTACGTATGACATTAAGAAATGGAATGAGCTGGGAGATGCACTTCATAGACATCCTGAGGCATCTGTACAAGTCTTGCACACCTGGCATTTGTGTAGAGACGCAGTTGGAAAGCTCTCTAACCCTTTGCTCCAACCACCAGTTGTCTCTATGAATGCTCCCACATTGTTGCAACCCCTAGCTGCCTTTAAAAATGCTGTAATATTGTTCCCTCCATCTCAACCTCTAGATTTCCAGCCTCTCTCTGAGGTCATGCCAAAGGTAATTTCATTGGCACCTTCCTTTGCCAAAGATTTGCCTGGGTCGAATGTAAATTCCATGCCACCTTCTGTGGTGGACCAATGCCCGCAAGGGCCTCAGACCACAGTGTAAAAATTGGTTATTCAAAATATGGCAGAAGGAAGCAGTGAAGAAAAAACAGCTGACACCTTACAATTATTAGCAGTCTATCTTGTTGTTCAGAATACACAGGGACAGAGAGCAGTTTTTTAACAACTGAAGCAAAGTGTGACAGAAAATGGCTTGCATGGTATTTTTGATGGGCTAAGAGGAGCCAGTACTTTAATTCCAAACCTTGAAGCCTCTGAAGTTTTAATGAAACAATTGGCTTATGAAAATGCAAATGCTGATTGCAAGACTGTTCTTAAAGCAAGTTATCAGAACCCAGAAACAAAGATTGCTCAAATGATTAAGCCTTGCCAGAATATTGACACTGAGATGTTGGGTTGAAATAACGACAGACAGGTAGCGAGTGTCATCTGGGAGGCATCTCCCGAGCAAGTCTCGGGGAGTCCCTTTTATTGAATATTACAGCATTGCCACATATGTGCTTATTGCTGATTGGTTAACACAAGTACAAAGCAAAGATTACATTAATCACCAGTGGATTAAAGGCTGGGAAAGGGTGCACAGAATTACACAGGCATGAAGACCTCCTAATTAAACTTTTGCTAGTGATTGATATAGCATTCATCCGTAGATGTGGTCAACTATGCATTAAGAACAAGTCAGGTACAATGTTTTCCTGAACTCAATGTGAGCTGAACTGGTGAGTGAATGTCTTAGTACTGTTTGTGCAGTATTGTGTGCAGGAGCGAAACTTAAGAGCAAGACTTTCCCAAACATGTCACAGTCGTGTATAGGATTATTGCATCCAGCATCCCAGCATCTCCCCCTTTCTTTATTTATTTAATGGTGAGTGGGACAAAAGTACTTCGGGATACGTGGTTTGCCAGCGCATGCCCAAAATAATTCCGCCCACCGATGTTGTTATGTGAGTTCAGGGTGAATGGGACAAAAAATACCTCGGGATACGTGGTTTGCCAGCGCATGCCCAAGATAATTCTGCCCACATCTCCCCTAATGTCTACTGTTGGTGCTGCCATTTCGCAAAGTAGGCGGCAATAATTTTATTGGGTGGCTGAGGAGGAGAAAAACACTGGGACCAAAGGCGTATGAGACCAGGGATGCACTGGATGAAACAACATAGCAAAATTAATATACATATTATGATAATAGCATATTGAAAAAGATTGCGAAGCCAATTCATATTTGGTAACCAGCCGGTGAGCCACTGGGTAAACGAATCCCAGAGGCCAGAAAGTCCAACGTCCTGTTTGATGTGATGTGTGAGATTTTGCAAATGAGAAATTTGTGCTTGAATAGCTTTGGAATTGTCCGTAATATTAAAACAGCACATGCCATCCATTTGTTCACAACCATAATGATGAAGCATTAGCAAATAATCTATTGCAGCGCGATTCTGTAAGAGTCCGTGACGCAATTCACTCTGTTCTTTACTCAAAAGGTGAAGAGCTTGTGAAGTAGAATTCAAGGCTTTTGCTGCAGAGCAAGCTAAAGAGTTAATATTCCTGCTATTCCGTACAGCCAATCCAGGGACTCCTAAAAGAGAGACGGCTAGAGAAATATATTCAGATCTGCTAGGGAGAGAAACAGAATCATCACAATCATTAGTCAATTCCACAGAGCGTCGATATCGAGAGTGGGATAAATGATGCTTCTTGGGTAATATGATAGACAAGCAGCTAAAACAGCAAGGTGTACCGTGGCTAATGTTTGCAGGAATATAATTAAACGTATAGCCAGGACACGACCAAAACCAACCTGCAGGTAGCTCTGTGTATTTATACAGATAAGAGACATTTACATAATCAGAGCAATTAAAATTATCCTTGCCCATTTTCACACAGTTGGATTTTGTGTAATTCACCATGCGAGCACAAGTAACATTATAAGATGCCACATATGGTGTTGATAAATCAATAGCCAAAGGTGGTCGCTTACGCACTTGAGTTCCCCAGACAAAATAGCCAGAGTACCCAAGGTTGCGGAGAGAATCATTTTGGGTCAAGGATGAAAAAAACCAGGTATCATTTTGTATGTCAAAAGGATCATGGCAAACAGGGATAAGGCAGGAGGCAAGGATTTCACCTATTGACACCTGTTGAGTTAAGCAAAAGGAAGAAACATTGAGGGTTTTTGCAAAAGATTCCCACACATTAATTGGTGTGGAATCACCGCCACTAGGAGCGGAAGCAGAAAGGGGCAAAAACAAAACACTGAAAATGAGCACTATCATGGAATTTATATTAAGGCACGAAATGAGACACAGAAGCAAATCTCCATTTCCCACTTTTCTTTTCTTTTTTTGACGAAGATGGGGGTATTATCCGCCAGGGTCTCTGCATTGTTTGGCAAAATGACCTGGGCGCTTGCAGTTGAAGCAATTGCCTGTTGGCTTATTGCCAGCTTGGATGGCACCGGCAAGCAAAGACATTGCATGGCTCTGGCTTCCTACATCGGCACAGGTTTGAATCATATCGGCCAGGTCATATTTTGGGCGATGTACAACTGACTGCAATGCCTTCTTGCAGTCGGTGTTTGCATTTTCAAAAGCCATTTTTTTCATCAATTCATTTTGAGCTGTAGGGTCATCTATCTGCCTGGCGATTGATTCTTTCAATCTATCTATAAATTGATGGTAAGGCTCCGAATGCTGTTGCTTAATATTAACAAAGGAGCTCAGTGGTTGCCCTGAGACAGGGACTTTCCGAAAGGCGCGTTGCACACAGGTCGCAGTGCGACTAAAATGCAAAGGTGTTAGTGTCGCCTGGGCTGGTATATTATCATACGGACCAGCACCAAAGAGTTGATTGGCTGTATGCTGCGGATCAGCCAGGGCTGCTGCATTATGCTTAAATTCACTTTCAAAAACTACATATTGCGCTGGAGATAAAAGCATGCGCATCAAATCTTTCCAATCTTGGGGTAGCATTGTGTAACCGCTTGCTATCCCCTCCAGCATCCCTATCACATAGGAGGATTTTAAACCAGAATCAGCAATGGCTCTCCTTAGTTCCCTCATGACAGAATAAGGAAGTGCCTCGTACAACACCTGTTGTTGAGCAGTTCCTGGGTTGGTATAGGAGATAGGGAAAGCAGATGGCATTTCCCCAGCCCATTCAGACTCTTCCTCTAAGGACAGGAGCCCTTTCTGCCTAGCTAAAGAAAGCGTGGCGCGCACAGCTCCTGTAGAAGAGCACGCAGGGGCTGGGGCAGGCGAAGGAGGGATGGGGGGGTGGATGTGGGCTGAGGCGTAGGGAGGGGCTGGCAAGGTTGCAATGGAGGTAAAATCTTGGGGTAAGGTGGGGGATTGTCTGCAACTGACAAAAGAGCAGGTGCCGTCGGAGATGCCTGAGGTCCTAATCTAGCGACGGCGTCTGCACACTTCTGCCAAGTAAGCAGACAATGAATCGGAGCCCTCGGTTCTGCGAAAAGAGTTTTTCCGATCTTTTGCCAAGTTTCTACTTCCAAAGAACCAGCCTCTGGATAAGAAGGGCATTGGCAAGCAATCTCACATAGCAATTGTTCAATTTCTTTTAAAGAAATATGAACACCCGCCACCCGCTGTCTAATGAGATAGAGTAGCTCCTTGGCATGCTCTTTTTGGAACCTAGTCAATTCCCCCCCCATACTCACGAATTAGCGCGCTGAGACTTTTCCAGTCGAGTGAAGTACAGGGGTTTGGCTGCGTGAGGGATCTGGCACGTCGGGGTCACCAGATGTTGGGTTGAAATAACGACAGACAGGTAGCGAGTGTCATCTGGGAGGCATCTCCCGAGCAAGTCTCGGGGAGTCCCTTTTATTGAATATTACAGCATTGCCACATATGTGCTTATTGCTGATTGGTTAACACAAGTACAAAGCAAAGATTACATTAATCACCAGTGGATTAAAGGCTGGGAAAGGGTGCACAGAATTACACAGGCATGAAGACCTCCTAATTAAACTTTTGCTAGTGATTGATATAGCATTCATCCGTAGATGTGGTCAACTATGCATTAAGAACAAGTCAGGTACAATGTTTTCCTGAACTCAATGTGAGCTGAACTGGTGAGTGAATGTCTTAGTACTGTTTGTGCAGTATTGTGTGCAGGAGCGAAACTTAAGAGCAAGACTTTCCCAAACATGTCACAGTCGTGTATAGGATTATTGCATCCAGCATCCCAGCACTGAGACCCACAAATCTGCCCTCCTAGCAGCAGCTTTGTCTCTTTCAGTGCATCCTGCTAAAGACAGGCAATGCCACAACAGGTGGCCTTCCAGCCTGAGTTTAAATGGGAGAACAAAGACTCTTGTGCCAGCTGATTGTCAGGATTTTACTGAAGCTAAATTAGCAGAGCCAGCTATTGATTCTAACACAGTTGCTTTTAACACACAGTCTCCTGTGACAAATCTGCGCCATGCCACTAAGGGCAGTGCTGGTTTGAATCTAATGACAGCAGAACTTGCTACTTTTCAGTTCCCGTTCCCTATGGTGGTTTATAAAATTAAGACATAGCATACAGGTCTGATTCCACCTCAGACAGTGAGACTCATTCTTCATCGCTTTTTGCAGACTATTTTTTCTCTTTTCCTCCCTGAACTTAAAATTCCTAATGAATTTACTTTACAGGAGTTGCAGTTTTGGGGTCACTTCATATACGTGATTCTTCTTAATACAATGTTTTCACCTACAGGACTACTTTTTTTCTCCAGACACTGCTGAGAGAATAGTGGTTTTAGAGTGGCTACACTCTGATTTGCCTGACACTGGATTTGATATTGCTGTTTGTTACTGTATTTTTCACTCCATTGGACGCACCCGACCATAGGGCGCATCTAGTTTTTAGAGGAGGAAAACAAGGAAAAAATATTCTGAATCAAATGTTGTATAAACTACTGTATTTAATAAACAACCGGTATATCAGAATCACATTACAGCCATGTAAAGTGAACAGCAGTCAACAATGGCATTAAGAACCATCATCACTGTCATTAACAAATGAAGAGAGACTTTAAGGTTTGAGTACTCTTCTAGTCTTCTGTGAACCCCAAGAACTCATCACTGCTAAAGTCAGAATTTATGAAGCTCAGTTGCTCACAGTCACTGACATCACTTTCTTCGCTATCTTCATGTAAAATACCATCTTCGTATCCATCCAAAGCATTGCTAATGCCACATTTTTCCTCTCAATCCTCTTCCTCCCCTCTCTCAGCGAACAGCCTGCCAGCTGCTCGCAAACATTCCCTTTACTTGAATTACAGTCAAGAAACAGCCAAGCAGAGCTTCTCAGTGGCAGGCTTGGGAGGCTTTCCTTTTCCCCACTTTTTTCTCCCCCCCCCCCAAGGAGAACAGTCCCCTTTTCCAGCCTCCTCCTCTCCATCCCTTTCACCCAAACTCCTCAGGTGACGTCTACAATTTCTCCCCTTCACTGCTCCCTCTCCTTTGCCCTCTACCATGACTCTCCACTCACGGCAACCTATCTCCCTTCACCCAGCTTCTTGGTCCCCCTCCTCTCCGTCCTCTTCCTCCCCTCTCTCAGTGAACAGCCTGCCCACTGCTCCAAACCTTGAGGGGAAGGGCAGGCTGCTGGCAGAGCAGACCCCCCCAACCCCGTTCAGCAGCCCTGGAGCATGGGGAATGGGCGCACAGCCTTCCCGTTGCTCCAAAGCTTCCCGGGGCTGCAGAGGGAAGCCGAGGCTGCCAGCAGACGAGCGAGGCTCTCCCCCCCCGCCCCCATTCAGCAGCCCAGGAGTGTGGGGCATGGCCGCACAGCCCTCCCCTTGCTCCAAAGCTTCCCGGGGCTGCAGAGGGAAGCCGAGGCTGCCGGCAGATGAGCGCGGCTCTCCCCCCCCCCGCCCCCATTCAGCAGCCCAGGACTGCGGGGCATGGGCGAACAGCCCTCCCCTTGCTCCAAAGCTTCCCGGGGCTGCAGGGGGAAGCCAAGGCTGCCGGCAGGGGAGCGCGGCTCCACCACCACTACCAAAGTCCAGTCCAAGAGTGTGCCGCACTCCGGCAATCCGGTTCCAGGGACCACACATTCGCTCCATAGGACGCACAGACATTTCCCCTTACTTTTTAAGAGTAAAAAAATGCGTCCAATGGTGCGAAAAATACGGTATTTGCTTTTTTCTAAAACAGGAACACAAGTCCTTAATGAGTTCTTCTTTTTCCTATTAGATTGCATTTACTGATTAACTTGGGGTAGTTTATTTTAACCCTCCTAAAGATTCACACCTAGTTTTAATTCAACAGGTACCCTGAAAATTGGTTTCTGTGCAAAAACAGGTTCCTATTCAACACCTCGAGTGTTTTAACGTATAAGGATTCTGAAAATAACTGGCATATTTTTTTTGTAGCTAATCAGGAAACTGACAGAGACCAGCCCACACTTCCACTGCATTTTGTGCTTTTTGTGTGAAGTGGGATATCTTTTTATCACATTTGGCTAATTCCTATCTTTCTCCTATGCTAGATTTTAATCTACTCTTTGTTCTTGACACTGAAAAATCTCTTGATAAATAGAACTATGCCTTTCTGATGCTCACATTTTGCTCCCATACAGAATTCAAGAATATAATTTTAGCAGGAAATCAACATGCTGATTCTGCTTTGAAATCTTTCTGTCCGTTATTTTCTAATGCAATTGACAGCCATGCATTTTTTCACCAGGGAACTGAGCAGCTGATAACATAATTTTTCATTCCTCTGACACAAGCTAAGGATATTGTTGATGGATGTCCTTCCTGCACTTTAGCTCGTTAACTTTACCTTAAATCAATTTTTTCCTTTCCTAATAAATTTTCTCCTATGAAATGCCATTGTAGGGAAGAGGTATCTCTGGAACGACCTCTGGAATGCCCTCTAGTGACGTACCAGCAGCTCCCCAACCTGCAGTGACGAGGGACCTGTTCCTTTAATTACCTAGGGGCAGGATGCCCTACTGTTCTTACTTCCTCAGGTCCTTTGTGGATTCCAGGTCGCTGTATCCATCCCTATAGGCCAAGACATGCACTTGCACCAAGGCCTGCAGAATCCCATTCCGGACTTTGCAAGGACCATGACCCTGATTCTGCATCTACAGGCTCAGCAGCCCTGTGCGAAAGTCCATTGCATCCATCTTCATCCTCGAAAGGCTGAGGGATGCCCGAAGGTGACATGGGGAATGCTGAAGACCTTGGACTCTGATGCCAGGACACGATTTCAGCATTATGATGTTCCAGAAGCACCAGAGACTTTTTTAGTAGCTCTAATTACTCAGCTACATATGAACTCTATGCTGCTTTTAACATGTATATTATTTGTTTTTTGGGGTTTTTTTTTATACCTAGTACTCAATGTATCAAGGGACGCGGGTGGCGCTGTGGGTAAAACCTCAGTGCCTAGAGCTTGCCGATCGCATGGTCGGCGGTTCGAATCCCCGCGGCGGGGTGAGCTCCCGTCGTTCGGTCCCAGCTCCTGCCCACCTAGCAGTTCGAAAGCACCCTTAAGCGCAAGTAGATAAATAGGTACCGCTTTATAGCGGGAAGGTAAACGGCGTTTCCGTGTGCTGCGCTGGTGCTGGCTCGCCAGAGCAGCTTCGTCACGCTGGCCACGTGACCCAGAAGTGTCTCCGGACAGCGCTGGCCCCCGGCCTCTTAAGTGAGATGGGCGCACAACCCTAGAGTCGGACACGACTGGCCCGTACGGGCAGGGGTACCTTTACCTTTTACTCAATCTATCTATCTTCCTCCTGACACTTCTTCTAGTCATAGCTATAATATGTGGATGCATTTAGCTAAATTTCCTACTGTCTCTCATTTTTGTCTGAGTGAAACATGTGATATGCACACTGCCTTAGAAAATTGTATGATTCCTGTTTGTACACAGCCTTTCATATGGCACACACACGGGAAAGTGGTTTTCTAAATGGATTCTTGAAGGTATCATTGGTTATACCAATCTCCATGATTGGGGAACAGTGACACAAAAGTTACCCCTCAATGCAATCTCGTTATACACACCTACAGTTGCAGCCACGCCAGACACCTCTTGTGTTCAGATTGTGAACTGCAGTAAGAAAGCAACTCGCTGTCTTTCACTGACACAGGAAGGCCAACTTGGACTTGTTCACATGTTCAACAGATTACTTTTAATTATGCTCATGTGCTCTTACCAGATAGCTGGTTTTTCATGTGTAATCAAACTACATTCCCGCAAATTTATCTGATGCTCAATGCTGCCCTCGCAGACTGACATGGATCCTGCCTAGTTGCTCAGTTTTAGAAAAGAATAGGCAAAGGTTGTTGCGCTCTCCTTTAGGAATGTCTACTAGACATCTTTCTGTGATACAAGAACACATACATGAACATGAAGAGAACACAGTACCCCTGCTACCTTAACCTCTACTATCTTAAACTCTTCTTACAAAAAACTATCTTTGAAGCAGGACCTGGAGGAATTTTACCCTTATGCTTTTCATATAATCAGTTATCCATATAATCAGTTATCAGTTATCAATATATTCATATATATCCACGTATAACCAGATATTTTTATAATGATTTTATAATCCATGTTTGAATCATGAAAGCTTCTGCTTAGCTTAACAGCAAATTGCTTAAATCTGCAAAGTTTAAATGAACTTTGTCCCAGTACCTCCTTGTTCTCTCTCTACAAGAAGGGAAGCGATAAATCTGGTGTGCTGGCACTTTCCCCCCTTGTCCAGACAGAGTCTATGCAGTGAAACAGGAAGGTGCTAACCGCAAAATGTCCCTTATAAACAGATGGCCGCCTGGGAGTAACAGTTAAAGTTCCTTCTTGCCTTAAGTTTCTATTCTTGCAATAAATCTAGGAGAAAGGTCAAGGCTGCCCCAAGACTGCATGTTCAAACTAAAAAGCAGAAGTTGGGAGAGAACTCTTTGTATGGTCAGGAGCAAGGCTTGTATGCGCTCATTAGCTTATTTTGCTTCCATTCGCAATTGTATTTGATTATGTCATGATCTGTGATGTATGTACGCAGGTATAAAAACCCCTGGGCGACAGAGCTCGGGGCCCAGTCTTTTGGAAAAGATTACACTGGGTCAATTATTGCTCAGCAATAAGCCTCACTTTTTTTTTCTCCAATTGCTGCATCTGTCAATTCTTGAACTATCTGAATTGATCACTGGTACCCATTAAAATTTGTTGCAACATCTTCAACTCTTCTTACAAAAAATAATAATTAAATAAATAAAATTTAAATAAATAAAAAACGGTGAGATGCAGTGATCAGGTGGGATTGCTATGAGGAATTATAACAAATATAGAGTAAGCCATCTGTGTCAGCAATGGTTACGAGTACAGGAGCAGGAACATCTGTGATGTCAACTTATGTGTATAAGCTTACGTGTCTGGATTCCTGGGGAAAGGGGGAGAGGGTGCCTGGAGGATATATATACTGTATGCAATTTCTCTTGCTTTTGTGCTTGCAGTGCCTTCTGCTATCCGGAGAGCAGAATAAACTCTTTCTCTGAACCAAACCTCGGTGTCATTTGACTCCTTCCTCCCTGTTCTGGGAGCAATGCTCACCCTACCAATCGGTAAAGTCTAATAAGGCTTTTTTTATGTGCATGGGGACACTCCAGTGAATGTTTGAGTGCATGAGACGTTGGGGCTCAGAGCCACTGGCAAAGCGAAGTGTGGTCCTTGAAGTGCGGTTCCTGGCGACACGAGTCTGTCTAGGCCACTAACAGGACGCGGAGAAAGGTGACTGAGTGAAAAATAATACTAGGTGGTCGGAGTGTCCCAAATCATGGGGGGTACAAGCAGTAAATCGACCCCCTTGCAGTGTGTGTGTGTTTTCTGGATGATAATTGGAAGGACGCCACAAAGGGAGATGATTGGGGGTTTAAGAACCCATGATTGGGGGTTTAAATCCGATGTTCATGCAGATCAGGAGAGAAGTGAGAATGTTAGAACAGGAAAAAAGTTGGTTAGTGTGTTGTAAAGACGGTTGAGTGTTTATGTTGATTAGTATTAATGAAATTAATATATTCAGATGCTATTATTGAAAGAGAATTTACTAAATTCAGTAAAAGCTGAATTGCATAGAGGCTGTGTGTGACCAGCAACACACTTAGTCACAGTCTTGCTCAGCTTCTTGGTTGAGGTTTTCACGAGTAAAAACAGTTTTTAAAGAATTAATCCACAGCTGTTGCAATGCTGAAAGGTGCAGTTGCCTTGATCTCACCATGAAATTTTGTACCTTTGCATGGAAAGAGGCAAAATAGTGCCGTTCTCCTGGTTTTATTTAAAACCTCAAGGAAGAAAGAAAATCCTTTTTTTTTTAGGCTAGGAGGGAAAGTAGCTTTGCACTGTGAGAAACTCGAGCTATCTCTGGTTTGGTTTCTGTATTTAAACTATACAAGTTTTGAAAAACTGGCTAGGATTCTGTATGCTGCTGTACCATGGTGAATAATTGGAAGAGGAAGAATTTTGTGTTTTGACTGGAACTGCATTTTTCCCAGAACTATTTTTATCTGAAGTATGTAAGGTGTAAATGAAATCAAAGAAACGGGTGTGCAATTCGAACCTTTACATGAATGTATCAAAAGACTTTCAAGTTTATATTTGCGGCCACCCGGGGGGGGGGGTAGATATTAGGTTTGGAGTAACTTTAGGAATCGTGAGCAGCAACCATTCCCCTTTCCCTTTGAACTATTGGGCATTAATTTGAAATTTCTGAGTAATATCTACCAGTTGCTGACACCTGGTGGGGATTATGTGCAACTCCAAGACATATATTCTCTTGGAAAAAATGTGCCTTTTATTGTTTTTATTGTTTTGTTCATCAGCCGAGGGCGCTGACAGAAAGAAAAGAAATCTTCTGCCACACCTTTACCAAAGCATTCAGTTGGGCCCTAATGGTTCAGGAGTAGTCTGCAGCCATTAAAATAAGAGAACTAGTGGGTAAATCTTACCCAATATTTGTGTGTTTATAATGTCTACAGTTTCGAAAGCAAAGCTTTAAAAATATACATGCAAAGACAATCTACCCTTAGGGCAGAGAGAAACATGATACGGGACTTGGGGCTGCCAAGAAAGTATTGGGCCTGAGTTGACGTCCACCTGCACCCAGTTGTGGTGTCAGGTGCAACTTATTATTGTATGTGCTGGCATCATGCTTCCTGTGGGACTTCAAAGTGCACGCATTTGGTTGGATTATGTCCCAACTTACTGCCCATGACATAAGGTCATATGTTTTCCAAGATCTGTCTTCAGACCTAGTGCTCAGGTCATATATTTAGTTTCACATTATGAAAAGGAACAAGCAGGAACCTTTCCCCTAAATGGTGTCTTGGTACCTGCTCTCTCAACCCCTCCCCCCAATCTGCTCTACATATGCTTAAATTAAATAGATATGCAAAAAGTTGGTGTTAAAAGTTGAGTTGCACTCTGTCTCCTTCTGTGTGCCATTCAGATGCAGAAATGAGTTTATACTTACTCAGCATGGTCATCAAGTCAGTGTCTACTGTGGGTTCTTAAACATTCTGAATACAGTGTGTGCTCTTTCTTTGCTGTTTCTTTGAGTTCTGATGTCACTTATCTGAAAGTCAGCATTAGTTGCTTATTCTAAAGCAAGAAAAGGAGCGCTACCCTGATTCATATAATCAGTTATCAGTAATCAATATATTCACATATGCTCACACATAATCAGGGCTTACAGTGATTTTTATAATCCATTTGAATCAAGGAAAGCTTTGCCTAGCTTAACTGCAAAACTGCTTGAAACCGCAAGTTCAGACACCGACCTTTTCCCCAGTACATTTTACACCCTAGAGAAAAGGGGAAGCCATATTTGGACAAGATGGATTGTTTCAAGAAGTGGCAGAGAGATATTTCCAGATTTGTCTGGCAGGGCAAGAAGCCTCGAATAAAATTTAAGATATTAACTGATGCTAAAGAAAGAGGTGGATTTGCCATGCCAGACCTCAAACTTTACTATGAATCAGCTGCTTTTTGCTGGCTGAGAGAATGGCTGCTTCTTGAAAACACTGATGTGTTGGATTTAGAAGGTTTCAATAATGTATTTGGTTGGCATGCATATTTGTGGTATGATAAGGTAAAAGTACATAAAGCGTTTAAAAACCATATTGTTAGAAAAGCACTGTTTAATGTTTGGATAAGATATAAGGATCTGTTAGAAAATAAAACCCCAAGATGCTTGTCACCAATGGAAGTGAAGGCTCAGAAAAAACTCAATATGGAGGCCAAATGGCCGAAATATTGGGAAATTTTAGAACAAGATGGAGACAGAATAAAACTGCAGAGCTTTGAAAAATTGAAAAACAAGAGTACGAGATTGGCTCCATTATTACCAAATAATAGAGGCATATAACTTAGACAAAAAAGTTGGCTTCCAGGTGGAAAAATCAAAATTGGAAACAGAATTGTTAGATCCCAAAATTAAGAATTTGTCAAGAATGTATAACTTGCTGTTGAAATGGAACACTCAGGATGAAACGGTGAAATCTGCTATGATTAAATGGGCACAAGATGTTGGACATAACATTATGATGGCTGACTGGGAACAGTTATGGACCACAGGTATGAAATTTACGGCACGTAATGCTTTAAGAGAGAATTTAATGAAAATGATTTACAGGTGGTACATAACACCAGTCAAGTTTGCAAAAATCTATAATTTACCTGACAATAAATGTTGGAAATGTAATGAGACTGAAGGTACATTCTTTCACCTTTGGTGGACATGCCCAATGATTAAGACATTCTGGGAGATGATTTATAATGAAATGAAAAAGGTATTTAAATATACCTTCCTGAAGAAACCAGAGGCCTTTCTCCTGGGCATGGTCGGCCAATTGGTGTCAAAGAAGGACAGAACTTTCTTTATGTATGCAACAACAGCCGCAAGAATACTTATCGCGAAGTATTGGAAGACACAAGATTTACCCACCCGGGAAGAATGGCAGATGAAGTTGATGGACTATATGGAACTGGCGGAAATGACTGGCAGAATCTGAGACCAGGGAGAAGAGTTGGTGGAAGAAGACTGGAGAAAATTTAAAGATTATTTACAGAAGTACTGTAAAATTAAAGAATGCTAGAAAAATGTTGGAATGAAGTTATATGGCTTTAGCAGAAAGGTGATAAGGAATTAAGTATAAATAGATTTCCAATGTATTAAAGGGAAAAAAATAAGGTTAAAATAAGTTAAGATAAAATACAGGACAGAAAACTGAGGAAGATGGAAAGGATTTGCTGAAACAATTAAATGAAGTGGAATACAAAAAGGGAGGTGTGAGGAAGTCGTGGAAATAAGTGAATGAAAGATAAGATACTGAAATTATGGATGTGTTTTAAATTGTGTTTGTTGTATTTTGTTAATTCAATGTTTTTAGTGTTAGTGTTATGTGATGGGATGGTGAGCTGCTTGTGCGTAAAATCCTGATCCCTCAGAGTTTGGCTAAGTTCCCAAACCTCTGTCTGTGATGGAGCTCCTTAAGCATGGCTCCATCAATCGCTCGTTGAATCGGACAGTGGGCGTTTACGGAACTTCTTCCAGCATAAAAGCTCCTTAACGGAAACGCGTCTTCTGGACTCTCGGCGTGACAGTTTCCGCCGAGGAGTGGGTGTCCCTACGGGAGGTCCTGAAACCTCCCCACTGTTCTCGCTTGAAGTGTCTCTGAGCCCTCCCTCCGACTCACTTTCCCTTGGAACTCCACTTCTCCCCCTGCTGGTCCCCTCCTCCGCTGAGTGGTCTCTCTCACCCTCCATGAGCCCTTTCACCTCCTTCGTCTCAGATGACAGTTCCCTGACATCCACCTCCCCTCCAGGGCCCCCTTCACCCCCTTCCCTCCCCTCCTCTGCGGGAGGCGAGGGAGCAAAACCCCTGAAGGAACCTCCCTCATCTTCCGAAGTTTCGAACACTTCCCTCCACCTTTTGCTGTTTCCGGTTTCCAAGTACTCCTCCTCCTCGGAGTCTGTACCTCCTTCCAACTCCGATTCCCTAAATCCCTCCAGTTCCTCCTCATCGTCGGTGGTGCCAAAGTACTCCCTCCGGAACCTCGCTACTGGCTGAGGTTTCCTGGGGAACCTTTGGTGGAACGTTTCGATCAAGATCTCGTCATGGACCTCCTCTGCCTTCACCCAGGTGTTTTCCGACTCCGGTTCCCCTTCCCACGCGACCAAATACTCCACCTGATTACCCTTCCACCTGGAGTCGATGATTTCCGCCACATAGTTGCGGCTTTCCCTTTCTTCTATGGCTGGCCCCCGTGTGGATACCCCTTCACCTTCCCCCCTGTATGGTGACAGTAATGACCTGTGGAATACTGGGTGCAGTTTCATGTGGTTCGGTAACCGGAGTCTGAAAGCCACTGGGTTGACCTGTTGGATGACCTCAAATGGTCCCAATCTTTTGGGTCTCAATTTCTTGCAACCCCCCTTAAACGGCAATCCTTGGGTTGATAGCCAGACCCGACTCCCCACCCTAATTGTTTCACCTTCCCTTCTGCTCTTGTCTGCCTGCCTCTTATATTCTTCTTTGGCCCTTTCTAAGTTGTGTTGGAGTTGACGATGGATCGCTTCCATTTCTTCTACAAAAAGTTCAGCGGCCGGAACACTCCATCTCTCTCCTCCTTCCCCTGGAAACGCCCTGGGGTGGCACCCATAATTAGCCAAAAAGGGGCTCATCCCTGTGGACACATTCTCTGCATTATTGTAAGCAAATTCCGCTAGTGCCAACTTTTCGACCCAATCGTTTTCTCTGTCATTGACATAACACCTCAGGTATTGTTGAAGGATACCGTTTGCCCTCTCCGCCTGCCCATTGGTCTCAGGGTGCCTGGCAGTCGAAAAGTTGACCTCTACGTGCAACAAGCTCATAAGCTTCCTCCAGAATCTGGACGTGAACTGTTTCCCTCTGTTGGAAACCACCCTCAAGGGGGCGCCATGCAGCCTAAAAATATGTTCTACAAACAATTTCGCTGTCTCTTCCGCCGTGACTGCATGTGAGCAAGCTACAAAGTGACCCATCTTAGTTAACAGGTCTACTACGACTAGTATGGCGGTTTTCCCCTGGGATTTGGGCAGATCAGTCATAAAATCTATCGACACTGCCTCCCACGGTCGTTCTGGTGTGGGTAACGGTTCTAATAACCCCGCTGGTGCCCGCCTTTCTCCTTTGGCTCTCTGGCATTGGTCACACCTTCTCACATACTCCCGTACATCCTCCCTCACCTTGGGCCACCAAAACTCCCTGGTCACCAACCACATGGTCTTGTGTTGCCCAAAATGCCCCGCTGTGGGATTGTCGTGCAGCTGTTTGAGTACTCTCCCCCTCAATTCCCCGTCGGGTATATATAGCGCCCCTTTGTAATACAATGCCCCGTTTCTTTCTTCAAAACCTCCGGGGTCTTCTCCCTCTCTCCTTAAACCTCTGAGCTTATCCTGGGCGTACTCATCATTTACCGTTCCCTCTACCAGTTCTCTTTGCCCCACCCAGGCCGCACCACACACCCAGTGGTCCTCTGGGATAATATGTCTCTCTTCTGGCGCTCCCTCCCCCTCCAAATATTCAGGTTTGCGAGAGAGAGCGTCCGCTCTGATGTTTTCTGGACCTGGCACATAGCAGATTTCAAAATGGAATTTGGAGAACTCCTGGGCCCATCTCACTTGTCGTTGGTTGAGCACTCGTGCCGTTCTCCAATACTCCAAATTCTTGTGGTCCGTACACACTTGCACCTTATGCTGTGCGCCAATTAGTAAGTGTCTCCATCTCCGGAACGCTTCGTGAATGGCGAGTAGTTCTCGGTCATATACCGTGTAGTTCCTCTCGGATTTGTTCAGCTTACGCGAAAAGAAGGCACACGGTCTCCATTCCGACTTATTGCTCCCTGGCTGAAGCAGCACCGCCCCCACCGCCCGGTCTGAGGCATCAGTTTCCACTCTCATGGGTTTTTGTAAATCCACATGCAGGAGCTGTTCTTCCGAAGCGAATGCCTTTTTCAATTCCTCAAAAGCGTGCTCCGCCTCCGCCGTCCAAACGAATTTCTTCTTGCTGCTTAGACAGTCCGTGATGGGAGCCGTTAAGTGGGCAAAGTTCTTGATGGATTTACGGTAAAAGTTCCCAAACCCTAAGAACCTTTGCACATCTTTTTTCGTTTTCGGTGTCTTCCATTCCAGCACCGCCTGGACCTTGCCTGGATCCATGGCTAATCCCTTGTCTGATAAGCGGTACCCCAGGAATTCCACCTCCTTGGTGTGGAACTGACACTTCTCCAATTTCACCCACAACTGGTTTGCTTGCAGCTGGCTCAGCACTTCCCTGACATCCTTTACATGCTGCTCCTCATTCTCTGAATATATCAGCACGTCATCGAGGAAGGCCACGCAATTCTTGTAGAGCAAAGGTCCCAGTACATGGTTCATGAGCGATTGAAAACAGGCGGAGCCTGCTTGTAATCCAAAGGGCATAACGAGATATTCGAAAGCCCCTAGGGGGGTGAACATCGTTGTCTTCCATTCATCCCCCTTCTTTATTCGTATCAGGTTGTAAGCTCCTCTCAGGTCCAGTTTCGTGAATATCTTTCCCTTCCTCACCCTGGTCAAAATATCATCAATCCTGGGCATGGGGAAAGTCACTGGTTCTGACACGGCATTTAGCCGCCGGTAGTCCACGACCAATCTCGGTTTATCCGTGTTTTTTTTGTCCACAAAAAACACTGGGCTGCCCCCCACCGCTCTGGACTCTCTGATGAAACCTCTCTTCAGGTTTTTGTCAATAAACTCCCTCAACTCCTGCATTTCCCTGTCTGACATGGCGTACAGCTTGCCCACGGGGAGCTGGGCCCCAGGGACCAGGTTAATTTGGCAGTCAAAGTCTCTATGCGGTGGTAGTTTATCTGCTTCCCTTTCGCTGAAGACCTTGCTCAGGTCAGCGTATTGTTTGGGCACCTTCCCTTTGTCCGCCACTTCCGTCCCTGCTAGGGAGGCTTTTGCCCCTTCTGGCACCTTCCCCTCTTTGCAGTGTTCCAGGCAATGTGCTGACCCAAAGGAGACCACTCTCTGATGCCAGCCCACTAGCGGGTCATGCAACGCTAGCCAGCTCATTCCCAAAATGACTGGCGCCCCTCCCAGGGTGGCTACATTGAACGCTATCCTTTCGGTGTGCCTTGCCACCCTCATAACCATTGGGACGGTCTGTAGGCTAACTTCTCCCCCCAACAGCTCCCTCCCATCGATCGTGGTGACCTGCAGGGGGTTGCTTAAAGGGAGTGTCTGTATCTGGTGTTCAGCTGCAAACTCCTTGCTCATAAAATTACAGGAGCTGCCTGAGTCCAACAGCGCCTTGGTCTTTAGTGGGTATCCGTTTGCCAGCTCTAGCAACACCTCTATTACTAGGGCTGGTCTTGGAGGTTCCGGAGTGGGCACTTTTACTGCTCCTTGGCCTGTCTGCAGTGCCCTGACAGTGGCAGACAGGCGTTGGCTTTTACTGGCTCCTGGACTTCCTCCTCCTTCCCCCCAACAGCTCCCGCCATCCCTTGCCATTCCTTTCTTTGCGGGCAGACTCTGGCAAAGTGACCTGGCTGCTGGCAGAGATAACATTTCTTGGCGCTCTTTCCCTCCTTCTTCCTCCCTTCGCTGGGATTTGAAACTGCGCGCGCGCGCGCTGTTCCAACTTCCATCGGCTCTCCGGGCGGGAAACTTGGTTCTGGAATCTCTGGAATGCGGAAATCCCTCCAACGCTCTCCTTTCCCCTCCCGCTTCTCCAAGGCTCTTGCCTCCTGGCGCGCTCCAATGGTCAGCGCTGATTTGGTCAGCTGGTCCATAGACTCCGCCCTGGGCGCCCGGGAAAGTTCGTCTTTCACCGCCGAAGAAAGCCCCTCTTCAAAGAGCATTTGAATGGGTTCCGCCGATAGGTCCCACCCCAATTTATGTATCAACATTGTAAACTCAGTCCAGTACTCACGAACCGATCGGCTCCCCTGTTTGCAAGCCATCAATTGTCTGCGCACCAGTCCCTGTTCAATCTCGCTGGAAAACATCAAATCCATGGCGCGAAAAAACTTCCTTGCGTCCTTCAGCATGTCACTATTCCCTGCCATCAGGGGCCTGACCCAGTCTCTCGCCCCTCCTTCGAGATGGCCAATCACAAACGCCACTCGCGATGCCTCATTGGGAAAGTCGTTAAACTGCAGTTCGAGAGCATACTGCATCTCTGTCCTAAAGGCTTGGTAGTTCCTGGGGTCCCCCCCAAACTTCTGCACCATTCCTGGCATCTTTCTTGCTAGTGTAGCTCCTTTTGCCTTTTCTGCATCCTGCGCCCTCCTTTCTTCTAGCCTCGCCGTTTGCATTGCTAGCTGGAGTTCCAACACTCTGTACCTTTCTTCCAGACTTGGACTTTCTCCAGCTCCTGCTGCTCCTCCGGCTCCGGCTGGGTTGCTCATGATGCCTCTCTGCACAAGCTGCTTTCAGGGACTGTCCGATTGCTGTGATGGGATGGTGAGCTGCTTGTGCGTAAAATCCTGATCCCTCAGAGTTTGGCTAAGTTCCCAAACCTCTGTCTGTGATGGAGCTCCTTAAGCATGGCTCCATCAATCGCTCGTTGAATCGGACAGTGGGCGTTTACGGAACTTCTTCCAGCATAAAAGCTCCTTAACGGAAACGCGTCTTCTGGACTCTCGGCGTGACAGTTTCCGCCGAGGAGTGGGTGTCCCTACGGGAGGTCCTGAAACCTCCCCACTGTTCTCGCTTGAAGTGTCTCTGAGCCCTCCCTCCGACTCACTTTCCCTTGGAACTCCACTTCTCCCCCTGCTGGTCCCCTCCTCCGCTGAGTGGTCTCTCTCACCCTCCATGAGCCCTTTCACCTCCTTCGTCTCAGATGACAGTTCCCTGACATGTTATGTAGCGTTTTTGGTTTTGTATTGTATTGTATTGTTTTGTTGAATTTTTTTTTCTTCTTTTATACTCCTCAAACTGTTAATAAATATTATTAAAAAAAGAGAGAGAGAGAGAAAAGGGGAAGCCATAAATCAGAAGGCGCTGGTACAAAACTCCCCCTCAGATCCAGACTAAAATGGTCCACGAAACAGGAAGGGCCAAATCACAAAAACTCCCTACATGAGCAGATGCATAGGGGAGTTAGCGCCAAGAGATCCCCTCCCTGAAGTCTTGTTTCCCTGTTCCATCAAACTAGAGAAAAGGTCAGACTGTACGTTACTGTACAGGAAAGCAGAAGTTGAGAGTGAACTCTGTGCACGGCCAGGAGCATGGCAGAAAGCGCGCTCATTGGTTAATTTTCACTGGCGTTCGTGATTGTCTCATGATCTGTGATGCGCACATGTATTTAACCTCAGAACTTGAATGCTTTGGGGCCCCAGTCTTTTGGAAAGGATTCAAACTGGGTCCATTATTGCTCAGCAATAAACTTCACCTTCATTTTCTCCAAATTGCTGCGTCTGTCAATCCTTTGTTTCATTTAAGTGGGCACCACTTAATTTCACTTGCTTCAATTCCTCCTGTTTAATAGGAACACCCTTTCAAACTGTTATCAGATGTTTTCTTATAAGAAAATTCAGCCATACAGCAGGTAGCACTTAACCTATTGTAGTGCCCTAATTTTAACTGAACCACTGTCCCAAGTCAATTAAGTATGTGAATATGTATATCAAGATTAAAATTAATTGCAGATAAATAACAATAGGGGAAACTGTCGGACTGTCCTACAGTTTTTTTTATTTAAAAAGTCAATCAACTTGCAAGTGCAGCCGAACAAAACTCCCTTTCGCAGTGAATATTCTGCAGAAAGAATTTAAAACAGAAGCATATCTTAGAGGAAAAGGTAGGATAATCACAGTAGTATGCTACCTTCCGAGAGGATCTCATTCTTTTGTGATTTAATCTCTGCCTGCAATTTGTGTGTGTATATGCTATAATCACATTTAACCTTGAGAAAAGCCAGCATCTGGTACATGTTTTTTTTTATGTGCTTTTAAGCTTTCTGTTTGTGGGAATGATTTTAGATGCCAGATTATCACCTGTGTTACCGTGTTAACATACTTCATCTTTGTGTCAGTGTCAAAAAAAGAGAGAGAGGATGAGGAGGAGGAGGAAAGCGAGGAGGAAAATGATGTTGGGATTGAAGAATTTAGAAAGGACTTAGAGGAGATGAAGTGGACAAAAAGGCAGTACAAAAGGGTATTTCAGTATGTAAGACCATATAGCGATAAAGTGGACGCCTTTGGTCCTGAGGGCAGTAGAGTACAGGGATAGGAATTGGCCGAAGAAACAGAAGGCATTAAAAGCTGCATGGGACATGGCAGCCGAATGGCACATAGTCGCTAAACTTAAAGAGA
The DNA here is from genome assembly GCF_964270895.1 of Podarcis filfolensis. NCBI lineage: Eukaryota > Metazoa > Chordata > Lepidosauria > Squamata > Lacertidae > Podarcis > Podarcis filfolensis. The sequence continues at coordinate 20,781,069 of NC_139619.1, forward strand.
CATAAAAAAACCCAAAGGCCCCATACCCCTGCCTGGCCCCAATCTGGTGGCCCCGCTCCGCCGGGTGTATGACCCCCTTGGAGCCGATCAACGCCCAGGGCAACCGGCCTCCACACACTTGTCGGCCAATTGGTGCCAAAGAAGGATAGAACTTTCTTTATTTATGCAACAACAGCAGCAAGAATACTTATTGCAAAGTATTGGAAGACACAAGATTTACCCACCCTGGAAGAGTGGCAGATGAAGGTGATGGACTATATGGAATTGGCAGAAATGACTGGCAGAATCCGAGACCAGTGAGAAGAGTTGGTGGAAGAAGATTGGAAGAAATTTAAAGACTATTTGCAGAAATATTGTAAAATTAATGAATGTTAAAATGATGCTGGATTGAAATTAAGTGGCATTAGCAACAAAGTTAAGAAGAATACGCAAAAATGGATTGATAATGGATGAAAATATATAGCTATAATATGTTAAGATATTGAGTTAAGATAAATGAAAGAGGGTAAGGATTTGCTGAATTGATTATGTAAATGGGAATACAAAAAGGGGAGGTGTGAGGAGGTCAAGGAAACAAGCAAATGAGCTTAAAAATATCAAAAAATGGATATGTTTTTAATTTTTTTTACCTATTTGCTTTTTGTATCTTGTATTTTTTTTCTTTTTTCTTCTCTATGTATTTTTGTATTTTTTGTATTTTTTTTCTTATCTCTTTCTTTTTTTATGCTTTCTTTTTATTTTGTAAACTTCTGTTTTTTGTAAAACCTTAATAAATATTTCTTAAAAAAAAAACTTTCATGCCTACTTATGACAATGTAAGCCAACTTATGGATTCAATACTCACCACTGAGGAGGTCCAGAAGGTACATGCCGGGGCTAGAGAGCATCTGAGAGCAGCAGGCAATAATGATGCTGCAATTGCAATAGCTTATCCTAGACAAACCCCTAATTGGGACTAGAATACCGCTAATGGGAGAGCAACATTAGAAACATATCATAGAATCGTGTTAGAAGGCACGAGGAAAGCTGCTAAAAAACCCATCAATATGGCTAAGGTAGTGGAAGTAGTCCAGAAGGCCGCAGACCCTGATGATGACCAACCCATAGCCTATTTGTCTGAAAAATTAACCACTACGGAACAAGGCTTGCCTCCCTGCATGCAAGCAGTAGTGCAAAGAAGGCAGCATCAGATTGGACTGTTACGACTGATCTACACCAACCCCTTCGACTCACCATTTCTTTTTTTAAAAAAATAATATTTATTACTTTTAAACATTACAAAAAAGAAAAGAGGAAAGAAAAGAGAAGAAAAAAAGAGAAAAACAATACAATACAATGTATAAACAATACACAACACAACATTAACACAATAAACTAAACAAAACAAAGCAAAAACAATTTAAAACACACATTATACCCTTTCAAAATCATATCTTACATTCACTTGTTTCAACGACCTCCTCACACCTCCCTTTTTGTATTCCACTTCTATTAATTGTTTCAGCAATTCCTTTCCATCTTCCTCTATTTTCTATCATATAATTATCTTAACATATTTTAACCTTATTTTCCCTTTAATACTCCAATAATCTATTTGTACTTAATTCCTTATAACATTTCTACTAAAGCCGTATAACTTCATTCCAACATTTTTCTAACACTCATTAATTTTACAATATTTCTATAAATAGTCTTTAATTTTTTTCCAATCTTCTTCCACAGTCTCTTCTCCCTGGTTTCGGATTCTGCCAGTCATTTCCGCCAATTCCATATAGTCCATCAACCTGGTGATCTTCTGTCCGAGGCTCTTAACTCTTTTCCAAGTCCCAGTCCCTTCTGCAAGTCTTCTTCGTATTTATACATGCACTTTACTTTGTCTTCTGCTGATCTTATTTTTGTTTTCCTTCCTTTGAGACTGAAGAGTAGATCTCGGGGAAACTCCCACCTAGAGATGATTTTATTCCTTCTCGACAGGGCAACCAAGTCTCCGTAGTTAAAACTGAGATCCAAAAGATATTTCAGGACGTCTTTCAAAATTTCTCCAAGTCTGAAGGCCCTCACAATTTTAATCTCTTCTTGACCCAAGTCCAGGTCCCAAAAATCAGCAAATTCCTGTGTGAAGGGATCTATCAAACTTTCCTTCTCCAGTTACAGATAGGTAGCCGTGTTGGTCTGCCATAGTCAAAACAAAAAAAAAATTTTTTTCTTCCAGTAGCACCTTAAAGACCAACTAAGTTAGTTCTTGGTATGAGCTTTCGTGTGCATGCACACTTCTTCAGATACACTGAAACAGAAGTTGCCAGATCCTTCTATATAGTGAGAAGGTGGGGAGGGGTATTACTCAGAAGGGTGGTGGGAATGGGTGATTGGCAGATAGCTGTGATGAGCCTGTTGACGACTCTTAACGACTGCAATAGGTCTTACAGGAAAAAGCAAGGGGTGAGAAGGTGAAAAAGAATAAACGGACATAAATCGGACATCAAGAATCACAAGACAGAGAAACCAGGAGAACACTTCAATCTCCCAGGACATTCTATACAAGATCTCAAAGTAGCTGTATTACTACAAAGGAATTTCAGAAATAGACTGGAAAGAGAAGCTGCTGAATTGCAACTCATTACCAAACTTAAAACCATGGGGAGACCTGGTCTGAACAAAGACATTGGATTCTTATCTCATTATACATGACAAAGCCATTTTTCACCTTCTCACCCCTTGCTTTTTCCTGTAAGACCTATTGCAGTCATTAAGAGTCGTCAACAGGCTTTCACAGCTATCTGCCAATCACCCATTCCCACCACCCTTCTGAGTAATACCCCTCCCCACCTTCTCACTATATAGAAGGATCTGGCAACTTCTGTTTCAGTGTATCTGAAGAAGTGTGCATGCACACGAAAGCTCATACCAAGAACTAACTTAGTTGGTCTTTAAGGTGCTACTGGAAGAAAATTTTTTTTGTTTGTTTTTTCCTTCTCCAGTTCAGGTAGGGCTCTGATCCTCAAAATCTGATTTTCTTTAAATTCAGTCATAGAAGGCATCAACTTATGATCATCAAATTGCATCTGTAAGGCTGGGGCTCTCTCTCTCTCCAATTGTGTTACTTTAGGTTCAACGGCAGCAACTTTCTCCCTAGCCTTCTCCGCAGTTTGCTATGTCAAAGTAGATTCCTGTATCAATTTCTGAAGAGTTTCTGTATTAATGTTCACTTTTTGTCCCAAATTATCGATTTTGGTAGTTACCACATCCACCTTCTTGTTGAGCTGTTCCAGTGAATCATTTATCTTACTTAATGCAGCCACTAAGGCCTCTTCTGTCGACATTCTTAGCCAATTCAAGGTCAATCCCAGAGTCTCACAGCTTTTGATCTTGCAGCTGGAAATTCCCCCAGCTCAGCTCTTGTAACAGTTTCAATGGCTTCCTCTAGAGGGAAACAGTTTCTATTTGTATTGGTCCTTTTAAACACAGTTCAAACAATAAAGTTAGTTTCAATTTTCAGTTACTTTAACTCCTTTTTAGATGCAGACGGAGACAATGGAAACAATATATTTCTCTTATTTAACTAGCTGTCAGTGAACGTTCTAATCATAGTCAATGAGCATTCTAAAGCACGTCAGTCCTGCTGGCAGCCCGTTTCCAGGATCGGAGCGGTGATATTTTAATTCTGTTCGCTCTCTCCTGCAGGTATATTCAGTCCAAAACTTCCCCCCCTCTTCTCCTGCCACCAAGGGGGTTTTGTATTTTTTACCGATGGAAATTTAGTCCTTTACAATGGGCTTTCCACGGCTTCAGCTTGCATCCTCATTGCTTCAGTCTATTTACAGAAGGGGAAGGTGGACTTCCTGTTTTGAACCTCCCCGTTTCAACACCAAATTAAGACGTTTAAAAATCCAATTCTCCGCTCTACTCACGGGTAGTTGCTTTAAGATCAAATTGTCCACAGGAAAAAGTCAGCGCTCTCCGGCAACAGCTATGCGACTTCGCTCCGTGGAAGAAGTAGTCAATTCGAAGCACCGCGCCACTCACCCCACGTCGCTCCGGATCCCCGAAATCGGGTTTCCCCGCGAGTAGGGGAGGCGCAAAAGGTGCCAGCCGAATCCCACGTTCACAGGCTTCACCCGCCTGTGATTTGTAGCGGGTCTCCGCCTTCGCCGTGGCGGCCAGACCCGAATTTCCACAAGGCAAATTCCTCCCGATCAGAGGAATTCCGCCATTACCGGAGGCGCCAACCCGGAAGTTCCGACTCACCATTTCTTGGCGCCCACCAGACAACCGCCCTGCTGGTGCCACCCCTGGAAGCTGGCACCTCTACGCACGGCAGAAGAATCCAGCATGGACTAGAAGAGGACCTTTCCTATCCTTTTCGTTTCTTTCCCTTTGAATATATAGCTTTGTATATAGCTTTGTGGGAGGTAACCCAGGTAATAGGTAATAGTTAGGTCCCTCCACCTAAATGCCACAGACAGGACTGCGGGTGACCATGGTTTTGGCCAGGATGGTATTCTTCTTATTTCTGGCCATCAGCGCACCCACACCGCTTAAGGTAACCCAGCAGTTAATGAGAGAGTGGGGTGCCCGCAACACGTACAATAAATGGTTGCAAATGGCAGAAATGGTAGCCTATTCTGCAAACCGAACCAATTGCACGGTCTGCACTCTGGGACCTACAGATGCTTTGGGAGGAATACCCCTCCTCCCTGTGCCTTGGAATGAGTCCTCAGTTACGGCCCCTATTTTGGGTTCTGCTGGATTTTGTGCCGCGTTAAATTTGACGGGAGGAGCCTGTGGCATTAACATTTCTGACCATGGTGAAGCTATTCAAAATAGCTGAGTGACTGAGTGGCTTCCGAACCTTGGGTGGTTTAGAGGACTTCTACTGATGCTACTGGACCTCTTGCTGATTTTGCTTCTTCTCTGCTCCTGTATACCCTGCTTATTGCAATGTTTACAAAATATGATGCATATAATGTCGCGAATGATTCGGTCCCAGATTATAGCACTGACACGTGAATACCAGCCAGTGCCTTGGGACGAGCCGGAAGGCTGTCCAAAAGAAGAGGGAATGAAGGAATGGGTTTCCAAAATCTAAAATCTGACTGTGCAGGCAGTCTGAAACGGGCCCCAAAATCCTCATTTTTCCTTCTCCAAGGGTGCATTAGCTAAAAACCATTAACTTGAGCACTTGAGCAAATGCATAACAAGAACACAGCTGTATAAACAAAGCTCTCTCCTTTATCAGTCCGTGACGCCTAATGAATGGCCTTGTCAGTTCCAAAGTGGAGCAGGGATGACACATCTGGGTCTTATCTTACCCCCTGACCAAACTGATGCACAGACCTTGTCAGCCCCCCAGGAACGGCGCCAGGAGTACTCTTACGAGTTGGTGACCTTCTTACCCCAAGATAAGGAATACAGGAACAGGAACACCCTTTTATGGTCAAGAGTACAGGAACAGGAACACCCTTTTATGGTTAAGAGTACAGGAACAGGAACATCTGTGATGTCAACTTACGTGTATAAGCTTACGTGTCTGGATTCCTGGGGAAAGGGGGAGAGGGTGCCTGGAGGATATATATACTGTATGCAATTTCTCTTGCTTTTGTGCTTGCAGTGCCTTCTGCTATCCGGAGAGCAGAATAAACTCTTTCTCTGAACCAAACCTCGGTGTCATTTGACTCCTTCCTCCCTGTTCTGGGAGCAACGCTCACCCTACCAATCGGTAAAGTCTAATAAGGCTACAAAACGATTTAAAAAACCCCAAAAACCCACCTTAGACTGAGTTTTAGCACACATGGAAAACTGAAAACAAATCCTTCTTTCCTGATGGCTGTAATGCAACTGAAAAAGATTTTCCATTCCAAAGCATTTCATTTTAAAAATCAAATTTAAATATAAAAAAATCCAATTTCAATCCAAAAAATCCAATTTAAATTTTTCAAAAATCTGATTTCTTTTGTTTTTTTCATAAAAACATTGATTTTTATTAACCTTGCGTGCCCATTAAGAGAAAAAATGAGGGGAGAGCAGGAACTCCGCCCCCCATGACACTAAGGGCCAGGCTGCCATGGGCAGGCAGGAAAGGACTTAAGCGAAATGCCAATGTCAACATTGGGGCGCCATCAAAGGAGACCCCTGAAGTGGGGGGAGTGTCGCAAGGTGCCCTTGCGAGGGGGTGAGAGGAGTTGGAGGAGGGGTGTCACTGTTGGGGGGATTGTGGAGTGCCATTGCGAGGGGGGTGAGAAGGGCAGGAGCAGCCGGCCCTACCCCTTCCTCTCCCTCTCTGCCCCTCCCTCTCCTTGCCCCTCTCCCTGCCCCCCTCCTTTCCCTGCCCCCTCTCATCCATCTTCTCTCGAAGCCCCCTCAGGGGCGGTGGAGGCGGCGGCAAGGAATTTGGGGCCCGCGGCGGCACGGTTGCCCTCCGCCATCTTCGGACCCCTGAGGCGGCGGTGTCGGGGTGGGAGGGCGGAAGCCCCACTCGCAGGCGCACGCTCCGTTCCTCCCAGACTCCCACTCGGGCCGCCAAGCGTAACGAGCCAACTTCGTCGGACTGACTGGAGGCGCGGCGTATGCACCCTTGAACATCCTCCGTCCGTCAAACGGACCGCGCGCTCCCTCACGTGCCTGACTCCGCCCCCGGCGGCGCCTCAAGGGAGGGAGGGAGCGGCGCACACTCGAGCCCTGTCCCCACCCCTTGGAGCGGCGCGAGGCCCCCTTTCCCGCCAAAATATACCACGCCGACTGCTGCGGACTGACTGGAGGCGCATGCACGGGGGAGGGAAAGAGGGAGGCCGCCTTCAGCGTCCCCCGTGCGTCAGGCAGGTGGCATGCGCGACTGACTCCGCCCCTGGCAGCGCCTTAAGGGAGGCAGGGATTGAGCGCCGTGAATGTGCTCCCCCTTACGGCCTTCGAGCGGCCCCTCAAGGGATGGAGCGAGCGGGAACGCGCATTCCCCCTCAGTGCCGCGCTCGCTCGCCCCGCCCCCCGGAGCGGCGGGTTCGAATCCCCCCATTTTCCTGCCAAAATTCACCTCAGACCCGTGAAATTGAAAACCGAAAAAAAGGCCGCGTCCCGTTACGAGGCGAGTCGTGCGTCACTTCTTTGCCCCCTGGAGGAGGAGGACCCGTGAGTGTACACGTCGCGTCATCCTCACATGCAAAGCTCACAGCTTCCCCTTTGGGGCTCCTGGGAACTGTAGTTTACTCCTTGGCGCGCTACACCCAGGGCCAGATTGAAGTTTGATGAGTGAGCACTCAGGGCTGATTTCCTTCAGAATGGAGAGGTTGGATCTTCTTGCAATCCATGGGACTCTATTATTACAGTGGTACCTCAGGATGCGAACGGGACAGAACATAAGACGCGACAGCACGTCTGCGTGTGCCGCGTTTCGCTGCTTCCGCACATGCGTGACGTCATTTTGAGCGCTCCGTTACTTCTCGACCCGAAAGTGCTCAACCTGGAGCATATTTATCCCGAAGTATGACTGTATTATTTTTATTATTAGCTGACGGCCTGTTCAAACCTTGATTGGTCCCTGGGTGGGGTATAAATTAAAAATTATTATTATTAATTTATACCCCACCCAGGATGGGATTTAGGTTTGATCAGACCATCACCTAATAATAATAATAATAATAATAATAATAATAATAATAATAATTTATACCCCCACCCAGGGCCCTATCAAGGTTTGAACAGGCCCTCAGCTAATTAATAATAATAATAATAATAATAATAATAATAATAATAATAATAATAATAATAATATATTCCCCACTCAGGGGCGGATTGAGGTTTGATGAGGCCCTAAGCTGCTGAAGGTAATGGGTCCCTCGATATGTCCAGCTGTCCTTTGTCCACAACAAATTGTCACTTTTTTGTGTGTTGAATATATGCTATATATGGTAATTGATGGACCTCATATGTATCTAAAGCCATTTGCACATCACAAATAGGAGCCGACACAACACAAAACACTGTTGCTGCATGTAGGTTGTTTTTTTAATTTTTTTATCTTATATTTTGGAAAGGTACATCCAGTTTTTTTCCCCTTTAAATTTTTATGGAGCCCCCAAGAGAGCGGGGCCCTAAGCAAGAGCTTGTTGAGCTTCTACGACAATCCGGCACTGGTGTACTACTAACTTACTGTACGCTTGTGAAACATGGACCACTTATCAACGCCATCTCCATTTGGACCACTGCAACGTTTTGTGAATAATAATAATAATAATAATTTATTCCCCCGCCCATCTGGCTGAGTTTCCCCAGCCACACTGGGTGGCTCCCAACAGAGTTTAAAAAACAATACAGCATTAAATATTAAAAACTTCCCTAAACAGGGCTGCCTTCAGATGCCTTTTAAAAATAGGATAGCTGCTTATTTCCTTGACATCTGACAGGAGGGTGTTCCACAGGGCGGGCGCCACCACCGAGAAGGCCCTCTGTCTGGTTCCTTGTAACCTCACTTCTCGCAATGAGGGAACCGCCAGAAGGCCCTCGGCGCTGGATCTCAGTGTCCGGGTTGAACGATGGGGGTGGAGACGCTCCTGCGGATATACTGGACCAAGGACATTGAGGGCTTTTAAGGTCAGCACCGACACTTTGAATTGTGCCCGGAAATGTACTGGGAGCCAATGCAGATCTCTCAGGACTGGTGTTATGTGGTCCCGGCAGTCACTCCCAGTGCCCAGTCTAGCTCCCGCATTCTGGATTAATTGCAGTTTCCGGGTCATCTTCAAAGGTAGCCCCACGTAGAGCACGTTGCAGTAGTCCAAGCGGGAGATAACTAGAATCTTTGTATTTTTGTCCATTTACTGTATTTATTTACCCCCAAATTGAACTATAAAATGAGAGAATGGTTTGGATTTGATATCCCGCTATATCACTACCCGAAGGAGTCTAACAGCGGCTAACATTCTCCTTTCCCTTCCTCCCCCACAACAATACTCTGTGAGGTGAGTGGGGCTGAGAGACTTCAAAGAAGTGTGACTAGCCCAAGGTCACCCAGCAGCTGCATGTGGAGGAGAGGATATGCAAACACAGTTCACCAGATTACAAATCTACCGCTCTTAACCACTACACCCCTAAACATTTTTTAAGGAAAAAAAGCACTGATGATGATTATTATCATCAGTGCTGTTTTTCTGGGGGGACACAGGGGTACGTACGCATAACCCTAACATTTTGTAAATCTTTGTAGTTTTGTTCACTTACTGTACCTATTTCCCCCCATTTGACCTATAAAATGGTGATTTTCTTGAATCAAAATGAGAGTACCCCTTAACCTTTTCTTAAAGAAGAAAAAAAGCGCTGGTAATAGTAATATCTTAAGGCAGCCCCGTTCAGGGAAGTTTTATATATATATATATATATATATATATATATAAATTTTTATTAATTTTCCAACATATATTAAGACACAATACAACTGACAATACATAAACAAACAAGCATATAAACACGTATAATTTCATAACCTCTTTTTCTTAAACCTTATTTCAACGACTTCCCCATACCTCCCTTTTCTGCATCCCTGTTTTAAAATTTTCCAGCAACCCCTAATTTCAATTACTTATAATTCACTTTCTTTAATCCTTTTTCTCTTACCCAATTATTTGTCACTGCAATTCTGTTTTACATTACCCATGACATTTTAGCACTCATTAATTTTACAACAGTTCTTAAGATAAACTTTAAATTTCTTCCAATCTTCTTCCACCGTCTCTTTTCCTTGGTCGCGGATTCTGCCAGTCATCTCGGCCAATCCCATATAGTCTATCACCTTCATCTGCCACTCTTCCAGCGTGGGTAGTTCTTGTGTCTTCCAATACTTTGCTAAAAGAACTCTTGCTGCTGTTGTAGCATACATAAAGAACGTCCTATCTTTCCTTGACACCAATTGGCCTACCATGCCCAGGAGAAAGGCCTCTGGTTTCTTATAAAAGGTACACTTAAGGACCTTCTTAATTTCATTATAGATCATTTCCCAGAAGGCCTTGATCCTTGGGCACGTCCACCAAAGGTGGTAGAAAGTACCTTCAGTTTCATTACATTTCCAGCATTTATTATTGGGCAAATGATAGATTTTTGCAAGCTTGACTGGGGTCATGTACCACCTATAAATCATTTTCATAATATTCTCTCTTAAGGCATTACATGCCGTAAACTTTATACCGGTGGTCCATAACTGTTCCCAGTCAGCAAACATGATGTCATGACCAATGTCTTGTGCCCATTTAATCATAGCTGATTTAACCGTCTCATCCTGTGTATTCCATTTCAACAGCAAGTTGTACATTCTTGACAAATTCTTAGTATTGGGTTCCAACAATTCTGTTTCTAATTTTGATCTCTCCACCTGAAAGCCAATTTTCCTGTCCTGTTTGAATACTTCATTTATCTGGTAATAATGAAGCCAGTCTCTTACTTTAGACTTCAATTTCTCATAACTCTGTAATTTCACTTTTCCCTCCTCTTGTTCTATAATTTCCCAGTATTTTGGCCATTTAGATTCCATATTAAGTTTTTTCACTTCCTTAGCTTCCATTGGTGACAGCCACCTAGGGGTTTTGTTTTCCAAAAGATCTTTATACCGAGTCCAAACATTATATAGTGCTTTCCTAACAATATGGTTTTTGAAACCTTGGTGAATTTTAACCTTGTCATACCATATATATGCATGCCAGCCGAACCTATTATTGAACCCTTCCAGATCCAAAATGTCTGTGTTTTCAAGAAGCAGCCAGCTTTTCAGCCAGCAAAAAGCCGCTGATTCATAATACAATTTTAAGTCCGGCAGGGCAAACTCCCCTCTTTCTTTTGCATCAGTTAATATCTTAAATTTTATTCTGGGCTTTTTGCCCTGCCAGACAAATCTAGATATGTCTTTCTGCCACCTCTTGAAACAATCCATTTTATCCACAATCTGCAATGCTTGAAACAGAAACAACATTCTTGGCAAAACATTCATCTTAATAACAGCAATTCGGCCTAACAAGGAAAGTCTCAAATTTGACCATATTTCTAAATCTTTCTTAACTTCTGTCCAACATTTCTCATAATTGTCTTTAAATAAGTTCACATTCTTAGATGTCAAATTAATCCCCAGGTATTTCACTTTCTTGGCTACCATTAAACCAGTGTCACTATGAAACCTCTCTCTTTCAGCAACTGTTAGATTTTTATCCAGTACTTTTGTTTTCTGTTTATTCAGCTTAAAACCTGCTACTTGACCAAATACTTGTATTAGCTCTAAAACTCTTTTCGTACTAGTGTCTGGCTCTTGTAAAGTCAATACTAGGTCATCTGCAAACGCTCTCAATTTGTATTGTTTAGCTCCGACCTGAATCCCTTTAACCAGCTGGTCCCCTCTGATCATGTTTAATAAAACCTCCAAGACAGATATAAAAAGTAATGGGGATATTGGGCACCCCTGTCGTGTCCCTTTTTCAATAGCAAATTCTTCAGTAACCACGTTATTTACAATTAGTTTTGCTTTTTGTTCAGAATAAATTGCACCTATACCATTCTCAAAACCTTGGCCTACCCCCATCCCTTCAAGATTCTTTTTCATAAAGCTCCAAGAGATATTGTCAAAGGCTTTCTCCGCGTCCACAAATATTAATACTGCCTTAGTATTAATATTGGCTTCTAATAATTCCATAATATCTATTATGTTTCTCACATTGTCAGATAAATGTCTTCCTGGAAGAAAGCCCGCCTGGTCTTTATGAATCTCCCCCACCAAAACTCTCTTCAGTCTTTTTGCCAAAATGTCTGCAAAAATTTTGTAATCCACATTAAGTAATGATATAGGGCGGTAGTTCTTAATCTGGTTCTTCTCAGTCTCCGATTTTGGTATAAGTGTAATATACGCTTCTTTCCACGATTCAGGTGCCTTCTTCCCCTCTAAAATTTCATTACAGACCTCCTTCAGCGGTTGTACAAGCCATTCTTTCAAAGCTTTGTAGTATCTGGAAGTCAATCCATCTGGTCCTGGAGATTTTCCCAATTGCATATTTTGAATGGCTCCCTCAATTTCTTGCTCAGTTATCTTCTGGTTCAAAATCACTTTACTTTGTTCAGAAATTTTTTGTAATCCATATTTTTTAAGAAATTCTTCTATCTCTTTTTCATTCACCGGCCCTTGTGCATAAAGTCTCCTGAAATAACTCTGAAAACAGTTTCTAATCTCATTTGGTTTATAAATATTCTTTCCTTCAACTTCTAGGCTTGTTACCATATTCAGTTTTTGTCTCTTCTTCAATTGCCATGCCAGAAGTTTCCCACATTTATCTGCCGATTCAAATGTCCTTTGTCTCATTTGTTTTATCTACCATTCTATCTCCTGATTCATCAGTTCCATATATTGCCTCTGATAAAACTTAATTTCTCTCAAAATTTCATGTGACTTTGGCTTTGATCTCAGTTTTTTTTCTCCTTCTTTTATCCTTTCCAGAATCTTGTCCTTCTTCTCATTCTGTCTCTTCCTTTTTATAGCATTCTGCTGAATCAAAAATCCTCGCATGACGGCTTTACTTGCGTCCCAAATTACTCTTTTCTCCACCTCTGTTCTCAGATTTATCTCAAAGTAATCTTTCACCGCTTTCTGGGCCTTTTTGTACACCTCTTCATCTCTAAATAGGGAGTCATTCATCCTCCATCTGAAGGAGCCAGCTGTTGTTAAGTTCATCTCCATCTTTACAGCATTATGGTCGGAGCAAGTCTTTGGGCAGATTTCCACTTTCTTTATCTTTGGTGCCATCCCACTAGTGACCCAAATTTGGTCAATTCTAGTCCAGGTCATTTTTGCTTCAGAAAAGAAAGTTCCCTCCCTCTCAAGAGGGTTCCTTGTTCTCCAAATGTCAATCAGGTCCATATTATCTGTCATTTCAAAGAAAGTCTTTGGTAGTCTCCCATCCTTGGAAACCACCTGTCTTTGTGCTTTATCCATATTTGTAGAGACCACACCATTCATGTCTCCCATCATAATTACATTGTAATCCAGATAGTCCGTTAATATCTCATGCAATTTCTTGAAGAATTCTGACTTCCCTTCATTTGGAGCATAAATTCCTATTATCAATAATTTTTCTCCTTGGACTTGTATTTCAATTGCCAAATATCTTCCTTGTTCATCTTAAAAAATTAACTTAGGGGCCAACTTTTCCTTTGCATAGATCACCACTCCTCTTTTCTTCACTTTATCTGATGAAATAAATTCCTGTCCTAATCTTTTGTTAATAAGTAATTTTCGATGTACTCTGGTCACGTGGGTTTCTTGCAAACAAATCAAATCCAATTGTTCTCTTTTTAGAATATGAAAAACCTCACGCCTTTTTCTGGGAAGATTCAGTCCATTACAATTCCAACTTAGAAATTGCAGAGCCATCTTGTTATTTACTTAATTGTTCCCCCAACTGCTCCAAGCAGTTGTTCTTCCTCTGTTGGTGTTTTAAGCCCGAAAGATAAATTTGAAATATCTGGCACTTCCTTTACATTTGTAGGTTCCACCACTTCCTTCAAAAGGTCCTCCTCGTTCCTTTCCAGAAATTGTTCTTTATCTTGCACTGTTTTTATTTTAATTTTCATTCCTTTGTAGTTAAAATACAAGCCTTGTGGAAACTCCCATCTAAATAGTATATTATTCTTTCTCAGCAGAGTGACCAAGTCCTTGTAATGAGCTCTCACTTCCAAAATATATTTAGGGATGTCTTTGTATATCTGCACATAGGAATCTTCAATCTCCAAAGTTCTTTGAAAATGTAAGTTTAATATTTTATCCCTCTCCTCCTTAGATCTTAAAGTTATCAAACAGTCCCTTGGACTCTTTCTATTTTGTCTCCTGCCCAGTCTAAAGGCGGTTACTATCTTGAATTCCTCCTCTTTCAAATTTTCCTGCCAAAATTCCAAAAACTCTTTTGTAAGAAAGTCTATCAAATTATCCTTTTCACTTTCTGGAACCAATCTCAGTCTCATATTCCTATCTTTTCTCTGCAGTTCCAATAAAGACAGGGCCGCCTCGTGCTCATCCAGCTTTTTGCAGACTGGTACTAACTTTTCCTGTGTAGTTTCTGCAGAAATTTTTGCCTCCTCAGCAATCTTTCGGGTTACAACATTTTCTTCAATTAAATTATTTATTGTCTCTGTATTAGATGTGACACTTTTAGTATTTAAATCTAATTTTGTTGACAGTTCTGTCAGCTGTTTGGAATTCTCTGTGCTCTGCTTTGTCAGAGCTTCCAAGGCCTCATTTATTTTGACTAATGCCTGTGTCACTGGCTCCATAGGTATAGTTGTAACTGCGCCTGCTGCAGCTGAACCTGATATTGAGCCCCTTTTCCTCTGTGCAGCTTTACTTTTAGCTCTTGTTGTTATCTCTTCTGCTGGGCCACTCATGTCCCAAGGTCTTTCCCACGGGAATTACTTTCAGATGGAAAACTCCACCAGCTTGCTCTTTACAGTGTAGTTAGTAACTGTTTCCCTACAACCCTCTAGAGGGAGCAGTCCAAAGTTCAAAATACAAAGAAACAAGGATTCCCTTCAAAAATGGCAACAAATTCTCCAATATATTTCCAATAGTAGAACTGTCAATTAGTAACTTCTCCAGAGTCCCAAACTTATAACAAATAAAGTCCCCACTTTGTAGTAAATAGGCAAAGCACCAACTTTGTAACAAGTCTCTAATGGCAGTTCTCAGTCCCGGTGACTTACTTTCCAGGCAGTGCCTCCCAAGGATTTAAAACGGTAGAAAAATCCACTTCTTTACTTCTTTCATGCAGGTAATACAATTAAAATCTCTCCCCCCCCCCGGCTCCTGCTTGCTGAGGGGGAGGTTCAGATCCAATGTCCGAGTCAGTCAGTTTTAAGGCTATTTTCTGTCAAATTGCAGCTTTGTATTTCGTTGCTTTAGCTGTCATGCAGTCCGGGGAAGGCAGACTTCCTTACTTTTTACCTTCCCCGTTTTCAGCCAAATTTCAGGAATTATTTTGAAGTTGTTGTTCAGTCTTACTCACGGATAATCCAATTAAGTTCCAAATGTCAGGAAGGAATTGGCGCTCTCCGTCTATGGCGACGCGGCTTCACTCCACGGGCTGGGTAGCGACTCTCAGCACCGCGCTCACCCGATGCCGTTCCGGAGCCTTTAAAAAGGCTCCTTTGCGGTAAGGGGGGCGCTTAAGGTGCCCACCGAGTCTCCGTGTTCACAGGCTTCCGCGCCTGTGATTTTAGGGGTCCCCGCTTCGCCGTAGCGGTCAGACCCGAACTCGTGGAGCAGTCTCCCTGAGCGGAGCTCAGCGGGAGACCGCCATTAAACGCTGGCGCCGACCGGAAGTCCCGTTCAGGGAAGTTTTTAATGACTGACGTTTTAATGTATTTTAAATCTTTGTTGGAAGCCGTCCAGAGTGGCTGGGGAAACCCAGCCAGATGGGTGGGGTATAAATAAATTATTATTATTATATTATTGTTGTTGAAACAAAATTTTTAAAAAATTCCTTCCAGTAGCACCTTAGAGACCAAGTAAGTTTGTTATTGGTACGAGCATCCGTATGCATGCACACTTCTTCAGATGCCTATACCTTCAGATACCTATCTGAAGAAGTGTGCATGCACACGAAAGCTCATACCAATAACAAACTTAGCTGGTCTCTAAGGTGCTACTGGAAGGGATTTTTTTTTTTACTATGTCAGACCCCACATGGCTACCTACCTGTAACTAGTATTATTTTTGTTGTTGTTATTGTTATGGTGATGAATTATTATGGGCTGGTCCTGGGGCTGGTTCCTTTGCCAAGCCGCCTCTCGTTTTGAAGAATGAATCAAATAACCGTCCTAATAAGCAAACTCAATGAAACCTATTGCCAAAAAAAGAGAGGAAACGTTCCAAGTCAGTGATTTTCATTTTTATTTCTCCAACACATATCTGGAAACAAAAGCCATTACAGTGAGTAAGCAGAAAGAAACACAATGGGAGGAAAGACCCATTCTTCCCTCGCCATTTAAAAAACTACACACAGTGGTTAACCTTCCCAGGAAATCATATTCTGGTGGAAAGCGAAAGCTCAGCTCGACTCCCCAATCTCCAGACCGAAAGCAAAAGCTCGACTCCCCAATCTCTGAACAGAAAGTGAAAGCTTGACTCCCTAGTTTACTCCCAAGTAGATGCATAGCCAGCTGCCGCTTCTCCGCCAGCAGCGAAATTCAGAATTCTTCACCGCGAAAAGAAAGCGCTGGGCTCGGGGGCGACTAAATGATTCTCGCCTATTTTATTATCTATATATAGATAATCAATATAATCCAGCCCATAATAAGCCCAAACAAAGAGAACTGGCGCTGCAAAGATTGAAGATTTAACCTCAGGGCTCGGGACCAATGCTTCTTCCAATATTATCTATATATAGATTGACATAATCCAGCCCATATTAAGCCCAAACGAAGGGAACTGGCACCGCAAAGATGGAAGATTTAACCTCAGGGCTTGGACGACTAAATGCTTCTTGCCAATATTATCTATATATAGATAATCAATATAATCCAGCCCATATTAAGCCAAAACGAAGAGAACTGCAAAGGTTTAAGCACAGCTCAGGGCTACATACCTGAGGGTCAAATTCGGAATATAAGGAAAGGGGCATTAGGCCGGCCACAGACAGCAATTATTGGCACGGATCCATGTGCGGCACCACCAAAAGCACAGAAAATGCGCCGCTCTGAATCTTTTCGGTGTCAGTCAGTGAAGCGATTTGGAAAATACCTTTGGATGCAACCCATCGGATGCACGTTTTGCCCTCTGATCAATCATTTTTGTGGGCTTAAAAGCCGGCCAGCGACGCTTCAGATGTGAAAAAGGAGGTTTGCACTCGACTGTGATCTTTCCAAAAAGCTCGTCGAAGTGGAGGCAGAAACCCATACTTACCTGGAAGAGCTGCATTTGACAAAGTCAAAACACCAGTGGCCCGGCACATAATTGTTCCATCAATCGCAAAGCGCACATCCGAATGCGCCAACCTGAGCAAAAACCAACGCTCTTTTATTTCATTTTCAGCATTGGCGGCAGTGCTCAGGCCTGCACTTCTGTACATAATTTGACACTGCCCTGGAAGGACGCGCAGTTTGGCACCGGGTTGCTATTTCCCCCCACTTTACGCCTTAAATTGCGTTTGCTTTTTTGGCGCAATCGACCTGGCATGAATTAAAGCTGAAAAAGCCAAAACTTTAGGTCTTTTGCTTTTTTGGCCCAGTTGACACGGCATGAATTGAAGCTGAGAAAACCAAATCTTTACGTCTTAAATCGCGTTTGCTTTTTTGACGCAGTCGACCCAGCATGAATTGAAGCCGAAAAAGCCAAAACAAAGGGCAGCCCCGGAGAGAAGTCCAACGTTAAGAAAGCAGATGTTGGTTCGAGTGGTTTATAAAACCCGTAAAAGCTTCGCTGCTGCTGGCGCCAAATTTTCCCTCCCGCCGTCCTTGGAAGAAGGATGCGGACTTAAAATGCCGTAAAAAGAGAGCCACCGACGGAGCAAGAGGAATTCCTAAAAAGGTTCTCTCGAAAAGCTCCAGATTCGCGTAGGGAGAAGGGGGGAAAAAAGAGATTCGTTCACGGGAAATCGGAATCGACTGCCAATCCCTTTGTGCTTTCCCATGGCAAGAAGATCCGGAAAAGGTGGGGTTCGGGGGGGGTGTCAGAAATTGCTGGCCTCCCCGTCATGCAAGAGTGAGCCTCCGGTCGCCACACAAATCGCATCCTTGACTCCCACTTCCCTCTGCTCCGGAAGGAGGTATGTATCCTGAAGGATTCATGTCTCTCGCACAGCTCCGGATCTCGAGGCCGATTCGCCGGGCTTGAGGATGTGGTCCGGTTTGTGGCCGGCGGAGAAGTGGTCCCACATCAGGAGGTAGAGCTGCTCCAGTTCCAGTGTGTACTGCTTGGTGTTGAAGAGGGGGCTGGATATCCTCTGCTTCCACACCTTGCCGCGGATGTTCTTCAGGCTACGGGAGAAAAGCATTCATTAATTATTAATTCATTTATTAATCAACATTTCATTTATTTTCCCGAAAGGAAAATAAAAAGGGGGGGGATCACAACCAAATTAAATGGTAATTTTGGGTCGACCTCCCTCCACTCCCCCTCTTGGTTCCACGTCCATAAAACCTTATATGTTGTAAAAAGTAAACCTTCCTCCAGTTGTCCATATTAAGAGGATACCAGCAAGGTTGAAGCTTTCTGTAAAACAAGGATTTTACGATTCCAAAAAGGAATCCCCCTCTTGGTTCCATTCAAATATACTTGTCCATAAAACCTTATATCCTTGTTATTGCAAAAAGGAAAGCTTCCCCAGGTTGTCTGTATTCAGAGGGCGCCAGCAAGGTGGAACCTTTCTGTAAAACAAGGATTTTAGGATTCCAAAACGGAATCCCCCTCTCGGTTCCATTCTGATATACTTGCTCACACATGTCCATAAAACTTTATATGTTTATCATTGCAATATAATTTCATAGTTATCGGTCTGTGTATTTCTAATATTAGAATCATATCAGTCATTTTTTATATAACTGTAAAAACGACTCTGAAAATTTATTATTCCGAAAAGGAAACCTTCCTCTGGTTGGCAATATTATTAGGATGCCAGCAAGGCTGAACCTTTCTGTAAAAAGGGATTTTATGATTTCAAAAAGGAATCCGCATCTTTGTTCCGTTCTAATATACTTGTTCATGCGTGTCCATGCAATCTTATATACTTACCGTATTTTTCACTCCATAACACGCAGATTTTTCCTCCTAGAAAGTAGGGGGAAATGTCTGTGCGTGTTATGGAGCGAATGCCTACAGATGGCGGGGGAATCTGCTGCAGTTGTGAGCAGTCCGTGGCTCGCTTTGAAACAGTAAGCGGCTCCTGTCAGCTAGCGGAGCCGGGGAGGAGGGAGAGAAGCAGAGCGGGGTTGGCTGCTTTAAAACAACCCCGTCCTCTATGTTCCTCTCTCCTCCCCACTGAGCTGCTAAGTAGCAGCAAAGCTTTTCAGCCAGCCTAGCCGGGAGGAGGGAGAGAAGCAGAGCGGGGTTGGCTGCTTTAAAACAACCCCATGCTCTCTGTCCCTGCCTGCAGTTTTTTGCTGTCCGATTTTGGATTAGCCACTGTAGGGGCTGTGTGTGTGTGTGTGCTTGAGCTATCGTTCTCCTCCTCCTGCTTCCCGTTCACTCTCCCTGCGCCCCTGCGCTCTCCCTCCGACTTTAGGATTGACACTCTGTGTGTCTGTGTGTGTGTGAGAGGGCTCCTTCTCTTGCTTCTGTTCACTCTCCCTGCGCCCCTGCGACTTTAGAATTGACACTCTGTGTGTCTGTGTGTGTGTGAGGGCTCCTTCTCCTTCTCTTGCTTCCCGTTCACTCTCCCTGCGCCCCTGCGACTTTAGAATTGACACTCTGTGTGTCTGTGTGTGTGTGAGGGCTCCTTCTCCTTCTCTTGCTTCTGTTCACTCTCCCTGCGCCCCTGCGACTTTAGAATTGACACTCTGTGTGTCTGTGTGTGTGTGAGGGCTCCTTCTCCTTCTCTTGCTTCCCGTTCACTCTCCCTGCGCCCCTGCGCTCTCCCTCCGACTTTAGGATTGACACTCTGTGTGTCTGTGTGTGTGTGAGAGAGGGCTCCTTCTCTTGCTTCTGTTCACTCTCCCTGCGCCCCAGCGACTTTAGAATTGACACTCTGTGTGTCTGTGTCTGTGTGAGGGCTCCTTCTCCTTCTCTTGCTTCTGTTCACTCTCCCTGCGCCCCTGCGACTTTAGAATTGACACTCTGTGTGTCTGTGTGTGAGAGAGGGCTCCTTCTCCTTCTCTTGCTTCCCGTTCACTCTCCCTGCGCCCCTGCGACTTTAGAATTGACACTCTGTGTGTCTGTGTCTGTGTGAGGGCTCCTTCTCCTTCTCTTGCTTCCTGTTCACTCTCCCTGCGCCCCTGCGCTCTCCCTGCGCCCCTGCGACTTTAGAATTGACACTCTGTGTGTCTGTGTCTGTGTGAGGGCTCCTTCTCCTTCTCTTGCTTCCGTTCACTCTCCCTGCGCCCCTGCGACTTTAGAATGACACTCTGTGTGTCTCTCTGTGTGTGAGGGCTCCTTCTCCTTTTCTTGCTTCCCGTTCACTCCCCCAGCACCCCTGTGACTTTAGGGCCAGTTCTCTCTCTGGGTGTGTGTGTGTGCTTTGACCTCACTGCGCTTGTTGGGGGAGAGTGTTGGTCGCAATTTTTCTTGATTTGTCTCAGAGTGGTTACTATCATGGTTTCCTTGCCGGGGAGGAGGGAGAGACGCAGAGCCTGCTTGTTCTAAAGGAGCAAAGCCAGAGAGGAGCCTCTCCTGCATTATTAGCAGCATCCTTCTCCACACACCCCACGCGTGCTCCTTGTCCCTTGAGTTCTTTTCCTTCCCTCCCCACTTAAAACGTGGTTACAAAGCACGGATCCACATGGATCCTCAGGATTTTTGCATTGGGCTACCCCAAACTCACCGTCAGATCACATGTCTGTGGCCACAGCATGAACCACAAAAATCATACATCCACTGTTTCGTTTAGAATATTTTTTTCTTGTTTTCCTCCTCTAAAAACTACGTGCGTGTTATGGTCAGGTGCGTGTTATAGAGCGAAAAATACGGTAACCAATTTTAAATCCTTCTTCATCTTATGGCAAAGTCACACAGCTGTTCAAGGCCCAAGAGCCCTGCTTTTCCTCAGTGCCAACCCTCAACCAAAGGCCTAGGCTGCCCTCCGGTACCCACTTACCTGGGAGTAAACCCCATTCAACACAAAGGAACTCATCTGTCAGTAGATATGTGTATCGTATAGTTAACTGTATAGTGAATTCTCAATGAGTGCCTGTCTTTAGCACCTGCAGAGTAGCAGACATGCTCTTTGCAAAAAGCAGGGCTCTTGGGCCTTTAACAGCTGTACAACAGGCAAACATTCAACAGGTGAAGCATTTCTTAGCAGTGGCTTTCGAGCGCCCTGGAACTCGGGACCTTTCAGCTCCCGGATGCCACAAACCCAGAAGTGACTGTTCCGCTTTGTGTGTGTTCTTTGGGAACCCGAACATCTGACGGGGCCTCCAATTGGCTGCAGGAGCTTCCTGTAGCCTATCAGAAGCAGTGCTTGGGTTCCAAACGTTTCGAAAGTAAAACAGACTTTCAGAACGGATTCCAAGGTACGACTATGAGGAGAGCTTCGCCGTGAATCTACTCTTTCTAATTTGTGTGATGCCATCCCCCGGCCTCCATAGTGTTCCAAAACCGAGGATGCCAGCAAGGACGAACCTTTCTGTAAAACAGGTACCATTGTTCTCAAACTTAACCCGTTCTGGAAGTCTGTTCCAAAACCAAAGCGTTCCAAAACCAATGTGCACTTTCCCAAGGAGAGTAATGCAAAACGGATTAATCCGTTCCAGACTTTTGAAAACAACCCCTCAAACAGCCATTGAACATGAATTTTACTCTCTAATGAGACCATCGATCCATAAAACGAAAGCAATTAACTAATGTACCGCAGTCGCACAATCAATCCATCAGTTGCTGAATTGGGCTCCCCACAGTCACAAAAACAAAATGCACAAAAACAAAATGCAGACCCACAAAAATGCAGAAAAACACAGCAAAAACAGACAGACCTCAGTGAAACACTCAAAACGGAAGCATAACACTAGAAAAAAAAGTGTGGCAGTCAAAATGGAATTGCGGCACAAAAAAAGGAAGTGTGGCACTCAAATCAGAAGCATGGCACTCAAATTAGAAGCGTCACACTCAAAACGGAGCACGTTTGGCTACCAGGAAAAGTCTGCCAACCGGAACACTTCCTTCCTGGTTTGCAGTGTTTGGCTTCCGAGTTGTTTGAGTGCCAAGGTGTTTGGGAACCAAGGCGCCACTGTATTCCAGGAAGGTTTTTCTCCAAAGAAATGGGATGCTGAATGCTCCCATTGGGCTTCGTGAGCTGTGCAACCAACACTGCGGTCTCTCCCACCCCCCCGTTGCGCGTCTACTTACAATTCTGGATCTGTCCCCAGTTTCACGGCGACGTCTTCGTATTCCTGCTGGCTCTTCGCGATGAGCTCAGGGCACCCGAGGCAAGTGAGCTGCGAGGCGGCGACGCGCGAGGCGAGGGTCTCTCCTGCAAAACGGAGGGCGGCAGGTCATACAAAGCTCCGTCGCAAGCATGGTCTGTCCTCATCTTGTTAAGTATGGGTCGGCAAACTAAGTGCCAGGGGCCAGATCCAGCCCAATCGCCTTCTCAACCCAGCCCGTGGACATGTGTTTTGACATGAGTAGAACGTGTCTTTTTATTGAAAATGCATCTCTGGGTTATGAGTGGGGCCTGCCTGTTGTTTTGACATGAGTAGAATGTGTGCTTTTATTGAAAACGCACCTCTGGGTGATTTGTGGGGCATAGGAATTCGTTCATTATTTTTTTCAAAATCTAGTCCAGCCCCCCACAAGGTCTGAGGGACGGTGGACCAGCCCCCTGCTGAAAAAGTTTGCAGACCCCTGTTGTAGAGGAACATCTTGGTGGATTAAGGGAACGGCCCAAGTAGAAGGGCCCATCGCCCAAACTGGATACCCCCCCCCTCGTTTCTTCCTTCCCTCCCACTAGCATAATCACCTGGCTCACAACTGAACTCTTGGGATACACAGGCCAACCTCTCGACCATCCCTCCCCCCACCCCCCAGTGGGAATCCCAGGTCCGATTCAACGCAATGTGTCTCGGCACCCAATACCAGAACAATATCCATCATCATCATCATCATCATCATAATTATACCGACTCGCGCCGCCATCTCACCTGGCATGGTCACCATGGGGGTTCCGGCCCAGAGCACATCCATCCCGGTGGTGTGCCCATTGCAAAGGGGGGTGTCCAGGCAGACATCGGCCAGCTGCCCCCTCCTCACGTGCTCCTCTTTGGGGGCAACGGGAGAGAAGATGATCCGGTTCTGGGGGAGGCCCATGTTCTGCGCGTACTGCTGGATGTTTGGTTCCCCCACAGCCGGGAAACGCAACAGCCACAGAACGCTGTTCGGGACACGTTTCAGAATCTGCAAATAATAATGATAATAATAATAATAATTTTATTATTTCTACCCTGCCCATCTGGCTGGGTTTCCCCAGCCACTCTGGGCGGCTTCCAACAAAAAGTTAGAAATACATTAAAACATCAGTCATTCAAAACTTCCCGAAACAGGGCTGCCTTCAGATATCTCCTAAAAGTCTGATAGTTGTTTATTTCCTTGGCATCTGATGGGAGAGGGAGCCACCACTGAGAAGACCCTCTGCCTGGTTCCCTGTAGCTTCACATCTCGTAATAAGGGAACCGGCAGAAGGCCCTCAGGAGAGGGACCCCGGCGTCCGGGGTGGAGGTGCTCCTTTAGGTGGGGTCTCATCCTGCGTCCCAGATGGAGCTGCCCCAGACACAGAATGGACCTGCACCTCCATGGGCAGCGGGGAGTCCAAAATGACTCCCGGGCTGCTCAGCTGGTCCTTTGGGGGCACAGTTGCCCCATTCAGGAACAGGGAGTCCCCCAAACCCACCCGCCCCCCTGTCCCCCCAAAATGTTGTCAGGATTCAACCTCCATCTGTTAGCCACCATCCATCCTCCAACCCAGACTTCCTCAACCTCGGCCCTCCCGATGTTTTTGGCCTACAACTCCCATGATCCCTAGCTAGCAGGACCAGTGGTCAGGGATGATGGGAACTGTAGTCTCAAACCATCTGGAGGGCTGAGGTTGAGGATGGCCGAGGTTGAGGAAGCCTGCTCCAAGCTTTGCAAAATCCTTGCAGGAGACCTTGGGGTCTTTACCAGACCCCGGTGGCAAAGGTGGTTCCATGAAATTGCGAACCACCTGAAAGAGTCTCCTGCTGCTGTTTCCTGCAGATGCAATAGAGGCGGCAAAGAAAGCCCTCTTCGCTGTCACCATCGCCACTCGGCAGGCTCGACGTTGAGCTCTAACCGGTCCAATTCAGAATGAGTTTTCTGCCACCAGCGCTCTAGCTGTCTCTGCGATTGTTTCATCACCCTCAGCTTCGGGGGAAACCGTGGGGCTGTCTGGGCTCCATGCAATCTGAGAGGGCGCTTCAGAGCCAGGCGGTCGATAGCCCTGGTTAACTCCACATCCCAGCAGGCCACCAGGGAATCAGCTGAAAGGCCATCAACATGGGATAAAGCATCCCCTACCATTCTCTGGAAACCATTTGGATCCATTCAGTGGCGGGTGCAGCCTATCCAAATTGGTCCCGCCTCCCTGCAGTGGGGAAGGGTTGTGGAGAAGTCCAAGTGATTCGGCCACGGCACTTCTTTTGTTTCGCTTCAGTGTCAGATCGCCGCCGTCCATAGAGGTGAACCCCAGGTCGAAGGCATGTTCGCGGCTATAAATTGGGCCAAACTCATTCAGGGACAGCCCCACGGAGGCCATGCTTTCTACGAAATCCTGAGCGGCCCCTTGGAAGGTCGGGTCAGCGTGGATGTTAAAATCCAGGGTGTCCAAACTTTTTCAAAGAGGGCCAGATTTGATAAAGTGAACATGTATAAGGGCCAACCAAAGTTGTTGACCTTTTTTTAGGATTGAAGTTGGGGTTTTTTGGAGTTTACCCCAGGAGCTTTTTTTAGGATTGGAGTTGGTGAGCTTTTTTACCCCATAATCAGCCACAGGCACCAGATTAAACTGACCGGATTAGGCCCCCGAAAAAGACTTTGGACATGCCTGCCCTAGGACAACCAAGCTAGGGGTCTCCAGGAGAACAGACAGGGAATCCTTGGTGCAGTGGAGAGGAAAGGAATCCTGCACTGCACCTATTGACCGGCTTCCAGAACACACACTCAGAGGACTGGGTCTTCCCAAGAGGGCGCCCAATAGGTGCAAACCAGCGACTTCCGATTCGCCACAGGGAGCTACTCACGTTGGCCCACATCTGCAGAGTGGCTGGGTCGATCTTGTAAAGCTGGTTGAAGTTGCAGTAGACCACAGAGTCCTCCGGCAGCCCGTACTGGGAGCGGGTGGTGACGATGATGGTTCGTGGGACCTCCTCGCCAGTCGCCGCCTTGTT
Organism: Podarcis filfolensis; assembly: GCF_964270895.1. NCBI lineage: Eukaryota > Metazoa > Chordata > Lepidosauria > Squamata > Lacertidae > Podarcis > Podarcis filfolensis. Next base: position 20,806,122 of record NC_139619.1, read on the forward strand.
GTTGATCTGAAGGAGAAGACAGAGAGGGAAGATCGGAAGGAAGCTCAAGGGGCAGAGCTTCGACTCAGTGCTATGTAGCGTCAGATCAGAAGGTTGGCAAAGCAAACAATTATACTTGAGCAACTTTTGCCTTAGAACAGGCTTCCTCAACCTCGGCCCTCCAGATGTTTTGGGTCTACAACTCCCATCATCCCTAGTTAACGGGGCCAGTGGTCAGGGATGATGAGAATTGTAGTCTCAAAACATCGGGAGGGCTGAGGTTGAGGAAACCTGCCTTAGAATGACTGGACAAGAACCCAATAAACAGGCAAGAGCTTTTCTTTATTGACCATATTGACCAGGGGTCAGCAAACTGTTTCAGCAGGGGGCAGTCCACTGTCCCTCAGACCTTGTGGGGGGTCCGACTAGATTTTGAAGAGAGAAAAAATGAACGAATTCCTATGCCCCACAAATAACACAGAGGTGCATTTTCAATAAAAGGGCACACATTCTACTAATGTCAAAACACCAGGCAGGCCCCACGCTGCTTGTGCATGCGCAGACACTCAAAATGACGTCACACGCATGCATGGAAGCGGCAAATTGCGACCCGCGCAGATGCTCAGTCGCGGGCTGCGTTCTGCTCTGGATGTGAACGGGGCTACGGAACAGATCCCGTTCGCATCCAGAGGAACCACTGTAGTAATAATAGTAATAATATTTTACTATTTCTACCCCGCCTTAATAGTAGTAGTAATAGTAGTAGTAGTAATTTATTATTATTTCCCCAGCCACTGGGCGACTCTCAACTGAACACTGAAAACAGAATAAAACATCAAACATGAAAAACGTCAGACGTCTTCTAAAAGTCAGACAGTTGCTTATTTCCTTGACATCTGACGGGAGGGCGTTCCACGGGGCAGGCGCCACCACTGAGAAGGCTGGTATACTTTACACCTGACTTTATTCTGTGCTGTTTCATCCTGGATTGCTTTATTTGACGTATTAACGTCAACTGCTTTGGGTTTTTTCCCCTTAAAAACATAAAGCGGTCTAGAAATAAAAAGAGGAACACTGAATAACAACACTCGGCTTTTTCAAGCCTCCTGCATTTTCGTTATTTACGAATGGTGACATTTTATATTTAATTTGCATCCAAGTTGCTATAGATTGCACTGAACTCTTGAAAAGTAAATGATTTAAAGCGGGCATGTCCAACTTCCAAGAGACTGCAATCTATTCCCACTATAAAAAAGCAACAACTGCCCATTGGATTGACCAAAGTTGTGGAGCTTTTTTTTAGTCTCATTTTCTCTTTGTATAAGAGCAAGAAGGTTTCCCAGGTCCTTATAATATCAGTGTAAACAGCTGGTCCTGGAGAGTATTAACTGCTTTCCATTTTAACCTGAGGTTTGCCATTTGTACCATTTTAATTTATCTGAATTAATTTTGGGGTGCATTTTAATTGATTGCTTCTTTTATGTATATTGTATTATTGATATGATTACAGCCGCTCCAAGCCCTGCTCCGGCCGGGGAGGATGGGGGTACAAATAAAAAATTATTACTATTACTATTATTATTATTATTATTATTATTATTATTATTATTAGGGGCCAAAGCTGTTTAGCTTTTTTTAGGGGGCCAAATTTACCAGGACTCTCTCAGAAGGTCCAGCTTGCTTTTTGGAAACAGAGGCTCAGGGCTGTACAAGCCGGATGGGCTGGGTATAAATCATAATAAATTCTTATTTCAATCATTCCTTAATCAATTATCAACATCATCATCATCTCGTTAAATTGCAGGTGGATTCTGCTTCTGGGCAGTCCCAGCCCCGTGGCTCCTCGAAAGTCCCTTCCGTCCAGTACATTTTATCATATGTTGTGGGAATGCAAAAGGGTTAGAAATTATTGGGAAATGATATATAATGAATTGGAAAAAAAACCGTTTAAAAAGACTTTTGTTAAGAAACCAGAAGCATTCCTCCTAGGAATTTTAGATCAAGATTTAAAAAAAGAAAATTGGAAATGATTTATGCATGCAACAACAGCGGCAAGAATTATATTAGCACAAGCTTGGAAGACAGAAGAAATACCAACGAAAGAACAATGGCAAGGGAAATTTATGGAATATGCAGAACTGGCAAAATTAACAGATAAATTACATGAAAAGGATAACTAAGACTTTAAAAGAGAATGAGAACCATTTACAACATATATGAAGAGACAACATAAAGAATTGGACTCATTGGCAACGTTTGAATAAACCAGGCATCCCCAACCTTTGGCCCTCCAGATGTTTTGGCCTACAACTCCCATGATCCCTAGCTAACAGGACCAGTGGTCAGGGATGATGGGAATTGTAGTCCAAAACATCTAGTGGGCCAAAGGTTGGGGATGCCTGGAATAAACAAACACAATTGTATATAACGAAAAGCAAGACTATATGTACAGTATTGGGAATTTTGGGGGGAAACAACACACAGGGTGAGTAATATGGAAATAAAACAAAATGGGAATATGATGGAAGTCCAGCGGAGGAGGGTTGAGAAATATGGAAAATTGTTAGAGAAATATTGTTAGAGGATGTATACGTGGAAAAACCAATAAAAAATATTTTTGAAAAGAAAAGAAATTCCCTTCAGTCCCAAAACCCAGGCAGATGGGCGGGGTATAAATTTATTATTATTATTATTATTATTATTATTATTATTATTATTATTATTATTACTGTTCTCCCAACCCTCTCACCTGAGTCGTCGCCAGCCCGTTGCTGATGTTGAATCCATTGATGGTGATCTGAATCTGCCCGCGATTGATCATGTCAATCACGGCTTCGGCAATGGTGTTCATGGGAATAATGGGCATGCTGAGCCCGGTGGCACCGTCATCCCCGCCGTCAGGACATTTCATCTGGAAGCCAAGATAATAGAATAATAATGATAATTTATCATTGAAACCCCGCCCATTTGGCTGCATGTTAACTGCCTCACTGCCACTCCTGTCCATTAGAAGCATAGCACAGAAAGTGAAAAGGATTTCACAGACAGCCGCTCAAGTCGGTTACAATCTGGTTTTCTGACGCGGCAACCCCTCTTGTGGCTTTATTTTGTCTGCGTTTCAGGCATTTTAGGAGGGGGCTATTGTACGCGGTGGGATTGCAAGATGATTTTTAAAAAAGGGAAACGGTATATAATGAACTGGGAAAAAATGTTATTTCCAGTTCATTATATATCATTTCCCAGATTTTTAAAATCATCTTGCAATCTTTTGTGAAAAAACCAGAAGCTTTTTCATTAGGTATTTTAGGACAAGAATTGCCGGAGAAAAATCGGACGTTATTTATGCACCCCACGAAAGCAGCAAGAATCCCAATAGCACTTTTAGACCAATTTTTAAGAACAAATGGACTACAAAAAATCTCTCAAGAAAATAAGATAATGTTGAGTCACAAAATTACAGAACAGGAGGTGGAAGGTGCCATTCAGAATATGCAGTTGGGTAAATCTCCAGGGCCAGATGGTTTAACCTCCAAATACTACAGATCTTTGAAAGATTGGTTAATTCGGCCACTAAAGGAGGTTTGCAATGAAATTTTAGAGGGGAAAAAGGCACCGGAGTCGTGGCAGGAAGCCTACATTACACTTATACCGAAAACTGAGTCTGAAAAGACGCAACTTAAGAACTACCGCCCCATATCCCTGCTCAATGTGGATTACAAAATATTTGCTGACATTTTGGCTAACAGGTTAAAAAAAGTATTAGTGGAAGAGATTCATAAGGACCAAGCTGGCTTTCTTCCAGGTAGACACTTGTCAGACAACACGAGGAATATAATTAATATTTTGGAGAAGTTGCAAGTGAACATAAATACCAAAGCAGTTTTAATTTTTATAGATGCGGAGAAAGCCTTTGACAACATTTCTTGGAGTTTTATGAAGAAAAATCTTCAGGGGATGGGGGTTGGCCAAGGGTTTGAAAATGGTATAAGTGCAATTTATTCAGAACAAAAGGCTAAATTAATTGTTAACAACGTGGTGACAGAGGAATTTAAGATAGAGAAAGGTACACAACAAGGTTGCCCAATCTCCCCATTGCTTTTTATTTCAGTCCTGGAGGTTTTGTTAAATATGATTAGAAGGGACCGTCTGATCAAAGGTATTCAGGTCAGAGCCAAACAATACAAATTGAAGGCTTTTGCAGATGACTTAGTTTTGACGTTACAGGAGCCAGAATCTAGTACGAAAAGAGTATTAGAACTGATTCAAGAATTTGGTCATGTGGCAGGATTTAAACTGAACAAGTCAAAAACTAAAGTTCTTGAGAAAAACTTAACACCGATTGAGAAAGAGAGGTTTCAGAAGGAGACTGGTTTAACATTAGCTAAGAAAGTAAAATACTTGGGGGTTAATATGACTGCTAAGAACTTAAACCTATTTAAAGATAACTATGAGAAATGTTGGACAGAAGTGAAAAAAGACTTAGAAATATGGTCAAATTTGAAGCTTTCCTTGTTGGGCCGAATTGCAGCTATAAAGATGAATGTATTGCCAAAAATGTTGTTTTTGTTTCAATCTTTGCAAATTTTGGACAAGATGGACTGTTTCAAGAAGTGGCAGAGAGACATTTCTAGATTTGTCTGGCAGGGCAAGAAGCCCAGAATAAAATTTAAAATATTAACTGATGCAAAGGAAAGAGGTGGATTTGCCCTGCCAGACCTTAAACTTTATTATGAATCAGCAGCATTCTGCTGGTTGAAAGACTGGCTGCTTCTTGAGAACACAGACATTTTGGATTTGGAAGGTTTTAATAATGTTTTTGGGTGGCATGCATATTTGTGGTACGACAAGGTTAAAGCACATAAAGCATTTAAAAACCATATTGTCAGGAAAGCATTGTTCAATGTCTGGATAAGATACAAAGACTTATTGGAAAACAAAACCCCAAGGTGGTTGTCACCAATGGAAGCGAAGGCTCAGAAAAAGCTCAATATGGAGGCCAAATGGCCGAAATATTGGGAAATATTGGAACAAGAAGGAGACAAATTGAAATTGCAGAGTTTTGAGAAATTAAAAGATAAAGTGCGAGATTGGCTTCATTATTATCAAATAAGAGAGGCCTATAATTTGGACAATAAAAATTGGCTTTCAGGTGGAAAAATCAAAATTGGAAACAGAACTGTTAGATCCCAAAACTAAGATACTTTCAAGAATGTATAACTTGCTGTTAAAATGGAATACGCAGGATGAAACGGTTAAATCTGCAATGATTAAATGGGCACAGGATATCGGTCATAATATCATGTTTGCTGACTGGGAACAGTTGTGGACCACAGGTATGAAATTTACGGCATGTAATGCACTAAGAGAGAATATTATGAAAATGATATACAGGTGGTACATGACACCAGTCAAGCTTGCAAAAATCTATCATTTGCCCGATAATAAATGTTGGAAATGTAAAGAAAATGAAGGTACATTCTTTCACCTTTGGTGGACGTGCCCAAGAATCAAGGCTTTCTGGGAGATGATATATAATGAAATGAAAAAGGTATTTAAATATACCTTCCTGAAGAAACCAGAGGCCTTCCTTCTGGGCATTGTCGGCCAATTGGTGCCAAAGAAGGATAGAACTTTCTTTATGTATGCAACAACAGCAGCAAGAATACTTATTGCAAAGTATTGGAAGACACAAGATCTACCCACCCTGGAAGAGTGGCAGATGAAGATGATGGACTATATGGAATTGGCGGAAATGACTGGCAGAATCCGAGACTTGGGAGAAGAGGTGGTGGAGGAAGACTGGAAGAAATTTAAAGACTATCTTCAGAAAAATTGTAAAATTAATGAATGTTAAAATTATGTTTGGATTGGCAAAAAGTGGTATTCAGCAACAAAAGTTAATAAGAATATGCAAAAATGAACTGATAAATGGATGAAAATATAGAGTTATAATATGTTATGATATAGAGTTAAGATAAATGAAAGAGGGTAAGGACTTGCTGAATTGATTATGTAAATGGGAATACAAAAAGGGGAGGTGTGAGGAGGTCAAGGAAATAAGCAAATGAGCTTAAAGATATCAAAAAAAATGGATTTGCTTTTTGTATTTTGTATTTTCTTTTTTTCTCTTCTATGTATCTTTGTATTTGTTGTATTTTGTATTTTTCTTTTTCTCGGTCTTTTTTTTTATTCTGTAAATCTCTGTTCTTTGTAAAACCTTAATAAATATCTTAAAAAAAAAAAAAAGAATCCCAATAGCACAAAACTGGAAGACAGGAGAAAGACCATCGAGTGAACAGTGGCAAGAAAAACTGGCGAATTACGCAGAGCTAAGAAAGTCAGTAGACAAACTGCGTGAAATGGGCAAGAGGGACTTTGAAAAAGAATGGGAGCCTTTTACAACTTACTTGCAGAAAAAAAACAGAAAACCATGGACTCACTGGCAGGATTTAAATAAAACATTTACAACTTCATTTCCAGAGAACAAGAAATACCGTATTTTTCGCTCCATAAGACACACTTTTTCCTCATAAAAAGTAAGGGGAAATGTCTGTGCGTCCTATGAAGTGAATGCAGTGGAGGAGGGACGGATGGGAGCCATGGCTCCCCTTCCTTCCCTCCTCCGTGGCTAGCTTTAAAGCAGCAAAGCGGACAGGAGCCAGAAGGAGGGACAGATGGCAGCCCCTTCCGCCCCTCCTCCCAGCTGCCACGGCTCCTGTCCCGGCGTCTCCTCCTCCTCTTTTTGCTCCAGTTCCGGCGTCACCTCGGAGGCAGCTGCCCGCCACAGGCACGCACAAATGTGAGCTCTCCCTCTCTCTTCCTTCCTTCCCTCTTCCAACTTGAATAAAATATTGGGGGGGCAGGTAAGCCCCACCTCACATACCGTAATTCAGCCTTTCTCAACCTGTGGGTCCCCAGATGTTGTTGAACTACAACTCCCATCGCCCCTATGTTTATTAAATAGTTTAGTACAACATTTGATTCAGAGTATTTTTTTCGTTTTCCTCCTCTAAAAACTAGGTGTGTCTTATGGTCGGGTTCATCTTATAGAGCGAAGAATACGGTATAACGGGATAAAAGAACATTATGTATAAACAGCAGAATGTAACATTTGGTGCAGGCATCCCCAACCGGCACACCTCCTGATGTTTTGTCCTACAACTCCCATGATCCCTAGCTAGGAGGACCAGTGGTCAGGGATGATGGGAATTGTAGTCCAAACATCTGGAGGGCTGAAGGTTGGGGATGCCTGATTTGGTGTAACAAACCAGAAATGGAAGTTGGGGGACGTTGACAGGGAGGAGGGAAATGGGAAAACAAATGCTAAGTGAGGATGCTGAATATTTGTTAGGAGGAAAGAAAATCATCATCAATCTTTATTACGGTCCAGAGACCCAACAAAACATTACAAATCAATACACAGTTCATACAGCCTACCTCCAGGTTAATCAAGCATTTTGTTTAGAATATAGGGCTCATTTGTTCTTGCAACCACCGATAAAAACTTTGCCACTGCCAACGTTCTAGCTTTTGTCCGGTCTTCCAGTAGGAACCTGACATAGTGAGCCTCTGATTTTCCCGGGAAAGGCACCAGCAAGGGTAGTATCAGTTCAGCCCTGGCCTGCTCATACTTCGCACAATGCAACAAAATATGATTTATGGAATCGATGTCTTGAGCACACGAGCAAAGTCTGTCCTGGTAGGGAACTCCTCTCAACCTACCATCCAGCACTGATGAGGTGAAGACATTTAGTCTGGCTTTGGTGAAAAGCCTTTGATAGTTAGGTACTGTCAGGTTTTTGATGTAAGATGTTAACTCAAAGACATACCCATATTGAACTCCTGCTGCCAGCAGACTACAGGCTGCGTGTGATCGAGATCGCAAGTCACTGTGTGCATTGTCCCATAATCTTTGCTTTAAAACCTTTTGGGCGCCTTCATAACCCAGGTAATACAGTTGGGGGGGGGGGAGACAGACCAATAGAGGTGGCTTTTTTAGCCATGGTTTTCTGCCATTTGCTGACAAATTCCTCATTGGTCAAATGCTGGTACAGACCCTTCCCTAGATTAAACACTGAAATCCTGAGCCAATGTTTTAGGGCAGCCCACCACGCTCTAGCTGAAATTGGGCATTCACCAGCTTCCAACAGAAGTACGGAGTTGGGGACGCAGTTAGGTACCTGCAGCAGAGATTGTATAAATTTTGCCTGAAAGCCATCTAGCTTTGGCAGGTCCCCATTATGCCAGACATTTGCTGCATACAGGAGTTGGGAAACAGGCAAGAAAGAAAATCAGTAACAATTATTTTTAAAAAAATAATAATTAAAGGGGGGGAAGCAACTGGGTGCTGGCCCATTTGTACCACAGTGGCACCTTGGTTCCCAAACACCTTGGGACTCAAACAACTTGGAAGCCAAGCGCTGCAAACTTGGAAGGAAGTATTGCGGTTTGGAAATTTTTTCCGGAAGCAGAACATGCTCCGATTTGAGCGCGATGCTTTAGATTTGAGTGTTCTGCTGAGGTCTGTTTTTGCCGTCTTTTGCATTTTTGTTTGGGCGGCGCTTTTGTTTTTGCGACTGGGTGGAACCTGGTTCGGCTACCAGTTGTGCGACTGCCGTACGTTGCTGATTGCTTTCATTTGATGGATCCATGGTCTCATTCAAGAGTAAAATTCATGTTTAATTGCTATTTTAGGGGTTTGCTTTTAAAAGTTTGGAACGGATTAATCCGTTTTGCGTGACTTTCCATGGGAAAGCACACTTCGGTTTTGGAACGCTTTGGTTTTGGAAGGGATGTCCGGAACGGATCAAGTTTGAGAGCCAAGGGACCACTGTATATGTATAGCTTGGGGGGTGGGGGGAGGAAGGAAGCTGCATCATTACAATGATCATCAACAACAACAACAGGCATCCCCAACCTTTGGCCATCCTGATGTTTTGGCCTACAACTCCCATGATCCCTAGCTAACAGGACTAGTGGTCAGGGATGATGGGAATTGTAGTCGAAAACATCTAGAGGGCCGAAGGTTGGGGATGCCTGATCAACAACATCATTTGGATGTTGCTGGATTGCAACTTGCACACCCTTGACCAAGCACAGGCAAGTGGATCAAAGCCCCCCCTCCAAGCAATGAGTTTTGCTACGGATGGATGGATGGATGGATGGACTGTGACTGTGGAAATGGATCAAAGCCCCCCTCCAAACAATGACTATCATCAGAGCAGGTCAGAAAACAAATTATTAAATTTTCATTACCTACAATACTGTCTTATTTATTTTAGAGTACAGTACATGGAGTATTGCTTTCATTTTATGAATCAATGGTCTTGTTAGAGAATAATAATAATAATTTATTATTTATACCTCGCCCATCTGGCTGGGTTTCCCCAGCCACTCTGGGTGGCTCCCAATCGAATATTAAAAACACAATACAATAGTAAAATTCATGTTAAATTGCTGTTTTAGGGGTTGCTTTTCAAAGTCTGGTACGGATTAATCCGTTTTGCGTGACTTTCCATGGGAAAGCGCGCCTCGGTTGTGGAATGCCTTGGTTTCGGAGTGGACATCCGGAACAGATTCAGTTTGAGAACCAAGGGACCACTGTGATTTTAAAAGAACCATCTTGCACTGGGCCACGATTTTAAAAGCCATGGGGGAAAAATAGATTGAAAAAGCTGCTCTTTATTGTATTTTAATCTTTTGCTGGAAGCCGCCCAGAGTGGCTGGGGAAACCCAGCCAGATGGGCAGGGTATAAATGATTTTTATTATTATTATTACTACTACTACTACTACTCATGTGCTGGTCCGATGCCTGTGGGAAAGTGCTTCTCTTGTGGATAATGTGCTTTCTCTTTTTTCTTTAAGTTTTTTCTTTTCAGTTTTTTATGTTTTTTTCCATACACTGCAAACATTTTCCATATATACAGTGAGGGGGAAAAGTATTTCATCATCATCAAACCTTTTATTGGCATCACATACAAACATCCAAAACAAATCAATACAGAATTACCACTCCCCCAGTGGCACAAAACATTTGCTAAAAGAAAGGAGGTAGAGCAGTCTATCGTCACATCTCTAGGTCTCCAGGGAGATGCAGTGTATTTCGACGACAAAAAACCAAACAGAGATATTTAGCCACTAACTTGGTGAGCTCCTAATCATTCCCCAGTAATAGAAAATGTATGACCTCCAACTCTGGTTTCCATTTGGGGATACAGAGTTGATCTAGAAATTGCTGACGGAGATCAGCATATAGTTTACAATTAAGAACCATATGTGTAAGGGTTTCCACCAGGTGGGCTTCACATGGGCAATTTCTTTCTCCTTCCACCCTGCCTGAGAACCTTCTCCAAAGGAGGTTGGATGGATTTGAATTAAACCTGGCCAGTGAAAATGCCCTTCTTTCTTGAGGGTTAAGCAAGGTAATTAATTCAAGGTAATTATGGTTAATTTCATGTGCCCAAGAAAGTTGAAAATAAAGAGGGGAATGCATTTTCTCTGCTAGTTCTTGGCGTTCAATATCCCACAATCTAGTTTTTATTATAGCCTTGGCAGATGGTAGGGACATCAATCGCAAAAGTTCCACTGACAGCCCAAGTTGCTATACCTTCTTGTTAAACTGTTGTAGCCCTGGGGAAAGAAAGGGGTCTAACAAAACTTCGCTGAGGAGAGGATCTTTATCTGATGTAAGGCAGATGTTTAACCAGCATAGAAGAAATCTCGCCCAGGTGACAGTCTCTACCTTGTGTTGACCTCCCTCTAGACACAAGGCTGCATAGGGTACACAGCGCGGGACAGTGAAAATCTTGAAGAGAAAAGCTGCCTGTAGTTGTTCAACCAACTGGGTAAACCCTGGCAGCCAGACTGGAATACCATAGAGCAACTGAGCTGTAATTTTGGCATTGAAGACCTTAAGGGCAGAAGGGATATGCAGTCTATTTTTATTATTATTATTTTGTAAAATAGTGTTCGTTGTATTGAAATACAATACTTTTCTTTATTCTTTGACTGTCTACTTTTCTTTGCATTTTTTCCTTTTTCTCATTTACTTTATTCTTCTTTCTCTTTTATTGGATATTATTCTTTATGTATGGTTTTGTTTTGATGTATTTACTTCGCAGTAAAAATATAATAATAATTGTTTGAATTTATACTAATGTGATATATTTGTTACTAGCTGCCCTGAGCCAGGTTTCGGCCAGGGAGGGCGGGATACAAATAAGTTTATTATTATTATCATTATCATTATCAGGAGCTAGACTCCAAAACCACCTACACACGCCCAAATTTTCCTGACCTTCACTATTTTCACATCAGGCAGGCTGTCGAGGAATGCTTTCAGGTCGATGCCGTTCAAAACAATTCGGTTGTCATAGATATGCCCATTTGATTTGAAGTCGATGACGGCTTTTTTCTGAAAGAAATATGTACAACGTGTCTGAAAAAATGCGACAATTTGGATTTGGGCCTTTTTCCAAGAAAAAAGACGGCAGTAAAAAGCAGACTGTTCCCGCTTGCCCTCTTCTCAAATACCTTCAGGTGTGGGAACATATTCGCGTGATCGCCAATGAAGAAGGTATTGGGCATGTAAGCCAGTTTTTCGGAATACTGCTCCGCCACTTCCACCGGGGACGTTTCTTGGTCGGTGATAATATAATCCATGAATAAAGCCCCGCTGGTTCCCGGGTAGCCCAGCCACATCGCCTGGAAGGCAAACAAATGAGGGTTAATAATAATAATAATAATAATTTATTTATACCCCGCCCATCTGGCTGGGTTTCCCCAGCCACTCTGGGCGGCTCCCAACAAAATATTAAAATACAGTAAGGCAGTGAAACAAGATATCCAAAGCTTTTTATTTTTTAACTTTATTGAAATTCATGAATGAACACACACACACACACACACACACACATATATATATATGGGGTCCAGTAGCACCTTAGAGACCAACTCAGTTTGTTCTCGGCACAAGCTTTCGTTTGCATGCACACTTTTTTGGATACACTGAATAATAATATAAACAATATAAATATAATATAATATTAATATTAATATAATAATGTAAATAATATAAAGAAGAAACTTAGTTGGTCTCTAAGGTGCTACTGGACATTTTAAAAAAATATATATATTTCGACTGCATCAGACCAACACGGATACCTACCTGAATAAATAATATACACACTCCTAATTCAACAAAAAAAGTAAGTATCCATGTACAAATCTTCCTTCTATGAATTGGCAAAAATTAAGGTTGGGTTAAATTTGTGCAGTCTCCTTTTTCCGATCCTTTTCCTAATGTTAAGCAGACTTCCTATCATTACCCGATGCAAAGTTCCTTTCTAGTGTTGAAACCCAGCCAGATGGGTGGGATATATATATATAATTATTATTATTATTAATGTACTTCATTGTTACCTTATTCTTTCTGTATTTTCCAATACGTTCTTACAACAGTTTGTACCCTTTACCTTATTTCTCCGCTATACCTTTAAACAAGGGTCATTTGAACGCTGCCATCGATATTATACCACTATTATATTTCTATAAGTAAATCTTACACATTTCCCATTTTTGACTAAATTATTGTTTTGTATTGCCTCTCAATCTCTTGGTTATTTGCGCCATTTCCATGTATTCCTGTAATTTTAATTTCCAATCTGATAGCGTCGGGACTGGTTCCCCTTTCCAATTCATTGCTACCAATGTACTGGCCGCAGCAGTGGCATATAGAAAAATTTCACTCAATTTTTTTGAAATATCCTTACCTAAAATACCTCTGGCAAGATATCCAGAGTTTGCAAAAAAACCCAAAAACCTAAGAGCTTCTTAAAGAGGACCGTGTCTTCCGGCAAGAGCTACAAAAAAGGCCACAGAAAGCAAGATAGTCGATCACATAATTAAGAATTAAAAAAAAAAAAATTAAATCATTTTTATTGATTTTCCAATAAAAACATCCAGTTAATATATCCAATCATAATACTCCAATTAAAATAAAAAACTACAATACAAAAGACCAAATTATAGTCCAAATTATAATTATAAATTTTTTGGAGCTCCCCACGATCTGGATCTCTGAAGCATGATGTCACGGAAGAGTTAGAAGTTTCCAGTTTCTCAGAGGGAGAAAGCACTCCCCAAGGGGGGAAGGAGAGCAGTGAATCTAATAGAAGAGAGCAAGAGGAACAAGAGGGAGGGACTGGCTGTTCACAGGAAAGGCAAGGGTTAAGTTCTAGCTCAGATTCGGAGGAGGGGAGATACAAGCCAGCTCTAGCCAGGAGGTTAGAAAAAAGAGCGGGAAAGCGAAGGGAAGGGCACCTTCGCCATTTTGAGAGTGGCTGGTCACGGAGAAGCAGAGCTCAGAAGGTATCTGAAATAAGTGACTCTGAGGAATAATAGTTAAGAACCGTTTATAAGATTGTTTTGTTAATACGCAATAAAAAGTTATAAAAGAAGAAGCGTTTGTGTGGTGATCTGAAGAGGACAACGACCAGTCCTGACACATATCTCCACATCTCAGTCCTGCCTCTCCTCGTTGTTTCCATATTTTCCACATTTCCATTTTGACGCTTTATAATTCTTCGTCCCTGAGTCCATGATTCTCAATCATGTCAAACATAATAAACTTTCATCCGTCAAATACAGCTTTGTTAGTATACATTTTTCCAACAGTCTTTTTATCAGCGCAGCTTCCTCTGACTCCATTCCAATCCGGGAAATTGTCCAAATCTGCTATCTGAAGTTTAATGGCGCGGCAACTCATTAATTGTCCAAATCTTCCTTTTGACCTTTATTGAACCAGTACCTTCCAAGTTAAATTGTTAGGCAAAACTGTTTGCAATATTACAATGAAACTGTATTCCACAAATATCAGTCATTTGGAGACTGAAACTCTCCCCCCTCAGAGCCCTAAAGGGGGGCGCTGCTAGACACCACTTAGCCTTCTCTCTCGCTCATAATGCACTGTATATTGTTCCAAGTTGTTATCTCAAATCATTGCAAAATCAGTCAGCGCATAACGCCTACTCGCCTCAAAGAAAGGGAGGAATATATTTTTTCATGCTGCTTCATATTAGCGAGAGCCATCTTGCCTCCTCTTCCATCTTTATCAAGTCTTTCAAGTCTTATGTAAAGCTGCACAATTAAATGCCTAATTATAAACAGAAATCCATCTGCCCTCTTTTTTAAAAAAAATTAAGTTCTTAATGAGGCTTGGCATTGAAAACCAATTGTAGATGTTAAGTAGAGAAGAAGAAGAAAATACCAAACACCTCCGTTATCCAAACACCATGATGAGAATCTTTTTGAAGTCTGAGCTTAAACCCCCAGGGACTGTACTTCATGATTTTTTAACAAATTAAATCGGATTGTTTCGATTTAAATCATAAAACGCTTTTGGAGAAAAATCTTTCTAAAGATTTTCTGTTTAAGTTACATCAAAGGCCATCAGGAAATAAGAATTTGTTTTAAGTTTTTCATGTGTGCAGAAACTCAGCCTTTTTTTTTTTTTAATGTTTAACCACATCAGTTAACCAACATGGATACATATGCTGTCATGTTATTGTTTTAGTTAAATAAATGGTTTAAATTGTTATGAAGAAGATGATTCTTTTTCTCCTTCCAATCAAGTACAGCAGAAAAGTTGTTCAAATAGAAACAGTTCACTTATTAAACCTCGCCATCATTTCATCATGATTGGTCTATGTATTTCTTTTTTGAAAGGACTGTCAAAACTACTCTGAAAATTTATGATTCCAAAACCGAAACCTTCATCTGGTTGTAAATATTAAAGATTATACCAGCAGGAATGCCTTTCTGTTGTTGTTGCTGTTGTTAATTAAATCAAGCCTGACTAGTGATTTAAATTGTGATTTATATCGCGATTTAAATCGATTTGATTTAAATCAAATCCGCCCTGGTCTGAAGTTTGCAAACAAACAAACAAACCTAAGAGCTTCTTAAAGAGGCAAGCGCTACAAAAAGGCCACATAAAGCAACATTTATCACACAATTAAGGACCCAGGAGGCTTTTTTTTTTACTTCCCAGAGCAGTCGGTCTTAATGACATTTTTTAACATCACAGCATTAACATCTTATGACTACAGTAAGGAATATTTTGGGCACACAGTAGTACCATGGATTCTCAAACTCCGAAAACCCAGAAGAAAGTGTTCTGGTGTCCGGACGTTTTTCGGAAGCCGGACGTCCGACACGGCTGTCGGCAATTGTTTCCAGGGTGCCTGCACCAATCGAAAGCCGTGCCTCAGTTTTCAAACATTCTGGAAGTCAGGCGGACTTCCGGAACGAATTAAATTTGGCGCTTTTGTTTTTGCTATTTTGCGTTTCTGTTTTTGAGGCTTTTTTTGGTTAACTTGTTTTTGTGACTGTGTGGAGCCCAGTTCAGCTACTGATTGATGGATTGCATGACGGATGGATGGATGGATTGACTGTGTGACGGCGGAAACAGATAAAAGCCCCCCATCCAAACAGTGACTTTAGCTACTGATGGACGGACGGATGGATTGTGTGACTGCGGAAATGGATAGAAGCCCCCGATCCAAACAATGACTTTAGCTACGGATGGATGGTGTGACTGCGGAAATGGATTGAAGCCCCCCATCCCTGTCATCAGTGCAGGCAATATTTTTTTTTTAATTATCATCTACAATACTGTCTTATTTATTTTATAGTACAGTACATTGATGATTGCTTTCATTTTAGGGATCAATGGTCTCGTTAGAGAGTAAAATTGATGTTAAATGGCTGTTTCAGGGGTTGTTTTTCAAAGCCTGGAACTGATTAATCCGTTTTGCATTCCTTTCTATGGGAAAGCGCGCCTCAGTTTGGGAACGCTTTAGTTTCGGAACTAACTTCTGGAAGGGATGAAGTTTGAGAACCAAGGGACCACTGTATTATCAACATTTTTCACTGTGACTTCCTTTACCTGGATTGGGGCCGGCCGGAGAGCAAACAGCTCGTTGCGGGCTCCTTTGGTGTAGCCATTCATGTTAATGAGGATATGGATGCCGTCTTGGTGAATGCGGTCGGCCGCCTTGCCATTGCACGGGACCTGAAACGCAAACATTAGAAGCACGTTTAGGGAAGTTTTTAACAACTGATGTTTTAATGTCTTTTTAATCTCTTGTTGGAAGCCACCCAGAGTGGCTGGGGAAACCCAGCCAGATGGGTGGGGTATAAGTAATAAATTTATTATTATTATTATTAATACTACTACTACTACTACTTGTCAGGGAACTGCCATCAGCTCAGAGGCGAGAGATGGAAGGGCAGCTGTGTTATAGGGAGCCTCCAAAAATCTTGTGAAGCAGTTCCTCTTCCGGGGAGGAGGAAAGCCCACCTCCAGTGGAGAAGAGGTGCAGGGACCAGGGGATGCTAGGGAGAGCCTCAACATCGAGCCTGAGCAAACCGGAGAGGCGGGAAGTACGCCCTTGCCAGCGCCCATTCTGTGCAGTAGGCTTCAGCGCAGGGAGGGGCGGAAAAGGCTGGGGGTGATGTGACTTTTATGCTGGGGGAGGTACAAAGACCGACCACTCCCAGATTCTGATAGCGATTGAGCCAGACATGAACTTACGACGCTCTTCACTGTAAATAGTTTGCACCAAGAATAAAGTCTGGAAAAGACAGGTCGGAGTCTTGCCTGTTTACTCTCGAGCAACCACACCAGCATCTGACACTACTACTACATCTGCTAAGGCATCTTTCAGTTTGACTCGACAACCCGGCAACGATGTCACAGCCCTCGAATTGTCCTTCTGAGCTTCTTTCCCTCATACAGTGCACTTGCCGTTGCTTTTGCAAAATCCTGCACTGCAGGAAAGTGCGACGTTTTGGTCAGATTGCCATAGCTCAGGGGACGTGCTCCGTGAGAAAACTGGGCAGGGTATCTGAAGCACTACTCTGCACCCATGACTTGAGAGCATCCAGGAATCATATGAAATGTAGTTTAGGGTTAGGGGTTTAGGGGAAAGGGCTAGGGCAAAGGCAAAGGGCTAGGGCTGGAGCTAGGGCTAGGGCAAGAATTACTGTTAGACTTAGGGTTTAGAGGTTTAGGGTTTACAGCTAGGGCAAAGGCAAAGGCAAGGGCTAGAGTGAGAGTTGGGGTTTGGGTTAAGGCCAGGCACGTCCAAAGTCCATCTTCAATCCTAAAAAAAGCTCAAGAACTTTGGCCAGCCCTCACGCATGTTCACGTCATCAAATCTGGCCCTCTTTGGAAAAAGTTTGGACACCGACTAGTGATTTAAATCATGATTTAAATCTATTTGATTTAAATCAAATCTACCCTGTTATATATATATTACCAAGCAAGAACTTCAACCAGCCACTGGAAAGCTCCCGAGAAGCGGCAACGTGACCACCACCACCCCACCCCACCCCATGTTGCACGACCCTTCAGCCATGAGTTCAGACATGAGTTTCCAAGCTCTGCCCCAAAATCTGATTCATAGATTATTGATCGCTAGCCTAGATGGTTTGCCTCACTAACTAGTGCAGTCGAAATATATTAATTATCCAGTAGCACCTTAGAGAACAACTAAGTTTGTTCTTGGTATAAGCTTTCGTGTGCATGCACACTTCTTCAGATACCTGAAGAATCTGCTAGTGCTGATTATTCATTATTTAGCCCCCTCTTCCGATACCGCACATTCCTCCTAACAACGTCTAGCATCCAAGAGCAGAAAGTACACAACATTAGCGCTTCTTCCTTCTGCCAGATTATGCATTAAAAGCCTGTTCTCGGCCATCAAAGAGCTTTAGCAAGAGATAGAGAAGGGATGTAAACAGAGGCAGGAAGAGATGACCGTATCTCTGAGTTTTATTTTGATTTTAAATGTGATTAGAACTGTATTTTAAACCAATTGTTTGATTTTGTGTTTTAATGTATTTGATAATTGATGTTAGCCGCCCTGAGCCCGGTCTCGGCAGGGGAGGGCAGGGTATAAATAAAATTTATTATTATTATTATTATTATTATTATTATTATTATTATTATTATTATTTAAGATCACTAAACTCCTCGAAATGACAAGTATCTTCTGGAAAAGGTTGCCCGGGCAAGAGCGTTATTTAGGATATATAGGGGGGAAAGAGCTCTCACCTGAGATAAGTCAATAAAGTGATTTGCTTCAGCCATCACCTTGACCCGGAAGTTTGTGCCGTCGTCAGGGCTGAGGGCATAGCAGAAGACCTGGGAAAGAGAGGAGATGCTTAGAACTGAGGCTGACCAGTCACTGAATGAATGAATTAATCTTTATTTGCGTTGGCAATTGCAATAAAACAATACGATATACAAAGGATGGAAATTAAAAGTCCATTGTATAAAATACATTTGAGGGTCATTTGAGCAGGGAGCACGCGAGAAGCGACAAAACACGGGGGGGGGGGGACATCGGACAAAGCCCATCTTTCCCAAACGCTGCAGGAAAACGCCAGAATTTACGAAGCGCATAAACCATCACAGCTTTCCTCCAAGATGAAGCAATCGCTGACAGAGAATCGTAGAACTGGGGAGTTGGAAAGGGCAATGAGGCTCATCTAGTATGACCCCCTGCAATGCGGGAATCTTTTGCCCAAGAGCTTGCCTCTTGTGGCTTATCCCCACAACAGCTACTGACTTTGGGTTTTAATAATAATAATAATTTCATTTTTGTACCCCACCCTCCCTGGCCGGAGCCGGGCTCAGGGCAGCTAACATGATAAAACTAACACAGTATACAAAGAACATAGAAACAGGCAATCAATTAATTAAAATACATCTTAAAACAGTCAAGCAGTCTAATCCAGGCATCCCCAACCTGCAGCTCTCCAGATGCTTTGGCCTACAATTCCCATGATCCCTAGCTAACAGGACCAGTGGTCAGGGATGATGGGAACTATAGTCCAAAACATCTGGAGGGCCAAAGGTTGGGGGTGCCTGGTCTAATCTGTCAGTGCCTAAATGATCTCAAGCGTCAGAACGACTTGGCTGCCATCAGGAAATTTCGCCCGTGGTATGACTCTCTCCCCCCTTCCCATTTCAACTCTCCGGCACCTGATCTGCATAACCGAGCGATCCCAAAATGTAGACGTGCTTTGACCGTCACAAGATTAAAATGTCTCGCCCTTGGCTGGACTCGAGGGACGATTCCAACAGATTCCACCCAAAAAACGCTCATGTCCCTGCAGAGATGGCAGCACCAAATCAGTGGCACATGCCCTTTATAAAAAGACTTGAGGAGTGAGATTATCACCCCTCTTTTATTGCCCGTTCCGGGTCGCCCAACCACTGCCCCAGCGTCCTCTCTCTTGGCAGATCAAGAGGAGCAGGTGACAGCAAAGGACGTGGAGATTCAGGTCACAGTCTTACAATGGCTGCACTCTTTCCTTTCAGGTCAGGGACAGTGGATTGTGCTAGGGGAGGAGTTGTCGTCACGGCACCCCTTGGTGTGTGGAGTTCCGCAGGGCACAATCCTCTCCCCAATGCTTTTAAACATTTTTATGCGCCCCTTGCCCAGCATGTCTGGAATTTTGGGCAGGGCTGTCATCAATATGCTGATGACACCCAGCTTCATCCGTTGATGGACGGCCATCCTGACTCGGCCCCGGACACACTGACCAGAGGCTTGAAAGCTGTGGCCGGATGGTTGTGCGGGAGCCGGTTGAAGTGAAATCCTTCGAAAACAGAGGTCCTCTGGTTGGGCTGGGACGACATGGGGCTGGGGGGCAAATTCCCATCTCTTGCAGGGGCGCAATTAGTGCCAGCGCCTTCCGTCAGGAGTTTGAGTGTAACCTTCGACGCCTCCCTCTCTATGGAGACACAGGTTACAGCTACAGCAAAGGCGGCATTTTCCCACCTTTGCTGCTCTAAGCAGCTGGTCCCTGCCTTCTCTTGCCCTGATCTCACCATGGTGATCCATGTGGTGGTCACCTCCTGGCTCGATTATTGTAACTTGCTCTACGCGGGGCTGCCCTTGAAGCTGACCCAGAAACTCCAGCAGGTGCAGAATGCCGTGGCGAGACTCCTTACGGGGTCCTCACCGCGGGATCACATTTGTCCAATGCTATACCAGCGGCACTGGCTCCCAGTGTAGTACAGGGTCAGATTCAAGGAGCTGGTTTTAACCTTTAAAGCCCTATATAGCCAAGGCCCCTCGTACCTGCAGGACCGCCTCTCCTGGCATGACCCGCGGAGGACCTTACGGTCCGCAAATAAAAATATCTTGGAGGTCCCAGGCCTCGGGGATGTTCAACTGGCCTCAACCAGGGCCAAGGGCTTTTCATGCAGCCAAAAGATGTGATCCAGGAACATGGCGGTTTTCTCAGCTGCCACCGCATGGGAGCATGCCACAAAGTGACACATCTTGGTCAGTAGGTCCACCACCACGACAGCCGTCTTACCTCGGGACATGGGCAGGTCCGTCATGAAGTCTATGGACACTGGCTCCCATGGTCTCCCCGGTGTGGGTAAGGCCCGCCAGAGCCGCCCTTTCCCTCTTTGCTCTCTGACACGTGTCGCATCCTCGTACATATTCCCGCACATCCTCCCTTACCTTGGGCCACCAGAAATCCCGCGTAACTAACAACATGGTCTTGTGTTGCCCAAAGTGCCCAGCTGTAGGGTTGTCATGGAGCTGCTTGAGGACTCTGATCCTCAAAGGCTCTCCCGGTACATACCATATTTTTCGCTCCATAAGACACACTTTTTCCCTCCTAAAAAGTAAGGGAAAATGTGTGTGCATCTTATGAAGTGAATGCAGGCTGCACAGCTATCCCAGAAGCCAAAACAGCAAGAGGGATTGCTGCTTTCACTGCGTAGCGATCCCTCTTGCTGTTCTGGCTTCTGAGATTCAGAATATTTTTTTTCTTGTTTTCCTCCTCCAAAGACTATGTGCATCTTGTGGTCTGGTGCGTCTTATAGAGCGAAAAATACGGTACTTACAAAGGTGGCCAGGTTTTGAGCTGTGGCAGTCAGAATAAAACCCACTCTCGATTCAAAACCCTCAAATGTATTTGATATCGTTGACTTTTCAGTTCTATTCTTTGCAGATCGTCTCGTTTTATTGCTACAGCTGAGGGCTGACACAGATGAAGATTCATTTGTTCGTTTGGCCCAACATGGGGCTCGAACCCGCGACCCTGAGATTCAGAGTCTCGGCGCTCTGCCGCCTGAGCTACTCGCACGGCCACCCTCTTGTGCACCTCACCTCGAATTTGTCCGAATTGTGCATGCCTGGGATGGACTGCATGAGATGGGAGGTGGGGTGGTTGCCGAAGTCAGAACTGACGTAGCCCACGCGGAGCCGGCCCTCGCTGGCTTTCAAGTCCTTGGAGTGTTCGTAGGGCGGCTTGTGGAGGACGTTGATCTGGCAGGGGGATTCAAGGAAGCCATGTTACAGAAACGACATGTAATAATAATAACTTTTTTTTCTTTGAATATTATTATTCAAAGATGTGGGAGGCCCTACCTAACAGGAACAGCAGTCAGAGATGATGGGAATTGTAGTCCCCAAACAGCTAGAGGGCCAAATTTGGCCACCACTGCTCTAAATCAGGCATGGCCCAACTTGGCCCTCCAGCTCTTTTGGGACTGCAACTCCCACCATCCGTAGCTCACAGCACCAGTGGTCAGGGATGATGGGCACTGTAGTCCCAAAACAGCTGGGGGGCCAAGTTGGGCCATGCCTGGCACAGACCCACCTTGTCCAGGCAGAGGTTCCCATGTCTCTCAGCAATAGCCTTTCGGAAGCCGTGAGATAGCGGATAAAGCATGCTGTGATGGGGGTGCACCGAAGGGAGTCGGTTCTTCTCCAGCTGGTCAGCCACAATACTGACAAGCTTCTTCATTCTCTCGTCATAATCGGTCCAATCGCAAACGATCTGAGAGGAGGCAAAGAAAACCCTGAATTACGTTCTAGATTCAGGTAGGTAGCCGTGTTCGTCTGACACAGTCGAAATATATAAAAAAATATAAAAAATGTCCAGTAGCACCTTAGAGACCAACTCAGTTTGTTCTTGGTATAAGTTTTCGTGTGCATGCATACTTCTTCAGATACACTGAAACAGAAGTCACCAGACCCTTATATATAGGTGGGAGGGTGGGGTGGGGTATTTCTCAGAAGGGTAGTAGGAGAGGGGTGATTTTACTGTTCCCAAAAGGAAACCTCCCTCTGCTTGTCCATATTGAGAGGATGCCAGCAAGGCAAAAAAAGGATTACAGAACTGTGCCTCCATGATTGACACCTTCTTAATCCTTGTATTTAATGATAATAACACTTGGCTGTCGTGCGCAGGCAGACTTCTTCAGATACACTGAAACAGAAGTCCCCAGACCCTGATATATAGTGGAAGGAAAAGTCCCCAGACCCCGATATATAGAGGGAGGGTAGGGTTTTTCTCCGAAGGGTAGTAGGACTCAATGGGTTTGGTCAACCTGTGGGCAACTGTGAATGACTGCAATTAGTCCTACAGGAAAAAGCAAGGGATAGTATGCAGATGGTTAGCACATGTAATGAGACAGGAATCCAGTATCTCTATTCAGACCAGGTCTCTCCATCATTTTCAGTTGAGTAATAAGTTGTAATTCAGCAACTTCTCTTTCAAGACTGTTTCTGACAGCTGCTTGGAGATCCTGTATTGAATGTCCTGGGAGGATAAATGGGCATAAATCTGACATCAGGAATCGCAAGACAGAGAAGCCAGTAAGAGAACACTTCAATCTCCCAGGACATTCAATACAGGATCACCAAGCAGCTGTCTTCTTACAAAAGAATTTCAGAAACATTACATATGCTAATCATTACATATGCTAATCATCTGCTACATCAAAGCTACCTTCTATCTTTATGACCCAGGATGCCTGGTGAAGCAACTGGCCTGTGTTTTAGAATGCTTATACATGCCTGTCAGGCGTAGAAAATGAACAGTAAAGAAGATGGGCAGAGATGCAGAGGCTTATGGGATTTGATCAGAAATTATTGTCAATGACTCAAACCCAGTCAACGCAATGCTTTCATTGCCGACACAATGGCTTGCTTCATTTTTCATAATTCCTCATACCAATCCCACCTGACCCCCACAAGGCATCTCCTCCTACCCTTCTGAGAAATACCTGACTCCACCCTCCCACTATATATCAGGGTCTGGTGACTTCTGTTTCTGTGTACCTGAAGAAGAGTGCCTGCACACAAAAGCTTTGACCCAGAACAAACAGAGTTGGTCTCTAAGGTGCTACTGGACAATTCCTTACCACTACTGTGGTACCTTGGGACTTAAATGCTTCGGTTCCCAAACGCTGGAAACCCCAGAAGTGTTAGCCCTTATACTGGTGAAAAAGCCCTCCTCACCTGCAAACAGTGCGCCAAGTTGCAGTAAGCATCGGGAAAGTCCGGCTTCAGTTTCAGGGCGGTGCGATACGAAGCAATTGCTTCTGGGATATTTCCGGAATCCTAGAAAGGGAGGGGAAGGATATTTTAGCAATTGCCACCTGCTTTTTGTCTCAACCAGTAAAACCAAAGATGAAGCAGAGACGAACGGTACAATGATCCACGCCGGGTGGACATGTAAAAAAAAATAAAAAGAATTTTGGGATACCATACCTAATGAGCTCAAGACAGGCATCCCCAACCTGCGACCCCCCATATGTTTTGTCCTACAACTCCCATGATCCCTAGCTAGCAGGACCAGTGGTCAGGGATGATGGGAATTGTAGTCCAAAACATCTGGAGGCCCCAGTTTTGGGGTGCCTGCCATAGGCAAACTCAGCCCTCCAGCTGCCCTACAGGCAGAATTATGAGAGGTTTCAGAACAAACATTTCATAGCGAACAGGACACTTGCAGAGTATTGTCTAAAACAGGGGTGCCCAAATTTTTCCCAAAGGGGGCTAGATTTGATTATCTTTTTTTACGATTTACCCCAAAGTTGCTTAGCTTTTTTTTGGATTTTACCCCAGGAAGCCAGATTAAATCGACCGGCAAGATTTAACCCCAAAGATGATGAGCTTTTTTTTCTAGGATTGAAGTTGTTGAGATTTCTTTAGGATTTAACCCCAAACTTGTTGAGCTTTATTTTTTAGATTTTTACCCCAGGGCATATACTGCGTTGTTGACCTTTTGGGGGCAATTTTACCCCGAAGTTGTTGAGCTTTGCCCCAGTAAGTAAACTGGATTAGGTCCCTAGGCAAGGCTTGCGACATGCCTGGTCTAAAAGAAGGCTGGAAAAATTTAAATTCTTCGGCGGGTGTGGATTGACGAAGGACAGCAGGAAATAGGACAAATGCAATGCATTTGAGATCTAGGAGAGACGAGTGAAAGGGCGCCGTCGGAAACATGACATAGGGATCGCATTGGGGTGATCGGAAGTCACAATGTGATTTTTGGGTGTAGGAATCTGCCATGCTTTCCCGCCTATATAAGACGCCCTCTATTTCGGGGGGGCTCAAATTTAAGAAAACAAGCCATTCACCCACCCAATTGCCCATATAAGACGACCCCCCCCCATTTTTTACTTTATTTTGGAGTAATAAAACCCCGCCTGACACTGAAAAGTACAATTTTTTCCCCTTTTTTCTTTTTTTAAATTTTATTTACAAACACATAAACACAATAATACAAAAATTATATTACCCTACCACCATAAATTACAGACATTAAAACACCCTTGCGACTTCCCTCGACTGTCCCTCACCCTCCTATATATTATATTACATATTGCATTTTTTTCCTATTTATTTATTATTGATTTCATTTTACATGTAAGTTGCCGTACATTTTCAACACTATACATTACATATATAATACTATATATACGGATTCCCCACATCTAACCCCAAACCCTATACCCAACTCACTATTTACCCAAATACCCATGTGACTTCCTTCACTCACGTTCACATTGCAATTTTAATCTAAATTCATATTTCTTAACTCTTTTAACTTGCTGGTTTTTTTCACCAGCTTTACAAACATTAATCCAAACATATCAACATGTTAGTTTTTGAGCAGTACTTGGACATGTAATCCTCAAACCATTTTCATTGTATTTCTATTTTCTGGTTTGATTGGTACCTTATTACTGCAGTTAACCTTGCCAATTCTATAAATGCAATTTCTTTATCTAGTCATCCTTTGTGGGTATATATTTCCCTTTCCAGTTTTGTGCAAGGAGTAGCCTTGCTGTGGCTGTTGCATATAAGAATAATATCTTTCGATCTTGTGGTATTTGTTTACATCTTATACTCAGTAAATATGCCTCTGGTTTTTTCTCTAAATTAATTCTGAGAATCTTTTTTATTTCCTCATGAATTTTTGAACTATTCCACAACCCCACCATAAATGTATCGGTGTGCCTCCTCGCACTTCCAGCATAAATTATGATTTTCCCTTTTTCTTTTTGCGACATGTCTCGATTTGGGATGGCTTTCGCCAATTGTTTTCCTTTGTAAAAACTAATGGATTTCCCCGTCGTTGTCCCCCCCCCCCCCAGAAAAAAGAGATTTAGCAGAGACGCAAAGCTCACCTTATGGATGGAAGCGAGGTTGCTGTGGGCATCGGCAAATGCAGGATTTATTTGGATGGCTCTTGTGTAGCATTGCAGAGCTCCTTGGACGTCTTGCATTTCCTTCAAGGTGTTCCCCATGTTGGAATAGGCGTCTGCAAAAGTGGGGCTGATTCTGATGCGGAGGGCGAGATAAAAAGCGTATTTTTGGTACAAAAACACATCGAAGTTACGCAGGGAAAAAAAGGGTCGAGAGGGCTCTTTCTATCCCATGCAGTGGTCATTAGGGCAGTTCATAAAAAACTCTTTTTTGAAAATGCCTACTCCAAATGTCTTATCTTACTACACTAGGATTATATAGCTATATCTGAAATTTCATGCATATCAGTTAATACAGGCATGGCCCAACTTGGCCCTCCAGCTGTTTTGGGACTACAACTCCCGTCATCCCAAGCTCACAGGACCAGTGATCAGGGATGATGGGCATTGTAATCCCAAAGCAGCTGGAGGGCCACGTTTGGCCATGCCTGAGTTAATATCTTGACCCTGCTCCACTGAAAAGCATTGGGTGTTCAGTAGGGCGGTTCATAAAAAACTCTTTTTTTAAAAAATGCCTGCTCCAAAGGTCTTATCTTACTACATTAGGGATTATACAGCTATACCTGAAATTTCATGCATATCAGTTAATATCTTGACCCTGCTCCGCTGAATTGAAATTTCAGCCTTCACGGCATAGGAAAACGGCTAAGTAAACAGCTATTTTTGTGGAGGAAGAAAGGCCCTGGGATGACACCCGTAATTGGAAAAAAAGGGACTCATCCCTGTGGACACGTGTTCAGCATTATTGTACGCAAACTCTGCCAGGGCTAGCTTCTCCACCCAATCATTCTGCCGCTGATTGACATAGCAGCGCAAGTACTGCTGCAAAATGGCATTTGCTCTCTCCACCTGTCCATTAGTCTGTGGGTGCCGGGCTGTGGAGAAGCTCACCTCTACCTGCAACAAATTGATGAGCTTGCGCCAGAAACACAAGGTGAACTGTCTTCCACGGTCCGAAATTACCCTAGAAGGGATCCCATGCAGCCAAAAGATGTGATCCAGGAACTTGGCGGTTTCCTCAGCTGTCACCGCATGGGAGGATGCCACAAAGTGACACATCTTGGTCAGCAGGTCCACCACCACGACAGCCGTCTTACCTTGGGACATGGGCAGGTCCGTCATGAAGTCTATGGACACTGGCTCCCATGGTCTCCCCGGTGTGGGTAAGCCCCGCCGGAGCTGCCCTTTCCCTCTTTGCTCTCTGACACGTGTCGCATCCTCGTACATATTCCCGCACATCCTCCCTTACCTTGGGCCACCAGAAATCCCGCGTAACTAACAACATGGTCTTGTGTTGCCCAAAGTGCCCAGCTGTAGGGTTGTCATGGAGCTGCTTGAGGACTCTGACCCTCAAAGGCTCTCCCGGCACATACCGTATTTTTCGCTCCATAAGACGCACTTTTTCCCTCCTAAAAAGTAAGGGGAAATGTGTGTGTGTCTTATGGCGCGAATGCCGGGGGGAGGCAGGCAGGAAAAGCCCCCAAGAGCCACACACAAGCTCCCTGCGGCTCTTGTGGGCTTTTCCCCAGGAGGGAGAAGGGATTGACGCGGCCAGTCAGTCCCTTCTCCCTCCTCGTAGAAAAGCCCACAGGAGCCGTACGCTCCTTAAAGGGTGCATGGCTCTTGTGGGCTTTTGCGGGAGGTGGGGGAATTCCCCCACCTCCCGCAAAAGCCATGCGCTCTTTAAAGGGAGGTGGGGAATACTCCCAGAGCTTGTCGGGGCTGGGGGGGGGCGGGCTTCCCCCTCCAGCCCCGAGAAGATCTGGGAGAAGCGGACAGGCTGCACGTGTGGCCCCAAATAGCTGCGGACAGGCTGCGTGCAGGACGCTTCTCCCAGAACTTGTCGGGGCTGGAGGGGAAAGCCCGGTCCCCCCCCCAGCCCCAAAGAGCAGCTTGATTCCCCCTCTAAAAACTAGGTGTGCCTTATGGTCAGGTGTGCCTTATGGAGCAAAAAATACAGCACAGTGCCCCTTTGTAGAATAACAGCCCCCCTTTCTCCTCAAAGCCCCCATCTGCTCCCAGCCCCTCCTTGAGCTCGCCTAATTTCCTTTGAGCAAAGTCATCGTCTTTGGTGAGTCTTCACCAGTTCTGCCTCCCCTGCCAGTGCTCCCCCACAGGTCCATTTGTCCTCCTGGAACCTGTGTCTGGCCACGGGTGGCCCTTCATCTTCCATGTACTCAGGCTTCCTGGATAGCGCGTCTGCTCTCACGTTCTGCTCTCCAGGGACGTATTGGATCTCAAAGTTAAAATTGGCAAAAAATTCTGCCCAACGGATCTGCCTCTGAAAAAGCACACACGGTGTGCCAATATTCCAAGTTCTTGTGGCCTGTCCACACCTGGATCTGCTGCTGCACCCCATCAGAAAGTGTCTCCACTGCTTAAAAGCCACATAAATGGCCAGCAATTATTTGTCATACATTGTGTAATTTTGCTCCAATTTGTTCAGCTTCCGGGAGAAAAAGGCACAAGGCCTCCAATCTCCCCCTGCATCTTGTTGTAACAGGACTGCGCCAATGGCCCAATCTGAAGCGTCCGTCTCCACCCTCAAGGGTTTGTCAGGATCCACGTGCAAGAACTGCTCCTCTGACGCAAAGACCTTCTTTAAGCTTTCAAAGGCCTGCTGCACCTCCTTAGTCCACAGAAACTTTCTCTTCCCACTGAGACAACCAGTTATGGGCGCCAACAAATGCGCAAAGTTCTTGATAAACTTTCAGTAGAAGTTGCTAAAGCCCAGGAATCCCTGCACATCCTTCTTCATCTTGGGGCTTTCCCAGTCTAACACAACCTTCACCTTCTCCTGATCCATGGCAAGTCCCCTATCCGACAGCCGGTCCCCCAGGAACTCGACCTCACAAGCATGAAACTGGCATTTCTCCAGTTTGACCCACAACTGATGCTCCTTGAGCTTCTCCGACAGTTGCAGAACGTCCTCCACATGCTGTTTCTCATTCTCTGAAAAGACCAAGAGGTCATCCAAGAAACAGACACAGTACAGGAGGGAACCCAGCACGTGATGCATGAAGGCCTGGAAACAGGGACTTCTGCCTTGTAGTCCGAAGGGCATAATGAGATACTCAAATGCCCCTAACGGTGTAAACATGGTCGTCTTCCATTCGTCTCCCTCCCACACCCTGATCAGGTTGTAAGCTCCTCTGAGGTCAAGTTTGGTAAAAATTCTGCCCTGGCGTACTCTCACCAATACGTCATCGATGCAAGGCATGGGGAAAGCGAGGGGTTCTGTCAAGGAGTTGACAATTCTGAAATCCACCACTAGGCGACGCACTTTTGTCCCCTTTTTGTCCACAAACAACACTGGACTCCCCACCACCACCTTAGATTCTCGGATGAAACCTCTTCTCAAGTTCTTGTAATTAAACTCCTTCAGATCCTGTATCTCTTGGTCTGACACTGAGTACAGCTTACCCGCGGGCAGTCTGGCCCCTGGGACTAAATTGAGCTGACAATCGTACGGCCTGTGTGGGGGTAACTTGTCAGCCTCCTGCTTGCTGAAAACTTCCTCAAAATCTGCATACTGCTGAGGAATTATCTTCTCCCCCAGACTCGCCATAGCGACCTTTGCCTTCCTCTCCCGTGGCTCCTCCCCTCCCAGACCGTGTTCCACACAGTGTGCCAACCTGAAAGTGAGGGATCGCTGGTGCCACGACACCACCGGATCATGGAGAGCCAGCCAGCTCATTCCCAGAATGATAGGAGGTCCTGCCAAGGTGGTCATATGAAAAGCAATAGTCTTGGAGTGTTTGGAGACCCTCATTCTCATGGGGGGGGGGCGGTTGGTGTGTCACTCCCTCCCCCGGCCACTCTCCCATCAATGGTGGTGACTTGCAAGGGAAAGTCTAGCGGGAGCAGGTGCAACTGGTGCTCCAAGGCAAAGTCTCTGATGAAGAAATTTGCACTGGCTCCTGAATCGACCAAGGCCTGCACTTCCACCAGGTGGCCATTAGGGAGCTCCAGCACCACCTTGACTACTATGCCCACCTTGGGAGGGCACGGATGGGGCCCTTCTACTGTGCGCCTGATAAACATTGCGTCCATCGCCTCATAAAATTTCCTCAAGTCCTGAAGGGCATCGTTTCCCGCCACTATCAGGGCTCTCACCCATTCCCGGGCTGCTCCTTCTAAGTGGGCAACTATGAATGCCACCCTCTCCTCATCATTGTCAAACTCTTTCTTTTGCAAGTCCAGGGCGTATTTAAACTCAGTCTTAAAGGCAAGGTACTCTTGAGGGTTCCCGCTAAATTTGCTCACCAGCCCTGGTACCTTTTGTTAGTTTCTGTTTCCTCACTGTGCAGCTGCTTGCAGTCACAGGACTGTGTTTACATTCCAAAGAGTCCAGATACTATTGGAGTCTCAGGGGAAAGGGAGACGGGATGTGACGTTACTGGTTTCCTGTTTCCTTTGTTCAGTTATTTCCTTTGTTCAGTTGCTCTCTGCTCTCACAGGGAAAAGATGTATATTTCTTTGCTCTCTGCATAGCTTAGTAATAAAGCATAAAAATGTAGCTCATACCTATCTCAGCCTTCCACTGTGTTGTTTTGATGCTCTGCTGGGAGGGCTCGGAAGAAAATGAGCCTTATCAGCTCAGAGGAACGGAGCTGAGATCCCAACACCTTTCTCCTCACCGGATTTGCCTTGATGTGCTGCTCCTGCAATCTGCGCTCCTCCAGCCTCGCTCTGAGATCAGCAACATGCGCTTCCAGCTCCACGTTCCTCTGCACCAGGGCCGCTATGTTCCGCACCTCCTCTTCCTCAGCGCCTCCGCCTGCAGCTCCTTTTTTCTGGTGACTCATGCTGCTCTTCACTGCTACATGCGAGCAATCTCAAAGACTCCCAGATTGCTGTCAGATGCTGTGTGGTGGTTGCTCGTGAGTAACCAGGCAGGACTCCGACCTGTCTTTTACAGGTTTTATTGTGCCAACTATTTACAGTGCAGATACACAAGGTTCATGTCCGTCTTAGTCACTTGCAGAATCTGGGAGCGGCCCCTTCCGGCTTCTCCCCCAACGTAAGAACTTAAGACACCCCAAATCTCCGCCTCCCCTCCTTGCGTTTCAACCCTCTGCGCAAGTTCGGCGACGGAAGTGGCGTGTGCACCTCTGCTTGGGCTCTCAGCAGCATCTTCGAGCCCTCTCCTCACTTGGCTGGCCCCTTCCCTCTCTTCTCCACTGGAGGTGTGGCTTTCCCCACCGCTGGACAAGGAACTGCTCCTTAGAAGTTTCTGCGGCTCCCTGTATCCCAACGGCGTCCCTGCCTCCCTCCCCTGTTCTGATGGCAGTCCCCTGACAATAATAATAATAATACCTTTATTGTCATTGCACATCCTGTGTACAATGAAATTAAACGAGCCTCCCTCCACCCCCCACTCAGTCTCTTATCGAACAACGCACCACCTCGCAAGTCAATTTCGCAATGTTATTTTCTGTTCAACAGCCTAACAGCCCACGGATAGAAGCTATTCTTTAGCCTGTTGGTACGGCTGATTATGCTTCTTATCTCCTGCCCGAGGGTAGAAGATTAAAGAGGTGCTGGCCAGGGTGTGAGTCATCCCTGATAATTCTTCTCACTATTCTAAGGCAACGATCCCTTGCAATGTCATCTAGCGGACTCAAGGGACAGCCCATGATATCATGTGCTGTATTCACCACCCCCCATAGAGACTTTCTGTCCGTGGCTGTCAGGCAGCATACCACACTGTGATACAATATGAAAGGACACTTTCTATTGTGGACCGGTAGAAGGAGTTCATCAGTTGTTGTTTAACATTATTCTTTTGTAAAACCCTGAGGAAATGGAGTCTCTGTTGGGCCTTTCTGACCACCTGAATTATGTTGATTTTCCAAGTGAGGTCCTCACTAAAGTAAACTCCCAGGAATTTAAAGGACGACACTCTCTCCACACAGCCTCCCCCCCCCCCCGATATACAACGGGGCAGGTTCCCCTCTTTTCCTCCAGAAGTCCAACACCATCTCCTTTGTCTTACTACTATTTAGGTGCAAGTTATTCTCTGAGCACCAAGTAAATACTTTTTGAACCTCCCCCGTACGCTGTTTCATCTCCGCCTACAATTAGGCCCATTATGGTAGTATCATCTGCAAACTTAATAATTACTGTGGATGGGTCAGATGATATGCAGTCACATGTGTACAATGAGTACAGGTAGGGACTTAGCACACATCCCTGTGGGGTGCTAGTGCTAAGCTTCAGGGGGGTAGCTGTAACAGTCCCAATCCTCACTGTTTGTGTCCAATCCCTCAAAAAGTCTTTAATCCAGTCACAGATGGTAGAAGAAAGGTCCAGATCCGTCAGCTTCTTAATAAGAGTATCTGGGAGGATGGTATTAAAAGCCGAGCTATAATTTATTATTTATACCCAGCCAGTCTGGGCTGCTTCCAGCAAAATTAAAATACAATAAGGAGGAGCTCTTTCAATCTATTTTCCCCATGGCTTTGGAAGCTCACCTGATGGCCTCCTTGTAATGCATAAGAGCCTCCTGGAGCTTTCCTTGCTGTTGCAAAACGCTGGCTAAATTCGAATGCGCAGCCGCAAACTCTGGGAAGACCTGCGGGGAAGAAGATCACTCTTAGTTCCCCCGAGAAGGCTGTACAGTGGACGCTCGGGTTGGGAACGTGATCCGTGTGGGATGCACGTTCGCAACCCGCAGCAGTGCGTCTGCACATGTGCAGGTTGTGATTTGACGCATCTGCGCATGCGCAATGCACGATTTAGAGCTTCTGAGCATGCGTGACTGCCGAAACCCGGAAGTAACCCGTTCCGGTACTTCCGGGTTTCGGCAGTCCGCAACCCGAAAAAATGCAACCTGAAGCATCTGTAACCCAAGGTATGACTGTATTCTAAAGAGACGGAGGCCGCTCTTTGAGGCTCAAAGGTTACGGGTGCGAAATAAATCCACCTTTCAAATGACTTGTAAAAATTATTAATAATAATTAGTGACCTATGGACTGCCTTTTTAGCATGCAGAGGAAATACTGTTCGGAGATCAGACTGTCAAATGATCAATGCCATATTTTAAAAAGCCCCACTTTTAGGCTGAAACGTGGCGGGGGCTGGCCACGAAACAAATTCTCATTTGGAATGACTTGTAGTAATAATAATAATAATAATAATAATAGGCCTATGGACTGTCTTTTTAGCATGCATAGGAAATCAGACTATCAAATGATCAATGCCGTATTTTAAAAAGCCCCTCTTTTAGGCCCAAAGGTTGCGGGGGCCGAGCGTGAAATTAATCACTATTTGGAATTAACTTGTAAAAATTATTATTATTATTATATAATAAACAATAATAATAATTAGGGACCTAATGGACTGCCTTTTTAGCGTGCATAGGAAATACTGTTAGGAGATCAAACTGTCAAATGATCAATGCCGTATTTTAAAGAGCCCCTCTTTTATGCTCAAACATGTCGGGGGCCGGCCGCAAAACAAATCGCCATTTGGAATAACTTGTAAAAATTAACAATAATAGTAATAATAACAGTAATAATTAGGGGCCTATGGACTGCCTTTTTAGCATGCACAGGAAATACTGTTAGAAAATAAGACTATCAGATGATCAAGCTCAGCTGACAAGGAGTGGCAAGTGTCCAGCTTTTATTTCAATTTCATCGCCTTGCTTTGTTTTTCTGATGAAAAAGCAGATTTTCGATCATTCTAGGAGGCCCATGACTATAAAAACAGGCACAGACCCTTTTCCAAAGTGACTTATCGGGCCAAATGAACATCATGCTTTGTCGAACCTTAAAATGCTATTTCACTTTCAGTTCGTCACCATTATTTCCGTTCTTGATCACAAAAAATCTGATTGGCGATTTGTAAAAAGCCCCAAACCAGGCATCCAGGGTATGCATGCCTAACCCTTCTGTGTCAATTATAATAATTATTATTGTTGTAATTCTCCACGCAGGTACCTCAAGAGCTTTCCGGTAGAGGCGGACAGCCTCCTCGATATTCCCTTGCTCTCGCTTGATGTTGGCCAGGTTATTAAGAGAATCCGCGTGAGTTGGGCATAGACGGAGAGCCGTGTTGTAGCATTCCTCGGCTTCGGCAACCTTTAAAACATAAAACAGAGTATGTACGCGAATTGTTTGCAGGCCGTGTTGTTGCATTCCTCGACCTCAGCAACCTTCGAAACACAAAACTGAGTTTTTACGCAAATATTAGGACGTGGTTCACAGGCGCCCAAAAGGCTGCGCTGCGATGACCCCGATTCATGTGCCAGCCTCTACGGCTGGATTTATGTTTCAGGCAGCGGTGGCGAACCTATGGCTCAGCTGGGAAGCACGAAGCCTCCGAGAGATCCCCAGCCGGCTCCCGCTTGCTCGCAAGTAGGAACGGGCAGCTGGGGAATGCGTGAAGGAATCGTTCTTTGCGTCAGCCATCGGCCACAGCAATAAAACAACAATATGATATACCAGGCACGTCCAAAGTCAGTTTCGGGGGCCTAATTAAAAAATAATAATTCAACAAATCCTAAAAAACAACAACAGCTCAACAACTGTCCAGGTTGTCCTCACACATGTTCACTTCATCAAATCTGACCCTCTTTGGAAAAAGTTTGGGCACCCCTGCGATATACAAAGAATAGAGATAAAAAGTCCATGGTGTAAAATACATTTTGGGGTTTTGAATCAAAAGTCAAATAGTGGATCTTATTCTGATTGCCCCGGCTTAAAACCTTGCCACCTCTGCTGTCACCTGCTCCTCTTGATCTGCCAATCTGGCAGCGGTTGGGCGACCTGGAATGGACAAAAAAAGAGGGGTGATAATCTAATTCCTTTTTATAAAGGGCATGCACCGCCAATTCGGTCTGGCTGCGTCCGCAGGGACCGGAGCATTTTTTGGGTGGAATCTGTTGGCATCGTCCTTCGAGTCCAGCCCAGGGTGATACATTCAATCTTGCAAGAGTGAAAGCGTGTCTGTATTTTGGGATTGCTAGATTACGCTGATAGGGTGCCAGAGTCTCGAAATGGGAAGGGGAAACAGAGTCATACTGCAGGCAAAATTTCCTGATTGTGGCCAAGTTGTTCCGACGCTCGATACCATTGAGGCGCCGGCAAATTAGACCATTTGCTTTACTGACACCCAAAGTGAGTAGCTGTGGTGGTGATAAACCACCAGAGGGAAGTTTTCAATAGACGATTTGAGTCCAGGCGCTCTTGGGACAATCCTCCAGCTGTTCTGGGACTACAATGCCCACCATCCCTAGCTGAGAGGACCAGTGGTCAGGGATGATGGGCGCTGTAGTCCCAAAACAGCTGGAGGGCCAAGTTTGGCAACCACTGCTCAAGATCAGGTGTGGCCAAACTTTGCCCTCCAGCTGTTTTGGGACTACAACGTCCATCATCCCTAGCTAACAGGGCCAGTGGTCAGGGATGATGGGCATTGTAGTCCCCCAACAGCTGGAGGGCCAAGTTTGCCTATGCCTGCACAAGAGTCTGTTTGGCCAAGGAGATGCAATTGGTGTCTATTGTGCCGGCAAAATGTGGGTGCCTTAGGAGGAGGTGTCACGAAAATGGGGGAATGTAAACCCGAGGGCTTGAGTGGCGAAAGGGGATTTCTTTTGTAAAGAGCGCTGCTTTTATGTCTCAGGTGCAAATTGCCATGACTGCTTTTCCTCTGTTGCTTCTTGGGGTGCCTGGTCCACTGTTAGAGGGGGTTCTGTAAGCAGCCTCAGCTGTTCTGTCATTCCACCACCTGGCCCTCCAGCTGTTTGGGGACTACAACTCCCACCATCCCCAGCTCACGGGACCAGTGGTCAGGGATGGTGGGCCTTGTAGTCCCCAAACAGCTGGAGGGACAAGTTGGGCCATGCCTGGTTTAGGCAGAGCCAAGAGTTAAGTGTCCTACGATCAGCTGGGTAGTGCGGAGCCTCCACTCTGCTCCTGAGAGATCCCTGCCTCCGCTCCTGCTTGCTCTCAAGTAGGAGCAGGGTTGGGCAGCTCAGCTGGGGAGCGCCTGGCTGCCTTTGGGTGGTGCAGGGGCTCTCTGATGCAGCTTCCACCTACCACATCCTCAGCAACTATTCAGCCTGGCTGCCTTGCAAGGGCTCTGGTGCGTATGTGGGGGCTCCTTTAAACCTCCCCCTTGAGGGGAGCACAGCCACAACCCCCTCAATGGAAAGTGCGACGGAGCCTGCATCGCCCCAGCTGAGCTGCCCCGATCTAGCTCCTGTTCCCGTGCAAGCAGCAACGCTGCCAACAGAGCAGCCCAATCTCACTCCTACTTGCCTGCAAGCAGGAGGTGGATGGGGGGGTGGCAGTGACATCCCTTGCTGCTCGCTTGCCGCCTGGCCTGCCTTCCCTCCCTCTGTGGCACTCAAAACGGAAGTTATGCTGAGAACAGAGCACGTTCTGCTTCTGGAAAAAGTTCCAAAACCGGAACACTCCTTTCAGGCTTTGAAGTATCCGGGTTCCAAGTAGTTCAAGAACTAAGCTGTTTGAAAACTTAAGAGAATGGCGGACTCAATTAGTCCGGATTTGGGGCAAAATGGCAGCCAACGCGACTACCAACCCGTCTCAGCTTCTGCCTCTTGAGCTGGGGGACAAGTGCATAGGCTCACAAATTCACATCATGAAAAGTGATAAATTGTTGGCACACTCCTAGCATTCGAGGACTTTGTCAACATGGTATTGGAAGATGTTACAGAATTTGAGATCATACCTAAGGATGAAGAATTACAAAGCTAGACCAGATTTTGCTAAATGGAAATAACATAACAATGCTGGTTCGCGGAGAAGGACCAGAAGTGTAAATAAAGTCATATGCCATCACTGAAGACTTCCCGTTAAATCTTCTGTAGGAATATACTGATGAAACTTGATGCGTTTTTAATTTTTATTTTTTTACATTTATATAAAGGCAAATTTCCATTTCAGAAAATTTCTTTTCCAATTTGAACCGACTGGAACTGTATTTATCCCCCCCCCCCCCGGAGCCTAAACATTTTTTTAAAGAAAAAAAGCGCTGAGTTATACCATAAAATTATATATCAATGGAAAGATAGTCTAATGAAGAACGTTAACGCAGTAACTTTGATGAAGGATTATTGATGACGACAGCAGTCATAAAGAAGAAATGTGAAACCCACAGAAAAAACGAGGTATACAGGTTCAATTGACGTGTTGGCCCTTTGCGATCAATCATTGGGTTTTGGGTTGCGGTTTGGGCGCTCGATCTCTAAAACAGTGGTGTCCAAACTTTTTTCAAAGTTGGCCAGATTTGATGAAGTGAAGGGCCGTAAGGGCCAACCAAAGTTGTTAACCTTTTTTGGGGGATTGAAGTTGTTGAGGTTTTTGCTATGGTTTTACCCCAAATTGTTGAGCTTTTCTTTAGGGTTGAAGTTGTTGAGATTTTTAAAGGGTTGAACTTGTTGAAGTGTTTTTAGGATTTTACCCTAGGAAATAAACTGCCACAGGGGCCGGATTAAACTGACTGGCGGGCCGGATTAGCCCCCCCCCCCAACGTACTTTGGACATGCCTGCGCTAAGAGGCTTGTGATTGCTTAAGTAAACCAGGGAGTGGGAACGGGGGGAGGAAGTAGACACTCGGTGTGAGCAAAGTTGTATGTGATTATATGATTTGATATGAACGTGACAAAGGGAAGATATGAAAATTGAATAAAAATTATATTAAAAAATAAAAGAGGACTTTTTTTAAGTACTGTTCCCCAAGTCCCTCCCCCCAAAGCCCAATTTTGAGATCACCATCCTCCGTAAGGGTTTATTCTGCAAACCCTCCGACATACAGAAAGCAGAAGGGTTTCTTACGCTGCCTTTTTCTTTGAGTGCATTGGCCAGGTTGCAGTAGGCGTCGGGGAAGTGGGGCTGGAGCTCAATGGCCCGCTTGTAGGTATCGATTGCCAGGTCGATCAGCCCCTGTTCGTAATACACACAGGCCAGGTTGCCATGGACGACAGCGTGGTTGGGGCTCAGGCTCAGGGCCCGTAGATAGGCTGCCACGGCTCTGAAATGAGAGCAAGGAGTGGTTCAGTTTCATTATCATCGGGGTGGATAAAAATAAAAATAAAAATGCTTTGGGAGGGCTATTAAGAGGATGCCAGCAAGGGTGAACCTTTCTGTAAAAAAGATAGGGAAACCTTTGTTTTTGACAGAACGGTAAAAACATTGTGCCATATTGTTATTCCTTTAGTGAAATAAATTGTTTAAATGGTTCTGAAGGAAATGATTCTTTTTCTCCTTCCAGTCAAGTACAGCAGAAAAGTGGTCCAAACAGAAACAGTTAACTTATTAAACCTCACCGTCATTTCATCAGTACTGGTCGATTTAGATTTTATTGCATTAGCCGTGTGGCCATAGCATGATATACATAGAAATAACAACATAAAATGGGGGTGGGAAGGTAAAGGTAGATATCGTCCTAGGCAAATACTTAAAGGGAGGGGGGGAAAAAAGAGATAACAGAAGCAACAGAAGATTTAAAACATCGAGTGACTGAATAGTACAGAAACAAAAAGACAAAAAACTGCTGAGGCTGGAGGAGGATCGTTAAAGGGGTCCTTCAGCTCCTCAGATTTGTCCTAGCTCCATTGTCCTTGTACAATAAAGCTACTTGGAACTTCGTTCGATTGTGCAGCGTATCGACTGCAGCTGTGGTGTTAAAAAAGAAGTTAGTGCCGCTTTCTTCTTCATCACACTGAGCAGGAAGTTAGCTGTCATCTCGGTAATCCAGCGATCAGAATCCTGCAGAAAAAGGGACACTATCCAGGGCTGGATTGGGAGATGAAGCTTGTTCATGAGAGGAGTTAAAAACCGAGATCTTTCATCTGACCAGTTAGGACAGAAGAGCATTACGTGTTCCATAGTCTCCAGAGCCGTGTCATTACAGGTGCATGTTCTGTTTGCGATGGGGACTCTGGAATAACGACCCGACAGAACTGCTGTAGGAAAACAGTTGAGACGGGCACAAGTAAAGGCCCTTCGCTTAGCCTCCGAAGAAATTGTGAAGCAGTATAGAGGGATTCCTTCAGGGGGAGGAATAGCTAGGGCTAGGCCTGAACACGGCCCTCTTGCATCGGCAGCTGTGTTAGAGAAGTCAAGTTGCTGTAGCTTCTTTTTAATTGAAGGTAGGGCCGCCGGACTGATACACTCTAATTTAAGAACAGTTTTGCAATTCAGATTAAAAAGAGAACGGAGTTTGAGGTTAATTGTAGTTTTCCAAGGGGAATTATGAATATCTCTTAGAATCAGATTGGAAAAACCACCTCTAATTCGAGCATCCGATGCTAGTAGGTGGGAGCTATAGGAGATGGCTCAACACCATGCTCGTTTTACAATTGAGGGCTGGGCGAACTCAAGTCGTAGGGCTGCACCTGAGACGCATCTCGGAACGCCGGAAAGAGATCTCAGAAACATATGAAGTGGGCGATCCAAGTTACCTGATATTGCTGTAGTCCATACTTCACAGCCATATAATAGTTTAGGAACAACTTTGGCATTAAATATTTGAATTGCTGCTGGAAGGTGTTTGCCGCCCTTCTGGTGGTAAAATCGGACAATGGCATTGGAGGTCGTGGTTGCGGCGAAAAGGGCAGATTGTAGATGGGTGGTCCAGGAGAGATTATAAGTGAATATTAAGCCTAGATATTTAAAGGCTTTTACCTTTTCTAAGTAGCCACCTGTAATCTTAAGCGGCTCCAGCTTGTGTTTGCGGGAACGAGTGAAGTGAAGGACTTTCGATTTTTTATAATTAATATTAAGAGCTTCCGCCTTACAATAGGCGATAAATGCATTAACTGCATTTGCTAGGTCCGCAGCTGTTCTGGATAAGATGACGGCATCATCTGCATAGAAAAGGGAAGCAACGGGGTGACCTGCTAAGTGAGGAGGATACTTAGTTGCTAGCTTCAAAGGGGAAATTGCATCATGAAGATAGAGATTAAACAGTAAAGGGGCCAAGAGACAACTTTGTCGGACGCCCTTGGCCGTTGGGAATGGGGAGGTAAGGGAGCCATTGGGACCACTTCGGACGCAAGCTGTGGTGTTTGAATAAAGGGAAATAATTAGGGAGAGGAGGTGCGGATCAATTCCCAGATGGGCAAGTTTGGACCATAATCTCTGCCTAGGGATGGAATCAAAGGCGGCCTCCAGGTCCATGAAAGCGGCAAATAGGTGGCCTTGCCTTGGTGCAGTGTATTTACTGGCAAGGTGATAAAGAGTTAGACAGTGGTCCATGGTTGATGCTGACTTTCGGAAGCCAATCTGTTCTAACGGTGGAATGTTCCTCTCCTGGACCCATGAAAGAAGTTCTTCCAGACTTCCGGGTTAGCGCGAACGGCTAATGGCGGATTCCCTCCGAGCTCCGGAGGGAATCGGCTCTTCAGGAGTGGGGTCTTGCCGCTGCGGCGACGCGGGGACCCTTAGAAATCACAGGCGCGGAAGCCTGTGAACTTGGTGACTCGGCGGGCACCATTTGCGCCCCCCGACCTGTGAAGAAGCCTTTTTAAAGGCTTTGGAATGGGGGACGGGGTGAGTGGCACGGTGCTGAGAGTCGACTGCTTCTCCTGGGGAGTGAAGCCGCGAGCCATGGTCGGAGGGCGCTGACTTTTTCCTGGAAACAATCGGACCCTAAAAGTAACAACCCGTGAGTAGTACGGAAATTGGACTTTTTAAGAAAAT
The DNA here is from genome assembly GCF_964270895.1 of Podarcis filfolensis. Classification (NCBI taxonomy): domain Eukaryota; kingdom Metazoa; phylum Chordata; class Lepidosauria; order Squamata; family Lacertidae; genus Podarcis; species Podarcis filfolensis. The sequence continues at coordinate 20,846,365 of NC_139619.1, forward strand.
TTCTCTGGAATTTGGCACGATCGGGGAAGGTGCAAACAGGAAGTCCACCTCCCCGCCTTGTAAAAGATCTAAAGCAAGGACTAGTTAACTAAAGTCGAGAGAACTGTCTTTTCGATAAAAGATATCAATTTCACGATTTGGAGATACAAGTATAAGTAATTGTGCTGGAGGATAAGAGTTAATTTTGAGAGTTGAAGTTCCACCCCCCCCCCCCGGACCCGGGAGCGATTCGCGAGAGAGCCTGCTGAGGAGATATAGAGAAGTTTGACAGCTGTCAAAATTAGCTGTCAAAAAGGAAAAAGAGAACTTTGTTTCTGCTGTCTCTGCTGGATACAGTTGCTGTAATTTGGTTATATTTTCTTGGAAATAAGTAAGAACTGACACAAATTAACCTGACTTTTGGATTTTAACTGGAAAGAATACTAAGTTACCAAATCCCTCTAGAGGAGGATTTGGGACATTACAAGAATGGCTGGAAGAGGGAAAATTCAGGCTGGGCTGGACAGAGTATTTGTTCTCCTGGGAAAGTTACAAGGCCAAATTGAGGTTTTGTCTACAAATGTAACAATCTTGAGCTTAAAAGTAAATAACATTACGGAACTTGATAAGGACTTGACTCAGGAAGCCCATGCAGCTGGACAAAAAGAGAACTTTGAGAATTCTGAAAGTGTGGAGAAAGAGATATATGTTGTTCCTGAGGAGAAGGAAGGAGGAGCTGTAATTTTGCAAACGACAAAGGAGAGCCAGAGGCCTGATATCATGCTCAAAAAGGGAAACAAGAAATTAAACCAAAGGCCTGACAGGATGACTACAAAGGAAAATAAGTATTGGATGATGAAATTATGGTTTAAATTGGTGACGGAAGAATGGAGATATCTCTTTGTGTGGAGACCTGAAGATCTATGGATTACAAATCTGATTAAAGTGGAAGCTGGAGTTTTTGTGACAATTGGACTTTTGGACCTTGCTTCTAAGTATGGAGGTCTGGCTGGAAGAAATTTGGACTTTATTGGGACAGAGCTCCTCCAAAATTTGGAGTTTAATATTAAGGACTATCAAAAAAACCGGCAGAGAGGAACTGAGAGAGAATTAAGAGCCTCGGACGTGAGATCTCCAGGCTGATAGAAGATTAAGACTGGACATTTGTTGGGGATCGAAACCGGGAAAGGGGGTGGTGGGGTTTGAGAATCCAAAGGGTGTATAATTATGATCTGTCTAATTTTTTTTGTTTGGTTATTAATATGAAAATTGGGAAATTCGTGGAATGGAATTAGGGTCGACTTTAGGAAAAAGGTTTGTGTATTGAGGTACAAATATTGATGTTTATAAGTTAAAGTAAGTTTTAAAAAAAAGAAATGAATTAAATATAAAAAGGTTAAAAATTGTGGATAGGAACTTGTTGAACAAATAATTTGAATTGGAATGCAAGAAGGGGAGGTGTGGGGAAGTCTGGGAAATATGGTAATGAAAATATGGAACTGTAAATTTTATGTGTTTTTAAATTTTTCCTTTTTTTTTTTTTTTTGCATTTTTTGTTCTTTTTGATTTTTTTGTATTGAATTTGAAAAATCCTAATAAATATTTCATTAAAAAAAAATAATGAAAGAAGTTCTTCCAGTAAAACAGCGGCAAATATTTTCCCCGGAATAGATAATAAACTAATGGGGCGATAGTTCCTAGGGATGTTTGACTGGTCTATACAGTGGTGCCTCGCAAGACGAAATTAATTCATTCTGCAAGTTTTTTCTTCTTGCGAGTTTTTCGTCTTGCGAAGCACGGTTTCCCATAGGAATGCATTGAAAATCAATTAATGCGTTCCTATGGAGACCGCCTTCAGACCAGGTCCGGGGACAGTCTGTCCCCGGACCTCTTCTGAAGGCTGGCGGGGGGAGAAGGACTTTTCTCCCCACCGCCAGCCTTCAGAACAGCCTTCTGAAGGCTGGCGGTGGGAAGAAAAGCCCTTCTCCCGCCACCAGCATTCAGAAGAGTTCCCCCAGGGCTGCCTAGGCTGCGGATAGCAGCCTGCTGCCCCACACGAGGGGCGCTCTTAAGCAGAGCGCCCCTCGCGCGGGGCAGACATTCGCAGCTTGGGGAGCCCTGCAGGACTTCCCCGCAGGGCTCTCCAAGCTGCGGATAGCAGCCTGCTGCCCCGCGTGAGGGGCGCTCTGCTTAAGAGCGCCCCTCGCGCGGGGCAGACATTCGCAGCTTGGGGAGCCCTGCAGGAGTTCCCCGCAGGGCTCTCCAAGCTGCGGATAGCAGCCTGCTGCCCCGCGCGAGGGGCGCTCTGCTTAAGAGCTGCCCCGCGCGAGGGGCGCTCTGCTTAAGAGCACCCCTCGCGCGGGGCAGACATTCGCAGCTTGGGGAGCCCTGCAGGACTTCCCCCAGGGCTCTCCAAGCTGCGGATAGCAGCCTGCTGCCCCACGCGAGGGGCACTCTGAAGCAGAGCGCCCCTCGCACGGGGCAGCAGGCTGCTATCCGCAGCCTAGGCAGCCCTGGGGGAACTCTTCTGAAGGCTGGCGGCGGGAGAAGGGCTTTTCTTCCCACCGCCAGCCTTCAGAACAGCCTTCTGAATGTTGGCGGTGGGGAGGAAAACCTTCCTCCCACCGCAAGTCTTCAGGACAGGTCCGGGAACAGAGGAGAAGCGCTGCGCTCCTTCTCCTCTGTTCCCGGACCTGTCCTGAAAGCTTGCGGTGGGAGGAGGGCTTTCCTCCCCACCGCCAACATTCAGAAGGCTGTTCTGAATGTTGGCGGTGGGGAGGAAAAACCCTCCTCCCACCGCAAGCCCCGGGAACAGAGGAGAAGCGCTGCGCGCCTTCTCCTCTGTTCCCGGACCTCCCACCGCAAGCCTTCAGGACAGGTCCGGGAACAGAGGAGAAGGCGCGCTGCGCTTCCCCGCTGTCCCCGGAGATTTCCCTATGGGCTTTCGTCTTGCAAAGCAAGCCCATAGGGAAATTCGTCTTGCGAAGCCGCTAAAAAATCGGAAAACCCTTTCGTCTTGCGGGTTTTTCGTTTAGCGAGGCATTCGTCTTGCGGGGCACCACTGTACATTTGTAATAGTCTATGCATTTCTGAAAACTCGTTACTCCAAAAAGGAAACCTTCCTCTGCTTGTCCATATTAAGAGGATGCCAGCAAGGCTGAACCATTCTGTAAAAAAGGGATTTGATTATTCCGATAAGGAAACCTTCCTTTATTAGTTAAATAAATTGTTCAAATTGTTATGAAGGAAAGGACTTCCAATCAAGTGCAGCAGAAAAGTTGTCCAAACAGAAACTGTTCACTTATTAAACCTCACCATCAGTTCCGTGTTGGCTGCCCGTTCTGCTGGAAGGGTGAGCTCTTTCACTTGAAAGAGCACCGGTGCTTTGAAGGTTGGGGAACCCGCTAGAGCGACGCGGTACCTCTTAAAAACCTTGGATTGAACATTCCAAGGACTTGGTGTTCCTGCGGGTGCCTGGAACGACTCCCTCACCCCCCGGTAAGCTCTTGATAAGGGCTCTGAGAGCGGGTGGGGTTGGAGACGGAGCCACTTGGGAATAGACTCGCTTCCTTCATCGCATGAAGCTCCGAGTCCGGCGATCGTGAGCGGCCAATTTCTCCAAGCAACTTTGATTGGAAAAGAGTGAGTAATAAATTAAAAATTTGGATATTTATTTGGAAAGGACAGGGGCTTAAAAAAAAGGTCAGTCCCTTCCTCTGATTAAGAGACAAAACAGCTACATCAGCTGAAGCCGCGATCTAAAATTTACGACTTTCTAAAGACTTTCAAGTTAATCTCTGTATCCCTCCTACTAGCAGGGGGAAGGGGGATATACTTTTCAGACTCTTTTAATCCTTGCAGACAGTTTGGATTTACGAGGTATTTTCTTTGTGGAAGCGGACTACCTGGTCGGGAAGACTAGACTTCATTATGACGTTGTAAAGAAAAGGTGTCACGGCTAAAATGGCCGCTGTTTCTTTAATGCGAATAAAGCTGGGTCAGCATGACTCAGCGGCTTGCAGCAGGTTGTATATATATAGTGAGAAATGTTAGTTTGTTGCTGATGCTGGTGTTTGGGTTGGTTAGTGCTGGTGTGTATAGTTATTCAGTCATGTTTTGCACAAAGACTTTTAAGAATAAAACTCTGCAAGGATATTCTCGTGGACTCTTTTGTGCTGACAAGGGTGCGAGGACCAGGCTGAGGAGACAAAGGGAGGTCAGAACCCTTTCCTTCTTTTTTTTTGCTTTTTACAAACACTGACAGGTTATGGGCCCAGTGTTTCTCAGCATGTGCAGAGTGCAAAACGACTGACAGCATCTCAGCAGGGAACTGGTGAGTCCTGGTGGTGTATGGAGCCAGTGGCTGTGCGTTGGAGCAGTTGGTGGCAAGCTGTAACTGTCTGCAGCGACGTTGGAGCGGCTAGGATCTGAGGATCAGGAAAGCACTCAGCGTCGGCTACTGGAACAGTCTGAACTACTAGAGGACCACAGTAGGCGACTCACAGAGTGGCTACACCAGTTGCAGAGCCAGGCGGGACCTGAGGGTCAACAGAGGCAGCAGCTAGAAGCCGGTGAGTGCCAGCCAGGACTGTCCAGTCGGACTCTAAAGAGAGAGTCAGGAGAGATTGCTGGAGGCCCTACAGAAGGGGCTCAGCAAGCACCAGCAGAGATGGCAGATTTCCAGTCTTCCCAAGTTGTAAATATTGGGGGAGGCATCCCTTTTGAACTTCTCTCAGGAAGCAACTGGCTGAGTTGGTCAATTAAAATGCAGCAGTTGTTAAGGAGAGATGGACTATGGGACTGTGTTGAAACTGAGGTTTTGAGACGGGACTCTGCTGAGAAAAAACGGCTGGATGAAAGGGCTCGTGCCCAAATTATGCTGTGTTTGAGCAACTCTCAGTTATTGCATGTAGCAAATGCCAGCACAGCGTTTGAGTGCTGGAATTTACTAAGGGCAATGCATGTCAGAGAAACTGCTGGAACTATAATTTCTATGACCAGAAGGCTGTTCAGGACTGTTATGAAAGAAGGTGAGAGTTTGGCAACTCATCTTCAAACGCTGAAATCTCTGTTTCTTCAACTACAGCAGAGAGGTAAGCGTTACGATGAGACTGACCAAACCTACATTATCCTTTCAAGTTTGCCTGAAAGCTGGTTGCCCATGATTAACAGCATGGAGAGTATGCGTCCCCGAGATCTGACCCTTGAGTATGTGGTTGGAAGATTGACCGAAGAAGCAGAAAGAAGGTCAGATAGACAGGCTGAACTCCAAGAGCGGAGGAGTTACAGCCGAGGGGGCCAGCAGCAGAATCTGCCAATGGAGCAACGCCAAGGTTTGGACTTGGCCATGGCGGTGAGGAGGTGCTATAGATGCAACCAACCCGGGCATCTCCAACGTCAGTGCAGGACAAGACTTCCAGGAGACGACGTGGAGCAGAGACAGCAATCGACGCAGAAACGTAAGCAGAAGGGGTTCTCTTCAGGGAAGAAGAACACGCATTCTGCTCAGTTTGTTTCTGCATTTTCTCGAGAAGAGAGGAAGATACCTCGAGGAACATGGTTGCTGGACTCTGGCAGCAGCAGGATTATCTGCAACCGTCGGGAGGACTTTAAGACCCTGGGGAAGCCAGCTGATGGAAAAGACTCAATCTATCTTGCTGATGGTCATAGAAGCAAGATTGATGGCCAGGGAACATGTTTCCTGCAGTGCTTGAACACTACTCTACCAGAGACTCTGTTTGTCAGCAGTTTGGACTATTGTTTGCTGTCTGTAAGCTGTTTGATTAATGCAGGGTATAGTGTTAACTTCACGCAGGATGGTTGCCTGATAAAGAATGGAACTCAGGTATGTGGCTATGCAAAGTTGGAAAATGGGTTATATGTAATGCAGGACAAGCCTGCTAAAGCAGCTCAGGTGGTTCAGGATAATTTGCCAGTTCATAAGGGGTGTGTACATGAACTGCACAGAAAACTGGGTCACGCCAATTTCCGTGTGCTTTCAGAAATGCAAAAGGTGTGCAAGAATCTAAAAGTAAATAGCTGTAACTGTTTCCTAGCTTGCAATGTATGTAAAATGGCCAAATCTAAGAGGACGCCTGTGGCTTCTAATAGTGACAGAGTATCTAAAGAGGTTTTAGAACTTGTCCATTGTGACGTGATAGGCCCTTTTCCACAAAAGACTGAAGGGGGCGCCAGATATGCTTTTCTGGTAACAGATGATAAATCACGTTTCAGTTGGTTGTTTTTGTTAAAGCAGAAATCTGAGTGTTTCCCCACATTCAGAGAATGGGTTGCCCAAGCTGAAAAGCTCTTCGCTCGCCCTGTTGCGCAGTTGCAAACAGATAGGGGTGGAGAATTTCTGAACAAACAATTTGGGGCATGGTTGCGACATAAGGGGATCATTCATCGCTTGACTAACTCTTATAGCCCTGCTGAAAATGGTCTGTGTGAAAGACGTGGGGCTGTGATACAGTCAGTAAAGGACTGCCTGCTAGTGGATGCAGGATTGGGTCACAACCATAGGCTGTGGGGCGAGGCTCTCCTGACAGCGAACTTTTTGATTAATAGAACCTGGTCTAGCTCTATAAAAGATATTCCTTATCGTGTGTTGTTTGGGAAAGAACCAGAGTGGACAATGCTCCATAACTGGGGTGCTTGGGCACATGTAAATATCCCCAAAGCTCAGCGCCAGAAAGGGGGCGCTAGAGCGCAGAAACTGCGGTTTGTGGGATATCAGTCCTATGGCAAAGGGTGGCGTTTCAATTTACGCCCAGGACGCGTGGTTCTGTCACGAAGTGCAGACTTTGCTGACCAGGACAGATGGACTTCGATCCATGCCAACCCAGATTGCCTACTGCCCCTGAAAGTAAGAGAAGAGGCTTCTTCTCAGCCATTGGCAACACAGGAGCAGGATGAGGAGGAGGCACAGATTTCCCCAAAAGATGTGGCAATAGATAATACTTCTCTAGAGGAAGAGGAAGAAGAGCCAGAGATAAGGGGGTAAGAAGTAGTAGTTGTGCCTAGACGCTCCCAGCGTTCAAACAAGGGTGTACCTCATCAGCGTTTGACCCTAGGAGGAGTGAGAGTATGCAATGTGAGTTGTGTGGAACCACAAAGTTATAATGAAGTCTTAGACTTACCCCTTGGGGAACGTGCTTTGTGGGAACAAGCTATGAAAGAAGAAATGGACTCTTTTTAAACGTAACAAAGTGTTTGAGGTCATAATGCCGCCACCTAGTGGCAGAGTGGTGTCATGCAAGTGGGTTTATAAAAGGAAAACCCTTGCATCTGGGGAATTAGTAGCCAGAGGGTTCACTCAGATTAAAGGGGAGAGTTATGATGAAGTGTTTTCTCCCACTGTAAAGAGTGAAACTTTTCGTTTAATGCTTTCCATTGCTGCTGTAAGACAACTAGCAGTGCACCATTTTGATGTTGATGCTGCATATCTGCATGCAAATTTAGACCATGAAGTGTTAATGAGACAACCCCCTGGGTTTGAAGAGGGGAATGGTGCAGTCTGGCGTTTGTAAAAGGCTGTTTATGGTCTCAAACAAAGTGGAAGGTGTTGGAATCAGTGTTTAAATGAAGCCCTTGTAAAACTTGGTTTTAAAAGGAGTGTGGCTGATCCATGCCTGTACACCAAGGGGACAGGCAACAAATATCTAATGTTCTTAATCTTTGTTGATGATTTGCTTGTAGCAGGGAGTTCCACAGATGAGATCCAGAAGCTCACAAGCCAACTGGAAAAGAGGTTTAAGCTTAAAGCCTTAGGGCCTGTAAGCAATTACTTGGGAGTAGAAGTAAGGCAGGAAGCTGATGGAAGCTTCCTATTGAGCCAGAAAGAGAAAATTCTTAATTTGATAGAGCAGTTTGGCATGGAAAACTGCAAGCCAGTTCAGACTCCCATGACACCAGATTTTCCAAAGACAGTGTGTGATGATGAATTTGATCAGCCTGAGTTGTATCACTCAAAAATAGGATCACTGTTGTATTTAAGCCAGTGGTCAAGGCCAGACATTGCATGTGCTACAAATGTTCTGAGCCAACGTGTATCTAAACCCAGTACTGTCGATTGGTGTGCTTTGAAAAGGCTTATCAGGTATCTAAAGGGGACATTAAATGTATGTTTAAAAATATCTAGTACACAAGATGAAAAACTAGAAGTATTTGTTGATGCGGACTGGGGAAGCTGTGTAGCTACCAGAAAATCTACAAGTGGAATGGTTATGATGTTTGCCAATTCCATAATTGGATGGAGGTCAAAGAAACGAGGATTTGTTGCGACCTCACCCTGTGAGGCAGAATATGGGAGCCTCTCGCTAGCATGCAATGAAATCATGTGGTTTATACAGATACTAAAAGATCTAGATTGTAAAGTTGACTTGCCTATCCAAGTGTATGAAGATAGCCAATCGTGCATTGCATTAGCAGGCTCAGAAATAATGAAATCTGCATCAAAACATATTGCTATCCGTCATGCGAATGTGAGAGATTGTGTACAGAATGGGGTGATCAAACTGGAGTATTGTCAATCGCAAGATAATATTGCTGATTTGTTTACCAAGCCTTTGCCAGCAACATGCCATAATGAATTGATGACAAAACTGGGTTTATGTATATAATGTATGTATGTATTGTTTCTGTTGGGGTTTTTCGCATTTAAGAAACAGAAGGGGTGTCACGGCTAAAATGGCCGCTGTTTCTTTAATGTGAATAAAGCTGGGTCAGCATGACTCAGCGGCTTGCAGCAGGTTGTATATATATATATAGAAATGTTAGTTTGTTGCTGGGGCTGGTGTTTGGGTTGGTTGGTTGGTTAGTGCTGGTGTGTATAGTTATTCAGTCGTGTTTTGCACAAGGACTTTTAAGAATAAAACTCTGCAAGGATATTCTCATGGACTCTTTTGTGCTGACAAGGGTGCGAGGACCAGGCTGAGGAGAGAAAGGGAGGTCAGAACCCTTTCCTTCTTTTTACAAACACTGACAAAAGGACACTTTCAACTTTCGTTTTCCTACTTGGGGGGAAAAAAGTAACTGCAGCTGCCCGAACTCAAAGGTTTTTCTTTTCCCTTTCTCTTTTAAACAGTACCCCTACCCCCAAATATAAGTTGTAAATTGGGACTGTGTTATTAACTTCTGGGGAATTAAGAAAGGATTACAAGTTAGAGAGACTGTTGACTTTTATATTAAGACTGGTGAAGAGGCTTGAGAAGAGAAACTGTCTGTCTCCTTATCTCCCCTTTGTTTGAGACTGACCTTGAACAAAAGAATTGCAAGTTATGGATGGGGAAGAGAAAGGAGAGAGGACAAAGAAAGCAAAAACTAAACCAATAAGGGACTCTAAGTCACCAGCTTTTGAGGAGTCTGTGTTGCAATTGCTTCAGGAAATTAAAACAGAAGTAAGAGGAAATCAAAAGTCTATACAGGAATTAAAAAGTGACTTTGCTCAATTAAGACAAGATTTGACGCAAGTTAATTCAGCTGTATCAGCACATGAGTCAAGACTGGCGCATTTGGAAACTGTGAGAATTGCTGATTTAGAGGCAATTCAGCGACAATCTCAAATTTCAATTGCGTCTCTCCAGCTAAAACAGAGGGAATGTAATCTGAGATTGAGGGGCATACCCCAGAAAGAGCGGGATAATTTGAAGGATTGGTTAATTGAAGAATTTGCAGCGTATTGGGGCCTCTCAAAAGAAGAATTAAATTCCTGGATTGATAAAGCCTACAGATTTGGACCTAAAAAAGATACTAAAATCACACATGACTGTATGGTGATTTTTAAAACCAGAGAGCAGAGAGATATTATTTTAGGCCACCATTACAAAAAAAGTTTAAAGATAGATGAGAAGGGAATAATTCTGTTTAAAGACATTCCGACATACTTTTTGGCCCTGAGAAATAATTATACGGATTTGGCCAGTGCCCTAAGAAGAAAGAACATTTTCTTCAGGTGGGAGTTCCCAGAAGGATTATCTTTTAAATTTCAATGAAGGAAACAAAGAATAACGTTGAGAAAAACGCAAAAGAGCTTGGACTGGAAAGTTCTCCTTCATTAGGGGCAGGGGCAGTGGGCCCCTAACAAATCAGGATGTCTTTGAAAATCTACTCCTGGAATGTGAATGGTCTAAATTCGCGATTTAAGAGGAATCAAGCTTATCACGTACTGGCAAGACAGAATTTGGACATAATTTGTCTACAAGAAACACATGTTACAAGACTTCATAGGAAAATTCTCCAAAATAAGAAACTTGGGCAGGAATTTATTTCATCCGACAAAGTGAAAAAAAGAGGTGTGGTTTTTTCATGTTAAAGAAAAATGGAACCCCAAACTGTTGTTTAAAGATGAGGAAGGGAGGTACATTGCAGTCGAAATTACGGCACAAGGCGATAAATTTATTTTGCTGGGAATTTATGCACCAAATGATGGCAAAGTGGAATTTTTTAAGAATCTGGACTTAAAACTCATGGATTATATGGATTACAAATTGATTTTAATGGGAGACCTGAATGGAGTAGCATCAACATTAATGGATAAAACACAGGGTCAGAAAAATCCAAGTTCCGGCAGACTACCAAAGATTTTCTTTGATATGACTGATAAATACGATTTGTCGGACATATGGAGGCTACAAAATCCAATGGAGAGAGATTTCACTTTTTTCTCAAATTCAAATCAATCTCTCTCGAGAACCGACTATTTATGGATATCCAGAGATTTGGTTCCTAAGGTTACTAAAACATAAATTTGCCCTAAGACTTGCTCAGATCATAATGCAGTGGTTTTGGAGATGAAATTATACCTGCAGGGTTCCTTTAGATGGAGGATGAATGATGAGTTGTTGAGGAATGAACAGATGATTAGTAAGGCCCAAAAGACTCTAAAAGATTATTTTGAACTAAATATGAACACAGAGGTTGAAACAAGAGTCATTTGGGATGCAAGTAAGGCAGTAATGAGAGGTTTCCTCATACAACAGAACTTGATAAGGAAAAAGATACAGAATGAGAAAAAAGATAAAATTCTGTCTAAAAAAAAAGACAAAGAGTTTAAGATTAATGCCAAAAAGTCAACAGATTCCAAAAGAAATTAAAGCATTGCAGATTCAATTTTCTCAAATTATTAACCAGGAAATAGAATGGAAAATTAAAATGATGAAACAGAGAAACTTTGAATCTGCAAATAAATGTGGGAAATTGTTGGCTTGGCAATTAAAAAAGAGACAGAAGCAAAGTACTATTACAAACATTGTATCTGATGGAAAATCTATGGAAAACCCTGCAGATATAAGGAAATGTTTTCAGAAATACTTTAAACAGCTGTATAAAAAAGGTAAAGAAGATAAGGATAAAATTGAGCAATTTCTTGCGGCGAATGAAATGCAGAAAATTCCCGAGGATAAAAGGTTCCTACTAAATGGCATGATTACAAGACAGGAGGTTGAGATGGCAATAAATAAGATGCAGTTAGGCAAAGCCCCGGGACCGGATGGTCTTTCTGCAAAATATTATAAAATATTGAAAGATTGGCTAATTCAACCGTTGGCAGATGTGTGTAATAAGATTTTAAGAGGGGACAAAGCTCCCGAAACCTGGAAAGATGCATTTATCACTCTGATTCCAAAAATAGATCAAGATAGATCTGATGTAAAAAATTATACACCAATCTCATTACTTAATGTGGATTATAAAATCTTCGCAAACATTTTGGCCAATAGATTAAAAAAAGGTTCTATCAAATTATATACATAAGGACCAGGCAGGATTTCTGCCTGGGAGACATATGAAAGGTAACATTAGAAATATAATTGATATAATAGAAAGGTTGGAAGCGAAAAGAAATTGTAAAGCAATGTTAATGTTTATTGATGCTGAAAAGGCCTTTGATAATGTTTCTTGGTTATTTATGATGAAAAACCTAGAAAGAATTGAGGTTGGCCAGGAATTTTTAAATGGTATCAATGCAATCTATTTTGAACAAAAAGCAAAAATCATAGTTAATAATGTGGTCTCAGAGGAAATCAGAATTGAGAAAGGAACCAGGCAAGGGTGCCCGCTTTCCCCTCTGCTATTTATTTCTGTTCTGGAGGTTTTGCTAAACATGTTGAGGAAAGAGGAGGAGGTTAAAGGCATTGTAGTGGGATCCAAGCAATATAAATTAAAAGCCCTTGCTGATGACTTGGTTTTAACTTTACAAGATCCAGAAACCAGTGCAGTAAAAGCACTGGAGCTGATTCAAGAGTTTGGGCAGGTAGCAGGATTTAAATTAAACAAGAGCAAAACCAAAGTTTTAGAAAAAAACTTAGATAATGAGGAAAGAAAAAACCTTTTTGAAAGGACAGGCCTTGTTTCTGTGAAAAGAGTTAAATATTTGGGTGTGAACTTATCGGTAAAGAATTTGAATCTTTATAAAAACTATGAAAAATTATGGAATGAAATCAAGAGAGATCTTGAGATATGGTCAAACCTAAAAGATGAATGTATTGCCGAAGATGCTGTTTTTATTTCAAGTTTTACCAATCATTGATAATGTTAAATGTTTTAAAGAATGGCAGAAGGCATTGTCTAAATTTATCTGGCAGGGGAAAAAACCTAGAATTAAATATAAATTACTTACAGATATAAAAGAGAGAGGGGGCTTTTCCCTACCAGATTTGAAGATACACTTTGAAGCTGCCGCATTCTGCTGGATCAAGGATTGGATTCAATTAGAAAATGATGATGCGCTAGACTTGGAGGGATTGGATAATTGTTTTGGATGGCATGCATATCTATGGTATGACAAGGTAAAGGCCCACAGTGGTTTTAAGAATCATGTAATTAGAAAGGCATTATACAATGTATGGACTAGATACAAAGATCTCTTAGTAAGAAAAACACCAAAATGGATTTCACCAATGGAAGCACAGGGCCAAAAAACGTTAAATATGGAAAACAAATGGTTGAGGTATTCAGATTTGTTGTTAGAGAATCAGGAAGGTTTTAAATTAAAACCATTTGAACAAATGAAAGATAAAGTGAATTGGTTACAATATTATCAAATTAACGAATTATATAAGATGGATAAGAGAAATGGTTTTGCAACAGAAAAAACCAAATTGGAAACGGAGTTGTTAGATACTAATGATAAGAATATGTCTAAAATGTACAGTTTGTTGTTGGAGTGGCACACAAAGGATGAACAAGTTAAATCGGTTATGACTGATTGGGCAAGGGATGTGGGACATAACATAATGATGGAGGATTGGGAGAAGCTATGGAGGAAAGGGGTCAAGTTCACTGCATGTATGATGTTAAAGGAAAACATTATGAAGATGATGTATAGATGGTACTTGACCCCTGTAAAACTAACGAAGATTTATCACAAAAGTGATAACCTTTGTTGGAAATGTAAAGAAAAAGAAGGTACTTTTTTCCATATGTGGTGGACTTGTCCCAAGGTGAAAGACTTCTTGGAGAAGATTTATAACGAACTGAAAAAAATGTTGAAATATACATTTATTAAGAAGCCAGAGGCCTTTCTCCTTGGAATAACAGGTTTAGAATTGCCCAAGAAAGATGTTAAATTGTTCAAATTGTTCAAATTGTTATGAAGGAAAGGACTTCCAATCACGTGCAGCAGAAAAAGTTGTCCAAACAGAAACTGTTCACTTATAAACCTCACCATCATTTCATCATTATCTATGTATTTCTAAGAGTAGAACCAAAAAGGAAACCTTCCTCTGCTTGTCCATATTAAGAGGATGCCAGCAAGGTTGAACCTTTCTGTAAAAAGAGGATTTAAAACAAGTCTTACGGATTAGGGATTTAAATTGTGAGTTAAATCAATTTGATTTAAATCAAATCCACCCTCTAAGGCAACAAGGGATTGAACACATATCCCCACTGGCAATGGGAGTTAGTTTGGGTATGGGTGCAACCACTAAACTGAGAATATAATACGTAATGTGATTATACGTAAAACCAATAAAAACCATTTATATAAAAAAAGAGAGAATATAATCGATACGCCTATTTGCTTACCTGTCAAATATGCGCGCCTCCTTCAAGACGTTCCCCAGATTAATGTAAGCATCCAGGAAGTTGGGATCCAGGGTCACCGCCTGAGAATATTTAAGACAATTGATTTTTGTTACTAATGTAACAGCATGGTTACTTTTAAATAAGTGGGTCAATCCTACCTACCTACATTAATTTACCTAAGCTACCTACCTACCTAATCTATATATCTACCTACCTACCTACCTACCTAATCTAATCTACCTACCATTAAACCTACTGACCTATCTACCTACCTTCCTATTTACCTAACTAGCTACCTAATTTATCTACCTATCTACTCTACCTACCCTACCTACCTACCTTATCTACCTTATCTACCTACCTACCATCTAATCCAGGCATGGCCAAACTTGGCCCTCCAGCTGTTTGGAGACTACAACTCCCATCATCCCTAGCTAACATCCCTGATCCCTAGTGGTCAGGGATGATGGGAATTGTAGTCCCAAAACATCTGGAGGGCTGAGTTTGGCCATGCCTGAATCTACCTACCTACCTACCCTATCTATCCAATCTACCTATCTAATCTAATCTATCTACCTATCTGCCTAATCTATCCATGTACCTACCTATCTAATCTACCTACCTACCCTATCTAATCTATCTACCTAATCTACCTACCTACCTATCATCTATCTAATCTATCTATGCAGGGAATATCAACTGTATGAGAAATCACTAATGGTACCAACAGGACGCTGGAGGCCCATTGCAGTAGAAGAAATGCCTCCAATTTTAATACAAAAAAGAATGGGAAATGTTTATTGCATATTGACAAAAGCAGTGTACACAAGTTAATACATTAGCAGGATTTTTTTAAAAACCAGCTGTAATGTTATAGGCAATGATTAAATTTGGAGGTAATTAGACATGAAGATTAAATTGACATGCATGAATGAAGATAATTCAAAGGAATCAGGGGAGGAAGGGTAGGGAAGTAAAATAATCCCATAATGTGGGATTAACATTAATTGTATAGACAATTAAAAAAAACAAACACTTTAATGTAATGATTTGGTTTCTTGTGAAATATATATATATATATATATATATATATATATATATATATATATATAAAGAAATGCATCCAATTTTGACCGTTTTATTACAATCAGCCCTGTAACATCTTGTGTTTTCAAATGCACCACTAAACGAAACAGTGATATACTAATATGCAGCTGTTATTATGTGACTTGGTAAGCAGTACGATGACAGTCACAAACTCGGAAGTGTTTTTGACATAGATACACCACAAAACTAGAGATGGGAAGGCCTAGGGAAAAAACCCGGAAAAATTGGGGGGGAAACCCAGTTTCCTCCCCTATTTTTCCAAAGCCGTTTTTTTTCTGGGGGAAAAATTGGAAAAAAACAGTTTGACATAGATTGAATATTCCACGCACATGTGGTTTGTTTTTTTCAAATTTCCCGGGGGGGAACGGGGGGGGGGGCTGTTTTCTTCTTCTTCAATTTTCCCGGTTTAGGCAAGTTTTGAATGACTGATGTTTTAATATCTTTTTCATCTTTTGTTGGAAGCCGCCCAGAGTGGCTGGCGAAACCCAGCCAGATGGACAGGGTATACATAATAAATTATTATTATTATTATTATTATTATTATTATTATTATTATTATTATTCCTTATATTGTGGACATGTACATTGGTCAAGGCTTTCTGGGAAATGATATATGACGAGTTAAAGAAATTGTTTAAAAATACATTTGTCAAAAAGCCAGAAGCCTTCTTACTAGGTATAATAGGCAAAGAGTTTCCAAGAGAAAAGACTTTTTTATGTATGCAACGACGGCAGAGAGAATGCTACTAACCCAATGGGGCTTAGATTGGATTGTTATGAATGAAAAAATTAATAAAAAAAAATTTAAAATAAGAAGATGAAAGAATGCTACTTGCCCAATTAATGTGGCTTATATTGGATTATTAATGAAAAAAAGAATTTTAAAATATTTAAAAAGAGAATGCTACTTGCCCAATTAATGGGGCTTTTTTAAAAAAAAATTATTAACAATTTCAACATAACACAGTATCAAAACATATCATATTCACTCTCCCCCCACCTCCCTCCCCCCGAGACTTCCCTCAGCTCCTCTCTCTGATTTCTCAACATGTATTATTATCTGCATACTGTAAAATTGTATAAATCCTTATATTATCTATTTACTATGTTAACAATCAATAAATTTGTGTATGTTTATTCAAAACCTGCCAGGAAGTCCAATTCATTTTGGTGTTTTGTTTTTTTTAGTAATTTGTAAAAAGTTCCCAGTCTTCTTTGAAGTCACAGTTGTCCTCATCTCGCATTTTGTATGTCAGTAAATTTCTCTTGCCACTGTTCCTTTGCCGGGGTTTCCTGATTCTTCCATCTTTGTGCTATCAAGACTCTTGCCACTGTTGTAGCATATATAAATAAATTCTTTGTTTTCCTTGGCAGGTCTTGTCCTACAATCCCTAACAAAAATGCTTCTGGTTTTTTTTTAAAAATGTCATTTTGAACATTTTCTTCAATTCATTATATATCATTTCCCAAAAAAATTTAATTTCTCTACATTCCCACCACATATGATAAAAGGTCCCTTCTTTTTCTTTGCCTTTCCAACATATGGTTGACCCGGTTTTGTACATTTTTGCTATCTGTACTGATGTTGTATACCATCTGTACATCATTTTCATATAGTTTTCTTTCAAGAGAGAACAGTCTGTAAATTTTAAATCTGTTTTCCAGTTTTTCCCAATCCTCAAATTGTATATTATGTCCTATATCTTGTGCCCATTTGATCATGACTGATTTTACCTCCTAATCTTTTGTTTCCCATTCTAACAGAATACTATATGCACCCTTCAGCAACTTTATTTTTCCTTCTATAACTTCCTTTTGAAATCTAGAAGTGGTATAACTAAATCCTTTCTTGTTATCTTCTTTGTATATATCATGTAATTGCCTGTAATGTAACCAGCTCTGAAAATGATCTTTTATCTCCCTGTACTCTTTTAATTTCCATTTTCCTTTTTGATCGTTTAATAAATCACTATATGTAAGCCACTTCCCTTTCTTGCCAAGTGGTTTGAGCAACAAAACCAGTCCCTAATTCATACCAAACATGCAGCCTCATAATACAATTTCAGGTCTGGGAGGGCAAAGCCACCTCTTTCTTTTGTATCTGTAAGTATCTTATGTTTAATCCTTGGCCTTTTGCACCCCCAGATAAACTTGGAAATTTCCTTCTGCCATCTTTTGAGGCAATCATCTTTTACCATTACTGGGAACGTCTGAAAAACAAAGAGCATTTTTGGCAAAACATTCATTTTTACTGCTGCTATTTTTCCGAGTAGGGAGAGGTTCATTCTGCTCCATATTTCTAAATTTCTTTTTATCTCAAGCCAATTTTTTCATAATTATCTTTATAAATGTTTATATTTTTTGCAGTTAACCAAATCCCTAAATATTTTACTTTTTATGGACTTCTATCTCAATGCTTTGCTCCAACTCTTTTTCCTCTTCTTCCTTCAATTTTTTTACTAATAACTTAGTTTTATTTCTATTTAATTTAAATCCTGCCACTTCCCCAAATTTTTGAATTTTTTCTATGATTCTAGGGAGAGAATTTTTTGGGTCTTCCACTGTAATCACTAAATCATCAGCATATGCTTTCAATTTAAACTCATTTTTCCCAGTGATCTCTTTGTCTGCTCTTATACTTCTAGCAAGTACAGTGGTACCTCGGGTTACATACGCTTCAGGTTACATACACTTCAGGTTACAGACGCCGCTAACCCAGAAATAGTACCTTGGGTTAAGAACTTTGCTTCAGGATGAGAACAGAAATCGCATGGTGGCGGCGCGGCGGCAGCAGGAGCCCCATTAGCTAAAGTGGTGCTTCAGGTTAAGAACAGTTTCAGGTTAAGAACGGACCTCCAGAACGAATTAAGTTCTTAACCCGAGGTACCACTGTACTTCCAGGACCAGAATGAACAAGAGTGGTGATAGTGGACATCCTTGTCTAGTTCCTTTATGTATCTTACAATCATCCGCTATCACCTGATTTACAATTAATTTAGCTTTTTGTTCTGAATATATTGCTTGTATTCCCTTTAAAAATTTAATTCCACAATTAATTTCTTCAAGTAATTTGTCATGAAATTCCAAGAGACGTTGTTAAAGGCTTTTTCGGCATCTATAAACATCATTGCTGCTTTCTTTTCATTTTTGACCTCCAGGTATTCTATTACATTCAGAACCTCTCTTATATTCTCTTTCATTTGTCTACCTGGATGGAATCCTGCCTGATCTTGATGTATGTACTCATTTAATATTTTTTTCATTCTATTAGCTAAAACGTTTGCAAATAATTTATAATCATTATTTAACAATGAGATAGGCCTGTAATTTTTAATTTGCAGCAAATCTGAATCTTGTTTTGGAATTACTGTAATGTAGGCTTCTTTCCGTGTTTCTGGAATTTCACCTGTATTTAAAATCTCATTCATGACATCTTTCAATGGGTTTACCAATTGTTCACTTATTTTTTTATAATACTTTGCTGTTAATCCATCTGGACCTGGAGATTTGCCATTTTTTGTCCACTTTATTGCCTCTAACACTTCTTGAACTGTTATTTGAGTATTTAAGATCACCATTTGTTCCTCTTTTATTTTTGGCAGATTACTACTTTTAATATATTCCTCAATTAAAAAAAAAAGAAATCCTTCCCTTTCCTTTACAATTCTGAGAAATATTTTACAAATGCTGCTCTTATTTCCTTCATCTTATCTGTGATCTTTCCATTTATGTTAATTTTGTTTATGGAGTTTCTTTGTTCACTTTTCTTCAACTGCCACGCTAGCAGTTTTCCTGATTTATTGGCATGCTCAAAATATTTTTGTTTCATTCTTTTTATTTTCCAGCTAATTTCCTCATTAACTATCATAGTGTATTGAGTTTGTAATGTTCTAATTGCCTGTTTAACTGACTCTTTATTTGCTTTCTTTGACAATTGTTTCTCCTTATCCACAATTTCATCCAAAACCTCTTTCTTCCTTTTTTCTTTCAATTTTTTAAAAATGAGTTTTGTTGTATAAACAGTCCCCTCATTACCGCCTTGTGTCCCAGATCATCTGCAATTTTGTCTGTCTCTGAATGTTTATTTCAAAAAAATCACTCAGTTTTTAACTTTTTCCATAAATTTTTGATCATCTAATAATCAACAGACTGGAAACTTCACACTGGACTTCAAGCATCTGGCATTGTGTGCCTCCCCATTCTTCCTCCAGACTCTGGGTCCTTGGTTTCCAAATGAGATGCAAAAGCTGCTCTCATCAGAAAAGAGATTTGGGGAGCCATGTCATCGGCTGGTGTTGGTCCACTGTGCTTCATTAAGTCCAGGGTCAACGCAGCCGTCTACCAGGAGATTTTGGAGCACTTCATGTTTCCTTCCGCAGACGAGCTTTATGGGGATGCTGACTTCATTTTCCAGCAGGACTTTGGCACCTGCCCACACTGCCAAAAGTACCAAAACCTGGTTCAATGTCCATGGGATTACTGTGCTTGATTGGCCAGCAAACTCGCCTGACCTGAACCCCATAGAGAATCTATGGAGCATTGCCAAGAGAAAGATGAGAGACATGAGACCGAGCAATGCAGAAGAGCTGAAGGCTGCTATTGAAGCATCCTGGTCTTCCATAACACCTCAGCAGTGCCACAGGCTGATAGCATCCATGCCACGCCGCATTGAGGCAGTAATTGATGCAAAAGGGGCCCAAACCAAGTACTGAGTACATGTGCATGCGTCTACTTCTCAGAGGTCCAATATAGCTCTATTTGCAGTCCTTGTTTTGCTGATTTCATTTAATATTCTAATTTTCTGAGATTGTTAATTTGGGGTTTTCATTACAATTATAACAATTATAACAAATAAAGGCTTGACATATCTCACCTTGCATGCCATGAGTCTATCTCATATATTAGTTTCACCTTTTAAGTTGAATTACTGAAATAAATGAACTTTTCCATGAGTTCCTAATTTTCCGAGTTTCACCTATAAATCTCCCATTAAAATCATCTTTTGGTCTGCAAATTCAAGTTTCCATTTTTTGTTTAAAAAAAACCTGCTTTTTTCTCATTGGGGGCATAAATTCCCACCAAGATCACCTTCTCTCCCTGAATTTTTATTTGTACTATTAAAATCTTACCTTTCTCATCCTTCTGAATCAATTTGGGTTCTAATGCAGGAATAATGTAAAAAATTACTCCTCTCTTTTTTGCTTTATCCGCCAAGATAAAGTCCAATCCTAAAACCACAGGTGGCAGAAGCCTGTGGTCTCGGGACCCGGCGGGCGCCAGAAGCAGCCCCCAAAACGTTGAAGGGACCCCGTAAGGGGCTCCGGATCGCGGAGGGGGTAGCGGCGCTGTGGGTCGTTGCGCAAACAGCGAAGTGAAGCCGCGTTGCTGTTGCCGGTCAGCGCTGTCCTTTCTTCCTGCAACTTTTCTGAACTTTGGAAACTACAACCCGTGAGTAAATTTGGACATTGAAAACTTTCTGAAACTTTTGTCAACTTTCTGAAACTTTTTGAGAACTTTATGAAACTTTTAAAACTTTTTTAAAAAAGTTGAAATCTGGCTGAAAACGGAGTGAGGATAAGCAGGAAGCCCATCTCCCGCTATACTGAACTTTAAGCAAAGAGCAGGAGGAGTGGAGACAAAAAGTTATGCGTTAACTAAATGCTGGCACCCTGTTAAAGCAGTTTTTTGAGTGAAAGACTTTGAGCTATTGACTTTTGCTGGTTATATTCGGGGTGCATTGATATCCTTCTTCTGTGGCACCAGTGGATTATAAAATAAATAAGAATCTCTGGTGCTGGAGCTGCCTGGATGAGCACCAGTTTGCAACTTTGGATACATTGAATTCAGGTTTTGAAACATTCTGAGTTGGAACTGGATACTTTGAAACTGTTGCAGTCAAGGCACTGTAAGAAACACTGTTTCGCTTTAAGTTTTACTCTGCTAAAAATAATACATTGTGGAGGCGATGGACATGGATTTAAATTTATAAGTTTAACTTGGATTTGATCTTTTCCCTGAAGACGTATTAAGCTCCCTCTAGAGGATTTTGGACTTACAGCAGTGACTTTGTTTTACTTTCCCTTTCCCGGCCTCTGTTTGACTATTGTATCTGGGACTCTGCTTTCTCATGGGAACAACTTGGATTGACCTTGGATTACAGATAACTTTGGAATGAGTGGCGCAAGGAGAAGAGGAAGGACTAAACAAACAACTCTAACTTTATCTGCAGCCTCACAGCGTAGATCTTCTGTGCCGGCCTTGCCTTCCACTTTGCCTCCAGACATAGAGGCGGCCTCCCTAATACAGGCAGGGGAGGGTGAGACAGAGGAGCTGCACCTGGGAGATATGGCTTCAGGGACAAGTAGCTCTGTCTTGGAGAAAATTTTGGAGAAACTGGAGGCTCTGGACAAGAAGGCTGATTTGCATACAGCTAAAATTGAACAGAACACAGAAAGCTTGAATAAGCTGACTGGACAAGTTGCACAGAATGCCCAGTCTATTGGAGAATTAAAGGAGGCTGTAGGTGAAAATCGTAAACTGGCTGAAGATACTAGTCAAAGATTGGAAGAACTTGAGAAAGAAGTAAGACCACTCAGCAAACAAGTTGGAGAACATCAGATTTACTTTTTGATGACAGAACTGCGAAACAGGGAGACCAACTTGAG
Source organism: Podarcis filfolensis (assembly GCF_964270895.1). NCBI lineage: Eukaryota > Metazoa > Chordata > Lepidosauria > Squamata > Lacertidae > Podarcis > Podarcis filfolensis. Next base: position 20,868,138 of record NC_139619.1, read on the forward strand.
GATACGGTCAATACCAGAGGTGGAAGAAGATAATTTTATTGAATTTCTAACTAAGGAATTTGCCAAGTTTTGGAAGTTAGAGGAAAAAGACTTTAAAATTGTATCTGCTTTCAGGCTTGGCAGAGTCAGAAGGACAGAGAAGCCCAGAGATTGTTTGATAACACTGAGATCAAAGGAGGAAAGGGACAAGATTTTGGGCCTGCACTACGAAAAGTCACTAGACATTTTGGGCAAGAGAATTGAAATCTACAAGGACATTCCTAAGCAGTTGCTGGACCTTAGATCTAACTACACGGAATTGGCAAGACTGTTGAGAAGCAACGCAATTATCTTCAGGTGGGAGTTTCCACAAGGATTATCCTTTACCTACAGAGGGAGAAAGATCAAAATCAAAACAGTGGAAGATAGAGACAAGTTTTTGGGAGCACACGGAGAAGACCTCCACAAAGGACTTGGATTGCCAGCGCCAGAACTTCCAGAGGAGCCCGCCCCCTCGGATCCTCAAGGACCGGAGAACAAGGTACCACCCCAGAAAGAATAACCAGACCTATCCAGGATGTCTCTGCAGCTTTTGAGCTGGAACATAAATGGCTGTAACAGTCCCGAAAAAAGGTCTAAAATTTTTCATATTTTAAAAAAGGAACAATTGGACATTATATGCTTACAAGAAACACATGTGATTAGGCTCCATAGAAAGGTGTTAATAAATAAAAGGCTTGGTCAAGAATTTATATCATCGGATACAGTTAAAAAGAGAGGTGTAGTGATCTATGCAAAAGAGAGCCTTTCACCAAAATTTCTCTTTAAAGATGAAAGTGGAAGAATCCTCGCAATAGAAGTACAGTATCAAGGAGAAAAAATTTTGATATTAGGAATTTATGCTCCAAATGAAGGAAAATCGGATTTTTATAAGAAGTTGCACGAGACCATGCTGGATTATCTGGATTACAACAACGTCATCATGATGGGGGACATGAACGGGGTCGTATCAACAAATATGGATAAGTCACAGAACCAGAACATTACTAAAGAGGGAAGACTACCTAAGACCTTTTTTGAAATGACTGACAATATGGACTGGGTTGACATCTGGAGAGTTAGAAACCCCCTGGGAAGAGAAGGAACATTCTTTTCTGAAGCTCAACTGACTTGGACACGAATCGACCAAATATGGATAACTAGAAGTCTGGCACCTAAGGTGAGGAAGGTGGAAATCTGCCCCAAAACATGCTCCGACCATAACGCCTTGAGAATGGATATGACATTGATCCCAATCGGCTCCTTTAGATGGAAGATGAATGATGGCCTGTTTAGAGACCAAAGAATTGTAAAGAAGGCCCAAAAAACCTTAAAGGATTATTTTGAGATTAATTTGAACACTACGGTGGAAAAAAGAACTATCTGGGATGCAAGTAAAGCTGTGATGAGAGGGTTCTTGATTCAACAGAATTCCTTAAAGAAAAGACTGCAAAATGAAAAGAAAGATAAAATTCTGGAAAGTATCAAAGAGTTGGAGAAGAAGTTAAGATCTAACCCGAAGTCCCAACCGATTCTGAGAGAAATTAAACTTTATCAGGCGCAATATTCCAAGCTGATAAATCAGGAAATAGAATGGAAGATTAAAACAATGAAACAAAAAACTTTTGAATCGGCAAATAAATGTGGGAAACTGCTAGCTTGGCAGTTGAAAAGGAGACAAAGATTAAATACAGTAACAAACTTAGAGGTTGAAGGAAGGAACATTCAGAACCCGGGAGAGATTAGAAAGTGCTTCCAGAGGTATTTTAAAAAGTTATATACTCAAGGGCCACAAGATGAAATAGAGATTACACAATTTTTGGAGAGAAATGGATTAGCAAAGCTGTCAGAAGAAAATAGAACAATTTTAAATGGCAAAATAACACGACAAGAGATTGAACAGGCCATCCTGAGTCTGAAACAGGGCAAATCACCAGGGCCAGATGGACTGACCTCTAACTACTATAAGACATTGAAGGATTATTTGATACAACCTTTGTTGGAGGTCAGTAATGAAATAATGGAGGGGAAGAAGGCGCCTGAATCGTGGAAAGAAGCATTTATCACATTGATTCCAAAGTCAGAAACTGAAAAGACACAACTCAAGAATTACCGTCCCATCTCCCTTTTAAATGTGGATTACAAAATATTTGCAGATGTTTTGGCACGAAGATTTAAGAAAGTTTTAAGTGAGATAATCCATAAAGACCAGGCAGGCTTTCTCCCGGGCAGACATATGTTTACTAACACAAGGAACATCATAGACATATTGGAACTTTTACAAACAAACATAAACACTAAAGCAGTTTTAATTTTTATAGACGCGGAGAAAGCCTTTGACAACATATCTTGGAAATTTATGAAGGGGAATTTAAAAGAAATGGGAGTGGGTCGGGGGTTTGAGAACGGGATTGAGGCAATATATTCAGAACAAAAGGCTAAACTGATAGTTAACAATGTGGTTACAGAAGAGTTTAAAATTGAAAAAGGTACACGACAAGGCTGCCCGATTTCCCCATTACTGTTTATTTCGGTTCTGGAAGTGCTCCTGAATATGATTAGGGGGGACCGGTTGGTGGAAGGGATTCAGGTCGGAGCGAAACAATATAAACTTAAAGCTTTTGCAGATGACCTAGTTTTGACATTACAGGAGCCGGAGTCTAGTTTGAAAAGAGTACTACAACTGATTCAAAACTTCGGTCGAGTGGCAGGATTTAAGTTAAATAAGCAAAAAACTAAAGTTTTGGGGAAAAACGTGACAGATATTGAGTTGGAACAGCTTCAGAAAGAGACAGAACTAAATGTGGTTAAAAAAGTTAAATACCTAGGGGTAAACATAACAGCAAAAAATCTGAGTTTATTTAAAGATAATTATGAAAAATGTTGGTCAGAGATTAAGAGAGACTTGGATAGTTGGTCAAGACTAAAACTTTCTTTGTTAGGCCGAATAGCTGCCATCAAGATGAATGTATTGCCAAAAATGTTATTTTTGTTTCAGACACTGCAGATTGTAGACAAGACAGAGTGTTTCCGGAAGTGGCAGAAAGATATTTCTAAATTTGTCTGGCAGGGCAAAAAGCCCAGAATCAAATTTAAAATATTAACAGATGCGAAAGAAAGAGGGGGCTTTGCCCTGCCAGATTTAAAGTTGTATTATGAAGCTGCAGCTTTCTGCTGGTTAAAAGATTGGTTACTTCTTGAAGATACGGATGTCTTGGATTTGGAAGGTTTTAATAATGCGTTTGGATGGCATGCATATTTATGGTATGATAAAGCTAAGATAAATAAGGCCTTCAAGAACCATATTGTCAGAAAATCAGTTTTTAATGTCTGGACAAAATATAAAGACTTACTGGAGAATAAAACTCCGAGGTGGCTGTCACCCCTGGAGGCTAAGGCTCGGAAAAGAGCCAATATGGAGGCCAACTGGCCAAAATATTGGGAGATAATAGAAAAGGATGGTGACAACTGGAAATTGCAGAGTTTAGAAAAGATGAGAGACAAAGTGCGAGACTGGTTACACTATGCTCAGATTAAAGAAGTGTTTAAAAATGACAAAAAGTTAGGATTCCAAGTGGAAAAGTCAAAGTTAGAAACTGAACTGTTAGAACCTAAGACTAAGGTACTTTCAAGAATGTATAACTTGCTGCTGAAATGGAACACACATGACGAAATGGTAAAATCAACAATGATAAAATGGGCGCAGGATATTGGGTATAATATTATGTTTGAAGATTGGGAAAGGTTGTGGACCTCTGGGCTGAACTTCACTGCATGTAATGCGTTGAAGGAAAATGTGATGAAAATGATGTATAGATGGTACATGACCCCTGTTAAACTGGCTAAAATATACCATTCGTCTGATAGCAAATGTTGGAAATGTAAGGAAAATGAAGGAACATTTTTTCACCTCTGGTGGACCTGCCCTAGAGTGAAGGCCTTTTGGGAGAAGATATATAATGAATTAAAAAAGGTGTTTAAATACACCTTTACTAAGAAACCAGAGGCCTTTCTCCTGGGTATTGTCGGCCAGAGTGTGTTAAAAAAGGACAGAACATTCTTTTTGTACGCAACAACAGCAGCAAGAATATTAATTGCCAAGAATTGGAAAACTCAGGAGCTACCCACTGTGGAAGAATGGCAGATGCAACTGATGGACTATATGCAATTAGCCGAGATGACCGGCAGAATTCGAGACCAGGGAGAAGAAAGGATGGAAGAAGACTGGAGGAAATTTAAGATTTATTTACAAAAATATTGTAATTTGGCTGAGTGTTGAATTGGATGCCAGTGCAGACAATTGTCTACCATTAAATTAGATTTAAGGCTGAATTATATGTCAAACCAAATTAAGATTATTAATTAAGATGAGTTAAATGATAATTTGTTTGAAATTAATTTAATAATGATGTAAGTGTATGCGGGAGGTGTGGGGGAGTCCCATGTAACAATTGAGAGATGTTAAATGGACAATGATAAGTTGTGCTTATCTAATATATGCTTTATTTGAAAACTTCAATAAATATATTATAAAAAAAAAAAAAAAAGATAAAGTCCAATCCTAATATTTTATTAATTAAAACTCTTTTATGCTTTCTTGCAATGTGTGTTTCTTGAAGACAAATTATATCTAGCTTTTGTTTCAAAATTACAGTTGAATCCTGTTACGTTTAGCTTTGCAGTTCAAACCGTTCACATTCCAGCTCAATATTTTAAGATTGGCCATTATCAGAGTCAGTTACAATATCTGTTTTTCCACCTGTTGCTCATTCCAACGACAGCCGCTCCAAAGCAGCTCTTTGTTCTGCTATTGGGTCTGTTCTCGTGTCATGTCCAGGGTCTAAGTCTCTCCTATGTTTTTCAAAAAATTATTTGGCCTGGTATTCTGTTGTCAACCTGTATCTTTTTTTCATAAATGTGAATGAAATCCCTTCTGGATATTCCCATTTATACCTGATGTCCACCCTCTTCAATGCTGTTGCTAAAAACCAGTACTTATGCCTCCTAAGTCTCAATTTCAGTGGAATTTCCCGAAAAATGTCAACTTTCTGTTCAGTAACCAGCAGACTGTCCTCAAAACTTTTTTGAAGGATTGCATCCTTCATTATTTTTTTTAAAACTAGTGTTAATAGGACATCTCCTGGCCGCTTTCTCAGTCTACTTTCTCTCGTCTTTACTCTGAAACAGCTCTCCATTCTGCAATAGTCTGTGTAACATATGGATCTAAATTCTGTTCTGTCTCTGATTCTGGTAGGCCTCTTATTCTTACTGTCCTGTCTCTCTCTCTTAGCTGTAAAAGGAGGATTTGATCTTCCGACTCATTTTGCTTCTCTTGTAGTCCGCCCACTGTCCCCATGACTGCTTTTTGTTCCTCCTTCAAGCGCCCTAACTCCTCAGTAGTTTTTTCCAATTTATCCACTTTGGTTTCTAAATTATTGACCTTTTCACCTAATTTTCCAAATTGTTCTGTCAGTAACTTGTTGGGAGTTCTCCATATTCCTATGCACTTGTTCTGTCAACAATTTATTAGATTTCTCCATATCCATATGCACTTGTTGAGTAAAACTTTTCATTGACTGAACCATCTCTTTCTTGAATTCCATAAACTGTTGTGTAAGGAAATCAGTATGTTCTGCTTTCCCTACTTTTCTAATGTCTCTTCCTGCACACTTGCTCGTCTTTTGTCCATAGCAGATTTCCTAGTAACCGCTCCTGCCTGTTGCTTACCCACCATATCTAGGCCAGCAGTCTTTCCCACAGTTCGGCACTCTTGTTTTGAACTCTTCAAGGCCACACCTGCGCTTCCTGGCTCAGCCCAGAAGTGTAAATACTTTCCCACTCCCAGACTGAACCATGAAATTTTTATTTCCCTTTAAGCAACCTTCCCTCTCCTAGCAATCCCTCATGACAGTAAACCAAAAACAGACAAAAAAACATAAAATAGCCCAAGAACAGACAAAGGAAGGATATAAAATAATATCTCACTGTATAAAATACAGAAAGTAGCAGTTCTTATACCCAAGCCCTTAAAAAACAGAAAGAAAAAAGTTCCAAGTCAAATCAACTCAATCAAACAAACGAGACCAGTCCCAATCCAGCCGACATATAAAATTAATATAAAATAATATACTTATCTTCAGTCCTGTCCTTTCATTTTCCAGAAGATGGTGGGAAATAATAGTCCAACTTTTTATAAATCCAGGCTATACTTTCAAGCTAAAAGTCCATGTCCAATTCCACGTCCATGTAAACTGTTCTTTAGTATTTTGTAATCCAATTTTTTTCAACTTTTTGGCTTTATATATAAGTCCCATATATGCTGGAGTGTTCAAGTCTTTTTTGACAGGTAGTATTTCTTAAATCCCCTGGTCTTCTAAAGGCACTGATGTTAATTCCAAAGCTATTCCAGGTTCTCCTTCCTCCTTTAGGAATTTCTCCCTCAATAAGGTAGAGAGTTCTCCTGCTTAGCCCCAATTTAATGCCTCCAAGTTCCAGGGCTGGGATTAAAGCTCGTATTTCCACAGCCTTCCCCCCCCCATCTTTTTGCTTCCTACTCTGCCAAAGGTATCAATCTGTCAAGTTCTCTCCAGCTGTTAATTTGTATCCTCACCCCCCCCCCCGGGTAACTTGACACAACTGTTTCTAAAGTATATCCAAAAGAAGGAAACAGTCTCAAAAGTCCAAGTCAAACTCTTACAAAATCTCCATGGCTGTAAATGCCTCTCTGTCTCCCATTCACAAAAAAGACCCTTGCAGAGCCTGTCCGCAGAAATCGGAAGCTGACTTTCTTTTTGACTTCCGTTTTACCAAATCAGTCAATTTAATCCTAATTCTTCTTTTTTAAAGCTTTATTTGGCTTTTACCTCTAATTGGAAAATCCGCTGCTTCTGTGATGGTATGTGGCTTCAGTAGAAGCGTGCGTTGGAGCCGTGAGTGGACTCAAGCCTCCTCCTTTTCCCCCGTGCGCAAAACAACAGCTGGGGGATTCGGGGGGGACGAATTATTGCGCTCTGCTGGACCCCTACGACCCCCACTCCACCATGGGGGTTTTTTCGGGGGTGCGCCAAGCCCTGGCGGTCACCCCTAATGCTCTAATTGCCTGGACCATGTCATCCCTTAAGCAGACGACACAGAGCTCACCGCCATTAGTCTCCGTAGCAAATGAGGCTTAGATTGGATTATTGATGAAAAAATTAATAAAAAATGATTTAAAAAGAGAATGCTACTTGCCCAATTAAAGTGGCTTAGATTGGATTGTTATGAATGAAATATATATATATATATATATATATATATATATATATATATATTTCAAAGAGAGAGAGAACACTACTAGCCCAAGTAATGGGGCTTATAGTGGATTATCATCATTATTATTATTATTATTTTTCCAGGCCTTCCCATGTCTACAGAGCCCAGAACCCCCGGGACAGTTACCTTCTCAAAATGATGAATCGCCAGCCAGATTTCCCCTTGCGCGTTGAACACGCAGCCGAGGTTACTCCACGCCACTGCAAAGTTAGGCTGGGTCTCGATGGCTTTCAGGTAGCAGGCCTTGGGAGAGTCGAGGGGCAGTAGGTACAGGGGGAACGGGATATTTGCACAAAAGAAAAGCAAGAAAAAAATTCCCATTAGTCCCCCTCCTCTGACCGGCCAAAAGTGATCCTGCAGTAGAGGCTCGCTCGCGCCAAAACTAGCCTGCTGGCGGATGGAGCTGCGCTGGCGCAAACCAGGACCCAAGTGCAAATCCACCATTATCAGTTACGCTGATCCTTCAATATATAGCAATTCTTTCCTAGTGAGCAATTCCTCAGCCCAAGTCCAGGGAAGCTGCTTTCGGATTTGCAACTGGCTTGCGATACACCACCGTTTGGATTGCGACGCAGTTTGGATAGCATCCCGATTGAGGTCTAGTAGCTCTTCAGATGACCTGTGGGCCTGTCTCTCCCAAATATTGTCCAGTTAAGTCAAAATTGCAATGGTGCCTTGGTTCTCAAACGCCGAAAACCCGGAAGAAAGCGTTAAAATTCTTATTTTACAGAAAGGTTCAACCTTGCTGGCATCCTCTTTATATGGACAATACAAAACTTTTTAATTGAAAATGCCTGCTCCATAAGTCTTATCTTACTACACTAGGGATTATATATAATGCGATTTCATGCATATCAGTTAATATCTTGACCCTGCTCCACTGAATTGAAATTTCAGCCTTCATGACATAGGAAAACGGCCAAGTAAACAGCTCTTTTCGTGGAGGAGGGTCAAGATATTAACTGATATGCATGACATTTCAGAAACAGCTATATAATCCCTAGTGTAGTAAGATAAGACCTTTGGAGCAGTTTTTTATAAACTGCCCTAATGGACAAGGGCAGGTTTCCTTTTGAGAATCATAAAATTCCTGCTACTCAAACACATTGCTTTCCGAACGTTTCGGAAGTGCCATGGACTTTTGGAATGGATTAAGTTTGGTGCTTTTGTTTTTGTAATTTATTTTGTGCTTTTGTTTTGGAGGCTTTTTCAATTACTTTGTTTTTGTGACTGTGTGGAACCCAGTTCAAATACTGATGGACTGATTGTTTGACTGCGGAAAGGGATCAAAGCCCCCCCCCCCCATCCAATCAATGACTATCATCAGTGCAGGTAAGGAAAAAAATTAATTTTAATTTTTATCATCTACAATACTATTTTATTTATTGTATAATACAGTACATTATTGCTTTCAATTCATGGATCAATGGTCTAGTTATATAGCAAAATCCGTGTTCAATGGCTGTTTTAGGGGTTGTTTTTAAAAGCCTGGAACAGATGGCTCCGTTTTGCATTCCTTTCCATGGGAAAGAACGTCTGGGTTTCGGAACAGATTCAGTTTGAGAACCGTGGTACCCCTTTTACAGAAAGGTTCAGCCTTGCTGGCGTCCTTGGTTCCGGAATGCTTTGGTTTCAGAAGGGACTTAGTTTGAGAACCAAGGCACCACTGCAAGTAGAAATTAAATTAGAAGATCCAGGGTACCGCACGAAAGACACCGTCTCTCTCTCTTTTCAAAGAACAAAAACTTGGCTCTCTGAGCCTGAACTCACCTGTCCAGGACGCACACCTGAATGTTACCTTTACAACCTCAAATGACAGCTTTGTACAAAGGTCCCGGTCCCTGCAATGCGAGCGCGAGAAGTCGCCAGCGCCCCCTAACAGCATGCCGCTCGCACCCTCGCTGCCAACCACCGCGCTTTGCCGCAACGCCCATGGGTGCTGTGAGAGGCCAACCAGACCGATTCATCTCCCGGACAGGCCTGCATGAAAACTGGGGGCGGGGGTCTTAAATTTGTGCCGGAAACCTCGATGCATCGCAACCCAATTTCGTCAAGAGGCCTAGAGGAGCCGCCCGGGTGGAGATGAATCATCTAGTCCACCATTCACAAGGGCCCCATCACACGCAGTGCGCGTTTCCGCTGCGCCGCCTTTGCGCTACCACAGGACCACAGCGCGTCATCGGCAGAGCAGAACGCTGCAATCCAAACAAAGAAGGAAAAAAGGATAAAAAAAATGAACCACCAGGAAGAGTTAGATGCTTTAATTAAGTCCTTTCCCAATTATCTCTCTTAAATCTTAAGGTACTTTTTTTACGTTTATTTCTCGGAAAGAAACGTGGCTAGGACTATCAATTGCTCTCTAACGTTACTCGCTCATACAGAAAATATTTAAGCAGTTTCCAAAGCCACAGGACAGAATATTCAGGCACGGAGCAAATGTTTTTTGTCGTGGCAGTTACAAACCCGTTACCATATTTCTCATGTGAGTTTTCGGTGCGTTCCTTCCTGGAAGAAGAGGAGGAGGAGGAGAGTCTCTGCTTTAGATCCAGCCCTCGAGCTCCCTCTCCTTACGCATGGAAAAGGTTTCCCCCACCTGAAACCTTCTAAATGTAATATCAGTGTTGGAAAACCAAAAACGAGAGAGAAAATAAAACAAGATCATTAGTAAAAAGTTCCAACCAAGCAATCCATAATCTCTGGGTATGTCTTAACACAGGGGGGTGGAGGACGGTTGGTCTGTAACGGGGGGGGGGGGGGCATGCAGAAGGGAAAGGGGTTAGTGGGGGGGGGGCAACAGCAAACTGGAAGAAAGGCTCCGAAACTCCTGCAACAATTGTATTTCAATTCAGGTGGTAAAGATTGTGCTGGTTTGGTCTTGCAAATGCACTGATGGCCAAAGAAATACATTGCCGTTTGTCCAGAATATATATAGATGTATTGCCCCCCCCCCCCGGTTTAATGGAGTTCTTGCAAAAAAATGGAATAACACTTTCAAGCTAGGCGTGTCTCTCCAGAGCTCTGAAACAAAGAAGTCAGCAACCTAAGGCAGGCGCGATGTCTCGGCCGGTGACCAATCACGCTAGAAGCCGCGGTGGCGTGCGATTCAAGTTAGCTGTCCGCCTGGTGCTTTGGAGAAGGCGTTTGGATGCCCCCACCCCATTCAGAGTCGACGCAATGGGGCTGGCCGGAGCGGCTGCCTGCCCAATCGGTGCTTGGAATTTGTCCATTCCCAGAACCTGAAAGCGGATTCTCCCGAAAAGCAGGCTTTCTCCTCTCCCCACCCACCCCCCGCCCTGAACGGCAACCAGTCGGAAGCTACACTGTTGACGCACCCCACTCAGAAGCAGGCGCGTGGGGCTGGAAGGGAAGGACCTCTGGCGCTCCTTCTCCTTCCTCCGTGCCCCAGCAGCACAGCTTTGTAAGGTGGCTTGTAACAAGGCAATTTCGGGTCCCGTTTGAAAGCCCCCGCTTGGCGGAGAGCCGTTTTGGGGTTCGAATTCTCGGCTGCAAACCGGACTGCTAGAAGCCACCTTCCCACTCTCGGCCGCACATTTTTCTTTGATCAGCTCATCTCCCGAGCAAACCAGCCACGTCACTCAACCCTTTGAACAAAGACAGATTGTTCGAAAGAAGCAAACCAGGACCAGGACTGTTTGCCAGCCTTTCTTCCACTATGGAGACGGGGGCGGGAAAAGGTTAAAGAATCATCTTTTTTTCAATGCCATATTCAGAAGGAAACATTCAATAAGGTTCTTCTCCACTTACAAGCCGCAAAGGACTTTAGAAGAGTGCCTGCTTCTCACAGGAACCGCGGACTAAGTCAGCAGGCAAGCCTCAGTTTGGAAGGAATGTTTCTTTCCAGATCAGAGAATGGTGACGCCCCTGAGTCACATCACAATAGTGGGTAGTCTCGTTCTGCGGCAAGACTCAACGTCTTAAAACCAAGTATTAACGGGGGCTTGCCAGATCTGGCCCCGCAACTACGCTGGGGGAATTCAAGGCCTTCGGCTTCTCAGCCATTTCTTGGGAGTCTCGCAGATCAGCGGAGCATCGAAGACTTGGCGCAAGCGTTCACATTCTCAAAAGACTGATGTTTTAAAACTCATTCTACAGAACACCTACCTTGGCTTCTTCCAAGCGACCCAGGGCTTTGAGCAGATTCCCCAGGTCACTACGCACGCAGTACAAGTCCTGGAAATTAAATGCATCGGGTCAGTCCCCAAAAGAGGCAATAGTGACATCGAAAGATTATATACAGTGGGGCCTTGGTTCTCGAGCAGCTTACTTCCTGAATAACTTAGAACTCGAACGCTGCAAAGCCGGAAGGAGGTGTTCCGGTTTTTTAACTTTGCCTCGGAAGCCGAATGGACTCCTGAGCTTCCGTTTTTACTGTTGCGCAGCAAATTTGAGTCCCCCCATCATAATTAAGGGTTTTTTCATCCATTTTACCTGTACGCAGCAAATTTAAGTCCCCCCCCACCATCGTAATTACCGTACTTTTCGCTCTATAGAACACACTTTTTCCCCTCCAAAAATGAAAGGGAAAAGTGTGTGTGTCCTATGGAGCGAATGCAGGCTTTCGCTGAAGCCTGGAGAGCGAGAGGGGTCGGTGCGCACCAACCCCTCTCGCGTTCCAGGCTTCAGGAAGCTATCCACAAGCCTGCGGAGCCCGGCGGGAACTCCCACCAGGCTCCGCAGGCTTGCGGACAGCTGCCTGCAGCCCAAAGCCCGGGGAGCGCAGCGCTGTGCACCTCGGGCTTCGGGCAGCTCTCCGCAAGCCTGCGGAACCCGGCGGGAGTTCCCGCCAGGCTCCCAAGGCTTGCGGATAGCAGCCTGCTGTCCTCGAAGCCAAAACAGCAAGACGGGGCGCTGCGCAGCCCTCCGTCTCGGTGTTCCAGCTTCGGGAGGGCTGCGCAAAGCCTCCGCGGGGCGGCGGGGTGAAGGCAGCCCGCCGCCCTGTGGAGGCTACAAAGGATGTCCCCGAAGCCTCAAGCCTTTGGAGTGCAGCTGCGCTCCAAAGGCTTCAGGGATCTTTAAGGCTGGCGGTGGGGGAAAGCAGTGCTTCCCCCCACCGCCAGTCCCACAAGCTCGGGGGGCAGCGGCAAGGCCTGCTCTTGAACACACCTTGAACGCACCTTGTTTTTGAGGGGGAAAACAAGAAAAAAACATTTTTTTTCCTATTCTCCCCCTCCTATGGTCCTATGTGTCCTATGGTCCGGTGCGTCCAATAGAGTAAAAAATACGGTAAGTTTTTCCCCATCCCGTTTGCATCCTTGAGCAGATAATTTAAGCCCCCCCCCCCCGCCATCGTAATTGAAGCCTTCCATTTCTGATTGCAGTGTTCTGAGGCGATATTTGGTGCTTTTGTTTTTGCTATTTTTTGCATTTTTGTTTGTGTGGCTTTTTCATTTTCCTGACTGTGCCTCATTTTGCGTTTTATGGTTGATTGATTGATTGTATGACTGCAGAAATGGATCAAAGCCCCCTATCCAAACAATGACTATCATCAGTGAAGGTCAGGAAATTTTTTAAAAAAATTTTTATCATCTATGGTACTGTCTTGTTTCTTTTATAGTACAGAACATTGATGAATGCTTTCATTTTACGGATCAATGGTCTCATTAGATAATAAAATTCATGTTAAATGGCTGTTTTAGGGGTTGTTTTTATAAGTCTAGAATGGATTAATCTGTTTTGCATCACTTTGGGAAAGCCTTGGTTTTGGAACACTTTGGTTTTGGAACGGACTTCTGGAACGGATTCAGTTTGAGAACCAAGGGACCACTGTATATAGAGATTGTACAGTCTCTCATTATCTTCATCCTTTGTATGCTTGGTTCCTTTAAACATCAGAATCTTGCGGAAACGGACAGGTCTTGAAAACACCACCAAGAATAACACAGCAGATTCAACATGGGGACAAAGTCAGCCCCACTTAAGACCCCCCCAAAGTGCTGCCCCAGATTAATATATGTGGCTGTATGTTCTCTGCTCTTCCTGGACTGGTACCAACAACGGGGGAGACACAAGCAATGAAAGGAGAGTGGCATAGATGGGCAGTTCCAGGTGGATAGCCATGTTGATCTGTGATAGTTATAAGAAATAACAAGTTGAAAGATGAACAAATCTTTTTTAATAACTCCAGTGGCACCTTAAAGATCAACTAAATATAAGCTTTCAGTGTATGAGCTTTGACCTGAACCCCCCCAAAACGGAGGTAGATCACTGTCACTTTTTTATTTTGTAAGTAGATTGCAGTCTCTTGGGAGTTGGCCGTCCCTGATATACAATTAGAAGATGGGGAACGCTTATGGAAAGAGGGGATTAATTTGACAGCTGCCAGTTCGCTGAAAGAAAATGCTATGGCCTCTTTTAAGGCAGAATACTCTTCCTCAGGGCAAATAGGGGTTGCCTGAGTCGTGAATGAAAATGACCGCGTATTAGGGAAATGTATTCTGGCAACCTCCCTTTTGCAATTTTTTGAGACTTCAACTGACCGCTTTTGACACCCTTCTGGTGCAAACTGGGCACAGGGCCCTCTTACAACCAGTAACTCATCTAATAGTCGAAATAAATAAAAACTGAGTATCTGACGAAGTGTGTATTACACACGCAAGCTCATACCTTGAAAGCTTATATTTAGTTGATCTTTAAGGTACCAAAGGAATTATTTAAAAAGATTTTTTTCATCTTGTTATTTATTATGATAGATGGGCAGTGTAAGCCATCACCTGGGCACTTGTTTAAGAGTGTTTAAAAACGGTCTTTCAAATGGTCAGAGCAAAAGCGATCCCGTACTTCTATGCATCAGCAAACCAGCTTCAAAAAAGACTAGGAAACTACTGAGGGGAGTCCAAGCCTTGAGACACAGGCACAGTACCACTATACTGCAGTACCACTACAGCCTCGAGAATAACTAAGAGACTTAAAAGATAAATGTAGAGGACCCCGACAGTAAAGTCCAGTCACTAACAACTCTGGGGTTGCTGCACTCATCTCACTTTACTGGCCAAGGGAGCCGGCGTTTGTCCACAGTTTTTTCCAGGGTCATGTGGCCAGCACGACTAAGCCGCTTCTGGCAAAACCGGAGCAGTGCACAGAAACGCTGTTTGCCTTCCCGCCAGAGCAGCGCCTATTTATCTCCTTGCACTCGGACATGCTTTCAAACTGCTAGGTCGGCAGGAGCTGGGACCGAACAACAGGCGCTCGCCCTGTAGCGGGGATTCAGACCACCGACCTTCCAACTGGCAAGCCCAAGAGGCTCAGTGGTTTGCACCACAGTGCCACCCGCGTCCCACTTCCGAGGAGACTTGGACATTTCGGAATACGAAGAGCCAGCTGCAAAGCTTTTGAATCTGAAAACGGAATTGCTTTCGGAATCGCGCCGGTTCAAAGCCACGACTTAGGTTTCGGAGAGAACTCTGCCTTCTCCCGGCAGAATTCAACTTACAGGGTTGTACTGCAGGGCAGAGACATAGGCCTGCACCGCTCCTTCCATGTCGCCTGCGGCAACTAAAGCAGCAGCGAGGTTGATGTATCCGTCAATGAAGTCCGGCTTGAGGCGCAGGGCGTGCCGATAGTGCTCAATTGCCTCCTGCAGTTGGCCCCGTTCCTTGTACACGTTCCCCAGATTTGAGTAGGCTTCGGCCAGCAGCGGGTTCTGCTTGATTGCCAAAGTGCTGAAGTGAGCAGACCTGGGGAAGGGGAAAACGCAAGATTGTCTGGCATTTAATCTAATAGGTACTTTCTATCTATCTATCTATCTATCTATCTATCTATCTATCTAAAGGTAAAGGGGACCCCTGACCATTAGGTCCAGTCATGACCGACTCTGGGGTTGCGGTGCTCATCTCGCTTTATTGGCCGAGGGAGCCGGCGTACAGCTTCCGGGTCATGTGGCCAGCATGAGTAAGTCGCTTCTGGCGAACCAGAGCAGCACATGGAAACACCGTTTACCTTCCTGCCGGAGTGGTGCCTATTTCCCTACTTGCACTTTGACGTGCTTTCGAACTGCTAGGCTGGCAGGAGCAGGGACCGAGCAACGGGAGCTCACACCTGGGGATTTGAACAGCTGACCTTCTGATCAGCAAGTTCTAGGCTCTGTGGTTTAACCCGCAGCGCCACCCGCGTCCCCATCTATCTAACTCTATATATATATATATATATATATATATATATATATATATATATAATATTTCCTCTTTTATAACAAATTACAATCAACAATGATTCAATTTTACATCCCCCCCCCCCCCCGGCGACTTCCCTCATCTTCCCTTTCTGGTTTGTTACAAACATTGTTTTCTGCATGTTGATGTACTTTAAATATTGTTACCTTATCTTCCTCCATATTTTAATTAAATAAAATTGTGAATGTTTATTCAAAACCTGCCAGAGTCCATTTCTTTATGTTGTTTTTGTAAATAGGTTGTTAAAGATTCCCATTCATTTTTAAAGTCTCTATTGTCTTTTTCATGCAATTTATCTGTTAACTTTGCTAATTCTGCATAGTTCATCAGTTTTTCTTGCCACTGATCTTTCGTCGGTACTTCTTCAGTCTTCCAACCTTGAGCTAATAAAATTCTTGCCGCTCTTGTAGCATACATGAATATTTTCCTTTTTTTTTTTTTGGTAGTTCATGAGCTGAAATGCCTAGCAAAAAAGCTTCTGGCTTTTTAACAAATGTCATTTTGAACATTTTTTTCAATACATTATATATCATTTTCCAAAAGTTTTTAACTATTTTACATTCCCACCACATACGATAAAAAGTGTGTTATCTAATAGGTACTTTCAACCCGCTTTGGTACCATCACATTATTTGATGGTGTACAGAAATGTACAGAACTTCAACACAAAACCATTATTCCTGGCTTGACACAAACAAATTCTGCTTGAGTGGTGGGAAAAGTAACTTGCATTTTGTGCAACCTGACAAGATGCCCACTCTTTTCATCTGGACCCATTAGGAGTTCCAAATTTTGCCAAATTGGCAAAAATGACCGAAAGAATCAGAAATCAGGAAGACCAAAATTTCAGTAAGGAATGGGGGAAATATATAATTTATCTTAAAAACCATTGTAGACAGCTAGAATCATAGGTAGGCAAACTAAGGCCCGGGGCCCGGATCCGGCCCAATTGCCTTCTCAATCCGGTCCATGGACAGTCCGGGAATCAGCATGTTTTTACATGAGTAGAATGTGTCCTTTTATTTAAAATGCATCTCTGGGTTATTTGTGGGGCATAGGAATTTGTTCATTTCCCCCCAAAATATAGTCGTCCCCCCCAAGGTCTGAGGGACAGTGGACTGGCCCCCTGCTGAAAAAGTCTGCTGACTCCGGATGATTACGACACTTGTAGATTAATGTTGAATTCTGGACCTAACAGAGATGTAAAAGATGTGGATTATTATAAAACATGCCAGAGGAAATGGTTAACAAAAGGACCCACAATGGGGAGGAGGCAAGTCCAGGAGATTCTTTGGAATCTTGTTTTCATGTTGGTTGTTGGATAATCAATCGTAAGACGTTAAACTGAAAAACTGAAGTGTTTTTTAAGTAAAAAACCTTCTGAATTAAGATATACCATATTTTTCCATCTATAAGATGCCCCCATGTACAGTGCTACCTCTGGTTACGAACTTAATTCGTTCTGGAGGTCCGTTCTTCAGTTGAAACCATTCTTATCCTGAGGCCTGCTTTTGCTAATGGGGTCTCCTGCTGCACAAAGTTTGCAACCAGGAGCTGTTACTTTTGGGTTAGTGAAGCTCATAACCTGAAGTGTCCGTAGCCAGAAGCGTTCATAACCAGAGGTACCACTGTACAAGAAGCTCCCTATTTTGGGGGACTCAAAGATTTAAGAAAATTGGGGGGGGGATGGCCTAGAGCAGGCATAGGCAAACTTGGCCCTCCAAATGCTTTTGGCCTACAACTCCCATGATCCCTATCTCACAGGACCAGTAGGTCAGGGATGATGGGAATTGTAGTTCCAAAACAGCTGGAGGGCCGAGTTGGGCCACCACTGCTCTAGATCAGGCGTGGCCCAACTTGGCCCTCCAGATCTTTTGGGACTACAACTCCCATCATACCTAGCTCACAGGACCAATGGTCAGGGATGATTGGAGTTGTAGTTCCAAAACAGCTGGAGGGCCAAGTTTGCCTATGCCTGGCCCAGAGTATAAGATGCCCCCTAATTTTTGACATTATTTTTTAGGAAAGAACCTAGTATGGTAATAAACACCAACCACACATTGTAACTACGTCTAAGACAAGGAATGCTGTTTGTTATTTCTCCTGCATTAATAACGCTCTGTGCAATACTACTACAATCATCATTAATGGAAATACCATGTGAATAAATGACAAAAAGGTCATTGCTTTTCACCTGTTCTGCACTCCTTTTTCAAATATCCTTTCACAACTAGGTTTAAGAAATGCAGGCACCCTTGGGAAAGAGCATGGTCATTTAAAATATTTTGGGGTTATTTGCACAAGGACAATCGTTCCGCCTGCAGTCTGCAAAAATATGCTAGAGCTCTATACAGCCAGAGGAAGAAAGCTGAAATTCCGGCAAAACAACCTGCATGCAACCCACGTCTTTGCAGTGAAAACCTCTGCTGTGCGCAACTACATGGAACCAGCCCAAGTCAGAACTAGCAATGCTGTTCACATGTTGCGCCACCAACTCTTTTTCCCCAAAGCAGCCTCCTTTTTCTATGAATAATATTTATCAAGTTTCCATTTTATATTAATAAAATGCAATCACATTTTCCACAACCTTCA
This sequence comes from Podarcis filfolensis, assembly GCF_964270895.1. NCBI lineage: Eukaryota > Metazoa > Chordata > Lepidosauria > Squamata > Lacertidae > Podarcis > Podarcis filfolensis. The sequence goes on from NC_139619.1 coordinate 20,886,248, forward strand.
AATAAAGAAGGAATGTCCAAAGTCAGTTTTGGGGGCCTAATCTGGGCCGCCGGTCAATTTAATCCGCCCCCCCCCCCGAGCTAAAATCCCAAAAAAAGCTCAACAACTTTGGGGTGAAATCCTAAAAGAACTCAACAAGTTTGGGGTAAAATCTCAAAAAAGCTCAACAACTTTGGTCGGCCCTCACGCATGTTCACTTCTGGCCCTCTTTGGACATCCCTGAAATAAAATGACGCCCTCCTTCCCTCCCCACCTCATGGTTCCCTTAAATATTTTTTATCTCGTCGCATGCGTACGCCTTCCTCCTGACTTTCTATCTCGTCTTCTTAAAATATAACCAATCAATAAAAAGATATATATGATAAGTCGTCTTCTTCGAGTCTGGACAGTTTGCGTACAATGGGCTTTCCTATCTTGTATAAATTTGCTCCAACCTTTTGGAAACATTTGATCTTGCTGGTTTCAGAATTTCCCTGCCCGCTTTGCCAGTTCATCTTCGACTGCCATTCTCGTGCCATTGGCATATCCTGTGGCTTCCGTTTATGAGCTAGTAAAATCCTTGCTGCTGTAGTCGCACACCTGAAAAGGCTATGGTCCATTTTCGGAATCTCACCACCTATTCTTCCTGACAAAGATGCTTCTGGTTTTCTGGTAAATGTCTTGTTACACATTTTCTTTAACTTGTTCTATATCAGGGGTGGCCAACTCCCAAGAGACTGCGATCGACTCACATAATTAAAAACTGCCAGTGATCTACCGCCTTTTTAGGGAGGAAGAAAGCCCCATTTTGGGGGAATACAGGGCAAAGTTGTTGAGCTTTTGTTAGGGAGGAAGGGGAATGGCCACTCGCCAACAGATCGCAGAGGAAACAGACAGCCTCACTCAGTAAACTCCATCTTCCATTCTGCAGAGGGCAGTCTGAGGGGTCGGGGCTGGATTCTAATTTACCATCGGAAAGGGACCAAACCCTCCCAGGAGTCTAACAGTAGATCGCAATCGACCTGCTGGACATCCCTGTTACAGATCATATCCCAATAGGCTTTTACTTTACTTTTTACTTTTACTATACGGCCTAGAACCCTCGTACCTACGGGACCGCCTCTCCTGGTATGCCCCACGGAGGACTTTACGGTTTACAAATAACAACACCCTGAAGATCCCGGGCCCCAGGGAGATTAAACTGGCCTCGGCCAGAGCCAGGGCCTTTTCGGTCATGGCCCCAGCCTGCTTGAACGCCCTCTCACAAGAGGGACTTGACATCTTTTCGCACGGCCTGCAAGACAGAGCTGTTCTGCCAGGCCTTTGGCCAGGGTTCACCCTGACTCATTTTCTCTTTGTATAAGAACAAGCATGAAGGAGGTTTCCCAGCCTGCTCACAGGTCCTTATAATATCAGTGGAAACAGTTGGTCCTGGCGAGTACTAACCGCGTCCAATTTTAACCTGAGGATTGTCGTTTGTCCAGTCTAATCTTAATTCCAATTTATTTGAATTAATTTTAGGATGCATTTTAATCGTTTGTGTTATGTATGCCGGCGTGGTTGCTCGAGAGCAAACAGGCAAGACTCCCCGTTGGTCTTTTCAAGGCTTTATTATCTGTCCAAAACGTTCACAATGCAGATCGACTCAATTCCATGTCTGCTCACTCGCTAGCAGAATCTGGGAGTGGGCGGTCCTTAAACCTTCCCCAGCAGAGTACAGTGGTACCTCAGGTTACAACAGCAGCGCCGGTGGCGCAGCAGCAGCGGGAGGCCCCATTAGCTAAAGGGGTGCTACAGGTTAAGAACAGTTTCAGGTTAAGAATGGACCTCCGGAACGAATTAAGTACTTAACCCGAGGTACCACTGTAGTCTTTTGACCCCCACCCTACGCCTCCCCACTCTGCGTGTAAACCAACTGCGCAAAGAGGGCGTGGGCAGAGGGGGACCTGCCTCCCCCCCCTTTGTTCATGCTCGGTGTCAGCATCGCCCTTGAGCCAGTGCCACTAACTGGACTCATCCACTTCAGCCCCGACTGGGCTAGGCGAGCTGGGTAGCACTTCCAGAGACCACCTTCTGCACAGGAACAGGTCAAAGTGCTGTGGACTCACAGCTTAGAGTTGTGAGCACCGGATTCACTTCCACAAGAAGACACTTCCACAAGAAGACAGTCATCGCACAGCAGAGTATAGCAGAGTATAAACAACTTGGAGAGCAGCTCTGTAGAGTAACTTCTTTATTCTATCTACAACTATCATACAAACTATATACAGAGCTAAATGAGGTCTAAGCATAAAGAATGCTGCACTGCACTGAGTGTCTGCAGCTGCTCTTAGCAGCAACCTTATCTCTACACACGATCTGTAACACTCAAGTCTCTCTCTCTCCGACACACTGACTGACTGACTCTTTGATGTTGTGCTGGAGCAGAATAAGTAGAGAGCAGAACACGCCTCCTCCTCTCTGGAGAATCAGCAGAGATCATCAGGAGATTCTTGGATATGGGAGGGGTGAAATCTCCTCATCCTCCCCCATTTCATCCGACCATTTCAAGAATCTTTAACATAACTGCAATTTACACACACACTCCAAAAGTTGTTCTCTGCTTACAACCTTGGTTTACATATTTGCAGGTATCTCTCTCCCCCTTATCTATGACACTTTAACAATACCATTAAACAGTCACTGCAACCACTCTGTGTCCATTAGGAAAGAGTTAAAACATAAACTTCAACCTGTAGTTTACACAAAATACACATTGTGAACACACAAATGAATAAGCTGCTTCTAGAAAAATTTTCATACACGTTTCTTCCTCTCTGATACAAAATGACATTGCTCATTGGGCAGATTTGAACAAACCATTTTCAATACTCAAACACACGCTTTCCTTCAAATATCAGGTAAGGAAATAAATGCAGCGTTTTGTGCTACTACTATCAGCACACTTCATGCTTGGATTAAAAATCCCACCAGAGTTGCATGTGACTGCAGCCTTAGCGAACTCATCAGAAAACCTTTTTGGTGGTACACCCTTGGTTGTTCTTTCAGATCTGCGCAAAACTCTCTGATCCTCTTGTTCTGGTGCTTCCTCCTCTTTGGGAGACTGGGGAGCTAAAGTATATGAAGCTGCTAAGTCTGAGTCAGCGTCAGACTCACCTGAGGCTTTTGGGCTCTGATAATCTGTGCCATCATCTCGATCTACACCGGCATCAGAATTATCAATCACATCAGAACTTGCCTCCCTCTTAACTGTCTTTGCCCCTTTTGCACCATCATGACAAATGGGATAATACTGAAAAACACCAACTCTGTCCCATTTTGGATTGTCCTCAATACTCCTGGTCAGCCTTATGGTTTTTGTGTCTGTGATCAGGACACGATAAGACCCTTTCTCGTACCCTAGGAAAACACCATGTTCTCCATGCTTGCTCAGTTTGTCACCCTGCGAGGTATGCACCCAAACCTCCGATCCAAAAATTTTAAAATGCTTTACACATGGCTTTCTTTTGTGAAGCATCTCGTACGGGGTGCAATTTACAGCAGACTGGTACCTCCTGTTATACACGTGACAGAAAAACGAAAGAGCTTCGGCCCAAAAGGGATTGGGCAGCCCCAAATCATGTAGAAGTGTTCTGATTCCTTGTTGCAGGGTCTGGTTTACTCTCTCACATAAACCATTCTGCCAGGGTGATCTGGGCGTGGCAGTCCTATGCTCAATGCCCTGTTCAGAAAGAAAACTCTCAAATTCCTTTGAACAAAACTCACCTCCCGTCACTGAAAAGACAACGTACATTCTCATTATGTACATTCCTGAGCCATTTACAAAACTGGCGAAACTTGGTAAAGGCTTCAGACTTTTTCTGCAGCATATAGACCCATACATATCTAGAATAGGAGTCTATCAAAACCATAAAAAACCTTGAATTGCCTCTAGAGAGCGCTAGAGGCCCCACTAAGTCTGCATGAATGACTTCATACGGTTTCTTGGCCTCTCTCCCAGACTCTGTACCTTTCGGAGCTTGCCTTGCCTTATTCTCAGCACAAGAAACACGTTTCATGTGGTAGGGACATTCTTTCAACTTCATACCCTCAACCATATTAGGCATTTTTGCCACAGCCTGGAAATTCAAATGACCATAAGCACGGTGGTAATAATGAATACATTGGTGATGCAACTTCTCATTCTTATCAACAGACAAATTGCAACACTCTTTCTCAGTTGCTTCTGCAGTTGTACCTGAAATAAAAGGCAATTGGTACAATCCATTAACACATTTTGCATACAGAATGAGCTTGCCACCTCGACGAATTTCACAGCGAGATTTAGCAAACACCACCTTAAAACCCTGACAATCAAGCTGGGACACACTTAACAGATTATCCTGAATATCAGGCGCATACAGGACATTCTTAATAGTTGCATTCAGGCTCTTTAAGAACACAGTTCCCTTAGCCAAACTCGTGAGAACAGTCCCATCTGCTTGATGAATTGCCTTCTCTTGCTTCTCAAGCTGAACAAAGAGACTTTCATCGTTGGTCACATGGTTGGAACAGCCAGAGTCGACCACGAAGAAACTCCGCCCACGTTGATTAGAGCAGCGAGAGATCAAAGCCTTTGAAGTAGCAGGTGCTTGGGGATTTCGTCCTCCTCCCCCTCTGCTTCTGAAGTTTCCCTTCTTCTTTGAAGATTTATTGCAGTGGAAACTCAAATGGCCTTGTGCTCCACACGAAAAACACCGCTTCAATTTCAAAGCTTTAACAGGAGCAGTTTCACTTTCACTTTTCCCTGCTGAAGACTTAGGCACATTTTCAAGAGCACAGTCCCGGCTTTCTCTAACAGCCTGTCTGTGATCCCACTCATTCAGGAGCACGCTAGACACATAATCTTCTGTTAGCCGGTCAGCAGGCATTGTAGAAATCTGCGCAGCTACTCCATCATAAGACTCATCTAGGCTATTGATCATTAGCATTGCAAACACAGCCTCTGAAATAGCCAGGTCTCACTGAACAAGGTCCTCTCTGAGACGCTTTAACTGAGATAGATGGCTAGGCAAATCACCACCTTTCTCCAACTGCAGCCTGCACAGCTTCTTGAAGAAAATCACACTGGAACCAGCATTTTGCCTCAGATGCATATCTCTCAACTTATGCCAAACAGCTCGTGCAGTCTCTTGACCCTCTAAGTTTACCAGCAAGTGGTCTGCAACACTCAAAACAATTGTCCCTCGGGCTTTCATATCTGCAGCATGCCACTCAGCCCAATCATCTTCATCCTTCTCGGGAGGGTCATCTTCTATAGTGTGAAATAGCTTTTCCCTCTGTAAAAGCGCTTTCATCTTGACCTGCCAAACTGCATAGGTCTCAGGCGTGAGGAGAGGAAAGGACAGAGCCATCTGGCCAGAATGTGCACAGGCCATGTCTGCTATTACTGAAAGCAAGACACTTCCCTCGTGCAACACAGATAAAGCCTTGGACTCCTTCAGCCACTCTCTCTCCCACTCAGAGCGCAATTAACAGGCAAACAGGGATGCTATCTTCTTTCTTTGGCAGTCAGCAACATACCTCCATAAATCAAGCAGCAGCAACAGCAACAGCGGCAGCTTGAACACTCTGCTCCAAAACAGCTCTGCTTCTGGGCACCACAAATCAGTCCAGCACGCAGCGTCCGTTCCACCGTCCGGCAATCAGCAACAGAAACCTCTGGCGACTGGGACGACTGGGACAACTAGTACGACTGGAACAACGACTGGTCAAACGACTGGAACAATGACTGGGCCCATAACCGATGTCAGCATCGCCCTTGAGCCAGTGCCACTAACTGGACTCATACACTTCAGCACCGACTGGGCTAGCGAGCTGGGTAGCACTTCCAGAGACCACCTTCTGCACAGGAACAGGTCAAAGTGCTGTGGACTCACAGCTTAGAGTTGTGAGCACCGGATTCACTTCCACAAGAAGACACTTCCACAAGAAGACAGTCATCGCACAGCAGAGTATAGCAGAGTATAAACAACTTGGAGAGCAGCTCTGTAGAGTAACTTCTTTATTCTATCTACAACTATCATACAAACTATATACAGAGCTAAATGAGGTCTAAGCATAAAGAATGCTGCACTGCACTGAGTGTCTGCAGCTGCTCTTAGCAGCAACCTTATCTCTACACACGATCTGTAACACTCAGTCTCTCTCTCTCCGACACACTGACTGACTGACTGACTCTTTGATGTTGTGCTGGAGCAGAATAAGTAGAGAGCAGAACACGCCTCCTCCTCTCTGGAGAATCAGCAGAGATCATCAGGAGATTCTTGGATATGGGAGGGGTGAAATCTCCTCACTCGGTGCTGTGTCTCTCCCTTGTATACTCTGAGCCCTGCATCCCTTCCCCACTGGAGGCGTGGCTTTCCTCCTCCGCGGAGGAAGTGCTGCTTCTCATGATCTTTGGAGGCTCCCTGTAACCTAACTGCCCTTCCACCTCTCGCCTCTGAGCTGATGGCAGTTCCCTGACAGTTTGATTGCTTGTTTTTCTGCATATTGTATTCTTTATATGATTCTAGATTCAGGTAGGCAGCCGTGTTGGTCTGACGCAGTCGAAATATATTTTTTTAAAAAATAATTGTCCAGTAGCACCTTAGAGACCAACTCAGTTTGTTCTTGGTATAAGCTTTCGTGTGCATGCACACTTCTTCAGATACACAGAAACAGAAGTCCCCAGGCCCTTATATATAGTGGGAGGGTGGGGTGGGGTTTTTCTCAGGATGGTAGTAGGAGATGAGTGATTGACTCAATGGGTATGGTAAACCTGTTGAGGTTGGAGAAGTCACCAAACCCTGATATACAGAGGGAGGGTAGGGTGGGGTTTTTCTCAGGACGGTAGTATGACTCAATGGGTATGGTCAACCTCTTGGCAAGTGTGAACGACTGCAATTAGTCCTACAGGAAAATGCAATGGACAGTATTCAGATGATTAGCATATGTAATGAGACAGGAATTCAATATCTCTATTAAGACCAGGTCTCTCCATAGTTGCAGTTGAGTGATAACTCAACTTACTACTAAACTGCAAACTATGGAGTTTGCAAACTATGGAGTTTACAACTTGCTGAATTACAACTTATTATTAAACTGAAAACTATGGAGAGACCTGGTCTGAATAGAGATATTGAATTCTTGTCTCATTGCATATGCTAAAGCTATTTTTAGTCATCTGCGTACCATCCCTTGCTTTTTCCTGCAGGACTAATTGTGGTGGTCACGTGGGATTGCTATCTGTCCTGTTGTTCAGAATGCACAGGGACAGAGAGCCCACGAATCATTGCCCTTCGCAGTTTTTAAAAAATTGAAGCGAAGTGTGACAGAAAATGACTTGCATAGTATGTTTACTACTGACCTTCTTGATGAGCTAAGAGGAGCCAGTACATTAATTCCAAACCTTGAGGCCTCTGAAGTTTTAATGAAACAATTGGCTTATGAAAATGAAAATGCTGAATGCAAGACTGCTCTTAAAGCGATTTATCAGAAGCCAGAAACAGATAGTGCTTAGATGATTAAGCCTTGCCAGAATATTGGCACTGAGACTCACAAATCTGCCCTCCTAGCAGCAGCTTTGTCTCCTTCAGTTCATTCTGCTAAAGACAGGCAATGCCACAACAGGTGGCCTTCCAGCCTGGGTTTAAACGGGAGAACAAAGACAGTTGTGCCAGCTGATTGTCAGTCTTCTACCAAAGTCACAACAGCAGAGCCAACTGCTTTTAACACACTGTCTCCTGTGGCAGATCTGAGCCATGCCACTAAAGGCAGTGCTGGTTTCGACCTAGTGACAGCAGAACTTGCTAATTTTCAGTTCCCTATGGTGGTTTATAAAATTAAGACATAGCATACAGGTCCGATTCCACCTCAGACAGTGAGACTCATTCTTCATCGCCTATTACAGACTGTTTTTTCTCTTTTCCTCCCTGAACTGAAAATTCCTAATGAGTTTACTTTACAGCAGTTGCAGAGTTTTGGGGTCACCTCATACACGTGATTCTCCTTAATACAATGTCTTCACTTACAGGACTCCTTTTTTCCCCAGCCACTGCTGACAGAATAGCGATTTTAGAGTGGCTACCTTTGCCTAATACACCGCCTCGAAATATTGCTGCTTGTTATTTGCATTTTTTCTAAACAGGAGCACGAGTCCCTAATGAGTTCTTCTCTTCCCTGTCAGATTGCATTTACTGATTATATTGGGACAGTTCATTTTAACCCTCCTAAAGGTCCATGCCTGGTTTTGATTCAACAGGTGCCAAGGAAATTAGTTCCTGTTCAAAACGCACTTACACTTTCTAAGGATGGAGCTCCCTCTAGAGGTGTTTTAACATATAAGGACTCTGAAAATAACTGGCTTTTTTTTTTTTTTTACAGCTAATCAGATGAGTGCACAGAGATCACTGTGGATACTCAATATGTGTTTAATCTTTTTATCACATTTGGCTAATTCCTATCTTTCTCCTATGCTAGATTTTAATCTATTCTCTCTGTTCTTGACACTGAAAAATCTCTTGACAAATAGAACTGTGCCTTTCTATGCTGCTCACTTTCGCTCCCACACAGGATTCACGAATGTCATTTCAGAAGGTAATCAACATGCTGATTCTGCTCTGAAATATTTATGTCTGTTATTTTCTAATGCAATTGACAGCCATGCATTTTTTCACCAGGGAGCCAAGCAGCTGCATAAACAATTTTCCATTCCTCTGACACAAGCTAAGTATATTATTGGTGGGTGTCCTTCATTAACTGTTTCCTTTCCTAATAAATTTTCTCCTATGGAACGCCATTGTAGGAAAGAGGTACCTCTGGAACACCCTCTAGTGACATACCAGCAGCTCCCCAACCTGCAGTGAGAGGGACCTGTTCCTTTGATTACCTGGGGGCAGGGATGCCCTACTGTTCTTACTTCCTCAGGTCCTTTGTGGATTCCAGGTCGCTGTATCCATCCCTATCGGCCAAGACATGCGCTGGCACCAAGACCTGCAGAAACCCATTCCGAACTTTGCAAGGACCATGACCCTGACTCCGCCTCTACAGGTTCAGCAGCCCTGTGTGAAAGTCCGTCGTGCCTGTCCTCATCCTCAAAAGGCTGAGGGATGCCCAAAGGTGACATGGGGAATGCTGAAGACCCTGACCTTTGATGCCAGGACACAACTTCAGCATCATGATGTTCCAGCAGAACCAGAGACTTTTTTAGTAGCCTTGATTACTCAACTAAATATGAACTCTATGCTGATTTTAACATGTATATTATTTGTTTTCTTGATACCTAGTACTCAATGTATCTATCTTCCCCCTGACACTTCTTCTAGTCATACCTATAATTTGAGGATGTGTTTAGCTGAAATTACTAATTGTCAGGGAAGACTTAAGAGTTACAAGTTTCCAGTTTCCCAGAGGGAGAAAGTTTTCCACAAGGGGGGGGGGGAGAGCAATGAATCTAATAGAAGAGAGCAACAGGAACAGCAGGGAGGGACGGCAATGGTTAAGTTCTAGCTCAGATTCGGAGGAGGGGAGATACAAGCCAGCTCTAGCCAGGAGGTTAGAAAAAAGAGCGGGAAAGCAAAAGGAGCAGCTCCTTCGCCATTTTGAGAGTGGCTGATCACGGAGAAGCAGAGCTCAGAAGATATCTGAAATAAGTGACTCTGAGGAATAACATTTAAAGATAAGAACCGTTTATAAGATTGTTTGTTAATACGCAATAAAAAGTTATAAACTAACAAGAAGCGTTTGTGTGGTGATCTGAAGAGGACAACAACCAGTCCTAACACTAATGTCTCTCATTTTTGTCTGAGTGAAACATATGATATGCACACTGCCTTAGGAGATTATATGATCCCAGTTTGTACACAACATTTTCATATGACACGACACAGACATGTGAAAGTGGTTTTCTTGAATGGATTCCTGAAGGTGTCATTGGTTATACCAATCTCCATGATTGGGGAACAGTGACACAAAAGTTACCTCTGGATGCAATATCATTATACACACCTAGAGTTGCAGCACCGCCAGACACCTCTTGGCTCAGATTGTGAATTGCAGTGAGAAAGCAACTCACTGTTTGGAAACAGGAAGGCCAACTTGGAATTGTTCATGTTGGGATACTGCCAGGGAGACAAAGGCCATCATGCCTCCACGTCAGTCTCCGTTGCGATCCATCGATCTCCCGTAGATACAGTATCAGTCAATTAGCGACACGAAGCCTCAGAAATAGCTTGCCACATTCAAGAGCTCTAGTGCACGCTCTATCAGCAGAGTTCGCACAACGAAAGATGCACTCAGGAGAGCATATTTACAACTTTATTCAGCGTTGGTCAGAACAAAGGAAAAAACATGACTGCCTGCTTCGATGTCTCAGGCACAGAGAGAGAAGCAAAAGCAAAAGACAAAATATAAACTTCCTGTGAACAGGAAATACGCAGACTCTGTGACTCACAAAGCCTGCTCCCTTTTAAGGTGGAACGTAAATATCCTAACATCCTCCCCCTTTCCGTGTAACCTGTAGTACCTGTGGTTCAACCCAATTGCAACCTCTGTACATAAACCTTAAGTTGTTCTCTGTTAACAACCTTAGACAACAGATCAGCAGGAATTTCATTACCTGCCATGTAGGACACCTGAATGAGTCCTTTCTGAATACACTCTCTTGCACGATGTAGCTTAATCTGCAAGTACTTGGTTCTTTGCTTGCAACTCTCTGAGTTCAGCAAAGCCAAACAGGATCTATTGTCTTGATACACTTGTATAGGACATTTCACAGAAACTCCGATGTCCTTAAACAGTTGCATCAACCGTTCACAATCCATGAGTGAAAATGACAGCGCATTGAGTTCTGCTTCACAGGAACTTAGGCGTACTGTCGTCTGCTTCCTGCACAGCCAGTCAAACAGACAGTGGTTGTACATGTAGCATACTCCAGAAGTGCTTGTACCATCCGTGTTGTCACTTCCAAAACTAGCATCTGCAAAAATTTCAAGACCTCCAGTCTTCTGACTGGTGGCCCTCAGCCTGTAGTGCAAAGTCCCTTTCAAATAGCGGGCTATGTGCTTCAGAGCTTTCCAATCCTGAGTCTTTTTTCCTGCTCTCGGCGCACGCGAGGGAGTTGGCGGTTAAGAGAGCCGCTGAGGGCAAGTACCAAGCGGGGTGTTTGAAAAGCGCGGGAAGAGCTGTGCAGGCTGGAGCCAACCAAGTATAGGCAAAACCGACACAGTTTTGATGAAACATTTCACTTCAGAATATAGACTTCTCATCGATATCCTGCCGAGACGCCCGAAGATGGCGGCTGTAACAACTTCTCCTTCATGAACCCTCCGGATTACAAACCTTTTATAGCCTTTTATAGCCTTTTTACAGCCGTCTTTTTAGCTGTTTTTATTAGACTTTTAAATCATTTTACCTCTGTTAGAAGTTTTAATCGTTTTACTTCTATGGTTGGCCAATATACGTATCAACAAGGATATTCAAACCTTCTGCTGATTAGTAACGCCGCCTTGAAGATTGGGTTATGCTGAGCAGTGGAGGAGGAGTAGCAGAGGAGTTGCGGCCATAAAAGATAAGTTCTCTTTTGTCTCCGTTTACCTCTACTTTGAACCTCCGTAGTCAGTGAGACAGCGACAAATGGGTCATGGCAAGCGACCAAGATCTGCTGAAAAAGGTTGTTCACCTCCAAGAGCAAAGCAGTCAAAGCTTGAATCTCCCCCACCATCTACTAACAATAACAGCAAAACGGAGCAAGTAATTGTTTCTGCGGTCGAAACATACAACCGCTTCTGGCCTCTGTATGATCAAGGAGAGTTGGAAAAGCTAGCTGATTCAGCGGGGGATGGAAGCCATAGGGAAGCCCTCCTCCCTGACACCTTAATTACCCCTCCGTCACTGAAACGGGAAGCATTAGGGCAAACTGCCCATGATTTAGTACCTGATCAAATACAACTGGTAATCAGGACTTTAAGCTTCATTTTCAAGGAATTGGAGGGGATTTCTTTGTCATTGAACAAACTTTCACGGGCCCTTCTGGCTCATCTACCTTCCTCAACTGAGCTATCTAATTTGCATCAATCTCCTGTGCAGCTTGTAAGTGCCTTAAAGAGACAACTTGATCAGAAACCTCTCCTTAAGGGCCTAAGATGCAGGCTGCCACTGCTCCAAAGGAATAAGCAATCTTTGATTTTTCAACCTAACAAAATATGTTTATCCATTTTTTCCCGTGACGCCCCCAGTCTTAGGTGGAATAACCTGAGGATGGCTAAAGGGTACCTTCGTGATTTGTTAAATATTCCTTTTTTCCAGATAGATCTTATATCTGTAGCACCCCTAAATGCCACGCCCTGGCCAAGGAAATTTATGCTCTCCTTCCAGTCTGCAAGGATCCCACATCTTCTTGCAAGACAAAAAGATCAGCTGGCACCCTGGGAGATTGTAACAACAAGAGTCTTTAAGGACACGAGTGTTAAACCTCTTTTTGCCAACATCTTAACTGGCAATGAACGCTCGTTTCCTTCTTCTGTTCCTATAATAACGGGAAAATCACCTAGCCGGGTATCCCCTGTTCCACCTGCGACCCCAAGTGCCCATCTAGTTACGTTGAGGAATGATCCAATTGCAAGCGGAGATTGGAATATCCCTGAAGAGAGAAATCTTATCTCCTCTTATGGAAAACTCCCTTCAGAAGAACAGCAGGCTATTCTCGATAGATTGGATCTACTCAAACAAAGACTTCTATCGCAAGGGGACCCCTCTATACCGATGAGAGAGGAGAGCAGGCGCTCCACGTCCCACATGGCGTCTCCATCAAATGCCCTGATAATTTCTCAACCTGTTACCTTGTTACCCCCTACTGATCTGAATCAACAGTCACCTGTTGATCAACAGCACCATTCTACCGTGGAGGAAGTCGATAAACTCAATACTCCCGTCTCAGACCTGATGCCCAATCAAAATATGGAAGTTGATGACTTCTTTGCCTCAATGCCTGAGCTAGAATCTACCCTGCCTGAAGATCACCAGGAAATGACTATGCATGCACCATCCTCACGTTCATGTCCTTTAATACATCTGCGTGATAATTCCTCTCCATCTGCGCAGCAACTACAAGTGATGGCTGGAACACCTCTTAGCGCTACCCTGGTTAAGACTGATAATTCTGACGGATCTACTAGTGTAGCCCATCAAAGACTTGTTACTACTCACCTCAATGAACAGCATCCGACCTCACCAACTTTGCCTAATTCTTCCTTCCCGGCAAAGCCCTTCCTGCCTGTTAATGTTACCAAATCATCGATACAATTAACACAGAAGAAGACCTTATCCGCACAAACTAAAATTACCGATTTCCTTATGGGTCCTCGTTCTACCTCCAAGAACCCATTAAACAACTCAAAGTGACAATTACCGGGACAGCACAAGGACTCGACATTATCAATACTTAGCTGGAACATTGCTGGTTGGAGAACCAAAAAATCAGACCCTGAATTCAGGAAGTACATAAATTCATTTAAAATCATTCTATTCCAAGAAACATGGGATGAGGAAGAGATTACCATAGACGGCTTTGATCTTCTAACACTTCCGGCCTCCCCTTCTTTGAAAGGTGGTCGCCCCAAAGGGGGCCTTTTGATTGGGATTTCACTCCAACTTCGCGCCAAATTCACTCTGGTACGGGCTTCCCCGCCTTTTGCTCTATCTGGACTGATCACAGAAGGGAAGTCCTCATTACTAATTACTAATGTTTATCTCCCCCCCGAAGGCTCAGCGCCTGATCTTGATTGGAGATGGGAATCATTTGAAAATCACCTACTGTCATGTCATACTAAATGCCCTAACTCGTACTCCTTAATTGGGGGAGACTTTAATGCTCGTATTGCCACAAATTGGGACTTACTAACCAAGTCCAAATGGTGGACTCCCCCATGTTTGGACAATTTTGACTTGGAACATGCCAGAATTAGAACTTCAAAGGACAACAGAGTAAACAAAGCAGGAGTGACCCTTTACCAAATGGCCATTCGCCTGAATCTAGTATTTTTGAACGGCACCTTCCCCCCCGATATACCGGGGGAGTTCACTCACCTGGGACTAACATCTAACAGTGTTATCGATTACCTCTTGATCTCCGCAAATCTGGCCGTTAATGTACTTTCCTTCCAAGTTGAAAACCAACATTTCAGTGATCACCTCCCAATAGTGACCACTCTGTCATTGTTCCGGTGCCAGAATGACAATAAACACTCAGTCCTTCTGGAAACCTCATCATCGATCAAAATAAGAGGGATCAAATGGTCGGAGGCTGTGGCCCAAAAACACCAGGTTTTCTTCCATAGGGAAATCAATGCCTACTTACCTCAAATAACTACTGATTTACAAGATTCCAATTCGGTTTTGAAACTTTTTAACCTTCTTATAACAAACCTTACCACTTTTTTTACATCACCTCCTCAAAAGGCGAAAGTGGCGCATTGCAGTGCTGGGGCCCCTTGGTTTAACACCTCTTGCAAACAAGCAAGATCCCTTCTTCGTTCCATCTATAATGAATACAAAAACTCTAATGCTCAGGCTCTACCATCTTCCTATTTACAAGCCAAAAGAGCATACAAACAGACTTTAAAGCTGGCCAAACGCGAGTGGTATCAAAAACGTTGGCGAGCCTTGATTGCGGCCTCGAGATCCCGCAGACCACAGGAATTTTGGGCTCTGATAAACAAAAGAGGAAGGAAGTACCCACTGACGATTATCCCCGCGCCCACATGGGAACAATTCTTGAGTAAATATTTCTCCTTGGCAGAGGAATCCAACTCATCCACGGAACTCCGAGCCGACCATCTACCTTTGTGGCCCTCCACTGACCCAGACCTGATAATGGACTTGATATTAGATCTGAAAACGGGCAAAGCCCCCGGGCCGGATCTAGTCCCTGCTGAGGCTATTGTTGCACAACCAAGGTGGTGGGCTGAAATTCTGGCCAAAGTCTTTGATGCAATTAATTCTACGGGGCTTATCCCTAGGTCATGGAAGGAGGCCGTGATCGTGCCAGTCCATAAAAAGGGTCCCCCTGCTGACCCGGAGAACTATCGGAACATCAGCCTTTTGTCTATCATCGGGAAAATCTATGCAAAATTTTTGCTGTCCAAGCTGTCCCATTGGGCAAACGACTCAAATTTGATTGGCCATGAGCAAGCGGGCTTTAGGAACAATTACTCGACCTCTGACCATATGGTAATCATGTATCATCTTGCCAGAAAATATTCTGCCCTGAGTCGGGGGCGCCTATGTGTCGCTTTTATAGACCTAAAGGCTGCCTTCGACAGTATCCCAAGAAATTGCCTATGGAAGAAATTAGAGAGATGGGGCATAGATAGAAGGCTGTTATGGCTTATAACCCAATTACACCATGGGTCGTCGGCTAGAGTGAGACTCACACCGGCGGGAAACCTATCCAACGAGGTCCCAATAAATAGAGGTGTGCGCCAAGGCTGCATTTTGGCCCCACTCCTCTTCAACCTGTTTATTAGCGATATGAAGCTCTTTCTGAACGAGTCTCAAGCCAACATTCATGCCCCCCGCCTAGCTGATTTTCGCTGCCCTTTGCTCCTATATGCCGACGATGCAGCGATCCTTTCCTACTCTAGAGTTGGTTTATGCAGAGCTCTAAAGATTTTTGCGGCTTATTGCAAACTTAACCATCTGACAATTAATCATGGGAAATCTAAAGTCCTGGTCTTTACCAGGTCTCGGAAAACTTACAGCTGGAAGTTAGATGGAGTCCAATTAGAACAGGTTTTCAAATTTAAATACCTGGAAGTCTTTTTTCATTACAATCTAAGCTGGAAGCCACAGATACAGTATTTACTAAACAAAGGGAAAACAATACTTTATACTCTACTCCAATTTCTTGCGGCCGACGGAGCCTCTCACATCCCTTCTGCATTGAAGGTATACCACGCAAAAGTGGTTTCCACCCTCTGTTATGCTGCCCCGCTCTGGGCCCCAGGGTCCAATTTTACATCACTGGGGACATTGCAGAATCAGTTTCTCCGTCGCCTTCTGAAACTCCCCATGTGTGTGAGCAACGCAGCCATACGTCTGGAGTTAAGGATTGCATCATTGGAGACTGTCATCTGGAAGCGAGTCTTTGGCTATTGGCTGTCCAGCTGGCACAGGCTTCCCGACCATTACCTTTTTCAGTGCCTCTGGCGGGACGTCTTTGTCAATCCATGGGTAGGAAAAATCCATGCCAAACTTCTGAGCATCGGAATTTCCCCAGCGGACTCCTTAAAGATGAACTTACGCTCAGCCAAAAGCCTTATTGAGCAAAGATTAGCGGACATTGAAAATCAACACAACCTCGCCAGGGGTGGTGGTGTCTGCTCCCCCAGGTATCACGGAATAACCCCACCACTTGGCCTTCCATCATACATGTCATCTCTTTCATCAGTACCACACCGACGTGCATTTATTCGTGCAAGGTTCAATGTCTTTCCATCGAACCTGCTGAACCACAGATTTTCCAAGGGTTTGGTGTCTCCGCTATGCGTGTGTGACGGGGAAACTGTTGAATCTCTTTCACATATAATGTTCAACTGTCCCCTACATAGCATAGCCAGGGCTAAATTCCTGGGTCCTGCTTTACTGCGCTTGGTTGGCAGGCCTGTTGAGTCACACGCCGCACTGCTTTTGCAGGATACAGACCCTTCTGTAACTCTGCAGGTGGCGAGATTTCTGAATGCGGTTATCTCACACTCAAAAACCACCAAAAAACAACAACAACATCAAAACTAATCGGACTGTTATGATGAGAGTGCATGTCGGAGTTCGTCTTCAGTTTTCCTTTTCTGTGATCCGTCCCTTGGAGCTCTCCTGGCCCCAAGCTGTCACTTGGCTCTGCTCAATGACCCACCCTTCAATGTCGAATATATCTGTTTTTATGTCCCTGTGTTTTTATGTTTGTACATATTTTATGGGCTAATAGCCGTAAATAAATAAATTGAATTTCCAATCCTGAACAGTAGGATTGTTGGTATGTCTGCTAAACAGGTTAGTGCTTACAGCTATGTCAGGTCTTGAACATCTAGCAATGAAATTCAGCTTGCCTAGAATGCATCTGTATAGCGTAGTGTCAGAAAACACTTCAGCAGTACTATCTACCTGGTAACCTGTCACCATTGGTGTGTCTGCTGGGTTTGCATCAACCAAATTCAACCTGGTTAATACATCAGCAATTTTCTGTGTTAAGTGTACCAGAAAATTACCTGCTTGGTCCCTCTCCACCTGCAGAGAAAGACAGTTGGATACCTCACCAAGATCCTTCATGTCAAAGTGCTCCTTCAGCTGAGCTAGCGTGCTTTGGTACAAAGCCTGATTCTTCCAAAACATCAGAAGATCATCAACAAAACATAAACAATACAGTTTGTTTTGCCCGTCCTCCTTGACAAACACACACGGATCAGCCTTGCCCTGGTGAAAACCTAGAGAAAGCAATGTCTCAGTGAGTTTTGTGTTCCAACACCTGGCACTCTGCTTGAGACCATATAAGGATTTTCGAAGTTTACAGACCATTCCCTTCTGTATCTGCATTCCATCAGGTGGAAGCATAAACAGCTCCTCCCCCAAAACCCCGTACAAAAAAGCTGTATTAATGTTGTGATGGGAAACATGCAGTTTCTCCTCTGCAGCAATCTTGAGCATCAGCCGAATGCTCTCATACTTGACGGTGGGTGAGTAGGTCTCGTGGTAATCCTGTCCTGGTACCTGTGAAAAACCTCTGGCAACCAATCTGGCTTTGTGTCTGACTACCTTGCCATTCTGGTCTGTCTTGGCCTTGAAGACCCATTTCCTACCAACCAGTCTCATCCCTGGGACTACCGGTACCAGCTCCCAAGTTTGGTTCCTGTTCAAGGAATCAACTTCAGCCTTCATGGCATTAAGCCAAGGCTCAGCATCTTTAGAGGTTAACTCCTGAACCTCTTTGAAGCTTGAAGGTTCCCACACCTTCTCTGAGCTACTAAGAACAGCAGTTGCTGTCTTAGCAAACTCATCAGCAAATCTCTTTGGAGGTCTGCCTTTGGTCGCCCTTTCAGATCTGCGTACTAGACGCAAGTCTTCTGGACTCATCTCCTCCTTCTTAGGAGAAAAGTGACCAATGGTGCACAGTGGTTCTTCCAGTTCATTGTCAGACGCATCAGATGGCCTGACTGAGGCCTTTGCGCTCTTGTAGTCTGCTGTGTCATCACCGTCGCTGACACCAGCAGCAGCGCTGCCCACTGAGCTGGAATCCGAACTCTGATCATCATCATCATCCTCAGTTTCCTCTTCTACCTCAACATTGTCTGCTTTTTTCACATCACCTTCATCTTCCTCTGGGTAACTCTGGAAAATTCCCACATTCCCCCCCCCCTTAGGATTGTACTCAACATTCTTTGTGAACTTAATGGACTTAGAATCAGTCATCCATACCCTGTATGCACCTTTTTCATACCCCATGAACAAACCATGTGCCCCACACTTCCCAAGCTTGTTGCTCTGTGGGGTGTGTACCCACATGTCAGAACCAAAGATTCTCATGTGCTTGATGTAAGGTTTCTTACCAAACATCTTCTCATAGGGAGTACAACCAATAGGTGATGACAGTCTCCTGTTAAAAGTGTAAACATACGAGTTCAAAGACTCCCCCCAAAACTTCTCAGGGAGATTGGCATCATGCAACAATGTTTTCAGTCCTTGCAGCAACGTTTGCTTTGCTTGCTCACAAATCTCCCATGGAGATCCAGGACTTGAGAGGCTATGCTGGATTCCCTTCTCGGTCAGGAAAGCTTCAAACAGCCGAGAAGTGAATTCAGCCTCTCGATTAGTAAACAAACAGCCAATGTGTTTACTGTGAACATTCTCCAACCATGCACAGAATGCCTTGAACCTAGGAAATGCTTCCGATTTCTGCTGGAGGATAAACACATGAATGTACCTGGAAAAAGAATCAATCAGAACCATGAAGTACCTTGCTCCACCCACAGAGGGCGCAAGTGGACCAACCAGGTCTGCGTGGACTAGCTGGTAGGGTTTGGAAGCCTGCCTGCTAGACTCCTTGCCTTTTGGAGCAACCTTCACCTTGTTCTCTGCACAAGATACACATTTCATGTGAAACTTACAGGGCTTGATGTTCAAACCCTGAACCAACTCAGGCATCTTGGCCAGTGCCTGCCAAGACATGTGAGCAAACCTTCTGTGTGCCTCGTGAATGCATCCTGCATGAAGAACTTTGTTAGTTTGTGCAACACAACAAGAATCAACATTTGACACAGCAACAGCATTGTCATCATAAGTTATACAGAATAACCATCCATAAACTTTGCATGCAAAATGTCCTCTTTGCCTTTCCTGATGACACAGACGCTCCTCTTGAAGGAAATCTCAAAGCCACGCCCAGTCAGCTGTGGGACACTGAGCAAATTGTCTGCAGCACCTGGAACATAAAGTACATCTCTGATGGTAGTGTGCAGACTTGCCAGTTTCACAGTCCCGACTCCTGCAATTCGCAACGTCTTTCCATCAGCCTGGTGGATCTCTCCGTCTTGAGGTGTGAAGGAGATAAAAAGGTGCCGATCCTTTGTTAGATGGCGGGTGGCTCCAGAGTCAATAACAAATCTGGCCTTGGCCTTTGGAGCAGCTTTTTCAGCAAGCAAAACCTTGTTTTCCACCGGCGTGGGCTTTTGCTGCTTGTCCCCCTGCTCCTGGCCATCAAACTTGCCTTCGGCTTTTGGAGAAGCAGTGCCAGCAAACAAAACCTTGTTTTTCCCTGGCTTGGGCTCCCCCCCCCCCTCTGCTTCGGGCCATCTGTAGGCATCTGTCTCTGTTTACTTCTGGCCTTCCGGCCTCTGCAAAGACGATGACCTTGGTTCTCATGAGAAACAGAGCTCTCAGCTGCCGACTCCTTGGCTCCCCCTGGAGGCTGGAATGCTGCCTGGGATGACATCACAGTCAGCTCCCCCTGCAGCTTGCAATCCCTGCATTCACTCGCATTCTGGGAAACAGCCAGGACCTCCAACGCAGTCAAACTCTGGGCTGGGATGATTGGCAGACGGGCTACCTTCAAAGCATTCCACATCTGACGTGCAGTCGTGTTGCCAGCTAGCGTAGCAATTTCCTCCAGAGAGACGGACAAGACTATTACGTCTATGGCCCTTGAATCTTGGGCCTTCCATCTATCTGTCAGAGGAACTGGAGGGGCTTCACACACAGTATGCCACACTCCAAACTGTCGTAGTAGACTCTCACACCATCTTGCCCAGGCCTCATAATTGTGGGCATTTAACTTTGGGCACTGAGTGCCAACATCTGAGGCTAGGAAAAACTCCATCCCAGGTTTTTACTTGAGCCGTAAGCCTTTATGCCTTCAAAAACTTCTTATCTCAGCAGCTCATTAATCACGAAGCCTCTGGCGTGGCTCCCAGGCCAATTAAGCCAGCCGGACATCAAAGGCTCTGTGCCGCGGCAACAGAAAAGCCTTACTTTCGCTTTTTCCCACACATACCTCACAGCAGTCTTTTGCAGTCTTACTCTCCTGTAAGTGCCGTGAATCTGGGCCCGAAACCTGTTGTTGGGATACTGCCAGGGAGACAAAGGCCATCATGCCTCCACGTCGTCTCCGTTGCGATCCATTGATCTCCCGTAGATACAGTATCAGTCAATTAGCGACACGAAGCCTCAGAAATAGCTTCCCACATTCCAAAGCTCTAGTGCACGCTCTATCAGCAGAGTTCGCACAACGAAAGATGCACTCAGGAGAGCATATTTACAACTTTATTCAGCGTTGGTCAGAACAAAGGAAAAAACATGACTGCCTGCTTCGATGTCTCAGGCACAGAGAGAGAAACGAAAGCAATAGACAAAATATAAACTTCCTGTGAACAGGAAATACGCAGACTCTGTGACTCACAAAGCCTGCTCCCTTTTAAGGTGAAACGGAAATATCCTAACAGTTCACATGTTCAACAGATTACTTTTAACTATGCTCATGTGCACTTACCAGACGGCTGGTTCTTCACGTGTAATCAAAGAAGTTATAATTACATTCCCGCCAATTTATGTGATGCTCAGTGCTGCCTCAGCAGACTGACGTTGGTCATGCCTAGTCGCTCAATTTAAAAAAAGAATAGGCAGAGGATGTCAAGCTCTACTTCAGGAATGTCTGCTGGAGATCTTTACGTGATACACGAACATATGCAGGACAATGGAGAGGATACAATACCTCTACTACCTTAACCTCTACTATCTTAAGCTCTTCTTACAAAAAACTAAACAATTTTTTTTAAAAAAAATTTAAATAAATGAAAAACGGTGAGATGTGGTGGTCATGTGGGATTGCTATGAGGAATTATGAAAAATGTAGCAAACCATTGTGTCAGCAATGAATGCATTGCTTTGACTGGGCTTCAGCCATTTTGACATGATTCCTGATCGAATCCCACAAGCCTCTGCACTTCTGCCATTTTCTTCTCTCTCTGCCTGACAGTCACGTATAGAGCATTTTACACAGACCAGTTGTTCACCAGGCATCCTGGGCCATAAAGATAGGAAATAGCTTTGATGTAGCTTTTGTTAGTTTAGGTAGATCTTAAGGGCCAGGAGATGATAAAAATGCCTATCTTTCCTTGCCGATTAAAAAAGGACAAGGAGGTGATAAAAATGCCTATCTTTCCTTGCCGTCCTTCCTCTCCTGTTTACTGCCTGTTTATGACCTCTGGGGTTTGCTAAATGCATTCCTCCTTGATTCCTGTTTTATTTACCCTAATGCTCAATTTAGTTCTTTGTAGTTAAAAAGGATTCCTCTGATCTGACTTTGTCCCACGTGGGGATGTTTTTGAAATGCTCAGAAGAAATCTGATTGGTTCTTACAAATGCTGTGTTAAGAGTTAACATTGGTATAAAATCAAACAATAATGAAATTACCTCCTGAAAACAAGCCAGGATCAAATTAAAACCTAGTTAGATGGCTTACCGCAGGATTAGGGTTGGGAACATTAAACGCTCATCAGGCCCAAGTGTTTACACTGTTCTTATATGGGCCTGGGAGAATGCTGGGAGACCTCTTTTTTCATACTAGTTCTTATACAGACTTTGGTTTCCATGTATCTGAAGAAGGGCACCTGCACACGAAAGCTTAGACCCAGAACAAACTGAGTTGGTCTCTAAGGTGCTACTGGACCATTTTTTTTCTTTTGTTATTTCTATGATGTTAGGCCAGGCTTCCTCAACCTCGGCCCTCTGCTGTTTTGAGATTACAGATCATGGGAGTTGTAGGCCAAAAACATCTGGAGGGCCGAGGTTGAGGAAGCCTGTGTTAGCCGTTCTGAGCACAGCTTTGGCAGGGGAAGGCGAGATACAAATGAAATGTATTATGGTTTCATTATTATTACATTGAAAGGACCCAGCCTCATAAGTAACTTTGTCTGCATCAAAAACTGGCAAAACTATATTTCTAAGTTTGTCTAGAATGGGAAAAAGCCTAGAATAAAATACAAAATACTTATAGATACTAAAGATAGAGGAGGCTTCTCCCTTCCAGACCTAAAATTGTATTATGAAGCTGTTTGCATCACGTGGATTTGGGGCTGGATAAAATTAGAGAGCGATGAAATATTAGATTTGGAAGGACATGATAATAGATTTGGTTGGCATTCATATTTATGGTATGGGGAAGATAAAAAACACAAAGGTTTTAATAATCATATAATAAGAAAAATGCTTATAAAAGTACAGAATAAATATAAAGATTTTTTAGAACCCAAAACTCCATGGTGGCTCTCGCCAGTGGAAGTATTAGCATTAAAGCCTCTTTGTAAGAGAGAGAAATGGCTGACGTACAGAGAATTATTAATAGAGGCTTAAAAAGGGTTAAAGATGAAAGAATATGAGGAACTAAAGACTACATTGCAAAGTTGGTTACATCATAGACAATTGAACGAACAGTTTAAGGAAGACAATAAAAAAGGTTTCAGCTACACAGTGTCAAACTTTCAAGAAGAGCTAATTGAGAGTGATATGAAATTACTAAAAAAAATGTATAATCTCCTGTTATATGGGGAAATGCTGGATGAAATGGTAAAGTCAGCACAAATAAAGTGGACTCCGGATTTAGGTCATAATATACAACTGGAAGATTGGGAAAAGATGTGAAAGGTGAATTTAAAATTTACAGATTGTATCTTATTGAAAGAGAATTATATGAAAATGATGTATAGATGGTATATTACACCAGAGAAAGTGGCAAAAATGTATAAAAAGGGATCTAAAACCTGTTGGAAATGTAAAGAAAAATATGGTACATTTTATCATATGTGGTGGGAATGCAAAAGGGTTAGAAATTATTGGGAAATGATATATAATGAATTGGGGGGGGGGGAACGCTTAAAAAGACTTTTGTAAAGAAACCAGAAGCATTCCTCCTAGGAATTTTAGATCAAGATTTAGAAAAAAAAGGAAATTATTTATGTATGAAACAACAGCTGCAAGAATTATATTAGCACAAGCTTGGAAGACAGAAGAAATACCAACGAAAGAATAATGGCAAGGGAAACTTCTGGAATATGCAGAACTGGCAAAATTAACAGATAAATTACATGAAAAGGATAACAACGACTTTAAAAGAGAATGGGAACCATTTACGGAATATATGAAGAAGCAACACATTGGACTCACTAGCAGGGTTTGAATAAACAAACACAATTGTATATAACAAAAAGTAAGATTATACGTATGGGGGAAATTTTGGGAAACAACACACAGGGTGAGTAATATGGAAATAAAACAAAATGGGAATATGAGGGAAGTCCAGGGGAGGAGGGGGGGAAATATGGAAAATTGTTAGAGAAATATTGTTAGAGGATGTATACATGGAAAAACTGATAAAAATATTTTAAAAAGAAAAAGAAAGAAAGGCCCCAGCCTCCTACCTGTCCAGCCTGCGACACTGGAAGTGAATGGATGAGAGCAGCAACAGGACGCCGGTGTTGTCGGGCTCCTGTCTCCACAGTTGCATGCAGTGCCTCTCAGCCGCTTCGAAGTCTCCCGCCTGGTACTCCCGGTGAGCCAACTCTGCCAGCCCTTGGAAGGAAAGCAGACGTTTTGTTGGTTCTGAAGGATCACCAAGACATTCGGATGGGGGAAAAAACAAAAAGTTAGAAGAGGGGAGCCAAAAGCCGACAGACAGCGGTGTGCAAATAAAAAGGCGCAATGTCTGGCGTGATGCAAAACCCCAAGGGGGTCTGTAGGGCGAATGCAAACAGATCAGCTAAACGTCAAACTACAATTCCCAACATCCCTGACCACTGGTCCTGTTAAGCAAGGGATGATGGGAGTTGTAGTCCCCAAACAGCTGGAGGGCCAAGTTGGGCCATGCCTGATCTAGAGCAGTGGTGGCCCAACTCGGCCCTCCAGCTGTTTTGAGACTACAATTCCCATCATCCCTGACCACTGGTCCTGTTAGCTAGGGATCATGGGAGTTGTAGGCCAAAACATCTGGAGGGCCAAAGGTTGGGGATGCCTGCCTTAGATCAAGGTTGCAGTTGCCAAAACGGAATATCTAGTTGTCATTTGGGGGCAAAAAGGCTCCAAAGTCTTATTTTTCAAATAATGGAACAACTGTGATTGATTCTGAGCTCAACATCTGGCTAGTTCATTTTGTACAAAGATTACCATAATAAAAGACAAAAGTGGAAAAGACCTAACAGAAGCAGAAGACATCAAGAAGAGGTGGCAAGAATACACAGAGGAACTATACCAGAAAGAAATGGATGTCTCGTATACCCCAGGTAGTGTGGTTGCTGACCTTGAGCCAGACATCCTGGAGAGTGAAGTCAAATGGGCCTTAGAAAGCACTGCTAATAACAAGGCCAGCGGAAGTGATGATATTCCAGCTGAACTATTTAAAATTTTAAAAGATGATGCTGTTAAGGTGCTACACTCAATATGCCAGCAAATTTGGAAAACTCAGCAGTGGCCAGAGGATTGGAGAAGATCAGTCTACATCCCAATCCCAAAGAAGGGCAGTGCCAAAGAATGCTCCAACTACCGCACAATTGCACTCATTTCACACGCTAGCAAGGTTATGCTTAAAATTCTACAAGGCAGGTTTAAGCAGTATGTGGACCGAGAACTCCCAGAAGTGCAAGCTGGATGTAGAAGAGGCAGAGGAACCAGAGACCAAATTGCAAACATGCACTGGATTATGGAGAAAGCTAGAGAATTCCAGAAAGACATCTACTTCTGCTTCATTGACTATGCAAAAGCCTTTGACTGCGTCAACCACAGCAAACTATGGCAAGTTCTTAAAGAAATGGGAGTGCCTGATCACCTCATCTGTCTCCTGAGAAATCTCTATGTGGGACAAGAAGCTACAGTTAGAACTGGATATGGAACAACTGATCGGTTCAAAATTGGGAAAGGAGTACGGCAAGGCTGTATATTGTCTCCCTGCTTATTTAACTTATATGCAGAATTCATCATGCGAAAGGCTGGGCTGGATGAATCCCAAGCCGGAATTAAGATCGCCGGAAGAAATATCAACAACCTCAGATATGCAGATGACACAACCTTGATGGCAGAAAGTGAGGAGGAATTAAAGAACCTTTTAATGAGGATGAAAGAGGAGAGCGCAAAATATGGTCTGAAGCTCAACATCAAAAAAACGAAGATCATGGCCACTGGGCCCATCACCTCCTGGCAAACAGAAGGGGAAGAAATGGAGGCAGTGAGAGATTTTACTTTCTTGGGCTCCCTGATCACTGCAGATGGCGACAGCAGTCACGAAATTAAAAGACGCCTGCTCCTTGGGAGAAAGGCGATGGCAAACCTAGACAGCATCTTAAAAAGCAGAGACATCACCTTCCCAACAAAGGTCCGTATAGTTAAAGCCATGGTTTTCCCAGTAGTGATGTATGGAAGTGAGAGCTGGACCATAAAGTAGGCTGATCGCCGAAGAATTGATGCTTTTGAACTATGGTGCTGGAGGAGACTCTTGAGAGTCCCATGGACTGAAAGATCAAATGTATCCATTCTTAAGGAAATCAGCCCTGAGTGCTCACTGGAAGGACAGATCGTGAAGCTGAGGCTCCAATACTTTGGCCACCTCATGAGAAGAGAAGACTCCCTGGAAAAGAGCCTGATGTTGGGAAAGATGGAGGGCACAAGAAGAAGGGGACGACAGAGGACGAGATGGTTGGACAGCGTTCTCGAAGCTACCAGCATGAGTCTGACCAAACTGCGGGAGGCAGTGGAAGACAGAAGTGCCTGGCATGCTCTGGTCCATGGGGTCACGAAGAGTCGGACACGACTAAACAACAACAGTTCAGATGACAACCTTGAGCGAGGTTAAGATCTTTGAGAACTGAAAGAAAAGCCATCTATACTGGCCCATTCTGGCCTCTTTTTCTTAAGGACGACTGCTCCTGCTCAGGGTGGATAAAAATCAATGGTTTTTTTAATTAACTTTTTTAATTAAAAAATCAGACTTTTTTATTCAAATCGGATTTTTTTTATTTAAATCGGATTTTTTAAATTTAAATTGGATTTTTAAAATAAAATGCTTTTGGAGGAAAATTTATTCTAAAGAGAGTTTTCTATTTAAGTTATAGTCCAAAGGCTATTCATCAGGAAATAAGGATTTGTTTTAAGTTTTTCATGTGTGCTAAAACTCAGTCTTAAGGGTTTTTTAATTAAAAAATTGTTCAACCACATCAGTTAACAAACATGGATACATATGCTCATGTTATTGTTTCAGTTAAATTAATTGTTTAAATTGTGATGAAGGAAATGATTCTTTTTCTCCTTCCAATCAAGTACAGCAGAAAAGTTGTCCAAATAGAAACTGTTAACTTATTAAACCTCACCATCATTTCATAATTATCGGTCTATGTATTTCTAATAGCAGAACCAAATCAGTCATTTTTGATATAACTGTAAAAACGACTCTGAAAATTGATGATTCCAAAAAGGAAGCCTTCCTTCCAGTTGTCAATAATAAGAGGATGCCAGCAAGGTTGAACCTTTCTGTTAAAAAAGGATTTTATCATTCCAAAAAGAAAACCTTCCTCCACTTGTCAATATTAAGAGCAGGGGTAGGCAACCCAAGGCCCAGGGTCTGGATCTGGCCCCAATGCCTTCTAAATCCGGCCCACAGACGGTCTGGGAAGCAGCGTGTTTTGACATGAGTAGAATGTGTACTTTTATTTAAAATGCATCTCTGGGTTATTTGTGGGGCATAGGAATTTGTTCATTTTTTTTCCTTCAAAATATAGTCCAGCCCAACACAAGGTCTGAGGGACGGTGGACCAGCCCCCTGCTGAAAAAGTCTGCTGACCCCTGTAACTGGGTGTTGCCCAAGGCTGAGCCAACATCCTGCCCACCCGTGGCAGAAAAACCAGGCGAGACTTGAACCCCATAATGTGTGCTGCAGAAAGAGAGAAAGAGACAGGCAGCTTGCATGGAACAGAGAGGGAGGGAGGGAGGGAGAGCTGATAGTAGTAGTAGTAGTAGTAGTAGTAATAATTTATTATTTCTACCCTGCCCATCTGCCTGGGTTTCCCGAGCCACACTGGGTGGCTCCCAACATCAACATCATCATCATCATCACTTAATTTAGGGAAGCTTTTGGTATCTGAAGGACTATTGTATTTTAATATTTTGTTGGAAGCCGCCCAGAGTGGCTGGGGAAACCTAGCCAGATGGGCGGGGTATACATAATTATTATTATTGTCATTATTATACCCCACCCATCTGGCTGGGTTTCCCAAAAGAAGACGCAGAGCAAACCATGTGACCAAAGAACTGCGGATTGGGATGAAGGGGAAACTGCTGTCAGAGAAAAGGGCAAAGGCCCAGTTAAATTCAGGTTCAAATGCTCTGCTGCGAAGCGACAGACCAGTAACCGTCGCTCAACCCAACCTCCCAGGGTTGGCGTGAGGGAGCAAGGAGCAGAGGGAGAACCGTGTAGGCTTCCCCCTGACCCCTTTATAGGAAGGACAAGAAATAGGCAAGCAATAAATAAAATAAAAATACAATGTTGATCATGAGCTAGCTGAATTGAGAGGCATAGGATTCAAGCCGTATGGAGCAAACTTCACACACGCCACTTACAAAAATGCTCATTTCTGTTCCAGAAAGGCCAACAGGTTGGTTACATTTAGGGCACAATGGTCACTCACGTCGTAAAAGATGAAACTCGCAACTTACGCACATTTAACCTGCGCACATTCAGCTTGCCATGCTTGGCTAATAATTATTATTATTATTATTATTATTATTATTATTATTATTTCTACCCCGCCCATCTGGCTGGGTCTCCCAAGGCACTCTGGGCGGCTTCCAACAAAAGATTAAAAATAATTAAAACATCAGTCATTCAAAACTTCCCTAAAAATAAAAAATGGAAAGGGCCATGTGTCTGGGTAAAAAGCCTTTGGCAATCTGTCGAACCCAAGGTGGTTTCACAAGCCAACGTAACCCCCAAGTTAAGTTGAGAATCGCCTGTATATAAAGAATTTTTCATTTGGACATTTTGAACCGTTTTCCAACTGAGATCAAAGTTCTAGTGGTTGACATTCGGACATACACCAAATACTGACCACGGACTCGTCTCTTTCTTCCAGGCAGTGTAAAGGTACACCAATCCCCACCCTTACCTGTTTAGAGAAGTTTTGAATGACTGATGTTTTAATATCTTTTTAATCTTCTGTTGGAAGCTGCCCAGGGTGACTGGGGAAGCACAGCCAGATGGGCGGGGCAGAATTAATTTATTATTATTAGTAGTAGTAGTAGTAGTAGTATTGTTGTCATCATCATCATGAGATTCTGAAATGTATCCTGAACAGCATCTTGTTGCTGCATCATCATCATCATCATTACTATTATTATTATTATTACTCCTACATTCTCTGCTGCTCCTGGATGGGGCACCTGCCCCTGAGAAGGGGCTTCATAGAACCCCTGACTGCAACTGCATTTCAAACAGGTCGGTTTCTTTTGTTCAAAAACAAAAGAAATCAACACACTGTAGTTAAATGAGAATATGCAAGGAGCAGATGGCTTCTTAAGGAGTTGGGACTCAATGTATGCTTCTCTGTAATTTTCCTTTCAAGCCAGCAGCTTATTACGAGGTCAGCAGACAAGATCAGCAGAGCAGGTTGACACCTAAAGCTGAATTTCTATTGTGTAGACCTATTTTTTATTTTCATGTGCTGCCAATGACCAGGCACAGCACTCAAGTAGGATTTGAGATTTAGACTACACCACATTCACATGTCACACTACCTACATAGGACCTTTGCAAGTAAACCACCCAGTGCCGGATTTATATATAAGCTAAACAAGCTCTAGCTTAGGGCCCCGCTCTCTTGGGGGGGGGGGCCTCAAAAAATTGAAGAAAAAAAAACTGGATGTACATTTCCAAAAGAGAAGATAAAAAACAAATAAAATAAAACCGACATACAGCAAGTGTTTAGTGTTGTGTCGGCTCCTATTTGTGATGTGCAAGTGGCTTTAGATACCCATCACCATATTTTTCGCTCCATAAGACGCACCTAGTTTTTAGAGGAGGAAAACAAGAAAAAAAATATTCTGAACGAAATTCTGAATGAAACAGTGGATGTATGATTCTTGTGGTTAATGCTGTGGCCACAGACATGTGATCTGATGGTGAATTTGGGCTGACCCAATGCAAAAATCCTGAGGATCCATGTGGATCCGTGCTTTGCAACCATGTTTTTGCGCCATTGCGGCCCCACGCAACAGTGGGTGTGTGATTTTTTTTGGTGCAGGCTATAGCCATGGACATGCTATGTGATTTGATGGTGAATTTGGGGTGACCCAATGTAAAAATCCTGAGGATCCATGGGCTTTTACCTTCCCCCTCCCCGGCAGCCTCTGCTAGCATCCCTTATCTCTCTCCCGATCCCACCATCAGCTGCTTCCTTTCAACACTCCCTTCCCTCTTGTTTGCCTTAGTGTCTTTTCCTTAGCTGGAGAAGTTTTTTGCTCCTCCTTTTCTTCTAATGTCTCTCCTTATTGCTTTAGTCTTCCTGCTTCCCCCCTTTGCAAGTTTGCTGTCTTTACCTCCCCCCTCCCAGGCAGCCTACTCTTTCTCCAGCGTCCCTTATCTCTCAGCGGCTTTGTTTCAACACCCACTTTCCTCTTTCAAAAAAAAAAAAAAAAAAAAGCATGATCTGCTTTTTGCCCTTGGGCAATTCGGCTCCAGGGACCACGCATTCGCTCCATAAGACGCACAGACATTTCCCCTTACTTTTTTGGAAGAAAAAAAGTGCATCTTATGGAGCGAAAAATACGGTAGGTCCATAAGTTACCATATAGCATATATTCAACACAAAAAACAGCAACAATTGGTTGTGGACAAAGGACGGCTGCACATATCAAGGGCCCCATTACCTTCAGTAGTTTAGGGCCTCATCAAACTTAAATCCGCCCCTATATCTATCTATCAATCAATCAATCATCTATCTCTCTATCTTATGCCTGGTCTAGTGACAACAACTGGTGATGATTATTAATTTATTATTTATACCCCGCCCATCTTTTTTAAAATATTTTTTATTCATTTTACATATAGTCGCATTGCATGACAACATGTCTTCATACGAAATCTCTTTGGCTCTGCTGAGCCTCCCTCCCGCCCAATGGTTTTTTACAAACTTCAATTTTGCTTCCATGCATTTCACGTCCTTTCCTGTTCTTGTGATCTCATTCCGGAAGTTAATTACATTATTCATCCTGAATTTGGTTGCCTTTCTTCTGGCAAATCTTCAGATCACCCTGCTACTGATAGACCCGGGGGCTGGATCCGGCCCAATTGCCTTCTCAATCCGGCATGCGGACGGTCCAGGAATTGTGTTTTGACATGAATAGAATGTGTCCATTTATTTAAAATGCACCTCTGGTTGATTTGTGGGGCCTGCCTGGTGTTTTGACACAAGTAGAACGTGCTTTTATTTCAAATGCATCTCTGGGTTCATAGGAATGTGTTCATTATTATTTTTTCCCAAAATAATCCGGCCCGAGGGACAGTGGACTGGCCCCCTGCTGAAAAAGTTTGCTGACTCCTGTACAGTACTAGATTGTGCGAGTGTCTTTCCTCAATAAACCAAGTCTTCAGCCAAAGATGCACAGGTAATTCAGGATATTCAGACCAGAGGCATATTGGGGGGGGGGGGGAGTGAACCAGCAACTCAAGATGAGCAGATCTAAGAAGTGTAAATCCACTTACTTATTTGCCCCAGGGGGCAGTTTGGTCAAGCTGGGTTTCAAGGCTGCCGAAAGGCAAAGAGGTTGCCCGCCCATCCCAGCAAACAGCTGCTGCCCTGCCTAGTGACTGTATTTTTCCGTGTATAAGACTGTATTTTCCCCCAATTTCTTTAATTCTTGATTTCCTCGACATCTGATGGGAGGGCGTTCCACAGGGCGGCACCACCACCGAGAAGGCCCTCTGCCTGGTTCCCTGCAACCTTGCTTCTCGCAGGGAGGGAAGCGCCAGAAGGCCTGCGGGAGAGCCTACTGTGAATAGGCTCTATAGGCAAAGTGAACTCAACACAGGCTCTCCTCGTGCATCACCCGCATCAAAACAAGAGCAAAAGAGAGAGCAAACAATAAGAGAGGGAAAAGAAGCAAGAGCACCTCAATTTCAGCTCTCCCTCCGGCTCCTATTTATTTGGCTTAGTGTAAAGAAGAAGCTCCCCTAAACATGAAGATTTACAGCCGGACAAAAGGTGTATTTTAATATTTTGGTGGGAGCCGCCCAGACTGGCTGGAGAAACCCAGCCAGATGGGCAGGGTATAGGTCAGGCACCCCCCCCAACTCAGCCCTCCAGCTGTTTTGGGACTACAACTCCCATCATCCCTAGCTAACAGGACCAGTGGTCAGGGATGATGGGAATTGTAGTCCCAAAACAGCTGGAGGGCCAAGTTTTGCCATCACTGGGTGAAACTGACAGGAAGAATCCGGAACCAGCAAGATCAAGCCTTCCACAAAGACTAGAATAAATTTACATTTGAAAGACAACTGTAAGTAATTAACATCAGTATCAGGGTGATCTGAAGATTTGCCAGAAGAAAGGCAACCAAATTCAGGATGAATAATGTAATTAACTTCCGGAATGAGATCACAAGAACAGGAAAGGGCGTGAAATGCATGGAAGCAAAATTGAAGTTTGTAAAAAACCATTGGGCGGGAGGGAGGCTCAGCAGAGCCAAAGAGATTTTGTATGAAGATATGTTGTCATGCAATGCGACTATATGTAAAATGAATAAAAAATATTTTTAAAAAGATGGGCGGGGTATAAATAATAAATTAATAATCATCACCAGTTGTTGTCACTAGACCAGGCATAGGCAACCTCAGCCCTCCAGATGTTTTCAGACTACAATTCCCATCATCCCAAACCACTGGTGGTGTTAGCTAGGAATGATGGGAGTTGTAATCTCAAAACCTCTGAGGTATCCAAGGCGGAGACCCCCACCACGGACCGGCCCTCTCACCGTCGGGAGCCAGGCCTGCGGACCCCCCCCCCCGCCTCCTCCTCCTCAGTCCGACACCGAAGGAGAGGCTCCATCGCCTCCCAGCGCCCGGGGACTCGCGCGCTCCTCGCGGTTCCCTCCTGAGGGGCGAAGCGCTTCCTTCGCCGCCGCCGCCAGTACCTGTGCTGTCGGAGACGTTGCCCACGGAGGTCGCCATGGCTCCGGCGACAAGGCTCGGCTCCACGTCCGCCGGGGGCAGCGACGACTCACGAAATGGCGGTCGGGGACGCGCGCGGAGGAGGACGCTAGCCGCGGCCGGATCTTCTTTTGACAAAGTAGTCCCTCCCTTTCCGCGCCTCGGGGCGGGGCGACGCGCTTCCCTGCCGCCGGAGAAGTCGGAAAGAAGAAGGGAGGCGGGACGCCGAAATAGCCTGGGCTGGAGGAGCCGTAACGGCCGCTGAGAGAGGAGGACGTTCGCGTGTATCCCTCCGCCGCGCGAAAGCCGATACACTGCGGTAATTTGATGAGGCGCACTTGCGCCATGCAGGACAGTCGCCTCGCCTAAGCCAAAGAAATGTGCGGGCTTCGAAGAACGCTCGCCTCCCCTCAGCGAAAGAAAGGCTGAGGCGTGTCGCGTAAGGGCGGGGGGGGGGGGGGGGGGAGAGCGGGAAAGATGGCAGAGGGCTGAGGCGTTTCCAACCTTTGGCCCTCCAGATCTTTTTGACCTACAACTCCCATGATACCTAGCTAACAGGACCAGTGGTCAGGGATAGTTTTATTTGGGTCTGGGTAAAAGGCGGATCTGCACGGATCCTCATGGATCCTACACTTTTTAAAAAATAGCTCCAACAAATTCAGTGTCAAATCACACCTAGAAGGCACGGCTACCACGGATCCTCAATAAGATTTTTTCATTCAAATTAAATAAAACCACCATGATACTGTAGACTATGTCTTACTCTGTAGACAGCATCAAAAAAATCATGCATCCACTGTTTCGTGGGGCCACAGGGGCGCAAAAACATGGTTAAAAAAGACTGATCCTCATGAATCCTCATGATTTTTGAACTAGATCAGCCCAAAGTCACCATCAGATAACACATCATGGCCATGGACACAGCCTGCACCCCAAATAACTCAGATCCACGGCTTCCTGGTCATACCGTGGCTCAAAAACGTGGCTTTGAAGCACGGATCCTCATGTATCCTCATGCTCTTTGCATTGGGCCACCCCAAACTCACCGTCAAATAACACATCATGTCCAGGGGCACAGCCTGCACCACAGAAAATTCGGATCCACGGCTTCCTGGCAACTCCATGGCCCAAAAACCTGGTTTTGAAGCACGGATCCTCATGGATCCTCACGCTTTTTGCATTGGTCCACCCCAAACTCACCGTCAAAACACACATCATGTCCAGGGGAACAGCCTGCACCCCAAATAACTCAGATCCACGACTTCCTGGTCATACCGTGGCTCAAAAATGTGGCTTTGAAGCACGGATCCTCATGCATCCTCATGCTCTTTGCATTGGGCCACCCCAAACTCACCGTCAAATAACACATCATGTCCAAGGGCACAGCCTGCACCACAAAAAAAACTCAGATTCAAGGATTCCTGGGCATACCGTGGCCCAAAAACGTGGTTTTGAAGCATGGATCCTCATGCTTTTCGCATTGGGCCACCCCAAACTCACCGTCAAATAACACATCATGCCCAAGGGCACAGCTTCCGCCACAAAAAACTCGAATCCACGGCTTCCTTGCCATACCGTGGCCCAAAAACATGGTTCCGAAGCACAGATCCTCATGGATCCTCATGATTGTTACACTAGATCAGCCCAAAGTCACCGTCAAATCACACATCATGGCCAGGGAAACAGCCTGCACCACAGAAAATTCGGATCCACGGCTTCCTGGCAACTCCATGGCCCAAAAACGTGGTTTTGAAGCACGGATCCCCATGCTTTTTGCATTGGGCCAACCCAAACTCATCGTCAAATAACACGTCATAGCCAGGGGCACAGCCTGCACCACCAAAAACTAGGATCCATGGCTTCCTGGCCACTCCATGGCCCAAAAACCTGGTTTTGAAGCACGGGTCCTAATGCTTTTTGCATTGGGCCACCCCAAACTCACCGTCAAATCACACATCATGTCCAGGGGCACAGCCTGCACCCCAAATAACTCAGATCCACGGCTTCGTGGCCATACTGTGTCCAGCCCCAAGTCACCCTCAGATAAAACATCATGGCCATGGGCACAGCATGCACCACAAAAATCACGGATCCACGGATTCCTGGCCATACCGTGGCCCAAAAACGTGGTTTTGGAGCACGGATCCTCATGGATCCTCATGCTTTTTGCATTGGGCCACCCCAAACCCACCGTCAAATCACATATCATAGCCAGGGGCACAGCCTGCAAGACAAAAACTACGGATCCATGGCTTCCTGGCTACTCCATGGCCCCAAAACATGGTTTTGAAGCATGGATCCTCATGCTTTTTGCATTGGGCCAACCCAAACCCATCGTCAGATCACACAACACAGCCAGGGGCACAGCCGGCACCACAAAAAGCTAGGGTCCATGGCTTCCTGGCCACTCCGTGGCCCAAAATCCTGGTTTTGAAACACGGATCCTCATTGGGCCAACCCAAACCCATCATCAGATTACACATCACAGCCAGGGGCACAGCCTGCACCACAGAAAATTCGGATCCACGGCTTCCTGGCAACTCCATGGTCCAAAAACGTGGTTTTGAAGCACGAATCTTCATGCTTTATGAATTGGGCCACCCCAAACTCACTGTCAAATCACACATCATGCCCATGGCCACAGCCTGCACGACAAAAATCACGGATCCACGGCTTCCTGGCCATTCCATGGTTCAAAAACCTGGTTTTGAAGCACGGATCCTCATGGATCCTCATGCTCTTTGCATTGGAACAACCAAAACTCACTGTCAAATCACATGTCAGAGCCAGGGGCACAGCCTGCACCACAAAAATCACGGATCCATGGCTTCCTGGCCACTCCATGGTCCAAAAACGTGGTTTTGAAGCACGAATCTTCATGCTTTATGAATTGGGCCACCCCAAACTCACTGTCAAATCACACATCATGCCCATGGCCACAGCCTGCACCACAAAAATAACGGATCCACGGCTTCCTGGCCACTCCATAGCCCAAAAACCTGGTTTTGAAGCGCGAATCCTCATGGATCCTCACGCTTTTTGCATTGGGCCAATCCAAACTCATGTCAAATCACATATGTTGCCCATGGGCATAGCCTGCACCACAAACATCACGGATTCACGGCTTCTGGGCGACACCGTGGCCCAAAAACGTGGTTTTAAAGCACGGATCCTCATGGATCCTCACGCTTTTTGAATTGGGCCACCCCAAACTCACCGTCAAATCACACATCATTCCCATGGGCACAGCCAGCACCACAAAAAACTCAGATCCACGGCTTCCTGGCTACTCCATGGCCCAAAAACCTGGTTTTGAAGCACTGGTCCTCATGGATCCTCACGCTTTTTGTATTGGGCCACCCCAAACTCACCGTCAAATCACATATCATATCCAAGGGCACAGCCTGCACCACAGAAAATTCGAATCCACGGCTTCTTGGTCATACCGTGGCTCACAAACTTGGCTTTGAAGCACGGATCCTCATGCATCCTCACGCTTTTTGCATTGGGCGACCCCAAAGTCACCGTCAAATCACGCATCATGTCCAGGGGCACAGCCTGCAACACAAAAACCACGGATCCACGGCTTCCTGGTCATAACATGGCTCAAGAACGTAGCTTTGAAGCACGGATTCTCATGGATCCTCATGCTTTTTGCATTGGGCCACCCCAAACTCACCATCAGATCACACGTCACAGCCAGGGGCACAGCCTGCACCACAGAAAATTCACATCCACGGCTTCCTGGCAACTCCATGGCCCAAAAACCTGGTTTTGAAGCACGGATCCTCATGGATCCTCATGCTCTTTGCATTGGAACAACCAAAACTCACCGTCAAATCACACATCATGCCCATGGGCACAGCTTGCACCACAAAAAACTCAGATCCTGGAAGTTTATGAAAAAATTAATGGAAGAAATCGGACTGGGAGAAAATATTTGTAAAGGAATAAATGCCATCTATTCGGAACAATATGCAAAATTGATCATCAACGGAAGAATTACTGAGGAGTGCAAAATAAACAAGGGAACCAGACAGGGCTGCCCACTGTCACCACTGATATTTATCTTGGTGATGGAAGTCTTGAACAATCAGATAAGAAAGGATCAGATTGTTAAAGGCATCACTCTGGGAAACAAAACATATAAAATTAAAGCTTTTGCGGACGATTTACTTGTTATGACTGAAAACCCTAAAGAAAGTCTGAAAAGAGTGCTGGAATTGATTAAAGAATTTGGAGAAGTGGCAGGCTTCAAGCTGAATATAACAAAAACAAAAATGCTTGTTAAAAATGTAACCACAGAAGAAAAGGACGATTTAGAAAAAATATTGGGCCTGAAAATCTCCTCAAAAGTGAAATACCTGGTGTAATGGTTATAAGGGGTTGCTCGTGCGTAAGTTGCCGCCACTCCTGGCTAGGTTGCCTGGTTAAACCTTTTCCTGGCTGGACAGCCCTTCACTTCGTGGCTGTTCAGTCGCTAGCAGAATCCGTCAGTGGGCGTTTCTTGAACTTGTTCCAGCAAAGAAGTTCTTTGACGCCAAGTCTACGCCTACTTTCCCTGCGCGGAAGTCTTCTGCGCAGGGTGGGTGTGGGTAGCGGAGGACCTGTGCTCTCCCCGCTGATCTCCGGCGAAGAGTCCTGGAGCCCCCTCTCCGATTCCTCCATCCGCCCCCCTCTTTATCCCTGGTGTTACACTGATTTCCTTCCCCAGCCGATGATTCCCCTCTCACCCTGCTGGGCCCTTCTCCGACATCGCTTGGGAGCCTTGCCTCCACTACTGGCTCCGATGTTAGTTCCCTGACATCCACCTCCCCCCCAGGACCCCCTCCACCCCCGGCTCGACCTTTTGACCCAACTTCTTCCCTTTCCTTGGCCGACGATGCGGGGAATCCCCGGAAGGAGCTGTCGCCATCCTCGGAGGATTCAAACTCCACTTCCCACCCGCTCCGATCTCTTCCCGCGGGGTGGCCCTCCCAGTCCAATTCCTCTTCCTCCGACGCCTCTCCTCCCTCCTCTTCGGAGACAGGAAAACCCACAAAATCCTCTTCATCGTCTGTGGTTCCAAATTGCTCCTCCCAGAATCTCGCTAGTGGTTTAGGTTTATCTGGGAACAGGCTGTGGAACTCCTCCATAAGATACCCATCATTGATGGCCTCCGCGGGAACCCACGTGTTTTCTGACTCGGGTTCTCCCTCCCAAGCTACCAAGTACTCCACCTGGCGCCCTCGCCATCTTGAATCGAGTATTTCCGTGGCTTGGTTGTGGTGTTCCCTCTCCTCTACCTGCGGGTGTGTGGTGACTTCTCCCTCTCGCCCTGGGATTTCCCGCTCTTCCCTGTATGGTGAAAGTAGGGACCTATGGAACACCGGGTGTATTTTCATGCTGTCCGGCAACTTGAGCTTGAATGCCACGGGGTTCACCTGCTGTGTTACCTCAAAAGGTCCCAGCCCCCTTGGCCGCCACTTCTTGCACCCTCCCTTTAGGGGTAACCCTTGGGTTGACAACCACACTCGGTCTCCCACCCGTATGGTCTCCCCTTCCCGACGGTGCTTGTCTGCCTGCCTCTTGTAAATTTCCTTGGCCCTTTCCAAGTTCATCTTAAGTTGCTGGTGCAAGGCCTCCATTTCTTCCACAAACTGCTCTGCTGCAGGTACGCTCCACCCTTCCTCCCCCCTCCCCGGGAAGGCCCTGGGGTGACACCCATAATTGGCCATGAACGGGCTCATTCCCGTGGACACATGTTCAGCGTTATTGTACGCAAATTCAGCCAGCGCTAGTTTCTCTACCCAATCGTTCTGTCTCTCACTGACGTAGCAGCGTAGGTATTGCTGGAGTATACTGTTCGCTCTTTCTGCTTGCCCGCTGATTTCTGGGTGTCTCGCCGTCGAGAAGCCCACCTCGACCTGCAACAAGCTCATGAGCTTCCTCCAGAACCTGGAAGTAAATTGTTTCCCGTGATCCAAGATGACCCTCGAGGGAGCCCCATGCAGCCTGAAGATGTGATCTACAAACAACCTGGCTGTTTCCTCTGCCGTTACCGCATGCGAGCAAGCGATGAAATGGCACATTTTTGTTAGCAGGTCGACTACTACCATGACTGCTGTCTTCCCCCTTGACTTGGGCAAATCTGTCATAAAATCTATGGATACCACCTCCCAGGGTCTTCCCGGCGTGGGTAAGGGTTCCAGTAACCCTGCGGGTGCAGCCCTCTCCCCCTTTGCCCTCTGGCAGCAGTCGCACCCCCGCACATATTCCCGTACATCTTCCCTTACCCTTGGCCACCAGAACTGCCTGGTGACAAGCAACATGGTTTTGTGTTGACCAAAATGCCCTGCGGTTGGGTTGTCGTGGAGTTGTTCGAGTACCCTTCCCCTCAAGGTCTCCCCCGGTACGTACAGCACTCCCTTGTAGTACAGTACCCCTTCCTTTTCCTCAAACCCTCCATGGTTTTCCCTTCCGTCCCGGAGTTCCCTGATTTTTGTTTGAGCGAATTCGTCGTTTCTAGTCAGCCCGGCTAGTTCTCGTTTCCCAACCAACATTCCCCCACACACCCATCGGTTCTCGGGGAACACGTGTCTGACTTCTGGCGGTCCCTCTCCTTCCATGTACTCCGGCTTCCGGGAGAGAGCATCTGCTCTTACGTTTTCCTCTCCCGACACATACCGGATCTCGAAGAAAAACTTGGAGAACTCCTGTGCCCATTGAACCTGTCTCTGGTTGAGTACTCGCGCAGTCCTCCAGTATTCCAAGTTCTTGTGATCCGTACACACCTGGATCTTGTGCTGCGCCCCTATTAGCAGATGTCTCCATCGTCAAAATGCTGCATAAATTGCAAGCAGTTCGCGGTCATACACCGTGTAGTTTTGCTCCGACTTGCTCAGCTTCCTCGAGAAAAAGGCGCACGGCCTCCAGCTCTGCTGGTCCCCCGGCTGCAACAGTACCGCTCCGATGGCCCGGTCTGACGCGTCGGTCTCCAGCCTCATTGGCTTCTGCAGATCCACGTGCAGGAGCTGCTCTTCCGAAGCGAACACCTTCTTCAGCCTTTCAAAGGATTGCTGGGCACTTTCTGTCCAGATGAACTTCTTTTTGCTACTGAGACAATCTGTGATGGGCGCCGTCAAGTGGGCGAAGTTCTTGATGAACTTCCGGTAGAAGTTGCTGTACCCTAGGAACCTCTGCACGTCCTTCCGGGTTTTGGGGGCCTTCCATTCCAGCACCACCTGCACCTTGCTGGGGTCCATAGCTAGGCCCTTGTCCGACAACTTGTACCCCAGAAACTCAACTTCTCTGGCGTGAAATTGGCATTTTTCCAGCTTGACCCACAACTGGTGCTTCTGCAGTCTCTTTAGCACTTCCCTGACGTCTCTGACATGTTGCTTCTCATTGTCCGAATAGATTAAGACGTCGTCCAAAAAGGCTACGCAGTTCTTGTACAGCAGGGACCCCAACACGTGGTGCATGAAAGCTTGAAAACAGGCGGAGCCCGACTGTAATCCAAATGGCATAACTAAGTACTCAAAGGCCCCCAGGGGGGTGAACATGGTGGTTTTCCATTCGTCCCCCTCCCTCATCCTAAGTAAATTGTACGCTCCCCGGAGGTCCAGTTTGGTAAAAATTTTCCCCTGCCTTACCCGTGTTAAAATGTCGTCAATCCTGGGCATTGGGAAGGTCACAGGTTCTGACGCCAGGTTGACGCCCCGGTAGTCCACAACGAGCCTGGGCTGATTAGTATCTTTTTTGTCCACAAAGAACACCGGACTGCCCCCCACCGCCTTTGATTCTCTTATGAAACCTCTTTTCAGGTTTTTGTCAATAAATTCCCACAACTCCTGCATTTCCCGGTCCGACATGGCATACAGTTTACCCACCGGCAGCTGAGCCCCTGGGAGTAAGTTGATTTGGCAGTCAAAGGGCCTATGGGGAGGTAGTCTATCCGCCTCCTTCTCGCTGAAGACCTCCTGCAGGTCAGCATATTGTGGTGGTACCTCCCCTTTTGGCTCCACAGCCATCCCAGCCACCCTGGCCACGGTCATCCTTGGGTTTTCCCCCCCTAGACAGTGTTCCAAGCAGTGAGCTGACCCAAAGGTGACCGTCTGCTGATGCCATGCCACTACTGGATCATGTAGTGCCAGCCAGCTCATCCCTAATATTATGGGGGGTCCTGCCAGTGTGGCTACGTGAAAGGCAATGGTCTCCGTGTGCTGGAAACCCTCATTCTCATTGGTGGGGTCTGGTGCGTCACTTCCCCTCCCAGAAGTTCTCTGCCATCGATGGTGGTCACTTGCAAGGGAAAATCCAGGGGCAGCAGGTGGAGTTGGTGCTCCAGAGCGAAGTCCTTGCTGAAGAAATTGCAGGAGCTGCCTGAATCCAGCAGCCCCTTCACCTTAACTGGGTGCCCATTCGGGAGTTCTAGCACCACTTCTATGGCTATAGCTGCCTTGGGGGGGTCTGGCTGGGGCACTTCTATTGGTTGCTGGCCTGGCTGCTGTGCCCGCTGATTGGCAGCCAAGCGTTGGCGTTTCCCTGCGCCTCCCCTTTTCCCCCCTCCCCCTCACAGCCAGCGGCTCCCACCATCCCTTGTCATGCCTGTCTTTGAGGGCAGACCCTGGCAAAATGTCCTGGCCGTTGGCAGAGGAAACACTTCTTGGTGGTTTTCCAATCCTTTCCCTCCTTCTTGCGACCTTCACTGGAGTTTGAAACCTCGCGCGCGCGCGCGCCATCTATCTCCATTGGCTCAGCCGGCTGGGAAGGCTGCCTCGGCATTTCAGGAATGCGGTAGTCATGGCAACGTTCCCCTCTCCCTTCGCGCTTCTCCTGAGCCCGCGCTTCCTGTCTTACTCCAATCGCAAGCACAGCCTTGGTCAGCTGATCCATAGACTGTGGGCAGGGCGCGCGGGAAAGCTTGTCCTTCACCGTTGGGGACAACCCCTCCTCAAACAACATTTGAATGGGTTCAGAGTCCAGATCCCACCCGAGCCGGTGGATCAGCATCACAAAACGCGACCAGTAGTCTCTAACTGATTGGCTCCCCTGCTTGCACCGCATCAATTCCCGTCGAGTCACATTTTGCTCTACTTCACTGGAATACATTGCATCCATCGCTCCAAAAAATTTCCTCAGGTCCTTCAAGGCAGCATTTTGCATCGCCATTAGGGGCCTGATCCATTCCCGGGCCCCATCCTGTACATGCCTGACAATATAGGCCACCCTTTCCCCATCATCAGCAAAGTCATTATGCTGCAGTTCCAAAGCGTACTCTATTTCCGTTTGGAACGCATTGTAGTCCTGGGGCTTCCCCCCAAACTTATGTACCAGTCCCGGTACCTTCCTTGCAACGGGGGTGGGTCTGACCTGTGTATCCTGAGTCTGCCTTTCGTCTAGCTGCACCGTCAGCAGAGCCACATGCTGTTCCAAATCTCGGATCCTCTCCACCAGATTTTGCACTCCAGCTGCTTGCTCCATGGCGCCGGCTCCTCCGGTTTGGCTCATGATGCTGCCTGCCTGTCGCTGTGCACAAGCAACGTCAGGGACTGACGGATTGCTGTAAATGGTTATAAGGGGTTGCTCGTGCGTAAGTTGCCGCCACTCCTGGCTAGGTTGCCTGGTTAAACCTTTTCCTGGCAGGACAGCCCTTCACTTCGTGGCTGTTCAGTCGCTAGCAGAATCCGTCAGTGGCCGTTTCTTGAACTTCTTCCAGCAAAGAAGTTCTTTGACGCCAAGTCTACGCCTACTTTCCCTGCGCGGAAGTCTTCTGCGCAGGGTGGGTGTGGGTAGCGGAGGACCTGTGCTCTCCCCGCTGGTCTCCGGCGAAGAGTCCTGGAGCCCCCTCTCCGATTCCTCCATCCGCCCCCCTTTATCCCTGGTGTTACGCTGATTTCCTTCCCCAGCCGATGATTCCCCTCTCTCCCTGCTGGGCCCTTCTCCGGCATCGCTTGGGAGCCTTGCCTCCACTACTGGCTCCGATGTCAGTTCCCTGACACCTGGGTATTTGGATCACCCCCAAGAACATAAACATATTTCAGGATAATTACACCAAAACTTGGTTAGAGATTAGAAAAAACTTTGTAACCTGGAGTAAATTAAAATTAACATTTCTGGGTAGGATTTCCATTATAAAGACGAATGTGCTTCCAAAATTAATCTTTTTATTTCAAATGATTTCAATACTGGGCGAAGCAGGTTGTCTCAAGATATGGCAAAGAGAAATTTCCAAATTCCTGTGGGAAGGGAAGAAACCTAGGATTAAACACCTGATCTTAATAGACATAAAAGAGAGAGGAGGCTTTTCCCTACCCGACCTAAAACTTTACTACGAGGCAGCCTGTTTCACCTGGCTAAAAGATTGGTGCACGTTGCAGGATTCGGACCTCCTGGACCTGGAAAGTTTTGACAACCGTTGGGGATGGCACGCCTACCTAATATATGGAAAAGCGAAAATTCATAAAAACTTTACCAACCATATAATAAGAAAGTCACTCTTTACTGTATGGGAAAAATATAAATACCTGATGGAGCCTAAAGTCCTGTGGTGGACTTCTCCAGTAGAAGCCATAGCAGTAAAACGAAAACATACTCAGGAAAGCTGGCCAACATATAAAATACTTCTCAAAAATGAAGATAACCAAATAAAATTTAAAAACTTTGAGGAAATAAGAGACCACATTTCAGACTGGTTCCAATACCATCAGTTATTTGAAAAATTTAAATCTGACAAACAAAAGGGGTTCTCAGCAGAAATTTCCCGATTCGAATCTGATCTTGTAAATTCTAAAAGAAAAACTCTTTCCAAAACTTACCGACTCCTCCTTGACTGGACAGTCAAGGAGGAGGAGGTAACAGTGGCAATGCTGAGGTGGTCCCAGGATTTTGGCCACTCAATAACCATGGCCCAATGGGAAAATTTATGGAAGATCAATTGGAAATTCACAAATTGTTACACGATTAGAGAGAACTTTCAAAAAATGCAACATCGATGGTATCTAACACCATGGAAGCTTTCAAAAATGTATAAAAATGTATCAAGTAATTGTTGGAGATGCGGAGACTCAGGAACATTCTACCATATGTGGTGGATATGTAGGAAAATACAGGTATTCTGGGAGAGTATACATGCAGAACTGCAAAAAATGCTAAAGATCTCTTTCAATAAAAAACCAGAGGCCTACCTCCTGGGAATAACAGATTTGGATATTCCACAAAAGAGGAAGGGTATCTTTTTATATGCGATGGCGGCAGCAAGAGTTTTGATCGCAGCAAAATGGAAGAGTAATGAAATCCCCTCTATTCAAAATTGGATCCAAAAGCTGACAGAATATGCTGAATTAGATGGTTTATCAGAAAAAATAAAGAATAAATCAAAACAGGAATTTGTTTCTAAATGGGAGGTTTTTAAAGAATATCTGAAAAATAAATATAGTAGTTTAAATTCTGTTGCAGCATTCGAGGAACTTCCGTAATAGTTGCAAGGTAGATATAAGAAATTAGATTTAATGAGAATAAGTTTAATTATGAAAAAAAAATGTGTATTGGCAATAAGTAATATGAATTTGAAGTATGGAATAGACGGGAGGTTGGGTCTTTAGTGTTAAGACCAATAGATGTTTTATTGTTTGATAAGAATATTATGTGTCTATGGTTATTTTTGTAATTTGTGTGTAATTTGGTATTTGTGTTTTTTGTTTGTTTGTTTTTCTTGTCATATAAATAAAAAATGTTAAAAAAAAAAAAACTCAGATCCACGGCTTCCTGGCCACTCCATGGCCCAAAAACCTGGTTTTGAAGCATGGATCATCATGGATCCCCATGCTCTTTTCATTGGGCCACCCCAAACTCACTGTCAAATCACACATCATGTCCAAGGGCACAGCCTGCACCACAGAAAATTCGAATCCACGGCTTCTTGGTCATACCGTGGCTCACAAACGTGGCTTTGACACACGGATCATCATGGATCCTCACGCTTTTTGCATTGGGCCACCCCAAACTCATTGTCAAATCACGCATCATGT
The DNA here is from genome assembly GCF_964270895.1 of Podarcis filfolensis. NCBI lineage: Eukaryota > Metazoa > Chordata > Lepidosauria > Squamata > Lacertidae > Podarcis > Podarcis filfolensis. The sequence continues at coordinate 20,930,975 of NC_139619.1, forward strand.
CCAGGGGCACAGCCTGCACCACAAAAACCACGGATCCACGGCTTCCTGGTCATACCATGGCTCAAAAACTTGGCTTTGAAGCACGGATCCTCATGGATCCTCATGCTTTTTGCATTGGGCCACCCCAAACTCACCATCAGATCACACGTCACAGCCAGGGGCACAGCCTGCACCACAAAAACCACGGATCCACGGCTTCCTGGTCATACCATAGCTCAAAAACTTGGCTTTGAAGCACGGATCCTCATGGATCCTCATGCTTTTTGCATTGGGCCACCCCAAACTCACCGTCAAATCACACATCATGCCCATGGGCACAGCCTGCACCACAAAAACCACGGATCCACGGCTTCCTGGTCACACCGTGGCTCAAAAACGTGGCTTTGAAGCACGGATCCTCATAGATCCTCACGCTTTTTGAATTGGGCCACCCCAAACTCACCGTCAAATTACGCATCAGGTCCAGGGAGACAGGCTGCACCACAGAAAATTTGAATCCACGGCTTCCTGGTCATACCGTGTTTCTTTTTTTAAAAAAATTCTTTTTATTAATTTTCATTTAAATAACCAAAAGAAAACAAATCAACAATATCAAAAAACATCCAAACACAACATAAAAGTAAAATAAATTTTCATTACAATTCTTTGTCTCTTTCTTTAAATCTTTCCTCTATGTACTTATTGACCTCCTTCCCTCCCGATTTTGGGCTACTTAATAAAACTTCTTTCTTTTTTCTGCAGCTTCATTGTTAATGGTTTGCGCATCGTAAGATTTATGTCAAACCTGCTGTGGTTTCTATAATTTCCTTCAATGTATGCTATAAATTTATTCCAATCACTAATAAACTTTGTATCTTTTTGGTTTCTAATTTTTTGCGTCATTTTTGCTAATTCAACATATTCAAATAATTTTGTTTGCCAATCTCTAATAGTTGGGATGTTTGGGTTTTTCAAATTTTGTGCTATTAATATTCTAGCCGCTACTGTTGCATATTGGAATAGTGTCTGATCTTCTTTTTTAATTTCATCCCCAATTATTCCTAGTAGGACGGCTTCCGGTTTTTTAGGAAAGGTGTATTTAAATATTTTTTTTAATTCATTATAAACAAGTTCCCAAAACTTCTTCCTTTTTTTCGCAAGTCCACCACATATGGTAGAAATTGCCTTCTTTGATTTTACACTTCCAGCAAGCCTTATTTCCTGTTTTGTACATTTTTCCTAATTTTGCCGGTGTAATGTACCACCTATACATCATTTTTTCCAAATTTTCTCTAAGCGTAACACAGGCCGTGAATTTCATTCCTCTGCTCCATAATTTCGCCCAATTATCGTATTCTATATTGTATCCCAAGTCCATTGCCCATTTTATTATAACCTCCTTTATTTCTTCATCTTTAGTGTCCAATTCTAACAATATACTATACATTTTAGATAATAACTTGGTTTTACCTTCTATTATTTCTATCTGAAATTTAGATTTTTTCTCATTTATCCCTATTTTTTTATCTTCCTTCCATACTGCATTTATTTGATGAAATTGCAACCAGCCTGTTAATTTATCTTTCAACTCTTCATATGTTCTCAATTTCCAACCACTTTCCCTTCTTATCAGTAGGTCTTCATAGGTCAGTCTTTCTCCTTCCATGTTTGCTTTTTTGGTTGTTAGGATGTCAATTGGTGATAACCACCAGGGTGTTTTCCATTCCAAAAGTTTTTTATTTTTCTCCCAAACTTCATATAATGGCCCTCTGATAATAATGGTTAGAAAAACCTTTATGCACCTTTTCTTTATTTAGCCACAAATAAGCGTGCCATCCGAATCTGTTGTTGAAACCTTCTAAGTCTAACAAGTCTGTGTTTTTCAAATTAATCCAATCCTTGATCCAGCAAAGACAGGAGGCTTCGAAGTATAGTTTCAGGTTTGGCACTGAGAATCCCCCTCTTTCTTTCCGATCTGTGAGTAATTTAAATCTGATTCTCGGTCTTTCCCCCTGCCATATAAATTTCTAAAGAGTTTTTTTGCCAATCTTTAAACATTGAAGATCCTCTGATCACTGGAATATTCTGGAATAAAAATAACATTTTTGGGAGTATATTCATTTTTATTGCCGCCATCCTTCCCGACCACGAAAGTTTTACTCTATTCCACGTGTCTAAATCTTTTTTAATTTCCTTCCATGTTGTAGAGTAGTTGTCCTGGATTAAATTTATATTTTTCGTGGTTAACCAAATTCCCAAATATTTTATTTTTTTAGCCACCTTAATTCCATTCTGTATCTCTAATTTTTCTCTTACATCTTTTTCCAAATTTTTGGTCAACATTTTTGTTTTTAATTTATTTAACTTAAAACCGGATAGTTTACCATACTCTTCTAATATTTCCAAAGCCTTACTAACACTTTCTTGCGGCTCTTCTAAGGATAACATCAAATCGTCTGTGTACGCTTTTAGTTTGTATTCCTTCGTGCCTACTTTAATCCCTCGTATCTCTGGTGTTGCTCTTATTTTGTTCGCGATTACCTCCAAAACCATAATGAATAAAAGAGGGGATAGAGGGCATCCCTGTCTTGTTCCTTTTTCAATTTTAAATGAATTTGTTAAATTGTTATTAATAATCAGTTTGGCAGATTGGTTCGAATAAATCGCTCTTATTCCTTCCATGAATTCGCCCTCTAGCCCTACTTTCTCCATACTTTTTAGTAGGAACTGCCATGAGACATTATCAAATGCCTTCTCAGCATCGATAAAGATTAGCGCCGCAGGTATTTCATTCTTACGCTCCAGATATTCAATGATATTTATAATGTGCCTTACATTATCCTTGAGTAACCTATTCGGAAGGAATGCTGCTTGATCTTTGTGTATTAAATTTGTTAGACATTTTTTAAGTCTACTTGCCATCACCTCTGCAAAGATTTTGTAATCGTTATTTAATAATGATATGGGCCTATAATTTTTTATGTTTAATTTGTCAGTATCAGGTTTAGGTATCATTGTAATGTGGGCCTCCTTCCATGTCTCTGGTAACTTTCCTCCTCTTAAGATGTTATTCATGATATCACATAGCACTGGCGTTAGTTGGTTTTCTAATACTTTATAATATTTAGCTGACATTCCATCCGGTCCTGGGCCTTTTCCTGGTTTCATCTTCTTTATTGCATCTTGGATCTCTTCTATCTTTATGGGTTTATTTATTTGAGTTCTTTCTTCCTCTGTTATAGTTTTCCCACTATAGTCTTCTAAATATATTTCTATTTTGATTATCTCTTCATCTTCTTTTTTATATAATTTTTCATAAAATTTGAGGAAGTTTTCCTTTATTTCTTTTGGGTCTTCTATCAATTGCTCCACTATTTTTATCTTATTTATCACATTTTGTTTTTGCCTTCTTCGCAATTGCCAAGCTAATAATTTTCCTGTTTTGTTAGCTGATTCAAAGTATTTTTGTTTCATTGACTTAATTTTCCATTCAATTTCTTGACTTGTTAGCATTGAGTACTGTGTTTGTAATATTTTTATTACTTGTGTGTTTTGTTCGTCTTTAGGATTTACTATTAATTTTTCCTCACATTCTCTTAACTGCATGAGGATTTCCTCTTTCTTTTGTTCTCTTACTTTCCTCTTATAGCTGTTTTGTTGGATAAGAAAACCTCTTAGAACAGCCTTGCTGGCGTCCCAGACTACATCTATACTTGTTTCTTTATGAAGATTCATACTAAAATAGTCTTTTAAGGTAACTTTAGCCTTTTCAATAACCTCTTCATTATCCAGTAAATATTCATTCATTCTCCACCTGAACCCACCTTGTGATACACCTTTTATTTCTAAAACTATTGAGTTGTGATCAGAGAGAGTTCTAGGTTGGATTTCATAGAATAGAATCATAGAATCATAGAGTTGGAAGAGACCACAAGGGCCATCGAGTCCAACCCCCTGCCAAGCAGGAAACACCATCAGAGCACTCCTGACATATGGTTGTCAAGCCTCTGCTTAAAGACCTCCAAAGAAGGAGACTCCACCACACTCCTTGGCAGCAAATTCCACTGTCAAACAGCTCTTACTGTCAGGAAGTTCTTCCTAATGTTTAGGTGGAATCTTCTTTCTTGTAGTTTGGATCCATTGCTCCGTGTCCGCTTCTCTGGAGCAGCAGAAAACAACCTTTCTCCCTCCTCTATGTTACATCCTTTTATATATTTGAACATGGCTATCATATCACCCCTTAACCTCCTCTTCTCCAGGCTAAACATGCCCAGCTCCCTTAGCCGTTCCTCATAAGGCATCGTTTCCAGGCCTTTGACCATTTTGGTTGCCCTCCTCTGGACACCTTCCAGTTTGTCAGTGTCCTTCTTGAACTGTGGTGCCCAGAACTGGACACAGTACTCCAGGTGAGGTCTGACCAGAGCAGAATACAGTGGCACTATTACTTCCCTTGATCTAGATGCTATACTCCTATTGATGCAGCCCAGAATTGCATTGGCTTTTTTAGCTGCCGCGTCACACTGTTGGCTCATGTCAAGTTTGTGGTCAACCAAGACTCCTAGATCCTTTTCACATGTACTGCTCTCAAGCCAGGTGTCACCCATCTTGTATTTGTGCCTCTCATTTTTTTTGCCCAAGTGCAATACTTTACATTTCTCCCTGTTAAAATTCATCTTGTTTGTTTTGGCCCAGTTCTCTAATCTGTCAAGGTCGTTTTGAAGTGTGATCCTGTCCTCTGGGGTGTTAGCCACCCCTCCCAGTTTGGTGTCATCTGCAAATTTGATCAGGATGCCCTTGAGTCCATCATCCAAGTCACTGATAAAGATGTTGAATAAGACCGGGCCCAAGACAGAACCCTGTGGCACCCCACTAGTCACTCTTCTCTTTGTTTTGAGTTTCCTCTGAATTTGCTAGTCAGTTGAGCCGTCTCCACCAATTCCTGTAATTTGATTTGCCAATCTGTTATTTTTGGAGCCTCGTGATCTTTCCATCCCTTGGCCACAAGTATACGAGCCGCTGCGGTTGCATACAAGAATACCTCTCTTAGATTTTTTTGGGACCACTTTATCTAAAATACTTAATAGAAATGCCTCCGGTTTTTTAGTAAAAGTTATCCCCATCATCTTTTTTAATTCATTGTATATTTCCCCCCCAAAAAAATTCTTAATCTTTTCACACGTCCACCACATGTGGATCATGTCACCGTTATTTCCTCCACATCTCTGTCAGGGATATGTTGGCTGAGAAGGGAGGGGAGATCGGAATGTACAGGGAGCCGCCTCCTCTGATGAGCAGCTGCACTTCGTCAGAAGGAGAAGAGGAGGAGCTGTCAGGAAACACGGAAACAGAGGGAAAGGAACAGCCTCCAATGCTCCGGTTTTCACGTAAGGAGAGGAGGAAAAGGGGGAGTCTCAGGAAGTTTCTATGCTGGAAGGGGAGAAAGCACGAGTCACTTAAGGCAACTGATAGCGACTGAGAAAGACATGCTCTTAAGAGCTCCGTACTATACATAGTTTTTTGGACTTAATAAAACTTGTACAAGCTGACTGGAATCCCGGGTTGTTATCTCGGCTAGCACCCACATATCATCCTGACAACAAGCATTCGCCAAATTTTTATTTTGTTGTTGTTTAGTCATTTAGTTGTGTCCGACTCTTCATGACCCCATGGACCAGAGCACACCAGGCACTCCTGTCTTCCACTGCCTTCCGCAGTTTGGTCAAACTCATGCTGGTAGCTTCGAGAACACTGTCCAACCATCTCGTTCTCTGTCGTCCCTTTCTCCTTGTGCCCTCCATCTTTCCCAACATCAGGGTCTTTTCCAGGGAGTCTTCTCTTCTCATGAGGTGGCCAAAGTATTAGAGTCTCAGCTTCAGGATCTGTCCTTCCAGTGAGCACTCAGGGCTGATTTCCTTCAGAATGGATAGGTTTGATCTTCTTGCAGTCCATGGGACTCTCAAGAGTCTCCTCCAGCACCATAATTCAAAAGCATCAATTCTTCGGCGATCAGCCTTCTTTATGGTCCAGCTCTCACTTCCATACATCACTACTGGGAAAACCATAGCTTTAACTATACAGACCTTTGTTGGGAAGGTGATGTTTCTGCTTTTTAGGATGCTGTCTAGGTTTGTCAAGGGACATGGGTGGCGCTGTGGGTTAAACCACAGAGCCTAGGACTTGCCGATCAGAAGGTCGGCAGTTCGAATCCCCGTGACGGGGTGAGCTCCCGTTGCTCGGTCCCTGCTCCTGCCAATCTAGCAGTTCGAAAACACCTCAAAGTGCAAGTAGATAAATAGGTACCGCTCCAGCGGGAGGATAAACGGCGTTTCTGTGTGCTGCTCTGGTTCGTCAGAAGCGGCTTAGTCATGCTGGCCACATGACCCGGAAGCTGTACGCTGGCTCCCTCGGCCAATAAAGCGAGATGAGTGCCGCAACCCCAGAGTCGGTCACGACTGGACCTAATGGTCAGGGGTCCCTTTACCTTTACCTTTACCTAGGTTTGTCATTGCAAATTTTTATACATTCCTTATAATCTGGAAGGCGTGAGGTACCACCTATGAGCCATTTTCATCATGTTCTCTCTTATATTATAGCTGGCTGTAAATTTCAAATTTACATTCCATAAGTTTTCCCAATCTTTTAACATAATTGGATGGCCCACATCTTGGGCCCACTTTATCACTGAAGCCTTAACCTCCTCATCCATTACTTCATAGTCTAAAAGAAGTCTATACATTTTTGCGATTATTTTGGTTTTACTATTCAGTAGTTCTCTTTCAAATCTTGAAGGCTCCTTTTCAAAACCTATTTGCTTATCCTGTCTGAACACTTCATTCACCTGGAAGTAATCTAGCCAACTAGAAAAGTGATCTTTTATTTTCTCATAACTTATCAATATTAGTTGACCCTCCTCCTCCCTTAATATTGTGTTATACGTTATCCAATTCTCTTTGATGTTGTTGTTGTTTTTTTAACAGCGATTGCTTCTAGTGGAGAGTTCCATCTTGGGGCTTTCTGTTCCAAATATCTTTTGTATTTTTCCCATACCTTATATATAGCATTTCTTATTATATGATTGGAAAAACTCCTATGCGCCTTTATTTTCCCACAATTAAGATAGCAATGCCACCCATGTTTATTTTGTTGAATAAAGAAACCTGTTAAGATAGCTTTACTAGCATCCCAGACTATTTTTAAATCGGTGCCCTTATTTAAATTCAATTCAAAAAATTCCTTTAAGGTCTTTTTTGCTTTTTCTATTATTGTTTCATCTCTCAATAAAGTTTCATTTAATCTCCATCTTATAGATTTCCTCTTTCCCCAAGTCAGCGTTACTCGTACTGCATTATGGTCAGCTATTGTCTTTGGTTGAATTTCAGATTTACATATTTTGACTGTCAAATCTATTGTTAGCCAGATGGCATCAATTCTTCCTGCCGAGTCGTTAGGGTAGGGGGGAAAAGTGTATTCTTTCACTGTTGGATTTCATATTCTCCATGCATCCTCTAAACTTAACATATCTACTAACTGAAAAAAGGTTTTGGGGAGTTTTATTTGCTGTTTTTTAGTAGTCTTTTTGGATCTGTCTAAATCATGTTTTACCACGCCATTTTGGTCTCCTAAAAATATAATTTTCTCTCCAATAAACTCCCCCAACTCTCGTTCCAGCTTTTGATAAAAAAATTTTTTTCATTCGGCGCGTAGAAGCCGATAACTTTAATTCTCTCCCCCTGGACTGAAGGAAAGGGTTTCCCAAACCCAAAACTGACTGTGCAGGCAGTTTGAAACTGCACCAAAATCCCTATTTTTCCTTAGCTAAAATGCTTTAATTTGAGCTCTTGAGCCAAAAACCCAGCTGTATAAGCAAGTGCTCAGAGCCCTCTCCTTTATCAGTTTGTGACAGCAAGGATGACCTTGACTGTACCAGTAGAACAGGGAAGACACGTCTGTGCCTTATCTTATATCCTGACCACAAAGGCGCACAGACCTAGTCTGGGAACAGCGCCAGAGGGTGTTCTTGGAGATGGTGACCTCTTGCTCCAAAGATAAGAGTAGGAACAGGAAGATCCTTTTATGGTCAGAAGTATAGGAAGGAATACCCTTTTATGGTTAAGAGTGCCAGAGCAGGAACATCTGTGATGTCAACCTGCGTGTACAAGCTGACGTGGCTGGATTCCTGGGGAAGGGGGAGAGGGTGCCTAGAGGATATATATACTGCATGAAATTTCTCTTTTTTTGGGATTTGCTGTGGACACACCACACAGGTGCCTTTCTGCTGTTCCGGAGAGCAGAAATAAAGAACTCTTTCTCTGAACCAACCCTTGGTGTCATTTGACTTCCTTCCTCCTGTCTGGGAGCAACGCAGACCCAATCGGTGAACCCCAGTAAGGCTACATTTCTTGGTGCATTCGCCCAGAATTTGCGTTCTCTGAGGACAGGGGACAAAGGTCCGAGGCGTCACTGCAAGCGAACAGCTTGGTTCGGCGTCGGCGGCTCCAAGCGCGCACCCTACCATTTCTAGGGGGAGCCCCCACCCCGTCCCTGAGTGGAGATGCTGCAGAGATGGAGAAAGAGACAGCGGCCGCACGGCACGGGTACCCAGGGGAAAGGTAAGCTCCACAGCTTGTTTTGTGGGAGCCAGGGGTCTGATCAGCCCCGCCCAGTAGGAGCAGTAGAGTGCCGCTGGGTCTGACCAGTAGAGAGCAGTAGAGTGACGCTGGTTTGCCGGTAGAAGAGCAGTAAATTGCCACCGGTTTTGGGAAGTTTGTGGGTAAAGGGGATTGGGGAGGTGCATGGGGTTCGTATGTATGTGTATTTATTTGTGTATGGGGACACTCCAGTGAATGTTTTGAGTGGATGAGAGCCACTGACGAAGCGGAGTGTGGTCCTTGAAGTGTGGTTCCTAGCGACACCTAGTGGTGTCTAGGCCACTAACAGGACGCGGAGAAAGGTGACTGAGTGAGAAACAACGCTAGGTGGACGGAGTGTCCCAGGGGTTAAGAAAAAGAAAAAGAAAGGGGGGAAAAGTAAACCAACCGCCTTGCAGTGGTTTTTTTGGGGGACAATTGGAAATGTCAAGTTACACTTGAAAACCCTTGTAACCTCCTTTCTGTATTCTGGCGGTGACCACCATAGGTGCGTCCAGTTGGCTTGTATTGTATTGCCAACACATGGGGTCCGGGGAAAAAAAATATGTGCTCTGCCGATGCGCAGAGGTGCCAGGAATAGAACCCTGCATGAAGGGGTTCCCGATTCTGCCACATTCACTGTGCTGCATGTTAGGGGGTTGGGAAACAGACCTTAAAACACCTAGAATCTTGCAGAGTACAAGTATAAAAAAGGATTATTTGGTCTTTAACATTAAAAGTGACATGAGTTGCTCATGAGGTCAAATTTTATATTTTCATGATAAAGGTGGGAAGGTTTCAATTACTAATACAATCATGTACTGGTTTCAGAATTTGAATGTCATCAATTCACTGTGCTTTGAGCTACCTGGTATCTTAATATTTTTGTTAATAAGTTTGTTTCTTATTGACTCTGTTCCATAGGTACCCTGGGTGATTTAGAAACCACTTGTTAAATGTTGATCAAAAGTAAAAATGTACAAATGTATGGAAAAAATTAGTGTTATCAAAAGGGATGGGGTTTTTAATGCCATGTTCATACAGATGAGAAGAGAAGTGAGAATGTTGGAACAGGAGAAAAGTTGGGTAATGGGTTGTAAAGACGTTTGAGTGTTTATGCTGATTAGTATTAATGAAATTAATATATTCAGATGCTATTATTGAGAGAGAGTTTATAGTATAGTAAAAGCTGAATTGCATAAAGGCTGTGTGTGAACAGCGACACACTTAGTCAAAGTCTTGCATGTGCTGTTAAAATGCACTCAGATTCTTGGTTGAGGTTTTCATGAGTAAAAACAGCTTTTAAAGAATTATGAATTAAGAATATAATATATTATAGAGCAGCCCTCTTTTTGGCTGGCTGGGCAGCTAACCATCCATCCATAAATTAACGGCAAGAATAGGTACCTGGAATGTTGTTTGTGCTTTTTAGAATGTCCCTCCCATGAAAGATACTCCTTGGACATCTATTAATTGAAAATTGAGATGGCTCTTTTGGTTTCTGAGTGTACATGCCAGGAGAGGTTTTAGACAAAATAACTTTTAATTCCCTGTTCATATTAGGCTGTGGAAAGTGTTCAATGCTTTGAAATTTTCCTGTTCTGAGACACACATATACTCAGGGTAGACAAGCCTACTTCCAAAACAGACATCTTATAGGAGAAAGGGAGATATTGAAGCTCTTTGTGTTGATTTAACCTCCAAAGTTGTCAAATGCATTAGTGACAGCAGAATCAAGATGTTGATAGACAAATACCTCAGTGCTTATTGATACAATTACCCAGTAGGTGATTCCTCCTAGGTTTCTCTTGGGTGAACAAAGTTACCTTATGTATGGTTCCTTTGAAGGAAAAGTGATTTTTAATCTTTGCATGCAAATTGATGTATTAAGGAGAAAGTATGCAGAATGAACTCATCACTGGTATGCTACTGAACCATGGTGAATAATTGGAAGAGGAAGAATTGTGTGTTCTGATTGTAACCGCATTTTCCCCAGAACTATTTCTATCTGAAGTATGTAAGGTGTAAATGAACCTTTATATGAATGTATCAAAAGACTTTCAAGTTTATATTTGCGTGGCGAGTTCCCGCCACCCACCAAGGATAAATAAAGACACTAGACACCAGAATTTAAGGTTAAATGGGCGAATTAGGCCACAACTTTATTGAATTCAGGAATGAGAGGCATTGGCTTAGGCATTGGTCCTATCGACTATCCGGCTCCAGCCCATTTGCTGGAGACACGGGAAGGGTTAACACCATAGTGGGGGAGTCTCCTGCTGAGGCACGTCAACTAGGAGCTCCCCCGGGTCATCGCTCGGGGGCGTGCCTTAGGCCCACACCTCCATAGGCTTCGGACAGGGCCATGTCCCCCGGAGTCCTTTATCGGACCACCCTTCATTCTCTGGGGGGGAGGTGATGGCGTTCCTCCCCTCCCCACATCCTCTAAACCCCTTCTTACCAATGCCTAACCGCCACACGAGCAATCGCTCGCCACCAATACTCTCATGCCTGAAACCAATCCCTTATCCCCTTTGCTATATCCATCAGCCAAATATCATTTCCAGCATCCGAAAGATGCACGCCATCAAGCCGGTAGAGGGCCTCACAGTTGAAACGTATGCCTGGGTGGCCAATGACCCTCCCACCCAGGGCTGCCACTCTACGCACCACCGCCCGATCCAAGGCTTTCCTAGCCCTATTTATGGCTATCGGGCACCGGCTATCTCTCCAAACCCGCCTCTCCATCAACGAGGCCCACAGAATGGTGATGTTTGGATAAGAGGCCTTCAGTTCCTCAAAGTCGCTAAAAATATGCCACATCAAATCGACTGCCTTTCAGTAAGCTAGATCATTTTCACCTAATTGGATTACTAAAGCATCTGGGGGGCCCTCCGCTGCTGCTCTGGCCCTAATTGCGGGCAACATTTCAGCCCAGCGCATTCCCCTCCGGGAGATCCAGGATATATTGATGTCTGAAGGTAAGTTAAGGTGCGGCCCGAGACCGGAATTGATGTCGCGGACCCTGGCCCAATGCACAATGCTGTGCCCGATTATCCAGATGCGCGCCCTCATAGTTCCTGCAAGAAAATTGAAAGAACAGGCCAAGGTCAGGTAACCCCAAGTAAGCAGTCATAGTTTTTTTCTAACATAGCGCTTGTAAGCATCCTTAATCCTCTCGGCAGTGAGGCCCAAGTGCATTGCTGTGGTGGCCGCTCCTATTCTAAAGGAGTGCACCACAAACTCTGCGGGGGGTAAGCCGCATGCTGCCACTGTTAAGCGCATGACACGAGTGAACTGGTGCCGTGTCAGGGGTAAGCCATCTGCATGGATCAATAGTGGCCCTGCGGCATTAGTCCTCATAAATAAGAAACGCCTGGTGTCCTTAACCGGACATGGGCCTGATTTTCCGGTTGCCAAGAGCTGAACCAGAGCCCCCCTCCCGTACTGATCCGTTTTGGAGATGCGTATCCGCAAGACTAGATCCTCCCATGATAGTGTGATGTCGCTTAATAGCAGACCCTGGGAGGAACCTCGCTGACCCTCTTCATATACCACCTCGCCAACGCGCAGTGCGCCGAAAAAGGCGATAGAGTATGCCGCTGAGAATAAGCGGGCCTCATATTAGACCAGCAAACAGTTCTCAACTTTTTATGAATTTGATAAAGAATGTCGAATGATATTGGCCTTCTCATATCGTAGCTGGGGGGCTGCAGCCTGCGCCAGCCCTCCAAGGCCTTCTGCACAACAAAATCGGCACACGGGTCAGAGGAAAACCCTGCCTTGCAAAAGAATGATATTGCTGCCGCCTGTAGGTTGAGGGTTTTAGGAGCGCAGCCCAAGCGTCTTAAGTGTACCAAGTAGGATAAAACCTCTGACTTAACGGGAGGGGAATTGCTTCTAGCGGCATAGGTTTTACTGCGGAATTTAAAGAAATCCGCCCAAGCTTTCTTATAAGATCTTAGCGTGGAAGGCGCCACCGAGGCTAATACTCCCTGAATCACTTCTGGTTCCCAATGCTCCACAGATGCTCCGGGAACGGCTGAGGAAGCGGTTGTGCATCCAGTGCTAACAAGCGGAAGCGGTCCATCTGAAAATGAGATAGGGCATCCGCAATGTCATTGTTAATGCCAGGAACAAATTTGGCGGAGAAGTGGATATTGAGCTCTAAACACAGGAGAATGAAGGAACGCAGAAGGGCACCCACCCTTGGGGACCGGGTGGCCCACCTGGAAAGGACTGCTACTACTGACTGGTTGTCAGTGTGAAAACATACCCTATGATTACTAAAATCCTTAGACCACAAGTGCACTGCCACTACAATCGGAAAGAATTCGAGGAAGGTTAAATCTCTGGTGATGGGGCCCCCCTGCCAGGCTGCCGGCCAGCGCTGGGCACACCATTGCCCCCTAAAGTAAACGCCGAACCCAAGAGAGCCTGAAGCGTCTGAATGCACCTGAAAGTCCACTTGCAGAGACAAATTATCCTGCCACAAGGAAATTCCGTTGTAGTTCTCCAAGAACTTCAGCCAGACTTCCAGATCAGATTTTACCTCTTTTGATAGGCGAACTCTGTGATGAGGGGATCGCAGACCTGCGGACAGTTTCGTGAGGCGGCCGCAGAATGGGCGGCCAGGGGAAACCACACAGCAAGCAAAATTTAAATGGCCTAGCAGTGACTGTATCTGCCTGAGGGTAACTTTCCTAAGGGGGAGAAGTTGTCGGATGAGGTCACCGAGCACGATCAACTTCTCTCTGGGCAGTTTAGAGGTCTGGGTGACAGTGTCCAATTCGATACCCAAGTAAACCATAGTTGTAGCTGGGCCCTCCGTTTTGTCAGCGGCTAGAGGGACTCCCAACTCCCCCGCTAAAGATGTGAAGGCTTTGAGAAGTTCTGAGCACTTCAGTTTGCTATCGGCCACGAGGATAAAGTCGTCCAGGTAGTGCGACATGCCCTCAGAGCCAGTTCTAAAGCGAAGCGCCCAGTCCAGGAAGGTGCTGAATGCCTCAAAGGCTGCACAGGCCACTGAGCAGCCCATGGGCATTGCTTTATCCACGAAATAAGCCCCTTCAAATTTGAAACCAAGCCACCGGAAATCTTCCGGATGTACTGGCAGGAGTCTAAAGGCAGACTCAATGTCACATTTTGCCAGCAGCGCACCCCTTCCAAATTTGCGAATCAGTTTGACCGCTTGGTCAAAGTTGGCATATCTCACAGAGCAAAGTTCCTGCGGTATCGCATCATTGACGGACCCTCCTTTTGGGTAAGAAAGGTTGTGAATCATGCAAAACTCACCAGGCGCTTTCTTGGGGACTACGCCTAAAGGGGATATGTGAAGGCCTTCTATTGGAGGAACTAAAAAGGGGCCAGCTACCCTTCCTGCTTTAATTTCCTTACTAATTTTCTTTCGGGCAACCTCGGGCATCTCCCTCACTGATTTTTGATTTGGTGGGTCACCTGAATTGGGGGGGAAAGCTACTGGGATCCTAAAACCAGTACTAAAACCTTCCCATAAATACAATGCTGCTGTTCTGTTGGGATAAAGCTCTAAAAGGTTTTTTAACGGGGTCAACTTGATAGGGGAAAAGGCCAGGCCCAGATCGAAATTACTGCCGGTTTCCCTGAGGTCCAAATGGAGCTCCATGGCCACCTCTGGGTCCCTGGTTGTAAGAGCCTCTCCCACCCCGAAAGGGCTGCCTCCCTTTAATGCAGGCAGTGGCTGGGTGGTTACCGAGGCATTTCTCGCACTCGTGGCTATACTTACATATAGGCCGCACACAAACCCCTCTGTTGAATTCCCAGCACAGGCGTCTCTGCTTTGCACTGGTCTTCCAGGATTTTGACGACTCCTGGGGCTTCTTGTCTATGTAGGGACCCACATGTTCTGACCAATAGTTCAGGTCCCTCAGATCCCAGCGCGTGGAAGATAACAGCGAAGCATTTCTGCGGAAATCTTCATCATAATTTAGAGCAGCAGTATCCCCCGCTAGTTCTCGTACCCTCCTAACATGGGCCAGGTAAGCAATTAGATGCATCGCCCGTTTTGGATAAGCCGCGCTGACCACACCCATGAACACCTGGAACCCATCCAGCCAATTTTCAAAAGTACGCTCGGCTCTGGGTGTTCTGTACCTGCATTTCTCATAGCTGCGCCTCTTTTCCCCTTTACCTGTCAGCTTAGCTGGTGGTAACAATCTGAATATATCTATAAAGTCACCATTAAGGATCTTATTTCTCTTTCTTTGAGATAAATGATTCCCTAGGATGAAATCGGTAGACAGGTTAGTGGAAGTTTTGACATCCGGAACTAGTGCGCCGTCCTTCCATTCTAGGGAACTGTTAAAGGACTTGCAGTAGGAATTGGCCCTCCTTTCATGCACCCATAAAGGAAGACCTGCATAGTCCTCCCCGTGGCCCCAGTACTCCTCCATAGGAGCATCGCTATCTGAGTCGGATGAAGAAGAGGTACCTGATTCATCCTCCGATTCAGACCGCTTACTCTTCTTGCTCTTCTTCGATGTGTGCTTCCTCTTTTCCTTCCTCTTCCCTGAATGGCCATCTGGCGTGGCTTGAGCTGGCACGCTGAGCGCCTGTGCAACTTGCAGTCCCTGCACTTCCTCGTCCGAAGAGGAGCCTGAGGCGCCCTCGGCTGGTGCCGCCTGCGGTGGTGAGTTCTGAAAAAGACTAGGGACACCTGGGTCTTTTTGTGGGTTAGCCACACTAGATCCTTGAGTACTAGCCTTGCCCTTCCTGCCACCCCTCTGGCCCCCTTTTGACTTGCCCGAGGTGACAGACTGTGTTCGGGTATTCTTTTTGGGCCGGGCTGCTGAGCCATTGGCTGCTCTCAGCACTGCCGCGGTGGCCGCGGAGGTGCCGGGGAGTTCCACATCATTAAGTTGAGTGTCCGGGATGAAATCTTGGGTGAGCGCCACTGGTGCCGCTGCCACTGGCGCCGCTGCCACTGATGCCGCTGCCACTGGTGCCGCTGCCACTGGTGCCGCTGCCACTGGTACCACTGCCATTGGTGCCGCTGTCACTTGGCCTGCAGACCTGCTTTGCCTATAAAATTCCTGAAAAGCCATGAAAAACTGTGCCAATGCCTGTGGGTTACTTGGTATTACAAAGGGCTGGGACTCCTCCTGGTTCCCTTGTGCCCCCCCAGATACGGCGGAATTTTCCTGGTTTCCTTGAGCCGACATAGCTGCGATCTAGACTCTTGATTACCTACGTTCAATAGAGTCAGCGGCAACTAGCTCAGCTTATGTGTGTGAGCAGCAAACAATATCACCGTAGTTCAGTATTGCCTGCACTGGTAAGTTTTTAATGAAAACCAAAATTGTATACCCAACCAATTTTGTTTTTGCCGCAAGCAATATCCCAGTAGTTCAGTATTGTATGCACTGGTATAAACTCCAACTGGTTTTAGATTTAATGGTTTCAATGCAGCAAAATTTCAGGCACCAGCAGAGACGGAGAGCAGTCTAACTTAAATTTATTTATTTATTTATTTATTTATTTATTTATTTTACTTAATTAACTACAATTAAAACTTTAATAAGGAATAAGCAAAGCAATCCAGTTAAAAGGGTAGTTATTTTATTTATTTATTTATTTATTTTGTTATTATTATTATTATTATTATTATCTATTTATATAGTTATTTAAGTGGAAAAACAAGGCAGTCCTGCTTCAAAAGCAGGAACTAGTGTATCACGAAGCTAACCAATTAAAACGCAATCAAATGTAACACCACGCTTCACACAGTGAGAGGGAAAACGCTCCAAGCAATGAATTGCTTTACCA
Source organism: Podarcis filfolensis (assembly GCF_964270895.1). NCBI lineage: Eukaryota > Metazoa > Chordata > Lepidosauria > Squamata > Lacertidae > Podarcis > Podarcis filfolensis. Next base: position 20,947,384 of record NC_139619.1, read on the forward strand.
AGGCGAAGCTCCTTGGAGCCCCTTAAGTACTTTAATTAAATCAGCCAAATGAATTATATTTCCAGGATATACAAAGCCTAAAACTATTGAAGTTAAGCCTCAAATACCTCGCAATCACCGATATTGCAGACCCAAATAATTCAGCTATTAAAATGTAATTACTCCCTGGAGAATTACTGGTTAATTGGCCGCTAATGTATCACAGAGTTAAATCAATTAAAACTCAATCAAAGGTAACACAACGCTTCGCACAGTGAGAGGCAAAACGCTATTCACAGCCCTTTATATACTGAAGCTCAGCAGGACCTAACTAAGCAGGAAGAGGAAGGGGGGTGGCAAAGAAACTGTGCGACCAGCCTTTCAAGGCAGGAGCGCCCCTAGAAGGACTGCTGCCCGTGCCCGTTCCACTGCAGAACGCTGGCTGATTTGAAGCGTTATTATGCTCTGTCCTGTTGCCGTTTGTTTCAAAAGGACCGCTTTACTTCAAAGGCAACTGTGAACAAGCTCTTCCCACACTTGGCTGCCTCTGGCAAGATGGCGGCCGCTGCTGTTGACCACGTGGCCTATTAAAATGGCGGCCGCGGTAACCAGGCAACGGCGCGGAATAATACCCCCCACGCTAAGGAGCCTCTAGTAAAATGCCGGCCGCCGGGAGGCCACATGGGTTGCCGATTAAGCGTCCGCTGGCTGGCTCGTTGCCTGGCAACCGAGAAACTTCCCGCTCCGCGATCCCACTCGGGCTGAGGTGCAGAAAATTTAAAAGCCGCAGAGAGGAAGACAAAGAAGCTGCACCAGCGATCGCTTTTATGCGGAGGAGAAAAGTATATACGCTAAGAAAAGACACCGCTAAATCACTACAATTTTCCTAAACTAATCAATGTAAAGCAATAACCGTGCGACACAGAAAGTGAAAAGACGAGCCCGCCAAAGAATCACTCTTCTATGCGCCGCAAGCCCCCCCCCCGCAAACGTTGGAGGCGCCCCCAAAGCCCAGCGATACTGTTAAAATTAGCGAAAACCCCAGCAATGGAACCTGCTCAGTCGGACACGCTGTGAGGTCGGGAGCACCTCGTCCCTCCAAAGCCCGAAGAGGAAGCGTCAATGAAGCGGTGGGGTCAGGTGAGCTGTGTCCAACAAAGCCAGCTGATGAGCGGCCAAGAAAGAAAGGCAAATCCGATCGGCAGCGTTGGCTGAGCCCTTCCGATTCCTAGGGCGCTAACGGGAACGGCAGAAGCAGTCCCTGTCCGTTACTCGGCAGAAGCGAGACCTCCATGGTCTCCCGGCACTCCATGGACGCCCGGACCAGACGAAGGGTAATCCTCGGAACAAAGGCTCTCCAAATGGCTACCTATAAGAAGCAAACCTAAAGTCAATGTGAACACGGAAAAGGGGTCCTAATACAAACCTGCAAACCTACCAAAAACGTGGGGACTAGCCGGCAAGAGAGGGCGAGCCCCGGCCGCGCTGGCCCTAAATAGGGCAGGCCACGCCCCCCCCAGCCACCCGATTGGCTGGCTGGGTGGACAACGCGGCCGGGATTCCCCTGCTCTCGCGGGGGCTGAAACCAGCCCCCGCTTACGTGGGGTGGGCGTGAAGCCCACAACCCCACCTCCTGGGCAAGCCGGAAGTTCATTAATAGAAATATGGTTGCCAGGTTAATGAGCTAGATCGACGTGATAATAAGGACTGACAAAACCCGGAACCAGGAGGAAGGGACGTTGGATGAAGATTGGACTTGTTTGTATATTTTTTCTCTACCATTAGAACTGTTTTATAAAATTGATGAACATTAGGAAAATGTTGGAATGAAATTACTTGGCTTTAGCAAAAATGTTTAAAGAATTATGAAAGAATGTTATGTTTATGAGAAGCTGGTAAGGACAAGATTTAAGTTTTAAGCTTTAAGATTTATCTTATTATAGAAAGATAAGACTAAAACAGATTAGGGTAATGTAATGACAGAATATTATGAAATATGGAAAGGATTTGCTGGGATAATTAACAACTAGGATACAAAGAAAGGGAGGAGGAGGAGGTCTAAGAAAGAAGGTAATGACAGTTGAGGATTTGGAAATAATGAATTTGTTTTTTTAAATGTTTTTAATTGTTTGTGATGTATTGTCGTTTTTTTTTCTTTTTCTTTTTTTGGTTTGAATTTGCATTTGTTTTTGTCTATATTTTACTTTGTAACATTTTGAAAATTCTAATAAATATCATTTAAAACAAAAACAAAAACAAAGCATTCAGTTGTGCCCTAATGGTTCAGGAGTAGTCTGCAGCCATTAAAATAAGAGAATTAGTGGGTAGATCTTCCCCAATATTTGTGTGTTAATAATGTCTACAGCTTCAAAAGCAAAGCAAAAGCTCTGTTAGAGGCTCTTTCCTTCAACTATACAATCTTGCAGGAAGTGCAGAGAAAGTGGAACTTGGGTTTTCAAACCAAAATGCTAAGTAAAACAAAATGTTGTGAACACTGGCCCAACTGAATGCAAAAGTGCATTATAATTTGTATGAATTACCATAATTTTCGCTCCAAAACACGCACTTTTTTGCTCCTAGAAAGTAAGGGGAAATGCCTGTGCGTGTTACGGAGCGAATACACTCGACTGGAGCCATGGCTGCCGTCAGTCAAGCAAAGCAGGAGCCGCTTGCAGGGCTTTGCACGGCTCTAGCTTTGATTGCTTTACAGCCAGGAGGAGGGGGAGGAGCCGAGGAGGAGGGAGGGAAGGAGAGCCATGGCAGCAAAGCAGGCAGCAGCCGCTTACACGCGAGGAGGGACAGACGGGAGCTATAGCGAGCCGGAAAAAGCACCGCGTAGCCAGCAACAGCTGCTGCAGCCTCAGCTAGCAAAGGTCCGTGCGCTCTCTAAATGGAGCAATGAGGCTGCAGAGGGACGGCAGGGCACAGGAGGGCTCTGAGCCACGAGCGCAGTGAAAACCAGTAAAAAAGTTTTTAAAAAGGCTGCTGGGGACAGGAGGGCACGGGATGAGGGAGAGGGGGAAATTACGATTCTCCCAGCGTCTCAGCTGATCCGCTGAGCAGGACTTGGGTTGCAGGGGATTCGCCATTAGCTGTGTAAAGCAGCAAAGAGGGAGAGAAGGAGCAAAGCGGGAGAGGAAAGGAGCTGCTTACACTGCTGTAAGTGGCTGCTGTCCGGTTGGCTCCTTTAAAGCAACAGTGCTCTTTCCCTCCCCTCTCCCCGCTCAGCTCACCGAAAAGCTCCTTTTCCACACACCCCACGCGAGCTCCTTCTCCCCTTAAACCCCTCTCCTGCATCATTAGCAGCATCCTTCTCCACACACCCCATGCATGTTCCTTCTCTCCATAGACCCCTCTCCTGCATCATTAGCAGCATCCTTCTCTTTTTTTAAAATGATATTTTATTCAAATTTCAAAAAAAGTTTACAAAAATAATAAGATAATAAAAAAGACAACAAACAATAGAACAATAGAAAATACAAAATAGAGAGAAAAAGAAAAAAAGAAAATAGAAAAAACAGTAAAAAAAATAAGTCCATCTTTCAATATCTTACTTTTCATTCACTTGTTTCCCTGACCTCCTCACACCTCCCTTTTTTGTATTCCATTTCGAATGGTTAATTCAGCAAATCCTTTCCCTCTTTGTTTTTATCTTAGTTCTTTGTCTTGACATATTATAACCTTATAATTTCATCTATTAACAAATCATTTTTACATACTCCTTTTTAACATGGTTACTAAAACCGCTTCATTTCATTCCAACATCATTTTAACATTCATTAATTTTACAGTGTTTCTGTAAATAGTCCTTAAATTTCTTCCAATCTTCTTCCACTGACTCTTCTCCCTGGTCTCGGATTCTGCCAGTCATTTCCGCCAATTCCATATAGTCCATCACTTTCATCTGCCATTCTTCCAGAGTGGGTAAGTCCTGTGTCTTCCAATACTTTGCAATAAGTATTCTTGCTGCAGTTGTGGCGTACATAAAAAAGGTTCTATCCTTCTTTGGCACCAATTGGCCGACCATGCCCAGGAGAAAGGCCTCTGGTTTCTTCAGGAAGGTATATTTAAATACCTTTTTCATTTCATTATATATCATCTCCCAGAAAGCCTTAGTCCTTGGGCACGTCCACCAAAGGTGAAAGAATGTACCTTCATTATCTTTACATTTCCAACATTTATTATCGGGCAAATGGTAGATTTTTGCAAGCTTGACTGGTGTCATGTACCACCTGTATATCATTTTCATAATATTCTCTCTTAAGGCATTACATGCCGTAAATTTCATACCTGTGGTCCACAACTGTTCCCAGTCAGCAAACATAATGGTATGTCCAACATCTTGTGCCCATTTAATCATGGCAGATTTAACCGTTTCATCCTGAGTGTTCCATTTCAGCAGCAAGTTATACATTCTTGAAAGTATCTTAGTTTTGGGGTCTAACAGTTCTGTTTCCAATTTTGATTTTTCCACCTGGAAGCCAATTTTTTTGTCCAAATTGTAAGCCTCCCTTATTTGATAATAATGCAGCCAATCTCGCACTTTATCTTTTAGTTTCTCAAAACTCTGCAATTTCAATTTGTCGCCTTCTTGTTCCAAAATTTCCCAATATTTCGGCCATTTGGCCTCCATATTGAGCTTTTTCTGGGCCTTTGCTTCCATCGGTGACAACCACCTTGGGGTTTTATTTTCAAGCAGGTCCTTATATCTTATCCAGACATTAAACAATGCTTTCCTGACAATATGGTTTTTAAATGCCTTGTGTGCTTTAACCTTGTCATACCACAAGTATGCATGCCACCCAAAAACGTTATTAAAACCTTCTAAATCCAAAATGTCTGTGTTCTCAAGAAGCAGCCATTCTTTCAACCAGCAGAACGCTGCTGATTCATAATAGAGTTTAAGGTCTGGCAGGGCAAATCCACCTCTTTCCTTTACATCAGTTAATATTTTAAATTTTATTCTGGGCTTCTTGCCCTGCCAGACAAATCTAGAAATAGCTCTCTGCCACTTCTTGAAACAGTCCATTTTGTCCAAAATTTGCAATGATTGAAACAAAAATAACATTCTTGGCAATACATTCATCTTTATAACAGCAATTCGACCTAACAAGGAAAGCTTCAAATTTGACCATATTTCTAGATCCTTTTTCACTTCTGACCAAAATTTCTCATAATTGTCTTTAAATAAATTTAAGTTCTTAGCGGTCATGTTAACCCCCAGATATTTCACTTTCTTAACCAGTGTTAAACCTGTCTCCTTCTGAAACCTCTCTTTCTCAATCGGTGTTAAGTTTTTCTCAAGAACCTTAGTTTTTAACTTGTTCAGCTTAAATCCTGCCACATGACCAAATTCTTGAATCAATTCCAATACTCTTTTAGTACTAGATTCTGGCTCCTGTAATGTCAGTACTAAGTCATCTGCAAAAGCTTTCAATTTGTACTGTTTGGCTCCGACCTGTATACCTTTAATCGAACGGTCCCTTCTGATCATATTTAGCAAAACCTCCAGGACCGAAATAAAGAGCAATGGGGAAATTGGGCAGCCTTGTTGTGTCCCTTTCTCTATCTTAAATTCCTCTGTCACCACATTGTTAACAATTAGTTTAGCCTTTTGTTCTCAGTAAATTGCACCTATACCGTTTTCAAAACCTTGACCAACCCCCATCCCCTGAAGATTTTTCTTCATAAAACTCCAAGAAATATTGTCAAAGGCTTTCTCCGCATCTACAAATATTAAAACTGCTTTAGTGTTAATATCCACTTGCAGTTTCTCCAAAATATTAATTATATTTCTCGTGTTGTCAGACAAGTGTCTACCTGGGAGAAAGCCAGCTTGGTCTTTATGTATCTCCTCCACTAATACTTTTTTTAGTCTTTTAGCCAAAATGTCTGCAAAAATTTTGTAATCCACGTTAAGCAGGGATATGGGGCGGTAGTTCTTAAGCTGTGTCTTTTCAGACTCAGTTTTCGGTATAAGTGTAATATAAGCTTCCTTCCACGACTCTGGCGCTTTTTCCCCCTCCAAAATTTCGTTACAAACCTCCTTTAGTGGTTGAATTATCCAATCTTTCAGAGATCTAAAGTATTTTGAGGTTAAGCCGTCCGGCCCTGGAGATTTGCCCAACTGCATATTCTGGATGGCACCTTCCACCTCCTGTTCTGTGATTTTATAGTTCAACATTAACTTGTTTTCTTGAGAGATTTTTTGTAGTCCATTTGTTTTTAAGAATTGATCTATATCGAATTCTTTCTGTGGCCCTTGTGTATATAACTGTTTAAAGTACCTCTGGAAACATTTTCTAATTTCCACTGGATTCTGAATGTTCTTTCCTTCCACTTCCAAGTTGGTAATGGTGTTAAGTTTTTGTCTTTTTTTCATTTGCCAAGCTAACAGTTTTCCACATTTATTAGCCGATTCAAATGTCCTTTGTCTCATCTGTTTAATTTTCCATTCTATTTCCTGATTCATCATCTTCATATATTGAACTTGATATAACTTTATTTCTCTCAGAATCTCTTGTGACTTTGGTTTCGCTCTCAGTTTCTTCTCACCCTCTTTGAGTTCTCTTCTTTATTGCATTCTGTTGAATTAGAAACCCCCTCATAACTGCTTTGCCTGCATCCCAGACTACTCTTTTTTCAATGGCAGTGTTCATATTTATCTCAAAATAGTCTCTCAAGGTTTTTTGAGCTTTCTTAGTAACCTCTTCATCTCTAAACAGGGTGTCATTCATCCTCCATCTGAAGGAACCAGTTGGTGTTAGTTTCATCTCCATTTTCACAGCATTATGGTCAGAGCAAGTTTTAGGGCATATTTCCACTTTTCGAGTCTTAGGAGCCAGTCCTCTAGTTATCCAGATTTGGTCAATTCTTGTCCATGTCATTTTGGCTTCAGAGAAGAAAGTTCCCTCTCTACCCAAGGGATTCTTTGTTCTCCAAATGTCAATTAAATCCAAATTGTCAGTCATTTCAAAAAAGGTTTTTGGTAGTCTGCCATCCTTAGTAACTACCTGTCTCTGTGCCTTGTCCATGTTTGTGGATACCACTCCATTCATGTCTCCCATCATGATGATGTTATAATCCATATAGTCCAGCAATGTCTCATGCAACTTTTTAAAAAATTCCGATTTCCCCTCATTTGGTGCATAAACTCCTACTATCAGAAATTTCTCTCCTTGTGCTTGAATTTCAATTGCCACAAATCTTCCTTGTTCATCTTTAAGCATAAATTTCGGTGATAGGCTTTCTTTTGCATAAATCACGACTCCCCTTTTTTTTACCTTATCCGATGAAATAAACTCTTGACCCAATCTTTTATTATTCAATACTTTCCTGTGCAGCCTTATCACATGTGTTTCCTGTAAACAAATCAAGTCCAATTGTTCCTTTTTCAATAAATGAAAGACTTTTTTCCTCTTCTCCGGGGAGTTAAAACCATTAATATTCCAGCTTAATAGTTGCAGAGCCATGGCGTGGTTACTTTACTTTTCCTCCAACTGCACCCAGCAATTGTTCTTGATCTGTCGGTGGTATCACTTTCTCTGAGTTGTCCAATCCAAAGGATAGTGATGATATGTCTAATATTCCTGGTTTTAGTGCTCTTAGCTCTTCTTCGAATTCTTTCTGCAAGTCTTCTCCGTGATCTTTCAGAAATCTTTCTTTATCTTCCGCTGATCTTATTTTTAACTTTCTTCCTTTAAAAGTAAAAGATAGGCCCTGAGGGAATTCCCACCTGAAAACAATACTATTACTTCTCAACAGGGTCACCAGGTCTCCGTAGTTAGACCTAAGATCCAGAAGGTATTTCGGAATATCTTTGAATATCTCCACTCTTGATTGATGTATTTCCAAGGTCTTCTGAAAATGCAGACTCAATATTTTGTCTCTCTCCTCTTTTGTTCGGAGGGTAATCAAACAGTCTCTCACCCTGTTCTTTCTCCCCCCTCTTCCGAGCCTGAAAGCACTTACTATCTTAATATCTTGCTTCTCTGAATCTAAGTTCCAGAAGTCTGCAAATTCATGCATAAGAAAGTCACTTAGGTTATCTTTCTCAAGTTCAGGTACCGCCCTGATCCTTAAATTTGTCTGTCTTTCCTTCAGTTCAATCATAGATAACATTGACTTGTGATCCTCAAGTTGCCTACATATCGGTGGTATCTTTTCCTCTACGGCCAGTGCTTTTTCCTTTCCTTCTTCAGCTGTCTTTTGGATCAAAGTAGATTCCTGCAGCAATTTCTCAATAGATTCTGTGTTAGAATTCACCTTCTGTCCCAAATTATTGATGTTCTGATCAATTTTAGTTGATGCTTCAGCTACTTGTTTACTCAGTTTTTCCAGAGATTCATTAATTTTGCCTAATGCCACAGCTAAAACATCTTCAGATGCCATTCCTTTTGGATCAATTTGAACAGGTGCTGCCCCTAATGGTACAGAAGGGCCAGATGCTGATGCTCTTCGCTGCTGCCGAATTTTCCCAGTTCTTGTTGTTTTTTCCTGTGGCAAGTTTGCCATAACACTTTATCTGAAGCTCAAGGTCAGTCCCACGGCCGAAGTTTGTTTTGCTGTGGAAAATTCCCCTGGCCAATTTGAAGTGGAAAATTCCCTGGCCTGATGTAACAATTACAAAGTTCCTCTAGGGGGACACAGTAACAGTCAATTCTTGTTGCATTAAAGTAACTTTTCCAAATCCCCCATTTAACAAAGTAAACAACCGTTTCAATTTCAATTTCAGTTACTTTACAGTTCCTAAAAGTCGTTAAAGTCCGGAGAAGCCAGTCAGAATCAAAAGTATCTCTCTTGCAGAGTTAACTGTCAAAAAGTTACAATGTCCATAAACAGCGCTGTCAGAGCTGCCCGAGATCCCAGCTCACAAAGGACCAACGCCGCTTCGTTGTTAAGTATGAAAGTCTTTATTGAAGTTCAGTTTCACTTCCACAGCCGCAGCGTGCAGCTCTACGTCTCAAACTCTAGACCGCTGAAGCTCCGTCTGAATCTCCTCCCCCCAGACACCAGTTTAAGACTCTAGCCTTGCTCCACCTCTTCCTCTGCTCTTTCCTCCTCTGGTTCCGCCTGTCTGTCGGGGTCTCGCCCTTTCTAGACTCTTCTGACGCTGAATCCCCTGAGTCTCCCCCCCCTCCGGCGGGCTTTAGGAGCTGGTTCCCAATCCGGGTCTCCTGCTGTCCCTCGCGCCTGTACATTTGAACTTGGCGCGCGCGCCCAGCCGGCAACTTTCCTCCTGACCGTTTCACTGCTGCTGTCACTGCTTCCCCCTTCGGGGAGGCTAGCTGCAACTGACCTCCCCTCCGTTCCCCCACTCTCCGATGGAGGCGTGGTCAGCCCTGACTCATCTTCTCTCCCCGCTGGAGGAGACGCTGGTCCTGACACATGTGACTCTTTCCCCCCCACTACGCTCTGGTGGGGAAACTGGTCCTGATCCCCCGCTGCTGCTTTGGGGGTCCCCGCTGGCTCCTTGTTTCTGGTGCGTCCCCCCTGGGACCCCCCTTGCCCTGATCATCGGCGCCCCCTTCTGGGAATCTTCTGATTCGCTGGAGAAGCTCATGGAATCTCTCGGGTCACTGTCATACTCCCCTACGCTGCCCTCGGATTCTTCCCCTTCACTCTCCATTTCCTCTCTCCCCTGTGCTCCTGCTCCTGAGCCCCTGACATCCATCCCCCCCTCGAAGCCCCCCCTTCCCCCCTCCCCCTCTTCGGGTGTGGGTTCCGGGTGCTCCAGTGCTGTGGGTGTGAGTGCGGGATACCGTTCTTCCCCCCTGGTGTGCAGCCGGCCAGCGGGATCCGGCCAGACCGCAATGGGCTCGTCGACGTCGATTTCTTCTGCTTCCATCTCTCTGCTGTTGTGCTCGAATCCAGGATCCTCCCCCAACACGTCCATGTCCTTCCCTCCCCCTTGTACCTCGGGTGAGGCTGCGTGTAAGGGTCCCCGCAGCAGTTCCCTGCTCCACCCCACCTCCGGTTGATTGTCCCACGAATAGGAGCGGTCTGTGACAAACCCCGAGAGTGACCCCTCCGGGGAGCTTGTTTCCGGCGTCGTCTCCTCAGCTGATGAAAAACCCTGGAACGTACTGGCTGAAAGTGTGGGTGTGAAAAGCCAGTCGTCGAAATACTCTGCCGGCATAGGTCTGTGTGGGAAGAGTGCATGGAACTCGTCTTTGAGGTAGTGCTCCTCCACGGCATAGCACGGTACCCACCTGTTGGCGCTGGCTGGGGTACCTTCCCTGGCGAGGAGATATTCCACTCCCTCTTCCCCCCACCTCGAGTCCAAAATCTCCGTGACCTCGTTGAGTGGCGTCGCCCTCTGTGACCCCTCCCCTGTTGGTGATTTGTTAAGTGGGTCTGGCGCGTTCCCTGGCGCCTGAAACCTGTGGGGTGCCCTGTAGGGTGTGAGCACTGACCTATGAAAGACTGGATGCATTCTGGAGCCCTCCGGGAGTGTCAACCGGAAGGCCACTGGATTGATTTGTGCCGCGACCTGGTAAGGCCCCAGCTGCTTGTGTTTGAGCTTCCTCTTAGCTAACGTCCTGGCCGGCACTGCCTGGGCTGCTAACCAGACCCAGTCCCCCACCTGGATGTCTTCCCCGACTCTCCTGTGCCTGTCTGCCTGCATTTTGTAGGCGTGTTTCGCCAGTTCCAAGTGCCTTCGGAGTTGCTCGTGGACCTCCTGTAACTCTGCTGCTAAGTGCTCTGCTCCCCGTGGCTCCCCCTCCCCCTTCGTCTCTAACCCCGGGAAGGTTCTGGGATGCCGCCCATTGTTGGCGAAGAACGGTGTCACCCCTGTAGACCCATGCTTCGTGTTGTTGTAGGCAAACTCGGCCAGCGGTAGGTAGTCCACCCAGGTCGAGGGTTGTTGATTCGCATAGCATCGCAGGTACTGCTGCATGATGGCGTTGACCCTCTCCGCTTGTCCGTTGGTCTGCGGGTGTCGTGCCGACGCTAAGTTGATCTTGACGTTCAGGATGCCTAGCAGCTTCTGCCAGAAGCTCGAGATGAATTGGCGACCCCGGTCGGACAGGATGGACCGCGGCAAGCCGTGAGCTTTGAACACGTGGTCTATGAACAGCTTGGCGGTCTGTTCCGCTGTGGCCACCTTCGCGCAAGGAATGAAGTGTGCCATCTTGGTGAACATGTCTACGACCACGAGTACCGCTGTTTTGCCTCGCGAGCTGGGCAGATCAGTGACAAAGTCCAGGGCCACTTTCTCCCACGGTTCGAGCGGCGTCTGTAGGGGTTCTAGCAGACCCGCCGGCTTCCTGTGTACTGGCTTGGCCCTTTGGCAGGTGTCACACCTGGAGACGTAATCCGCGACTTCTCCCCTCATCTTGGGCCACCAAAAGTCTCTGGTTACTAATTCTGCCGTCTTGTCCTTGCCGAAGTGCCCAGCGCTGGGCGCGTCGTGTAACTGCTGCAGGACTTTCGCGCGGAGGTCGTCTCCGGGTACGTAGAGAGCCCCTTTGCGGATGAGCAGTCCGTCTCGTATCTGGAACTCGTCGTCCTTCGCTGTGCCTCTTCGCACCTCCTCCACCTTGGATTGTGCGAACGAATCTGTCTGCAGCGCTCGACGCACCGCGTCCAGGTCCACGGCGGCTGAAGCGCATGCCCACGCTTTCGGTGCGAAAATGTGTTTGGCCGCCACCGGTGCCGCTTCCTCGAGATACTGCGGCTTCCTGGATAGTGCATCCGCCATGACGTTGTTGTCTCCCGGGATGTATTCTATCCGGAAATCGAAATCCGCAAAGAACTCCGCCCAGCGGATGTGTCTCTGGTTCAGGAACCGCGCCGTGCGCCAGTACTCCAGGTTCTTATGGTCCGTGCGGACCTGCACTGTGTGTCTGGCTCCGACGAGGAAGTGCCGCCACGCCTTGAAGGCTGCATGAATGGCCAGCAACTCCCTGTCCCAGATGGTGTAGTTCTGTTCCGACTTGCTGAGTTTCCTGGAGTAGAATGCGCATGGCCTCCAGTCCCCTTGCTGATCTTGCTGCAACAGGACCGCCCCCACTGCTCTGTCCGAGGCGTCCGTCTCATCCCTCATTGGTTTGCCTGGGTTTACGTGTAGCAGCTGTTCTTCGGACGCGAAGAGACGCTTGAGTCTCCGAAAGGACTGCTCCGCCTGGTCCGTCCAGGTGAACTTCTTCTTCTTGGAGCTGAGGGTGTCCGTGATGGCCGCCGTCTCCTTCGCGAACCCCTTGATGAACTTGCGATAAAAGTTGGCGAAGCCGACGAACTTCTGGACCTCCTTCCGATTGCGCGGGCTCTTCCAGTCCAACACCGAGTGGACCTTGGTGCTGTCCATGGCGAGTCCCTTGTCGGACAGCTTGTAGCCCAGGAAATCCACCTCCGTCATGTCGAACTGGCACTTCTCTAGTTTGGCGTAAAGTCTGTGCTCCTGTAGCCTCTGCAGGACCTCCTTGACGTCCCCCTCGTGAGCCTCCTACGATTCCGAGAAGATCAGGATGTCGTCCAGGAAGCAGACGCACTTCTTGTAGAGGAGTCCCGCTAACACGTGATGCATGAAGGCTTGGAAACAATGGGAGCCATTTTGCAGACCAAACGGCATTACGCGATATTCATAGGTGCCTAAAGGTGTAAACATGGCCGTCTTCCACTCATCGCCCTCCCGCATGCGTATAAGGTTGTACGCCCCTCGTAGATCCAACTTGGTGAAGAGTCGTCCCTTCCTCACCGTCGCGAGCAGGTCGTCGATCTTGGGCATGGGGAATGCTGTGAGCTTCGTCCTGGAATTGATGATTCTATAATCAACTACGAGCCTCCGTTGGGGCGTGTCTTTCTTCTTCACGAAAAACACTGGACTGCCCCCCACTGCTTTGGATTCTTGGATGAATCCCCGCTTCAAGTTGTGATCTATGAACTCCCTGAGTTCTTGCAGTTCGTCCTCAGACATGGAATACAGTTTTCCAGTCGGCAGCGTCGCCCCCGGCAGGAGGTCAATCTTGCAGTCGTAAGGCCTGTGGGGAGGCAGCTTATCCGCTTCCTTCTCGCAGAAGACCTCCAAAAACTCCTTGTACTTGTTGGGTACCGCTTGCACCATGCCTAGGTGTAGCTGCAGTTCATCCTCTTGCCCCTCCTCTTCCTGGCGGGTCCGGACGCAGTGTTCTGTGCAGTAGGAAGAGCAGAAGGTCAATTGCCGCTGGTACCATGCTAATGCCGGGCTGTGCCTATCCAGCCAACTCATGCCCAACACTATGGGCGTGTCCGACAGGTGGGTGACGTTGAAGGTGATGACTTCGTGGTGGTTTCCAATTTGCATTACCATAGGCGGTGTTTGCTGTACCACCTCTCCTCCCAGTATCTTCCTGCCATCGACCGTGATGACGTTTAGGGGCATCGTGGCTGGTAGGAGTGCTATGCGATGTTGCTTGATGAAGTCCACTCCTACAAAGTCTGCGTTGCTACCAGAGTCAATGGTAATTGGGACTTCCAGGGTGAGCCCATTGGGTAGCTGGAGCGATGCGGTGAGTTGCACCACTGGTTTGGGTGGGAGGGGGTCTGTGGGCTGTAAAATCTCTGGGGACTGCTTCACTGACTCGCCTGGCTGGGCCCCAGTGCTTCTGCTTCCAACCAGGCTTCTTCGTTTCCCTGCAGCTGTTCCCCCTGCTGAACTGCTCCCCTTACTGTTGCTGAGGCTGCAGTGTGCTTCTGGATCCTCTGGGGACACTCTTTGGCCATGTGCTGTGCACTGTCACAGATGTAACACTTCCTGCTCCCTCTAGGAGCCTTCGCCTTGACTGCTTCTGGTGTTTGGGCTCTGCTTGCTGTCTGAGCCCTGGCACCACCTATCTCCATCGGCTCTTCTCCCCTCCCCAGTGGAGGCGTGGATAGCACGCGTCCTGTCTCTCTGGGTAGGAAGGGAGTTGTTCTGGCTGGTGTGCTTGCCCTACGTCCCTCCTCCCTGCTCCAAGGGCGGTCCTCCAGGCGCACCCCTATCGCCAGCGCTCTCTGGACGACTTCTGTGGTGCTTTTAGGTCTTTCTCCCCTTGCCAGCTCATCTTTCACGGTCCCATTTAGTCCCTCCCAGAACAGATCCCTGACGGCAACGGAGTCCTTCTGCCAGCCCAGCACATTCACTAACGCAAAAAAGCGGGAGTGATATTGTCTCACCGTGGCTTTGCCCTGCTGCAGCCCATGCATTTCCCTCCTGGCCACATCCACATCTACTGTTGATTTAAAACAAGCGTCCATAGCTTTGATAAATGCGTTGGAATCTTGGAGGGCGGGATCATTTTCGCGCCATAAATTCCGCAACCACGATTTAGCTTCCCCATGCAGATGAGTAATTATGAAGCCTACTTTTTCTTCCTCATCTCTAAAGTCTTTCCGAAGCAAATTGAGCGCGAAAACTATGTCGGCTCTGAAGTTAGGATACTGCTGCAGGTTCCCGTCGAAGTGGGCTACTATGCTGCCCCCCCTCTTCCCGAGGCCAACTCCCTCCGGCTTGGGTCCTGGCAGCCCCTCCTTGCCCAAACGTTCCCACCTGGTCTGCAGATCCCGGCAGAGCGCTACTGCTTCTTCTTCTCTTTTCCTGGATGCTGCTACTTCTGCGTAAAGCGTCGTGACTGCGTTTTGCAGTTCTGTCACCTTCTCCTCTGTAGTCATCTTTGCCTATCTTCGTGAGCTCGCAAAACACCAAGTTTTGCCCCTCGCTGCGCCAACTCACGCTGCGAGGGTTAAATTCTATGTGAGACGGAGCTTACTGTCAGAGCTGCCCGAGATCCCAGCTCACAAAGGACCAACGCCGCTTCGTTGTTAAGTATGAAAGTCTTTATTGAAGTTCAGTTTCACTTCCACAGCCGCAGCGTGCAGCTCTACGTCTCAAACTCTAGACCGCTGAAGCTCCGTCTGAATCTCCTCCCCCCAGACACCAGTTTAAGACTCTAGCCTTGCTCCACCTCTTCCTCTGCTCTTTCCTCCTCTGGTTCTGCCTGTCCGTCGGGGTCTCGCCCTTTCTAGACTCTTCTGACGCTGAATCCCCTGAGTCTCTCCCCCCCCTCCGGCGGGCTTTAGGAGCTGGTTCCCAATCCGGGTCTCCTGCTGTCCCTCGCGCCTGTACATTTGAACTTGGCGCGCGCGCCCAGCCGGCAACTTTCCTCCTGACCGTTTCACTGCTGCTGTCACTGCTTCCCCCTTCGGGGAGGCTAGCTGCAACTGACCTCCCCTTCGTTCCCCCACTCTCCGATGGAGGCGTGGTCAGCCCTGACTCATCTTCTCTCCCCGCTGGAGGAGACGCTGGTCCTGACACATGTGACTCTTCCCCCCCACTACGCTCTGGTGGGGAAACTGGTCCTGATCCCCCGCTGCTGCTTTGGGGGTCCCCGCTGGCTCCTTGTTTCTGGTGCGTCCCCCCTGGGACCCCCCTTGCCCTGATCATCAGCGCCCCCTTCTGGGAATCTTCTGATTCGCTGGAGAAGCTCATGGAATCTCTCGGGTCACTGTCATACTCCCCTACGCTGCCCTCGGATTCTTCCCCTTCGCTCTCCATTTCCTCTCTCCCCTGTGCTCCTGCTCCCGAGCCCCTGACAAGCGCGATTCACGGTACGGCAATCTTATTAGCACTTGACAGCCCGTTCCCAGGCATTAAGCGGTGGTCTTTGTTTCTTTTCCCTCTCTTTTTGCAGGCAAAAGTACTTCTCCCTCTTCCCTCCCCTCTCCTGCAATTCAGGGAGGGAGATCTTTTGTCTTGATGTTAGGATTTAAGTCCTTTTGAAGTAGTTTTCCAGGTCTTAGTTTAAAAAGTCTTTGCTTTGATCTGTTTACAAGAAATGGAAGGCGGCCTTCCTGTTTACACCTTCCCGTTTTCGGTACCAAATTAGTGCTTTTTCTTCCCTTATTTTCAAATCTTTAAATTCAACCTACTCACGGTAGTTGTTTTGACAGCCGAATTGTCACAGGAAAAAAGTCAGCGCTCTCCGACAACAGCTGTGCGGCTTCACTCCATGGAAGAAGCAATTGACTCTCAGCACCGCGCCGCTCACCCCGTTTTGCTCCGGAGCCCGTAGCCGGGTCCCTTTGCAAATTGGGGGGGGGGGCGCTAAAGGTGCCCGCCGAGTCCCACGGTCACAGGCTTTACCCGCCTGTGGTTTTTTAAAGGGTCCCCGCTTCGCCGTAGCGGCAAGACCCGATTTCCGCGGAGCTAACTCCCTCCGAGTTAGAGGGAATCCGCCATTGCCGATGGCGCCGACTCCGGAAGTCTAGCAGCATCCTTCTCCACCCACCCCACGAGTGTTCCTTCTCCCCTTAAACCCCTCTCCTGCATCATTAGCAGCATCCTTCTCCACACACCCCACGCGTGCTCCTTGTCCCTTGAGTTCTTTTCCTTCCCTCCCCACTTAAAACGTGGTTACAAAGCACGGATCCACATGGATCCTCAGGATTTTTGCACTGGGTCACCCCAAGTTCACCATCAGATCACATAGCATATCCATGGCTACAGCCTGCACCAAAAAACACACACGCACCCACTGTTTCATGGGGCTGCAATGGCGCAAAAACATGGTTACAAAGCATGGATCCACGTGGATCCTCAGGATTTTTGCATTGGGCTACCCCAAACTCACCATCAGATCACGTCTGTGGCCACAGCATGAACCACAAAAATCATACATCCACTGTTTCGTTTAGAATATTTTTTTCTTGTTTTTCTCCTCTAAAAACTATGTGCGTGTTATGGTCAGGTGCGTGTTATAGAGCGAAAAATACGGTACATAAATGTGCAGAATTTTATTATTACCAAACATGGTTACACTGACGCAAATTCAGGCACACTCCAGTTTAATATTCCTGTAACTACTTGATAAGAAGTTTGTGTGTGTGTGAATCCATGTAGGAAGAGTGTTGGGGTGAAATAGTAAATGTGTGTATTGGGAAACTGGGACAAAGGATAGGTCACAGTAGCATATCTGTGATCCTGCCTCCCTTTCCAAGTACTCCATCTGGCACACTTGTTGGGTTGAAATAAACGACAGACGAATGACAAGTGTCATATGGGAGGCATCTCCTGAGCATGTCTCGGGGAGTCCCTTTCATTGAATATTACAGCATTGCCACATATGTGCTTGTTGCTGATTGGTTAACACAAATACAATGCAAGGGTTGCATATAGGCATTAATCATCAATAGATTAAAGATTGGGAAAGGGAACACAGAATTGGACAGGTATGAAAACCTTATTAAACTATTACTAGTGATTGATATAGCAGAACTTAAAAGAACATAACTATCGCATTCCGTAGATGTGGTCAACCATGCATTAAGAACAGGTCAGGGTACGATGTTTCATGAACTCAATGTGAACTAAACATTCTAGGGTGGATGAGGAAGGAATGCTTCAGCTTAGAGCGGTTTGCCAGAGTCATGTGCAGAAGCAAAACTTCCCATCACACACTGCCAATATTAAAATATTAAAAGTATTATCTATTTGATGCTGGAGCCGAGAGAAAAAATCTCACCGGTTTTAAGCTCCACTCACCTCAAGCTGGACTTGTAGCACAATCCCGTAAATGTCTACTCAGAAGGCTGTTCCAGTAAGCTCAATAGGACTTACTCCCTTGTTAGTGTGCTTGCAGCCTTACAGATTCTTGTTGTAGAAAAGTTGAGATCAATAAAAGAAGCTCCACACAATGGAGGACTGACCTTTTCATTTCAGGAAATGCCTTGAGCGTCCAGTGCACCTGTGTGTGCTGAGCATTCCCTAACATCATAAAGAATGGGGGGAAACTGAGCTAGAACCCCTTTTCTTTTCAGCTTTTGGGGATAGATGTTTAGCGAAGTCCATAGGCCCCACTGCCTGTATTCGTTTATGGTTTGTGCCTTTCTTTGTGGTTTCAGATATGGAAGTTGTCAGGCACTTCTTATCAGGGCTGCTTATGTCATATGCTGTCGTAGCCTTCTCCGACATGGTGGTGTTCCCTAAAATGTTCCTAGTGCTCTAGGTCAGATATTTAGTTTCACATTATGAAAAGGAACAAGCAGGAACCTTTCCCCTAAACAGTGTCTTGGTACCTGCTCTCTCAACCCCCCCATCTGCTCTATATAGGATTGGATTAAATAGATATGCAAAAAAATTGGTGTTAAAAGTTGAGTTGCACCCTTTCAAACTGTTATCAGATGTTCTCTTATAAGAAAATTCAGCCATACAGCAGGTAGCTATTGCTGTGCCCTAATTATAACTGAACCACTGTCCCAAGTCAATTAAGTACGTGAAAATGTATATCAAAATTAAATTATTTGCAGATAAATAATAAATAATAATAGGGGGAAACTGGGAAGGACTGTCCTACAGTTTATTTAAAAGGTCAATCAACTTTCAAATGCAGCCCAACAGAACCCCCTTTTGCAGTGAATATTCTGCAGAAAGAATATTTTATTACTAAAAGTTTTCCCTTCACACCCCTTTTGATAGTTAAGAATAGTGAGAAGTAAATCAGCAAAACTGGTGCGGCTTCTGCAGATTTTAACACAAAGGAGTCAGGCTTTTATACTACATAAAAACCGGAGCTTGAATGTCTATTGTCTCTCTCATTCGTCTAAGAAAGAGCTGGCTCCATAAAAATCTCAAGTCCAGAAATCCAAAGCACCTTTAGCTCTTTCCTCCACCAAGAATCCTTGCTTGCTCCGTGGAGTGCAGCGCTAGGATTTGGGATGATCTATAGAACCTCAGAACTGTTCATCTCTTTCCTCCATAACGACCATTGTCAGGGAACTGCCATCAGCTCAGAGGCGAGAGGTGAAAGGACAGGTGTGTTACAGGGAGCCTCAGAAGATCTTGCGAAGCAGTTCTTCCTCTGGCGAGGAGGAAAGCCCCGCCTCCAGTGGGGAGGGGGTGCAGGGACCAGGAGATGCTAGGGAGAGCCTCGACACCGAGCCTGTGCAAAGCGGGGGTGAGGCAAGTCCCCTTTGCCAGCACCCACTCTGCACAGTAGGTTTGGGCGCAGAGAGGGGAGGAGAAGGATGGGGGTCACACGACTGTTATGTTGGGGGAGGTACAAGGACCGGCCACGCCGATTCTGCTAACGACTGAGCAGACATGGACTTGTGATGCTCTGCACTGTAAATAGTTTGTATTAATAATAAAGCCTGGAAAAGACAGGTTGGAGTCTTGCCTGTTTGCTTTCGAGCAACCACACCACCACCTGACAACCATCAATTCAAATAACTGTCTGGAATTTATTTATTTATTTCAATTTTTTTTTATTGATTTTCACAAAATTAAAAAACACACTAACAAATAAACAGACAAACATAAATCATAACCTTATTAAAACTAATCTTCTTAACATTGTTAAGTGACTTCCTCGTATCCCCCTAGTTGACTTTCAATAGATATCATTTTAACGGTTTTCCAAATCAAAATTCTTAAAATCTTAACTTAATCACTTAACATCAGTCTTTCTTCCCAATTCAGCATTAAACACAATAATTCCTCACATTACTTATTTAAATCCTAAGCCTAACCAGTAATTGCAAGCTTTTTCCAATTAATTTAACTTAATGTATTTAACTAAATAGTCATTAAATTTCGTCCAATCTTCCTGGTAAACCTCCTCATTTTGGTCGCAGACTCTTCCGGTCAGGTCGGCTAGCTCCGAAAAGTCCATCATCTTCATCTGCCATTCTTCCACAGTTGGTAGTTCTTGCGTTTTCCACTTCTTAGCTAGTATTATTTGAGAAGCAGTTGTGGCATACAAAAATAATTTAACATCTTTCTTGGGGAATTCCAAACCTGTTATTCCAAGAAGAAAGACCTCTGGTTTCTTTATAAATGTATATTTCAACATTTTTTTCAATTCATTATAAATCTTTTCCCAGAAGTCTTTCACCTTGGGGCAGGTCCACCACATGTGATAAAAAGTTCCTTCGTTTTCTTTGCATTTCCAACATAGGTTATCACAGTTATGATAAATCTTTGCTAGTTTAACGGGGGTCAAATACCATCTATACATCATTTTCATTATATTTTCCTTTAACATTGTACATGCAGTGAACTTAACCCCTTTCTTCTACAATCTTTCCCAGTCCTCAAACATTGTTATGTCCCACATCTCTTGCCCAATCTATCATTACTGATTTAACTTGTTCATCCTTTGTACACCACTCCAACAGTAACTTATACATTTTAGACAGATTTTTAACTTTAGAATCCAACACCTCCGCCTCCAACTTGGATTTTTCAGAAGCAAAACCGTTTTTCTTATCTAGTTTATACAATTCATTAATCTGGTGATAATGTAACCAATTTAACTTATCTTTAACTTGATCAAATGGTTTTGGTTTGTATTCTTCATTATCCTCCAATAATAAATCTGAATATCTCAACCATTTGGTTTCCATATTTACCGTATTTTTCGCTCTATAAGACGCACCAGACCACAAGACGCACATAGTTTTTGGAGGAGGAAAACAAGAAAAAAAATATTCTGAATCTCAGAAGCCAGAACAGCAAGAGGGATCGCTGCGCAGTGAAAGCAGCAACCCCTCTTGCTGTTCTGGCTTCTGGGATAGCTGCACAGTCTGCATTCGCTCCATAAGACGCACACACATTTCCCCTTACTTTTTAGGAGGGAAAAAGTGAGTCTTATAGAGCAAAAAATACGGTAACTTTTTCTGGGCCTTCGCCTCCATTGGTGAGAGCCATCTGGGCATCTTCCTTTCTAAAAGATCTTTGTATTTTATCCAAACATTGTACAACAATTACATGATTTTTAAATGCATTATGGGCCTTTACCTTATCATACCATACATATGCATGCCATCCAAACACATTATCGAATCCCTCCAAATGTAATACATCAGTATCTTCTAGTTGTATCCATTCTTTAATCCAGCAAAGCACTGCTGCTTCAAAATAGATTTTCAAATCTGGCAGGGAAAATCCCCCTCTTTCTTTAGAATCCATAAGTAATTTGTATTTAATTCTGGGTTTTTTCCCCTGCCAGATAAATCTAGATAAAGCTTTCTGCCATTCTTTAAAACATTTCACATTATCTATAATTGAGAGGACTTGAAACAAAAAAAGCATCTTTGGTGTCAGGGAACTGTCATCGGAAGAACAGGTGGTGCAAGGGCTCCCAGAGGTTGAGAGAGACTTATCAGCGGAGGAGGGTACCAGCAGGGGGCGAGAAAGAGCTCCAAGGGAAAGCGAGTCAGAAGAATGGCTCAGAGACAATTCCAGCGAGAACAGCGAGGAGGTTTCAGGACCTCCTATAGGGACACCCACTCCTCGCCGGAAATTGTCACGTAGAGAGTCCAGAAGACGTGTTTCCGTTAAGGAGCTGTTATGCTGGAAGAAATTCCGTAAACACCCACTGTCGGATTCTGCCAGCGACTGACGGAGCCATGCTTATGGCGCTCCGTTACAGACAGTGGTTTGTGGACTTAGCCAAACACTGAGGGACTAGGAACTTTACGCACAAGCAGCTCAACATCCCATCACAGCAATCCGACAGTCCCTGAAAGCAGCTTGTGCAGAGAAGGCATCATGAGCAACCCAGCCGGAACCGGAGATGCAGGAGGAGCTGGAGCCGGTCCAAGCCTGGAAGAAAGGTACCGGGTGTTGGAGGTCCAGCTAGCACTGCAAACGGCGAGGCTCGATGAGAGGAGGGCTCAGGATGCAGAAAAGGCAAAGCCCCCCCCCCACAAGCAAGAAAGATGCCAGGATTGGTGCAGAAGTTTGGGGGGGATCCCAGGAACTATCAAGCCTTTAGGACAGAGATGCAGTATGCTCTTAATCTGCAGTTTGATGACTTTCCCGACGAGGAATCGCGAGTGGCGTTTGTGGTTAGCCATCTCGAAGGGGGGGGCGAGAGACTGGGTTAGACCCCTGATGGCAGGGCATAATGAAGTCTTGAAAGACGCACGGAAGTTTTTTCGCGCTATGGACCTGATGTTTTCCAGCGACATTGAACAGGGAGTGGTGCGCAGACAGTTGATGGCTTGTAAACAGGGGAGCCGATCTGTCCGTGAGTACTGGACTGAGTTTACTATGTTGATACACAAATTGGGGTGGGATCTGTCAGCGGAACCCATTCAAATGCTTTTCGAAGAGGGACTTTCTTCTGCTGTGAAAGACGAACTTTCCCGGGCGCCCAGGGCGGAGTCTATGGACCAGCTGACCAAATCAGCGCTGACCATTGGAGCACGCCAGGAGGCTAGAGCCTTGGAGAAGCGGGAAGGGAAAGGGGAGCGTTGGAGGGATTTCCGCATTCCAGAGATTCCGGAGCCAACTTTCCCGCCCGCAGAGCCGATGGAAGTTGGAACAGTGCGCGCGCGGGCAGTTTCAAATCCCAGTGAAGGGCGGAAGAAGGAGGGGAAGAGCCCCAAGAAATGTTATCTCTGCCAGCAGCCAGGTCATTTTGCCAGAGTCTGTCCACAAAGAAAGGAATGGCAAGGGATGGCAGGAGCTGTTGGGGGAAAGGAGGAGGAAGGGCAGGACCAAGTAAAAGCCAGCGCCTGACTGCCACCATCAGGGCACAGCAGTCAGGCCAAGGAGCAGTAAAAGTGCCCACGCCAGAACCTCCGAGACCAGCCCTAGTGATAGAGGTGTTGCTAGAGCTGCCAAACGGACATCCCTTAAAGATAAGGGCGCTATTGGACTCAGGCAGCTCCTGTAATTTTATGAGCAAGGAGTTTGCAGCAGAACACCAGATACAGACTATCCCTTTAAGCAACCCCTTGCAGGTGACCACGATCGATGGGAGAGAGCTGTTGGGAGGAGAAGTCAGCTTACAGACCGTCCCAATGGTAATGAGGGTAGCCAGGCACACCGAAAGAATAGCGTTCAATGTGGCCACCTTGGGAGGGGCTCCCATTATTTTGGGGATGAGCTGGCAAGCGTTGCATGATCCGCTAGTGGGTTGGCATCAGAGAGTGGTCTCCTTTGGGTCAGCACATTGCCTAGAACATTGCACAGAGGGCAAGGCTCCAGAAGGGGCAAGGGCCTTTCTAGCAGGAACAGAAGTAACGGACAATAGAAAGGTGCCCAAACAATACGCTGACCTGAGCAATGTCTTCAGCGAAAGGGAAGCAGACAAACTACCACCGCATAGACCCTTTGACTGCCAGATCAATCTAGTCCCTGGAGCCCAGCTCCCTGTGGGCAAGCTGTATGCCATGTCAGACAGGGAAATGCAGCAGTTGAGGGAGTTTATTGACAAAAACCTGAAGAGAGGTTTCATCAGAGAGTCCAGAGCGGTGGGGGGCAGCCCAGTGTTTTTTGTGGACAAAAAACACGGATAAACCGAGATTGGTCGTGGACTACCGGGCCCTAAATGCCGTGTCGGAACCAGTGGCTTTCCCTATGCCCAGGATTGATGACATTTTGACCAGGGTGAGGAAGGGAAAGATTTTTACTAAACTGGACCTGAGGGGAGCATACAACCTGATACGGATAAGGAAGGGGGATGAATGGAAGACTACCATGTTCACCCATTTGGGGGCTTTCGAATATCTCGTTATGCCCTTTGGATTACAAGCAGGCTCAGCATGTTTTCAATCGTTCATGAACCACGTCCTGGGACCTCTGCTCTACAAGAATTGCGTGGTGTTCCTAGATGACGTGTTAGTATATTCAGAGAATGAGGAGCAGCATGTAAAGGACGTCAGGGAAGTGTTGAGCCAACTGCAAGCTAACCAGCTGTGGGTGAAATTGGAGAAGTGTCAGTTTCACACCAAGGAGGTGGAATTCCTGGGGTACCGCTTGTCAGACAAGGGATTAGCCATGGATCCAGGCAAGGTCCAGGCGGTACTGGAATGGAAGACACCGAAAACGAAAAAAGATGTGCAAAGATTCTTAGGGTTTGGGAACTTTTATCGGAAGTTCATCAAGAACTTTGCCCATTTAACGGCTCCCATCACGGACTGTCTCAGCAGCAAGAAGAAATTTGTTTGGACGGCAGAAGTGGAGCAAGCATTCGAAGAATTGAAAAGGGCCTTCGCTTTGGAAGAACAGCTCCTGCACGTGGATTTACAAAAACCCATGAGAGTGGAAACGGATGCATCAGACCGGGCGGTGGGGGCGGTGCTTCTTCAGCCGGGGAAGGATAAGTCGGAGTGGAGACCGTGTGCCTTCTTCTCGCGGAAGTTAAACAAATCTGAGAAGAACTACACGGTATATGACCGAGAACTACTCGCCATTCACGAAGCGTTCCGGAAATGGAGACACTTACTAATTGGTGCACAACACAAGGTGCAAGTATGCACGGACCACAAGAATTTAGAGTACTGGAGAACGGCACGAGTGCTCAACCAACGGCAAGTGAGATGGGCACAGGAGTTCTCCAAATTTTATTTTGAAATTTGCTATGTGCCAGGCCCAGAAAACGTCAGGGCGGACGCTCTCTCACGCAAACCAGAGTATTTGGAGGGGGAGGGAGCACCCGAAGAGAGACATATCATCCCAGAGGACCGCTGGGTGTGTGGGGCGGCGTTGGTGGGGCAAAGGGAACTGGTAGAGGAGACGCAGAATGATGAATACGCCCAGAATAAGCTCCAAGGTCTAAGGAGGGAGGGAGAAAACTCCGGAGGTTTTGAAGAAAGAAACGGGGCATTGTATTACAAAGGGGCACTATATATACCCGAAGGGGAATTGAGAGGGAGAGTACTCAAACAGATGCACGACAGCCCTACAGCAGGGCATTTTGGGCAACACAAAACCATGTGGTTGGTTACCAGGGAATTTTGGTGGCCCAGGGTGAGGGAAGATGTAAGGGAGTATGTAAGAGGGTGTGACCAATGCCAGCGAGCCAAGGGAGAAAGGCGGGCGCCGGCGGGGTTGTTAGAACCGTTGCCCACACCAGAGAGGCCATGGGAGGCGGTATCGATAGATTTTATGACTGATCTGCCGAAATCCAAGGGGAAAACCGCCATACTGGTAGTAGTAGACCTGTTAACTAAGATGGGCCACTTTGTAGCTTGCTCACATGCAGTCACGGCGGAAGAGACAGCTAAATTGTTTGTAGAACATATTTTTAGACTGCATGGCGCCCCCTTGAGGGTGGTCTCAGACCGGGGCAAACAATTCACGTCCAGGTTCTGGAGGAAGCTCATGAGCTTACTGCACGTGGAGGTCAATTTTTCGACTGCCCGGCACCCAGAAACCAACGGGCAGGCGGAAAGAGCAAACGGTATCCTCCAACAATACCTGAGGTGTTATGTCAATGACAGAGAGAACGATTGGGTGGAAAAGTTGGCGCTGGCGGAATTTGCCTACAATAATGCGGAGAATGTGTCCACCGGGATGAGCCCCTTTTTGGCTAATTATGGGTGCCACCCCAGGGCATTTCCAGGGGGAGGAGGGGAGAGATGGAGCGTCCCAGCCGCCGAACAGTTTGTAGAAGAAATGGAAGCGATCCATCGTCAACTCCAACTCAACTTAGAAAGGGCCAAAGAACAATATAAGAAGCAGGCAGACAAGAACAGAAGGGAAGGTGAAACTATAAGGGTGGGGGATCAGGTGTGGCTGTCCACCCAAGGACTGCCGTTCAAGGGGGGTTGTAAGAAATTGAGACCCAAAAGATTGGGACCATTTGAGGTCATTCAACAGGTTAACCCAGTAGCTTTCAGACTCCGGTTACCGAACCACATGAAACTGCATCCAGTATTCCACAGGTCATTACTGTCACCGTATAGGGGGGGAAAAGAAGGGGTTTCCCCACAGGGACCAGTCTTAGAAGAGAGGGAAAGCAGCAACCATGTGGCGGAAATCCTCGACTCCAGGTGGAAGGGTAATCAGGTGGAGTATTTGGTAGCGTGGGAAGGGGAACCGGAGTCAGAAAACACCTGGGTAACGGCAGAGGAAGTCAATGACGAGGTCTTGATCGAAGCGTTCCATCAAAGGTTCCCCAGGAAACCTCAGTCAGTAGCGAGGTTCCGGAGGGAGTACTTTGGCACCACCGAAGAGGAGGAGGAATTGGAAGGATTCACGGGGTCAGAGTGGGAAGAAGGAATAGATTCCGAGGAGGATGAGTACTTAGAAACCCGAAACAGCAACCGGTGGAGGAAAATGTTCGAGACTTCGGAAGATGAGGGAAGTTCTTTCAGGGGTTTTGCTCCCTCGCCTCCAGCAGAGGAAGGGAGGGGAGGGGGTGGAGGGGGCCCTGGAGGGGAGGTGGATGTCAGGGAACTGTCATCGGAAGAACAGGTGGTGCAAGGGCTCCCAGAGGTTGAGAGAGACTTATCAGCGGAGGAGGGTACCAGCAGGGGGCGAGAAAGAGCTCCAAGGGAAAGCGAGTCAGAAGAATGGCTCAGAGACAATTCCAGCGAGAACAGCGAGGAGGTTTCAGGACCTCCTATAGGGACACCCACTCCTCGCCGGAAATTGTCACGTAGAGAGTCCAGAAGACGTGTTTCCGTTAAGGAGCTGTTATGCTGGAAGAAATTCTGTAAACGCCCACTGTCGGATTCTGCCAGCGACTGACGGAGCCATGCTTATGGCGCTCCGTTACAGACAGTGGTTTGTGGACTTAGCCAAACACTGAGGGACTAGGAACTTTACGCACAAGCAGCTCAACATCCCATCACATTTGGCAACACATTCATCTTAACCACTGAGATTCGGCCCATTAATGACAATTTTAAGTTTGACCATATCTCCAAATCTCTCTTAATTTCATTCCATAATTTCTCATAATTATCTTTGTACAAGTTCAGATTTTTCCCAAACAGGTTCACCTCCAAATATTTAACTTTTTTCATAAAATCTAGGCCCATCTTTTCTTGTAGAAGTTTCCTTTCATCATTATCCAGATTTTTCTCTAATACTTTGGTTTTGCTCTTGTTTAACCTAAATCCCGCTACCTGTCCAAATTCCTGTATCAGCTCCAGTGCTTTTACTGCACTGGAGTCTGCATCTTGTAATGTCAATACTAAGTCATCAGCAAAGGCTTTTAATTTATATTGTTTGGATCCTACTGTAATACCTTTAATTTGTTCATCTTTTCTGATCATACTTAGCAAGACCTCTAGGAATGAAATAAACAGCAGAGGGGAAATTGGGCACCCTTGCCTGGTTCCCTTCTCTATTCTAATTTCCTCTGATACCACATTATTTACAATAATTTTAGCTTTTTGTTCTTGATAGATCGCTTTAATACCATTTAAAAAGTCTTGACCAACCCCCATACTTTCAAAGTTATGTAACATTGTAACTCCAGGATACATCGTCAAAGGCCTTCTCTGCATCAATAAACATTAACATTGCTTTACAGCTCTTTCTTGCTTCCAACTTTTCCAAAATATCCACAACATTTCTAATATTATCTTTCATATGCCTTCCAGGCAAAAATCCTGCCTGGTCCTTGTGGATATGCTTAGATAAGACTTTCTTTAGCCTACTAGCCAATATATTTGCAAAAATTTTGTAATCCACATTAAGTAGGGAGATTGGTCTGTCGTTCTTGACATTGGATCTATCTTGCCCTTGTTTGGGAATCAGAGTAATATAAACTTCCTTCCAGGTTTCAGGTGCTTTGCCCCCTCGTAAAATCAGATTACTTACTTCTACCAGAGGTTGGAAAAACCAGTCTTTCAATATCTTATAATATTTCGCTGATAGACCATCTGGTCCTGGTGCCTTGCCAAGTTGCATTGAGTTTATTGCATGTTCCACTTCCTGCCTTGTGATTAGTCCCTTTAGCAAGATCTTTTTATCTTCTGGAATCTTCTGCAAACCATTAATCTTAATGAATTGCTCAATTTTTACCAAGTCCTCTTTATTCTTTTTATACAGTTGTTTATAATATTTATAAAAACATTTTCTTATGTCCACAGGGTTCTCTACAGATTTTTCTTCTGTTACAACATTTGTGATAGTACTTTGCTTTTGTCTCTTCTTTAAATGCCAGGCTAAAAGTTATCCACATTTATTTGCAGATTCAAAATTTCTTTGTCTCATACTTCTTAACTTCCATTCTATTTCTTGGTTCACTAACTGTCTGGAATTTTTTAACAAAAGGGAGAAAGGCTTTCTGCTGTGTAAAAACCGGAGCTGTATATCAAATGTCTCTCTCACATAACCTCTCTCAGCAAAACATTTTTAATCACTCCATTAATTTAGCACTGGGGTTTGGGTCGGTCTTTAAGTCTTCAGACCCATTCATTCCTTTCCTCCATATCATCCACAATTGCCTCAGACATTCTCAAATATATTAAAGGGAAAGGTCATCTTTTAATCTTTTCCCCCTTATTTCTTTCTTGATTTGATATTACACCACTCCATGACAGCTGTTGTAAAACAATATAATTGTAATTCTCTTCTCCACCTTGTTTTTTTCTGGATTGTATTTCAAAATGCAATGGGTTTGACCTCCTCTTTCTCTTGCATTAACTAAGCGTCTGGTTAATCTCAGCTGTCTTTCCAATCACTTTGGTTAAACTCCCAGTCCTTTGTACAGCTTTCCAGCCCAAAGAAGCATCTAGCTGCCGTATGATTTATGCTTAATTACCTATGTTTTGATAGCTTTTTCCAGGGGACCAACCGTGCTTGCAAAAACCAGACGCCTGTTTTCTTTGGAGCTTCTGCCGCAGGGTCACTCCTGAAGTCATGCTTTCTCTCCGCAGGGAGGGAACGCTGTTGTGGGTGTCTGTGGTCTCCTTCAACTCCAGAGACCCCTCCAACGCCACAGCGTGTCCTTTTAGATGCAGGAAGCCCTCCTGGATCTTTTGGGGGTTGTGAAGCCTAGCAACCCCCCTCTTTCACCCCTTCGATGAGTGCTTGCCCCTCGGAAACCCCCGAGACAAGCATCCGAGAGCAATCAGCGGCAAAGCCACCCAGGTGGCTTTCACCAATGGAAGCAAAGGCCCAGAAAATGTTAAATATGGAGAGTAAATGGCTGAGATATGCTGATTTATTGTTGGAGGTAATGAAGGATTTAAATTAATAATAATAATAATAATAATAAAATTTATTTATATCCCGCCCTCCCCAGCCGAAGCCGGGCTCAGGGCGGCTAACAACAATCAAATAATCCAACATTCTAAAAACATTTCATTATAAAAATTAATTAAAATCAAATTGATGGCAACCGTTAAGCAAAATTCTGTGCAGATTGCCAGAGGAGGAAGTCAGGCTGCGCCCTGACCAAAGGCCTGGTGGAACAGCTCTGTCTTGCAGGCCCCTGCAGAAAGATGTCAGGTCCCGCAGGGCCCTAGTCTCTTGTGACAGAGCGTTCCACCAGATTGGAGCCGCAGCCGAGAAAGCCCTGGCTCTAGTTGAGGCCAGCCTAACCTCTCTGAGGCCTGGGACCTTCAGGATGTTTTTATTTGCAGACCGTAGGTTCCTCTGTGGGACATACCAGGAGAGGCGGTCCTGTAGGTACAAGGGTCCTAGGCCGTATAGGGCTTTAAAGGTTAAAACCAGCACCTTAAACCTGATCCTGTACTCCACCGGGAGCCAGTACAGCTGGTATAGTACCGGATGAATGTGATCTCGCAGCGAAGACCCCATAAGGAGTCTCGCCGCGGCATTCTGCACCCGCTGGAGTTTCTGGGTCAGTCTCAAGGGCAGCCCCACATAGAGCGAGTTACAATAATCCAGTCTGGAGGTGACCGTCACGTGGATCGCAGTGGCTAGGTCAGGGCGAGAGAGATAAGGAGCCAACTGCTTAGCTTGGCGGAGATGAAAAAATGCCGCCTTTGTTATAGGTGTAATCTGCGCCTCCATAGAGAGGGAGGTATCGAAGATTACACCCAAACTCTTAACGGACGGTGCTGGCACTAATTGCACCCCCGCAAGAGATGGGAGTTGCCCCCTCAATCCCATATCGTCCCGTCCCAGCCAGAGGACCTCTGTCTTCGAAGGATTTAACTTCAACCGGCTCCCACGTAACCATCCAGCCACAGCTTCCAGGCATCTGGTCAGTGTGTCTGGGGCCGAGTCAGGATGGCCATCCATCAACAGATAGAGTTGGGTGTCATTGGCATACTGATGGCAACCCAACCCAAAACTCTGGACAAGCTGGGCGAGGGGGCGCATAAAGATGTTAAAAAGCATCGGGGAGAGTATCGCACCCTGAGGTACTCCACACACCAAGGAATGGCGCGATGACAATTCCCCCCCCCAGCGCCACCCTCTGTCTCCGACCAGAGAGAAACGAGCGCAGCCATTGAAGGACTGTGCCCTGGATCCCCACGTCGGCAAGGCGGTGGTCCAGGAGTTTGTGATCGACCATGTCGAAGGCTGCTGACAGGTCTAGAAGAATCAGCAGCCCAGACCCGCCTCGATCCAGCTGCCTGCGGAGATCATCTGTTAGGACGACCAGAGTCGTCTCGGTCCCATGACCAGCGCGGAAGCCGGACTGGAATGGATCCAGAGCCGATGTTTCATCCAGAAACCTGCCAAGCAGTTCAGCAACCGCTCTCTCAACCACCTTACCCAGCAATGGAAGATTCGAAACCGGGCGGTAATTGGATAGATCTAAGGGATCTAATGATGTTTTATTTAAGAGTGGGCGCACCACTGCCTCCTTCAGTTCCCCTGGGAATATCCCGGTGCCAAGGGACAAATTGATGATATCCTCCAGGGGGCCCGCACCTCATCTGGACACGCTCTAATCAGCCAAGATGGACACGGGTCGAGAGGACAGGTGGTGGGCTTTCCAGCTCGGAGGAGTCTGTCCACATCGGCTGGGGATATCCGGTCAAAGTGGTCCAATACTGGACCTGAGGACAGTCGAGGGGCCTCCAGTTCCTTTATTGTATCCAAATAGGCAGGGAGGTCATGGCGGAGCAACAGGACCTTCTCCGCAAAAAAGCTCGCAAATGCCTCACAGCTGTGTGTCAAATTGTTATTTAAATTTGGCTGTCCTTCAAGGGACGTTAAAGACCTAATTATACTAAATAATTGCGCCGGGCAAGAGCTAGCGGATGCAATGGAGGCCGAGAAGTAAGACTTCTTAGCGGCCTTCACTGCCATCTCGTAGGTTTTCATAAAAACCCTATAAGATGTTCTTGAGGCTCCGTCACGGGCACCCCGCCATACTCGCTCTAGCCGTCTGTGGTCCCGCTTCATTTTCCGCAGCTCCTCGGTAAACCAGGGAGCCCGGTTTCTGCGGGGTCGCAGAGGGCGCTTAGGTGCGATCTCATCGATGGCTGCCAGGAGCTGGATATTCCAGCCCTCAACAAGCTCAGTCAATGAGTCGCCAGGGGGAGCAAGGTCCCGCAAGGCTTGACGGACTCTATCAGGGTCCATCAGCCCAAATCGGCTCGCCACCTAAGCAGGGTGGGGGTGGAAAGTCAATCCTGGCTTTCAGAGCATAGTGATCAGACCATGGCACCTTCATCAAAGGAGACATGATCACATCTATACCTACGCCAAAGATCAAATCCAGCGTGTGGCCTGCTTGATGTGTGGAGCCCGAAACAAACTGGGAGAGCCCTAGTGTCGCCATGGAAGACACCAGGTCCAGAGCCTGTGAGGAGGGAGTGGCATCAGCATGGATGTTGAAGTCCCCCAATACCAAAAGGTTAGGGAACTCCAAGGCCCAGCCGGCCACCGCCTCCAGCAGGCCTGACAGGGCGGCTGCTGATGCGCTAGGTGGCCGGTACACCAGCCAGACAGCCAAGCTCACCTCAGAGCCCCACACTAGGCCAACACATTCAATGCCGGGGATCGATGGCGATGGTAGAGCCCTGAAAGAACAATCTTCCCGGATTAATAATGCCACCCCTCCCCCCCGGCCCACAGTCCGTGACTGGTGGAGGACGGAGAAACCCGGGGGCGCCATCTCTCGTAAGGTAACAGTTTCCCCTTCGCGCACCCAGGTCTCCATCGCACAAGCCAGGTCGACCCCCTGCGAGGTAAAGAAATCTCGCAGGGTGGCGGTTTTGTTGCCTATAGACCTGGCATTGCACAACACCAGTGACGGAGGTGAGTAATCCTTGCTCACCCTACCCTCGTCCCTCGGGATGGGGCACAGATTGGAAGTGGTACGAGCATATCCGTATCTCGATCCCCTTCACCTATAACATCTGCCCTCACCGCCATACCTCCCTCGCCCCTCCACGGTAGCAATCCCAAGCCTCATACTAGCCTCCATTTACAAAATAGAAAAACAAACCAAACCAAAAACAATTATACCAAAACAAAACCAATCCCCACCCCACTCAATATCCAATTAAGACCATTTGATCAAATTAAAGATAAATTGGATTGGTTACAATATTATCAGATCAATGAAATGTATAAGCTTGATAAGAAAAATGGTTTTGCAATGGAAAAAACCAAATTGGAAACAGAGTTGTTAGATACTAATGTTAAAAACCTATCCAAAATGTATAATTTATTGTTGGAGTGGCATACAAAGGATGAACAAGTTAAATCTGTGATGATAGATTGGGCAAGAGATGTTGGACACAATATAATGTTGCAAGACTGGGAAAGGTTGTGAAAGAGAGGGGTTAAGTTTACTGTATGCACTGTATTAAAAGAAAATATTATGAAAATGATGCATAGATGGTACTTAACCCCAGTAAAACTAGCTAAGATTTACCATACGAATGACAATTTATGTTGGAAGTGTAAAGAAAAAGAAGGCACCTTTTATCATATGTGGTGGACGTGTCCCAAGGTGAAAGACTTCTGGGAAAAGATCTATAATGAGTTGAAAAAAAATGTTGAAAAATACATTTATTAAAAAACCAGAGGCCTTTCTACTTGAAATAATAGGACTGGAATTGCCCCAAAAAGATGTTAGACTGTTTTTGTATGCCACTACAGCGGCACAACTTTTATTAGCCAAAAATTGGAAATCTCAAGAAATACCAACAGTTGAAGAATGGCAGATGAAGATGTTAGACTTTTTGGAGCTGGCTGACCTGACTGGAAGAATCCGCGATCAGAAAGAAGAGGAATATCAAGAAGACGGGAAGAAATTTAAAGACTATTTAGCTAAATATTGTAACATAAGATAAGTACAGTGGTACCTTAGGTCAAGTACTTAACCTGAAACTGTACTTAACCTGAAGCACCACTTTAGCTAATGGGGCCTCCCGCTGCCGCCGCACAATTTCTGTTCTCATCCTGAAGCAAAGTTCTTAACCCGAGGTACTATTTCTGGGTTAGCGGAGTCTGTAACCTGAAGTGTATGTAACCTGAGGTACCACTGTAGAAAGTATCAAATTGGTTTAGGATTAGAATAAGAATGAACTGTAAAACATTATGGATTTAAACTATTATGAAAAGAAAGGAAGATAGTATTTTGAAGGAGTTAATTTTATTAGAAAGAAGATATTGGAAAACTGTTAGAAGGTGATTCAATGAAATTCAGTTAGGGGGGATTCGAGGAAGTCAGTTAACAATGAAAATTAAATGAGGTCTTGGAAGTAATATGTGTTTATATGTTTGTCTTTTTCTTCTTTTTAGTATTGTAATGTTTTTTCTTTGTGTGTTATACCTGTTATAAATCTGGAAAATCAATTTAAATTTTTTTGAAAAAAAACAACAAAACAAAACTCACAGATCCACGGCTTCCTGGCCACTCCATGGCCCAAAAACGTGGTTTTGAAGCACGGTTCCTCATGGATCCTCACGCTTTTTGCATTGAGCCACCCCAAACTCATTGTCAAATCACACATCAGAGCCAGGGGCACAGCCTGCACCACAAAAAAAACACGAATCCTTGGTACAGCGGGGAGGTCGGTACACCAAAAGGAATCCTGTACTGCCCCTATTGCCCAACTTCCAGAACACGCACTCAGAAAACTGGGTCTTCCCAATAGGACGCCTGGTGCAGACTAATGACTTCCTAAAAATCACTGCACCCCCCCCCCCGCCCACATGACCTGGGTTGCTGTGCGTAAGAGAAACCTGGTGGGCAAGCAGTGGCAAGGACAGGCCCATCTGCTTCATCCAACCAGGTCTCTGTATATGCAGGTATATACAGATCACAAAAACCTGGAGTACTGGAGGAAGGCTAGACTTCTTAATCAGAGACAGGTCAGATGGTCGGAATTCCTGTCAGGTTTCCACTTCAAGATAGGATATGTGCCAGGCGTGCAGAATGCAAGGGCAGATGCACTATCTAGGAAGCCAGAATATATGGAAGGGCAACAGGCTCCAACGGAGAGGTATGTGTTTGAACCTGAGCAATGGCAATGTGGCTCAGTTTTAAATCCCAGATACTGCCGAGGATCCCCATTAAATTTGCTCAGCAGCGTCGGCAAAATCCTTCCCAGGGGACCTCCTGTCGCACCTGCTGACCTTTCTCTTGCTTCCTCCAAGCGAATTCTCAATTCCTCAGCTCTCACTTGTAATCCGGCTTTATTTCTCTCCAATTCTTGCACACGCTGCTCCATTTTTCCCCTGCCTTTTCAATTTCCTCTCCCTAGCACTCATCAACTGGGAGTCAGGACAAACTGTCAGCAGATTGAGTTGTGAGCGTTCGGGGAGATAAGCGTCCGTGACTCCAGCAATATTTTACAAATCTTTATTGCTTCTTGGCATATTTACAAACAGTTCAAAAAGCGATCCGATCATGGTGGGAAGTTGTCCCGACTAACTTCCTTCCGCTTTTGGGGCCAGCATAACCACCGTCTAAGCCCAACCCCCCTCCTTCCTCTGTGACGAGAGGTACTTGCCCTCGGAAGTACCTCCTCCCTCTCAGATACACTCCCCTCTGACCCCCCTTCATCTTCTCTCTCTTCGGAAGGCGAAAAGCTGCTAATCAAAGGGGCTGTCTCCCAATAACTTCTCATCTCCTCCTCCCTCTCTGACTCCAGTTCCCTGACATCTACAATATGACTTGCATGTCAGTATGTGCTTGGGTACTAAGTATTCTGCTTCTGCAGAATGGGGGTGCTTTAAGTTTCCTTCTGAATCCTACAATCTGACACCTGAGGGATTTTCATCAGAAATCAAGTTTTCTTGACTTCTGGGAGAGAGGAATGGTGGTTCAGCTGCCTCTCTGTTAGCTCCTGCTAAGAGAAGATCATTACGTGGTGACTGATAATAGACAGATAGTCTGACTATTAAGCACTCTAGAGATAAGGGTGATCTGGGAGTTATCCACAAATGCTTTGATCAAGGCAGTTTTTCTGGTGTCTGTGCCTGGGGGCTTGGACAGGAGTTGCAACCCCTTTTCTGTTTCTGAAACTAAAAAACTGAGGTATCTGAAGAAGTGTGCATGCACATGAAAGCAGACCAACGCGGCTACCTACCTGTAACTAAAAAACTGGAAAAACTAAAAGTAAAGCAGCTATCGCCAGCCGTGGAAAAAGACTCTTCTATGACATAAGACATGTTGCAGCTGTGATTTTAAGGTAGAAATATTAAGGTAGACTGAGTTGCTAATAATATCCAGAACTTCAAAAGCATCCAGTATAATAAAGGTACTTTTGGCTGTCCCAGTGACTGCTGGTATTGTTCAACAGTTGATGACTGAACAATTAAAAATCATCAGATTACATTTGATGAAGAAAATGAACCAGAGAGATATGAAATGAAAAATGGAAATAGGGAACACTCAGAGGCTTCAGATCTAATCGGGGGAAATTTGGCAGGACTGCATCACAAAATAGTTAAATTGAAGGAAGCAGATGGTGATGCAGAAATGGAAATGACTTCCATACAAGTATTTGGAAGAGAAGGCAAAGATGGTGAGATGGAGAATTACCTGGATATTGATGGAGTTGGGGGGGGGGGCTTTTGGAAAAACTTCAGTCCTGGCCTTCCTTCAGCTCTAGCAGGGAGAAAGTATTTCTGAGATAATTTATTGCTCAGAGAGATAAGGTCTGGCACGCTTCTGTTGCAGCAGGCTTCTGTTGCGCAGCACACATTCCAAAAGCTCTGAGCAAAAGCAGAGTCTCACAGCGGTCAGAAATAAAGCCTTCTGTCTTCTGTGCGTTGATGTGCATAAATCAGGCTCTCACACAGAGTTACTAAAACTAAAAGTGCTTTCTTTACAGCAGAAACTATCCATTATCCAGCAGAGTACTGAACATCGTACAAATGTGTCTGCCCCGGACAAAAACGAAAGCAAAACAGAACAAAGAACTGAGACTCTCGGAAGTGACGCAGAGTCTCTCTGCCCCACAGTAGGCAGAATGCACATTCTGAGCTGTTTAACCGTGTAAGCTCAGGTTCTCCTCACACCCCCTCTCATCCTGCACTACTGGGGGCAAGCAAGTATCACCACTTACCCCAACTCCAAACTACCACAGACCTCCCCATGACGCTGGAAGCTCAATGGTTTAGTGAAACCATCAGCCAAGTTAATGTGGCTGGCACAATATTTGAGCCCTATCAAACCTGACTGGACACTTTGACACACATTCTGGAAATGTCTAGATGCTTGGTTCTGGCCTTAAATTCCCCAGATTCTGCTAGCTTCAGACAGGGTTGATTGTCTTCTCAAACAGTAATGGGCAAGCTACAATCCCCACAGATCTCTTGCACCAAGCATCTATAGGACTCCAGTTCCTGGCACAAATCTAACAGTGTGCTGAACTCAGCCTCAGTAGAGGACAACGCAACAAGACTTTGCTTCCGGGACTTCCACCCAATAAGAGATTCCCCAAACTTTATTACTATCCCAGATACGGACTTCCTGTCATCCAGATTCGCCCAGTCGCTGTCTGCCCAGCATGTCAGCTTCGTCTCACCTGCAGCTGACAGTTTGAGACTGAA
The DNA here is from genome assembly GCF_964270895.1 of Podarcis filfolensis. Lineage (NCBI taxonomy): Eukaryota > Metazoa > Chordata > Lepidosauria > Squamata > Lacertidae > Podarcis > Podarcis filfolensis. The sequence goes on from NC_139619.1 coordinate 20,984,009, forward strand.
GTCCTTGGTATCCTGCAGATAACGCAGTACCCGCTTGATACCGTGCCAGGCACTTACACTGGGCTTTGAAGCTTCCCTACTGAGCAGATTGGTAGCAAAAGCAATGTTCGGTCTGCTCCATTGGGACAGATACAACAGACTACACAGAGCTGACTGAAAGAGCTCAGCATTCTCAAACTCAGCACGTTCTGCTTGCTGACTGTCTTTCACGTAGCTCGTCTCCATGGGTGTCCTGACTCCTGCACAATCAGACATTCTGAACTTCTCAAGTAACTGCTCAATCTTGTCTTTCTGACTGAGCAAGAAGCTACAGCACCCTCAGTTCTAGCTATCTCCACGCGCAGGTAGATCTTTACTGCACCGAGGTTCTTGAGCTGAAACCGCTTTCCAAGCTCTTTGGCAAACTTCTGTACCTGTTTGTCTGCCCTTGCAGTGTAAATTATGTCATCAACAAAGATTAACACCATTTCCTGTGACTCCCCTGACCCTTTAAGGTACAGGCAACTGTCAGCAAGACTCTTCCTGAAACCTAGCTTCTCTAGGGCTTCATTCAGGCACAAGTTCAAATTCCTGGCCGATTGTTTCAAACCGTAAATTGACTTGTGAAATTTCCATACAGTACCTTGCTCCTTGCCCTCAAACCCTGGAGGAGGAAGCATGTACAGATCCTCCTAGAGGTCTGAGTTCAAGTAGGCTACATCCACATCAAAGTGATGCACCAGCAAACCTCTTTGTGCAGCAATGGCTAAGAGCATGCGCAGAGTTTCACTTCTGGAAGTAGGAGCATATACCTCAGTATAATACAACCCCTTCCGCTGCGTGAACCCTCTGGCTACTAGCCTAGCCTTGTACTGTGGTTCTCCAGTTGCTGTGGGTTTAAGACGGTAAACCCAGCGGCTACTCACGGCCTGTTTGCCCGCTGCCAACTGCATGAGGGAGAACACACCTAGAGACTCCATTGAGCTCATCTCCTTCTGCATTGCCTCATGCCATTTGCTGGCTTCTTCCTGAGGCAATTTCTGAACATCCTCAAAACTCTCAGGTTCACACTGTGCCATACCAACCCACACACTAGTGACTGTAAACCTGTCAGGAGGTTTCCCTTTCGTTGCCCGAGTTGAACGGTGCAACCCAATTTCAGATACCCCCTCTGACCCACCAGGGCCAGCCAGAACATCCTTGGCATCAGAGAGTTCCCCCTCTGACTTACTACACCACCTAGACTTCTCAGCTGAATCTGTGGGAGAAGAAGGAGCACTGCTGTGTTCAAGCTTCACAGCTTTAGGAGAAGTTCTTCCTTCTACCTGCTCTGGGTCAGGACTCTATGCCTCAGCAGCAGGTTCAACCTCTTCCTCTTCTTCATCATTAGAGTCAAGCAGACTCTCTGAAAGAACATCAGGGTTCCCATGTATGCGTGTCCACCCACTCTGCTCACAGAATTCAGCACTGTTGCTGAGCAGAATTCTGGACTGATCCCCTGATGGATAGGCAAATCTCCACCCCTTGGTCCCTGGCTCATACCCACAGAAAATCATCTTTTGGGACCTAGGGCCACCCTTTCTGCTTTTGGCCTTTGGTATGAGGACCCAAGCCTCACAGCCAAAAACACAGAAAAAATGCACCTTGGGCTTCTTGCCATGCAGCAGAAAATAGGGTGTGTCCCCTACCACTGAATTAAACGACCTGTTCAAGGTAAAATTGGCTGTCTGCCAAGACTCCCCCCCAAAAGCGCTGTGGGAGCCCGGCATCAAACAGCAACTCTGCGGACATCTCCTCCAGCGTTCTGTTCCGGAGTTCTGCAACGCCATTCTGTTGGGGACTGTGTGGAACTGTCAACCTGTGTTGAATTCCCTTCTGGCGAAAGAAACTTTGCAGCGCAGACCCAGTGAATTCTCCGCCCCGGTCGCTCTGAAAATTCTGCACATGCGTGGAAAAGTGCAGTTCCACTGCCGCAATCCAGTCTCTGATTAGCAGCGCAGCCTCACTCTTGTGTTTAAGCATGAACAGCCACCCATTCCTCGAAAAATCATCTATCAGCACCAATGCAAATTTGGCCCCGCCCAGACTGGCTACTGACATAGAGCCACACAAATCTGCATGCACCAGCTGAAACGGCCTAGTGGTCATCCTTTCAGACCTTGGGTATGTGCACATTTTCACCTTTGCGTGCTTACACGCTCTACACTGAAGAAACTTAGCACAGGATTTCATTTTGCACCCCTCAGTGCATTCTGGGATCTTCTTCACGTAACCCCAAGACACGTGAGCCATACGTCTGTGCCAGAGATGAGCACACGCATCATGGACTGGAACGTTGGTACATTGCACTTGAGCTGCCTCCATGGTATCTGGACCTGTAAGAGAAGCCTCTAGCACAAACAGCCTGTCTTTACATTCCACACTGACTAGTTATTGTCCCTGGAAATGGAACACATGTTATTCTCAAAACAGACTCTATAATTGTCAGCAACAAGAGCGGCGACAGATAGCAACGCACAGGACAGTCCAGGAATGACAAACGCCGGTATCGAATCCTGTGAGAAAGAACAAAACTGTGAGCCAGTCTGAGTCAGAGCACGCTTAGTCCCATCTGCCAAACAAACAGATTTTCCAGAGACTACAGAGTTGCAGTCCCTCAGAAAACCACCAGAAGGCACGAGATGATGGGACGCTCCTGAGTCTATCACGAAGGTCAGCACAGCGTCCTGTTTACAGCTCTTGACTGTTGCCATAGAAGCTGCCAAATGTTTATGTTAAGGGCTGTCTCTGCCAGCTGCCTTTGGCTTTTGCTTCCCACGTTTCGAAGAGCTCCTAATCTGGTTGCTCCGGGAGATGACCTTGGGCCCTTCCTGTGCCTCCACTGGGCAGTCTCTCATGAGATGGGAGGGGGAGCCACATCTACAACAGCGTCTCGAAGCAAAAGTTCTCACAGCATCCCCTTCAGCCCTTCCTGCATTCCCTGCACCCCCAGATATTATATACTCATGGGGGGGTAGGTGGTTGATGGAGGACCCTTGGGTAATAGGGAAATGACAGTTTCTCAGGGTGAGAGGCTGAGAGGGCAAAAGAAAGATCCCAGGTGAGAGTTGGTGTTAAGGGCTTAGAATTCCATTTAAGAGAGGACTACATATTCTACTTATTCCATTTGTATTTTTTGTGGCCATTATTTTGCTGTATTATGGAATTTTAAAAATAAAAATCTCATTAATAAAAAAGAAATAAAATCATGTTTTCTATGAAAAAGAAAATAAATCAAGATTTCCATTAAAGAAAGGGAAGCAACCAGTTGCATTTGCAAAAAGAAAACAAGAATAGGGGGTCTTAAAGGCCTTCTGGAAAGATACCTCATGAAATAACATGGGGTCAGTTTGAGGATGCTATGTTGCTAGGAGACGGTAGCTGCAAAACATCTTGATAACATTTAAGACAGAAGGATATATAGGGAACACTGATTAATGAATGCACTTCAGTGATAATGAAAGCAAGTATCAAAATGTATCCCGATTTTATTAAAGGCTAAGAGGAACATTATATTTAGATGGTACTGTCTAAAGCTAATGCAAGATGTTCATTAGAGAGAAGCTTCTTTACAAAGTGTCACAAGAGCAGAGTAGCCTCATCAGCTGCATGATAGATACCTTTGTATGTACCTATCATGCATACTGTCCACATGCATTTCAGAAGGATCCAAGTTTACTCTGGTACTACAACCAAACATACCAACTTGTTGTTGTTGGTTTTTTTTAAGGAAGCAACACATGAGACTTAAGTTTCACCTAGCCAGCATTCTGCCCCTTTTACTCTGAGAAACTCATTGTTACTTGAAAGTCTCCCACAATACCTTCTGCAAAGGGGGGGCATGGTGACATTGAAAAATTAATGCACAACAAATGCCCAAAGAGATAACGCAGCCTAAAGTGCAACAGAACTACAATTTTCAACAAAGACATGTTCAGTAACTTACATCCATTAATTTCAGTGAGTCTACTTTGAGTATGACTAGCATTTGATATAACCATCATTCTTCCAACACAACACTTATCCCAGAAGAAATTGTTCTTTGATTAAAAAACAAAATTAAGAGCAGCTAGTATTAGAATAATCATGCTTCGGCATCCATCCAATTACGTATTCAGGGAGTTGAAACATATATCCCAAATTGGAAGTGGGCCAAACAAATATCCAGTTAAAAATTAGGAAAGCTTTAAAATATTGGTTTGAAGAGAATCCATCAATGAACATAACCACCCCTACTCGATGGGAAGCTATAAAAGCTGTAACATGGTGTGATGGCTTGTGAATGCTCTTCACAAGAAATGCCTCTGCTCACTCAGAGATACATATATACAGTCTTTATTTTACATATGTACAAGCAGCACGTTACAATCATGCATCCAAATCCTCCGGCTCAGATTCTGGGAGTGCCTTATGCCCGCCCCTTCTCCAACAGAAATGGCGTGGAAGTTTCACGTGATGTCTGTGTCCCCTCCTCTTTAACACTCTCCCACGGTTTGTTAGGTGTGGGCAAAGGCTGGAGCAAGCCTGCAGGCGCTGCCCTTTCCCCTTTTGCCCTTTGGCAAACCGCACAACCCCTGACGTACTCTGCTACTTCCTCTTTAATTTTGGGCCACCAGAATTCCTTGGTAATCAAGTACATAGTTTTATTACGGCCAAAATGCCCCGCTGTCGGATTGTCATGATGTTGCCTGAGAATTCTTGCTCTCAACTCCCCATCTGGCACATACAGCGCCCCCTTGTAATAAAGTAAACCCTCTCTTTCTTCAAAACCCCCTTCTCTGCCTTCGTTTTGCCTTACTTCTGACAGTTTCCTTTGTGCATACTCATCCCTTTCTGTGAGTGTCTGCAGCTCCTGCTCCCTTACTATGGTGGCTGTTTTTTCAAATCTGGCAGGGAGAATCCCCCTCTTTCTTTAGAATCCGGGAGTAATTTATACTTAATTCTGGGGTTTTCCCCCTGCCAGATAAATCTAGATAAAGCTTTCTGCCATTCTTTAAAACATTTCACATTGTCTATAATTGGGAGGGCTTGAAACAAAAATAACATCTTTGGCAATACATTCATCTTAACTACTGATATCCGGCCCATTAATGACAGTTTCAAATTTGACCAAATCTCTAAATCTTTCTTTATTTCATTCCATAATTTCTCATAATTATCTTTATATAGGTTCAAATTTTCCCCAGACAAATTTACACAGAGATATTTGACTTTTTTCACAAAATCAAGGCCCGTCTTTTCTTGTAGTTGTTTTCTTTCATCATTATCCAGATTTTTCTCTAATACTTTGGTTTTGCTCTTATTTAACTTAAATCCCGCTACCTGCCCAAATTCCTGTATCAGCTCCAGTGCTTTTACTGCACTGGAGTATGGATCTTGTAATGTCAGTACTAAATCTTTTCTAATCATACTTAGCAGGACCTCCAGGACCAAAATAAACAGCAGATGGGAAAGTTGGCACCCTTGCCTGGTTCCCACATTTATTTGCAGATTCAAAGTTCCTTTGTCTCATCCTCTTTAATTTCCATTCTATTTCTTGATTTATAATCTGAGAATTTTGAATCTGAAGAGCTTTAATTTACTTTTGTATCTGCAAATTTTTTGGATTTCCTCTAAGCTTCTTGTCTTTCTCTTTTAATTGATCCAAAATTTTATCTTTTTGTTCATTTTGAGTCTTTTTCCTAATTGAGTTTTGTTGGATAAGGTATCCTCTCATTACTGCTTTGCTGGCGTCCCAAATGACCCTTGTTTCCGTTCCTTGGTTCATATTAAGTTCAAAATAAACCTTTAGGGTTTTTTGGGCTTTTTTTTTTTTACAAATGGAGTAATTCTCATCAAATCTTCATTCATTCTCCATCTGAAGGAACCCTCTACGAACATTTTCAGTTCTATAGAAACTGCACTATGGTCAGAGCAGGTTTTGGGGCAAATTTCAGTTTTTACTACCTTAGGAACCAAGTCTCTGGATATCCATAAATAGTTGATTCTTGAAAATGATTGGTTTGCGTCTGAGAAAAAAGTGAAGTCTTTTTCAGTTGGATTTCTGACTCTCCATATGTCAGACAGATCAAATTTGTCAGTTATAGCAAAAAAAGTCTTAGGTAGTCTACCAGTATTCAAAATCTTTTGTCTCTGAGTCCTATCCATCTAAGTAGATGCAACTCCATTCAAGTCTCCCATTAGAATTAATTTGTAATCCAAGTGTTCCAGAAAGCTTGTTTCCAAGCTCTTGAAAAATTCCGCTTTCCCATCATTAGGTGCATAGATTCCTAGTAATAAATGTTTTTCACCTTGTGCTGTAATTTCTGCCGCTATGTGTCTTCCCTCCTCATTTTTAAAGATCAATTTTGGATTCCATTTTTCTTTTATTAAAAAACCACTCCTCTTTTTTTTTACTTTGTCCAAAGAGATTTTCTTGTCCAAGTCTTTTGTTTATTAAGATTTTCTATGTAATCTCATGATATGAGTTTCTTGTAGACAAATTACATCCAAATTCTGTTTTTCCAATTGATGATAAACCTGTCTCCTTTTTTGGGGGGAGTTTAAACCATTCACGTTCCAAGAATAAATTCTCAAAGACATGATGCCAAATTAGGGGGATGCCGCTTCTGCTCCCGACAGCTGTGGGTTTTGCAGTCCCAGTTCAACAGCGTACTTCTGCAGAAATCTGTCCTTCTCTCCCACCGTCTTAATCCTTTGCTTTCTTCCTGCAAATTTGAAAGATAGACCCTCTGGGAATTCCCACCTAAAAAAGATGCTTTTCCTCCTCAGGATATTTGTCAAATCTGTATAATTGGATCTCAAACTCAGGAATTGCTGAGGAACTTCTTTAAAGAGAGCAATGTATTTTTAGGCCTTTTTTATAGTGGTATCCCAAAATAATCTCTCTTTGTTCCTTAGTCTTAAAGACCACTATGCAATCATAAATTATTTTGGTATCCTTCTTAGGCCCAAATCTGTAGGCTTTTTCTATCCATGATTCCACTTCCTCCTTTTTCAGGTCCCACCATGCCACAAAAAAATCTGTCAAAGATTCCTTACGTTTTTCCTCATCCAGAGGGGGGACCCCCCTCAATCTCAAGTGAGATTCATTTTCCTTCATTTGAAGAAAGGCAATTGAATTAGCATTTTCATATTGAAGTCTTTCCAAATCTGTCACTCTGACTGCATCATGTGTAGTAATCTCAGATTTAACTTCTTTCAAATCAGTACTTAAAGCTTCTAATCTTTTATCCAACTTTTCTATGCTTGCTGTGTTACGATTTACACCCTCCCTGATATCATTCAATATTGTCATAACCGATTCCTCAAAGGGTGGATTCTTTGAGCCACGTCTTGCTTTTTCAGCACACATAGTAGTTCAGGAATTTCAAGGCCAGTCTCACAGCTTGGTGTAGTGAGAGAGAAAAACAGGTTCCCACCACCAAGCCCACAGGAGCCAGCCCAGCCAGACAGCAGCCCCCCTGCTCTTTAAAAGCAAGCTGCAAATGGAAAAAAGGAGGTTTTTAAGCCCCCCTTTTCCTTGTAATGATTATAGGCTGTCCTGAAGAGAGAAGACACTTTTAGCTACTTTGATATACATCCAGGCAGCCGCAGGATACAATGTAACAAAGTCAGTGGAAATGGAAATTAAATGTTTCCTCTTCCATTGTGACATCACAATGGAGTCTAGCCTTCCCTCCCTGGAGGTCCGCTGCAGATTGAAGGAGTCTCTTTCCTCTGTAACAGTCACACCAAATTAATATCTTTTAAAGTATTTCCCCCCTTTACCTCCTTGAGGGGGGGGGCAAAAATTTTGCCTGCAAAGTTTCAAAGTTCTTTTTCTTTTGAGGCTTCGGTCTTTGCACACCGATTCCAATTTCATCCAACAAAAGGGACTGACCTCCATTTTTAAGCCCCACTTTCCCCCCCTCTGATCTATTTTCAAATTGTTGTTTTGGCTTTACTTACAGTTCCGAATTTTAAGTCCTTTTTTAAAAGAAGGAATTGGCCGCTCACGATCGCCAGTCTCAGAGCTTCACACAGTGAAGGAAGCAATCATTTCCGCTGTGCCGCGTCTCCAACCCCACTCGCTTTCGGAGCTCTTACGAGCTTACCAGGGGCGGGGGAGTCGCGAAAAGGCACCCGCCGGATCTCCAGGTCCTCAGAACGCCCAATCTGAGGGTTTTGGGGGGAACCACGATGCTCTCGTGGTCTCCCCCTGCTTCAATGCGCTGGGGCTCTTTCAGCCGAAAGAGCTCCCGACTGCCATTACCGGCGACCAACCGGAAGCTGCCTCTCAGGGTATTTGTTAACTGCACCATTTCAGCAAATTCTTGTAGCTTGTAATGACGTTATTGTCGGGGCTTCTTGTTCCTTCCACCCCTTTGCCACCAAAGTCCGAGCTGCGGCCATTGCATATAAGAACACCTCCCTAAAGGCCTTCAGGATGTCCCTACCAACAATGATTAACAGAAATGCCTCTGGTCTTTTAAAAAAAGATGGCGAACGGCTAAGGCCCCGGTAATGAATAGTAACCATTTCTCTCATAAAAAGTGGTTTGACGAGGAATGTAGACACTTCAAGAACAACCTATATAATGAATTCTTGGCATATAGGGCATCAAATGACCCCGCACCTAGCAGTCACCTTATGAACCTCAAGAGAAGGTATAAAGCACTATTAAAGGAAAAGAAGCTTGCGGCAGAAAGAAATGATTGGAAGAACCTTCTAAAAGCTGCAGAAAATAGAAATCCCTCCTCCTTTTGGCACCAAATCTCTCAATACCTGGGTAGACCGTTGTCAAGGATAGAACCCCAAATTTCAGCTGACACCTGGGAAAGCTTCTTCTCCGATTTATATGCAGCTCACGCTGCCAGCGGAGGAAGGTTAGATTTGGCCCCCTTGCCTGAGTGGGATCCTGTTACCTGCTCTGAAGTGGAAACACTTATAGGCCAATTTGAGGCGGGCAAGGCACCCGGAGACGATCTTATTTCCATAGATGTTATTAAAGCCAATAAGGATTGGTGGTGTCCACCCCTAGCAGCTCTTTTTACTTATATAAACAAAACAGCACAATTACCTCCAAGCTGGAACTCTGCACTGATTGTGTTAATTCACAAGACCCGGCCAATTTTAGACCAATTAGCCTGCTAAATGTTATCGGGAAGATCTATTCAAGATTTCTACTTAACAAATTAACGACCTGGATGGAAAGCAACAATATCATCGCAGAGGAACAGGCGGGTTTCCGCCCCGGAAGATCAACAACAGACCAAATCTTAATCCTAAATCACTTGGCCACCAAGTACGCTGGCAATGGCCTAAAAGCCCTCCACGTCGCCTTTATAGACTTTAAGCAGGCCTTTGATCTAATTCCCAGGAACCAGCTATGGACAAAACTGGCAGCGACATCTATCGACCGCCGCCTTCTCCTGCTGATTATTAATTTGCATACAAATACCCTCCTGAGGATTAGGCTAGATAGTAAGGGGCTAGTCTCCAATCCGGTTGCCACCACTAGGGGGGTAAGACAGGGCTGTTTGCTTGCCCCTGCTTTGTTTAATTTCTATATTAATTCGCTAGTGGTGCATATGGCAAATGCTGATTTCCATCCACCAAAACTGGCAGGACGAGCCTTGAATGTCCTACTGTATGCGGACGATGCCGCCCTATTAGCTACCTCCCCCATCGGATTAAGGAGGATGCTTCGAGCTCTTCATGAATATGAGACCCAACACGAGCTCCAACTAAATTATGCCAAGACCAAAATAATGGTCTTTGCTGCTCGACTGAAACCTAATTTATGGTCAATTAATGGTATCCCTTTAGAGCAGGTCAGTTGCTTCAAATACCTGGGTCAGGTTGTAAGATCAAATAGGTCCTTCTTGGCGCACAGAGAATACATAGCCTCGAACGCATACAAAGCAGCCTTGGTGATTAGAACCCTGTACTCCAAGAAACAGGCACAAACTGTCAAAGTTGCCTTGCGACTCTTTAAAATGAAAGTCCTCCCTCTTCTGCTGGTGGGCATTGCCTTGGGCTCACGTAGGGACTTTGAAAAATTGGAATAGACATAGCCCGTGTGAAACCTGGGTTGTTTCTGGGGGAGCAGTTGTATCGGGCTGCTCCAGCTCGCTACCTGGCGGATATCCACTATGTGGAATACCACAGACTATTTACTGCGGCTAGGCTGAATGTTCTTGACTCGGCGGTTCTGAAGGGAAGATATGGAGGAGTCCCATATGACCAGAGATTATGCCACTGTGCATTGGGTGAGGTAGAATCCACAGAGCACATCTTACTGAGCTGTCCCTTCTACAACGATTTAAGACAGTACCTTATAACTCCATACTTACCCCAGCTCAGTTCCCGACAAAGAGGAAAGCAGACAGCATATCTGCTAAATAAGTCTTCAGGGAAAATAACTTTGTCAGTGGCTAAATTCCTTTTCCTGGCACTCAAGTGTCGGAAACGTATAACTGAATGCTTTGATGTGGGTTATCTGTGAGAGGTCTAGTACCCTAACCCTACCTTATTTATGTACCCCTATGATGTTATAGTTTATAATTATTGTGTAATGTTTTATTTCTGACTATCGGTCGAATAAAGGAAATTGATTGAAAAAAGTTGTTCCAAACATTTTTTTCAACTCCTCATAAATTAAGCCCCAGAACACTTTGATCTTCCTACTTGTCCAGCATATATGATACATGTCGCCATTACTCCCACCACACCTCCAAAAAGTATTCGCTAAATTTTTATACATCTTCAATAGTCTTGAGGGGGTGAGGTATTTTCTTTGATGTTATAACACGCTGTAAATTTCATATTTGTTCTCCAAAGCTCTTCCCATTCGGCCATCATTATTGGACGTTCAATGTCCTGTGCCCATCTAATCATTGTTGCCTTAACCTCCTCCTCCTTAACTTCCCATTCCAGGAGGAGTCAATATATTTTTGAAATTACCCTGATTTTATTATTTATTAATTCTGTTTCGAGTTTAGAGGGCTGATGATTAAATCCAATCTTTTTATCTTGTTTAAATATTTCGTATATTTGATGGTATTCCAACCAACCAGAAAGCTGGTCTTTTATCTCCTCATATTTTCTAAATTTAATTTGGCCGTCCTTTTTTTAAAAAAAATATTATAATAATTATTCGTTTTTCACAAAAATTTAAACAAACAAATACCATATTTTTCGCTCTATAGGACGCACCAGACCATAAGACGCACCTAGTTTTTGGAGGAGGAAAACAAGAAAAAAAATATTCTGAATCTCAGAAGCCAGAACAACAAGAGGGATCGCTGCGCAGCGAAAGCAGCAATCCCTCTTGCTGTTCTGGCTTCTGAGATAGCTGCGCAGCCTGCATTTGCTCCATAAGACGCACACACATTTCCCCTTACTTTTTAGGAGGGAAAAAGTGAGTCTTATAGAGCAAAAAATACGGTACATACATATAAACAAACAAACATAGATCATAGCCTTTTTAAACCTTGATCTAATTAACATTGTTTAGTGACTTCCTCTTTTTTTTTTAAATGAATATTTATTAAATTTTCCAATTTTATATAAAGACAAAAAGAAAAAGAAAAAGAAAAAGAAAAATATTAAAAACAATTCAGTTTCAATAACAATTTTCAGTCACATGTTTCTTTGACTTCCTCATACCTCCCCTTCTTGTTCTCTAGTTCAATTTGTTAATTCAGCAAATCCTAATCTCTTAACATTCCCTTTAAAATATCACCTTATTTTCCACTCAACTTTTTTTTTTTTAAATTTAGTAACAGAAACAATTATGATCCCCATTATCTTTATCATAACAGCTGGAGACCACCAAAGTTCAAACCAACATCTTTTCAAAGTTCATTAATTTTATAATATTTCTGTAGATATTCCTTAAATTTCTTCCAATCTTCTTCTGCTGACTTTTCTCCCTGGTCGCGGATTCTGCCGGTCATTTCTGCCAGTCCCATACAGTCAATCAACTTCATCTGCCATTCTTCCAGAGTGGGTAAATCTTGAGTCTTCCAGTGCTTTGCAATAAGTATTCTTGCTGCTGTTGTAGCATACATGAAAAAGATTCTGTCCTTCTTTGGCACCAAATGGCCGACTATACCCAAGAGAAAAGCCTCTGGTTTTTTCAGGAAAGTATACTTAAATATCTTTTTCATTTCATTATAAATCATTTCCCAAAAGGCCTTGATCTTTGGGCACGTCCACCATAGGTGAAAAAATGTACCTTCCACTTCCTTACATTTCCAGCATTTATTATCGGGCAAATGATATATTTTTGCGAGCTTGACTGGGGTTATGTACCACCTGTATATCATTTTCATAATATTCTCTCTTAAGGCATTACATGCCGTGAATTTCATACCTGTGGTCCATAACTGTTCCCAATCAGCAAACATGATGTTATGTCCAAGATCTTGTGCCCATTTAATCATAGCTGACTTAACCGTTTCATCCTGTGTATTCCATTTCAGCAGCAAGTTATACATTTTTGACATAATCTTAGTTTTAGGTTCTAGCACTTCTGTTTCTAATTTAGATTTTTCCACCTGGAAGCCAATTTTCCTGTCCAAATTGTATGCCTCCCTTATCTGAAAGTAATGTAACCAGTCTCGGACTTTGTTTTTTAATTTCTCAAAACTCTGCAATTTCAGTCTATCTCCTTCTTGCTCCAAAATTTCCCAATATTTTGGCCAACTGGCCTCCATATTGAGTTTTTTCTGAGCTTTCGCTTCCATTGGTGACAACCACCTTGGGGTTTTGTTTTCCAGTAAATCCTTATATCTAGTCCAAACATTAAACAAAGATCTCCTAACAATGTGATTCTTAAACGCTTTATGAGCTTTAACCTTATCATACCACAAATATGCATGCCATCCAAACACATTGTTAAAACCTTCTAAATCCAAAATGTCTGTGTTTTCCAGAAGCAGCCAGTCTTTCAACCAGCAGAATGCTGCTGACTCATAATAGAGTCTGAAGTCTGGCAGGGCGAAGCCACCCCTTTCTTTTGCATCAGTCAAAATCTTGTATTTTATCCTAGGCTTCTTGCCCTGCCAGACAAATTTAGAAATATCTTTCTGCCACTTCTTAAAACATTCCATCTTGTCCACAATTTGTAATGTTTGAAACAAAAACAACATTTTAGGCAATACATTCATCTTTATAGCTGCTATTCGACCCATCAAGGAAAGCTTCAAATTTGACCATGTTTCGAGATCTTTTTTCACTTCTGACCAGCATTTCTCATAATTATTTTTAAATAAGTTCCCATTTTTAGATGTCATATTAATCCCCAGATATTTCACCTTCCTCACCACAGACAGACCTGTTTCATTCTGAAATTTCTCTTTTTCAAACAATGTCATATTTTTCTCTAAAACCTTAGTTTTGGTCTTATTCAATTTAAATCCTGCCACCTGACCAAATTCTTGAATTAGTTCTAAAACTCTTTTAGTACTAGATTCTGGCTCCTGTAACGTCAAAACTAGATCATCTGCAAAAGCTCTCAGTTTATACTGTTTGGCTCCGACCTGTATACCTTTAACCAACCGGTCCCTTCTAATCATATTCAGCAAAACCTCCAGGACCGATATAAAAAGTAAAGGGGAAATTGGGCATCCTTGTCGTGTCCCTTTTTCAATCTTAAATTGTTCCGTAACCACATTGTTTACAATTAATTTGGCCTTTTGTTCAGAGTATATTGCACCTATACCGTTTTCAAAACCTTGGCCTACCCCCATACCCTGTAGATTCTTCTTCATAAAACTCCAAGAAATGTTGTCAAAGGCTTTTTCCGCGTCCACAAATATCAGAACAGCTTTAGTATTTATATCCACATCTAGCTTTTCCAAAATGTCAATTACATTCCTCAAATTGTCAGATATGTGTCTTCCCGGCAGAAAGCCCGCTTGGTCCTTATGTATCTCTTCAATCAATACTCTTTTCAATCTCTTGGCTAAAATGTCAGCAAAGATTTTGTAATCCACATTTAATAAGGATATGGGACGGTAGTTTTTAAGTTGAGTCTTTTCAGTCTCTGTTTTCGGTATAAGTGTAATGTAGGCCTCTTTCCACGATTCTGGTGCCTTTTTCCCTTCCAAAATCTCATTGCAGACTTCCTTCAGAGGTTGCACTATCCAATCCTTCAAGGATCTATAGTATCTGGAAGTCAGTCCATCCGGTCCCGGGGATTTGCCCAATTGCATATTTAAGATGGCACCTTCTATCTCCTGATCTGTTATTTTACAGTTCAACAATGCTTTACTTTCCTGTGAAATTTTTTGTAATCCATTTATTTTCAAAAATCCATCAATGTCCTTTTCATTCTGTGGCCCTTGTGTGTATAATTGCTTAAAGTACTTCTGGAAACAATTTCTTATCTCATTTGGGTTGTTTATATCTTTTCCTTCTACTTCCAGGTTTGTAATTGTATTCAGTTTTTGTCTTTTTTTCAATTGCCATGCCAGTAATTTCCCACATTTATCCGCCGATTCAAATGTCTTCTGTCTCATTTGTTTAATTTTCCATTCTATTTCCTGATTCATCAATTCCATATATTGTGTTTGATATATCTTTATTTCTCTCAGAATCTCTTGTGACTTCGGCTTGGCTCTCAATTTTTTCTCACCTTCTTTAATTTTCTCCAAAATTTTATCTTTTTTCTCATTTTGCCTTCTCTTTTTTAATGCATTCTGTTGTATCAAAAACCCTCTCATCACGGCTTTACTTGCGTCCCAGATTACTCTTTTCTCCACATTTGTTGGCAAATTTAATTCAAAATAGTCTTTTAGAGTCTTTTGGGCCTTGTTGTATACTTCTTCATCTCTAAATAAGGTGTCATTCATCCTCCATCTAAAGGTTCCGGTTGTTGTTGACTTCATCTCCATCTTTACAGCATTATGGTCGGAGCATGTTTTGGGGCAGATTTCCACTTTTTTTATCTTTGGAGCCATTCCTCTAGTAATCCAGATTTGGTCAATTCTGGTCCATGTCATCTTGGCTTCAGAGAAGAATGTTCCTTCTCTCTCCAAGGGGTTCTTAGTTCTCCAGATGTCAATCAAATCCATGTTGTCAGTCATTTCAAAAAAAGTTTTTGGCAGTCTACCATCTTTGGTAACTACCTGTTTTTGGGCCTTGTCCATATTGGTTGATACAACTCCATTCATGTCCCCCATCAAAATTATATTGTAATCCATAAAGTCCATCAAAGTCTCATGCAGTTTCTTGAAAAATTCCGACTTCCCCTCATTTGGTGCATACACACCTACTATCAAAAATTTCTCCCCTTGAAACTGAATTTCAATGGCCAAATATCTTCCTTGCTCATCTTTGAGAATAAATTTCGGTGAAAGTTTCTCCTTAGCATAAATCACCACTCCTCTTTTTTTTAACTTTGTCAGACGAAATAAATTCTTGCCCTAATCTTTTATTAACCAGTATTTTCCTGTGTAGCCTCATGACATGAGTCTCTTGTAAACAAATCAGGTCCAAATGTTCTTTCTTTAATATATGAAATATCTCTTTTCTTTTTCTAGGGGAGTTCAATCCATTGCAATTCCAGCTTAAAAGTTGCAGAGACATGATTGATTAGTTAGCTTTCCCTCCTACTGCACCAAGTTGTTGTTCTTCTTCTGTCGGTGGCTTGTCTCTCCTTGGGCCGGAGCGTCCAGATATCAAATTTGCAATCTCCAAAAGTCCTTGTCCTGGCATCAATACGTCCTCAGCAGAGTCCACTTCCTTCTGCAGATCCTCTTCATGGTCTTTCAAAAACTTGTCCTTGTCGTTCACTGTCCTTATTCTTATTTTCTTTCCTCTATATTTAAAAGATAGGCCTTGTGGGAATTCCCACCTGAAGATTATTCTGTTTTTCCTCAGCAGGACAACCAAGTCTCTGTAGTGGGCCCTTACCTCCAGGATATGTTTAGGTATATCTTTAAAGATTTCCACATAAGTGTCCCCAATTTCTAGGGTTCTTTGGTAATGTAAGTTCAGTATCTTATCTCTTTCTTCCTTAGTTTTCAAAATTATCAGACAGTCTCTTGCTTTATTCTTTCCTTGTCTTCTGCCAAGTCTGAAAGCACTCACAATAGTGAATTCTTCCTCTCCCAGGTCCTTTTGCCAAAATTGTGTAAATTCTTTTGTAAGAAATTCTACCAAATTATCTTCACTTTCTGGCACGCCTCTTATTCTTAAATTTCTCGCCTTTCTTTCAAGATCTATCATCGAGAACGTCAAGTCATATTCTTCAAATTTTTTATGTACCGGTGGAATCTGTTCCTGGGCAGCAGTTGCAATTTCCTTGGCTTCTTCAGCCAATTTTCTAGTTGACGCCGATTCTTCCAATAATTTTTCAATAGACTGCGTATTAGAGTTCACCTTTTTCCCTAATTCATTTATACTTGAGGTATTCAAATTAATGCTTGCAGTGTTCGCTTCAATTTTTGCACAAGCCTCTGCTACTTGTTTATTTGTCTCTTCAACTCTGTTTGCCAGTTTCTCCAAAGATGCATCAATTTTACCCAGTGCTTGGGCTAACAATTCATCAGTTGACATAACCTTTAATTTTGCCTGTGGGGCAGCAGCTCCTGCTGTGCCCGCTGCACCCCCCGTTGAGGGCCTTCTAGTGGTATCTACTTTGTAATGTTTTCCGGATCTGGTAGTTTTCTCCTGTGTCAACTCTGCTTTGTCTGCCATAACACTCACATGCACTCCCAAGGTCAGTCACACACTCAGGGAATTTGTTTTGATAGCATAGGAATTTTCCCACAGCAAAACTTACAGTCTAAAATGTCTTTGCAACGTAGTTGCCACTAGGGGTCTCGAACCAACTTCTTGTTGTAACTTTATAACCAATAATGTTCAAAAAATCCCCGTTTCTTAGTATCAAATTTTTAGTCCCAAAATGTTCCTTTCCTTTCCCAGCTACTGTATCCTTTGCAGAGCAGTCAAACTTTAAACTCCATTCTCCATTTGACAGATCCCTCTGATCGGCTTCTCTGTCATAGGCAGTCCGTTCCCAAGTTTTAAAGTCAGCAGATGTATTTTAAAAATTCTTTCCTTGCAGGTCTAAGATCTTTCAGATATCTATCCACTGTTCCTGCTAACAGTGGGATAGGTTTTCTCTTCAGGTATTGGGTTTTAATCCTCCCGAAAACTCCTCTTTCCAAGTCCCAGCTTTGAAGTCTCTTTACTTTGATCTGTTAACAGTCCGGGAAGGCAGACTTCCTGTTTTTACCTTCCCCCGTTTCGGCCGAATTTTTAGTAATTTCTTCCCAATATATGTCAAATTCCTACTCACGGGTAGTTGTTTTTGAGTCCAATTAGCCAGAAAAGAAGTCAGTGCTCTCCGACCCTGGCTGTGCGGCTTCACTTCGCGGAGACGGGTAGACAGCTCTCAGCTCCGCACCCCTCACCCCCGGTCCGTTCCGGAGCCTTTAAAAAGGCTCCTTTGCAGCGAGGGGGGGGCACAAATGGAGCCCGCCGAGCCTTCAGCTCACAGGCTTCCCCACCTGTGATTTTTTTCGGGTCCCCGCTTCGCCGTAGCGGTAGAACCCCAGCTCCCCGAAGCCGATTTCCTCCGGTGTTCAGAGGAAATCCGCCATTACGGTCGCCGGCGCTGACCGGAAGTCCTGTTTAGTGACTTCCTCAGACCCCCTGGTTGGATTTCAATATATATCATTTTAATGGTTTTCCAAATCAGTGTTCTTATAAAATTAACTTTATCTCTTGACATCTTTCTTTCTTCCCAATTCAGTATTAAACATATTAATTCATCACATAATGCATATTGTAGTCCTAAGCGTGTCCGGTATTTGCAAGGTTTTTCCAACTAATTTAACTTAACATATTTAGCTAATCATTAAATTTCTTCCATTCTTCTTGGTACTCATCCTCCTTCTGGTCGCGGACTCTTCCAGTCAGGTCGGCTAACTCCGAAAATTCCATCATTTTCATCTGCCATTATTCCACTGTTGGTATTTCCTGAGTCTTCCAGTTCTTAGCTAGTAAAATTCGAGCAGCAGTTGTGGCATACAAAAATAATTTAACATCTTTCTTGGGCAATTCCAAACCTATTATTCCAAGAAGAAAGGCCTCTGGTTTCTTTATAAATGTATATTTCAACATTTTTTTCAATTCATTATAATTTTTTCCCCAGAAGTCTTTCACCTTGGGGCAGGTCCACCACATATGATAGAAGGTACCTTCTCTTTCTTTACATTTCCAGCATTGATTATCACAGTTGTGATAAAGCTTTGCTAATTTAACAGGGGTCAGGTACCATCTATACATCATTTTCATTATATTTTCTTTTAGAACAGTACATGCAGTGAACTTTACCCCTTTCTTCCACAATCTTTCCCAATCTTCAAACATGATATTATATCCCACATCTCTTGCCCAATCTATCATCACTGATTTAACTTGTTCATCCTTTGTATGCCACTCCAACAATAACTTATACATTGTAGACAAATTTTTAACTTTAGAATCCAACAACTCCGTTTCCAACTTAGATCTTTCTGAAGCAAAACCATTTTTCTTATCTAATTTATACAATTCGTTGATCTGGTGGTAATGTAGCCAATTTAACTGATCTTTACCTTGATCAAATGGTTTTAGTTTATGTAATGGTTCTAGGGGTTGCTCGTGCGTAAGTTGCCGCCACTCCTGGCTAGGTTGCCTGGTTGAACCCTTTCTGTCTGGACAGCCTCTAGCTTCGTGGCTGTCTCAGTCGCTGGCAGAATCCGTCAGTGGGCGTTTCTTGAACTTCTTCCAGCAAAGAAGTTCTTTGATGCCAAGTCTCCTCCTACTCTCCCTGCGTGGAAGTCTTCTGCGCAGGGAGGGTGTGGGCAGCGGAGTGCCTGTACTCTCTCCGCTGGTCTCCGGTGAGGAGTCTTGGAGCCTCCTCTCCGATTCCCCCATCTGCCCCCCTTCTCCACTGGTGTTACGCTGATTTCCTTCCCCAGCAGATGGGCTGCCTCACTCCCTACTGGGAACCTCTCCGGCATCCCTTTGGAGCCTTCCCTCCGCCTCTAGCTCCGATGGCAGTTCCCTGACATCCACCTCCCCCGCAGGACCCCCTCCACCCCCGGCCCGACCTTCTGATCCAACCTCATCCCTTTCCTCGGCCGACGATGCGGGGAATCCCCTGAAGGATCTGTCGCCATCCTCTGAGGATTCAAAACCCGCTTCCCACCCACTCCGATCTCTTCCCGCGGGGTGGGCCTCTCAGTCTGATTCTTCTCCCTCTGACACCTCCCCTCCCTCCTCTTCGGAGGCAGGAAAACCCACAAAGTCCTCTTCGTCGTCTGTGGTTCCAAATTGCTCCTCCCAGAATCTCGCTAGTGGTTTTGGTTTATCTGGGAACAGGCTGTGGAATTCTTCCACTAGATACCCGTCATTGATCGCCTCAGCGGGGACCCACGTGTTTTCTGACCTGGGTGCTCCCTCCCAAGCTACCAAGTACTCCACCTGGCGCCCTCGCCACCTTGAATCGAGTATTTCCGTGGCTTGGGTGTGGTGTTCCCTCTCCTCTACCCGTGGGTGGGTGGTGACTCCTCCCTCCCGCCCCGGAAATTCCCGCCCCTCCCTGTACGGTGAGAGTAGGGACCTATGGAACACTGGATGTATCTTCATGCTGTCAGGCAACTTGAGCTTGAATGCCACAGGGTTCACCTGCTGTGTTACCTCAAAAGGTCCCAGCCGCCTTGGCTGCAACTTCTTGCACCCTCCCTTTAGGGGTAACCCTTGGGTTGACAACCACACTCGGTCTCCCACCCGTATGGCCTCCCCCTCCCGACGGTGCTTGTCTGCCTGCCTCTTGTAAACTTCATTGGCCCGCTCCAAGTTCATCTTGAGTTGCTGGTGCAAGGCCTCCATTTCTTCCACAAACTGCTCTGCCGCAGGTACACTCCATCCTTCCTCCCCCCTCCCCGGGAAGGCCCTGGGGTGACACCCATAATTGGCCATGAACGGGCTCATTCCCGTGGACACATGTTCAGCGTTATTGTACGCAAATTCAGCCAGCGCTAGTTTCTCTACCCAATCGTTCTGTCTCTCGCTGACGTAGCAGCATAGGTATTGCTGGAGTATACTGTTCGCTCTTTCTGCTTGCCCGTTGGTTTCCGGGTGTCTCGCCGTCGAGAAGCCCACCTCGACCTGCAGCAAACTCACAAGCTTCCTCCAGAACCGGGAAGTAAATTGTTTCCCGCGATCTGAGATGACCCTCGAGGAAGCCCCATGCAGCCTGAAGATGTGATCCACAAACAACCTGGCTGTCTCCTCTGCCGTCACCGCATGTGAGCAAGCTATGAAATGGCACATTTTTGTTAGCAGGTCGACTACTACCATGACTGCTGTCTTCCCCCTTGACTTGGGCAAATCTGTCATAAAATCAATGGACACCACCTCCCAGGGTCTTCCCGGCGTGGGTAAGGGTTCCAGTAACCCTGCGGGGGCAGCCCTCTCCCCCTTTGCCCTCTGGCAGCAGTCACACCCCCGTACACATTCCCGTACATCTTCCCTCACCCTCGGCCATCAGAACTGCCTGGTGACGAGCAGCATAGTTTTGTGCTGTCCAAAGTGCCCAGCTGTTGGGTTGTCGTGGAGCTGTTTGAGTACCTTCCCCCTCAAGGTCTCCCCCGGTACGTACAGCCCCCCCTTGTAGTACAGTAGCCCTTCCTTTTCCTCAAACCCTCCCTGGTTTTCCCTTCCGTCCCGGAGTTCCCTGATTTTAGTTTGAGCGAACCCGTCATTTCTAGTAAGCCTGGCCAGTTCTCGTTTCCCAACCAACGCTCCCCCCCACACCCATCGGTCCTCGGGGAACACGTGTCGGATCTCCGGCGGTCCCTCTCCTTCCATGTACTCCGGCTTCCGGGAGAGAGCATCTGCTCTTACGTTTTCCTCTTCCGGCACATATCGGATCTCGAAGGAAAACTTGGAGAACTCCTGTGCCCATCGAATCTGTCTCTGGTTGAGTACTCGCGCGGTTCTCCAGTATTCCAAGTTCTTGTGATCAGTACAAACCTGGATCTTGTGCTGCGCCCCTATTAACAGATGTCTCCATCAGCGAAACGCCGCATAGATCACAAGCAGTTCGCGGTCATACACCGTATAGTTTTGCTCCGACTTGCTCAGCTTCCTCAAGAAAAAGGCACACGGCCTCCAGCCCTGCTTGGCCCCTGGCTGCAAAAGTACCGCCCCAATGGCTCGGTCTGACGCGTCGGTCTCCAGCCTCATGGGCTTCTCCAGATCCACGTGCAGGAGCTGCTCTTCCGAAGCGAACGCCTTATTCAGTCTATCAAAGGATTGCTGTGCACTTTCTGTCCAGGCGAATTTCTTTTTGCTACTGAGACAATCTGTGATGGGCGCTGTCAAGTGGGTGAAGTTCTTGATGAACTTCCTGTAGAAGTTGCTGAACCCTAGGAACCTCTGCACGTCCTTCCGGGTTTTGGGGGCCTTCCATTCCAGCACTGCCTGCACCTTGCTTGGGTCCATAGCTAGGCCCTTGTCTGACAACTTGTACCCCAGAAACGACCTCTCTGGCGTGAAATTTGCATTTTTCCAGCTTGACCCACAACTGGTGCTTCTGCAGTCTCTTTAGCACTTCCCTGACGTCTCTGACATGTTGCTTCTCATTGTCCGAATAGATTAAGACGTCGTCCAAAAAGGCTACACAGTTCTTGTACAGCAGGGGCCCCAACACGTGGTGCATGAATGCTTGAAAGCAGGCGGAGCCCGATTGTAATCCAAATGGCATGACTAAGTACTCAAAGGCCCCCCGGGGGGTGAACATGGTGGTTTTCCATTCATCCCCCTCCCTTATCCTAATCAAATTGTACGCTCCCCTGAGGTCCAGCTTGGTAAAAATTTTCCCCTGCCTCACCCGTGTTAAAATGTCGTCAATCCTGGGCATTGGGAAGGTCACGGGTTCTGATACCAGGTTTAACGCCCGGTAATCTACGACTAATCTGGGCTGATTAGTCTCCTTTTTGTCCACAAGGAACACCGGACTGCCCCCCACCGCCTTTGATTCCCTTATGAACCCCCTCTTCAGGTTCTTGTCAATAAATTCCCGCAACTCCTGCATTTCCCGGTCCGACATGGCATACAGTTTACCCACCGGCAGCTGAGCCCCTGGGAGTAAGTTGATTTGGCAGTCAAAGGGCCTATGGGGGGGTAGTCTATCCGCCTCCTTCTCACTGAAGACTTCCTTCAGGTCAGCATATTGTGGTGGCACCTCCCCTTTTGGTTCCACAGCCAGCCCAGCCACCCTGGCCACTGTCATTCTTGGGTTCCCCCCCCCCAGACAGTGTTCCAAGCAGTAAGCTGACCCAAAGGTGACTGACTGCTGATGCCATGACACTACTGGATCATGCAGTGCCAGCCAGCTCATCCCCAGTATTACTGGGGGTCCTGCCAGTGTGGCCACGTGAAAGGCAATGGTCTCCGTGTGCCTGGAAACCCTCATTCGCATTGGCGGGGTCTGGTGTGTCACTTCCCCTCACAGAAGTTCCCTGCCATCGATGGTGGTCACTTGCAAGGGAAAATCCAGGGGCAGCAGGTGGAGTTGGTGCTCCAGAGCGAAGTCCCTGCTGAAGAAATTGCAGGAGCTGCCCAAATCCAGCAGCCCCTCAACTTTGACTCGGTGCCCATTCGGGAGTTCTAGCACCACTTCTATGGCTATAGCTGCCCTGGGGGGGTCTGGCTGGGGCACTTCTATTGGTTGCTGGCCTGGCTGCTGCCCCCGCTGGTTGGCAGCCAGGCGTTGTCGTTTCCCTGCGCCTGCCCTTCCTCCCCCTTCTCCTCACAGCCAGCAGCCCCCACCATCCCTTGCCAGGCCTTTCTTTGAGGGCAGACCCTGGCAAAATGTCCTGGCCGTTGGCAGAGGAAACACTTCTTGGTGGTTTTCCAATTCTTCCCCTCCCTCTTGCGACCTTCACTGGAGTTTGAAACCTCTCTCTCTCGTGCGCCATCTATTTCCATTGGCTCAGCCGCCTGGGAAAGCTGTCTCGGTATTTCAGGAATGCGGTAGTCATGGCAACGTTCCCCTCTCACTTCGCGTTTCTCCTGAGCCCGCGCTTCCTTCCGCACTCCAATCGCAAGCACAGCCTTGGTCAGCTGATCCATCGACTGTGGGCGGGGTGCGCGGGACAGCTCGTCCTTCACAGTTGGGGACAACCCCTCCTCAAACAACATTTGAATCGGTTCAGAGTCCAGATCCCACCCGAGCCGGTGGATCAACATCGCAAAGCACGACCAGTAGTCTCTAACTGACTGGCTCCCCTGTTTGCACCCCATCAGTTCTCGCCGAGTCACACTTTGTTCCACTTCACTGGAATACATCGCATTCATTGCCTGGAAGAATTTCTTAAGGTCCTTCAAGGCATCATTTTGCGTCTCCATTAGGGGCCTGATCCATTCGCGTGCCCCATCCTCCAGATGCCCCACAATGTAGGCTACCCTCTCCCCATCATCAGCAAAGTCATTATGCTGCAGTTCCAAAGCGTACTCTATTTCCGTTCGGAACGCATTGTAGTCCTGGGGTTTCCCCCCAAACTTGTGTACCAGCCCCGGTACCTTCCTTGCGATGGGGGTGGGTCTGACCTGTGCATCCTGAGTCCGTCTTTCATCCAGCCGCGCCGTCAGGAGAGCTACATGCTGTTCCAAGTCTCGGTTTCTCTCTACCAGACTTTGCACTCCAGCCACTTGCTCCGTCTCTCCAGCTCCCCTGGTTTGGCTCATCGTGCTGCCTCTCTGGAGCTGCGCACAAGCAACGTCGGTGACTGACGGATTGCTGTAATGGTTCTAGGGGTTGCTCGTGTGTAAGTTGCCGCCACCCCTGGCTAGGTTGCCTGGTTGAACCCTTTCTGTCTGGACAGCCTCTAGCTTCGTGGCTGTCTCAGTCGCTGTCAGAATCCGTCAGTGGGCGTTTCTTGAACTTCTTCCAGCAAAGAAGTTCTTTGACGCCAAGTCTCCTCCTACTCTCCCTGTGCGGAAGTCTTCTGCACAGGGAGGGTGTGGGCAGCGGAGTACCTGTACTCTCTCCGCTGGTCTCCGGCGAGGAGTCTTGGAGCCTCCTCTCCGATTCCCCCATCTGCCCCCCTTCTCCACTGGTCTTACGCTGATTTCCTTCCCCAGCAGATGGGCTGCCTCTCTCCCTACTGGAACCCTCTCCGGCATCCCTCTGGAGCCTTCCCTCCGCCTCTAGCTCCGATGGCAGTTCCCTGACAGTTTATATCTATCTTCATCCTCCAACAATAGATCTGAATATCTCAACCATTTGATGTCCATATTTAACTTTTTCTGGGCCTTCGCCTCCATTGGTGATAGCCATCTGGGTGTCTTTCTTTCTAAGAGATCTTTATATTTTATCCACACATTATACAACGATTTCCAAATTACATAATTTTTTTAAAGCATTATGGGCCTTTACTTTATCATACCATAAATATGCATGTCAACCAAACACATTGTCAAATCCCTCCAGGTCTAAAACATCAGTATCTTCTAGTTGTATCTGTCGGACTCTCCACTCGGCCAAGATGATAAAGCTCATCTTCCGGCCGAGTCCTTCAGAATCGCCCTCTGACAAATAATTAACGACCTGAGCCTTTGATAAGGCCTCAGGCACGTTCCCCCATTCAGCAGAGTTTCAAAGCAGCAGAAGTGATGAGGTTTATGGCTACATCGCTATGCTTTATTTCTTACTACGCAGACAGCAAAGAAATATACATCCTCTCTCTATGAAAGCAGAGAGCAACTGAACAATAAAGGAACAAAGGAACAAAGAAACCAGTACATCACATCTGTCTCCCTTCTCCTGTGAGACTTCCAATAGCCTGGACTGTCTCTGGAATGTAAACAGAGCCTTGTGACTCTAAGCAGCTGCTCAGTGGCAAACAGAAACTAACATCCTCCCCCTTTCTGTGAACACCACTGGGCAGCGTGTCAGTACGATCTCAGTACAAACCCAATTTCTGTACATAGGTACAGTGTTGATCCTTCGGAACAACCTTGGACAATAAATCAACAGGAATTTCATTACCTGGCATGTAGGACACCGTTACGAGTCCTTTCTGAACACGTTCTCTAGCATGTTGCAGCTTCAATGGCAAGTGCTTCGTGCTTTGCTTACAACCTTCAGAAGTTAGCAAAGCCAAACATGCTTTGTTGTCCTGATAAACCTGCATTGGACACTTTACAGTAATTCTCATGTCTTTACACAATTGTAACAACCATTCACAATCCACAAGTGAATAAGACAGTGCATTCAGTTCAGCTTCACAAGAACTTAAGCTTACTGTTGTTTGCTTCTTGCACGACCAATCAAATAGACCCTGATTGTACATGTAGCAAACTCCAGACGTGCTTTTCCTATCTGTAGTGTCACTTCCAAAACTCGCATCAGCGAATAACTCAAGACCGCAAGACTTCTGATTGTTAAATCTCAGTCTGTAATGCATAGTGCCTTTCAAATAGCGTGCTATGCGTTTCAGAGCTTTCCAATACTTAACAGTAGGATTGTTGACTTGTCTGCTTAGCAAATTACAGCTAACTGCAATGTCCGCTCTTGAACATCTGGCAATGAGGTTTAGTTTGCCTAGCACACTTCTGTACAGTGTAGTGTCAGAAAATGTTCCTTCAGTGTCATCTACCTGATAACCTGTCGTCATCGGTGTGTCTACAGGGTTAGCATCCATCAGGTTTAGTTTGGTTAAGACATCAGCAATTTTCTGTGACTGGTATACTAAAATATTACCATCTTGGTCTCTCTCTATTTCCAGAGATAGGTAGTTGGTTACCTCACCAAGATCTTGGTTACCTCACCAAGATCTTTCATGTCAAAGTGCTCCTTCAGTTGAGCTAGGGCGCTATTGTACATTTTAACATCCTTCCAAAAGAAAATAATATCATCAACATAAAACCAGCAATACAGCTTCTTTTGCCCTTCCTCTTTGACAAATACACATGGATCAGCTTTACCTTGCTGAAAACCCAGAGAAAACAACACTTCGGTGAGTTTAGAGTGCCAACATCATGCACTTTGTTTGAGACTGTATAGGGACTTCTTCAGAGAACAAACAAATCCCTGTTTTACCTGTACGCCATCAGGTGGAAGCATATAAAGTGATTCACCTAAGGTTCCGTACAAAATTGCTGTATTCACATCGTGATGAGAAACATGTAGATTCTCTTCTGCAGCAAGTTTGAGCATATGCCTAATGCTCTCATATCTCACGGTGGGTGAGTAGGTCTCGTGATAGTCTTCTCCTGGTACCTGTGAAAAACCTCTGGCTACCAATCTGGCTTTGTGTCTGACTAACCTTGCCATTCTGATCTGTCTTTGCTTTGAATACCCATTTTCTGTCAAGGAGTTTCATCCCTGGAACTGTCGGAACTAGCTCCCATGTTTTGTTCCTCTCTAAGGAATCAAGCTCAGCCTTCATGGCAGTTAACCATGGCTCAGCATCCTTCGAGTTCAAAGCCTGGATCGCTTGGAAGCTTGAAGGTTGAAATACCTTCTTGGAGCTATTAACAACAGTTACAGCTTTTGCTGCTTTAGCAAATTCATCAGCAAATCTCTTTGGAGGTCTACCCTTTGTGTCACTTTCAGACCTGTGATTTAGTCGTAAGTCTTCAACGCTCTCCTCTTCTTTCTTAGGAGAAAAGTGGCCTATAGTGAACAGTGCTTCCTCCAATTCTCAATCAGAGCCTTCAGAGGGTCACAGAGAGGCTTTAGCACTCTTGAAATCCTCTGAATCATCTGATTCAGTTTCAGATTCAGAATCAGAACCTTCATCAGTGGGTGTGGGGTTTTGCTGCTGTTTATCCTCAGACTCTTCACTGTCATCAGGATAACACTGGAAAATTCCCACATTCTCCCCCCACTTGGCATTGTACTCAACACGCCTAGTGAGTCTAACTGTATTAGTGTCAGTCATCATTACTCTGTAAGAACCTTTCTGATATCTTAGAAAGATACCATGCAAACCACATTTGCCTAACTTGGAGCTTTGTGATGTGTGAATCCACATGTCAGAAACAAAAATTCTCATGTGTTTGATGTGTGGTTTCTTGCCAAACATCTTTTCATAGGGGGTACAACCAATCGGTGATGATAATCTGCGATTATAGGTGTAAACAAAAGAGCTGAGCGATTCTTTTTTTTTAAAAAAAAATATTTTTATTCGAAAATTTTTTCCATATAGACATAACATACATAAACATACAAAGACAAAAAAAAAACAAAAAAAACATGTACCATTTCATATCCTAATTCCTTGTACCTTTCTTCCCCGACTTCCTCATGCCTCCCTTTTCTGTATTCCAAATTCTTATCGATTACTCAGCAAATCTTCCCTTATTTTAATTTAGATTTAAACTAATCTTCCTTATTCTCCTTGTCTTAATCATTGCTAATAGTAACCATTTACTTTCCAGTCCAACATCATTCTAACTTTCATTAACTTTGTAATATTTCTTTAAATAGTCCTTGAATTTTTTCCATTCTTCTTGCGCTACTTCTCTTCCCTGGTTTCGGATTCTGCTCGTCATTTCTGCCAGGCCCATGTAGTCTATCACCTTCATCTGCCATTCTTCCAGTGTGGGTAGCTCTTGCGTCTTCCAGTACTTCGCAATGAGTATTCTAGCTGCTGTTGTAGCATACATAAAGAAAGTTATATCCGTCTTTAGCACCCCTTGGCCGACAATACCCAAGAGAAAGGCCTCTGGTTTCTTGGAGAAAGTATATTTAAATACCTTTTTAAGTTCATTATAGATCATTTCCCAGAATGCCTTAATCTTCGGGCAAGTCCACCAAAGATGAAAAAATGTACCTTCAGTTTCTTTACATTTCCAACATTTATTGTCAGGCAAATGGTAAATCTTTGCAAGCTTGACTGGGGTTATGTACCACCTATATATCATTTTCATAATATTTTCTCTTAAGGCATTACATGCCGTAAATTTCATCCCGGTGGTCCACAACTTTTCCCAATCAGCAAACAAAATATTATGACCAATGTCCTGAGCCCATTTAATCATGGCTGATTTAACCGTTTCATCTTGTGTATTCCATTTCAGCAGCAAATTGTACATTTTTGACAAGTTCTTAGTACTGGGTTCTAACAGTTCTGTCTCCAATTTTGATTTTTCCACCTGGAAGCCAATTTTACTGTCCAGTTTAAACGCTTCATTTATTTGATGATAGTGCAACCAATCTCTCACCTTCCCTTTTAATTTCTCAAAACTCTGCAATCTCAGTTTGTCCCCTTCCTTTTCCAAAATTTCCCAGTATCTTGGCCACTTGGACTCCATATTTAACTTTTTAACTGCCTTAGCTTCCATTGGCGACAGCCACCTTGGAGTTTTATTTTCCAGCAAGTCTTTATATCTAACCCAGACATTTAATAGTGCTTTTCTGACAATATGATTTTTAAAACTTTTGTGTGCTTTAACCTTGTCATACCACAAATATGCATGCCACCCAAAAATATTGTTAAAACCTTCCAGATCCAAAATGTCTGTGTTTTCAAGAAGCAGCCATTCTTTCAGCCAGCAGAAAGCTGCCGCTTCATAGTACAATTTAAAGTCTGGCAGGGCAAACCCCCCTCTTTCCTTTGAGTCCGTTAATATCTTAAATTTAATTCTGGGCTTTTTGCCCTGCCAGACAAATTTAGATATGTCTTTTTGCCACTTCTTGAAACAATCCATTTTATCCATTATTTGCAATGCTTGGAACAAAAACAACATTCTTGGCAATACATTCATTTTTATAACTGCAATTCGGCCTAACAAGGAAAGCTTTAAATTAGACCAAATCTCCAAATCTTTTTTCATAATTATCTTTAAACAGATTCACATTTTTAGCTGTCATATTTATACCCAAATATTTCACTTTTTTAACCACAGTCAACCCTGTCTCGTTCTGAAACCTTTCTTTTTCTAACTGTGTCAAGTTTTTCTCCAAAACCTTTGTCTTTGACTTATTCAATTTAAATCCTGCCATTTGACCAAACTCTTGAATTATTTCCAAAACTCTTTTCATGCTAGCTTCTGGCTC
This sequence comes from Podarcis filfolensis, assembly GCF_964270895.1. Classification (NCBI taxonomy): domain Eukaryota; kingdom Metazoa; phylum Chordata; class Lepidosauria; order Squamata; family Lacertidae; genus Podarcis; species Podarcis filfolensis. Next base: position 21,013,089 of record NC_139619.1, read on the forward strand.
TTGCAATGTAAGTACTAAATCATCTGCAAATGCTCTCAATTTATATTGTTTAGCTCCGACCTGAATCCCTTTAACCAACTGGTCCCTCCTAATCATATTAAGCAAAACCTCCAGGACCGATATAAAAAGTAGTGGGGAGATAGGGCACCCCTGACGTGTCCCTTTTTCAATCTTGAACTCTTCTGTAACCACATTATTTACAATTAATTTCGCTTTCTGTTCAGAGTATATTGCACCTATACCATTCTCAAACCCTTGGCCTACCCCCATCCCCCGGAGGTTCTTCAACATAAAACTCCAAGAAATGTTATCAAAGGCTTTCTCGGCGTCCACAAAAATCAAAACCGCCTTAGTGTTTATATTCACTTCCAACTTTTCCAAAATGTCAATTATATTCCTTACATTGTCCGACAAATGCCTTTTCGGGAGAAAGCCCGCTTGGTCCCCATGAATCTCCTCCATCAAAACTCTTTTCAGTCTCTTTGCTAAAATATCAGCAAAGATTTTATAATCCACATTCAATAACGAGATGGGTCGGTAGTTTTTAAGTTGAGTCTTTTCAGTCTCTGTCTTTGGTATAAGTGTGATATAGGCCTCACTCCACGTATCAGGTGCCCTTCTCCCCTCCATAATCTCATTACAGACTTCCTTCAAAGGTTGTATCAGTCCTTCCTTCAAAACTTTATAATATTTAGAAGTCAGTCCATCCGGCCCGGGGGATTTGCCCAGCGTCATGCCTTGAATGGCATCTTCTATTTCTTGTGCTGATATCTCCTGGTTCAAAATTGTTTTACTTTCCTGCGAAACCTTTTTCAGCCCATTTTTCTCGAGGAATTGTTGTATATCCATTTCTTTCTGCGGCCCTTGTGTGTAGAGTTGTCTAAAGTAGTTCTGAAAACAGTTCCTAATTTCCGCTGGGTTGCTTATATTCTTTCCTTCCACCTCTATATTTGTTACCGTGTTGAGTTTTTGTCTCTTCTTTATTTGCCAAGCCAATAACTTACCACATTTATCAGCAGATTCAAAAGTCTTTTCTCTCATTTGTTTAATTTTCCACTCTAATTCTTGATTCATCAGTTCCATATATTGTGTTTGATGAAATTTAATTTCTCTTAAAATCTCTTGGGATTTTGGCTTCGATCTTAATTGTTTTTCCCCTTCTTTTATCTTTTCCAAAATTCTCTCCTTCCTCTCGTTTTGCTTTCTTTTCTTTAATGTATTTTGCTGAATCAAAAACCCTCTCATCACGGCTTTGCTTGCGTCCCATACTATTCTCTTTTCTACTTTAGACCTTAAGTTGATTTCAAAGTAGTCTTTCAAAGTTTTTTGGGCCTTCTTGCAAATCTCCTCATCTCTGAATAAGGTGTCATTCATTCTCCATCTGAAGGAACCAGTTGTTGTTTGCCTCATCACCATCTTTACTGCATTGTGGTCGGAGAAAGTTTTTGGGCAGATTTCTACTTTCTTTATGTTCGGCGCCATACTGCTAGTCACCCAAATTTGGTCAATCCTTGTCCATGTCATTTTGGCTTCAGAAAAGAAGGTTCCCTCTCTTTCTAATGGGTGTTTTGTTCTCCAAATGTCAATCAAGTCCATATTGTCAGTCATTTCAAAAAAAGAGCTGAGCGATTCTGCCCAATAACTCTCTGGAAGATTGGCATCATGCAGCAAGGTTTTCAAGCCTTGACGCAATGTTTGGCTTGCCCTTTCACAAAGTCCATTCATCCAAGGAGACCGTGGGCTTGAAAGGTCATGTTGAATTCCTTTCTCAGTCAGAAAAGCTTCAAACTGCTGAGAAGTGAATTCTCCCCCTCGATCTGTAAACAAACATTTCACCTGTTTATCATGCACATTTTTCAACCAAGCACAGAATTCCTTGAACCTAGGAAACGCTTCTGATTTCTGCTTGTGATTGAACACATGACTATACCTGGAATATGAATCAATGAGGACCATGAAATACCTGGCTCCACCCAAAGAGGGTGATAGTGGACCAACGAGATCAGCATGCACTACCTGGTATGGTTCTGTAGCTTGTCTACTAGACACCTTACCTTTTGCAGCCATTTTGACCTTGTTTGCTGCGCATGCCTTACACTTCATGTGGTACCTGCAGGGTTTAATAGTCATACCTTCAACTAAGGCAGGCATTTTGAAAACTGCCTCAAAGTTTAAATGACCAAGTTTCCTGTGATAATCATGAATACATCCTGCATGCAAAACCTTGTTAGTATCTGCAATACAATAGGTTTCATCCTGCACAACATCAACAGAATCATCATAATGCAATACAAACAAATGATCAATATAATCAGCATGCAATACAAAGTCATCTTTCTTGGTGATGGTGCACTTCCACTTCTTGAAGGAAACGTCTATGTCCTTGTTCCGTCAGCTGTGAGACGCTCAGTAGGTTGTGTGCAGCATCTGGAACAAAAATAATGTTGTGTATCGATGCATCCAAGCTGTGAAGAACAACCGTTCCATAGCCTTGACTGGAGATCGTGTGGTCATCCGCTTGGTGTTTGTCCCGACAAATCTGTCTGGTCGTTCCCGAGTCGACGATGAAGAAAGATCTAGACGTCTTCTGGACCTTTGGAGTGATGAGCGAGACCATTGCCTTGTGTTGCGTTGTCCTGGACATTGGACCTTTGCCTTTTCCATGCGTTGAGCTTTCGCTGTGCTGCTCTGTTGCCTTGGCCTTGGGATGTTTACATTCCCTCTTCACGTGGCCTAGACGTTCACATGAGTAGCATTTCACTGCCTTCAAAGCTTTGGCGCCATCTACTGGTTCCATTGCATTCTGGGATGATGTCTGTAGGACTCCCCCTTAGCGATGCAGCTAGGACCACACCGATCCGCTTCATTTAACACCACAGCAGTAACATGCGCTACCATCAGCTGAGCAGTAGGCAAAACAGCAAGCTGGCTGGCAATCGCTTCCCAACTTGAACCCAAAGAATGTAGAATCATGAAGGAATACACAGCCTCTGGAAAGGTGATTCCACTCTGTTGCAACTCATGCCTTAGATTCTGCATTTCCATGAGGTGAGCACATAGGTCTGCTCCATCAGCAAGTGCCATATCATGCAACTTGGCATAAAAGAACAAAGAAGCACCCGGTTCTGTTCTCAAATGTGACTCTTGGAGACTGTCCCACATCTCTCTGCTGAGGCCTTGTCACGCAAAAGACATAGCTCTTCAGGGGACACAATAAGTGTCAGAGTTCCCCTTGCTTTGGAATCCTTAGCCTCCCATTCTGGGGTTACTGGAGCTGGGGGGGGGGGCATCTGTTATCACATTAAACAGACCCTCTTTCCTTAGCAGAATTACCTTCTCCAGAATTAATCTGCTTCTTCCCATGAAGTAAATCTTCTTTTTCCTTTGAAAAAAAAAGGAAATTCCCTCTGGAAATTCCCACCTGTGTACAATTGCTTTTCCTCTACTAACAGTTTGTATTTATCTCTTTTTCTTAGATGCCTGGATGGAATGATTTTATGTATAATAATATCTGTCTCCTGGATTCTAAGTTTTTTCTTACTGCTAGTTCGTAGAATTTTATCTCTCATTTCCATATTTACAAAAGTTACGAGGCAGTCCCCCAGCCAATTATTTGTTCTAGCTATGCTGGATCTGGCTCTAAAGATTCTCTCTATATTATGTGCCATCTCTTGCTCTTCTATTTCAGGCCACTTTGCTAATTCTGAAGCTATTTTCTTATCTATCTGTTCATCCAGCTCCTCCGGAATTGATCTTAATCTTAACATTTTCTCTCTTCTGTGCATCTCAATCATAGATATTGTTTCTAAGACTGCCTCATGTGTCTCTTTCATTTCTACAATTTCTTTCTTTATTTTATTTTTCTTTGCCGTGAGTTTGTGGGGAGGACCGCTCCCCCTGGAAGCCCTTTTTCCACCTTGGGCCTGGGGGCGGGCCCCATACTCCACCACAGCATATAAGGCTCCAAGGAAGCCCGGGAGATTGCTGTTGCCGCTCTGCCTATGAGTCTTGGGGAGGACCGCTCCCCCTGGAAGCCCTTTTTCCACCTTGGGCCTGGGGGTGGCCCCATACTCACCTCCGCAGCCTATGGGGCTCCAGGGAGGCCTCGGGTGTGTGGGGTGGGGTGGGTGTTTAGGTGGGTGTGGGGATTTGTTTAATTTAATTATGTTGTGTTTGTAACTTTGTTTTTTGTTTTTATAGTTTTATTGTTCTGTTAGTTTGTTTTCTGTATAGGTTTTAATTTGATTTTAAGGGGAGGGGTCAGGGTTGCCCGGGAGTGGGTCCCAGCAAACAAAATGGCTGGGGCAGGTTCCACAGGGGGAATGCACTGGGACAACCGATCTCAGTGATCATGGGTAGGAGGAGGAGTTACGCTAAGACCAGACCATGTCATTACCGAGGAAGCAGGCTTAGTCGTTGTCTGAGGACTATCCCTGCCTCCAGGTCTGGTCCTGACCGGACGGATACTGGAATCAGCAAGGGATACCCAAACAACCTGAAGGTGCTGCTCTGCAATGCCAGGTCAATGATCCATAAAACCATTGTGATCCATGATTTGATCATGGATGGAGGATTTGACCTGGCATGTGTAACAGAAACTTGGTTGGATGAAGCAGATGGGCGTGTCCTTGCCGCTGCTTGTCCACCAGGTTTCTCTTACGCACAGCAACCCAGGCCTTGTGGGCGGGGGGGGGGGGTTGCAGTGATTTTTAGGAAGTCATTAGTTTGTACCAGGCGTCCTATTGGAAAGACCCAGTTCTCTGAGTGCATGTTCTGGAAGTTGGGCAATAGGGGCAGTACAGGATTCCTATTGGTGTACCGACCTCCCCGCTGCACCAAGGATTCCGTCTGAGCTGCTTCAGGTCGTGGCAGATGTCCTCCTGGAGACACCTAGTTTGGTTGTCCTAGGGGATTTTAACATCCATGCCGACACGACCTTACAAGGGGCCGCTCGGGACTTCGTGGAAAGCATGGCCTCCATGGGGCTGTCCCTGAATAAGTCTGGCCCAACTCATAGCCACGGACATGCCTTAGACCTGGTGTTCACCTCTATGGATGTTGGTGATCTGACACTAAGTAAAAGCGAAACCAAAGAAGTGCCATGGTCAGATCACTTCCTGGTGCAACTGGACTTCTCCGCGACCCTTCCCCTCTGCAGGGAGGTGGAACCGATTCGGATGGTCCGCCCCCGCCACTTAATGGATCCAAATGGTTTCCAGAGAGTGGTAGGGGATGTTTTATCCCATGTTGGTGGCCTTTCAGCTGATTCCCTGGTGGCCCGCTGGAATGTGGAGTTAACCAGGGCTATTGACTGTTTGGCTCCAAAGCGCCCTCTCCAATTGCATGGAGCCCGGAGAGCCCCGTGGTTTTCCACGGATCTGAGGGCAATGAAACAATCGTTGAGAATCTGACCAGACACGGGTTAGAGCTCAATGTCGAGCCTACCAAGTGGCGATAGCGATGGCGAAGAAGACTTTCTTCACCACCTCTATTGCATCTGTGGAAAACAGCAGCAGGAGACTCTTTCAGGTGGTTCGCAATTTAGCGGAACCACCTGCTCCATCAGGGCCCAGTACGGGCCACATGATCTCCTGCAATGACTTTGCAAAGTTTTTTGCAGATAAAGTCGCTCAGATTCGAGAAGAGGTAGACTCCACCGTGGGAGCAGTGCTAGAGTCCTGTCTAGTCAAGTTGTGTGGGATCAATTCCAATCTGTTACCCCCGAGGATGTGGACAGGCTGCTTGGATGAGTGAAACCAACCACTTGTCTCCTTGATCCTTGCCCATCCTGGCTTATAAAAGCTAGCCGGGAAGGACTGGGCGATGGGCTTCGTGGGGTGGTGAATGCTTCCCTCCGTGAGGGAGCCTTCCCAGACCCACTGAAAGAGGCGGTTATTAAACCGCTTCTTAAAAAACCATCTTTAGATGCGGCCACGATGGCCAACTATCACCCAGTCTCAAATCTTCCATTCTTGGGCAAGGTGATTGAGCGAGTGGTTGCTGAACAACTCCAGGCACGCCTGGAAGAAGCGGACCATTTGGATCCCTTCCAGTCGGGATTCAGGCCTCATCATGGGACTGAAACTGCCTTGGTCGCACTGGTTGATGATCTCCGGCGGGCTAGGGACAAAGGTGAGAGCTGTTTCCTAGTTCTGCTGGATCTCTCAGCGGCGTTTGATACCATCGACCATAACATCCTTATGGACCGTCTTGAGGGGCTGGGAGCTGGGGGCACTGTCATACAGTGGTTCCGCTCCTTCCTCCTGGGCTGTGTTCAGAAAGTGGTGATGGGGGATGAGTGTTCAGACCCCTGGGCTCTCACTTGTGGGGTGCCTCAGGGTTCTGTCCTCTCCCCCATGCTTTTCAACATCTACATGACGCTGCTGGGAGAGATCATCAGGGGATTTGGGCTGGGTGTTCATCAGTATGCGGATGATACCCAGCTCTACCTCTCTTTCAAATCAGAACCAGTGAGGGCAGTGAAGGTCCTGTGTGAGTGCCTGGAGGCGGTTGGAGGTTGGATGGCGGCTAACAGATTGAGGTTGAATCCTGACAAGACAGAAGTACTGTTTTTGGGGGACAGGAGGCGGCCAGGTGTGGAGGACTCCCTGGTCCTGAATGGGGTAACTGTGCCCCTGAAGGACCAGGTGCGCAGCCTGGGAGTCATTTTGGACTCACAGCTGTCCATGGAGGCACAGGTCAATTCTGTGTCCAGGACAGCTGTTTACCAGCTCCATCTGGTATGCAGGTTGAGACCCTATCTGCCTGCGGACTGCCTCGCCAGAGTGGTGCATGCTCTGGTTATCTCCCGCTTGGATTACTGCAATGCGCTCTGCGTGGGGCTACCTTTGAAGGTGACCTGGAAACTACAACTAATCCAGAACGCGGCAGCTAGACTGGTGACTGGGAGCGGCCGCAGAGACCACATAACACCAGTCTTGAAAGATCTACATTGGCTCCCAGTACGTTTCCGAGCACAATTCAAAGTGTTGCTGCTGACCTTTAAAGCCCTAAACGGCCTTGGTCCAGTATATCTGAAGGAGCGTCTCCACCCCCATCGTTCTACCCGGACACTGAGGTCTAGCACCGAGGGCCTTCTGGCGGTTCCCTCACTGCGAGAAGGGAGGTTACAGGGAACCAGCAGAGGGCCTTCTCGGTAGTGGCGCCTTCCCTGTGGAACACCCTCCCACCAGATGTCAAAGAGAACAACAACTACCAGGCTTTTAGAAGTCATCTGAAGGCAGCCCTGTTTAGGGAAGCTTTTAATGTTTGATGTATTTTAATATTCTTTTGGAAGCCGCCCAGAGTGGCTGGGGAAGCCCAGCCAGATGGGCGGGGTATAAATAATAAATAATAATAATAATAACAATAATAATAATAATTTTATCTGTTTCTCCCTTCCGCTCTCTATTCTCTTTCTGTACCTTCCTCACCCCCTCCTGCAAGTTAATTGTTCTGCCTTCAGTTCTTGTATGGTTTTTGACATCTCCATATTTTTTACAACTAACTCATTCATTTTTCCTGTTAACTCTGTCACCATCTTTGCATTTTGTCAATTTTCATTCCCATCCTATCCAGTTTTTGGTCCGTAGTCCTAGCATTCTCATTCATCTCTTCATTTCTAAGATGTCTCTTTTCAATCCCAAAATTAATTCTTTCATATCCATATTTATATCTGAATCAATAGTTGACTTTCTTCTGCTAGGATTGGTAACAGAACTTGATGTCACTGTATTTGCAGATTTCTTATTTGTATTGGACATATCAAACCCAGTTTTTTAAGTTCAGTGATTGTTTTAGCAAATTAAATTGATAAACAAATTATATGGTTCAGTTCCACCTCTTACTATCCTAGTGGTAATAATCTGGCAATCACACCCCAAATCAAATTACCTTGTTCCCTTAGCTATCTAAGGAGTGTTTAAGATTTTAACCACTGAAAAGGTTTAATAACCACTAGGCAATGATCTTAGTAGAATCAAAAAAAGGAGGAGAGAGAAAAAAGGAAGAAAAAAAAAACAAAAAAGCAGCAGAGCAAAAACAAAAACAAAAGTAGGTAATAATAATATTAATAATAATAATGTTGTTGTTGTTGTTTAGTCGTTTAGTCGTGTCTGACTCTTCGTGACCCCATGGACCAGAGCACGCCAGGCACCTCTGTCCTCCACTGCCTCCCGCAGTCTGGTCATACCCATGCCGGTAGCCTCGAGAACACTATCCAACCATCTCGTCCTCTGTCGTCCTCTTCTCCTTGTACCCTCCATCTTTCCCAACATCAGGGTCTTTTCCAGGGAGTCCTCTCTTCTCATGAGGTGGCCAAAGTATTGGAGCCTCAGCTTCACGATCTGTCCTTCCAGTGAGCACTCAGGGCTGATTTCCTTCAGAATGGAGAGGTTTGATCTTCTTGCAGTCCATGGGACTCTCAAGAGTCTCCTCCAGCACCATAATTCAAAAGCATCAATTCTTCGGCGATCAGCCTTCTTTATGGTCCAGCTTTCACTTCCATACATCACTACTGGGAAAACCATAGCTTTTACTATACAGACCTTTGTTGGCAAGGTGATGTCTCTACTTTTTAATAATAATAGAAGGAAGGGAAAAGGGGGGGAGAGGGGGAGCGGAAAGAAGAAGAACAAGATAGAAAAGGGGAAAAGAGAAAAAAAGAAAAAGAAAAGGAAAGGGAAAAAAAAACCAAAGGAGGGAGGGAAGAAAGAACAGATAGCAACCCTAAAATAAACTTAAGGCACTTTTCACTTAAAAATATAAAGACCAGGAGAGATTTTAAATCGAAGAAAGAGATAGTTGTATAGGGTTATAACGACAAATCCTCATTAATTTGTTTCCATTTTTTTTGGGGGGGGGGTATTCTTTACTCCAATCTCTTTTGTTTCTTATCCGATAATGTTTTAATCTATACTGTCACTTCCAACCTCCAGAAAATAAAAGTTCTTTTCCTGACATTGGCTTTTTTCAGGCACTGTTTTCTATATACCTCGGGTTTGACCTCCTCTTTCACTTGCGTCAACTGTATGGTTAAACAAAGCTCTTCTGGTTAGTTTTCCCAGCTGGTTTACATGGCTGCAGAACTTGCCTAAATTTAATTAATATAGAAAGTCATTAATGCCGCTTTTCAAAGTTATAGTCACACTAACCGGGTATCTAAACTCATTGTTGTTCTGTGGAAGTTCTGCCGCCAGGACGCCCCAAAAATCAGGCTTTCTCACCGGGGGGAGGGAACGCTGTTACCGATGCCTGTGGTCTCCTTCCCGAACCTCTAGGTCCGTTTTTGGAGACCTTCCCACATCACAGTGAATCCTTCTAGGTTCTGGAAGCCCTCCTGAACCTTCTGAGGGGTCGTGAAGCCTTACAACCCCTGTTTCACCCCTTTGGTGAGTGTGCGTCTCCCGGAGCCCAAGAAACGCGCGTCCGGAGTTGAGCTGCAGCAAACCCAGAAGCCCAGAGATTGGTATCAGAAGAATGCAGAGTTCTTAGAGTTGGTCAAGCATTCAGCAGCCACCTTGCAAGGTTAAATGGCCATGTTTTAACCTTGCATTGGAATTTCTCTACCCTCTCCTCTTCCCTTCTGCCCCCGCCCCCTCAAAATTTGCTTCAGAAGGTTGGGAGACCCTCTAGAGCAGATGGGAGGCATGAAGAGAGGAAGGGTAAATCCCTTTGCATTACTTCTAGAAAGTGCAGGGGCTTTGGTTTGTCTTCAGGAGATAGTATTCTGCGGATGAGTAATATATCCCTCAGTTTATACTTATCAGTTGATAAGTGCATTGTTTTAGTTCCCATCTTTAAGATGAAGAACTGAGCTAATGAGTGCCTCTCAGTGGGCTCACTTAGCTTGCAAATGGTGTGGCTTGCTAACAGAAAATATTTTGGGGGGGCTCCATATAGAGTAACAGTAGTTTTGTTTGGGTGATGGACTCTTGATTGCTCTTGAGGATGCCCAAATTTGCTGCATTCTAGACCCAGTATAAAAGTGACTTGACCCAAGGACACTCAGTGCTTCTTCAACAGATATAAATTTGCAAGTCTTCTCTTTTTTTAAAAAAAATATTTTTTATTAACAGGCCAATCACATCACATTATTCAAATCACATTGGTTCCGAATTATACAGCCAAATTTTAAATTTTTGAGGGTACCCATATATCAAGCTCCGCACGAGTCCAAAATTCCGGATAAGTCCGGACATCACTTATTTTACTGCATTAATTAATCAGTTCTATCCAGTTCAATCCGGATAGTCCTTTATTACTTTCTTTCTCATCTTGTTGTAGTCATATATTCCTTTCTTTGCGATCTCTGATCGCCAGACTGAAAGCTGGCGTCTCTGTGCGGGTTTTGTACTCTTCAAAAGCTATATCAGTCCAGGACAGCCTCTGTTTAACGCTTCCATAAACAAGGTTAATCTTTGGTCTGTCCTTTATTTTTCCAGGCTAGCCAAATAAATCAAATAGGTCAGAGGGCTCTGTCAGGTCAAACTTTCAATTCCGACACTCCTTCTCTTTCCAACATTCCTGATTCTCCTCCCCCGTCCTTCTTTCTCCGGCAAGCCTGTCTTGGCGAGACGCCATTTTTTAACTGCTTCATAAAATTTTTCCACTTTCTCACCGTTCAAATCTTCTCTCCTGTTGTAATCCATCCCCACACAGTTCTTAAAATCCTGCTTATGATTCTTAAAAAACGCGACAATCTTGTTTCTTTCTGGGGTGGAGGGTTATTTTATCACATCATATAAAAGGAAAAAAAGGGTTTTTCCTCCACCACCCCTTCGTTCCAAACATACAGTCTCTTAGTGGTGACACATCAAAAGATTTACTTATCCATCCGTCGCTCCCGGTCACAGAGATCCATTACTCAGCAGCCTTATCGTCGAGCTTTACTTGATATATGTGCTTCAGCTTCATTTCCAATCATATGTTTCCAATTATAATTCCGAGCTGAAGCAACCAGCACGCACTAATTGGAATCGGCGTCAGGAAGAGCTGACTTCACCGAGGGCTCGTGCCAAGTGTTTGGCACCCCCATCTCTCGGATCAGGGGGTGCATTATGAACACTGCTGGCAAGACAGGGTCCCCCCACCTCCTGGGGGGAAGGGAAGGCTGCCTACTTCCCACAGCAGCCCCTGAATTACCTCGTATGGGTCAGAGAGATGTTATTATCGGCCATCTTCCTGTTAGGATATTTCCGTTCCACCTTAAAAGGCAGCAGGATGTTTGTGTCACAGCCTGCGTAAGTTCCTGTCTCACAGGATGTTTATGCTATATGTTCCTTTCGTTTTCTGTCTGTCTTGCCTGAGCAGTCGGAGCAGACGGTCATGTCTTCTTTTGTTATGACCAACGCCAAATAAACTGTAAATATGCATGTTCTGCTCTCATGCTGTGCAACTTCTTGCTGTGTGAATTCTGCTGTTAAGAGTGTGCTCTAAGCCACAGGCTTAGTGTCGCTAAATAGCTGATACTGCGTGACTACGGGAGGTCGATGGATCGTCCGGCACTGAGCTTGGCAGCTTCAGATGGACTCTATCTCCCTGGCAGTATCCCAACAACAGGTTTCGGGCCCAGATTCACGGCACTTGCAGGAGAGTAAGACTGCGACAGACTGCTGAGGTATGTGTGGGAAAAGCGAAAGTAAAGGCTTTTCGTTGCCGCGGCAAGAGCCTTTGATGTCCGGCAAGGACTAATTGGCCTGGGAGCCGAGCCAAGCAGGCTTCGTGATTTATGGGTGCCAAGATAAGGAGTCTCTGAAGTGAAGAAGACTCACGGCTGACGTTAAGAGGTGGAATGGAGTTTTTCCAAGCCTCTGAAGCTGCTGAGTACCCAAAATTAAATCGGGACAATTATGAGACCTGGGCAAAATGGTGTGAGAGTTTGCTGCGTCAGTTTGGAGTCTGGCATACTGTATTTGAGCCCACTCCAGTTCCTCGGACAGAGAAATGGCAGGGCCAGGATTCGAAGGCCATGGATATTATTGTCTTATCCGTCTCTCTGGAGGAAATAAAGACGCTTGCTGGAAATCTCACGGCACGTGACATGTGGGATGCTTTGAAAAAGGCCCACCAGCCAGTCATCCCAGCCCAGAGTTTGACTGCATCGGAGGTCCTGGCTGTTTCCCAGAATGCGAGTGAATGCACGGGTGCTGAGGGCACCGGTTGCAAGCTGCAGGGGGAGCTGACTGTGATGTCATCCCAGGCAGCATTCCAGCCTCCAGGGGGAGCCAAGGAGTCGGCAGCTGAGAGCTCTGTTTCCCATGGGAGCCAAGGTCAACTTTGCAGAGGCCGGAAGGCCAGAAGTAAACAAAGGAAAAAGCCTGCAGATGGCCCGAAGCAGAAGGGGGGTGAAAGGCCCACGCCAGTGGAAAACAAGGCTTTGTTTGCTGGCACAGCTTCACCAAAAGCTAAAGGCAAGTCTCATGGCCAGGAGCAGGGGGGCAAGCTGCAAAAGCCCACGCCAGTGGAAAACAAGGTTATGTATGCTGGCACAGCTTCACCAAAGGCTAAAGGCAAGCTGCAAAAGCCCACGCTGGTGGAAAACAAGGTTTTGTTTGCCAGCAAATCTGCTTCGAAGGGGAAGGCCAGGTTTATTGTTGACTCTGCGGCCACGCGCCATCTCACCAAAGACCGCCATCTGTTTGTCTCCTTCACACCTCAAGATGGAGAGGTCCAGCTGGCTGATGGAAGGACTTTGCAAGCTACAGGAGTTGGGACTGTGAAACTTGAAAGTTTGCATACTACAATTAGTAATGTTCTTTTTGTTCCAGGAGCTGTGGACAATTTGCTTAGTGTCCCACAGCTAAATCGGCGTGGTTTTGAAATTACATTCAAGAGGAATGTCTGTGTCATCAGAAAAGGCAAAGAGGACTTTTTGCATGCAAAGTTGTTGGATGGTTTGTTCTGTCTAACTTATGATGACAATGCTGTTGTGTCTAATGCTGATACTTGTTGTGTTGCACAAACTAACAAGGTTCTTCATGCAGGATGCATTCATGATGCACATCGCAGATTTTGTCACCTCTCTTGGCAAGCGCTAGCCAAGATGCCTGAGTTGGTTGAAGGTTTGGACATCAAACCTTGTAAATTTCACATGAAATGTGTATCTTGTGCAGAGAACAAGGTGAAGGTTGCTCCAAAAGGCAAGGAGTCTAGCAGGCAGGCTTCCAAACCCTACCAGTTAGTTCATGCAGACCTGGTAGGTCCTCTAGCGCCCTCTTTGGGAGGAGCAAGGTACTTCATGGTTCTAATTGATTCTTTTTCCAGGTACATTCATGTGTTTATGCTCGAGCAGAAATCGCAAGCATTTCCTAGGTTCAAGGCATTCTGTGCTTGGTTGGAGAATGCTCACGGTAAACGTATTGGCTGTCTGTTTACTGATCGGGGCGGGGAGTTCACTTCTCAGCAGTTTGAAGCTTTCCTGACTGAGAAGGGAATCCAGCATGACTTGTCAACGCCTAGATCGCCATGGATGAATGGGCTTGCGGAGAGAGCAAATCAAATGTTGCTGCAAGGAATAAAAACCTTGTTGCATGATGCCAACCTCCCTGAGAAGTTTTGGGGGGAGGCTCTCTCGAATTTTGTTTACAGTTTTAATCGCAGACTGTCATCACCTATTGGCTGCACTCCCTATGAGAAAATGTTTGGTAAGAAACCTAACACCAAGCACTTGAGAATCTTTGGTTCTGACATGTGGGTACACACCCCACAAAGCAACAAGCTTGGGAAGCGTGGGGCACATGGTTTGTTCATGGGGTACGATAAAGGTGCATACAGAGTATGGATGACTAACTCAAAATCCATAAAGTTCACAAGGAGTGTTGAGTACAATCCTAAGTGGGGGGAAAATGTGGGAATTTTCCAGAGTTACCCAGAGGAGGATGAAGGTGATGTGAAGAAAGCAGATCATGCTGAGAAAGCTGAGGAAACTGAGGATGATGATGATGATGATCAGAGTTCGGATTCCAGTTCAGTGGGCGGCGCTGCTGCTGCTGTCAGCGACAGTGATGACACAGCAGACTACAAGAGCGCAAAGGCCTCAGTCAGACCATCTGATGCGTCTGACAATGAACTGGAAGAACCACTGTTCACCATTGGTCACTTTTCTCCTAAGAAGGAGGAGATGAGTCCAGAAGACTTGCGTCTAGTTCGCAGGTCTGAAAGGGCGACCAAAGGCAGACCTCCAAAGAGATTTGCTGATGAGTTTGCTAAGACGGCAACTGCTGTTCTTAGTAGCTCAGAGAAGGTGTGGGAACCTTCAAGCTTCAAGGAGGTTCAGGAGTTAACCTCTAAAGATGCTGAGCCTTGGCTTAATGCCATGAAGGCTGAAGTTGATTCCTTAAACAGGAACCAGACTTGGGAACTGGTACCGGTAGTCCCAGGGATGAGACTGGTTGGCAGCAAATGGGTCTTCAAGGCCAAGACAGACCAGAATGGCAAGGTTGTCAGACACAAAGCCAGATTGGTTGCCAGAGGTTTTTCACAGGTACCAGGACAGGATTACCACGAGACCTACTCACCCACGGTCAAATATGAGAGCATTCGGCTGATGCTCAAGATCGCTGCGGAGGAGAAACTGCATGTTTCCCATCATGACATAAATACAGTTTTTTTGTACGGGATTTTGGCGGAGGAGCTATACATGCTTCCACCTGACGGGATGCAGATACAGAAGGGAATGGTCTGTAAACTGCGGAAATCCTTATATGGTCTCAAGCAGAGTGCCAGGTGTTGGAACACAAAACTCACTGAAACGTTGCTTTCTCTAGGTTTTCACCAGGGCAAAGCTGATCCGTGTGTGTTTGTCAAGGAGGAGGGGCAAAACAAACTGTATTGTTTATGTTTTGTTGATGATCTTCTGATGTTTTGGAAGAATCAGGCTTTCTACCAAAGCACCCTAGCTCAGCTGAAGGAGCACTTTGACATGAAGGATCTTGGTGAGGTATCCAACTATCTTTCTCTGCAGGTGGAGAGGGACCAAGCAGGTAATTTTCTGGTACACCAAACACAGAAAATTGCTGATGTATTAACCAGGTTGAATTTGGTTGATGCAAACCCAGCAGACACACCGATGGTGACAGGTTACCAGGTAGACAGTACTGCTGAAGCGTTTTCTGACACAACGCTGTACAGATGCATTCTAGGCAAGTTGAATTTCATTGCTAGATGTTCAAGACCTGACATTGCTGTAAGCACTAACCTGCTTAGCAGACATGCTAACAATCCTACTGTTCAGGATTGGAAAGCTCTGAAGCGCATAGCCCGGTATTTGAAAGGGACTATGCACTACAGGCTGAGGTTCACCAGTCAGAAGACTGGAGGTCTTGAAATCTTTGCAGATGCAAGTTTTGGAAGTGACACCACGGATGGTACAAGCACGTCTGGAGTATGCTACATGTACAACCACTGCCTGTTTGACTGGTTGTGCAAAAAGCAGACGACAGTTAGCCTAAGTTCCTGTGAAGCAGAACTCAATGCTCTGTCATTTTCACTCATGGATTGTGAATGGTTGATGCAACTGTTTAAGGACATTGGGGTTTCTGTGAAATGTCCTATACAAGTGTATCAAGACAATAGATCTTGTTTGGCTTTGCTGAACTCGGAGAGTTGCAAGCAAAGGACCAAGTACTTGCAGATTAAGCTACATCGAGCAAGAGAGTGTATTCAGAAAGGACTCATTCAAGTGTCCTACATGCCAGGAAATGAAATTCCTGCTGATCTGTTGTCTAAGGTTGTTAACAGAGAACAAATTAAGGTTTACGTACAAAGGTTGCAATTGGGTTGAACCACAGGTACTACAGGTTACACGGAAAGGGGGAGGATGTTAGGATATTTCCGTTCCACCTTAAAAGGCAGCAGGATGTTTGTGTCACAGCCTGCGTAAGTTCCTGTCTCACAGGATGTTTATGCTATATGTTCCTTTCGTTTTCTGTCTGTCTTGCCTGAGCAGTCGGAGCAGACGGTCATGTCTTCTTTTGTTATGACCAACGCCAAATAAACTGTAAATATGCATGTTCTGCTCTCATGCTGTGCAACTTCTTGCTGTGTGAATTCTGCTGTTAAGAGTGTGCTCTAAGCCACAGGCTTAGTGTCGCTAAATAGCTGATACTGCGTGACTACGGGAGGTCGATGGATCGTCCGGCACTGAGCTTGGCAGCTTCAGATGGACTCTATCTCCCTGGCAGTATCCCAACACTTCCAACGCGCCACCTGGTGGCCCAAATTTGCAAGTCTTCTCTATTCTGCTATTGTAGCCACAGTAAGATGCCTTTCTCCAGCTGACATTCACAGTGGTGTTAGCACTTAGTTAAGAATCCTTGCACCTATGTCTACCAGATCATTAATTCTAAAAATAAATAAATGATTAGCTACAATTTTATAGGTTTGCCAGAACAGGGCTTGTTTTTCTTTGCCAAGTGTATTTTAGCTTGCTAGTTGGCTTGCTAGTTACTTGTTAACGAGGGGAGATGATATGGCTTTTATTCTGACCATAACAATGTAACAATATGACTTACAGGAGATTTGGAACGTTTTTAGAGACTCTTGGTACTCCTGTGTAATCTGTTAGAGATGAAGAGAAGAGATGCTGGCCAGCTCTCAAACAGCACAAACCATTGTGGCATCCTAATGGGTTAACAAATGACCCAACTGTAAGGCTGCTGCTGTGGCCAGAGCCTGACATTAGGTTTCACTTAATGAAGCTTTGTTCTTCTGGATATCTGTGCTTTCCCAAATGTGGGTGCTGCATGTTCAAGTGTACATACAGTTGTAACCCACATATGATTTTTGAGGTTTCTTAATGGTTATGATGCAGCACATGTACAATAGCATAAACTTCTCCAGTTAAAAGCACTGGTTGGACTAATTTACATTGTCCCATAAAATTGTTCAATATTGGCTGAGGTTAGAAAGGAGAACCACAGATGACTTGTGGGGTGAAGATAGCACTGGTCAACAAAAAAATTTGTTGTCTGCGTTTTTTTCAGATGATTTAGGACGAATCTGATGTGCTGAATCCAAAAATCACATTGGTTTTGCTCAATCAGGTCAAGTTTTTGAGCTATGGCCACATGTCTTTTTTTACGTTTTTGTTCACATGTACACTTGTGTGGAGCATTTTAGAAAAAGTTGGTGGGGGTAAAATGCCATGTCGAATAATTGTTTTGATTGGAAATGATTATTTTAATGACAAGAAGTATTCAGGTCCGATAGTTCTGGGTGATTATGTCGAAAAGGGATCAGTTTGAAGTCATAAAACTTCGAAATCTTCCATAAATTGGTGTGGCAAAGCATAAAGTTATTTTGGTATTAAACTTGGTGACCAGGATAAAGCTTGGGCGCCACACATGGTATGCAAGGCATGCACCAAGACTCTACGTGGGTGGACCAATGGCAAGAGGATTCTGAACTTTGGAATTCCCATGGTTTGGAGGGAGCAGACAAACCATGTCACTGACTGCTACTTCTGCGCTGTTGATGTGACTGGGATCAACAGAAAGAACCGGAGCAGCCTCAAGTATCCTGATCTTCAATCAGCACCTCGTCCTGTAGCTCATTGTGATGAAATTCCAGTGCCTATCTTCGGAGAACTTCCTGACATTAGTGACGAAGATGCCTCCAGTGTTGAAGGACATGAAGAAGAAGTGGTTCTTGAAGATGATGCTCCACATCCATTTTCCCAAAAGGAGTTGAATGATCTAGTTCACGACCTCAGCTTGTCAAAGGACTCTGCCGAACTGCTGGCATCCAGATTGAAGGAAAAAAACCCTCCTCTCTGACAGTGCTCGCATCAGCTTCTTCCGCAACAGGCATCAAGAGTACCTCCATTTTTTCTCGGAAGAGAAGGACTTGGTGTACTGTGCAGATATTGTGCAGCTTGTGATCAAGCTTGGAGCAGAACCCAAAGTTTGGAGACTGTTCATTGACAGCAGCAAGCGATCACTGAAATGTGTTCTGCTACACAACGGCAACCAGTTTGCCTCTATACCCCTGGCTCACTCAAGTACACTGAAGGAGAACTATGAAGCGGTGAAGTATGTGCTGGAGAAAATTGGTTATGATCAGCATAAGTGGTTTATTTGTGTTGACCTGAAGATGGTGAACTTTTTGTTGGGACAACAGTCTGGCTTCACCAAGTACCCATGTTTTCTGTGCATGTGGGATAGTAGGTGTTGGGTGTAGTGAAGGGTTAACCTTCTATACCTCGAGCCTGAGAGGTGGGGCTTACAAGGGAAGTAAGCCAGGACGTGACGAAAACAGTTTGGAATGCTGTGAGCTGAGTGGAAATCGAAAGCACTTTGTTCAGACGCTGCAAGCAGAGAGAAGATGCAGCTTAACTCGGATGGCTGTTGGAAATTGTAAATACGCTATTTTGTTTCAATAAAGAGACTTGAGGACAGAAGAAACGTTTGGGACTGATTTACTGCTCTTTCGACACGCGACCGCTGTGCAACTTTGCTAATTGCTAATTGCTTTACGACCTGCAGAGGCTCGCAGGGGGAAGCGTGCTGGACGCCGAACAATAAAGCAATAAATCTATCCAAGAGGTTATGGCTGGTCAACACGAAGCGTGTGAGAAAGGGCTTTGAAGCTTTATTTGCTGGACGTCAGTTTGATCGACTGCCAAGACTTCAAAGGGCAGATCGGAGGAGGCTGATGGAGCAAGGGAGCTGCGATGCCAGGTCTTTCCGGAACACCCAGTTGGCAGAAATGAGTGAGTACTGCAAACGCCACAGAAGGGAGAAGGGAGGCATGGCACAGCCCCAAGGGCATGGCTTTGAGTTTAAACTGCCATGTCAGAAACTGAATAGTCAAAATTGGCTACAGTGGAGTTTTGAAGTGGAACTCTTGTTGGTGGGAGAGCAGCTCTGGGATTTAGTCCAGCCCCCACAGTATGCAGCTGGGAAAGCAGAGGCTGAGAAGGCTGCAGTGCAAAGTGACTTGGAGAAGCGTGTGCTTGCTTTTTTGGCAGAAAATGTGGATGCTCATCTAGTGCCAGTTGTCCTGGGTGCAAGAAGGCCAGAGGCCGCTTGGCAATCACTCCGAAAAGCCTGTGAAGCTGGGGTGGGAAGCAAGGGCCGAGACATGGCTGCATCCGAAATGGAGAGGCAAGATGGCGGCGGCCACATTCTTGAGAGCCAATGCACAGCTGGGAGGAGCTGGGAGCCCCCACAGGGGGGCGAAGGGACTGTTGCTGTTGCTGGCAATGCTGCTGGTGCTTTTGCTGAGCCTGGGAGCTGTTTGGATGCTGCAACGTGTCTGTGTGAGGAGCCTGGAGAGAGGCCAAGAGTTGGGAGCCCCTTACCCATCAGAGGGGGTGCAGGAAAACGTCCTGGAGGCCCCGTGAGCAGTGGGGGGGGGGCAGTGAGCAGTGAAAGCTCAGAGACGCCTCTTTCTCCAAAAGCTGCCAAGAGTTGTTTACCTCGTGAGCTGGAGCCTAGCCGTGCGAAGCTGAATGCTACAGGAGGCTTCAAGGTCACACAGCTGGGAAGTTTGCTGATAGCGGGCGGCTATCAGGAGGAGCTGCGTGAGAACGCTGAGACAAGTCCGGTTTCCAAGGCAACTGAGAGAGTTGCATCTACGGAAGCTGTGAAGGTCGTGGGCAAGTCTTCCTGCTGGGGGGAGTCTGTTGCCGTGACAACCAGGGAGGACATCTGCAGAGGCCCCAAGGAGGGGGGTAGCGAGGAGATTGTTGCCTTGGCGACCCAGGAATGTCAACAACAAGACTATCTTACTGTCGTCATCGACTCTGGAGCCACGAACACGCTAGTGCCATCTAGTGGTCTTTTAAGAAATTGCAGGACAGTAAAAACTGATAGGTTTGTGACGATCGCGGATGGAAGTAGAAGAAGGCTAACTGAGACAGGCTTTTTCTTCTGTCCCTTTCTTAAGCATGAAGTCAAAGCTTATGCAGTGCCCGGTTTAACTAACTGTTTGTTAAGTGTGCATGATTTACTCGCTGATGGTTATCATCATTCTTTGGAGGTCTTTAAGCAGAGGCTTGACAACCATATGTCAGGAGTGCTCTGATGGCGTTTCCTGCTTGGCAGGGGGTTGGACTTGATGGCCCTTGTGGTCTCTTCCAACTCTATGATTCTATGATTCTATGATTCTATGATTCTATGATTCTATGATTCTATGATTCTATGATTCTATTCTATGTGTCTTTTGCAGGTACCAAATGTGAGTTTTCCAAGGATGGGAAACACGTGTACACAGTGCAGTCTAAAGGCAATTTGTTTGTTGTAAATGTGCCTTTTTCTACAGGAAAGGATGACACCAAAGATGCGAAGGGGCAATGTGTGAATGTAGCG
Source organism: Podarcis filfolensis (assembly GCF_964270895.1). NCBI lineage: Eukaryota > Metazoa > Chordata > Lepidosauria > Squamata > Lacertidae > Podarcis > Podarcis filfolensis. Next base: position 21,033,398 of record NC_139619.1, read on the forward strand.
CCCCACCACGGTTGTTCGCATATTTGGCACAGACGCTTCGCCCATCTGAATTGGGGGTATCTTAAGAAAGCACCAGAACTGACACAAGGGTGCAAATTTAATGCTTGTGACAAATTTTTAGATTGCAATGCATGTAAACAGGCGAAAATTGTGACATGCTCCTATCCAAAGTCAGAGAGACAGACCACACAACCCTTTGAATTAATTCATGCAGATTTGTGTGGCCCCATGTCAGTTGAGTCACTGGGGGGATCAAAGTATTCTCTGCTTCTGGTTGATGATTTTTCGAGGTCTGCTTGGACCTTTGCTCTGAAAACGAAAGGGGAGGCGGCTAAAATGATCAGGGATTGGATCACCGCAGTTCAGGTAACCTTTTCCACCAAAGTGCATGGCTTTCAAAGTGACAGAGGTGCTGAGTTCACTGGTTCTGCTTTACAGGATTTCTTCAGGGAGAAGGGAATTAGCCACAGACTGTCCACTCCTTACTCTCCGCAACAGAATGGGCTGGCAGAAAGAAAGAACAGGACGGTGGAGGAAGCTGTGTCTGCGATCCTGTGGGACGCAGGGCTACTCCAGAAATATTGGTCTGAGGCCTGGAGATTTGTGGTTCATACGCAGAATAGAGTGTACAACTCTAGTGTAGGAAATACACCTTATTTCTTGCTGCATGGAAAGAAGCCTAAGGTACACTACCTTCGTGTGTTTGGTTGTGAGGCCTGGGTGCTTATTCCAAAGGCTATACGCAAGAAAGGTGAGCCAAGATCTAAAAGAATGATCTTTGTAGGGTATGAGCCTGACTCAAAGGCCTGGCGGTTTGTGTACCCAAGTGGAAACCAGTCTAGGTTGGTTATCAGCAATAGCGCTGAGTTCTGTGAGCAAGCCGGGTGGAAACATCTGCACGATAATCCAGACGTGATTCCACAGCCGTTCTATGACTCAGACGTTGAGGAGGAAGAGGAACTTGTTGCTGGGGACCACGGTCCAGAGCAACAGGGTCCACCACAGGGACAGAGTCCAAGGCAGGGACAGCTCAGGATCCCTCAGAGGGGGGAACCTAGAACACCTCCTCAGGCAAGTGTCAAGTTTGAGCCAAAGAGTGAGCCTTCCTCACCTGCTGGACCAGCTGTAAGGCCCAAGAGGCGCAGCAGGTCAGAGGGGGAAGACACTGAAGTTGAGGATGATTTAGCTGGACCCAGTGAAGCAGCAGGGTCACAAGGATTCACACTGAGGAGATCAGCGAGGACAAGGAGACCTGATCGGTACGATGCTTCAGGCGTCTGGGTAGGGTCTGCCAGATGTGAACCTGAATCCTTCAAGGATATTCAGAGTTTACCTGAGGAAGAAGCAGGTAAGTGGCACAGGGCAATGGACAAAGAGATGAAGTCCATGAAAGATCTAGGTGTGTTCTCACTCACAGAGTTGCCACCAGGAAAGCAGGCTGTGAGTTGCAGGTGGGTTTACAGCTTGAAACCCACTGACACTGGAGACCCACAGTATAAAGCCAGATTATTTGCTCGAGGATTCACTCAGAGAAAGGGAGTACACTTCACGGAGGTGTATTCGCCAACGTCACGAGCGGAGACTCTGAGAACGCTTTTAGCTTGTGCAGCACAGAGAGGCTGGAAGGTAAACCACTTTGATGTGGATGTTGCCTACCTAAACTCAGATCTCCAGGAGGAGCTGTACATGATTCCTCCTCCGGGGTTTGAGAACTTGAGACAGGGTGTTGTGTGGAGATTGCACAAGTCCATCTATGGATTACGTCAATCTGCTAGAAACTGGAACATGTGCCTGAATGAAGCCTTAGAAGAGCTAGGTTTCAGAAGAAGTGTTGCTGATAGTTGCCTTTATTTGAGAGAAGCAGGTGCAACACAAGAGTATTTGCAGATTTGGGTTGATGATTTGTTATACTTCTCAGAGACAGGTGAACAGGCAGAGAAGTTTGCCAGAGAGCTAGGTAAACGGTTCAAGCTTAAGCAGCTTGGTGCTGTCAAAACTTATCTAGGTGTCAGTGTTGACCGAGCACAGGATGGAAGCTTCTTGTTCAGCCAGAGAGGCAAAATTGAGCAACTGCTTCAGAAGTTCAGGATGAGTGATTGTGCAGGAGTGAGAAGTCCTATGGAGACTAGTTTTGTGAAGGACAGTCAGCAAGTAGAACGCGCTGCGTTCGAAAATGCTGAAGTGTTTCAGTCAGCCCTAGGGAGTTTGTTGTACTTGTCCCAGTGGAGCAGACCTGATATAGCGTTTGCTGTCAATCTGCTCAGCAGGGAAGCTTCAAACCCTAGTGTGCAAGCCTGGAATGGCATCAAGAGAGTTCTGAGGTATTTGCAGGAAACCAAAGACTTTTGTCTTAGGTTACCAGCACAAGGAGAAGTCAAACTGACTTGTTTTGTGGACTCGGATTGGGCTAATCTTGAGGGTCGCAAGTCTGTGTCTGGCCTAGTGGTGAAGTTTGGAAACTCAGTAGTTGGATGGAGGTCCAAGAAGCAAAGTCTTATAGTGCTCTCATCCACTGAGGCTGAGTTCAGTGCTCTTTCAGAGGTATGCAGAGAAGTAGAGTTCTGTGCTTGCTTAGTGCAGGAACTCTGCGAAGTGGATTGTCTGCCGATACGTGTTTTCGAGGACAATCAACCATGCCTTCGTTTGGCCGAATCGGGTCAGTTCAAGGCCAGAACTAAACACCTAGACATTCGCTTCCAGAATGTGTGCCAGAGTGTTCAGGAGGGATTAGTTGCGCTGAAGTACTGTCCCTCTGCCAAGAACCTAGCTGATGGGTTCACGAAGCCACTCTCCTTCCAAAGACATGGAGAGTTTTGTGAAGGTCTGGGTTTGGGACGACCAAGGGTCGATTCTCCCCTCAGGTGCGAGACAAGAGGGGGTGTTGGGTGTAGTGAAGGGTTAACCTTCTATGCCTCGAGCCTGAGAGGTGGGGCTTAGAAGGGAAGTAAGCCAGGACGTGACGAAAACAGCTTGGAATGCTGTGAGCTGAGTGGAAATCGAAAGCACTTTGTTCAGACGCTGCAAGCAGAGAGAGAAGATGCAGCTTAACTCGGATGGCTGTTGGAAATTGTAAATACGCTATTTTGTTTCAATAAAGAGACTTTAGGACAGAAGAAACATTTGGGACTGATTTACTGCTCTTTTGACACACGACCGCTGTGCAACTTTGCTAATTGCTTTACGACCTGCAGAGGCTCGCAGGGGGAAGCGTGCTGGACGCTGAACAATAAAGCAATAAATCTATCCAAGAGTAGGGACCATGCTTGGCATTACACGAAGAAGGACTGGCCTGTGTTAGGATATTTCCGTTCCACCTTAAAAGGGAGCAGGATGTTTCTATAACAGCCTGCGTAAGTTCCTGTCTCACAGGATGTTTATGTTGTAAGTTCCTTTCGATTTTGCCTGTCTTGCCTGAGCAGTCGGAGGAGACGGTCATGATTTCTTTGTTCTGACCAATGCCTAATAAACTGTAAATATGCAGTTCTGCTCTCATGCTGTGCAACTTCTGTTGTGTGAATTCTGCTGAAAGAGTGTGCTCTAAGCCAGAGGCTTAGTGTCGCTGAATTGCTGATATTGCCTGACTACGGGAGGTCGATGGATCGTCCGGCATCCGAGCTTGGGGCTCAGATGGACTCTATCTCCCTGGCAGTATCCCATCAACAGGTTTCGGGCCCAGATTCACGGCACTTGCAGGAGAGTAAGACTGCGGCAGACTGCTAAGGTATGTTGGAAAAGCGAAAGCAGAGGCTTTTCTGTTTGCCGCGGAAGATGTCTTTGATGTCCGGCTAAACTAATTGGCCTGGGAGCCGAGCCAGAGGCATCGTGATTTATGAGCTGCCGAGATAAGACGTCTTAAAAGGCTCACGGCTGAAGCAAATAGCTGAGATGGATCTTTTACAATCCTCTGAAGCTGCTCCGTGTCCACTAAAGCTAAATGGCCACAACTATCAGACCTGGGCAAGGTACTGTGAGGGCCAGATGAGAAGGCTTGGTGTGTGGAATACTATTTCTGAGGACCCCCCAGCCCCTGTGACAGATGAATGGAGGGCACAGGACTCGAAAGCCATGGGGGTAATTTTGCTCTCAGTAGCTCCTGAAGAGTTAATCACCCTGGCTGGCAAGGCCAGTGCCCGTGAGATGTGGGACGGGCTTAGAGCCTGTCATCTCCGACAAGAGGCTGGGTCTGTGTTGCTTTATTTCAGAAAGCTGCACAGGAAACGTTTGGAGCCAGGGGAAGACCTTAGAGCCCACGTTTTACATTTGCAGCATCTCCGACAGGAATTGACTCAGAGAGGTTTCAATATGCCTGAGTCACTGTTTGCAATTCTCATCCTGGACTCCCTGGATGAAAGCTATCATGCCGTGTCAAGTCAGCTGGCGACTCTCCCTGCGCAAGACCTCACTGCTACAAAGGTCTTGGCGACTTTGCAAAATGAATACGACAGGAGAAATGCAGCTGATTCGGCTTGTGCGCTTCAGGGGGAGCAATGTGGGACAGCATTCCAGCCTCCAGGGGGAGCCAAAGCGTTGGCAGCTGTGAAGTGCTGGAACTGTGGGAACCAAGGTCATACTCAGAAGTTTTGTCGAAAGACTGGAAATAAACAAAGGAAAAAGCCTGCAGGTGGCCCGAAGCAGAAGGGGAGTGGAAAGCCAGGGAAGAACACGGCTTTGTTTGCTGGCACAGCTCCACCAAAGGCTAAAGGCAAGTCTGATGGCCAGGAGCAGGGGGGCAAGCTGCAAAAGCCCACGCTGGTGGAAAACAAGGTTTTGTTTGCCAGCAAATCTGCTTCGAAGGGGAAG